>NC_071340.1:19595000-21007500 GCF_027744825.2 Synchiropus splendidus
ACATTTTATAAGCCTTTTACTGCACAGGAAAACTTTATATCAACAGACACCAAACGCTGTGAATGCTCCAGGAGGAACACGACCGAGCTTAATACCTTGAATAGATGAGAATGTGAACTTTTTATCCATTTGGAGTTGTTCAGTCCAGCCTGAGCGCTGTTTGCGCGTTCCTGAACCAAACGTACTGACACCAAACCAGAGCCGATCATTCACTGGAGTTGAAGCTGACCATTTCTGGTAACTCTCATGTCAGGCCCGAGTCAGGATTCACTCTCCACAGGAGCGTTTCTCAGCTCATATCGGAGAGGAGAACTGATCAATACGGCCGGAGCCTGATTTTGAACACTTCTGCCACTTTAACTGGAAAAAATGAGAAGGACCGTAAAGGAAAAGTAGATTAAAGGAGGGAGGGAAAATAGTCACTCCTCAGCAAAAATGTCAGGCTCGGTTATGAATTTTTTAGAAAGCAATAAAGCGCACAAGCTTGGCCTCTCTCTTGTTTTACCGTTCAACTCGCCCAGTAGCTGGCACTGACACGGGGAGAGAGCCCAGCACAGGAGCCCAGGCGGGAGAGAGAAGGAGGGGGGGGGCGCCAAGGCTGTAATGGGACTGGATACCAATCAATGGAGACGCTCCTCGGGCCATTCGGAGGCGTAATGACTTTAGGTTTCTCAATAATTAAGATATTGTCACTGTGCTGACTGCAGGGTCAGCCAATCATTAACCCCATGTTAAATATGCCTTTGTTTTAATTGCTTTGCCTTAACTCCTACAGATACGCGCGGAAGGAAATTAAAGCGACAGCAACCTCTTTTTTTTTTTCCCCCCCTCCTTGCATGTTTGAGTCACAGAGAGCGATGCGGGCCCCGAGGCGCCGTCGTATCTCTGCCGTGGAGATGTCTGTTTGCAGCCCCGAAACCAACATATTAATTGTCCCTATTTTTAGCCGGCGCATCTGCAGGGCCTTTGTAGTGTGGTCTCTTTTAAAAGAACACATCAATTGCTCGGCAGCATTGTTGCCTGCTCGCTTTTAAATAGAACAGAGCGACTCCGGAGCTCTGACTCGAGAGAAGCCTGCCTATACTTTTGAACACTCAATCACGCCGGAGCTCATGGCGCCAGCTCCCTCTGATTTCCAGTTAGACGTTTTTAACTGGGAAATCAGGCGGAGTGAAAGTGGTAAAAGACGGATGCTCATCACTCCGTCGTCTCCTCCGACGGTAATATTCCCACCTCGCTCCCCCCATCCGAGCAATCACTCCGAGCTGTTCCTACCCCAGCTGGGTGATGAGAAACAATGAATTTATATCCCGCGTGCTGCCATTCTCTTTTCTCTTCTGCACAGAGTCCCGTGCTTCCCTCCTCTCTCCCCGCCGCGGCATGGCCATTGGCTGTTGGTAAATGGACTAAAGCACCACTCAATAGGCCGATGCACTCCGTCAAGGCGAGGGGGCTTGACCTTTTCTGGCGTGGGGAAACGCAATTCATATCGGCCCCGGACCAGCTGCCCGCTAAACGAACATCTCATCCAATTTCCAGACGCTTGCAACACAAAAAACAGGAGCAGGGGGGGGGGCGGCGGTTGGTGGGCCTGTGTTGTGTGGGTAGCTCTGGGGGTGGGAGTGAAGGGCTTGTGGGCAGGGAAGTCCTGATGGATTTTAGATTGGTTTCTCAATTTCTCTTCACTCAGGAGAGGCGGGGGGGAGAGATGAGACAAAGAGGAAAAACAAACACCGAATGTTGAAGCACACTCCAACACACCGACTCACATATGTCAAGGTAGCCCCAAAAAAGTGGGTTAAGGTGACCCCAACTCTATTTACTTGTCCTTATTAAGCATCGCCCTTTAATGGTTTTATGAGTCTTGGTTTGCCGGAGATGACAGCTCCGTTCCCCTCATGCTGAATCCAAATGATCTACTCCAGACAGACTATTAATGATGGACCACCAGGAGAGATGGTTACTGTGGAGACCACAATCCCACAGGACCCGGCTGCCGTGAAAAAAAACACAAACAAGCCCCTAAACACACCAGATGCACTTGCAGGAGGCTCAAGATCACACACTTTAACTCAACATCCTCCCTGCGTCTGCACTTGTTTTCCAAAAGCAAAGGTGAGGAGCACTGTGACGCACTCTCTCTGTGGCGAGGTGCGATCATTTATTAAATGAAAGAAGTGTACGCAGCAAAAAGGCAAAGTAAATTAGACGCAGGATTTGTCATCGTATACATGTGTGAGTCCATTCAGATGCAAGGCAAGCAAACTGTCTGAGAGAGAAATGAAGAACCGTCCCGACTGATTGTGTGTGTGTGTGTGCGGGAGAAGATCCAAACAGAGAGATTATACAGAAATTGAAAGAGAAACTGCTGCAACAGCTTTAAGCCACAATGCAACATCCTAAATGAGCCACAGATTTGTTCTTTTCACTGGGTTAAATTTGAGATATCGCCAAGTCAACATTTCCATGGGGAACCGAACCAGGTTCTCCTGCTTTAGCAGCAGGTGCCAATTCTAATACAGGAGTGTGCATAAAACACTCCCATGAAGAGGACCTTTTATAGATACATGTCCAGTAAAAATGTTCAAATCTTGACTTCCTGAAGCTCAAGGTGGAAGATGGAGCTGTGTGCCTCCAATATGCTGGATTTTCTGAGGCTAAAACCACTCAGAGAATCAAAATTTATCATATTGAGAAGTGATCCATGCGCTGGAATTAAAGCCTGTGTCCCGCAGATGTCGTGCAGTTTGAAGCTCTTTTGATGTGACTGATTTAGTTTGGAAAAAAAATAGAATATATACAGAGGGACTTAGCTGGAAAGTTTCCTATCTCACCCTGCAAAAGGCTTCTGAAAGAGGTGAGCAGAATATTGTTCAGGAGCTTGCTGAGGCAGATGGAGACCCTGTGGGCTTCTGAAGGCATCACGAGTGCGACACACACCCAGGTCTGATCAGCCTGGAGAACGGTGTTGTGACACAACAGACACCCCAATGACTCTTGGGGGCCACCAACCATGAGGACAACACCATCCCACATTGTAGCAAAGGTCTGTCGTTGTAAGTATCAAGGGATGTTGCTAACACCTGGTCCTACCATGTACAATGATGTTTCTGCTTCACTACATCGATTCAAGCCAGATGAGGTGGCACAGGAACCTTTTAATGATGCCCCTTGGGCGCCTCCTTGCTGAGGTGTTTTCGACAACAGGGAGGAGACCCTCTTGAGGCCCAGGACACCCAGAGTCTCTATCTTTCGGTTGGCTTGGGAATGTCTTTATATCTTTGCTCGAGCTTCTGCCTCCATGTCCAGAGCTTGGTCAAGAGGTGGACGATGGATGGATGGATGGATGGATGTTGTGTCCCATTTCTCATCCTAACACTACTTAACGTTAGCACTTGGTTTCGAGTTCCCTCCACTATGAAGTGCCCTGCGACCACGAACTGAAGTGATTGACGTCCCTAAGAATTGGGACAACACTTCATGATGTCACACATAAAGACAGCGTGTCATTGCCTGAGTTTTGTTTCCTGCATATCGAGTGCCGGAGATGTTTTGGAAATGTTAGCTCAAACGTTTTTGCAACCTCTTACATCGGTGTTGATCATCTCACTTTGGCTGGTTTGGAGAACCAACGGAGAAGATTAACGTTAACGTTAGCCTGGACGCTAGCGACTGTTGTTTGTAAAGAAGAAATAAAAAGCATACTGTTGTACATACACGTTGTATTGTTCATGATGTCGGACACGGCAGACCATTTGGGTCGCTAACGTGTGATACAAGAGAAAGTAAACAAACAAAATTGTCCCTGTTGTCCTATCCAACACTGTTTTTAAATAAAGTACTTTGGTATCCTGGAAATCTATCCACACTTCATATTCCCACTTGGTTTCAAGTCAGCACCTGAGCCCCCTCGGTTTGAAGGGATCATTTCAAGTATTAAGGAGTATTGGGACACACTACACTTACACGTGAACGCGCGAAACCCAGTGTTACGGCCAAAAACCAAGTGTGAGTGTGAGAACTTGGACACACTCCAAGTCTCTCAGTTGGCATAGGAATCTCTTTATATCTTTGCTCGAGCTTCTGCCTCCATGTCCAGAGGTTGGTCAAGAGGTGGACGATGGATGGATTTTGGTCAGGTTTCTCACCCTAAAACTAGCACTTAACACTAGCACTTGGTTTCGAGTTCCCTACACTATGAAGTGCCCTGCAACCACGAACTGAAGTGATTGACGTCCCTAAGAATTGGGACAACACTTCATGATGTCACACGTAAAGACAGCGTGTCATTGCCTGAGTTTTGTTTCCTGCATATCGAGTGTTGGAGACGTTTTGGAAATGTTAGCTCAAACGTTTTTGCAACCTCTTACATCGGTGTTGATCATCTCACTTTGGTTGGTTTGGAGAACCAACGGAGAAGATTAACGTTAACGTTAGCCTGGACGCTAGCGACTGTTGTTTGTAAAGAAGAAATAAAAAACATACTGTTGTACATACATGTTGTATTGTTCATATTGTCGGACACGGCAGACCATTTGGGTCGCTAACGTGTGATACAAGAGAAAGTAAACAAACAAAATTGTCCCTGTTGTCCTGTCCAACACTGTTTTTAAATAAAGTACTTTGGTATCCTGGAAATCTATCCACACTTCATATTCCCACTTGGTTTCAAGTCAGCACCTGAGCCCCCTCGGTTTGAAGGGATCATTTCAAGTATTAAGGAGTATTGGGACACACTACACTTACACGTGAACGCGCGAAACCCAGTGTTACGGCCAAAAACCAAGTGTGAGTGTGAGAACTTGGACACACTCCAAGTCTCTCAGTTGGCATAGGAATGTCTTTATATCTTTGCTCGAGCTTCTGCCTCCATGTCCAGAGGTTGGTCAAGAGGTGGATGATGGATGCATGGTTGTTGGTAGGACTTCATCACCAAGACCCCAGCTGACTGTTTAACCCTTTTTCAATGCATCATTTAACAGGATGTTTATATCACTGTCTACGCCCAACGCTTGTGTACGACCACAAGCAAAGGAGACCCTGGTGATACAAGACAAGAACATCTGTGGCATCATGTCTGAACTTCCTTTTTCATCAGCTATGTTCTCCACAATTCCCCTTAATGTTTAAAAAGCTCGCCACAAGTCTGTTATCTGAAGGAATTGAAAAACTAACATACATTATTTAGACTTTCTAATCCGTGTGTTTTCCTCTTGTTTTTATGTCAGAATTCATCTTAAGTTGATCATGATCACCCTCATAATATTCCATTTATTCTAACATGATTACTTTGTTGTTTATTGTATCATTTCTTCAGGGACTGCAGGGTTGTGAGAGTGTGTACTAAGCAAAGACACAAACTTACACAATTCAGATTTCGGAGAGTTTAAAACGCCTCGGGCAACGGAGCAATCTTTGCAAGGTTTTTTTTTTTTTTTTTTTTTTTTTAATAAACACTGACAACTGTGAAATTCCCACAGACGGGACGGAGTGTAATGTCGGTGACTAACCAGATGATGCACTGATCCGACGCGTGGGTCTCTCCGGTGTTCCGCTTGAGACGTCGACACAGCAGCAGGAGAACCAATCAAACATATTCAGAGTTCCTCCGGACTCAGCAGGGACTCAATCTATTTGTTTTGTGGCTTGTATCGAACACACTGATATGCCGGAGAAAGGTGCGCTTTTCTGCTATTTGGTATTTGTGGTACCAGTAATCACGGCTTTGTGCGACCGTCCACGTGGTTCTGTTCAGTTCTGTCTGCTGGGAGAGCGACAAGGAGGGAGATCACATTTCCCGCACCTCACAAAAGCAAACATCTCGAGTCGGCTGTGTGTGCCGCACATCCCAGGAGTCCAACTGCTGCTCTGAAACCAATTTAGGAACCCGGACTGGAAAGAGTAAACTCCTTCTTTTTCTTCCGTCCGTTCCCTTTCTTTCTCCCTGAGCGTTGGGAGACCCAGTGAGGGAGCAGAGCTGGAGCATGGGCAGGAGACGGGGGGGGGGAAATCATGCTCTGGATCAGTCTGGAGAGGCCTGGTGTGTTTGGATTGGCATGGCGGCTGGCAGACCACAGGGGGAGGAGGAGCTGGAGAGTTATAAATAAACATTTCAACAAGACTGCGGAGAGGTGTCGGTGGACCCCAGGACACTGAGCTCGCTGGCGCCCCTCCAGGTCATATTACATGAATAGAGCTGTGCAAGGAAGCTGTGAGTGGGTTTATATTCCGGACCCCGCCCGGTCCTCACAAGTCAGTCTAATTCATGGTTTGAATCTCACTGGCGTAAATTTAGTCTTTCATGCAAATGAATAAAGATGCCAGTTATTTCAGAGGCCCGAAGTGTTGAACAAGATAAGACTAAAACTGGTCGAATTGAAGGGGAAATAGCAGTTTATTTTAGCAAAAATATTGCCTTCAGGCAACTCATTTAAAATATATCTATCAGAAATATTTTGTGATGTTTTAAATTAAACACTTCAAGATGACTTATAAAGGTGCTAGATGATAGAGATGAAAGGAATGGAAGTCAGTCGGAGAACGGTACAATGCATGTGTGAATAACTGGAGTCAAGAGGAACAGTGAAGTGGCAGGGAGTGAAAAGAGATGAGTTTAAAGTAGCTGGGATCAGCTGTACTGAGTAACAGACAGAGATAAAGAGAGGCGAGGAGCAGAGTGCAGGCAGGGTGGATTGAGAACGGCTTTACAGGAGAGAGCTGAAACCGGCCATGATGTATGGTTCAGAGACCAAGACAGGAAACAGAGTCAGAAGAGGAAGACGGAAAGGACAAGACATCAATACATCACATGGGCACCTTGGGTGGAGAGGTTTGGAGACCGACTTCTGGGAGGCCAGTGGTTTGTTTGGAATCTGAAACTTAGACATGGAATTTCTGGGGGAAAGAAAAAAGGAAGACAACCATTGAGGTCACAGGAGAAGCGCCTTCTTGTGAAAGTTGTCCAGGAGAATGTCTACATTTGGGATTTAAGAAACTATCGCTATGTTCGAATATCGCCATACGTGAAAGTGTATCGATATTTTGTAGAAATATTGCAATATTTGATTGTGTGGTACTGTCTTGATATTTTCAGTTGTCTATATAGATATTTAATACATAGATGTTTGGATATGCTGCTGCATTTGTGACGTGTTTAATACATTTTCTTTTCGCACACTGGAGTTATTTTGTTGACTAAGGGAGATGTTCAATTCCTCTGTTATGGTGTGAAATTTTACTGAAAGTCTAACTGGACTGACGTCACAATAAAACACTAGTTTATATAATAATAATAATAATAATAATAATAATAATAATAATAATAATAATAATAATAATAATAATAATAATAATAATAATAATAATAATAACGCTGAACTTACAGGATGGCAAATACCTGTTTATCGCAATGTATCACGTGTCACCACTGTTGTATCCGAATACATATTATATTGCAAAATACCTGCCAACACACAGCTCTATGACTCACCGAATATCGACTTCAATCCAGTTTTGTGGGATAGTCTTTTTGTGACACAGTACATTGAATACCCACACTATTGCACTTTCCCATGAATAAGTATGACATACCCTTAGTCCTGTTACGTTTTCATATAGGAGGATAGTTTGTATGTGTGCTGCATGTTGCAACTTCCTCCTGGTTAGCAGCGCAAACCTTGACTTAAATAAAGATAGATGCGTCTGTACAGCCAGTTAGAAGACGAACAGGCCGATATATTACAGCTGCAGACTTGCTGTGGAACATTTGATAACTCCACTGTCCACTCGTCTTGTTTGTGTGTTTTCATGTACCATATTCTCACAGATGGACGGTCAGATTCCAAAATTCCGGCACATGAAAATATAATTTTAGTTTTACGGTTGTAGGCGAATTTTTACAGCACCATTCCCACAGAGAGAAAAGGCTTTTCTTGACCTCCTCCACAATATGGTATTAGGATTTGGCAGCGTTCTCAAAGCCGAGGCTGCAACCTGTACTGTTGTATGAAGCCTTTTTGAAGATGCTTTTTTTTTTTTTTTTTTTTTTTTTCATTCCACAGACTGTAGCTGCTAACTTTGGAACTTCTTGAACGCATTAGGACTCTCATGAAAAATGAATCCTCTGAAGAAAAGCTGAAATGATAAAAACTCTATTTTAAAAGGCTGGGGGAAAAAAGAAAAGAGCCACCGCCAATGGTGGATCCAGCTGACTTTTATATGAAGATGAAAGCACAACAGACACAGGGACAAACTTTGGAGGGAAAAGAGAGAGAGAGAGACCACAGAATGCTATGAAGTCAGCGGAGTCGATCTTGTTTAAGTCGTTTGTGGTTGAACTTCATGATTTACTATGAAAACCTGGCAGTGGAGGCCAGTTAGCAGATCCCAGTGATGCGCTGCAGCGCGGCGGCTTCTCACATGCCTGGTCAGGGTGAAGTGACTCATAAACACTTGGATGTTTGGATCAGGGACTGAAGAACCTGTGGGAACTCGCAGTCAGACGAATGACTTCAGGTTTCTGTGCCGCATTTATTTCTAAACAATAGAGTGGCGGGATTGTTTGTTTACATTTTCTGTCTCCTCTAAAGGTTTTTTTTACATCCAGAATACGTGTATCCCTCAACTAGAAACTGTAATAAGGAATCAGTAACAATGTGTTTTATTTTAGGAGACAAACACGATCCAAATGAATGACATCAACCTTAGCGCACAGTGTTTACGAATTGCGTCAAGTGTGGTCAGCGGCCGACATGACCGCACCGATTATGTGTCCATCCATTTTCTTCCCGGAATTTCTGAACTTGTGGGTTCCATTCTTGCCCCCCGCGTTTTTATTTTTATATTTATTTTTATTTATTTTTTATTTTTTTTAATGTTTTATTTTATTTTATTTTATTTTTTTAATTTTAATTTTAATTTTTATCCTATTTCATACATAAGTATCGTCGGGTTTCTTAGCACAAAACTGCATAGGAAAAGGGATGTTTTCAATGTTACACGCTAAGATGTTATAGTTATGTAAACAATTGCCATGGGAAAATCGTCATGTATGTTCAAGCCATTACCCACCATAAATGATTTGCTGTTGCATGAGTGATTATTTTGTGTCACTTTTGGATGCACATTTGTCACGTGAGCGCTTCAAGATTAGGTGTATATATCGAATGTCTATTTTTTTTAATGTTTATTTTATTTGGTTAATGCCACAGCAGTGAATGTTTCGTATCATAGTAACAAAATCTATCTATCTATCTATCTAATATGTATATATAAATATATAAATATATAAATATAAATATATAAATATATATATATATATATATATATATATATATATATATATATATATATATATATATATATATATATATATATATATATATATATAAAAAATGTATTTTTGTAAAAATTACAATTGTCAAGTTAGTGTGATGAGTCTTCATCACTGACTTATTTAACACATTGCAGTTTTTTGTTTTTCAGACAACCGCAGTAATGTGCCATTTAACCAATAATTTGCTGTGGCTAGCTCCTGAAGAGCCAAATATTTTTTCCAGAAGTGTAAAATATCACTCTGAAACACATCAAGGCAAAGATTTATTTTGGCCCAAACAACCTGGCAGCTGTAATTGATTGAGTATATAGCATTGACCGTGGGTTGTGAAAGAAGAAAAAAAATACAAAAGTATGAAAACGCCATGAACTTCTGCTTTACTCTATGGACCGGTGTCGTTTTTTCCTTCCATATGTTTTTACAAGCCCCTTTTTTCCTCTGCTTTTCTTAATTCATGGAGGAGAACTGGGAGAAGATACGGGAGGAAAAGTACTGCAATACTACGACCATTTCCTGCTCGAATGGAGCCCGGGGCCTTCAGAGACTCACTTGAGACTGGAGAGGCATGTTGGCGTCCAGTCACCTCTGATGGGCCAAAACACACTCTGGATCCAGGAGAGAAATCATCCAACCTGTCTGTAGAGAAACCACATCTCCAAACAAGCCCAACTCAACGTTTGGACGGCTCTGCGTGGAGCAGCTGTAATAAACATGAAATTGATTTCAAATTAGATCAGTTGAAGGTTTTATATATATATATATATATATATATATATATATATATATATATATATATATATATATATAGTTTTTTTTACTATTTTTTTTTTTTCGTAACTCTCACTTTGTACGATCACTTTAACTGTCTTCCATCACTACTGCCAAACAAAGCGAACTTATTATGCATGTATTTATTGGATCCTTTGTAACTGATGACCTCGACTTATTTAGAAGAACAAGATGGCCGCTCGGAATGTGATGGCTCGTGCTAGCTTCACAGCCAGAAGGTCATTGCTTCAATGGCAGATTGAAGTAATTCTTGAAAAGCTGAGTGTACATGGAGTGTTTTCCCTTGCTTTCATGGGTTACCGAGCAGCACTCTGGTTTCCTCCCTCTGTTCAAAACATGCAGAGATCGATACATTAAGTCTAAGGGTGTGTATGAATGGTTGTTGGTCTATATACTGTATGAGCCCTGTGATAGGCAAGCAAGGCCCCTCGCCCCGAGTAGCTGGGATAGGCTCCAGCCCTTCGCGAGCCTATTAGATGAGCAACAGATGGAAGTCTTTAGCTTTTTCAGCGGGTTCCGTGCAGTTATATTTGGCTTGTTTTGACATGTTAGTGAATTGACGTTGGCTTGTGAAGGTGTCCCAAAATGAAACAGGAATATTTACCTTCAGTGAGTACAAAATGTTTTACTCACTTACTTTCATTCCAAAGAAGAGAGTATTTGCAATGATTGCAACATGCCTTCTGATATACTCGAGATTTTATCCTTGTCTCTCTCGAGACTCTGGTGTAGTAAATGGAATTGTAGAACCTATTATGAGGCGCAAAACAGACTGTTTTTCTTCTTTTTTTTTCTTTTTCAGTTGAGCAAACTTAAATCATTTAATGTGTTTTCAATTATTGAAAAAAAATATATATTGAAAATATTAATATAAATGAACATAAAAAACAACTGAATAATAAATGCAGTATGTTCACATGATAGTCTTGTTTTTTGGATGAACAATATTAACTTTTCATGCTACTACACCATTGTTTACATTGAATAAAGAAAGAAACCAGAGTGGACATTAAAAAATGAATAGAGGATAAAATCACTCTAACAATGATTCCCAAATATATTTTTGTCGCTGTCTTTTCAAAAGTATTTCTACATTATTTGTAGGCTCCTTGCTCTTTATATATCCACTGTATAAACCCACTTTGCTGACTCATCTTTTCTAATGGAAAATATTTTCACAAAGTCATTGACTGGAACTGGAATACATTAAATAAACAAATATGGTGAAATAATGTCAGAGAGTGCACGAAAGTCCCGGCCCACCCTGCAGGAGAGCCCTGTCATGTTACCCAGCACATCCTCCAGCCACCGCCTGCACGCTGTTCCACTGACGGGCCCGGGCTCCGAGGCCCTAAGAAAACAAACTGGTCCTGATTGTGAAAATAGTGCCGCAGGGCCTCCTGGTGCCCGCCACTTATCTGAGACAAGGGCAGCTTTGTGTACCGTCGAGGGCTCCGTGCTGGCCCTCCACCGGCCCACCAGGTGGAGACTTCCAGGGCCAGACTCCATCTGCCCCCTCCTCCCCTCTGCACTTTCTCTCTCTGCAGCCCGCTCCACGGGGACCTCAGACTCGTGTATATTTTGGAAAGGGAGCATCAGGAAATTGATCCCAAGGCCCACACAGGTCTGTGGGGAAAAGTTATTTTTTTTACCAGCTGGAGACGGGAGGAGCGGGCGATTGTCAAATCCCAAACTTTATATCACTCCGACAATGATGAAGGAAATGTTTTAGTTTGGTGAAAAGTGAAGCAGCTGAAGCAGCGATTGCAATCTGATGCTTGGTTTAATAACCAGAACCAGGACTCAACAGTAGCAGTGTTTTTACAAACACATACTCCGTATTATATTATCATTTGGAGTGTAGCAGCTGCACGCAGAGGAACCTGACCTTAACAATCCATAAACTAAAAAGATCTACCAACAAAATCAGTTCTGGTTTATACATTTCCTGAATTACTGATCACATGACTGTGTATTCGGACTGTGGTCAGAGTCTCGCGTTTGCCAGCTGCCACCAGGCTTCAGTGTGTTGCAGATTCTCACACACTGAACACTGAACACTGGAGACAGGACAGTATCCATAGGATCCTCAAAGCATCAGTGTACGTCTATTTTGAGTAGAAATATTTAAGAAAATACAAAAAATGATGTAGTCAGATTGCGAGAAAAACACTACTACCCTAAGAAAAAGGAAGTTAAGTGTGAGTATACTTGTTTTAAACAAAATGAGGAAGTATACTACTGACACATTTCATTTGAAATACTAAAAAGTAGCACACTGAATTATACTTATACTCAAGTATCTAATCGAATCTTTGCTGTACAACTAACTTCAAGTATTTTCCCAAGTATATCATTGAGGTGATCCTGTCGCAAACTGAGCAAAGGCTCTTGGGAAGATCATGGGAGTGGGTGACTGGATGTGAATTATTGTTAGATACTTTTGTATTGATATTGTTTTGACCTCATTTGACAGTTGTTGTTTTGTACTTTCATTCAATTGCTAAATAATTGTCACAGTGAGTGTGACATGTTTGGATAGTGCACATGGCTATCAATTTGACAGAGTTTTCATCGACATATAATGTGAACTTTAAATATGCACTGAAGTGTGGATCAGTAGTTTTTACCTAGTACACTAGCAGTAGTAGTAGTAGTAGTAGTAGTAGTAGTAGTGGTGAAGGAAGACATGAGTAGGTTTGAGAGAAGAGGAAGCAGAGGACAGGGTGAGATAGAGGAGGATGATCCATTCTACCTGAAGGGAGAAGCCCAAAGAATAGAAGAAGACACCAGTAGTACTTACTGAATACTTGAAAGTACCTCAATATACTAAAAATGTCTCATTTTTGTCACAAGAACTATTAAATTTGCATTCTTTCTCGTAAACTCCCGGTGTCCCAGTCTGGTTGTTTGCTTACACTCAGGTATACTTTATAAAAACCACCAGTATACTAGTTTTTACTAAGAGGAATCTGTCCGATCATAACTCTTCATGAGGAGAGCAATTGTCAGGTTATGAATGAATATTGAAAACAAAGTCCAACCTCCGGCTGCGACAGGAAACCTACAGTAGGCTGCAGCTTAATAATGATTGACAGCTCCATAACAAACCTGATTCGAAAGAAAAGCTTGACTTGGATGTCAAGAGCAACGGAGCGAGCAGCAAGATTGTTTATTTACTCTGTTGAGTATTGAGTTTGAAAAAAAAAAGCACAGTGACAGAAGTGATTTGTGGGCTATTAAAGACTGCCACAGTGGATGCAATTAAACAATTTAGCGCAACAAAAAAAATACACTGTATTCACAAGGTTCCGTCAGTTGGACCCTGAGAAACTTCCTCTCTGCAATAAACGTCACAGTGTATGAGTTTAAAACCAGTTTACCTGTAAACATAGTACATTACTGAACCTTCTCTTCTGCTGCACTGATGTGGAATGAACTCAGATCGGAGCTTGTTGTAGTTATCCTCATTGGAAATATGACACCAGGTAGTCACCAACATGGCTATAGCTTTGTGCTCGGACAATAACTGCACTTCTGCTCTGTTGCCAGGTGGAGATTTTTAACTGTGTTTCAGGTAGATGTTTCTCCATATTTAATGGTGAAGGACCTGATCTGGTCTCATAACTACATTATCAGAGGTCAGACATGACACGTGTATAAATACTGGGATCATCAAGTGCTACCTTTTACTGACAGGCCATTGACCTTTGCTAGGTGAAAGTCCAGCGACGTACACGGTTGCTCCCCTTCGATAGAAGACACACCTTTAATGAAAGGTTACGAAATGACATCCTTTAGTAGGTAATAAGGAGCCGTGTAGTATCTTCCACTGAGATTATCTGGTTATAAACTGAGCTGGAGATTTTGACCGAGGCATCCCAGGGCTCTGTAGCCTTGGCAGAATTTAAGCACTTTATCATCCAGACTGTCTTATATTGAAATGCCAGAATCCCAAAGGAAAAAAAATTAAAACAAATATGTCAAGACAAACATACACAGTAGAGAGTATGTGAATTTATTGAGCAGTATATAACCGGCACCACAGCATTTTTAAACAGAATGAGACATCAGTTTTTTTGTCCCTTCACCACAACTCATACATAACTTTTCAATCCAGTGTTCGATTACCACCGGATCAATCATTTTATTTTATTATAATCTCAGCTAAAACCATCAGAATGAGGCCATACTAAGTCGGTCACTACTCATGGCAATAAGTTAGAAGTGAATTAAAATCGGAGCCAGCCGTGCTATATTTTCACGCTCCGGCCACTTTACATGACCGCGCAGGCCACATTTGGCCCCCGGGCCATGAGTTCGACCCATGTAAGCGCCGGATGGTCCACATACCTGCTGTGTCTTTCTCAGTGAGTTAAATGTTGAGAAGGTCTTGCGTTGGCTGAGCTCATGTTTTTGTTTTGCGGCCGTCTCTTTTGAACATAATGTCAGCGCAGATTCACGTGTTTGGTTTTAGGAGAACAAGACTCCAGATAAGTCATTGAACATAATTGCCGTGTTTTGCAGCCAGCTGTGTACACACAGACGCGCAGAACTACACCGACTGAACCGCTACCATTCACTCACTCCTTTAATTGGCTGACTGGGCAAAGCGGCGGGGGAGGATGAGGACACTCCATACGCATGTGTGCGTGTGTGTTGTCGTTGTACACACTCATGCTAAGGTAGCTCATAGCAACCACTGCAACGAAAACGTTCACTGATGTTTCCACGGTTCTGATGCTTCAAACTTAAAACCCTACTTAAATTCAGCAGTTATTTTAAATAAAGCACAAGCATCGAATGGACCGTGGCGGTGACGTAACACGGTCGGCTGCGTCCTCCTCATGGAACTCAAAACAACGATTTAAAGAGGAAAATTCTCGCGCGCCAACATTTTGTCAGTTGGTATTCATTAGGATGTTGAGGCTGAAGTTCTTGTATGGAAACCCAAAAATATGAAAGAGTGAGGCTATTTTTTCCAGTCTTGGCGAGAGTGTCAGTGATCAGAGACACTCGGTTTGGTGTCGGGACGATTCCAGGACCCTGCATCTGGGACACATGTGCCGTCCACAGACAGAGAGGGATCTGAAGCCACAGCACTTTTTTAAAGCCACTTTTCTATATGAAAGTGAAATATTAACTACAGCCAAACAAATAACTCTTTAAAACGCCCATTGAACACAGTGGCGGTTGATATAAATAAATAAATAAATATTTCTGCAGGTGCCATGTTGAGGTTGGTTCAAGTGTTGCCGATGTCATGTGAGGCTGAAATGTCAAGAAAATAAATGAGAAAAATGAGGACAAATAACTATGAAAAGTCATTGAGAAAAAAGAAACTAATAAAGTAGAGTTCCTTAACTCACATGTGGAGAAAGTTTAAAAATAAATTAATAAATGACAAATATATTTGTGTAAAATGAAAATAGATATGAAACCCTTATATAAGAAAAAAAGTCACAAAAGTTATACTTTTTTACAATTTTTAATATAACGAAACAAATTCAAGATAATAAATAAATATATTTGTAAACATATTTTTTTGTTTTTAATGATTTAAAAAAATAATGTGCAAATTAAGACAAATATAGAAATGTTTTTTCATTGCATTTTGTAAAATTATAATTGAATTAAAAAATAATATATTCAATTTTTAAAACTAAATTTCGTTTTAAAGACATGTACTTGTGTAGAATTGCAAAATAGAACTCGATGAAGTGCAGCAGGTCCAGTAAACACCATGAAAAGAGGTGAAGTCATAGCACGACTGAAGGAGGCGCTGCACACATTGCTCTTCCTCAGAAGATCCACCATACTGACTTAGCATGCGAAGAGCTTAAAAGATGGACATTTTTACCAACATTACTTGACCTGTGTCACTGATGCATTATTATTTTTATTTTAAATCTAAATGCTATATATATTTTTAACTTTTTTTTTTTTAATGGAGCATAAATACATGTAACTAAATACAACTATTATTATTATCATATTTCAGTCTGAACAAATCCAATTTTTCCTGACCCTTCCACTGTTCCAGTTTACAACTGAAGTGTGTCTGGGCTGGAGATGCCACTGTTACGAGTGGGCTCCCACCTCCAGCCTCTCAGCATCTTCCCCAGCCCGACCTTTATTAGCAGGAACAGGAGGCTGCGGCCGGACGGCAGGAGTGTGACCAGAGATTATCGTCCAGTCTGCTTGTTTGGGTTAAAGCTTTAGATGGGGAAATGGGATTAGGACAGGCCCGGCTGGAAGGACACTCTAATGGGAAGCAGAGGAGCACCCGCCTGATCCTTGTGCACACACACACACACACACACACTGAGCAAGAGAGCAGTCCTGTTATCCCACCTGATTGGATTAGCCCCCTGTTAAATGTGCTATGATAAGGCAGGACCACTGCTGAGTCCCTCCCGAGTGCTGCTGCAGGGGAAGCACACAGATACTGTAGCCTGATCAAATAAATTCCTGGACTCTGGTGTCTGGTGGGAACAGTCTAGTGCAGCACTTGAGTCATAGAAAAGCATGTCATGTTGCACTGCTCTTACGAACTGAAGTGTACCCTGTTTAGTATGTGGCAAGTGCTTCTATAAAAGTATCGGAAGATTTCATTACATTGCTGTTCATTTTTTGGAGCTGGAAAATGATTTATGCTGTGGAATATTGCAACAAAATTCTAACTAAGGAGGGAGATTCAAGGCCTGAATTCAAATTTAAGATTGGAATTCACATAGAGTCATCGAACCCGGAAGCCGCCATGTTGGAGGTACTGACTGCTCAACACAGAATCGTACTGAAGGCGATTCTGCAGCATTCCCTGGAAAATATGGTGAATTACTGTCGTGTTTTGGGCTGTACGAATCGCTCCGATCCTGAAAAACATTTGGAATCTTATCGACCTCCAAAAGTTATCACAAATCAAGGAGAACTGTCGGAAGAAAGGAGGCGCTTGTGGATAACTGTGGATAACATCCTAATATTTTGATCATTACAAAAAAGAAAAAGCACAGCCTAAATGACTATTCATTTTCATTCTACTGCTGTGGAAGAGTAGAGGAATACACAAAACTTTTATCAGAACATATTTATTGATACAGTTTTCAGAACGTTCCCTGAAAAAGCTAGCACGCACACACACACACACAAAATACTTACGCACAAACTGAAATAGCACACAAACTCAATGTAATGGGAGGTGCTTCAAAAAAATTGTCCACCATTATTTGGAAAATGTTAATTTATTTAATATGGTCTTTCACATAGTCTTGTATTTCTTTTTTATTGAGAGAGGTTAGAATGTTGAATAAGAAACTTCATTGTATCTAGAATTGTTTCCGTTGTTCCGGGTGTCGATCGATAAAGCTTGTTTGAATCTCGCATGACATTAACAGAAGTAGTACAGAGTGAATCAGCGGGATTTGCAAGAAACTTCAGAGCCGCAAAGACTAGCTGCCCAGTCACAAGGCGAACACGGTAACTTGTTGTTTATTGTCCATATATCTACTTTGAAATGTAAACTATGTGTGTTGAAAGCTGAAATTGCTTTTTCCTTTCCGTTTCTCCAAAACGACCCGAAGAGTAATAAAAGCCTGTTGTGGACATCAGTCATGACGTGGATTTACTGACTGGCAGTTGTACTCAAAATGTAACATATTATTGTGCATTATATGTACAATAATTAAGTACGTCACATTCTCATATAAGGAGCAAATGTCGTCGATGACTTGGTATAACAGTTCCCTGACCCATCCGTACGCCATCTGGTTATACGCCTCCAAACTCCGGTGACATTTCAGGACCTCAGCGGTGTTTGGACAAGGCGAAAAAGACAGGTAATTCAATTGATATCAGGATACGTCACAGACGGCAGAATGTCTGGGTCGTCGTTCACCCACGACGACGGAACCACCAATAAAGCTCAACTTCTGTTGAGTGTCGCACTTTTTTTGTGGTCATGAAGTCCCTCTCTGTATGTCCTGCCACTTAGAACTGGTTTCGACGAGTCTTTCTGGGTTTTTCCATCGCACTCCATTCACAGTCTACGGAGGCGTTTACAAAGAGTATCTCTAACATGGCGGATTCCGGGTTGGTTGACGTGGTGATGACGCGCCGTGAAAACCCTCTGTGGAAATCCTACCGCGAGGATTTGTCAACGTGTATGATTAGAACATATATTATCATTTATTTATATCCAGAAAATGTCACAATCTATTTCCCGCCGCATTTCAGCGACGCTCCAAATCCCGATCTAAACCTCATTGACACTCTCCAAAATGTGGTCAACACACTTTATTAGCATAGAATACTCCTCGACCAAAATGTGCTCGGTATTTTCCGCTTCAACTCAATGAGGTTCTTGTATGTATATGCAAATGAGCTGGCCTGAAAATTGTTAATTACAGGCAATCAACCAATCAGACAGCAATTACCGCTATCCTGCCTGACTTTCCTTCCAATGGCTGAGCAGCTAATGCGAGCTGCTTTAAACAGCTGGAAAACAGCATCCTGTGGCACCACTGCCGGCCTGTGTTGGAGCATATGTGTGTGTGCGAGCGCCTTCATGTGCTGGATACCAGCCTCTTCTTGGAAAATTCCGACGCCAGGTACATGGGTTTGAACCAGTGGGAAAATCTCTGACGTCCTTTTCTGACGGAATCTCAGCAGTTTCGCCCCAAAATTGACTGTTGACTGGGTCGGAACTATCCATCAGGCGTCTCCCCAGCGCAGCGATTGATGAACTTTTTATGAATGTTTCCTTTTCCTCCTCTGGTTCAGGTGATGCGGCGTGACACTCGCTGCCTTCTCTGGGCGATGATTGGATTAAAAAGGTGACTGATCCCATAATTGCTTTTAAATTACACTCCGTGTGAGTCTGCGGCGTTAATGTGATGATTATCCACATCACGCCGAAGCTACATCAGTGAATCTTCAGCGGTTTAGTCCCACTAAGGTGACACGTCACGTTCCTCGTCTGCAGGCTGCTGCCGTTCAAACCACTCGCAAGTCAGTGGTATTTGTCAAAGTTATTGTCCTCATGTGTAAATAAATGGGCATATTAGTGACGTACTCTGTGCTCCAACATCACACACACACAATAGCTACGTTGTGCACTTCCAGAGGAGCGGCTTATTACATTATAGGAAGTGATGTTAGCTTCTGTCATGCAGAGCTCATACAGCTATGACAGACTCAGCTCTCAGTAATGGACCAGAAAGAAGTCCTTAGGAGGCCTGAGGCCATCCACAGACCCACACTTTCTCTACCACTTATTTGTGGTTGGTCTGGGAGGCAGCTGTTGAAGCTAAGAGGCCCTGAGTTCCCTGCCCTCCCTGCCAAATACTGAGGTTCATGGGACAATGGACAGCTTCCCCTGGATGGATGGCTAAAGCTACTAAAGGTATTAAGTCAACCCATCCTCGCTCTCATGACGTAATATATTGGTGGACTTTTGCGTCCTATGCTGACAACAAAGGCAGCCATGTGGATGCCAAGGTGTTTCAATGGATGTTACCCCCTGTGCCTCCTGCTTTCTGACGTAAAGGGAGCGTCATCCCATGCCTTACACCCAACCTCGACCTGTCTTTTACGTGTTGCTCCGCCCACAACTGACAGATCTTGTGCTTTAATTCAAAACCTAACGCGTCTCCATGCAAAGCCGAATGCTGCCTTCAGCGTCAGTATAGGACGCAAAAGTCCATTTTCCTGATATCAATATATTACTGTCCGCCATGGAAATGAGGATGTGTTGATTTAAACATTGTTAGGGTCAGAATGTCTTTGCTTTTTGGCTCTGTTCTTTCCTCATCGGGACTGGCTCAATAAGTGTTTTGATCTTTTGCTATTTCCTCTAGTTGCCCATTCACATGCACAAACCATTTCTGCAACAAGTAATGTCTCAGCTTGATGGAGTCGGTAGGACCACATCATCGAGTGATATCAATCCAAGATCTTCAGTAGGTGGAGGAGGGCGGAGTCTGGAGAACTCAATGGTACTTCACTTTAGATGCTACTTGGTACTGTACATATAGCACCAGTAGTGCCCACAAGTGTGCACCTTGAGTGAAGCTCATGGATACATGGGGTGCCGTATGTACCCAGTGACATGAACTGCATTTTCACAGTGGAACCTTAAGGAGTGGCCCCCAATGGCAAAACCCTAACTCCAACCTTTGAAGCTGTGAATAAAATGGCGTGTGAACATGCGACAAGTCATGACCGTTGTGCACCTCTGTGACAAACTTGCAATCCTTGTTTTCCAGATCTGTACCTGTGTTTGAACAAGTGAGATCCTGAAATTGTCTTTGCACGAGTTAAGTCTTCCTCTCCACATGTGTCTGTCTCGGCGGTGAAGCCTAATGGCTCGCACATGTGCAGCATTTTCAAGTGTTTATAATAAAGTTGGTTTCAAGAGGAGTCAAGAAAAAAAAAATATAAAGGGAGTTGAGGCTTGAACTGTCTGGAGATCGGGCTCACCATCCTCTCTCCCTCCCTCCGCTGAAACCAACGCTTTTCTCTTTCTCTTCTCACATGAGCGGAGGTCGAAGGTCGCATGGGAAGAGCTTTTTGATTGGGCGCAGGCCTGCTGTATCAAAAGTGGAGGAGACACCAAAAGCATCGGGTGTGTAATGCGATGCCCAGTTCTGTCTGATCCCAGTGATAAATGAAATGAAAACACGTTCTCCAAACATCTAACTTTAATCAAGTGTGGGCAAACACAAAGCAAATGAAGCAAAGAGAGAAAAGTCTGGCGACTCACCAAGACGTTCCTCACCCCTCCTCTCACCCCTCACTCCTTCTTAGGGGGAGATAAAGTGTTCCAGGGAAAACTGAGCACAATTTCAAAGATGTATCAGAGGGTAAAGATGGAAAAGTGCTTTTAATCTTGTGTAACCCTATAGGGCTCTAAATGGGAATGGCTTCACAGAGGGATCTTTTAAGGCGGACATATAATCCTAATTAAAACACAGAGCAGAGCCACCACTTGATCTTAAAAGGGTCTCGGTTTAGACTCAACCATCTTCTGGCACCACGTCCTTTTGTTGTTGCAACCATTTCGATGGTACAGAAGTGATCCAAAAATGAGACTGTATTTCATCTGGAAAGCAGTAAACCCAACCCAAGCACCACACGTAAACAGGAAATGCTTTTCCACCTCTGCGATAACACAAAAGCAACCTTCCAGAAAAAAAATCGATGGAAACATTTTTATATGATCTTTCGCACAAGCTCACCCCCACCTCTCCAATATTCCTTCTCGGGCACCCCACCCCGTCCTCTGTACCATTGATCAGTGTAATTGAGAACAGCCCGGTCCCCCTGGTCCTCTCCTGCTCCCCCTCTTCATGAAAGCCCAGACATCTGGTCCACATACACCCCAAGTCTTCATCCCCCAATCACCCCAGAAGTCCTGTCCTATCCCGGGAATAGCCAGACAGATTCCCGAGACATATTGCGAGATTTAAAGTGAAGAAAATTCACGCTATCATGGCGAAAACTTGTGACATCCAAGCGATCCAAGTGGGCTGAAAAGAGAAGCTTTAAGAGAAAAAGAAAAGCACTAGGTGAGTGCATACCGCCACACTGGGGTTCATTTCACATGACTTAGAAACAATGATCTTAAAATATTACATCATTCCAAAAACGACTGACTATCCATGTTGGCTGGGATGAGGAGCTTGGTCTGCTGATAGGGCCCCCAAGCAAAGCTGCTGCTCCACTGCTTTGAGAGGAACCGGGTGAGGTGGCTTCTAGTCAGGGTGCTTGCATGTCTCGTGTAGTGTTTCAGGACAAGCTGTGCTGTGCTGGGAATTTCTAAATTTGCCCCCGATGGAGGAGGATGCTCTTTGGGCAAGTGATGATCTGAGACTCTTTGCCAACACCGGCAGAGTGGAAGACACTGACTGAAATGGATGCTAGAGAAAAGCGATATCATTGCGCAGGGGTCTCTAACTGATCCACAAAAGGATCACAGTGGCTGCAGGTTTGAACTGCAACTGAAGAAGAGCACACTGTTTCACCAACCAGGTGTCTGAAGACTGTCATGAGGTGGCAGCTGCTTGTTACAACTGTGGCCCTTTAGTGGACCAGTTGGAGACCCCTGTCGGAGAGGAATTCATTTGAGTTTCAGTTGCAGATGAGCCTCAATTGTTAATTGAGAATTCCATTGCTTCTGTGAGAAGATACAGATGATCATGACTGTTTTAACAGTTCAGAAATGCTAAGCTCTGAAGCAGAGATTCACTCACTAACCTCATCAATTATTATTATTTCATTGAACATCCAATTCAACATCATTTTACCTGCTGGATAACATATATTCACGTTTCAAAAACAAGTGTCAGCATCACACTAGATGCTATTTTTATCAAAATATTTACTCAACTTTATATCTATATATAATTCCCCCTGCGGTTTCAAATGGGCGATTTGGTGATAGAAAAGAAAATCTTGGATATAAATGGCTGTTTCTGTGTGTGTGTGTTCACCCGGCTGCAGCCGCGGAGCGGTGTAAGTTACGTGTTCCTGATAGAGATCAGGCAGGGCCAGATTTAATTAACAGATATCTCTCCTTAATGTAGATTCTTCCGGCTGCCTCTGATACATCCCCTTGTGCTTATCCAACCAGAAATAACTTATTTTGCCTGTGTGGGGGCTGTAATGTATTTGGTATTGCGTTTAAAGGTAGCTGCATTCCAGCGGAGAGAATACACCTCAGTGTTTACTCCCAGAAAACAGCAGATTAGAGGAGTGTCAATAAGATCTGCGAGGATGCATCACACTCGTGCACATTATTTATAGAAACACATGTGCTTCTCTGGCTATATATTCAATATTTTCACCATAAACAAAACATAATGGAGACTTTGTCTTTTAACTATCTCTCAAGGTGAGCAGATTACCGGCATCAATTTGAGCCGGCCCGGCTGGCTCTATGCCCAACACACATGCTCAACCTTCACAGACGCCGGGATCATTGTCCAATGAATCACGGAGAAGAGGGTGAAAAAGTTCGATGGGAAAAAAAGGCGGAAATATAAATGGCTTTAAGAAACATGAGTATTCTAATACACTTGCCCCACAGCGAGCTCATCCCGTGTCCCCATAAGTCATAAAAGGTAAATAATGAAATAAAGTTTAATGCTTATGGATTCTATATATGGATTCTACAGTAAGTACAGTCCAGCTCTTTGCCTCAGCTCATTGGTCTGGAAAGAGTCAATGGGATGGAAGAGGGAGAGAAGGAGAATTTAAAGACAAAGAAATTAAAGTTTATTAGAGAGAAGGTCAATGTGGGCGCGCGTTTGCGCGGCACCTCAGCCGCCCTGACGCAGCCATTATCATCAACAAATCTTCATAGACCATTTGCTGTGTTTACCCCACAGAACAATGTTTGCTGTGTGTGCATTTTCAGAGGCGATTGATTTAATGTGTATTTATTCGAGTGCGCGAGTCTGTGTGCCTTACAGAGACATTTTTGTTTTGTTGTCGAATGCCCCCATGCGCCGTGATGAGCGTCATGTAAACACAAAACCAAAGTCAAAAAGTGGAACGGTCAAAAAAAAAGGAAGTCATTTGCTGCTGGTGAAGAAGCTTGTGAAGGTTAAAAGTGAAGGTTAAAGCTAAGCTGATCTTACACTGACTGAAAACTAGATCGGCTACATGTCAAGACCCACAAAACACCGAGCTTTTGCCATGATACTGAATTAAGATAGGAAAATGAATTAATGTCTTCTGCTATACTTCAGTGCGGGCGGTTGAAAAGAACAGTTGCCCCCCAAAAAAGCATAAAATAAAAACAACTATTGAAACTAGACTGAATGTTTCTTGAATTTTTGCTTTTGATGGACTTAGCTGAATAATAATTACTTAAAAAAAAAAAAAGGTGGAATATTTGAATTCAACATGTTGGGAAGTTCCTCTCTTAGCGTGCCGCTGTGTTTGTGTCTCTTCCTCACAGCACTTAATTGTTTAAAGTTCTCCGCGCACCGCTCCGTTCTCACATTCACCCATGCGAGTTCAGAATATTCACATCATTACAGAGGAATGTGTGGGCTTGTGGTTCGCCCAAGAATGGGATCCATAAGTCAAGTTTTCAAATTCCCACCGATCCTCCTCTCACCACAGCCTGGTAACTTGGCAAGTTGGTTACCGCGGTGCTCACATCTTTGTGTACTTTGGATTACATGTCGTAGAAAAGTGTCACATGTCTCGCACAGCTCGTTCTGACTGAGCGGTAACTGGTGAGTCATCCATGCTAAATTGTTGAAAGATGATTTACTTTGTAAAAAAAAAACACTGAATGCAGGAGGCAGCTTGAGAATTCACGTTTCGAAAACAAACGTTCCCCACACCCATGTGAGAATGGACAAAATGAGTTCATTAAAATCCCAAAGATGATCCAATGGCACAAAGCACTCTCTTTAAAAGCCTAGTTTGGGAGGAGAAGAAACTTTAATTAACCCCTGACGCGGTTGGGGCAGTTAGCCGCCGGCCTCTGGCTGGGTGCCAGGCGGAAGAGTTGGGAAACGCTCTCTTGTGGATGTGAAGTCAGCACTTCACTGTACATACACATTAACTTTGTAGGTGGAAAGAAAGACGGATGCTGGTTAAGCTAGATAAGGCATGAGGAAGCCACATTGAATGTTCCCTTTATTTGCTGGATCCAAACTAGCAACTTGATAACTTGATGTTAAAACTCGAACGTAGTATCATGTTTGCAATGCTGCTGCTCATAGTACTAGTTCCATAATGCACTTCAACAGTTGAAGCCCTAGTAACACAATTCAAAGAAAAACTTAGATCCAGGCTCCAAATATCTTACTGAATAGAAGTTCTGAGTTTATACGATTGACTTCACATTGCTGTCCTCTGGAAGGGCAAGGGTGAATTCCTGAAATTCCTGCATGGTCATCAATATTATTCTCTGCTGTAGGAAACATGCTAACAAATCGCTCCAGGTTAATTAGAAACAGCTGGTTACGTGGAGAGTTTTGTCGACATCATGTGTCAAACGCCAGGCCTGGGTTCCAAATACGGCCAGCCAAGTCAAGACAGTATCGGATGCGCTAAACCAGCGGTCTTAAAATGGTCCTCCAAGGGTCGAGGTGGTGCAGGTTTTTGATCCAACCCGTTGAGCACATATCGTGGAACCAATCTCGAT
This sequence comes from Synchiropus splendidus, assembly GCF_027744825.2. Classification (NCBI taxonomy): domain Eukaryota; kingdom Metazoa; phylum Chordata; class Actinopteri; order Syngnathiformes; family Callionymidae; genus Synchiropus; species Synchiropus splendidus. The sequence goes on from NC_071340.1 coordinate 19,620,287, forward strand.
TGGTTGGCAGTCGAAAGCCGACGGCACTCCTGCCCTATGAGGACCAGTTTGAAGATCCCTCTGCTACACTAGCAAGAGATCTAAACACTTCTTTAATTTTGATGTTACATAGTACGTTTAGCACATTGTGTGTCTTCGCCCTCCCTGGCAGCACCAAGGCTATATATACCAAGTGACACAGTTATACAAAGTGAAAGGAGCATCTTAAAACCAACCCCACACTCCATCTTTCTTTTTTACATGACGCTCTCCCCATGATGTTAAAAAGCCTCGTGTGCCAACATGCTATGTGGATGGCAGACTTCTGCGTCACTTGAAGTCCACTTGACAATACTTGCTGTTTGATGCCTTGGCAGTGAGAATGTGCTGGTCAAGTCTCTTTATGTGGTCATATAGTGGTGGGGTGGTTGCGTCATGGCTGTCTACGGGATCAGACCAAATTGCTGGATTGTTGCAGACTGACAGAAAACTCAGGAGATCGAGGGTAGGTTTGACAAGGTTTATTAACAATTATGCGAAAACACAGAAGACCATTAGGAACGCTGAACCAAGGAAGCCGACACCAGAACACGGAACGGGAAATACACTCAAGGGCAGCTAAAAACCTGAAACAGAAAAGAAGGAAATTATTATCAAACCGAACTAATAGGGACGACGCAAACACACTCGGAAACATGGCCACAGAAAGTGCTCGGTGGTGATTATACACTAACTAGGAAATAACAATGATGAGAGGAAAGCAAAAGGTGAGTAGTACAAAGCAGTCACACACAATCAAATAGCGAGAAACAAAACTGAGCGAGAAGAACAAACTAAGGAGGCAGCAGAAAGAAGATCAAGCATGCGCAGAATTTGGAAAACAGCAGCACGAGAGAGCGGAGGATCAAGAGAGAGTTTACCATGAGGACGTGAAACAACCATCTGGCAGCGCAGACTGGAACCCAGGTGTAGAAATCAGTGGCGTCTGATCAGTGGAATGGGATCCAGCTGCGCTGCTGTGAAGCTGGCGAGACAGAAGGAAAAGGAAACGACACAGCGGAACACAGGAAATAAAAGCACTAGAGAAAAGAAACATGACAGGTTGGTACAATTTTAATTTTTGAAAAATATTCTTGACCATTGATGTTCTGACCCATGAAGATTCCTGTGTTAACACTAAGCTCATAAACCGAGTTGAGAGATGGAATGCAGAGAAAACCATGCTTCATTTAACCGCCAAGATTTAAAATAAGAGCTCAGGTGAATAGAGTTTTTTGGGGGCCTCAACTTAGACGGTGTTTAAGATTTTGGTGCTTTATGTGAATGTCTTTGATAACCCTGCCACAGACAACTTTCGCAACAGTTTTCCTCAATATATGACATGTGGACGACTGAAATTAATAACAAGCGGTAAAGATCTACACTCACAAACAAGGTGTTCGTGCAAACGTCCCACCTTAAAAAACAGTGTGTCTTCACAGGATAAGTTGTGCAGCACCTGCTCCACGTACCATCAGGGCCTGTCTCTCCCCCTCCTCCACCTCCTCCCCCGTGTGAGTAAGTGACTCTGTGGGTCCATCTTTCCCATGTGGAGATTTAAAATAACAATCGCATGCGTATCATGTTTCAGGCCTCTCGAATACATGTGCGATGAGGTAATGTGATCAGTCCGCAGTGCCATCCGCAGCTCTCGGTTTTCTCTCAGGCTTGTGTGTGTGTGTTTGCCGCATGTTTTCCCTTTGATGTCGCCGATATGCATCTTTGTTTTTCCAAACGCTTCCTGCTGCTATTAGTCATGATCCGTAATTCATGCTTTAATGGAAACATTGGAGCCTGGTCATAATATAAATCCCTGTCATGTTAGATACCTTGTCAAGCATGAGAGCCGAGTGCCTGTTTTCAATTAGGAGCCAAGTTAAAACGGCATTAAACTCTTTCATGGTTTCATTGAGTCAAAATTACAACTCAATTAATACGCCATAAAATGGTCGCAGAGTTAACGATTGAGCAATGGGACAGAGCCATAACTTTAACTGTGGCATTAAAAACCCACAAGTGGCGGCTGCCGAGCCTCGCTGCACATGTTGACCCAGTAAGTGCCAGTGAGTAAACACTAATAATAAGTTCCATAAAGCCGCTCATGTGGCACTGCAGGCCAGGCCAGCGGGGGCCATTAAAAACGCCGCCGCTCAGGGAATCCTTGCGAGATCCTTGTAGCAGTGTTGTGGCGCTGGCGGCCGATGAGAGCGCCAGGAGGACAGATATGAAAAGCAATTAGAGCGGTGAATAAAAGCAGGCATTATGATGGAAGAGAAAGCACAGGTGAATGCTCTGCAGTGATGGAGCAGCGCTACGGTTAACATCCAAGGAGGCAAAGCTTGGTGTTTCTATTTTCAAGCATAATTTGTGTACGATTGTTAACAAAATGCCTTCATACACTGCATAAATACCGTAATTTCCAGACGAGAGTGCATCGGAATATTAGCCGCACCCATTAAATTTAGGAAGGAAAGCAGATCTTGTTCATACATGAGCCGCACCGGTCTATAAGCCGCAGGTTCAGTGGTGCTGTCTGCGCTGTGGACAGGTCAGTGGTGCACCGGCTTAAAAACACTTTTCAAAACTAGTTGTGAAAACCGGGCATCAAGCATCAACGGTGAGGAAATAGCGGAAACAAGCTGCGTAATACGGAGCGTCTCGATTTATCCACGCTGCTCTCACAATAGACAAGGTGTAGCTCTCCAGCGGGATCAAGTCAGCGGCCAAAACCCGACTCGCTTGTGCTCATGTTGTACTTTTGAGCCAAACACACTTTGTCTCCAGACAGCGTCTCACATCTTTCATTCACATTAAAGCCCTCAAAATGCGCTGTTTTCGCCCGAGTGCCCGAAGTGCCGCCACCACTGCCGGTCTCAGCGGCTGCTTCTCGATTCCAGACCTCCAGGAGATCGACTCTTTTGACGGAGGTGTGGACGCACTGGCAAAAACAGCGCATTTTGAGTGCTTCAAGGGTAAATAAAAAGCCTTCATTTCATGGATTTCAGCTCGTAATGATCCATATTTTAGCCGCGCTGTTGTCCAGACCGCGAGAAAAAAAGTACTGGCTTACAGTCCGGAAATTACGGTGCATTAAAAGGGACAATAAGCATCAACTTATGATCCCGCTTCTTCCCGCGTCTTAAAATTCCCCGCCCCCCAGATGGTCTAAATAAACATGCTCTCCTGGTTTAATCTGGCAGCAACACGTTGGTCCCGCTGCAGATGCAGGCTGGAAATCACTCACTGCCTTTCTATTTCTCTGACCCATCTCCCCCATTACAGGTCCCCTCCAATCAGGTAGTCATTGGATAAGTAGCCATTTCCATTTCTGCAACCCATTGAAGGGTGGATGGGAGAAAGAGGCTGGGAGTTGTAGGTGTGGATGCTAATGGAGCGGCAGACAAGGCCTTCCCATTCTGTCAGGGAGAGCAGCGCTTCTTATCAGTGGGCCGCAGCCACCGTTGCTCACCAAATTGGCTTCTCTTTTCACCATCTCCCTCCCTTTCCTTCAGTCCATCTGCTCACCAGCTTCCCCACCTGCTTATCCATAGCCGCAGCTTACCAATGGAACTTCTATAAAACAAATCACAACAGAGTTTCTGTTTTTTTTTTTTCTTTTTTTTTTTAAGATAAAAGTCGTGGTGATCTCAGCCTAGTGTGATGCACAGTTGAGGCCCAGGTTTCAAGTCTGTCCCACTACATTATTATTTAATGGGCCCCACAAGTGCTTTACACAGTTACACCGCATCTTTCCAGGTGTCACTGATCCGACTTGTTTATATTAAAATATATAATTCCATGTGTTATTTAATGATATTTCTCACTGACTGACGCGACTAAGGAGGAAACATTGCATTATGTCCGCGGTGCCCCATGATAATCGAGATTCTGACCCAAGGTGAGTCACAATCCATGTAATACAGTGTCACGACAAATCAAAAACAAAACACGTATCATAGAAGCGGACACCATTATGGTGTTTTTTTTGTGTTTTTATATGTAAAATCCAGAGAGAAACATAATTTTAAAAATAACTGCTGCACACGGAACTAAAGAACCATGCACTGCCCGGACTTTGGAGGGTTAGGATTTGGAGCGGCTACAGATGAGTGATATATATATATATATATATATATATATATATATATATGATATATTATATTACGATTAAAAGCTAGTATTTCCTGTCTTCAGTGCAATAGACGTAAGAAACCCCTCCCATCTTTGCTTCCTTGTTTCTCAGTCAGCTCACTTCTACATTCTGCAGTGTGTACTACGTTCTATGTTCCACTTCCACGTCACAGTAAAAGTCAGGAGCGATGAATGCAAATGACTTTGTGGGTATATATAGCCCCTTATGTAGTTCTCTTCCTTACTCACCGTGCTGTCAACGACTGAAACGCCGAGCCGTTTGTGGGGCTTTATTTACCATGTGACACATGAACTGTGTACAGAGTGAAAGTAGCGCCACCCCATGGCTAACCCCAAATTCTGTCGTTCTTTTATGCAACGCGCTACCCATGACATGTATAGCGGAACAAGTGCCCCAATTGAAAGCCTAATGCCTCAACATACAACAAGGAGGAGCATCTTCAACATCAGCACTGGACACAAAAGTTCACGTTCCTGACAACATATTCCCGGCATTGGGTCGACGTCTGTCGTGAGTTTTATGCTGAGACTAGCCTCCAAGAATTAAAACAGAGATCAATATCACATTATATTTTAGACTATTTTGTCCTGTTAGAAGCTATTTGAAAAATAATTTTAAAAAAAATAGAAATGTTGTTCGGACTTATGAAATAGTTATGTATTGCATAAACAAACTTTTCCCATGACAAACTATACAAATGTGATTTTGAGAGTCGATCTTTGGACACTAACAAGCCGAGCATGTCCGGAGGTATACACTGTTATTATAATAAATACATTTATATTATCAATAGCGGAGACTATTAAAGGTTCTTATTTTGGGTATTTGAAAAATAAACCCGCACATGTACAAAGATGTGAGAGTTTTTATTCACTGTCCACATATCACATCAGATGTTTTGGTTTGGCGCAGATCATTCAAATCTCAATGAATAATTGTGTTTTAAAGAGGTTTAAAGAAACAACATTTTCACAGCATTTATACACACTTATACAAACTAACATTGTCTTTATCTGACCTGTCATGTCAAGATGTCACAACAGCGATGGTTACAGATCTGGTACTTGTGTGGTGTAGCACCGGGTGGAGGGCCAGCGCTGAGCCTAATGAAGTATGCAGGCGAGTTTCTGCAGTAGTTTTGGTGGCTCTCAGGGATTTGCAGTCTGCACAGAGGAAAAGCCTTCAAGTGCATCTTGGAGGCAGCTGAAAAGGCTCCATATTGGCTGCTGTTTAAGGGGAGTGAGGGCTGGTTCAGCACTGGACACAAGTGAAGGTGAGAAGCCTTGACCCAGGGTGCATCATGACAGTGAGTCCAAGTCAGGGTCATTCCAGTACTGAGTTTCTTGAGCGCCATTCAGGTCACATGCTTGCCTGCAGTTTCAGCACCTCCATTGACCTCCATTGTTGCTGCTGCCAAGTCCATTCAAACGTGTGTTTACGATGACTAGGCAGGTACAGTCAATTTTAATGTATTATTTGAAACCGTTTTAAAACAATGGTCGCCACCTAAACATCGCACACAGAACATCTCTTTTTAGCCGCTCGCTGAGCTTTTCAGCGTCGACTTGAGAAACCTATCCTCAAACTGAACTTTGTTAAATTGCCATTATTTAAAGGGAAAAATGCAGCCGCAACATGCAATCATCTGCGACACGTTGACCCCGATTATGAGCTACTTTTCCGAACAATTCCGACGCATTCCCTCCTATCCCTCATTGAGCGCAATTAAAGTGCAATCTCCTCTCAGTCCCATATGATGTTGAGTGGCGAAGCGGTTAAGAGGGAAAAGTGCGAACCTCTTCTCCAAACCGCAGGCAGAAGTGCTGCATTCCTGTCTCAGTGCTTGACGTGCTGTTTATCTGCATCCGTGCACTCTGTTACCAAGGCAACCTCAACCAAAAACACCGGCCTGTTTAATTTTTTTATTTCATCACCGGTCTCTCTCTCTCTCTCTTTCTCTCACTAAGATAAACAGAGATGGAGCCCACAGTCGGCCGAGCCTGCTCCAGTTTATTTTGAGTCTCCGCCCGACTCTGTCCATGACACTGTTTCGCCATCCCTCTCACTTTTCACTGGAAAATACTTTGAAAGGTGGAGGAGCTGCGGTTTGACTTGGCGCTGCTCATCTGAGACGCAACGCCCTAAATAGTTTCGGAGCGGCATGTTCATTGTGAAGCTCATGACACGTCAATTCAGCCAGTTTTTGGGGTTTTTTTTTTTTTTTCTTTTTGAAACGATGGCCTCTGGGAGGATTCATTATTTATATGTTTACACACTGACACTGCAGCCAGAAATAAACAACTTTTCTCAGCGCCCACATGCAATTACACGCAACCTTGCCACGTTCACAGAATCACAGATGCCAGTGAGATGAGCCCTAAAACTCACATTAATAGAGCGGCCTGTGAGAGGACACTTTATTCTCTTAATTAGCACTTCTGCTCCATTCACCCGCCGTTCCACTGGTTGACTATTCCTTTATTAGGCAGGATTCCATCGCCAGCTTTCCAATAGGCACTTAACTCCTGCCTAATAGAGGATTTTCCCACACTTCCTCTGACAAGCCATTCAGCTGAGAAGAGTTAATTTGTTTCTAATGCTTGACTAATGGAGGATTCGCATTCGGAATTGAGTGCTGGGTTTTTGGGGATTGACTTCCTTCCCACATACTTGTGTCGAATGAATTCCATACGCAGAGCTGGTTTTTTTTTTTTCCCCTGCTGGAAAAAGACGGTGCAAATTCACCGTCAGGGGAGTCAAAGGTGAGTTTTGAACCTGTGCAAATGACAGGGTTTGAGAGGATACTGTGTGTAGTTTTACCGGAAATGCTTTCTTGAAACTGAAGTCTCGGCACATTTAAGGGGCAGCGAGTCAAGACACCCCTTCGCACACAGAAGTGTACTATGAGGTGTTGATACTTCTTTATAGTAAAACTGAGAAAGTAGTTTTCTTTTGACACACTACATTTGAAATACTTAAAAGTAGCACACTGACGTATACTTTTTAAGTGTATTATTGTGCAAACTGTGCAAAGGATCATGGGAATGGATTTCTCGGGGCAGAAAACAGACATTTGTTATTTTTGCTCCTTTATTGTTTTGTTCTCATTTAACTGTGGTTGAGTAGTACTTATGAAGTAATTGTTGGTCACTGTGACTGTGACCCTCTGCCGTCAGCCATAGGTGGCATGTATTGTGCTGATGTACTCAGACAACATGCACTTTGCCATCTGTACATGTCTGGGAGGTGAAAGCTTACTCCTGGGGATGGTGTACTTGATGTATAGAGATTTGGACTATTATTAGTGTGACCGTAAAATATACATCAATTATTTTGAAATGTAGATAAGTACACTAGAAGTATACTCCAGTGCAAGTATTCAGTTAGTTAAGTGTAAAAATGTTTCAATTTCGTCAGAAGAAGTATAAGTAGTCAATTACTAATACATGGTTTGGAGTACACTTGAAAGTGTACTTTTGTAAAATCCTGTTGTCTGTTGTGTGCCATGAGCGTATGATTCGTAAAATGTTCCAATTTAGTACAAAGAAGTATTAAATTAGTATACTTTTCAGTAAACAACAATTATATTGTCAGTAGTACGCCTGCTGTACTTATGCTCAAGTATACTCTATAAAATAGAAGAGTCAATTTGTACCGATAATTGACATTAAAACCAGTCTGGACAGACCATTGTAACGGTACTTTAGCTCCGTATTTGTATTTACTGTTGAAAATCCTTGTGTGTGGCAAGAGTTCGGCTCCAGACAAGAACTGTTTGAATGTAGCTATTGTAGAAGAAAGACAAAATGTGTTGTTTTTAATCCTGAGTGGCCAGTCTCACACCCATCTGCTGCCGTCTTCATGTGGTCCGTATCTTCAGGTGTCCATGTTTGTCATTTTTGTCATGATTCCGCTTTTATTTTGGTCGCGTGAGTGCTGTTTTGCTTTATCCCTCCTGTCTTCCTGTTCCTGTGGGACACGGCTGGAGCCAATCTATTCCTGATCACCTATGTATAAGAGCACCTGGACTCCAGCAACATGTGCCAGATCGTCTCCTCTAGTTCCTGTGGTAAATTACTCCGTCTGAAACCCTGGTGCCTGAGTTAGTGTTTTGTTTCTTCCGCTGTTTCCACGCGTTTCCTGGTTTGTTTTGTGATTGTTTGTCATTGTGCTTTTGTCTCTCTGTTTCCACATTTAAGTTTGTTTGATTCTCTCGGTTCAGTGATGCTTTCTGTTGGACTCTTATTCATGATTATGGACTTCTCCTGGTTTGGTGACCCCTTGATTTTGGACAATCTGACTTCGCTTTGTTTCTCCCGGTTCGGTGACTCGTTCTGTTGTGGATTTATTGTTGGTAATGATTAAAATATTGTATTGTGACTTTCATCACTGCACTTGGGTCCTACTCCACGTCTTGACCCGTGACAGTTTTAACATTTCTCCTTTGAAGAAGACCCAAGATCACCATTATCCCGGCCACTCCCCACGCTCCGATTTTTGCGAAGAACAGTTCTAGATCAGTGGAGGGTTTGGCGCTTTTTTTTCCAAGTGTGGGGTTGCAGTCAGATTAAAAATGTATATATTTTTAGTGTTTAGACAAGCAATGATTACACTGAATTGTGTTGTAACTAAGAAGTACATTTTTAATGTTCTTGATCCAGTATTTCATTAGCCTTTTTTTCATGTATTGCGAAGCATTAAAACAGTTGTCTCAGTCAGTCAGTGTGAGTTTTAATGACGTTACAATCTTGGTGGGTTTTGCAATCTAAACCCTCCTGAAGATCAACCTAAGACCGATTTCCACCTGTGAAGGGCTCCTATCTTGCGAGGTTGCACACATTGTTGCTATTCTTACACTCTCTGTTGCTCACCCTGGATGTCAGGGGCGGACTCTTTCGGACTATCTCCGTGCTACAGCCGCCAGACGGTTAGCTAGTGAATGACAGCCTGTGGCACTATCAGCTGTCCGGCTGCACAGTAAGAGTGTCAGACAGAAAGGGAGGACTGGGGGGTGAGGGCACGGAGGGCGGGGGGAACTATGCCAGGCGAAGGGGATGAGGCTATCTAGAAATAGCACCCTGGCCCAAATATGGCTTCTCTAATCCATCTGATTCCATGCACAAGCTCTGGTGTTCAATGCTAGCGCATCAAGATAACCTTATCTAAACCTACCACTTCCTTTACAATTAAAACAAAGCTTCTCACGCAGGCGGAGGATTGCTTTTACTTGACAGAAGGGGAATTTGCCGTCCTTCCCAGTCACATACAGTTCGAAGAGTCCCGGGAAGTCACCCTCCGGGATGATGCGCCGTGAAAAGGAAGTGTTGTCTGAATTTCAAAAAGCCCTCCACGCTCCTCTCACGCTTCACACCTGTGTTCCGCTAGAGTGAGCAAGCCGGAGTGGCGCCTCTTCCCTCGCTGGGATCTTCATCCTAGCATCGGTGTGTGGCGCGGGGGCTTATTGTTTAAAAAGCCTGAGGGGAGCAGCATGACGCCTCATATAGGGTTAGGGTTATGAAGACGAGACTTTAATGAGGGAACAGTCGATGTGGCATCCCTCACAACACCTGATCAGTTTCTGATTGCCAAGGGACTCGCCCGCTCCCCAGCCTCCTGCTGGGATGGGGGTGTCGAGACACAGAATCCTGATGGAAACACGGCTGGATCAAAGACCGCCATCCAAAAACGAATATGTTTATACTTGTGTGCATTAGCATAAAGGAGAAGAAAGGACATGCATCTGTTAGCCTGCGTTACTTTGTCTTTGTTAGCGTCCCTCTTGTTCTGTCTGGGGAGAAAAGGATGAACTCACAGTCCTGGCAGCCCAGACTTCACCTCCAGCACAGTCGTGAGAAGCTTTCGACATTTAAATACCTTTTTCCTGATTTTTATTTTTTTTTAAACTCATAGAACAAGCAGCCTATTGATCCGCTCTCTCATTTCTCTGCTGTGTCCTTTGTGTGTGTAGTTTCACACCTTGTGCGCCCTTAATAGATTTTGTGTGTCGGTGAAGATGTACACATACAACAACACACACATGCCGGAGATACATTGTCAAGGTAATTAGGACTGGTAATGAGATATGGTGGGTGGAGTGACAACCTGTGTCCTTGACGAATGCTGATCTGGCAGGGAACCAGCAGAGATAGCAACATCTCCAGTTGGTGGCAGACTTTAAAGTTAGCAACCCATCAAGGCAACTTAAGCGTGATAGACTGACACAAGAGTATGTGGGTGTCCTGCAGCCCCAGTTCTAAAGATGGTGGCTTCATGCCAGGTTTATAGTCGGAGCCAACACACATACACGCTGTACTGTGCATCACATCATCTTTTTTGTATGACAAGTAAGATATGTCCTCACGCCCATGGTGTATGTTGACGTTGGGAAAGTGGACTTGTGCGTCCTATGCTGACGCCAAAGGCAGCCTTCAGCCTTGTTGTATACTTTTTAGTAAACAACAGTTATATGGTCAGTAGTACAACTGCTGTACTTATGTTCAAGTATACTCTATAAAATAGATGTTTTTAATCATAAGAAGTAAATCTCTCTCCAATCTGCATCTGTCCTCACACAGTCCTCTCTTCATTTGTTCAGTTAATGTCGCTACATTTGTTTTGATGTTTCTACCTTGTTTTAATGCGTTGGAACATGTGACATTCCGTCTTTAAAAAGACAGGTGGAAGCGCAGAGCTGTCATGTATAATTCTTACCACTGTCCAAAGACAAATCTACACTGATAAATAATAAATAAATGAAATGATAGTCCCTGCTTATTCAAGCGACTAACTTGAAACAGTGGTCTCACTTTACCCATGATGCATGGAAGACTGGGCTTAACCAACATTATCTCCGATGGCAGAGCAACTAACCAAAGGTGCTGAATGAGGAATTTTTTAAATGTCAGTGTCGCTTCCCTTTTAATTGTTCACATCTATAAGGAACTACAAACACTTTACGGCTCGAAATATTCAGGCCTTTGAATTATGAGTCGTTGTGAAATTGAGTTATGTCTGTTATGAGTGAATTTGTACCGATAATTGACAGGACAGACCATTGTAACGGTACTTTAGTTCCGCATTTGTATTTACTGTTGAAAATCTTTGTGTGTGGCAAGAGTTCGGCTCCAGACATGAACTGTTTGAATGTAGCTATTGTAGAAGAAAGACGAAATGCCTGTTTTTAATCCTGATTGGCCAATCCCACACCCATCTGCTGCCGTCTTCATGTGGTCCATATCTTCAGGTGTCCATGTTTGTCGTTTTGGAACTTCTCCTTTGAAGAAAACCCATGACCACCATTATCCCGGCCACTTCCATGTCACTTGTTTTGTGTTGCTATCTCCTATCAGCCATGGTGTATGTATTGACATTGGGAAAGTGGACTTGTGCGTCCTACACTGACGCCAAAGGCAGCCTTCAACGTTCCATGAGGACGCGTTTGCCTTTCAGTTGAAGCACGTGCTCCAACTTCTGTGACATATTCTGACACCATGTGAAACAGGTCCCATGAAAAGACAGAGGTTGGGCTTCTGTAACCCCCTGAAAACATTCTTTCACTCCATTGAAACACCAACGCATCAACATGCAACGCGGAAAGCTGCCAGTGTAGGACGCAAATGTCCACTTTACCAACGCAATGGGAGTGAGGATGGGTCTTCTACCTTTTGGAATTTCCCATCACAACAAGTCAGCCTCCTTCACCGAAGCCTCCGTTGCGCATCCTCCGTAGCCACTCCTACACTCTTTCAGCATCCTTGAACCTGGTCCCAGTTGTTCTTCAGCCCGTTGCAGGGCACTGTCAACATTTGGACGGTGGGAGTTCCTCTCTCAAAAGGAGAGCAAACAGAGTCCTCACAGAAAGGACCAGGTTCACTCCAAACCCAGAACAAGATCATTCAAATCTGCATGAAGAGCCACTCTGGAGTCTGAATTTTATTTTTTTCCAGTTGGCACTGTGGTTACCTCCGGATAGAATCCAGATTTGTGACGCTACATTGTCTTCTAACTTGAGCCCTTATACAGCAAGGGACCCATCTAGAGTGCACGCCATCTGGTGCCCCGAGAAGCCCAGATAGGTTCGAGCTGTATGTACAAACTGATCTACTGCAGCCTGTTTTCTTTTTAATTGTAGCATGGATGCCAGGACATAGCGTTGAAGGCTTGTCCAGAATTCACTTTCAAAGTTGTCTATCTTGAAAGTGTTAACAGATGTGCAACACTAAAACACAGATCCTTTTTAGAAGCACCCGACCCTGGCCTCAAGTTCATCTAACAGTGTTCGGCCAAGAATGGATTACAGTAACGTGAAGAGCGGCAGCAACAAACATTTAACCCTGGCAAAGTCTGCCCTCCATTTGACGCCGTACCACACACACACACACTCAAAAAAAGGGGATTAAAATAATTGATCAATTTACTCTGGGGCCAAATTGATCGATGAGATACATTATTAAAAGAAGGCTATTGATTCGGATGGAGGCAAGCGGAGTAAAATGTTTACCACAGCAGAGAGACTGGGATCAATTGTGCAGCCGATGCTGTTGAATAGAGCCCTGTTCGGATCAATGTGTGATGGAGCAATAGGCTTTATAGATCGCCACACTGTCTTTTTGTTGCAGACACAGAATGAGCGAGTGAAAGCAAGATACAGTGAAGGAAGAGAGTGTGGGCTCTGTCATCTTCATTACCTTTCTTTCGTCAATGAGGAGTGGCGGACAAAATGCACACACTCGCCTCTGAATACCTTGTTCACCATATTTATCGAGTGACCTTTGAAAAAGACTCCTATCTTTCACTGACTGACATAGTCACACGTTGTTTTCATTTTTTAATTATGTTTGATTGTCTTTATTATTTTTGTTGCATTTACTGTTTCATTGTCTGCATTATTATTTTTATTTGTAATGATTTATTTTAGGATTATGTCTTAGATTTTCTATGAAGTATTTTTGCACATTAAAGTCTGTTTAGTTACAACAAATGAAAGTCTTCTTTATATAAAAATTTCATTTTATTTTACATTTTTTGCTCAACATTTTTAAACCTTTTGCTTTATCCGTTTCAACCCATGTCGAAATTATAAGTGGCCGAAACAACATGGCCGTTCACAGTACTAACTGGCAAAAAGCTATACCACCACTCAAGGCCCATCACGCAGTGCAACAGTTAAAGCTCTGAAAATAGTTACCATATTGTCCGTACTATAAGTCGCCCCAATGGTCTTTGTTCTGTCCCACCACTGGTCGAGAAGGTCAGAATTTTCACAGCGCAGCAACAGGAAAGCGCAACACATCATTGAGGTGGACACCGTTATGGTGGTCCAGAAAGAAACATCATGATAGCTGCTGTTCATGGAACTAAAGCCCAGACTCATGACCCACAGAATCCTGTGGATTAAAGCTAGTATTTGTACTTACATCAGTGCGATAAATGTCAAAAATTCTCCCCTTTGCTTCCTTGTTAGTCAGTTACGTTACGTTCTAGTTCGTTTCCTTAGTTAGTTTCCTTTCAATTCAAGTCGGGAGGATGAATACAAATGACTTTAGGAGGACCTACGTGATGCTTCCTGCAACTTTGTAAAATAACTTTCCCCCCCAAGTTGCAACATATAGTCCAATGCGACTTATGTTTTTTTCTTCTTCTTCGTGATGCCTTTGTTTTTAGGGTGCGACTGACACTCTGTCCAAAAAATACTGAACCAAAGTGCCAAAGAATTATATGAAATTTGTGTTACTGATTTCACGTTTTCAAATGCTGTGTGTGAAGTTCAGCTGTTTCTGTTGTTGAGTTTTAGACCTGTAATTTAAAGGTACAAATACAGTCACAGGGAGATAAACTTGTCTTGGCTCTGTCCAATGGCCTCCACCAAGTTGGAGGTGCCTATAACGTTGATAAGAACATCCTTCCCTCACTCGTGAACAAGATGCAGAGATACTTGAAACACATCAGAGCGGCCTCATTTCTCTTTTTCCACCAGACAACTTTCAGCATCTCTCAGATTGGCTTCCCCTGAGCAGCGACTGTCCATATATTGAAGAACAAAAATCCATAAGGCCATGAAAAAAAAAATGTTCTGTACGGTGGAACAAAGCATCAAAGTGTTAGAGGTGACTGTGAGCGCTCATGCGTGTGTATGACTTTGGAACTATTGATTGTTAAGTGAGCGCTGGAGAAAAAAAAAAGTCAACACATGCCACCCGCTCACCATCACTTTAAGGGGCTATTTTTCCACACAAAAGACATCTTTGCTCAAAGTGTGAGATGAAGAAAAAAAAGATTTAAAATGTGCTCCGAAGAAAAGCAGATTCAAGACTTCTCCCTTCCCTCCTTCTTCTCCGGCTCCTTTTCTTCCCGGCTATAGAAAGGAGCAGAGTGATTGTGGGGCGCGATCGGGGGGGATGTGGGGGTTTGGTATACTGAATAGACCTCGACGCTTTTACAGATTTCCTCTCTCTCCACCATGGAGGACATTTGACCTTTAAGGGAGGAGGATGAGGGGGACAAGGGGGAGCGCGAGAGAGAGATAAATAAGGAGGGGTGGCGGGGAGGGAGGGAGGGAAATCATAATGAAAAGTGGTAATTCCTTAGAGAGAGTGAGAAAGAAATGTCTAAGGGCCAGTAATGAGATCGTCTGACTAGCGGGTTTCCATAGCAACGGCCACAGTCTTACTATACACTACAGTGTAAGAATTAAAGAAAAGCCATCCATTGTTGCCACAAGTGGACGGGTCAGAGCCAACGAGACGCTCGCCGAGAGGAGAATTTGCTCGCCGCTGAATAGCTTATACATGAAGTGTCTTGAAATCAACTCAGCTTTGGACGCTGGAGAATATCTGCATAAGTGAGCGAGTGCAGGTCCGGATCCTCAACCGGACGCCCACTTGAGTTGGTCAGCAGTTTTACTTGGAGGTGAACAAAGCTCCAGGTTTTCTTGTTTTTCGCACCCAAGGCTCCGGTGTCTCATTGATAAGCCAGGGTCTGGCTGAGAGAGGGCGACCACGTGTTTGTTTGGTCTGGAGGTCAAAGCTCATCCCGACTCCGCACCAGTGGAGAGATTACCGCGGTCCCTCCAAGTCTGCTCCCACCACCTGATCCCACTCCTGGTCCCTGATGATCCATCATGGAAAACCGATGCTCTCCTGGTTGGATCACTCTGGGTTGTGGCATTGTAAACAACTGGCTTAAAATCAAAGCCGACCTTTGTGAAAGCCTGGAATTCACGGTTTTGGGCTTGTCGCCTGCTCTTTTATCAAGCTCAGGGTCATATGGCTAAAAGCGTAGAAAGCATAGTGTGAAAAGAGATATTTTTTCCAACCTGAATCCGTTGTAACACAGCAAGGGTGGCAAGAGTCAAACACACTGTCACCAGCTGAACAAAATTCTCAGTCTGTGGCCGCCGTTCTTCAACAGGAAAGTAGAGTCTTAACAGAACACAATATCAGTCGCCCTCCAATAACCTGAGGTTTGCTTCTGCATGAAACGTGTTATCATAACATTATCATTAAACACTCTGTTTTTTGTTTTGTTTGTCTGTTTATTTTACTTTCTCTATTCCATTTGCATCTGTTTTTGGGTTGCCCTCTGTCAGGCTCCAGCACAGGCCTCCAAAAACAGAGGGCTTAGCTTGAATGTTTCATATGTCTTAACATGGACATGTATTGGAAGCAAGCTAAGCTTTGGAGAAGGTCAAACTGGGAGTCATGATTTGATTTTCATTCAAATATTTAAAGCCGTTGTGGGCCACGTGTATTGACTTGGCGGGTCAGATTTGGCCCCAAGGCCTTGGGTTTGATGCATGTATAGTTGCACAATAGATTATATTCAATTGAAATTGTTTATTTTATAAATAAATGAATAACATTACATTTAAAAAACAAAAGTAATTACACTTGCATATTTGGGATTTTTTTCTCTCCGATCGGTGCAAGAAAATACATTAAAAAACATATATATATATTGTCTGGAGAACATACTGTTTATTACTGTTTATATTAAATTACGTTATATATTCTTATATTATTCTCTATGTTTTTATATGAAAACAATGCTATATATGCTTAAATATTTTTTTGTTGTAATTAATCAGAATTATCTTATAACCACAAATAAAAATATATGAATTGAAAAAATAATCATTAAAAAAATCATTTTATTTGAATACAACTTTTTTTTTATGTAAAAATAAAGATTAACAATAACATAATGAAGAGAGAACCACTCATGGTTTGTATGGAAAGCAATCTGAACCAAGAGGCCTCTGACCTAATATATACATAAATTTAATACTTTACCCAACTGAATCTTGTTTATTCCTTAAAATAGCAAAAACATAAATCAATCCTTTTCGACTCATTTTAATAATTAAAAACTGCGGTCTGCTTTAAAAACCTTGTGAAATGTGCCATGTGACCCGCTCCCACATAATAGCTGCATTAAAATTCCCAACTGAAAAGTTTGTTTTGGATAATAAGTTACTTTTCCTGTTTCGGCCTGTTTCCATGCGGTTCTCTTGTGGCTAAACGGAGAACAGCCTTTACCTCAACACTGCATGCGGCCCTACTAAAGATCTGCGCTCGTGAGCTTTCCTTCAAAGGCGCTTTTTTGGGGGCCTGTGCTGCGCAGTCGTGTGACTGTGGGTAAAGGACATTTCCTTCCTCGGAGGAAGCCCTGGTTCATGTGAGCCCCGGAGACAGGAGGCGGTGTGGGTCAGCGATAATCATATTGAATGGACAATACCACAGATAGGTGTGGGCCAGCTAACACGCATGCCTGGTTTTTGACAGGGAGGGCAGGAACTGGCAGTGAATGCAGCCTCACGCTATGAGGTCAACAACAACACAGGGCCAGATAAGGAGCGAAGGAACCCCGGCTTTTTAATTTATTTCACTGGCTCTGGCTGTTATTTCGTAAAAGGCTGACAAAGTCTAGGTGTGGGTTGAACTATTAATCCTCGCCGGCGGGACATTTTTAGATTTATAGACCGTCACTGTTTTCTCCAATGCTACTTGAGGTATTTCAAACAATAACATGAGCCTCAAAAGTGAGATGAGGGAGTAATATTGCTGCAGGATGAGAGGAAGCTCTTTCGCTCCATCAATAATAGGGGTTGCACATGGACTCAATATGGACAGTTACGTCACCAAAATAGTGCAATGAAAAATGGGAGAATATTAATTTCTTGAAGCAAAACATGAGCTGTCTATTTAATTCATAAGTCATCTGAATTTTAACTGTTTTGGGCACATCATTCGGTGATATTTAACAATTTTATTTCATTTTATTTTTAAAATATGTGTTGTAACACACCCACTAACATTTGATAGTTGGATGATGAAGAATACTTGGCTACTTTATGTTGATAAATTCTGTATGCTCGATGGATGTTTATATGTCTAATGGTTTGATACCTCAATAAAAATCCATCCGTCGTCACCCACTTATCCGTTGCTTCAAAAAGGTCACGCTAAACACCCTTCTTCCTGAGACACTCCCAGGCCAGTGAAGTGACCAGGCCTCATCCTGGGTCAAATCCTGCCAAAGGGAGGCGTCCCGGGGGCGTCCACATGAGATGCCTGAACCACCTCAAATGAGAGGCAGCGGCTCTACTCCGAGTCTCTCCAGAGTGACAGAGCTCCTCATCACTAAGGGAGACGGCCGCCACCAAACCAAGAAAACTCATTTCAGCCGCTTGTATCCAGGACCTCATTCATTCGGTCATGACCCACAGCTCATAAAACGTATACCTCATTTTCCTCTACATATCCGAGGCCAGGTCGCAGAGGCAGCAGCCAGACCCGTAGGGCCAAGACTTCACACTCACCCAACATCTTTTACAGTGGAATATCAGGTTCCGAGGACAGTCCTGAGAGAGTCACAGCTGGATTTTGTCAATGCTGAGGCGCCTGTGTCTCAGCTGTTGGTCCAGCTTCTGCTCTCAAGGAGAGACGATGAGGACTGAATCGCCCGTGCTCTCTCCTTCCCCTCCTCGTGATGAAGATTTGACACTCTTTCCCCACATTGACAAACATGGTGTCGTCCAGTTGCTCTACTTTGGCAACAAATATTTGGTTCAAAAATCGATAAACAACTCTGTGCTCTGTCTCAATGACCCGCAGCATTTCTCTGAATGAATCAACGTTTCAGTGTTTGTCAGTAGATGTCACTACACTGTAATAAAGTCAGCCGACACCGTTGTAAACTCCGGTTAATTCTTCATGAATGAGTAACCAGGGCAACCCCAGGATGTTTTCCCACTCCGTTTCCAAGGCAGTGAGACAGCCATTTCTATCTTTCCTCTTATCAGCTTTGGACCGGAGGACACAGACTGCCCTTCCTTGTCCCTGCACTACTGCCTCTTTTAGGAATCTGGGGCCACCGCTCACCATTGTGCTGTCCTGCAGGAAGTTCGGTTCACTGCTCACTCCCAGCATTCACTTGGTTTCCTGTGTCAGGTTAGCATGTCCTGTGTTTATTTTCTTTGCTTTTTGTCGTGTCCACCCTTTAGGGTTTTTCTAGAACCCACCAAACTGCACAAAGGAGAGGATGATACTATCTCAACTGTTTGGAGGAGGCTTCCACAGAGACCAATGAATCCCTATCTCCCGGGGCGGTTGCTTCTTATATGAGCGATTCCACCTTGTCTCCGCCCGACCTGTCTGCGGGCACGGCTTTAATTTCTTAAGTTTCTATCAGGGCTGCAGAAAAGTTTTCCCCTCCTTATCTGCGAGGCGGGTGGGAAGAAAAAAAAAAAGGCTGTTAATCAATTTCAAATTAAGTTATCCATTCTGGGAACATTGTCTTTGGCAGATAAGGTTGTTGCACCTTGAGAAAATTCTGAAGAAAAGAGCTGGTGAAAGTGATTATTGCCCTGCTTTGAGCTTTCCTCCACTTTGGGGTCCCTCAAAACAAAGTGCTTTGGAAAACTTAGCCAGGTGTGATTGATAGAGAGCATGAATGATGTATAAAGTCTATTTTGCCTGGATCAATAGTGAATTTCATTAGGACACAGCTTACACACACACAGAGAGAGAGAGAGAGAGAGAGAGAGAGAGACCGACGACATTGCGGGGTTTTCAAGACTCCCACTGTATTTCCATTGATGAGCATAACGGGGTGAGAATGAGCCTCTTATCATTCAGGATCGGTCCCTATAAACAAGGTGCCCTGTCTCACGCTGACTCCCACACTTGGCTCTAACTTCTCCTGATGTGGTTAGCTTCTCCGCGTGCTTCCACAAAGAGTCCACCTGCATGCTAAGCACTGACCTCTCAACCAAAGTGATGCAGCTCTTCTTCATTTACCCCTCTGAGATTCCCCCTGAGGACATTTCACCTCTATTGTCCTTCCACCGCTCCTCTCTGTGATGACCGCGCTGCTTCTGCATTCACAGCCAGCTCCCTGCCCCGGTGATCCACCTTGATATCGGACACGGAACCCAAAAAGACCTAAAGCTGAAGTCTTAGGTGACATTCAGACTGTGGTTCTTTCTTTCTCTACAATAGCTGGGGAGATAGTTTTAGCCACAGTGCATGTCACGTTCCACAGTTCTCTGTCGCATCTGCGAAATGAATACTGCTGAGGTTTGAGCAAATATTGACCTTTGAAAGAGTGACATCACTCAACAGTACATGTTATTCCCCGTACACCTTTTGTACTTTTTGCATTTTCCGTTTTGAGGAGAGAAAGTCATTAATGTCCTCCAGACCAGATGAAGTTCTAAAAGATGGAGTTGCATCACATGTCCAGGGTGACATTGAGGTCTTGGCTCGGACGGTTCTTTCTTGGAAGAAACATCGGTTTGTCCAGGTGTCTGACTGACTGAGATGCATTCTGTTGACCTCTCATGGGACCTGGGGAGCGATAAGATGAGTTCCGTGTTATCGGCGTAACTGGGAAAGAACTCTACAGTGGAGTGAGTAAGGGGGTCCAGGAAAGATCCCGGCGGGGACCCAGTGGTAACAGGTTCTGGTAGGTATCCAAGTCATGTTCGGGTTGGTGTCATCAGCCAGGGTGACGAAGAGAGCAACAAGTAAAGGGTATAAATCTAGATCTGGTTGTTCACTGTATTGATGGTTGCAGAAAAGTGCATCAGCAAACTGTATATTCTAGACTAGAAAGTGCACTGGAATATTGGCCACACCCACTGCATTGAAGAAGGAAACTAGATTTTCTTCGTACATAAGCTGCAGGCGACTGCACCGTGAAATGGTCTGTGATTTTTCCAGCTAAAAACAGGAGGATCACATTTAAACTACTTTTGAAAACGGGGTCCAGCATCAAGACTGATTCATGAAACCAACTCTGCAATGATACAAACTGGAATCATGGTTCCAACATAATAAAACTGTGATCTACATTCAATCAAAATGCGCTGTTTTTGCCTGTGTGGCCGAAGTTCTGCCCGAAGGCTGCGGACATGTGGTTGAAAACGGCCTCTGGAGCAATTTCCGGTAAATACAGCACCTGCGATTTCATTGGTTTGATGTGAGGAGGCTCAATATATTGGCGGCATGAATCTTATTAGCCTATAAAAATACATATATTAGCCTGGTTTTATAAGCCGTAGGGTTCAGTCTGTGATTTAAAAAAAAAGTAGCTGCTTACAGTGTGGAATTTATTGTGAGTTTAGAGTGAAAATGGAAAAAACTGATGAATAAATATTTATATTTAAAACCAGAAAGAAATAAATTGGTGTGTGCTTCTGCACAAAAAAACTATAAAAGACATGTTTACTTGTGCACTCCTTTACTGTACCAAGATATTCGCAACTCAAACTGAAAACAATCACATTTATGATGGATATTATACTTTGTAAAGTAAAATTAGATGAAATGAAATGTTGAAATGATTTTATCTGAATAACTGGCCTATTACAGTCCTTGTATGAAATAATGATAGTTCTCAATAAGGTATATAATATCCTGTCATCTCTGGTTCAAGGTACCAAAGAGGGTATTCGGGTGTGACACATCCAAATTCACTTGTATCCTATGGATTTTTCTGCTTTTATTTTGAAATTCCTGAGGGATATTCTTGTTATTTTTTAAACAAAAGATGTAACTTTGGTTACCAGACAAAACAGATGACAAACAAACCGTGTATTCATACAGTACGAGGTAATACTTCAACAACGTAGCTAAAAGCTGAAACCTTATATCTTATCAAGTATAGCAAAAGTACATGAGAAGGTTTTCAAAGCAACAGCCTCCAGTGCAGGATCCACCTTACACGTGTTTTAAAGAGTGCATGAAAGGTGAAATGGTGGAGAGACTAAACAAGTGGAGCAGAGGAAGAAAAATGGGGTCTGGAAATCATTTCCTACTCAGTGTTTATATACAGAGCCAGCTCTGGTCTTTAGATGGTGTTCAGAGTGAGTAGCAGTGCTTTACTCACTCAGGTCCCGACATACGAGTGGCAGCCCGGTGACAGATCTGCTACATGTAGTGCTAGCTTCTGGTACAACTTCTGCGCAAGGTTTGAGGTTTTCTTTCTCCAATTCATCGTATAATGTAAAAGGACACGTCCTGCTGGGAAGAAGGGTGATGTTTTTGGGGATTTTTGGAGTCCCTTCAGGAAATTCTAGGGTTCTTTGCTTTGGCTTTTGCCCCCACGACCCCACAAGCCAACGACTAGTGTAGATGAAACTCTTTGAAAACAAATTGACAAGAAAATGAAACACTCTTTTGTGGCTGCACAGTCTTCAGTGAATGGACCGTTGCATCTCCAAAAACCCAAACATGACCAAATTTTACTCCAGTAAATTTGCGGCGGATGATTCGCTTTTCTAGGAAAACGACGGGGGAAGAGAGTCAGAGTCATAATTACTGTGAGGTTTGGGGAAAAGAAAACGTCAACCTTCCCAGGGAATGATGGCTGAAATCCTCCTGTTGGACTTCATCTATTTCAAAACCAATTGGAAAACAAGCACCATCATTTTCTTTAGTCCACTGGCCAAAGCAAAAACAGACGATTTCACATTAATCTTTTTTTTTTTTTTTTTTTTTTTTTTTTTTCTTTATTGATCTCAGTTGGCGCAGCTTCTCACCAGACTGTACTCATTGTTCCTTACAAAGTTGAACTGATACAATCAGCACATGCGAATGGAACACAGGAGGATTGATATATGAGTTGCCCAACTATAATACAGACATGATCGGGAATAGATTCCTTGACAACTATGCTAACCTCCCTAGCGCCACCTAGACACTGCATTTTTGGCACATTTATAATGTGAATGGCGAGCCAACAATATGGCTTAAAAGACATTAGGGGCCAGATCTGTTTGGCCGGTTTTACAGGCTCCAGTCCACAAAGTTCTTCAACAACTACTGGGGACGGTACAGTAGTAGTAGTCAGCGTTGTTCCTGTGGAAATCAGCAGTGTTGATAGTGAAAAGTAAAGGAGTCAGGACTGTCCCCAGAGGAGCTCCGCACTGCAGACCAGTGTCTCAGACTGGCAGTTCTTTGGAACCAGCCAGTGAAGTGAAGGTCAACTCCAGCATCTTGTTCTTCAGCAGAGCAGGATGTATAGCGGAGGAATCAGAAAACGGGATCCTCAGAGTGCTGCAAGCCGCCTCAAGATGGGACAGACATGAACGGAGATGAGGATATCATCAACACTGACAGCGGGCAAACTGCGGCGGGTCAGAGGATGAGCTCAGCTGGAGATAAAGCTAGCGCAGGATCTGTCTCGACGCTCATCTTCGTGGCACATGATGTCTTCAGGGACTGGACAAGATGCTATTTAGCATCATCCTAACTGAATGACAGATCCAAGCGTGTGAAAGGAGTATTTCTTTGCAACTTTTTAGACCATCACTTGCTAGTTTCATTCTCACCAGTTGTTATTGTCGCAAACATTGACAACACCTTCCATAATTCAATTCATATTTGCATCATAAACCTGCCTTTTCCTGCTAAATTTAGAGCCAAATTCTTTACCTTAGAATGATCCCTGCATGATCATCAAAAACAAAGCCCTTCTGTACCAGTGGCACCGCTGCTTTTGCTGAAGTCACTGGTGACCTCACTGCGACTCTCCGGATGACATGTTCATCCTCTTGGAGCTGCCCTCCCTTCGATGTCAATCCCTTTTCACGTCCAAATTCAAGCCAGACCCCTTGAATTACTCGGTGGCTTTATTCAAAACAAAAGAGGCGAAATGAAAGTGGTATCACTTGCATTACAGAGCAAAGACTAGATAAACTACATCATTGTTCCTCCTCCTTGTAACTTCAGAGTTTTCCAGAGCACTTTTTCAGACACTGGCCATTATTCAAAGTCAGAACTGAACTGAATCAACTGTGTTTAATTCTGTCCTGGATTTCACGTTCCGCATATATTGACCGATGACACTCCCTATTCAGTTGCTGAAAGACAAATATTCCCGCCCTTCTTTCCAATGACAGGTCACCAGAAAGACACCTGGTCAGTAGGGGGTGCTGCAGTATTGGCTCATACCTCATACAATTGTACCAACCTGAAACTATAAGGTGCATATTTAAAAGCACATTTTACATTTGTTTCTTTAAATGAATCATCAATATTCATAACTAAATGGCAACACGCCACCTATAGAGTACAAATCATTGTATTTTGGAGGAAGTTTCTTCTCTCCTGCACATTAAATAATGCTTGTGGGGCACTGGACAAAGTGCCCCTACAGGTCAAGAGCTCAGCCAATCACATGGCCCCTGAACTTCATCCAGGCAGCTCCCTAGAATCTCTCGCCTGAAGGTCCTTCTGCAGTGCCCCATTTTTTGTTTTGTCACGTAATGCTGCTTCCAGCGTCCAACAATTGATAGCAAATACTTTTGACACTGTCTTTAAAAAGCAGGGTCTAACTGGGTGTTGCCATTCTGTGCCCATTACATGGCAGTGCATGGTTGCCGACGTGTCATGAGTAGGTGTAAGTGTTCTCCACCTTTGAGGATGAGGTCGATGCACCGTGAAGACAAATAATGTGCCAGTATCACAGATCTATTACAACTTTAGTTTTGATATATAGCTGAGGACCAGAGAGAGAGAGAGAGGAGCTTAACATGTGCTGCTCCAAATTTCGGCTCTCCACAGGAAGAATGGAAAGTGATTCATGTGCTTTCGCAGGTAAATCAAATATGCTCTCATGAGCCGGAGGATGTGTGTTCAGCCAGCGTAATTCAGTTACTGCCGTTAAACTCACATGCAGTATTATTTTTAATATCAATCTGATCAAATAAAACAACGTAACCTGATTCAAGTCCCGTAATAAAGTGACGGCGCGGTTGGCCAATTTGCCGTGGCAAGTACAGCTCAGATTTACTCTGGAAGCTATTGCCATTGTTTATTTTATTTCAAGCAGCAAGCAGCGTTGAGATTTGCACACATGCTTGTACTTTTTATCCGCCATACTCCTGTGTTCTCTGGGAGTTGCATTCCACACATAAAATATGCAACCCAAAAACCTCTGGGCCCCTGAAGAAAGAGAGGACCGTAACCATGGCAACCACGAACAACAGCAGCATACAACATCCTGCTGATGGACAGCGCACTACAGGAGGCCGCTGCACAGGTGCTATTTTCTTTCTCGACGCTGAGCCAGAAGAAAGTACAAATGTTTAAAGAATATTAAGAAAAATGAGTTGAGTGAAGATAGTTTGGAAGGCTGCGGCGACTTTTCCTGCGTTGAAATTGAAGTTGTTTAGACTTTTCTAAAGTTGCAGGTGAGATATTTCAGTTGTTGATATAAAGGTAATAAACTAGACGTATGCGCTCAATAGCCGGTAATAACCGTGAAGTAGAAATGCTCTGGCTTTATATACTTGAGAGTGATGGATTTACATCTTCATAGCAGCTAAGGAGAACATTTCGGTCATGTAATGTTTACTCTTAGGTCATGTCAGTCAGTGTGAAATAATACTAGAAAATGTGAAAATTTACATTTTAAACTACACATCGCACCTGCGTACAAGTTGCAATAGCCAAACCACAGCAACAAACATTTGCCTTAGTCTGTTTCCCCAGTTTAGAAAATATATTTTGGTCTCAGTTTAGAATATTCTTGTGACTACCTGCTGTTAGGGACCTTTCAAAGCAGAGTTCACTGAGTTGAACCGTACGTGAACATACCCAAACAATCTGTAGCTATAAAACACATTCTGTGGCGACATCTTGAATCACTTTTTTCAATGGTGGAATTACACGTTTCTTTAAACCATTTCAGAAGTGGTCATAATGATCACTATCCGCAGAAGGACGAGTACATGTCGATGTGTTTTATACAGTACCACTACAACAGTTTAATAGTCATTACTCTGTGGTTTGCAGAAGTGTGTTTTACTGCACGTGAAATCCAAACGGAGAAAAAAGACATTCAAAGTGGTGGATTTATGTGAAAAAACAACAGTTGTCGGGATGTGAAAGGAGCGAGTATGTGAATGTGATAATAAAAGTTGATGATACCTCCGTCGGAAAGGAGCGATAAAAAGGAAAGAGTGGGAGTCCGACTAGAGGACGTGTTAACGGCACGGTCCAGCAAATTCCCCACCAAACACTTGATCAGCCGAATTAAAAGAAGCTTGGCGTGATGTGTTGTGAGCGGCGGGGAGTCAGGCCATGTGCCAAATCTGCTATCACCTCCTTTTCTCCCACACACGTCCAGCCTGGGCCAACCAGCCCATCGTCGAGAGAAAAAGAAAGTGTAAGGTCGCTCCGAGCAAATACCCAATGCATTACTCTGCGATCCAATAAAAATAAAAGGGCGAGAGTGGATTAGAAGTATGAAGCTGCCGTCACTTCCCACTGGATCCTCCTGTTTGTCCTCACAGTCTGTGAAAGCACTCGGAGCCCCTTCAACAACACCGCTAAAGTGAGTCATCTTTGGCAACTCCTGGAAAGAAAACCAGTCTTTTGGAGCACTTATGTACGTATGAATCAAACTTATGTATGTGGAGCGGCTGCCAGGGCTTAATGCGTTGCACATTGCTGGAGCATGCAATCTCATATGTGCTGTGCTGTGGCTACACACACACACACACACACACAAACCTCCAAACAGATACATGTTGGCCGATGAATTTATTTTTCTCCAAAATAGTCTCACCAGTGTTGCTACAACAGTAGGACGCCACCGACCAAACATTCTGGAGTTTCATCTTTCGCTGGAACATATCTATAGTCTTTGTGTTAGAAAATGGAAAATATTAGCAAAGAGCTCAGATCGGAGTATGTTTCACCTGCCTGAATTCATATGTTTATGAACAGGTTTGGTGTTTGCTGAATGTTTTTTTTATGGGATTGTCGGTGTTCAATATGTTGCCAATGTTCTCTGATTCCAAAGACACAAAATGTGTTGGAATCCCAGATGTATGATTCTTAAAGGGTTACCGACATGGATAAAGAAAAAAAATCCATACAGTTTTGTCTTCATATCCGATCATAAATTACACTACTTGAGCCACCATCTTATGATGTCACCACACGAACCAAATGTAAACAAATACTGGTGCCATGTGCTCGGAAGTGGAGAAAGTCACCGCGGTATTGTCGAAAACGTAGTGTTCTTTTCATCATTTTTTGAGGATGAAGAGTGAGTCCATGTCAACGAAGGACTTATTTTATTTGAACCGAGTCACGAAAGCAACGACTCGTGCTTGTCAGAGGTAACAAAATATATAATGCGTGTAGGTAAACAAAGGGACTTGGCCACTGCTTCTCTCTGCTGCTTTTCTGATACATTCCTGTTTGTTTACGTTTGAAAACCATGGGTATTGGCATCTGTTTCACAACCTGTGTGAGGCCAACTTTCTCGCAGAAATGTTCCTGCACAGTGGCAAAATGATCGCTGCAGGGAGCCGACAACGCCGATGGTTGCTACTCAAGAACAGGCTTAAGGTCCTTGCACGCTGACGGCGAGAAGAATAAACGGCACGAAATTGCGAAAAATTCCGATGTGAATGTTGACACACCTTTCTTCGCACATCACGAGTGACGCAATAAAATACATTACATTCGCAACACGCAAGTCACGGCCCTCGGATTTGCCACAGTCACGGACAGACTCACGGAATTTACATGGAATATCGCTGGATTTTACTTGTTTTGTGTGTTCAGGGAAACTTGTGAGAAGGGAAGCTACTCTTGAGGCACTGACAGCCTGCTGCACTGGTGACTGCGCGGAACTCTGCCTGTCGTCTGCGCTGTTTACATGGAGCTTGTGGACGCTTGAATTTATCCACCTTTTCAGTGCCGACCCGGTGGAATGTACACAAACAATCATCACATTCAGTCTCCGCAGCTATTCTCCCCCAAACATTGCTTTTAGAATCATTGCCTTTTTAGTTTTTTATGTGTTTTGTTGTAAAGAACCGCTGTGATATGAACACAAGAAAGCGCTCCGCCATGTTGAATGTTTTGGTATGTGACGTGTCAACAACGAGCGCTCCGATTGGTCGGTGAACTCTCGTCACAAGCAAAACTTTGGAAGTAGTTGTAGAAATAATAATAATAAGAAGAAGAAATCCACATGCAAAAAAAGGAAAGTAGGCAAATCTAAGAGACAAGATAAGTAGTAATAAGTGCTAAGAGTGTTAGAGTTTCACTCTGACCCAAGAGACAAACAACGATACACTTCATGATACACATATTGTATATGAGGCAACATTATGTTTAGGATGTTGGTTACGTTTCTCTCACGAACTTCACTGGCTTCACCTCCAACCAATTCAACGTAATTTGAACCCAATAGGTGCCTCGGCGTGTCACCTTGCCCACAGCCCAACCCCTCAGTGATCCTGCACCGTTCCACCGCGAGGAGACAGCGAAGGACAAGTCAGTAATGGGATTGCCACACCATGTTATAGGCGTTGGAGCTGGCGACAGTAGAGCTGCATGCTGAGATGTGTCTGGCGGCCATCGCCCGAATATCGAAATCACTCAACCCATACATTCTTAATGTCCGCTGCCGCTTCAATCTAGACCTGGAAAAAAGCAAAAAAAAAATGGCACTGGAGAGAAATGTTTGTGGAAGACGCCACACTTTTGATTCATTCCATTGAAAACAGTGGCAAATACAGAACAATACCACATATTTGAGGCAGGGGGAGTCAAACGGAGGCCAGGAAACAATGCTGGAAAGTCGCAGCAGCAACAAGAAACTCGGAGGTGGGGGGCGAGGGGGTGGTCAACCTGTCAGCAATTATTAACACGTGTGTCCAGGTTTCCTCTCGCAGCTTTGTACGGAGGCTGAAGGAGGCTCAGCAGCCGAGATTTATGGCTCCCAGGGAAGAAGTGGAAGTCTGTTATTGATAAGTTGCCGAGGGAAGGTGAGGGGCGCCCACCGCAGTAATTAGAGGATGAACTTGCCGTCCATTGATTGAATGGAGTCCTGGACAGACACCGGGGCCACCTTCCACAGTCTGACCTCCAAGTGGACAGGTGACCTTACCTCTACTCCAGGAATATTGCCTGATGTCATCCCTGCAGAGGACGGGGCAAACCTTGTGATGAATCTACATGTTGACTTTGATGAGCGAAGCGGAGCCTGCTGCCTTTGTTGCATCAGAACCAAACAACATAGAACAGATTGTTCTACTGCTGCGTGTGTGTGTGTGTGTGTGTGTGTGGTGAAGGGAGAGAGCGTTGCTTCTGTTAGAGCCTAGTATTATCCCAGTGTTTCCAGTGACCACAGTGTTGGAGGCTGGCCCGGTTCTTCTAGACACTGCTTAGCAATGGGACCCGCCATTGTTTGATTTGGCCACACATTCCAGTGTTTTCACTATTGCCTGGAGAGGAGGGGCCACGGGGGCCGCAAGAAGTCTGGCCTGAAAGGGGGAGGAGGAGTGAGGATGCAGACGGACTTCTTCCCATTCCTTCGCCTTTCCTAGACCGTCAGAAAAACAACAGATGCTCACTCCTCATTTGTGACTTTCTTGCTCTGCGTGCTCGGCTCTTGTCTCTGCTACACTTCGGCTGTAGGAGGTGATTGGTCTGAATAGAGCAACAACTCCTTCAGCACCATGCAGAACATGTAGTAAGACAGTAGTGTCAATAGCAGCTGAAAAACTGCCATGACTAAGTGAAGAGGAAGTGATAGGCAAATCTTTACACGTATGGAGATTTTACACTGCTGGACCTACACTTTATTAATGTGAAAAATATATAGAGAAGCATCATTATCAAAATGAAAAACGTGGTGCTCTATTGAGATAGTCACAGAGGAAGGTATAGCTTGTGCATGATGGTGCTCATCTGGACCGTATATATTTGCTTGTTCCGCATGCATTTGCCTTGTGTTGACAGTTCTTTTCTATGATCAGGATGATCTTGCATTATACGCACTGTGGGACAAATAAACAACTCATCTAATCCATAATATAATATAATATAATATAATGTAATATAATATAATATAATAATCCTTTGGATGAGATAGAAAAAGTTAGAAAGAAATAGTTTTGTTTTCTTGTCAGGCATAGATTTAGAGGAGCTGATCCTTTTTTTGGTTTTTGAAAACAGAATAAATAGTTTTCTATCTGTCGATTTCCAGTACCTGCACAGCAGAGAGAATGGTTCAGACAGGATATCAGCCACTGAAAAGCTATGTGAATCGGGGAAATTGTAGTGGTAATGCTCTATGTGTTGACGTTATTCACATTTTCCTGCGACAGAGCAGAGTAAACATTATGTCATAACCAGTGAACGTGAATCCGAAACAGTCATCGAAGCGATTCTTTTGTGACGACATGGATGACAAGTTGTCAATTTTGGAGGTTGACCGTCGGCCCATTCTTTGTCACATTCTATGAAGACATCGCCTCTTTCAATCCCCAAAGCGGCGCGGGATTGTGACCAAGTGGATCACAACCACTCGGCTCCGCTTCCTTGTTCCCGGTGGATACGGCTCTGTTCATTTGTTGTTGGTGCATGACAGCACCAACTACAGGCCTGGTGTATGTACTACAGTGCTTTCAGACTTTTGGTCGGCCATGTTAGTTGTCTTTTTTTGTTTAGTTCATACTCAGATCTCTGACTCAATTTCTTAGCAAGAGGATTCATCATGTTTCATACGCTCCACCGACAGTGTTTTTGTGGTCCTGACCGTCTTTTGGCATTTCCCATCAGGGCTGCCACAGCAAGTCACCCTGGCCCATGACCTGTCCTTGTCCTCCCTGGTCACGTCTGTCCTCTCCAAGTCCTCCTCCACTCCATCCATGGGCCTCATTGCTTGTCCCCAGTCTCTCCTCTCCACATGTCCATCTAATTCTAGAAGCAGCAGTGCGACATACTACACACCGTCTTCTTTTTTTCCATGATAGAATTACTTTTTAAGGTGTGAAAAACAGATTCATCACTGGAGAGCATTTAAATGAGCGTGTGGGTTGACAAGTTAAGAGCCTGCAGACTCCCTTATGAGGATTGTTGGTTCTGGCTGTTGTCTCTTTGCTCAGTCTGCCCTCACTCTTGCCCTGACTGGGCCAAGCATGATGCTATTTTCCACAAATCTTCCCGCCACGCTTGTTGTTACGGCGTGATGGTAGAAGCTTCCAGTGTCTGGTGAGTGTTCAGTGCTAACAGCTGATCATAACCAACACCACAGCGCCCACATACCTGGCTTCTTTTGTCCCATCACAGTCGACATTTTAGCAGCGCAGAAGTGCCACGCTGAGTTAGAAGCAGGTCTGGAAATCTGAATCCCTCCATCTCATTAATATTAGATGGCCTCCATCCAGGGTTCAAAATGCCTGAATAATCCTCTCTGGGGTTTTTATCATTCAAATGTATTCCACCCAATGAGACACCTGTACTGCAACTTGAGTCTGTTTTTGAGGAGTCTGTTACACCACAGGGATTTTTCTTATTGTAAGACCCGAGAAAACTTTTTAAGGACCCAAACACATCTGTTTGGCAGGATCCGCCATTAAAACTAGAAAACAACTGTTTTCTCTGCCACACAAATGAGTCACATATGTTTCACTTTCGGCTGCAAGGAGAAAGGCTGATGTATCCCAAACATGAAGTACCCAGAGTACTGAACATGATCTCTGCTGTCCTGCAAACCTAGCAAGTGCCTGATGTTAAGACATCAACAAAAGGCCCAGGGGCCAAATCGGGACAGTCTTGTCATATTTGTGGCCCACAGGTGAATAAGTTTGCATTGATTTAAGTCCATCAAACACTGGATCATTTGTGTTGCATGGCAGCTTATGACATAGAGTATGGCAATAACAGAGTTAAGATCTTGCTGTTTTGTACCAGGCCCAGATTATACACTACAATTCATCTGGATACTTCCAAAAGAAATGAAAGAAAACTATGCAAAACCTTTGCAAATGCATATGAAAGAGAGTTCAATGAAAGAATGTGTATTTGTGGTTCAAAAGAGTGTTTCTCTCAAGGTTTACTGTCCAGTTAATAAAATTAATATCATATCTGTTAAGACTGTATAATGCCTGCGAAAGGTTGATCAATAAATATGAATTTTGTTTAGCTGTGACTTGTATGGTGTCTAAAACTTTGGCGCCCAGTGTGATTGAGTTGATTCTTCTTCTTTTTAAAAAAAAAACAAAACAATATATGACATTACATTACATTACCTTAGATTATATTATATTATATCATTTAATATTTGTGGTTCAAGCAAAGTGGTTTTCTTATGGTAAATGTAGAATTCAATAAATAAAATTAATGTCATATCTGTTAAGACTAATATTCTACTATAGAATGCCTGCGAAAGGCTGATCAATAAATTTGTACTATTGTTATTATTATTATTATAATGATTATTATTATTATTATTAACACAATCCACATTGGACGTGTTGACTTTCTAAGTAAAAGAAATGTAATATATTACATTACATTATATATTATATTACATTACATTACATGACCTTAAATTATATTATATCGTTTTATATTTGTGGTTCAAGAAAGGTGTTTCTCTCATGGTGAATGTAGTATTCAATAAATAAAATTAATGTCATATCTGTTAAGAGTAATATTCTACTATAGAATGCCTGCGAAAGGCTGATCAATAAATTTGTATTATTCTTATTATCAATAATAATAACAATAATAATAAGACGAAGAAGAAGAAGAAGAAGAAGAAGAATATATTTATTATGGATTATGAATTATATTATATTAAACCAACAATCAAAAATCCACTTTATTTTTCATGCACAAAAAAGTGATAAACTTTGTTATGAATTTTACTGCCTTCTATTTAAACACATCGGTCAGAGTTTACTTGACTTGATACTAGAGTGTATCTGGCGAAATAATAAATGATCGGTGGAAGTGTGTCATAAATCCTTCACCAAGTGGCAAAGAAAACTCCCCCTTATGGTCGAAGTACTTCTCTACCTCTCAGCAACAACCCCCATCCTCCACAACTCTCTATTGCATCTTCACTTCCCTCCTCTCCTGCCCAGGTGAGTGTTCTTCAAGCTGCCGCAGCAGAGGAATTACACAAGCACGACGAAGAAAGCGGACAATTATCTTCAATATCTGTCAGGCACATGACAGCAACAGCCCCTACCCCTTCCCTCCAAACCCACCACCAACACACTGAGCACACACACACACACACACACACACACAAGCTCACAAGCCAAAGAAAAGTACAAAGAATGGGGGTGTGTTGCTCTTTTGATTGTTCAGAGGCATAGAAATTATCTCTCCTCTCCCTCCACCCCCACTTTCTCTGTGCCTTTTTCTGCTCATTACCCACCACATTTGCATGTAGGCTGCCAAAGTGCAGACAACGACGGTGAGGGAAATAAAATAAAGGGATTAGAACAATAGTCATCACCGGTGCTGTGTGCACGTGTGTTTGTGTGTGTGACTGTGACAGGAAGTGAAGCACAGAGAACAACATTCATTGAGAATGCGTCTCTTCGGGAGGGAGAAAAAGGAAAAGATTCTGTAATTAAAATGTGGAGTCAACACTTGTTTTGTGTGAAAACAAAGTGCATCCATTTTTTTTTTTTTTTTGGAATGGGCCGCACCAGATAAACAACATCAATTTGGATGCTACCTTTTTTTTTAAAACTCAGCCGCTGGGGAAGTGAAAGGTTTTGCGCATATGTCTGGAAGTGGCTGTGGACTAAACCTTCTGGTCGAGACGTTTTCATCCTGCTAACTCAGGTCCTGGTCAAAGTGGTGTGGATGTGAACACAATCAAACCAGGATTTGGCCCCAGACTTGAGTCCAGGCTTTGTCTCAGACTCCTCCACCACGAGAGGCCGCAACACTTGTAGTAACTGGAGGAACCGTGAGCCAAAATGTGGAGAAATGACACCATAATTCTGAGGCTTCCAGCTGTGTTTCTCAGACAATGGCTTAAAACGTTTGGTAGCGTTACAGCTGCCAATCCCTGGATGGTAGGGGAAGGTAGGGCCTTCCTCGCCCTCTTATTGGCTAGAATAGCTCTCCTCTGATTGGCCATTTCAGGCGGCCATGAAAAAACGTCATCCTTGAGGCAAATAGCTGAGTAGAAGCAAATGTTTTAAGATATGTTGTCATCAGCAAAACAGTTCAATTTGGCATTGGTTAAGGTTTGTGTTAGGGAAGGAAAGGCATTCTACCCAATCAGAAGCGAGGAAGGCGGTATCTTCCCCTACCATCCTGGGATTCGCAAATACACTTACAGCTGAGACTGTCTCTTCCTCCTTCCTTTAAGAGTAAGTGGATCACAAACAACATCTCTCAGCATAGCACCCCCAGCTGGCCATAGTGAGTACTGAAAGAAATGTGACGTGGAGTGGCACAGGAGGGGTTGAAATAGATGTGGGGCGACAGACTTGGGTCAGTTGTGTGAGTGGCACCGAAGGCCCAATGTGTCCCAAAACACACAGAGGTGGATCAATGCCATTATTTGCGAGTAGCTGTGTCAAAGCCAATGCAGTAAAATAGTGAATGTTCAGACACTTCTTTTCCTTCTCCCTTCAGGGGTGGCCACAGCGGATCATCTTCCTCCATCTCACCCTGTCCTCTGCTTCCTCTTCTCTCAAACCTACAAACCTCATGTCCTCCTTCACCACTTCCATCAATCTCCTCTTTGGCCTTCCTCTCCACCTTCTGCCTGGCAGTTCCAACCTCAACATATTCTTCTTCTCTTTCTCCTCATCCTCCTTCTTCTTCTCCTTCTCCTCCTCCACCTTCTTCTCCTCCTCCTCCTCCTTCTTCTTCTTCTCCTTCTCCTCCTACTTCTTCTTCTTCTTCTTCTTCTTCTTCTTCTTCTTCTTCTTCTCCTCCTTCTCCTTCTCCTTCTCCTTCTCCTCTTCCTCCTCCCCCTTCTTCTCCTTCATTCTCTGTGGGCTTCTCCCTTCAGGGGTGGCCACAGCGGATCATCTTCCTCCATCTCACCTGTCCTCTGCTTCCTCTTCTCTCAAACCTACAAACCTCATGTCCTCCTTCACCACCTCCATCAATCTCCTCTTTGCCCTTCCTCTACACTTTCTGCTTGGCGGTTCCGAAGTGAACATCTTCCTACCAATGTACTGACTCTCTCTCCTCTGTACATGTCCAAACCATCTAGCCTCTCTGACTTTGTCTCCTAAACACCTGACATGTGCTGTGCCTCTGATCTACTGCTTCCCGATCCAATCCATCCTGCAAACTCCCAGAGAGAACCTCAGCATCTCCATCTCTGCTACCTCCAGCTCTGCCTCCTGTCTTTTCCTCAGTGCCACTGTTTCCAAACCAGACAACATTGTTGGCCTCACCACCCTTTTGGACACTTTCCCTTTCATCCTGGCCGACACCCTTTTGTCACACATCACACCTGACACTTTTCTCCAACGATTCCACCCTG
The DNA here is from genome assembly GCF_027744825.2 of Synchiropus splendidus. NCBI lineage: Eukaryota > Metazoa > Chordata > Actinopteri > Syngnathiformes > Callionymidae > Synchiropus > Synchiropus splendidus. The sequence continues at coordinate 19,655,250 of NC_071340.1, forward strand.
CCTGCACCCGCTTCTCCACCTATTTCTCACACTCTCCATCCTCCACAGTTGAGCTACTACTAGTACTTCAAATCCCCCACCTTCTTTATCTCTACATCCTGTAACATCCTCTCATTCACACACATGTATTCCGTCTTACTGCGACTAACCTTCATCCCTCTCCTTTCTAAGACAAACCTCCACCTCTCTGGCTTATCTTCCACTTGCTCCCTGCTCTCACCACAGACCACAATGTCATCTGCAAACATATTGTACCTTTAAGATGATTTAAATCCCAGATGATAGTTTTCTCCTGCTCTAACAGTAACTTCAACTTCTTGGCTTTTCCTTGCTATTTCAAACTTTTTTTTGCTGTACTAAAGACATCCATCTAAAACGCAATGCCCCTTGGGTTTGCAATGCTCCATGACTGCGACCCAGCTTGTCGGCATCCCAGAATAGAGAAGGATTGGGTGGAATCCGCCGAGCTGGAGGGTAGAGACTGGACACATTACGGCCGCGAGAAAGACCTGCGGGAAAGAGGATTTCAGAACATGGAAGGTCGATGAAAGACCCCCGTGAGTCACAGAATGGATTATGTCTCTTTCCCACTCAGCACGCTGATAACCACCTCGGCTTCAAGGGCCCCCCACGGGCCGCGGGCAGGTGAGTCTGGCTATCTCTATCACTTACAATCAGGAGTCCTTGATGCATTAACCATGTTGCAGATGCATGTTGCTGTGTGTTCAGAGGAACAGATGGGGACGAGGCATGGAATGTGTCGGAGTGGAAGAAGTGGAAACAAGAGACCAATCAGCAGAGAGCCGGGGAATGTTTGAAGGACCTGAGAGCGGAGGGAGGGAGCGGTGATGATAGCGCCCTCTTGATCACACTATTACCTTGAATTAGGGGTAATTAGCCTTGGTAAACTGGGCGCGAGACCCGCCTATGATGTCGGGCCCAGAAGGCACGCCGTGGTACCGTTTCACAGGCCGGTGCTTGATTCTGGGCCGAGACAAGTGCTGCGCGCAGCGCGGCGCGGAGGCGATAAAGAGAGCCGGGCCCCGGCTGGCTGGTAAACTGGGAGTCATTATCAAAGAGAGCTTATAATCAAACATCTGAATCGCAAACACAGACTATAAAACCACTTTGGCTAACATCCAGGAGTCGTTTTATCCAATTAGGTAAATGGCTGTAATGTGGTGGAGGGGGGTGGGGGGGGAGAGTGAGGAGGGGCGGCCCACAGGGCTGCAGTAATAAACGATGGATAGAGCTGCAAGATGTAATGCTGCAACAGATATTCATACGTTTGTGTGTGTTTTCCATGCTTTTCGGCTCTTTTTCACAATAATTGGACCCAACTGGGAACCAGCTGTTTGTGCGGAAGCAACAACTGTTTTTTTTTTTTATGTGAAAGTGCCCCTTCTATTGCTTGATCAAAGGCAAATAAAATACGCCTAACAACTATTTTCATTTATTACTATTTTTCATATTACTTTGCCCTCTGGACGCCTCCCCCTGGAGGTGTTCCAGACACGTCCAGCTGGGAGGAGACCGAGGGCTCGACCCAGGACCTGCTGCTTTAACAGTAACTTGAACTTCTTGCCTTTTCCTTAGTATTTCAACTTTTTTTTTTTTTGCTGTACTAGCCACATCCATCTAAAACAAAGACGCATCAAAGACAAATAAAATACACCTAACAACAATTTTCTTGATAGTCTTGTAGCACCTGGCTCGACACCAAGTCAAGACGCAGAGACCAAGACCCCAGACACAATTGAGACCAGGACCAAACTGACCACAAAATAACAAAATAACCCGTCTGAGTGCGCCTAACCTTCATTCCTCTCCTTTCTACTTTAAGACAGACCTCCACCTCGCTAGCCTATCTTCCACTTGCTCCCCGCTCTCACCACAGATCACAATGTCATCTGCAAACATTTGAATCCCAGATGATTATTTTCTCCAAACTGCTGCTTTAACAGTGACTTGAACTTCTTGCCTTTTCCTTACTATTTCAACTTTTGTTTTGCTGAAGACATCCATCTAAAACAAAGATGCATCAAAGACAAATAAAATACACCTAACAACTATTTTCATGATACTCTTGTAGTCAAGACCACCTGGCTCGACACCAAGTCAAGACTGCGACCAGGCCACACAGAGACCAGGACCCAAGTCAGAATTGAGGCCAGGACCAAACTGACCACAAAATAACAAAATAAGCCGTCTTACTGCGCCTAACCTTTATTCCTCTCCTTTATAAGACAGACCTCCACCTCGCTAGCTTATCTTCCACTTGCTCCCTTCTCTCACCACAGACCACAATGTCATCTGCAAACATACTGTATCTTTAAGATGATTTTAATCCCAGATGACTGTTTTCTCCAAACTGCTGCTCTAATAGTAACTTCAACTTTTTGGCTTTTCCTTGCCATTTCAACTTTTTTTTTTGCTGTACTAAAGTCATCCATCTGAAACAAAGATCCATCAAAGACAAGTAAAATACACCAAACAACTATTTACATGATGGTCTTGGACCACCTGGCTCGACACCAAGTGAGAGTCGCAGAGACCAAGACAGAATTGAGACCAAGACCAAACTGACTACAAAGTAACAAAACAAACTAATGGTGTGCTCCATTGTTAGCATTTAGCTTCTGGATTTATTTTTAAAAAAATCACTGCCGTTTGTTTTGCAGTAACAAATATACGTGTGCGTCTGTTTGACTAACAGACTTGTGCTCCTGTATTCTGTGCTCAGTCTTGGGTTAGGTGGTCTGGACTACAACACTACTACATGACAAGTTGCTTTAAATTCCTGGCCCCCGAACTATGAACTGGCAAACTCACCTCAAAAACTCCAGTCCTGTGCTACACTTCTGACTCAGTAGGGAATGAAGACATTTCTCAACCTAGCGTTCTGAGTAACCAGGGTCCAATGGGCTGGATTTTCTTTGGCACAACTACAAATACTATCTGCTTGTATAGACATCTCGACATCAAAGAACCAGAACTAGTTGATACACTTAGGCATAGAAGACAATCATATGACACTCTTCCATCACAGAACCTCAGCTGGGTGAACTATATACAATGGCGACATAGTAGTTTTTCACAGCAGAAAAAGGCCTCACAGAGCAGGAGCGTTGGTGGATGCAACTCTGAACATGGCTAGCTACTACGGAGCACCACCCCAATCCGATCACTTGACAAAAGTTGACTCCAGAGAGAGATAAACCAGCGACTTGAGCGCTCGGTTGAAGAAAGTCCTGGTGGTTTTGATCTAGCACAAACCTTGTCGTGCCTTTTAAAGCTCAGCATTTGAACACTGATTGCGACAGCTCTCCGTTTAAAGAGCTCTTGCCTCACTTAGCTCTTTCTGCGCGAGTTAATTGGTAGCAGGGTTGTTGCGCGGTGATGAAATCCAGACTCAATCCAGCGCATGTTCGGATCCACTCACCACCTCCAGGAAAACTGGGGAGAAGGGAACCAGGCCTAGTCAGCGATGAGCACTTTCTAACTTCTGGCCTTTGAAGGTCCTTAGACCTGAAAGTCAAATTCCACATTATCCTGACACTGTAGCACGGGACTGAACAGTCTCAGGTTCCTCCTCTGTGAGTGACAAGCTTTGCACTGTGTGCTATTGCCATGCACTTGTTAACCCCACTCTGCTTCCACTCTGCCATTCAAGGATCAGCTCACACCACTGTGAGACTATGTTAAGCACTGTGCAGCTCGCAATTTTAGACACCGCGAGCAAGTGTGCAATATTTATGGGGCAGATCCCCAAGTCAAATGATGAAAGTCATGACTCTGTTACAGACAGCAAGGCATCACAGACTGAAAGAAAGCTATACGTGTATGAATAAATTAAATAATTAACCTGAAACAAGTATCAGCTACAAGTTTTGAGGGCCAGTCTTTGGGACACAGGTCGTGAGACACATCCAGATTTCAGTCTGAATTTGTGGTGGGGAACTTTGAGATCAACTTTCCAAGTTATGAACATCAACACGGTGGATGATACAATTCAAAAGAAATCTAATAAAGTGGAAATCTTCAAACTAGAAAGGCATATATCTATTGGAAAGAGGAGGAAATACTTGTCTTGCTTCTGGTTTTGCAGCAGTTTGGTGTGGTGAAATCCACCATCAACCCGAGGCAAGCTAATGTGGTTTGTGGAGTTTTTTCAATGTCATATGCGACTTTGATATCACTATTTTGAAAGGCCGTGGCTTGAAAACACTTTGAGATAAAGTCATACTGTGAAAGAGTAAAATCTTCGTTATAATCCAAAGTATGGGATGGAATTGAATTCTCTTATCTAATGTGTACATCATGACGTCACTAGGTGAATTACACTGCTTTTATAGCTGTTTAACTGATCCACTGGTGACTCGTTTCCTCATCCACAATGATGATAATGGCTGGGTATCATCACTACAGCAGGATCGTGGACACCAGCGCTGGTATTGGAACAACAGTATATTTTCTCCCATGGGTTCCACCTTTGTGTTACATTGCTGCTACCTCTGTCACAGTGTTTTGACCATGAATCACCTCCAGCTTGTGAACTGTCACAGCGAACAGACGCGGTGTCACAACATGCTGAAGCAGCGCTGCTGCTGCCACTTTCTGTCTCAAAATACAGGTTTCATCAGAGTCTTCTGAATCTGAGTCAGTCAAACACACTGTCTTGCTCACTGTTACCCGTAGCTACAACCGGCCTTGTCTTCGATTCCAGGTGACGTTTTCAATCTCTATTTACTCCAGATCTTTCAAATAAACACACTGTTAAATGTTGCTCAAATTGAAGCTACAAGCATCAGCCATCTGCTTCTGTAAAATGGTTACTTCATTGGGTTTATATTTGCAGCTTGGCTTGTTTAAATGCCAATTTTGCTGCCTAAAGAGTTAAGCAACGCCGCACATTGACAGCAAAGAAAAGTTGTAGTTAGGAGAGATGAACATCGCTTCTTCTCTATGACCAACCGTCATTGCCAGCACTACAAAAGTACTGCATGTTTATAGTCTTTATTCTTGAGATACTATGACATTTTAATCTTAATTCCCAAATACAAAGTAAGATTATGGCGCCTCGGTGTGTGAACCCATATCGCTGTGAATCCTAGGTACCAAACAACTGTGTCCATTCTACCAATTACTTGACTCAGCTTTGGAATGTGACACTTTGACTTGGTCCTGCCTTAACAGGTTGCACATCCCAGTCCAGAGCCAGGCAGCAGACTCACTCAGGCATGAGATGCTGGCTCTGCGTGCATGTACAGGGCATGTCCTACATGAGCAGACACATACAGAGCTGCTCGATAGCAAGGTGGCCTCTATTCCCGCAGGGCCTGAGCAGGCAAACACAAGAGCTGTCACGATGGTGTTTCCCCTAAACACCTCAGTGCTACATTGTACATGTACACGTGTGAACATATGCATGTACTTTTCTAAAATCTTAGATAAAGATTGAAAGCAGCTGACCAACCAATTGTTTGGCATTATTTTGCAGGACTGTTGAATGAAAACTGTTTGGTCCTGAAATATCAGTCTTTTTGTCCAATAGTAAGCTGGAAGAAGTCCGTCTTTGTGTGAGTGTGTGTGTGGAGGATGACCCCCAAATTGGGGCGTAAGCTGTCTTAATGAGGTCATTAATCCGCAGACAAGCCACGCAGGTCACATATGCAGTCTCAGACAACTTCTCTGAGAAAAGCACACGTGTAAAACAAAAGCGATGGGTTAAAAAAAAAGAAAGAAAAAATCTGTTGGGTTTCTATGTAATCATAAATTGAGCAGGGTGGAAATTTAATCCAGTTAAAGGTCAAACAGAAATTGCATGTCACCGTCGCCCTGCTTATATCTCACATAGATGTCACAGCATTTGAGAACGTTGCTCATAATACCCACGTCTGAGAGTGTGTGTGTGGTTTCCCAGCACCATTTCCGGTTGACATTCTTCAAATCTAGCAACATCACCCCAGGACAGTCAGAGAAAGATGCTTCTGGCCACCGTGCAGCTGATAAAGTCAAACATGATTCACTAGTTTCAAGATGGCAGCCGACTGCGAGACACTTGCTTTCAACAACATGCAATCTCTCATCCCTTTCTTCCTTTGTCCACACGTTACTTTATTTCAAATACATTGTAATAAATACAAAGAACCTACACTCAACCTCTCCATTGTGTGTAGGCGCTGTGGCTAATCTATGAGGTCAAGGTCTAAGAAGCACTGTGTGCCTCTGCACTTTGTGTGATAAGTGAGACTATTTAAGCGTCAGGTGTCCTTTGGTAGCAGTGTGAAAGTGCAGGGTTGCAGCAGGAGCAGCACCAGGTGCGTGACTGATCTATTGAGGGAAGCATCAGTGTCAGTGCAGCCATGTCTCAGATCAATACGGCCTCATTTGTTTGTGAGCGCGGGGTTGCATCATTGTCAGTGCCATGCGTTTAGAGAGCTGCGGCGGCAGATGATGACATGTTTTAGCTTGACAGTGCTGCAATAATACTCTGCTGACACAAGGTAAACCTGAGTACCGAATCAGTTAAAGGGCTTCAGCGTCTTTGTTTCCGCCCTACGGGACCATAGCACAATGAGAAATAGCAAGAGGCCCAGTCTTTCTTGCAGCTCCTCCTGAGGAATTTTGAAACATCGCCAGGACAACAGAGGGACACATTTTTGGAACAAACCAAACCAAGCAGGTGACTCGGTCGCATCCTAACAAGTCACCTCAACTGACGTGTCTTGCTATAGAAAAGCAGAACGTCTATTCTGGGCACCTTCTCGATGGCCATACTGCGCACATTATCCACAGAACAGAGCCCAGACACCATAAAGAGAAAACTCATTTCGGCGGATTGCGTTTGTGACCTTGTTCTTACTGTCTCTGCAGCTCATGACCACAGGTGATGGTAGAGAGGTGATTGGCTGTGTCGTGTGGGATGGGTTCTTTTTTAAAGTTGGTTTTAGAAATAGAGGCAGTCATTCCTTCCATCCTGCTTTGCCAGCACATTCTCACACCTCGGGCGTCACCCACTATTTTCAAGCCTTCCATGGTGACACATCAGAGTCAGATGTGCCCTCTGCCTCATGTCGTACAAAAGGACGGGCCGTACGCGTCGTGATCCAATGAGGTGATACACAATTGCGAGTGCAAGGAGGGCCACGTTATGGATAAACCTTAACCTCAACCACTTCCTTTCCATGAGACTCTTAGCAAATACCAGGGAAGGAGACGTGCTTCAACTGAATGTCCATGCATTAGCTAAATTCTGCGTCACTTTTAGACACTAAAGTCAACTTAAAAATAGCCTATGTTTTGAAGCATGTGTTGGTTTGCCTTGCGAACAAGGCTCAGAGAATATAGAGAAGCCAGGTGAGGTGCCTCGGACATCTAGACTGAATATCTGGTGGACTCTTCCCCGGTGTGGTTATCTGGAGGCATGTCGACCTGGAATAGGCCCTGAGGCAGGAGAGATTATGGGAACGATGCGTTAATCCCCCCAGAAGAGCTGGAGGAGGGTTCTGGGGAGAGGGAGGTCTGGGCCTTCAGCTGTTGCCCCCCACGAGCTGACTGTGGATAGTTTTACAGCATCCTAAAAGAGTTCATGGAAAGCTCAACATATGCTGAATAATTATCGCCTTTATGGGCTTTGAGGGTAAATATCTGGAGGAAACTCATATTTTGGACAAATGTCTGACAGGCTGAACAGCTGCTACCGTCTTGCTTGGCAAGTATTTTGTCCTCACTGTAAGGGTTATTGAGGAGCGGCATCAAGGTAGAAGCTAACGGGCTAGAAATGAACATATATATAAGGCTTGTCCAGCGTCACGTTCCTTTCAGTTCCGTTTTCCCAATTGTTTGACACAGAGATGAAATCCAAATATTTCTAGCAACAGCGGTTTTGGTGGAAAAATGAGCAGTGGAAAGGTAATCGGATGCTTACTATAACTTGCACTGGACTGCCAGAGCACAAGGAACTCAATGTTCTGACCCTGAAGATTCTAATGCTTTTTTTCATTTGCTATTTGCATTGGAATTCCATTTGATCAAAATACTCACATTTGTTATTGTTGTCTATTTGTTATTGCCATTGAAACTGTCTTCCAAGTTGCCTAAAATTCCCTTCAGACCTTTTTTCAAGATCACCTATCGTAGCTTTAGATTTTGTAAAGTTTAACGGGGGTTATACACAGGTTTTACATTCCCTCTAATGGGAATATCTAAGATATACAGTGGTACCTCGGTTTTTGAACGTCCCGGAATTCGAACAAATCGGAGTTGGAACAAAAAATTCGAGATTTTTTTGCTTTTGATTTCGAACAAAAATCCAGATCTCCAATGCCACCGAAAAAACCCGAAAAAAACATAACGTGTGCGGACCGATTTGTTATTGTGTATGACGCAGCCTCTGCATGCAGACGTGTCCCGTTAGCTACATTTGCTGACTGTTTTTTCTTCATATTGAGGTGTAAAACCTTTCCTGTCTCCACACTGGACCGTGGTAGAGTGTCACAGGGGAGGTGCTCGCTCTCACTCCAGGGTTTGATGTCCTGTTGTGGGCTGGAGCTGGGACAGGGATGAGGCGAGTCTGGGACAGAGCGTGACTTGGTTTATGACTTTGTCACAGCCAAACTGCACAGAAGCGCACATTCAGAGCTGGACACGCACCGGGCACCTCTTCACTTCTGGAGAGACGTCACTCACTCGGCAACCCCTCCCACATGCAGCGGCCACACACATAGAGGAACAGTGCACCTGCAGCAGACACTCTACATTCACTCCTACAAAAGCCTATTTTAAGGCTTGGAACGCATTATTTCTTTTTCCATTCATTGTAATGGGAAAAAACGATTCAGATTTTGAACAACTCAAACTTCTCGAACGGACATGGTCAAGAACCGAGGTACTCCTAAAGCATAAACCTGCTGACCATCCGTGGCCAGAGCAAGACGATGGCCTCCAGCAGCCAATGAAGTCACCTCGTAAATACTTATTTATATGGTCTGTTAGCACAGCAGCCCTCCTGTCAGGCAGTTGCTATGCTGTTCACTCCCGTGCAACCAGCTATTCCTCTGTTTACAGGTCTCTCATGGTGAATACCGGTCAAAGGTCTGTCTCTGGGCACACACAGAAGGGATTTCAGTGACCTCTGCACACATGACCGTTCACCTCATTCACGTCACAGTAATGCAAACAGCACACAACAGCCATGAACCATCTCGTGTCTATGGCCAAACTATTTTTTAAGAAAGATGAGCCCTGCCTGTTGTTGGCCTGCTGCTTTGACCTTGCACCTGTTTGGCGTGACGCTTCACACGCTGCGTGTCTCTGTTTTCGTGCGCTACATTTCATTTGCAGAGATGCCTACATTTTTTTTTTCTTCCGTTGGCTTGAATGTGCGATTGTGAGTGTGTACTGTAAGAGAGCGCTGGTAACCTCTTGATAAATCCGGCTCCCACCACCTCACCCATGGAGACAATGCAATCAGTCGTCGCCACAGGAAGCTGATATAATGATCGCTGTGGAGTGTGCTAATTAACACTGAATAGAGCTCATAAGCGAAGACCCTGCGCCAACAAATCAGTCGACAGCACAGCACACACGCACTTGTCGATACGACAAACGGAGAGCGGGTCGCTCGCTCCTTCCTGGGAGAAGACACCGGCACCTCCTGACACATGTGCCGCTCATTCACAATACATGGTCCTTCATTACATGACGGGCACAAACAGCACGACAAGCACTAGACTTTGAGGGAATGGTGTCCTTATTCAAGTGCCCCCTGGCTGTTTTCACTCCCTGCTGCAGTAAACAGTATCATTATTTATATCACCATTGCCGGAGAGAGTGTGTGCATACACAGAGAATGCGCAACACTGACTGCTGTGTGCAGCACACTAATTCAAACGCACACTCGCACACACAACTGGCGGTCTCCTTTGAGATGTCAGCAATCTGCTCACGGTTTGGTGGAGCCATTGTTCAGAAGGGCTCATATTCTTTAACGGGGGCCTTTTGTTGTTGTAAACAGCATGAATTTTTAATCCAGCCCAAGATTCTGGGCGGGTAATGAATGTGTCTCGGCAGCCAACCTCTCTGGGGAAGGAGGCCCTCAGCTCCTGTTGCTAAGTTTCAGCAATGTCTGAGGTTCTGGAAGAATCGGCCCGTTACGCCCCGACAATCTAGCCGGTATGCTTAACTATACATGAGCATGTGCGCACACTCCATATGTAGACGAATATACAGTTACGCACGCCAACACGTGAGCGAACGCGCTGGCAACAGGTCCCCAAACTTGAACGCGCCATACTTTACATTATTTACAGTGACCAGGTTCAGGCTCAGGCAGCGGAGCAGTCCTCATGTGTAGAGTTTCTATTGTCTGCCTTTGCTTGCTGAGGTTTCCTCCGCGTTCTACCGTTACCATTTATGTTTAGAAATATTAAAGAAGGCTTATGCTCTATCCACTAGGGTTTCTCAGCTTTAAATACCACTTTCAAGTCATTTGAGAGTGTTTCTTGGCAAGCTACAGAATATACGGTCACACTTTAGAACAGAGAACATTTATTACCTTAAATAGGATACGTATTCGTATGTGTCTTCACAGTATATTAGCCAGTAGTTTGTAATTATAAAGTATTGTATTGGATAAAGTATCCAGGCAGAGAGTAGACCGACTAAGGCAATAGCTCGATTAAGCCACCAAGTTTAAGATGGCGTCATGTTTACCTGGTTGACATTCAGTGCAGTGAAAATCGAACGCAGTAGTTCACCTCCATGACGGTGGGTGGCGACGTGAGCTCCTCAGTCTTTCCGGTTCCAATAGAGGAAGGACAATCGAAGTTGACAGGTAGCAAGAAGCCATTTCAGACTGTTATATTGAACTGCGTAGACAGCACTCGTGCGGATTGTTTAACTTCAGAGGTCCAGACTCAGCGAGTCAGAGCGATGGTTCAACTGTCATCATCTTCAACACGCTTTCTTCGGCAGGTTTTGGGAATAAACTCGTAAGATTCTTTGAGTCAAAAGAATGATTGATGTGAGTCACGCTTTCGATCACCGACATGAGCCCCAACTAACTTAGCAACCATGCTAACAGTTGCTAACATGGAGGTCATGTCGTCACCCTAAACCTCAAATCATGTCCACAACTTCTCAATTGAATATATATGTATATATTGTTAGACATTATTTGTCTTCCACAGCGTAGCTGAAGCACACATAACCGCACATCACCCAGTCAGGTCACAATCGAGCTACTCTGCTACATGCTAGCTTCGTGCTGCTAAGCTAGCATGTAGTTTGAGAATTCTAATTTCTTTCCAGATGTCATACTAAGCTGTTTAGTTGCATTTTAAAAGTCCAAACAAAGCCAGGCAAATACAGCAATTGGGTTTTCTGAGCCGTCATGTAAACGTGCTCGTATTACTGTATTTAGACTGACTAAATTATTACTCATTAATATGAGTAACTCATAATATGAGTCCCGATCCAAAGCGAATATGGATGAGAACAGCCCTTGTGTTTGACATGCCTAAGATGAGAGAAGTATGTATTATGGCAGTATAAAATGAAAGTAAAAAAACACAATGAGAATCTTCAAGGAAAACAATGTTGACTTCACCTTCATCCCAACAGAAGAACTTCACCTTAATCAGGCAAGAATTTGTTTTGACGCAAACTTCAAAGGCCCAAAATCAATATTTAGGATGAATGATGCTGTAAAAGTAAAAAAAACCAAAATGTACTCCTCTCTCCTACTGTACTGTGAAGGTCTCCAATTCCCCTACTTCCCGTCTCTCAGGTCTCCACTTCCACCTGAAAGTATGGGAGAAGCGGTTTTATGTTTTCTCTTTCCCCCCACTGACTTGATTCTCCCCCCACCCCGCACCCCCACAGAGAATCCATATCTTCGATTTTGCAGCCAGAAGCTGTCACTCATTTTATTAGTCTAAAGCCTGCCGGTTCAATAGTGTCAATTCCAAGCCACGGACATTGACTTGGAGGGGTTCTTCCTCAACACCGCGCGCCGTATCCACCTCAGCCACCGCAGACATTCCACACCATCAACACCAACTGCAACCTCCAATAAAACCCACTCACGCAGGATGCTTATTATCAGATGTGGACATGGAGGAGGCAGGCGGGTTTAAACTGAACTGCAAACACATCGCATCAGTCCGATCAAGCAACATGGACATTACAGCATGGACCCACTAAAGCGCCAGCCTCTGAAAAGCTTCTATAAATCATGGCTAAGATGACATGGGTTAAGTCAGAGAGCAGCTTTTTACATTTAAGAAAAGTCCCTCCGCTTCTGTTTTTCTGTCGCTCCCTACGAAAGCGATTAAATTGCTGATTGATTTTGTATCTCAGCTCCATTCCGTGCTCCTCACTCCATGTCTCTTGCCATTGATCCTCACAAGGCTGCTGACTCCAGAGTCAGAGGAGCCATCCTCTCTGGCCTCCGGAAATGAACTTGTTAGATGGGCTATGCAATTTATGGCTTGTGAGGCTAAGGTGTCTGAGTGCATATGTGTGTGTGTGTGCGTGCGTGTGTGTGCAAGTCTCCTTGCGTGGTGTACAATTTATTGCATGTTGGCAATTTTCGGTAAACGAATGCACATTCCTGTGATTAAGAACAAAGTTGGCTCATGATCCAGAAGTCCATTTATTCGTCACATCTATTTATTCTAATACTTTGAAGAAGCCACAGTTTAAAAGGCTCCAAATGCCACTTTGTCAGAAGACGTATCAGACGTGTGCAGTCGAGAGGGGAGTGGGTTCTTAATGTATCATAAAAATGTTCTGATGCACAAGAGACGTTGCAGCTAGGATGATAACAACAACAACAAACATGGAGGAATCCCTGAACAAAAGCAAACAAAAGCATCTGTTTGCTTTTGTTCAGGGATGTTTTTCACGACACAATGACCTGGGTTTCCACTTGAAATCCTTATAAAATTGAAATTCTTATACAAATATTTTCAAGACATCAAAAGAGCTTTAGTTTAAATAAGGTGATATAAAAACTTGATTATCGCCACCATCGTGATTTATTGTGCTATTGTCAAACTGATGCAAAATAAACAATATTTTGCTGTTTAAATGTATATATGGTTCCATCATTTGATTCAGCAATATACCAAATTCATTCAGATTGAAAACTCTGCGATCAAATGAGATTAATTCATCACAAATTCTTCAATTTTTTTTCCTCAAATCCCAGCCCTAGTCCTTCACTTTTCACATGTGAGGACACCCAGGTGGTCATAATTTCCTGTACACACCAAGAGTTATTAATGCGAGCCGAATAACAAATAAAAAACAGTGTTGTGTCTGATTTGTCAAGTGGAAATGATGCGCCCGCTCCACCTGGAAGTGGCGGCAGACACTGTCCTGTCTTCCACTGCGGCTTCCACTGACATATTGATTGGGTTCCATTTAAAAGCCCTGTTCTCCCACCGTTATTTACTCGCAATAGTAAATCTTTACAATGCAGTAAAAGACTGTTTTACACACTTGAGTTATACAATCTTCCTGCCGCTGTCACCCAACAGTCAGGTGTCACCAGAGGAGGCGGATGATTTCTCATCGCTGTGACGACGGAGGCATATTTTAATTGTTATGTGTTGACTTTCAGTCGCCACTGTGATATGTAGATTTTCTGACCTTGTATTGAGTTGACTTTGAAGAGTAGCTGGCTGAAACAATTTGTTTACAACGGTGTAATAAATGAATTTTCTATGGAGTCATAACACAGAAGAAGAGTCACCTAATATACATATATATATATATATATATATATATATATATATATATATATATACTGCATAACAAGTATCAGAAACCAATTCTGCAAGAGACTCTTTTGAAGGTTTGATTGTGTTTTTTCTGAGGTTAGACTCAGATGCTGGACTGGTTATCGTGCTGTCTCTGGTGAGAAGGTGTCAGGGTCCAAGACAGGCGGAACCTAAGTGAATGAAATGAGAGATAGACCAGGACCACAAGAGAGAAAGTAACAAAGTAATTATACTCTAAAAATAGCACAAAAAGAAAGAAAACCGAGGGCGTCATTAAGCGGGGAGAGAAACCGAGACAAATCCCTGAAACAAAGTAGTAAAACACACTGAAGACACAGCAGTACAATAGAACAGAACTCTGGTAGTCGACACAAACTCATGGCAGAACAGAATACGAGGTCAAAAGCCATCCTCATAAGTCACGCTGTCCATTTCAAAACCACTTTTTGCCATGTCATCTGTATTATCTGTATCATTTTATTGTCCAAATACTTGCACACTTTACTGCAGTGAAGTAGTTTGTGGGGCGACAATAGTTCATAGAATGGTTCATAGAATCGTAAAGTGAGCTTTTGAAAAACAAATATCAGACTGACAAGAGGAAGAAATGTAAAACAGTCCCTAGTATTTCACAGATTTGATTTTTGCGGCCAATTTTGCAGAAGATTTTTAAAAAACGGTGTCATCATTTATGTTCCTGGAACAACATGACAGGAAATCAGGACCTTTGTAATTTAGCTTGTGAAAAAACTAGTGTTGTTTTTTTGCCTACAAAAGCTCATTAATAAGCTAAAACTTTGTCTGGTGAAATAGCGTCAAGAGAAATGGAACTTGCCGTCAGCCATGTTTGTTCACGTCCACCCTGCATAGGGTATACGGTGCACTGCTTTTTAGTTCTGTCCACTATCCATTCAAATAATCGGAATTTGAACATTTATGAATTTACTCGGATTTGTTCACATCCGAATCGTGACCCTTGTCGGCAATATTTGTGGCCAAATATGAACGTATGACTTCATCTCAACAAGGTGGTTGTGAATATGATGGCACATAGAGTGGTGGGCGAACGGGGACTGAAGTGGTTGGTGGACTTTGCGAGAAAGTTGTGGTCACTGGACAAAATTGCAGCACCTGACAGAACAGGTTGGAATTGCGATAATGTTTGTAATCGCAACATTGCGATTTCCTGCTGGCGCCAATAGAAGCACTTTTTACTTCATAGTGACTTGTCGCACAGGACAGTAATTGATCTTTACGAAACCTCTCAGAGCAGATTGAAGTTCAAACAATACCACCATCACGCTTATTTAGGTAAAACGTAGTGTTCAAGCAAGGCAAACTGTTTCTCTGACTCTTTCTTTTTGCTTAGTTTTAAGAGACGTGAAACCGGTCTGTTAAAAGTGAAACAGAAGCAGCTTTTGTTTTTCCTTAAATTACTTTGTATCTTTATGATGAAGCAAGACGTTGACTCATTATGCCTAAGTAGGCTTTGACAAGCTTGGCAGCTGGTTGCTGCTCACCCAAGATAGAACATCTTGACTCAGTCGTGGGAACCTCTAGGGATCCAGCTGTGAAAATACGGAGGGAGAAGGTGGCTGGAATTGGTTGCTACTGCGACATGGACTGAGACTCTTAGCTGCGATAAGACGTGCGTGAATGTGCCGAGTCTTTGTGTTATAATGTTTAGAGCAAACAAATAATGCCCTTTTATTGGTCCGTCATTTGCATAATTGAAATCTTGTAATCCCTCTAGTTCTGCTTTAACAGAGCACCAGAGCTAAGAGGTATGGAAATGACATCATCTCAGCGTTCTCCAAAGCGGTGAATGATTAGCATCCATTAGGATACCAGCGTGTGCCAAGCAGAGGAGTCACGCTCAAGCTGCGACCCGGGAATCCTCCCAGGTGACGTGCATCAGTGTAAATCATTCAGCTTGGATATAGCCAAGGTCTTTCATTCAGTAGAGGACGCACGCGTCCCTCCATTGCTGACCTCAAGTCTGACGTCCACATGGACCCAAAACCAACCCACACTCGACGTGATAGTGAGTCGGGAGGCAGGTCCCACTTTTATTGGTCCTGATCCTGAGAAGACTTCAGAAAGCTGCTGTGGGCCCTTGACGGATTGGAAAAGAGACATGGAAGGAAAACAATTTTGGAGAGTCTGTATTTCAGCGGGTGTTTAATTTCTCTTGGCTGTTGACTTTGGTGTTGGCATCCTTTGATGTCAGGAACGGGATCATCCGAAACCCCTTCAGTAGTTTCGCACCAGCGCTTGAAAAAAAAAGTTGTCCGAGCTGAACTTGGCAGCCGAAATCACATGCTGCTGGTGGCGCTCGCACGGGACACCCGAACCGAAAATGTACACTAGAAAGAAAGATCATTTGGAATAAACAATCAATTATTCAGCAGCGCGGTTAAATAAGTAATAGTGCGATATCTGTTTCTTTGGTGGCACCATTGCCACGCTTTACTTATTCATGGTCTTAATAGACAGTGTGTCGTAGCATGGAGCCTAAAAAGTCTACAGAGCTTCTCTTGAAGTGAGTCCTTGAGGGGCAGAGAAAGTTACAACGTTGTTTATCTTCTCATTTTTTTTAAATGTTTTGAGCAAAGTCTAGACTTTGCGTTTGGTGAGGGACACGTCGGGGTCAAAGAGGCAGCTGTGGAATCCCACCCCTCACTATAGCACACGCATAGTCCCATCCTGTAATAGCCATGAGATGCTCCTAAAATACCCTCCCCCCACCCCATCCAGAGGAGGATATCCAACCGTCTCTCAGGAGATAGAATGTCTCTGTCCATATCGGGAAACCGTGACCACAAATTAAGAGAAGGCATCTGTGACCTATGTCCTTCATGCTTCCGTGGATTTTCAACACACCTGAATGGGAACTTGATCCCTGGCCGGCTGAAACACCGGGTCATGTTAATGGAGAGTGAAAGAAATTTATGAGCGATGTATCTATGGATGTGTGTTGCAGGATTCGATGATGTACTGGCAGGGATGAGGGGTGGGAAAACTTCAGCAGATGTCATGAAGGCAGAGGCTGCTGAGCAATAGATGGCAGAGTGGAGGGACCTTTAAGGCCTAGAATGGAGTGGTGCGGCTGTAAACATAAATGACGCAAGTTATTCCAGTGTCTCATTTCAAAAGCTAACCTGCCTTTACCCCACAGTGGAATGAGAATACACCATCTTAAGTTCAAATTCTTGGATGAGAATAATGAAGAAAGCAAATCAAATCTGGTCTGAATCAGCCAGCGTGATGTCATGTGGAAAACTATTGCAGAAGACGGAAAATGTTCTGCAGCAATAGAAACTCTGGGCCACAGAATGTAAGTGTAAAAACAGTAGCATGTGAGATTACACAGAGAGGAAAGAGCTAAGTTGTTTGGCAATATCATGAAGTCAGCTTGGTCGATAAAGGTTTTGAAATATCGCATGAGCCGGACTGGATCCAGACAGTCTTGCACAGCAGTTCTGAGCGGCTCTTGTTGATAACTAGATGGTGAGGAAAAGGTTTTAGCATGAAACAAACTGACGCACTACGGTTCCCAAATATCCCTCCTGAGTTGCAGCTGAAAGCGAGTAATCGTCGGCATAGTAAAAGCCACTCAAGTCGAGCCCACTAAACTGAAGTTTTACTGGTGAATTAAAGGGTCCTGTTGCTGCAGAGGAGTTAATAAAAGATGTGTGTGGTGGCTGCCTGGCTGTCGCTCAAGTGTTGACACCTTGTAATATGTTGACAAATGTGAGCCGGAGTGACCAGTCAACAACTCGCTAATATACGGCCTCAAAATTTGCTCCGGAGCCGGCGGCGAGCGGAGAAGTAAGTATTTTAGCAGATCGGAGGAGGAGAACACGCCTCCATTCTGAAACACGGCTGACCGCAGCCAGGGGCCGTAAATCTAGCAGCAAGTTCAGCGGCAGAACTATCAGGCACCTGCACCAGTTCTGGGAGGGCCTCACTTTTTATTAAACTGCGAACAAAGACAATGCTATTTCAATAATCTCTATAGAAAAGATGAATAAATCTCTCAAAGGGCAACACGGGAGTGACTCGCAATTGCTTGAAAATTAAGATGATAGTTTCAATTTGGCAAAAATATGAATGAAAAAAGGAAATAAAACTTGACTTCAACTACCTAAACTTGCCATATTTCATGTATACATCATCATAAAACTCATGTTGTGTTACTACAAAGGATGCCCCAGCATTTTAAAACTACAGCAGGGCAGTTTGAGCCACACCACTGGATGTAACAGAATGTTTCGACTCCCACAAAAGCAGGTTCGGGGCCGACCGGATCGTAGCTCCCTCTCCTGCCCCGTGGGCTGCGACTGTTGAGACTAGAAGCCGGCTCTTTCCTCCCATTTCCTCTGGACCACAGGAGGTCCATCTCCACTCCGCCGCTGACCCATCTGCCCGACATCACTAACTGGGCTCCTGTGTATTCCCCGTGTAGAAGCCATGAGGGGGAGGTGTGGTTTTGGGGGGAACCAGCAACATCTGGGAAACATCAAGCAAAGATCCTTAGATCCTGAGATTCCAGTCTCCGACCCCTCCGCTCTCCTTGCCTCCCCCCTATTGCCTCAACTCAACCCCTCCACCGCCACCTTTCCTCTCCATCTGCCTCTCCTCTTACCCCCCCCCCTCCCCCTCCGCACCCATTCCTCTCCTCCCCTTGTCCCGCCTGCCCATCATTTCCATGTCTTTTCGGCAGTGGGCCTAATCCAAACAGATTGTCTAACTGTTTCAAAAACATACTCCCTCCTCAGGCCCCTACACCCCCCTCCTCTTTTTTTTGTGCGTCCAGGGAAACACACACTCTCTTTCATGGGATGGTCTGCGTCAGCCAGGACCCGTGTTAGCAGGTCACTTTGGCACAGACCCCCCCTCCCCTCCCTCACCTCTCTCTGTGTTGGAATGACTGCAGCTGGTCGCAGCGGCTCTCGGTGTGTGGCTCAGGTCTCATTGTCTCAGCCATCAGGACCAGCGCTGGTGCAAGGAGAGCCGTGAGGGAGAAGAGTCACGATAGGGGGTTCAGGAGCTCAGAGGTAACCCAGGAGACCTCCCCGGACCCCTGCTGCGTCCCCTCCCTACATCAGACTCCACGGCCTGCTGCTCTTCTGCATAATGTGTTTTGTTTAGAGGGAAGCAGAGTCCTCATTTACCATAATTGAATCAAAAGGATTAACATGGATCCAGTGTTGCTCACATCTGTATTCTCCCACTCCACGTCTCGACTTCCTGAGGGAGGGGAGGGGGCTTATATAGACGGATAGATGCGGAGAAAATGTTGAATAAAAGAGCTGTCCCCAATTACTGGCATTCGCCCGGCCACGGCTTATTCACCGTCTACACTGAGACAAAAAAAACATCTTCTATCATGTGATGTTGTGTTTGATCATGAGTGTGAGGCAGAATGAATGATTCTGCTTTTACTATGAACACAGCACACACCACGGCCTTGTTGTAAATGAAACATGCTGTCGCTGCTAATACATTTGCTGTAAAAAAAGTAACAATAATGAAATAAAAAATGAAATAAAAGCCTCTTTTGTGCAGCAGTTTTTGTATCTTTTGCCTCTTTTTCTGTGCAGATTGATCTGTAACTGGAGTTTCTGGATCATCATATAATTTTAAGCACTTAGACTGTCGTTGTAAAGCCTCAAAAGTAATGTGGTATTAAAATAAAAATCAATATCATGCATCATAAAAGCGTGAACAGGACAAGGGAGTTCATTAATGTGAATGGCAACAAGAACAACTTCAGTAAAAGATTTAACTGCGTCCTCGAAAAATAATTACAGATGTTTTTTGAAATTCCACCTTTGCTGCATTAAATAAGAGCAAGCAATTGACATAAATAAAAACAAGCAATAACAAAAAAATGCCGGAATCGCATACTAAATAATTATCTAGTAATTACCACCTTACCAGATCATAATAAATCATTAAATAAATAATGTAAAATAGATATTTATTAACATGATACGATTGTCATACAATTATTTTTCAAATAAATGAAGACCCTAAACACGTATTTTATTACCTTATAATGTTATTTTATTCATGCTTTACATATATATATGAAAGCCAACTTGAATGAATTGTACTTCCACTTTCCCAATTGTGATGTGACTGAGACTCATGACTGCTTTAGTAGTTGTCACTCCTCTAGCCCGAGCACTGTCACTCTCTCTCTCTCTCACACACACACACACACACACACACAAACCCAACCACATTGAGGTCCTGACAGACACTTTGATTTATGTCTGGCCACTAACAAAAAAAGAGAACAAAATCAATTGGCTATTACCACACTTAGCAGTGGGCTGTCACCACCTGGGAGCCGGGTGTTGAAAATAAAAGACTGAGTCCAGGCCACACTTCCATACTGGGGATCCCACAGGGCAGGCACATATCACTGCTCCATCTCCATATACACAGCCACTCTCCTCACTGTTGCGTCTGCAGTCAGGGCTGCTGGTGATCTGGAGGTCAGAGGAGTTGGCTTGGGACGGACGTGTCTACGGCTGCAATTGCAACTGTGGCGGGGGAGTGCGACAAAAATCACTGCAGCAACACCTCGCTCTGAAGAACGCGGAAGAAATGTTGCTGTATTTTGGACACCTGGAGGTGCTGGGATTTTTGTGAGCATAAGTCCTCCAGCAGTGACATTCATGAAATCTAGAGAGGCACAGAACCGGGTGGAACAGTCACTTCAGTAATGTGAGCCGCGTCAAGATTTCAGCTAGAGTCGGGGTTTAACCAGGCTCCTACTCAAAAAACTAATAGAATATGAATGGGAACATTCGACAAAACACTGTCCTTGTGAGGACCGTATGACATTGTGGGGACAATTGGCTGGACCACACGAGGTTAAGCCTCAATTTGAGGACGAAGACTTCAAAATAACTGGGTCATAACAACAGGGTTTAACTTTGGTTCAAAGTTAGCCACTTGTTTTGGATGGTTAGGTTTAGAGTGAGAGGCTGGGGAAAGGGTTATGGCAATGAAAAATCCCCACCCCCACAAGGATAGAAATACAAGCGTGTATGTTGCTTGTATGGGCACCAATTCCTGACAAAATACCTTGCAGGGTGTCCTCCATGAATGATCAGTGTGTGACACACTACATCGCTGCAGGTTTGAAGGATGCAAACACAACATTTTGGGTTAAAATTCAGCATTGATTGTTAACCTAGACGTGACAGTGACAAGTGGAACGCATCAACAGGCTCCACAGGGAACGCTCCAAATTAGCTAGAAGGACTGGATTATTTCTATTCTTCCGTTACAGCCAGTAACTTAACTTGCAATGGTTGTTGTTACAAGTGCCTTCAAATGTTTCGAACGTTATTTTGACTCCATGATTCGATAGAAGAATTGATTGTCATTACAATGCCCACACAAAATAAACTATAAATCACTTATATAGTCAATAAAAATGTTCCCAAAAATCTGCCTAAATCCCTCAAGAAGTGGATCAGCAGAGCGCCGAACCAACCATTATTGAGTTATCTGGAATTATTGAATTAACAAATCTGATTTAAATCTTGGAATTCAACTGCTGCAGCGCAATTTGGGAAAAAATGTAAAATCATTTACAGGCCATTTCCCGCCGCAAAAAATGCAAAGCTGTCGTTTTGAAATTTCTACCACACTTTATTGCTCATGCATAGATGGGTGTTCACGCTAAAAATACCATGTGTCCTGGTCAAAGCAGATGCTTTGGATGAACGGGGGGAAAAAAATCGAACATGTAATGTAAAGAATTTCACAAAGCTTATCACATTACATCTTCTCCGCTCCTCCATATAGGGTCGACCCAAATGCAGCGCAGTTGTCAGCGGTAAAACGGAGCACATTGCATCACTCCTTCCCCCGTCCGTGTCGTCTTGTCCCTTGCCAATACAGGAACCATGTCTGACCCAACAACTGTGTGTCTGCCAACTGGAATGCAGGCCAGGGTCAGTGGCGGGGCCTCACGGCCTCTTAGGGACTATTCTGAGAGCTGAAGCTCATCTCTTTTCTATCCCTATACTGGCGTCTTGTGACTGCGGTTAAAAATGGCCCAGTGACTCCAGAACACAATCGCTTGCTCTCTCTCTCTCACACACACAGACAAAATCTCACTTGGGAACTGTAAAGTAAAAAAAAAAAAAAAAAGAGTAAGCGATGCTAGGCTGCAGAATAAACCCTCGCGCGGTTTTCTGTCAAACCTGCTGTGCATTTCTTCAGTGTTACAGGAAAATGCTATTGAGCGGCTGAGATGCTTTTTACAGACACGATCTCTGAGGTGTTTTAACCCAAGGCACATGACTGCGGTCCCGCAGTGTCGCGCAGCTTCAGGAAATCACAGGCCAGGACGTAAACGTGCAAATCTTTGTGTCCATCTGCTGTTTCAAGTTCCAAACCGCCGACCACGCTCTGTAATCACTGTGTATTTAGCGTTATCTTTAGAGAGCTGGCCCGTGTGAGGCCGCTTTATGACACTGTAAACTTTAACTGCCTGGGTCTTAGTGCTTTAACTCCGGTCGAGGCACCCGAGGGAAGCGGGGAGCTTATGGGATTGGAGTGGAGAAAGCCACCGTTGTCCATTCGAGCAACTGCAGTAGCAGGACCGGCCGCTGGCAGCTGCTCTCGCTCGGTCACGCGGAGTTACACCGAGTTTATTTTTATCTTTTATTACACCGGAGCTCAGAAAGATTGGCTTGTTTGTCCGTGCAAACAATCATCAGGTCGACTTGGCTAACAGAGATCAACTCGGTCAAACAGAAACCCAAGTCAAAATTCCGATTTTAAGATCAGTGAACTGTGACTGGAGATGCAAAAAAATGTTGAGGTGCAAATCCTTGACTTCATCCTGACTGAGTTTTCAACATGTTGATCCAAGATCATCGTGATGAAACTCTGGATTTCACAAACCTACTGAGAGTAGATACTTTAATAAGCCTCTTGTGAGAGAGAGCAGCTGGTAACACTCTGACCTGACCCTCAGGTGAGTCATAAAAAAAAGTCTAAGCTAACTTGCATCGACATATTTGATATCTCATCATGGAACTTGTTGGATGTAACCATAGCTTCCCAATTAGTCTGGGATGTGGTCACTATTTATTAGAATTCCACAAGGTTCACACTCATGTAGTTGGTCCACTGTTGAGGCGCCACAGTCGAAATATCGCTGCAGTTAAATAAGCCCATCTGCAAATATGACGCCTGATGTGGTTGCTACTTTGCACAAGCAGACGGCGGACAACGGTAACTTCTATCGGAGGAACACTTGTGGCCATCCTTCCATCAAAACTTTGGAGTATGTAGAGTTCATTTAACCTGAGTCAGATTCAGGAGAGGAATATTCAGTGTAGTCAGACAGGAAGTGACCCTGCTTTTGCACGTGGCGACAGCAAGTCCGCACTGATGGTCCACAAGTAGCACATAGCAAACCTGCTCCACGGAGTCCAGGGAAGGGATGGGCGTAGCCGACAAGATTAATACATGTAAAAAAAAAAAAAAAACACGGACAGCATCAGTAATGATAGCCAGAGATGAAGAAGAAGTTCAGCAATGGATCAGATACCTAAAAGCTATGTCCTTCACTATGGCCGCCGCTCGGTCGCTCATTCACGGAATGCCTTTATCACTAACCTTTCTCAAGCTACACCCCTTAATGTGATATTTATTTGAAACAAACTCTTGTGCTTATGGGTTAAAAGACCTTACATTCAGTTCAATAAAACCACTTCCTTGATTCAAGAATTGTGTTGATGGCGAACACAAAACTTCCCTGGCAGAATTCAAACTTCACCACCAGGTTGTCGGCTCTGTGGCATTGCCGACTTTTCCAAAGGATTTTCCCTCAAACTCTAAAACATGCCATCAATTTTTTTAAAGCAGTGTGTTGCGACGTTACGAATAAATCCACTCCTCGGTTCAGGTGATAATATAAAATGCAGTCTGAATCCCAGAGGTGCAACACCTTAAACAAAGGACTTGCAATGTTTCAGGTTCTAGCAATCGCTTCCGCAAACTGATTTCATTTGACTCTCCGTTTGAGCAAAAACCTGGATTTACCTGCCAATGTAACCTGAGTGGATATAAACAAAATGTCATCACCGTGGACGTCTGCGGTCGAGTCGTGTAACACGAAACCTCACCAGCACCTGTTGCCACTCTCAGGTTGCCAGACACCCAAGATAGTCTCACGTGAGCTTCCGAGACAGAGCGCTACCTTCTGCTGCAATGCAAACAGGACTTTTATAGGCATGTTTACGAGCGCCGGCCCGCTGTCCTTTGACTTGGGACGGCAGGCAGCAGAGGATTGATGGTGGGGTGGACAGTACAAGAGTGTCTGGCCGTCTGGGTCACACGTTGTGGCCTCTGGTTGCACGTCAGGTTGCTGTTTTATAAGGGTTGTCCTGCAGGGGGACGCAGAGAGTCAGCGGAGGTCAGCGGACACATGTGGCGTGAGTGTTGGATCCTCACTTGGTTTGGCTGTCCAACCTATCGTCTTCCCTTCTTCTTATTCTGGTAACATCTTCCCCGATGTTTGACTCCAATGAAAACATCTCGTGAAATTTCTTTCTGAAGATCTTCCCGGCCAAAGCAGAGCTGTGTTAAAGGCCAGATGAAGCTGCGACCCTGCGGGCTGAAGAATCATTATGGGCTCATAAAGGGCGCTGCGCCAAGCCTCCACTCAATAAGCCTGAACCCACGTGGAGCCAATGGAGCTGATTATTTAGTCAAGCAATCCATGAGCTGCGCCTCTAATGGGCTGATTTCCGCTGCGATATTTTTGCACCAGTGCAACGGCGCACACGGTGGCGATCATCTCAGCTTTAATAAATAAACACTCTTTCGGTGGGTGGAGAACATCATGGGACGGCAGGTTTGATTTGGGCTTGAAGGGAGAAAATAAAGCCGTGGGAATAGAAGAAAAAAAAGGGAAAGTTCTCACCCTGGAAGCGGCGAGAGCAGGATGCTGTCAGTCAGGAGAGGGAGGTGCCATTTGAAGGATCAGTCATCCTTGACAGCGCTGTCATGGAGAGGCTTAATTAGCCAGGATTACTTCCTCAGTTAATGAAGCACGCGCCTTTTCCTCTCTGCCCCAATACCCACTCTCTCCACTTTCCCTCCCGCAGGTTTTCACCGCCGTCTATCTTCCACTCAGTCCTCCTTCCCTGGTCTGTGCTCCTCTCCAGGCTCAAATCTCTCCTCGTAGCGGAGGCTTCACACATTACCCATCACAGACGCCCTGACACTTCATCTCACCTGAGTGGGTGTGTGTTCTCTTCTCTTCTCTTCTTTTTTTTTTAGCCCTCATGGCCACAGCCTGCAGTTCTTTTAACCTCTGTGACTTCAAAACTTTCCGACAAAACACCATGCATTATACACCGCAGTAGTCTTCCCGTGTCACATGGTAATGACGTCCCATAAGAGTTTGAATCACTAAAGATCGACTCCGAAAGTCTACAGCTGCCGAAGACGTTGCTGGTTAGAATCTCACCTCGACATTCAAGCATCACGTGAGACCAGACAGGCAGGTGATGGGAGAAGGCTGTCTGGTGAAGAGGTGTAGTGAAGGAGAGGGAGAAGCCAGGAGTAGCAAGGAGAGCAATTTGCCGCCACAGCGCACACAATGTCCCCTCCATGCCTATGGGCCACGTGAAGACTGCTCCTTCAATTACACTTCACACTGACCAAGGAGACAGAGACAGACAGACAGAGGGTAGAGACGACAGGGATGGATACACCAAGGCAGACGGCACTCATAAAGGCCACCATAAAACACACCTCTATGGAGGATCCATTCCACTGAGCGAGAGATGGCATGCAAAAACACAGCAAGAAAAATGTTCTATTATATATTAAGCACTATATCCAGAGCTTCCCATCACGGCTGCCTGTAATACAATGAAGTCACCTCTATCTGTGATAAACTAGCAAAAGCAAGCTGCCCAGTTCTACCTCACTTTGTATGCATTACACATTTCACAGCACAAAACGGTGCAACAAACAAACAAACAAAAACACAACTGAAGTGCAAAAATATCTTTGCAAACTGTACACTATTTAGTCAGTCAGTGAAAAATAATATAGTAAATAAATATAATGTTTTTTAAAGCTAAAGCAAAAGTTGGTGGCTTTTTAAATAGAGATTTTGAGATCCGCCATAGTGGTAGTACAACATAATATATATATTATTACTCTTTTCAAATTCATTACAACTGAAACACAAATTCAATATTCATATTATTTTAAGCTAATTTGATTATTTTATTATTAATTTACCTTCAACTGTGTCGCTTCACACCCTCTAATAAATTTATATTTAGTGTATTTGCATTTTTGGAGCTCATTTATTTGGTGTCTCAAGCGAACTATCAAACAACGATGAGTGTAAATAAAGGTTTGAAATGAGGGGTCATGTTAGCAGTTAGCTCCGTTAGCTCAGCAGTGCAGGCAGAGAGTCTGATGCGTCCTGGTATAAACAACTTTATCTTTCTGCCATGCAGGTGTGTGGTCAAGTCAGAGGAGCATCAGCCTCAAAAACACGTTGCGCACAGTTAGTTAGCACGTGGGAACAAATGTTTCCAGATCGAGAGTCCGACCGTTGGACAGCCACCATTGCTTGAAAGCCCTATAAACGCTTTGCTAATTCGCATTTTGATGAGTTGAAATCAGAATACTAGTTGCGACACATTTGCAAAGGATTGTGGGAAACTCAAGGCGTTGGCCATTTTTGTAGTCCGAGTCGCTCTTCCCATTTTTATCCAGGTGTTTTGTTCACTTTATTGTCATGCAGCATGACAAATACAAATGTGGGTCTGATGCTAAGCTGTTTGACAGGACAATGAGATTTGATCAGACTTCATGACAAAATCCGTGGCAGTCAATTTAGGTGGTCAGACAAGGACTCAACTAGTTGTCCCCGGTAAATAAAGGTTAGTCACCTCTGAAGTGAACCAGATCAGATAGTGTGGAACATTTGAAAGACCTGTCCTTGGACATTATTCTCTTCAAATTTTGCATTTATTGTAACAGTGGCTAAGTGAATTATGTGACATTGATCTTAGGTAGCATCTGTTTGGTCTTTGGATTTGCCTGATTTCTTATGTGGTGGAAATGTCTTCTCCCTTTTTTGGACTTGTTCATAGACTGGTGATTTTGACAGAGCCTATCTCACTTGTATGACAAGAAGGCGTGTCATCGCAGCCGCCTGGAGGTTCTCCGGCGCCCCCTGCAGAGGTCATCATTTTCTAGAAACCATTTATGAACTTCATTAACTGAACCGCTCCAAAGTGAATCCCGCCATGCAGACTTGACATCTGCTTGTAATCGTGCCGACTGGCATGATTTGCAACTTCACAAGTCGTGGCGGAGTGTATATGTGACACAATTCAAAAGCCAGGTTTCTAATGCGAGCTGATCCAGGTTCTCCAGAACGTCATTATCTGGCAGTGAGCGAGACTTGTGATTGAACAGGCCCAGCGGGACCTTCAGCACATTTCTGTCAGCGGGACGGATGAAGTGATAGAGGGACCGCGCTCGCGCAGCTAACACGGGGGAGATATGAAGCCCACAGTGTAGCTAGGGGGGTGACAGGAGGGCATGTTCTAATACAGGCCACAGCCAAGATGGAGGCTCCCCCCTGCGCTCCACCCCAATACGTCTCCTCTCAAACATGCCCACCAGGCACGGCATGACTGCGTCGGTCGGGGAGGGAGGTGGAGCTTAGGGAGTGTCGGCGGCAGAGGCACGGGGTGTCTGTATCAATCCGTCACAGGCTGACAGCTGACTCCTGCGCCCGCAGTGGCCACGGGCAACTGACCAGAACCAGGCCAGAGCCGGCCAGCTGCACATGCATGCATGTGTGTGTGCTCGTGCGTGCGCATGACTCTGTAACCCCCAACACACACAGAGTGCGTCACACAGCCTCCAACCGCAGCCATATCCTTCTCCTCCCCGCCATGACATCTTACAAGTCAATCCATCAGTTTCAGTGAGCTGGCATCAGAGCGTTGCATTTATCCAGAGCACAACCTGCCTGTCATACTCGCTGAAGTATTTTTATTTAAACTGACCTTCAAACCATTCCACTTTTACCACTCCGCCGGTATCAGCAACAAGGGGAGAACCACGGGAGAGACGGAGAGCAACATCTGGTGTCTCTCAGTTCCACCCTCAAAAGTTTTCACCTGAGCTTCTGGTATTTGAAAAACCCCTCTGGTATGCCATCTGAAAATAAATTCACTGTTTCATCTGCGTCCATTTCTGAGCCTGTAGCCCAGTCCTGTGCACAAGCTTTCACTTAAGTCATATTCCCTTCACATGAGGTTGAAAATCGTCAACCTTCATCAATCATAAACACATGCTCGAGCCACGTCTTCATAGCTGATTATGCTTCGTAGAACGTGAATGAAGAATCACGGACGCTGTATCTTATAAGTCTGACGGCTCACGAGTGGCTGCTTGATGGCAATACATTCATCATAAACGCCATCTTTACTTGTCACTTTTCTTAATGCTGTCATGAAGTCTTTGAATTTCATAATGCAGTGGTACCTCGGTTTTCGAACGTCTCGGACTTCGAACAAATCGGAGTTCGGAAAAAAAATTTGAGATTTTTTTTCTTCGGATTGCGAATGAAAATCCAGAACTCGAACACGGAAAAACGTGCGCGGACCGATCAGCTGACCCACCTCGCGCTTTGTTATTGTGAATAACGCAGCCCCTGTATGCAGACGTGTCCCGTTAGCTACATTTACTGACTGTTTTTTCTTCATATTGAGGTGTAAAACCTTTCCTGTCTCCGCACTGGAGCGTGGTAGAGTGTCACAGGGGAGGTGCTCGCTCTCACTCCAGGGTTTGATGTCCTGTTGTGGGCTGGAGCTGGGACAGGGATGAGGCGAGTCTGGGACAGAGCGTGACTTGGTTTATGACTTTGTCACAGCCAAACTGCACAGAAGCGCACATTCAGAGCTGGACACGCACCGGGCACCTCTTCACTTCTGGAGAGACGTCACTCACTCGGCAACCCCTCCCACATGCAGCGGCCACACACATAGAGGAACAGCCACCTGCAGCAGACACTCTACATTCAATTGTAATGAGAAAAATCGATTCAGATTTCGAACAAATCGCTTCTCGAACCGCCGTCTGCAACAGATTGTGGTCGAGAACCGAGGTACCACTGTACTATGAAAACACTTGCAGTGGAACCATTTATGGTCAACGTTATGCGGGGACGGATCGTTCTTCAGACAGACTAGATGGTGCAGTACCACCAAAAACTATGGGGGGTGCTGTTGCTACATAGCTCTAATGAGACATGAAGAAGACATAACAATGGTGGAAACTCTATGTTTCTGGTCTCACGTCCAGCGCCTTACACAACACTTCCTCCGTTTCGTCATTTGTGCAAGCGGTACATTATCAATACTTCTTTGTATTGTGGGTTTGTTTTTGAGTTTGACGTTCTCATAAACTTTTCACTTAGGGCTGCTCCCCCTGGTGGATATATTGGTGAACAGCAATGCCGACCTAAAGAAGGCATGGAACCATGCGATCGGTTTGAAATGGACAGGCACAATTTTGTACGTAAAGGCAGCATAAACAGGCCTTTAATAGCGCTCACCTCTCCACACCTGCTTGTTTTTAAGCCATCATCTTCATATCGCTCCAGGAAAACTGACTTGGGCTTAAAATGTTTCTAATTCTAATACATTCTAAACAAATTAGTTAGTACATTTTTACATTGCTCTGTTATCCAAAACATGTTTTGATCGCACACTGTCACAGGGCAGCTGCATACATTCACAAACCCTTGAGCAAGAGGTAAATGCTCAACTGGACTTGTGTTGGTTTGTGTTTCATTTCTCTCCTAGTTGGAAACGTTCTGCAAGACCCACCAACAAACGCTGAACTCCTTGCGTAACATTTTGGGAGGTACCTTTTTGCCCTTATTTTACCCCTCTTTTCTTCAGCAACCCCCCTCCCCGTCTTGCCCCCTAAAGCCGTCCCCTCACCCCAGCCACCCCCCCCAGGATCCTGACAGTACCTCAGCGGGAGAGTGCAGCCCTGATGGATGCCACAGATGGGCCTTTCCCTTGGAGCTCCCAGCCCTGACGCAGTATGTGCTCTGCAGGGTCAGAAGCCAGGCCTCCCCATGAAATGCATGTTGTAATAGGAAACAAAAGAAGGGCCCCTATCCCTACCGACACCCACTTCACCCCCATAGTCCCCCTTTTTTTATGCCAGAATCAGAGAGAGGAGACCATGGGGCTGGCTTAGTGGGGGCGGGACAAGCGGCGAGAAGGAGCAGTAGTTGTCAGATGGACAACTTTGTTCTCTTGCAAATGTGTTTTTTGTCTTTTTCTCTTTGTTCCACTTAATTGTGTCCCTGCCTCTGAGTGGGTGCACTGCTTTCTCCCCCAATGCACATCACTGTGTTTATGTCACACGTACATGCGGCTTGTGTGTTGGATTGCGTCATACAGTCGTTGTTTAGCTGGAGGTCCGCCCACACCTTGACCAGTCCACAGCAGTTACTGCACGTCAGCGTGCCGAACAGAACGACTCTTTCAGTCTATAAAAGCCATTTAGGGCATCACTCACTCCGCACTTCGACAAGAAAGCAGCCTTCCATTTGGACGCTGGGATACGCCCTCATGATTTGCTTTATGACGGCTAGCGCTGGGCACCGACACCAGACAAACACAAGAATAAATCCAGGGTAGGACATATATAGTTAGCAAAGCGGCCGAGAGATGCACCTTTATGACAAAGACGCTAGTCACTGCTGCAATGCTGAAGATAAACACAATGTCTTTGACAGAAAATCTGACAAAAAAAAAGAAAAAAGATTAAGCAAATTTGTGATGTCGTCAATTCAGGGAAGAAGCAGAACACGGTTTGTGAAAGAAAGAAAAAGACTTAAGACAGAAGCCAAATTAATGTCATGTTGTCAGCAAAAGTAAGACATTTTTCCAGTAATTGTTTCTCCGATTCCTCTCCAGGGCAAACATCATTTTGACAGTCAAACAAAATGAAACAAATCTGTAACATGTAATTAAGTTTGGGTTTTTTTTGTGGGTGGGGGGGGGGTTCAGAAGATTCTTTTACAATCGAAAAGCAAGTTTATGTTCCACAGATAAATCATTATGTTTTCTAAAATAAAATGAAGAGTCATTTAGGTTTTTTTTTTTTCTTTCAAGCCAAAAATTGTTTCAAGTTAACAATAGATGCTGACTTCTTCTTCTTTTCCTTTCAGCTTCTCCCTTCATGGGTGGCCACGTCGGATCATCTCACCCTGTCCTCTGCTTCCTCTTCTCTCAAACCTACAAACCTCATGTCCTCCTTCACCACCTCCATCAATCTCCTCTTTGACCTTCCTCTCCACCTTCTGCCTGGCAGTTCCAACCTCAACATCGTCTTCTTCTCCTCCTCCTCCTCCTTCTTCTTCTTCTCCTTCTCCTCCTACTTCTTCTTCTTCTTCTCCTCCTTCTCCTTCTCCTCTTCCTCCTCCTTCTTCTTCTCCTTCATTCTCTGTGGGATTCTCCCTTCAGGGGTGGCCACAGCGGATCATCTCACCCTGTCCTCTGCTTCCTCTTCCCTCAAACCCACAAACCTCATGTCCTCCTTCACCACCTCCATAAACCTCCTCTTTGTCCTTCCTCTCCACCTTCTGCCTGACAGTTCCAACCTCAACATCTTCCTACCAGTGTACGGACTCTCTCTCCTCTGTACATGTCCAAACCATCTCCATCTAGCCTCCCTGACTTTGTCTCCTATAACAATAGATGCTGACAGTCATGAAATTTAGATTCTTCTTATTTCACTCTAAATTCCACCCTAACATTTCACCAGCTTCACCTCCACTTGAAGCCTCTCATGAACAATGGATCAAGGTGTGTGCACTGGCTCATGAGGCTCTAATGTGTCCGTGTGTGTGTGAGTGTCTCGCTATGTGTGCAGATGAGCCGCTGAGTTAAACTGATCCTAGTTAGATTCCAGCCTTGTGGAGCTGAGAACCACCAGGCAGCGCAGCCTCTGGCTATCCACTAAATTAAAGGCCTAATGCACAATCCTTCGTGCAAGCTGACAAACTAATGAAATGGAGAAGTGGGAGCCTCAGGAGGATTGTGTGGGAGATGAAGACGCCTCCAATGAGGGATTCACCCCACTAGCAACCTCCCCACTTGGCCTTTTCCATCCACGTCTCCTGACTTCTTCCTCACCCGGCACCTCCCGTACCGGCTCATCCGCAGGTGTCACAGTGAGCAGTCGGTAAAGTGACTCCGGGGGGACGCGGGGTAGGATTTTGGCAGCGTCTGTTTACTGCGTGACGAAGCCCACGGAGGACCTGAGCAGTCTTAACCCACTAACCCTGAAAGAGGTGCTTTGTCTATAAATAAATCTCAGCAATTAAAGATGTTTTTCTTAGTCCACCCCACTGAGCTTGGCACCTCCAAGTCCCCAACCACTTGTCTCTTAAGCGGCACGGCACAGGAGCCACCACCCTGCTAATTAGAGTCGCTATCGTTTACCTCGCCACGTCTTGCTGCTTTGCCCTACTGTCACACTCACACACACACACGCGCGCACACAGGGGTGCAGGCACATGACCACGTCAAAAGAAAGCAAAGCGATTTGGCAATTAAACTATTAACACTCCTGGAGCTACGTGTGGCTTAACATCATTTGCCGGCGGCGCTGCAGAAAACAGCACTTCCTTCGTATTTATCGCCGCTGTTATTTGTTTTGGCTTGATACTTTGATGCATTGCCTTCAACATGTCTGTTTGAGATACAAGGAAATTGGTTGTGAGCCTGAGTGAGTCAAAAATTCTGTCCGCAATGTTTTATTTGTCTTGAATCTCATTGGCTGTCTCCCTCTTCTCCTTCTACCCATCTCCTCTAATATTCTTGCTCCCTGTCGCTCCGCTCCACGTACCCAAACTGTCTGAGTCAGTCTTCTCCGACGTTGTCTCCAAACTTCTCCACGACCTGTCCATCCATTTTCAGCTGCTGTCACTGCTGTCCAACTAAGTTTCCCTATTCTCTCTAGCTGATACTCTTCCGTCACAGATCACCCCTGTGAGTCGTCTCTACCCGTTCCATCCAGCCTGCACTCTGTTCTTTACTTCCCAAGTAAATCACTCCAGACTCAGTTTGTTCCAAAGGAGGTTGTGTTTTCTGTCTGTCTTTCTGTTTGTATTCAAAATGAATCGAAAAGTTATGGACCGATTTGGATGAAATTTTCAGCAAATATCTCATAAGGAACCAATGATTCAATTTTGGAAGTGTTCCGGTTCTCCATCAGGATCCAGGATTTATTTATTTATTTCTATTTATTTATTTTTTTTAAGAAAAATACTTCATCATTGAAAGCATGTGCTGGTGGAGGACAGATGATGCTTGGTGGAGGGTCGCACTCTCTGCTTGCTTTTCTGGTTTTTTTTGCATGACATGACTTACTAACGCCATTTCTTTTGATGAAATATTACAATTCAATAAAAATGTTTAATAAATCCAATGTGGTGTGTCAGAGACAATTCTTGTTTTTCTTGACAACGGAAAAAAAAAAAAATTCAAGAAAACATAACACGAATGACAGGATTTCTATTCGTCTTAGAGGAGTGACTCGTCGTGGTTAAGAAAGAAAAATCCATATTGAGCATCAGCAGTGTCTAAACAACCGTCATACAAACTACACTGGTGTGGACCTCGAAGGTGTAATTATCAGTAACATACTGTTATTATCCAGCAAAGAAAATAAATGACATACAGCGAAAGCCACTGTAGCCTCTTCCACCGCTCTCCCGGTGTGTTTGTCATTGTCAGCGGTGTGAAATTGTTCAGTCAGATGCTGATGATGAAGTGGGCAAAATGCAATGAATTCTATCAAGCCCATAAGTGGTTGACCTGGGGTTGATCAGAGGTTAACAGCACTTCACCCCAAAGACAGCTTCCATTAGCAATTATATTGTGCATTAACAACCGCCACGTGGCGGCCGACGCCACAGGTTGTCCGCCGTGTCCCTAAACGCTTGTGTTGCCCGGTGTCATTTCGACAGGATGCGATCACACGTGGATCTTTTAAAGATCTGTGCGAAGGGTTCTGAGCATGAAGAATAGCTGGTGTGTCACCGACGCCCCTCCAGACAGGCCACAGCCGGGGACTGTCAGTCAAATCTCATCTGTCCGTCAGAGGCGGCTAACCAGCCTGCAGTGGGCCGTGTTGTGCTAAATGACATTTTTACACATTAATGCATTTGATTACACTGGTTAATGGGCGGAGGGCATCCACACATGGCCGCCACACAGCGGACACACAAACATATGCACTAATAACCCCGCCTTTGACATTTGAAGTAACATTATTATAGGGCTCATTTGGAGCACCGAGGCCCGGAGCAAGAGGCGGTGTCCATCAGGTAGGCTGAGGATGCTTGAGACTGGAGGCTCTTTTGGAGCTGGGCGGGTGTGTCAGGCGCGGGGGATGGAAGGGCGCCCGGTGTCAGAGCCTCTGGGTTTGACATTAAGAGCGCTGCAGAGACGGATGTGAGCTAGCATTCCTCTGGTACGTGCGTGAGAGAACCTTGCGCACGTATTCTAACCTCAGAAAATGAAAATGGGTTTTCTGATGCTGCCGACGCCAATACTGAATCGATACCATCACAGCTCTTTATTCATAATTGTGACTTCATTTGGTGGTCTGTTTTTGTAGCTCCCTTACTGGCGGAGGCGGGTGGACTGATCCGACTTATAGGAATCAGCTCCGGTCCTCTCTGTGAAAGTTTGCGTCACTAGTATGCGTGCTTTATTAACACTTCCACTGTGACATAGCCGGAGGAAATACCTGTCCAAACAGGGCTCTGAAGCATTTGTGTTCCACCAGTCCGTTTGTTCTATTGTTCAGGTTTGTCACGGCTGGTCTAGAAACAGGTCCCTATGTCCAAGGATAGAACCCTTTTGGGGTTCAGGGAGTTATTGGTGTTCCTGCTTGGGGTGAAGGTGTTGTAGTACAAAACAAGGTGATGCAAGCGTGTTGCAAATATGTGCAGGTTGGGATGCCAGTGACAGGAAATGATCACAGGTACAGACATGCTGAAGAAATGAGTGACCGTTTGGCAGTGCTGGTTTCACGCTTGAGAAACCAGAACTGTCTGCTGCGAGGTCTAGCTGGGCGCATGGAGGACTGCTCTGGATAACAACATGCATTCGGGATTCCAACTGACGCACAAGATAGAGAAAATCTTGGGGAACAATTGCAAATAACAATGGCTGCCGTTGCAAGGGCAGGTCACATGTACCCTCTTCGTCCCTTTGGGATCCCTCTACAATGTGTACCAAGAAATGACCTGGGTCAGGTCTGTTATTTCCCTCCCTTTTGGCAGAGGAAATGCCCATATAAGAGTCCTAGACCACTTGATGTAAACAGGCCATACATTTCTCCATCACATACCCTTCCCACTCATGTAAATGAGCCCACAAACAGTTGGGCATACCCATCCAAATCAGCCCTCGGATTGACACATTGGAATCCCTACTTTATGCCAGTGCACGTAAACGCCGGCGCTTTAGAATTCTGACTTTTTTCTCAGAATTCTGACTTTAAAGTGACTTTAATCTCAGAATTGTCACTTTAGAGAATTCTGATTTATTACTTTAAAGTCAGAATTCTGAGAAATTCTGAGATTAAAGTCAGAATTCTGCCAATTATTATTATTTTGTTCTTCACTGGCCCTAATCCTCTTCCGTATCCCTTTGTTTACTTCGGACTATATCGCGTTTTCTCCACCATTTGTTGTCCATACGAGTGCTTCCTCATCTACCTCTTCCATGTTCTGTTTTTCTTCGTCCGCTCAGTAACCGCTCACATCAGCACTTCCCAAGCATGATTAAACACAGAGAATACTTATGTGGCCAAAACCAGAGGAAGACAAGACGCATTCTTTATTGCACAATCAGGAGGCAGGAGGAATGTCTCCGATGTGCGCACGTGGCCCGGCGGACACATGTGTTCTCTTTGTTTATGCGTATACAAATGTGTGTGCAGGTGTGTGTGTGTGGTTGATCCGTGCATGTGTGCAGGTTAGATGGGGATCACAGGGTCAGGAGATGCTGCAGGGCTGTGCTGACAGCTGCAGGAAACCAATCAACCTTGTCTATGTATTCCCCGACCTGTCGTTTTCTTAATGACCTGCCCTGACAGGCCCGCTGCCGCCCCGGCCAAAGCTCCACGCACCGCTCAATGGATGACCGGCCCCCATCAGCAACATGCTAATGACCCATGAGGAGGGAGAGAAGGGCGGTGGCCAAGAGAAAAGTGAACACAGAAAGTCGCAGGAGAAAGGCTGCATGAAAAGCAGGGTGGGTTGAGAAAGTTACACATACCAAAGTCTCCGTCCGGAGTGAGCAGAATTAAGGCCCATTCATGCTCGCTGTACGTACGAAATTGTACCCGTCCGTTTCAAGCGATGCTCCCGTCAATGATCACTTACGTCCATGCGTTGTCAGAATCAGAATCAGAATCAGATGTATTGCCATGGTCAGTGGGGATCCCACCAACGACGAAATTGTTTTGGAATAAAATAAAATAAAATAAAAAGGCTGTTCACGAATTTTTGCTGTTCACCGATATAGCCATCGGGGGAGCAGCTCAGAGTCAAAAGTTTATGACGACAAACCCCAAAACTAACATGGCGACTGTGGAAGAAGTATTGGCAACGTACCTCTTTCACAAAAGAGGAAAACAGAGGCAGCATTGTAAGAGGCGGTGGTCGGTGAGGCTGCTAAATATATTGCAACTTTAGGCTGGAGAATTTCCGCCATGTTTATGTCTTGTCGTGTCTTGTTAGAGCTGCGTATCGGGTAGTATACACTGCCCCTGTGTTTTCCGGAGGTACTGCCCCGTTTGGTCCGTATTCATTTGTGGAAACATGAAGAAATAGGGACGAAATGAGAGCAAAGCACGGACAGACGGCTCGGGTGTATCTGGAATGTTGAGCATAAATGGGCCATCAGACTCTCAGTTGTAAGACCTTCCACTGTAGTATCCAGCTTGGACTTCTGAACCCCACCAAATTTAGTTTGTGTTTTTCACGAAATACGGTTGGAACAAAGTTACTTCGGTAACAGAACTCTTACGTATTGTTTGTCGCAGATGAAAAAAGCCAGTCAGAAGGTATCCATCCCCATTCTGAGCTTTTTCAGTGAAGCTAACCGCAGTTAATTCACACCTGTCAAGTCCACATCCTAAACGTCTATGATTCCTTCACCTCCTCCCATAACACCTCCAGCCAAACAAATACCCTGTTGTTCATTCCAGCCTTCCTCTCCATCCTCTCTCTGTCTGGTCATTAAGGTCATTGACCTGAAATCTGATAGCAGTCAATGTGCAAAGCAAATGAGCCACCTAATATGTGACTCCTGCTGCAAGCGCAGACTCCCTCAATAATGCTGTG
Source organism: Synchiropus splendidus (assembly GCF_027744825.2). Classification (NCBI taxonomy): domain Eukaryota; kingdom Metazoa; phylum Chordata; class Actinopteri; order Syngnathiformes; family Callionymidae; genus Synchiropus; species Synchiropus splendidus. Next base: position 19,692,522 of record NC_071340.1, read on the forward strand.
TACTTTAACAACATTAGCACTGAGAGAGGGGAGGGAGAAAAAGCAGGGACCTGGAGGGAGGGACTGTGTGAGAGGCGTCAAGACTGCGGATGAAAGACCAATAAGACGTATCGTATCTATCGCAGAGCAGCGTCGTAAGCGACACCCAGCATGTGCAATTCATCACATTTTATTTAAAACATGTACGGAGACCCTTGAAGCCTGGAAAGATTAAAATGTGTCTGTTGAATAAATTGCATGTATTTGGTGTTTTTCTCCCCGTCAAACAAGCGTATTTCAATCCCCGTGTTGCCAGAATCCCCTGGCAGCCAGACGGAGGTTTGGGACTCTTAAGCCGTTTGTTTCATCTCAGGTATTAACCTCAATTTTATACCTACGCAGTGCGATAATCGTGGTTTCAAGCTGTCACTGTTTTCTCCGCTCACACAATCTGCACACTGTTAATCCCTGGAAACTAATTAAGATTTATATAATTATGATTTCGCCAGTTTAGACGATCTCTTTGTGTTCGCCGGGGTGTGCGACAAGGTGCGCACAACACACGAGTTATCGTCGGGGAATGATTTTATCTCTCACGTAAATAAAAACAGCAACAAAAAAAACGGACAAATTCGACTTCACATATGAGTTAGCGAGAGCATCTGTCGGATTATTGTTGCCATTTTGTTTTGCCTCGGAGCGTGTTCGCTACACAATTAAAAAAGGCAGATGATGTCATGTCACAATGAAGAACACAGGTAAATACCAAACTACGTACAGAATAGGTAAATTCCATCTAAAGAACCTGACCGAATGTTGGGCATCTAACACTCTTTTATGTTAGCATCAAGGTATCATGCTGCAGTGTGGATGGGCGCCCGCTGTCCCAAACACACACACAGACGCGTGGAAATACCTGACGTTCCTTCCACTTCGCTGACTGTTTTATAGCCAAGAAGAGATAACAAAGGAATGGGCAGGCCTGCAGTGTGGACTCCCATTCTCCCTCAACCCCCCGCGCACCATCTTATCTGAGTCGTCCCACACAGAGATGTGTCACTGACTGTTCTGCTAATGAGATGGTGTACATCTGAATGAGCCACCAACCTGCTCACCAGCTAATCCTATTGAAGTGAAACCTCACCCAACTGTCTGAGAGGGAACACAGGATCATCCTTTGACCTAGGCGCCAAGTCCAACCCGGGCCTACCCCAGCCGCTGCCACTCTCCCCTGGGATGTGGTTTTCTCTTTCCCCCAGGTTCAGGTTGCCGGCTCAGGTGTCCTCCATTCCCTGGGTCCCTCTCCTTATGTTTCACCTCCTGTAACGTCCCCCCCCCCCCTTTCTTTAGCTACGCTCAGGTCATCTATACTATTCACCCCTTGAATCTCTCTCAGGATGACAAAGAGCGATGGCCAACAGATGTACTGTTGCTCATTCACGTGGATGTGTTTTTTGGCTCACAGTTTGTACGATCAAGATCAGATGATATTGCTCGAACTGGAGACTGCAGATTGATTTCCAGAGCATGTTTCTTAGTGCAAGGCGATACCTTTGCAGTCAGGTGACACTGCAGCCACAGCCTCTCAGAACTTCTACTGTACGTTGGCCAAGAAACATCCCTGTTCACGTTCGAAATGTAAGTCCACTGAGACAATATATTCACCTGCAGGTTATTGTGGAGTCAACAAACATCTACCTCAGGTGCTGTATTTCTCTGTTTGTATAGATAGATAGATAGGTAGATAGATAGACAGACAGACAGACAGCTAGATAGATAGATAGATAGATAGATAGATAGACAGACAGACAGACAGACAGACAGACAGACAGATAGATAGATAGATAGATAGATAGATAGATAGATAGATAGATAGATAGATAGATAGATAGATAGATAGATAGATAGATAGATAGATAGATAGATAGATAGATAGATAGATAAATAGATAGTGAGAGAGAGAGACAGAGAGAGAGAGAAATGCAACTTCCTATATGCATATATAGGAAGTTGCATTTTTCTATTGATAGAGGTTCTTTTTTCATTGACAATTTGGTTTTAGGGTTCCTCGCAAAAAATAAAAAATTGGAAGTGACCCAATTATTCAGCACCAGCTTGGCTTCCACTTTGAATTGTGCTATCATTTGAATTGTCCAATTGTTCGCCACTCCTTTTGGGAAAAACATCAGACTGCGGTTAACCTCGGCCATTGTTGTCCAATGCAATTCTTTGTGGGAATAAAAATGTCATTTCTCACGTCGCGTTGGCTCCCGGTGATGCGAGGAGACAGACAGAGAGGAGAAGTCATTCAGATTTGGGTGAAATTTTGGAGGGGGAAGGAATTGGGATGGGGGGGGCACATTTGGAGGGGTTGAGAAGGGTGTGATCTGTGGACACAGCAGGGGGCCTTGTCCCGCCGGAGGAAGAGTCTCGCAGCCAGAAAGAGTCCAGAGGCGATACGCAGAGACTTAACGTGATGTAACAGTGGCCGGCATCGACCTCGCCTCCTCTCATTGCCGTGTCCTTGTACAAATGTCAGTCTTTTGGGAGGGGTGGAATCCAATTTTTTTGGGGTTGGGTAGTGTCTTTTTGGACATGATCCAGTGGTAATCTCACATGGCACAGGCAAAGCCCCAGGTAGTGTTTTGGGAGAGCCATGTCAGCTCCGTCTTGTGGCTCGCCAGGGCCAATGTGTCAGCTGGGTGTTTCCCCGACTCAGCCTCCTCCAACGCCAGGACAGCCTTCAACCACAGCGCTCCGCTGAAGATGACATATGCTAAAGGCGCAGACAGACTCTCTTTATGCGCCTGTGTAATGTGCTATTTGTGTCACTACACACGCCTGCCTCTGACTCTTTCCTCCTAAACATACAAGCGTATCCATGAAGGTGTGTGTCTATGCCTCAGCCTCTGTCAGTCCCAACTTGAGAGTGCGCAGCATACATGTAGGATTGTGTGATGGTGGTGCGGCTGTTATTGATGTTGATGTTGTCCAGGCATCTTTGTTTAAAGCCAGTCTGTGTGAAGTAGCCTCTTAAGCCACCCTCTCCACGCCTCTGTGGTCTAAGCTGGGGTGAATAGGTGAGCTAATGGCTCGACGACGCGTCTGCTGTACGCGTGAAGGCGATCCATGAAACACCTTCACTGGGACACACTGGAGAAAATAAAGTAAAGTGTATATATATATATATATACATATACATACATATACATACATATATATATATATACATATACATACATACATACATATACATACATATATATATACATACATATATATATATATATATATATATATATATATATATATATATATATATATATACATATATATGTATGTATATGTATATATATATATGTATGTATATGTATGTATATATATATAAAAGAAGAAAAGATTATATAACTATATATTCACTACTCTCAATGTATTTGTTCTTATAAAATTGAAATTTTTATACAAATATTTTCAAGACATCAAAAGAGCTTCAGTTTAAATAAGGTGATATAAAAATTTGAATATAGACACCATCGTGATTTATGATGCTGTTTGTGGGTAACAATATCCGACTGGTGCGCTTCGATTATTGTGTACTTTGATATTTTATTCAATATAAATAACATGTTTTTTTGTCGAATTAACATGTATTTTGACAATAAAGTGACTTAAACGATTGATGTATGGATCGCTACATTCAGTCTAAGACAGCAAAAGACTCAAAGTAGATCTCTAATTCATACTATACACTGCTGCTGTTATGTCAGTATGAATGTTGGCGACCAACACTGTAGCATCCAGCGGCCAGTGGTTGTTACGATGCATTTAGATGATAAAAGCTCAACAACGACAAGGCAACACTCACAATTGCATTAATGCTATTAGCTACGAAGACATTTGTCTATGGACCCGACGTAAGGCGAGAGAATGTGCTGCAGTGCAACTCTGCAAGCCACGTTGTTATTATTTCAAGCAGTTTTGTTGCTTGTAAGCTTATTATCAAAGCAATATTGTGCAAAACTATCCATTCCGTCATGTGGTGGTGCATTGGAAAGTTTTGCCGACGCTGTGCTCTGCATGCGTTAAAGAGAGGAAAGCGTAGGATTGGTCGCGGGGATGCCAGCCTCAGATGGGTCCAGTGGTACGTGGTGCAGTTTACATCCAGTGGGAAATCTGCTGGTTGACTGTGAGCAGCCGCAGCAGATCCTGCTCACTTGCTCCGCTCTTGACAGGGCTGCTGCTGATCGCGCTGCCTCGGGCCTGTTGTGGCTGGATGCTGCCGTCCGAGCCTGCATGTCAGTGTGAGACAGACTCTCCCTGACCTCCCGAGCGCTGGGGGCCTCCGAGCCCTGAGGAGGGGCCCCCCGCTCCATCACATCCCTTCCAATTACTGACATCCTGCCGCCTTTGAACATACAGGAATCATAGTGAAGAATAGCAGAGGTCAGACTGCAGCTGGAAAAGGGTGGAAACGAGCGGGTCTAAGTACGAGGGAAAGAAAGAGAAAAGACGAGTGGAAAGCTATTTGTGTCACTGATGCCTCCGTAGACCCTCCGACAACCCTCCATCCTCCTGACTCAACTCTAATCAGGAGCAACTGTTTCAACAACAAAGCCCCAGGGCCAGCAAGAGTTGAAAAAGGCACCTCCAGTCTTCTGAAAAACAACGCCAAAAAAATCCACTCGGCCCATTAAAATGACCAAATGGGCTTATTTTAAGGGTGTAAAATCCACGACGCGATGAGGACGGAGGGAAGGGAGGGCTGGCTGCGGCTGTCTTAAACGGGTATTAGACTGGATCGTGCGCCTGGCAGTGGCCCAATGCCCTTAAACCCAAATTAGCCTTTCCAAAGCTAAATCCCACTGGCACAATGAAATATCCCACACACCCATATAAACCGACACACAAACACATCATAATACTGTACGTACAGAGTGACCTCACTTTCCAAACCCTGGTGAGCATCACTGAGCCAGAAAGGCCTCCAAGGCCTCGGAATGCAACCAGCCTGACGCTAAGGAGACAAATCACGGGGGCGGCGGGAGGTCAAACCCAAACGTTGCTCATCGCGACGCTGGAAATTGAAGCACTGGAATTATTTTTCAATTTAATTAAAAAGTCTTTCTTGGGCTGAACACAAATGAGTTATCTCCATGTCAGGCGCGTGTTCTTGTGTGCGTCCCTGTGTGCGTGAAAGCCGAGTTTAAAGGGTGTTGAAAACTATTAGCCTGCTGCGGAGAGGCGCCGCGCAGAGAATGAGTGATGAATTATTGAAGTGGCTCTTTGGTGTGAATGAAGTGTTGAAAATGTCCATTGCCACCGAGCACTCTGACATTCCAGCGTGGGGCTTTGGAAAGCCTGTGCTCAAATGCATGTGTGTTCCAGGGACTCCTGTTGCATGGACCCGTTTTCAGCAGTGCTTCCTCATTTTTCTGTCAAAACATTTCGCTTTCATCAGTGATTTCCTTTTCCTCTCATGCCGTCTATTTAGCATCTTGTTCCCGCTTCCCATGATCCCCACCAGCAGAACTCCCTGAGTTTCCTCTAGTTCAAGCAAATCCACGGAACAGTCATTGTGATCCAGCTCTTTCAAGTCTTCTTCTTCTCCTTCTCACCCTGGTCGTGGACTGTTTGTCCCTCTTCCCTCCGACAGGAGGCTACGGTCCATCCAGACCAGAACCTCCCGTCACAGGAACAGCTTCTTTGCCTCGGCCGTCAGACTGTTGAGTTCGTGATCATTTTATTTTATTTTATTTTATTTTATTTTATTTTATTTTATTTTATTTTATTTTATTTTATTTTATTTTATTTTATTCCAAAGCGCTTACCTAGTTGGTGGGATCCCCACTGACCATGGCAATACATTTGATTCTGATTCCTCTCCGCTTGGTCCTGAGCAGGAATCTGAACCGATGCTTTTTGACAAGCAGGCCACTGAACATTATACCCCAACAGCCCTGGCAAAGAACGGTGAAACAGAAAGGGGCGGGAGGGGTCGTGTTCACCTCACACATGAATGTCACCTCACTCCAACTGGGGGGAAATCATGGCTCTGACCAAAAGGTAACAGTCAGCCCGAGGGTTTGGCAAGTTGCTAGGATACCAGGAGACCCTGTACAGTGAAGAGGACCACCAGGGCGCCTACTAGGATGAAGCTCGCCGACAAAACCAGACACAGCTACGACATGTGAACATGAACAATATGCAACAACCGACTCCTCTGTTTTACAATACACAATAACGCCGCGTGCACTGGTGTGTACCATTGCATCCCACTTTGGGAATGTACCATTTGAATCAGTGGAAAAAAAAAACCTTTTCAGATTGACTTCCAGGTTAAGATGGACAATATGTAAGATGCCATGAGGTCAAGCAGACCCAAAGACTCCTGTTGAGCAAAGGCACAAACTGATGAATAGGGGCAAAAGTGAGCGCAGACAGTTGTCGGGTTTATTTCTTCTAAAAGGAAAATAGCTGCCATTTTTTTATGTGGATCCGTCGCCTACCATCCAAAACCCCAGGGTCTTATCTTCCACTGAGATGCAGCCTGCCCACGCTCACTCATACGGTACGTCATCGCCACTGAGGACGTCAATGTTGCAACGTAAACAGGAGTGGAAAACAGCACGGAGGCCAGTGACGCCTGAGCTTTGTTTTGTCCTTGGCGTCATCAGGGTTGAGCATTGGCACTACAGGGGACAGCTGCAACAAGGTCGCCCACGCCACTTCCAAATGCTGTGGAATTTTTGTCAACTTCAAACGGGATCAACAGGTCAGCAGGACTGCAGTAGCCTCCTGGACCCTGCGCGGACAACTCAGTGGAGACCAAAGATAGGCAGTCGAGCTCACGTCACAGTGTGCGCAAGACTGTAGCCGCCATGCTGCTCTTATCCAGAACAGAAATATCTGTTCAAAACATGCCCATATAACTTATGATAGACTGGTGAAAATGAACCTCTCTGGGCTCCAAGTATATTGCTGTTCCTCACTGTTGAGGAAGTCAGTCTTGTGGATAGATAAAGAGTAGTTTCCTCTGGTTCAACAAAGCCCTGCAGCCCCTCTAACCCGAACCGAATATTACGTATCAGACCACTTCAAAAGAGAAACCGATAGATGAATGAAAAGCAAATGTGAACAGTGGTTTTGCCTTCCACCCAAAAAATATTTTCTGCCCAATTAACATTTTGGATATATATATATATATATATATATATATATATATATATATATAATGTGTTAGATCTTGAGCTATGATATCGCATATTCATCTTGCCCCATGTATCTTGAAGAATTGCATTCATAAAAATGATGCTGACTTACTGAAAATCCTAATGTTTTGAATTGAAATGGGGTAAATGGCTTTTTTAGATAAATAAAAAGTATTTACATATCAGAATCAGAATCAAAGTTATTGCCATGGTCAGTGGGGATTCGACCAACTAGGAAAGTGCTTTGGAATAAAGTGCTGTCAAGAAAATAAAAATATAAATAAATAAAAAAATAAAATAACAAAGGCTGATCACAAATTCAACAGTTTGACAGCTGAAGAGTAAAATAGTTTATTAGATCGTATGTGAATTTTATAACCTTTTTTATGTTCCTTTCTTTTGTATTTTCCTGCAACATGTGCACATTCATATTTTGTGCTTGATATCATTACAAATGTGTGTCATTTCTTGACTCATTGTGTAGTCTGATATAGTGAATGCCAATGAAAAAAAAGAGTGAGATTTTTTTTTAATCCAGTATTTAGCACAGATCGTTTATTGGTGGAAAAAAAAAGAGTCAATGTGACTTAAAAATGCTTGTCTTTTTGTGTCTTCTAACATTGTGTTTCATTTATCTCCCAGTAAAGCACGTGCTCATCAGGAACACCATTGACTCCAGCTGAAACTCCAGGCTGGTGCCGAGTGCTGACCAGCGCTGGGCTGGATGGATGCGCCCGCAGCCAGTCAGTCGTGTAGTGAGGTGTTTTATGGTTGTGGGTGATAAGATGGCTGCTTGCTTCTCTCCTTGACCTGCTCCCGAACCTGTCATCTCTGACATGACACGACCAGAGGGATGTCGGATGGTGAGAGCCAAGCAGCTACCTGAGTGTGTGTTCAGTCAACAATGAAGTCACAGTTCCTGACTGGTCTGATCTCTTCATTTCCGTCCCTCCTTCTAATCCGGGACGAACCGACACGTGGGTTCCTGTGAGAGGAGCGTCCTGGGATCGGCCATGACGTGATGTGTTTTCCATGGTCCTGCGTTCAGAGCGAGAAGACCCAGCTTGCCCACTGATACGAGCGAAGGCAGCGCAGGGGGAGGAAGAGGAGAACTCAGGCTTATCTGAAGTATTTGCAGGGGAGGCGACGCACTCCTTCTATTGCATTCTATCGCATTGTAAACACGGCTCTGCGCCACAGGTTGAACTTCATTAATCAGCGGAGAAGGAGCCTGTCTTGATCAAGGAACGCTTACATCACCGGAACATATCAATCTGTTTAACTGGCTCACTTTGGCTAAATATATTAGCTTCAGGCCGATAATATGGTGGCGGGCGGAATGAATGCACTTTCAATGGGCTTATTGTTCTGATTTACTGTGCTTACTAAACATTTATCCGCTCACTTGCTCATGTGAGGGCCGACAAAGGCCCAGAAGAGAAGCGGCGCCGGCCGGCGCTGCTCATCCATCCACTGATAAAAGGCACGTGGCAACAGATTAAGTGTTTCTGAAGGCTCGCTAAAGATTTCCAAAAGTATAATGCTGCACAGCGGACCATCAACTGTGTCTGACGCATATATTTACCCACCTGTTTTGCATATGACATTTCCCCCCCCCCTCCTCCCCATCTCCTCCCGACAAAGCAGGTTTATCTCCTTTGCTATTTTTCAGTGGCATCAACTGTTCAGGAATTCCGCGCAGGCCTTACGGAGGCACAATAACAAGTGGTCTATTCACATTAAATCAGTAATGGCATTGTCCATATTTCAGGCAGGTCATGCATTTTTATTTTTACCCAAAGAATGAAGACAGGTCGGTTCCTCTCACAATTATCTCTTCTCATTTAAGGAATGAATGTGCGTGTCAAGGCTCCTTTGACTCTCTTTCTTTCCCTTTCCAGACCCCCCCCCCCCCATCCTTGCCGCCCCCCCCTCCCCCCATCCTTGCTGCCCCTGCCATCCGTTGGCGACAGTAGAGGTCGTTAGTAGAAGAGGGATGATGCCAAACTTGACTGGAGTCGAGCCTTATCTCTATTCTTTACACTCTCGCTTTTGTTTCAAGGGCTTTGTTTACACACGCCCCATTAATCACCTTCAGCCTTCCCACAATCCCACGGCATTTAAAGTGGGTGCTCGGCCCGGGGACGGCGTGCGGCGCAGGTGCCGGCGTAAATCTCTCTTTCTTCTCTGTCTGAAGGGAGGAAGCCAAGATCAGCAGACCTCGTGGTCACCTTCCCGTCTGTGGTTTCGGAGACCTTGACCTCGATGGTTATCTGGACACATTATTCCCAGTGAGTTCCGATGAGACGATAACCATATATTCATGTTCTTACACGTCAGCGGAGAGCTCCCCCGGCCGAAAACCTCTGCTGACCAAAGTTTTAGTGTGAGGGAGGAAACATGACCCTGCTGCCTCAATCTATCTATCTATCTGTCTGTCTGTCTATCTATCTATCGATCCATCCATTCATCCGTCCGTCCGTCCGTCCGTCCATCCGTCCGTCTGTCCGTCCGTCCATCCAGCCATCTATCTATCTATCTATCTATCGATCCATCCATTCATCCATCCATCCGTCCGTCCGTCCGTCCGTCCATCCATCCAGCCATCCATCTATCTATCTATCTATTTATCTATCTATCTATCTATCTATCTATCGGTCCATCCGTCCGTCCGTCTATCTCTCTATCTCTCTATCTATCTATCTATCGATCTGTCAAATAAATCATTTTTTTTATTTCAACTCAACTCAACCACTGAACCACAACAAACTGGCACAGCTGAGTGTCTTCTTGTGCCCAATAGAGGCTTGACCAGTGACTAAGGGCGCTTTCACATTACGGGTTCTGTCTGGAGACAAAGCTCTTTCGGCTCAGGAGTCCGAGATGTGAACACAAGCGAGTCGGGTTTTGGCCGCGGACCTGATCCCCACTGGAGAGCTGCACCTTGTCTCTGGAAACTCTCAGCGGGCGGTGAGCTTCTCGCCTCTGGCGACTCGACGCTGGACGCCGGAAACTACGTGTACAGCGCGACTGCGCACAAACATGATAGATGCCTGGAAGTAAAGGGTCTGATCGCTGTCTGGGCGATCAACATCATTCAAAAACAACTTCTCATACTCCCAGAACACTGATGTGTGCAGCCAGGAGCTTCAGGAAAATTGCGCTGAGGTGAGGACGACTCATAATGTTAGCTGACAGAGAAATAAGGAGGTCAAGCCGGTGGTGGTAAACAGGTTGTCGCGCGGCTTGTCTCAACTTCCTTGAGACCTGCTTCATCGTGGGTCACAAGCCAGCTATTTTGCGCAGAGCGCCGCCAGCTGAGAAGAAAGAAAAAGGGGTTGGTCAGGAGATGTGACATCTACAGGTAGTTTGTTCATTTCTGTCTTTTAAAACGGGGATTTGTAACACTTGCTGTCAAAGGAAGAAGCCAAGATTATTGTATTATACATGAACATTCCATTGTTTACCATGTGCTAAAAAGCCTATTTGCCTTCTGTGTCCTCTGAACACCTCAAAGACGGCGCGATGTGGTCCATACCTCCTGACTCTATAGGTACCTTCTGATAAGCTCCACAGATGGACGGCACCATCTGATACAAACAGCTTACGTCCAGCAAAACAACCAGATGCCATGAAGGAGACAAAGGGTTTTTTAAGGACAAACTTCAAGTGTGGTAGCATGTCTTCTGCTTTTCCTTTACCTGCTGAGAGCATTGGACACACACGAGCACACGCACGCACAACACCTCAGAGGGAAACATTAGTGAGCCCATCACGGCGCGGCTTGCATACGTCTTTTGCAAATGGAAGCTCAACTGTTGTCTGATGTCTTTAACTCTTACAGGCTGGAGTTCAAGTTTTCAAGACTGTTGTCACGTCACTCAACCAAGCAAAGATTTAAAAAGTTAGTCGTCACCTGCTGTCAAAGGAAAATTTGAGGTTACTTCTGTTGCATACTACTTATTGAGACTATTCACAATATTTCAGGGTACATGAGGGTATTATATTGGCAGCATTGACTCTGTGTTTAGACTAGGGATGTGATTCGATTAAAAAATTAATCTAGTTCATTAGAGAATTGGTGATGAATTAATCTGAATTAATCGCTGTTTAATGGTACAAGAATATTTGCCACAAGAAGCTAAATTTTTCAATTGGAATGAATTTGGTATATTACAGAATCAAATACATTTAAACAACAAAATATTGTTTATTTTGCATCAGTTTGACAATAGCACAATAAATCACAATGGTGGCTACATTCAAGTTTTCATATCATCTTATTTAAACTGAAGCTCTTTTGATGTCTTGAAAATATTTTGATAAGAATTTAAATTTTATAAGAATTTCAAGTCCATTCCAGTGTAGTGGAAACTCTGGCCACTGTGTAGTGAAAAACGTCCCTGAACAAAAGCAAACAGATGCTTTTGTTTGCTTTTGTTCAGGGATTCCTCCATGTTTGTTGTTGTTGTTATCATCCTAGATGCCACGTGTCTTGTGCATCAGTGTGATCAGTGGACCAGGAACTCCAAGAGCAAACTGTTGTGCATCCTTTATAGTCCCATAAAGCTTTCAAAAATGGGGTGTAAAAAAAGAAAGTAGGCTGGAGAAAATAAAGATCAGAAAAGTGAGGCAGAAAGATACAAAATACTTAATCTGATTCAAAGAAGGAAGAAGAGATGCAGAATATATGAACGAAGTCTAGTTTGGGAAATTGGGATGGAAAATATGGACATATTATATTTAATTTAGACCTATTACTACTGTCATTTTAAAAAAATGCATATTGGAAAATACTCCACGTACATTGTGGGCCCTTAAAAAGCTGACAAACGGCCTCATATTGCACCAGGGGCCACATAATGCAAAGCTCTAACATCGACATGGTAACAGAACATCGTACTAACTCCACACCAGCTTTAATGCTGGCATCAGCCGACAAAAACGTGGTGACTCGCCAGAGTCTGCAGCTCCATTGATAGTTTGTGATTTAAAGTCCCGACCAATTCCTTATAGTTTCCCTCCTCTGGAAGTTATAATGAGCAGAAATAAAAAAAAGAAAGTGTGAATCACTCTTCAGCGTCCGCTCTTCTCCAGCTGCATTTGAATATTGGTCTAATAGAGTGTATGTGCAGCGCATGTACGGGAGCTGGCCGGGAGTGCTTTAATGCACCGCCCTGTTTAATTGCATAGTCGATGCATTCATCATTCCCAATGCAGAGCCCGGCTAAAATGAATTGAATTATCTGGCAGGCAGAACAAAGAGATGTACATTGGGTTTGTGTGTAATTTATTGTTGCGGAGTGAAGCCAGTGGAGAGAAAGCAGGGGACGCTGTGGAGAAGGAGCGAGGCGAGGTGGTGGGAAGTAAAGGCACAGAAAGAAGTCTGGAGGAGGAGAGTGTAGATAGGGAGGAGAGAGGAAGACAAGGAGGATGAGGAAAGAGAGCGATAATAGTGAAGCCTGGAGGAGGGAGAGCGCGAGGAAGCTTGTGTGCACACCCAGAGATAGACCAGAGACAGACCTGACACCTTCCTCGAAATTCCTCAGGGGGTTCAACACAAGAAATATCAGTGTTTCGGTGTGTGCATGTGAGCAAGTGTGCGTGTCCGCACATGTGGGGAGCCTGACAACAAGGGCAGGTTTCTGGCATTGTTCAACACTTAAACGGCGGCGCACATTCGGCGTTCCAGGGGCGAACACCTGGACGTTCAGGCAACCGCCAGCATTCAGTCGCCGCGCACACGCTCTCTCATCCAAACCTCCATCTCTCTTTGTTGACTGTGAAGTAATTGTATGAATAGAAAGCCTGTGAAGCGACTGGAGGTGCAGAAGGGGGGCTGCTGTCTTAAAAAAAAATCTATTTCCCAATACTATCTAACAGCAGATTTCCTCCGATGGACTCGCATTCCTGGTACTGGCTGCGCCACCATTGATTCTTTCTCAACATCATCTGAAAATCCATGAGCATAAAGGGCAGCTCCAGCAAGTACAAAGCGCATAAGTGCACATCATGCTCCGTGCAGCCTCAGTGGAAGGGACGCTCACTTTCACCACCCATCCCTCCCTTGGAGAGCGTCTTCTTTATATTATTGCCACACTCATCCTCAAACAAAAGAAGGAGATGAAGAGAAGAAAGGTGGAGATGAATGTGCACTCGTGGGATTGACTGTATGGATTATCTTGTGCAGGTTGTGACACTGCCGCACAGAGCATCGCAGGCGGCAGCACAGCTGAGATCGTCCATATCCTTTGTCTTTGGAATGAGACGTGATGGCAGTGTATATACCGAGGTGCACCTCCTGTTCCCCTCGACAATCCTCTTTGAGTTGGTGAATCACACTGTTGACTGATGTTGACATGAATGCATGTCTTCACACGTGGCAATAAGGTGCACGCACGCTGAAGTCTGAAGCGTCACATCTGTTTTGAATTCTGCTCAACAAATATAGAGCGTCATCTACGTCACATTCTGCTATTCCAGTGAGAGCAGCTGCTTCTATCACAAGACCATGGTTGACTGTCGGTAAAGGGTGGGGTGTCTTGTCCAGGTTGGAGGAAAGATCCCAGCAGTCTTGGGGTCTTGTTCACGAGTGAGGCAAAGAGGTCATCAGTCGATGTACAGTACATTCCTCCAGAAACAGTCTTAGTGAGGCTGCTTCACAGTTTGGAAACAAGCCGAGGAGCCCAGTCATCCAGTTGAGGTCGGTCATCTTTTTCCGTTGAGATGCTGAGAGGAGGCCAGGAAGAGGAAGTGACAGGTATAAGAATATATTTCTCACTCCACAGTCTTTATTTCTCTCCTCTCTTTAACACTGAAGCGTGGACGGAGGTGTAGGTGCTTGTGTTAGTTTACATGATGGAGTGTAGGTGTCACTAGAAACTGCTCTCCAGTGCGCGTTGCTTCATTTAGCAGAAGCAAAAATCAAATGAGATTTCAGGATCACTCTTTTTTTGTGATCTTTGCTAACAAGATTATTCACTATCCCCCTTTTTTTTCTGATTAATGAGGCGCGTTCTCCAAGGACATTAAAGTTTTTTTTTTCTTAAGTCTGGACCTGGAAGCCCCTTATAGAATATGATGATGGCAGAGTTTCAACATTCCTTGGACTGATCCCGACTGTCCCTCCACACAAGCAGATGGAGCCTGAGCCAAGCAGCTCCGTGCTTCACCCACTGCAGTCGGCTCCGCGTCGCCTCCTACACCAGAGGCTTGCCAAACATTTACAACTAGCCTGTGAGGAGACACACATTGCACAATAGCACCGGCGCTTCAAACTCCAGCCTCCCTCCTCGGACACGCATTCAAAGTGAGGACGCCGAGTCGGCGCTTGCAAATTCTTGGAAATTTGTCAAAGACGGGGACGTGATAGGGAGGACATCAGACACCGCGGCCTGTCAATCAAACCGCACCTATTGATCGGCGTCTAATGATGAGTAGTTCCTGACTGCGGGCTCCCTCACAGGCATTCACGTAGAGCAGGCCGCGCTGGACGTCATTGGCTTTCGCCTCCAGGAGTGTGTGATACGCACTGGATGTGTTAAAGGGCAGATCCCTTCATTAACCCAGGAGACAAGTGTTCTGGCAAGATGGAAGTAAAAGTTTTATTTGGTGGAAATTATGGATGTGTCATGGTAGAATTTTTAATAAAAAACGTATCCTGGTTACTTATTACCAAATATCAATGCTCCTGTGTGGACATCAGTACCATGAAGACCATTTGTGAGTCTTAAAACATTGCATTATCCTAGCCAATTTTATGGATTCTATACATCTTTGTTGCAGTGGTACCTCGGTTCTCGACCACAATCCGTTCGAGAAGCGATTTGTTCGAAATCTGAATCAATTTTTCTCATTACAACTGAATGTAGAGTGTCTGCTGCAGGTGCGCTGTTCCTCTATGTGTGTGGCCGCTGCATGTGGGAGGGGTTGCCGAGTGAGTGAGGTCTCTCCAGAAGTGAAGAGGTGCCCGGTGCGTGCCCAGCTCTGAATGTGCGCTTCTGTGCAGTTTGGCTGTGACAAAGTCATAAACCAAGTCACGCTCTGTCCCAGACTCGCCTCATCCCTGTCCCAGCTCCAGCCCACAACAGGACATCAAACCCTGGAGTGAGAGCGAGCACCTCCCCTGTGACACTCTACCACGGTCCAGTGTGGAGACAGGAAAGGTTTTACACCTCAATATGAAGAAAAAACAGTCAGTAAATGTAGCTAATGGGACACGTCTGCATACAGGGGCTGCGTTATATACAATAACAAAGCGCGTCGTGGGTCAGCTGGTCGGTCCGCGCACGTTATGTTTTTTCCGGGGAGTAGATGTTCTGGATTTTCGTTCGAAATCGAAGCAAAAAAATCTCCAAATTTTTGTTCAAACTCCAATTTGTTTAAAGTCTGGGACGTTCGAAAACCGAGGTACCACTGTATATATATATATATACTTTACTATATAATTTAAGACACGTGGCAGCTAGGATGATAACAACAACAACAAACATGGAGGAATCCCTGAACAAAAGCAAACAAACACTGTTTGCTTTTGTTCAGGGATGTTTTTCGCTACACGATGTCCAGGGTTTCCACTACGCTGAATGGACTTGAAATTCTAATAAAATTGAAATTCTTATACAAATAAAGACATTAAAAGAGCTTCAGTTTAAATAAGGTGATATAAAAACTTGAATATAGACACCATCATGATTTATTGTGCTATTGTCAAACTGATGCAAAATAAACAATATTTTGTTGTTTAAATGTTTGTATGGCTCCATCATTTGAGTCATTATTTTAGCAACTGTAGTGCTGATGTTTCGACTTGCTTTACTTTCTCCAACAACAAACAGTCAACAGTTAAACTGGCATCCCATATGATGCAAAGTATAAAGTCAGTCGCGTTGTGAGTGAAGCACGTGTTGTTTTAAGGATATGGATTTTTAAACTGTGACAGATTTGCAAAGGCAGCAGACGGTGCTGGACTGAATGACACTGTTATAGGTTCATAATTCAAGCTCCCTTTCTTAGTGACACGTCTGCATGGTGGCGGCAGAAGCTGCAGTAGCTGTTGACAAAACAGCTCCTGAAACTTGAAAACAAAACATTATGCAGAAAGTAAAAAGCGTTTACGAGGAACTGACAGGGTTCACTTTCGATCGAGTGACTACACGGATAAGAATGCAGACCTGTCTGTTTGTCACTTGGACTTCTGGTGTCTCGCTACGGAAGTCAGTCCCAGTAGTCCAACAAGTTCCATGTCGAAACCTGAGGTGTGGCCTCTGCCGGTTAAACAGTTTGCTGAGTCAGTGCTCCCTTTGTATTCTCCACTTTCTAAACCCATGCTCAACACACCCATCACACCTAGATCATAACCGTCCTGCCGGATGAATATGAACAAAAATATTAGAGGCTAGGAGGGAGCCCTGTGGCGAGCTAGCAGAAACAGCTGCGTCCTGATGGCTGGAGGCCTCCAAGACAACATCCGTGTCAAAGAAATGACAAAGCAGTGTCATAAACGGCTACCAGCTTGTGTGAGGAGTGTTAGGAGACCGACTTGCAGCTGGATGGAGAAGTCAAAAAACAAAAGGTCACCAGAGGACACAGCATCCAATGGCCCTGTCATAAGAGTCACCGGAGATCGGCACATTGGTTTTCACCATGTTTGTCTTACACTTTTAGACAAAACTGTTTTTTTTTGCGCTGAAGGATACAGAATAGAGGAGACGATGAATGGAGGGGACAGAAAGGAGCCGAAGAGTATCCCGGGCCCGGAGGGGGGATTTGGAGAAAGGGTGAGTCCTTTCTGAGAAGATGGGGAGCAGCCAGAGACTTGCGCAAAAGAAGAAGATCCTGTGTGCCGTGCCTTGATACAGTAGACACACTAAATAGTCTTTGCAGCAGATTTCAGAGACAGACCCTCGCCTTTGTTCGGCTAATAGGCAGACCACTCTAAATGGGCTGTTTTTCAACCCTCTGACACAAAGACACTTTTTCATGACTCCCACCTCGGTGCCATCGTTTTCCTGCGCCTCTTCTTCAGATATCTGGAACAGTGCGCTCTCTGTGTCTTGATGTGTCGCTCCCACAGCTCAGGAGCTCTAGGCAAACTCTCCCACACGGCTTCCTGGTGCCAAACTCTCAGCCACCATCTCTTTGGATTTGCAGGGCGGACAGTTAAAGGTGTCTTTGCTTGAAACATTTGAGTTGAGAAATAGCATTCCTTAGTTAAGGGGTGGGGAAATTGACTCTTATTTCTGTCCTCAACCAAACTAGACCATCCTCTCCATGTCCTTCTTTGCCGCGTCCATGGCCAACATTCTTCATCCACCATCTTCCGGGTCTATCCTCTCCACATTCCAGTCCATCTTGCCTCCAAAACCTTATCTCCAAACTCTACATAGACACAAAATATTGAGGTTGCTCTTTCAACGGTTTTGCTTTATTTGCACGTCTTCTGAAGTCCCTTTTGTTAAAGCTCTTTTAAAGCCCAATACAGCGTAGTGTTCACCTTTTTCCCGGAACATCCTGGGGTTATTTGAGCTCCAGCACTCATCCTAGGCACATAAATCTTGCACTGTTCTCCAGAGAATCTCACGCTGTCACCGCTTCCAGACAGTCTGTGATGATTATTTCGCCGCCTCTCCTTTGAGTTCTTAGGCTTCATGAGGTGTTCAGTCATGTTGGTCACTGGTCTCCTGGATAAACAAATCAGTCCAGTCCAATTCCAGTAACACTTCGTTCAGTTGAGTCAGTCAGAATTCTTGCCTCCTCCTTAGAATCTGAGAATTTTTTTTTTGCTTGACATGGCATCTGTTCTGAACTAGCAATCTGATTCGCCGCTGTGAAAATCAGACCAATGACAAAGCAGTAACACGTCACGTGATTTCCTGAAGTTTCACGAATGCTGCGGCATCACAATGAAAGTGAAGCATCTTATCTTAAACTGCTCACATTCTGCTTCCTTTTCTAAACTCGCGGGGCTTCTCCCTCTTCTAATATGATCTTCCATACGATGCATTTAGTCCTGTTTAATTCCACTTGACTCTGTCAGGCTGCAGCCGCATAAATAACAACAGAAGACAAAACCACTTTAATGTAAAGTGCTTATAAATTCTGGCTCATATTTCCTGAAATCTACTCAGGGTGACATCCATTGACTTAAAGTCTGAATCGAATAAATCCCTCTGTTTCACTCAGTGGTCCGGTCACCATTGAACGGCCGACACACAGGAATATATAACAGCCGCATCAGCTCGGTGTTTAACCATGATCCACATGATAATGAGGTGTGTTGCCCTTTTCCAGGATGTTTGCAACTTGTTGTCAGCTGCACTTTCTATCCAGAAGATGTTGTTACTTGACTGCTCTCAGGCCTCGGGCTGTTTGCACCGACTGGAGGTGAATTGAGTTCATTATCTAATAGCTATTTCCACCTGTGGTTTCTGGCACATGTTCCTGCATGCAAAGAATAAACAGACACGCCTGTTGTGAATATAGGATCAGGAAAATAAATCAAACAACAACTGCATTTCTTTGACTCTAACCACTTCCTGCTCTGCAGATAATGATCACAGCTGTCTGGAAGGAGCATCAATCATGTTTCATACTAATGCGGAGAATGTAAAACTATTCCAGAAGCCGCTGAAACTACTACGAAAACTGGCTGTTGGTCGGAGTTAAACCGGTTTACACGGCGAATATTTGAACCCCAAAAGAACTAGATTTAACTAAGCTGTTAGCGCTATGGGAGTAAAAGATCTGAGGGTGGAAAATAATACGCACCTTCTCACCTGTGTGGGCCTTATTTAAGTCGATAAATAAATACTTATATCTGGTTGAACTCGCGGGCTCTGAGGTTCCGCTAGTCCATGTCAGCTCCTCCTCATCAAAGTGTTTATTTATACCCGCTTTCCTTCCACAATTTCCTAAACCATCAATGTGCCTTTTTGTGAGTTTTGGCATCAAATGTCACACGGGCTGTCTGCGGACTTTGATGGATCAATCTCTCTCCCACCAGCGGCCCCCTGGGCTTTCATCTGCTTATCTCCGACCACTGTCTGCCTGTCTGACCGCCTCGCTGCTCATTCATACTCCAAGGCTTCCACGCAGCCTTGCAGCTCACGCTCGCTGGATGGGAATAGAAATATAGCTGCGGCCTGCCGAGACTTACTGACCACAGCTGGTGTTTCTTTGCGTGACCCCGTGAGCGTGACGGCCAGAAGTGATAGTTGCAGGACAACAAAGATTCTAAATTATGATCTGCATAAATGAAAATGTATATCTCATCCGCTCACAACCAAGCAGTAGGAACTAAGAAATTCTGGGGCTTCAAGTCAACTGCAGCCAGTGAAATTCAAATAGTTTATGGTTGGTGATAGATCGTTGGATAAAGATGTGCAGACTGTCAGGATGTCCATTGATCTTGTTGTGTTTTAGCTGAGGGGCCCCAGTCGCTCAGTGGCGACTGGTCAATGAAGGGCCCAATTGAGAAGTCCAACATCTGTAGGCAGAACTTGGGGGTACTTTGTGGAAATGAGTTGGTCGGGGGGGAGGAAAGTTGGGGTTTCTGGATGGTATCACTGCAATGTGATCCTTTGCTATGACTCAAGACGTTGTCTTGAATTTCCAGATTTTTCCAGAAAATGCAATGGGTTTTTGTGGACCCAAATCCATGAGGTTGATGCCAACAGCCTGTGTAGCTAGAGCAGGCAAAGTTCCGAAGGTTGTCTGGTCAACCTGTGACTCAGAGTGAGTTCTGCCTCCTGCCATCAGTGTAGGACTGTGTATGAATGAGTGACCTGCAGTGGCGTGAAGCAGAATTCAGTCCTTTCAAATACCGCTAGCATTGCGACAACTCTTGCCTCTGACATCCTCGTGTTTTTTGGATGCTCCATGTTTCATTTTCCAAGCTGAATGAATGCTGATGTTCAAACACAATTCCTTCATGACGAGTGTAAGGAACGGTGGGGTTTTAGTAAAACAGAGCACTTTCTGGGGCTCGTCCGGGATTTGAACCTCTCGCACCCGAAGCGAGAATCATACCCCTAGACCAACGAGCCCATGGCTCAGCTATCGTACTTGCTGAATTGCTACTGTATCTTTGCATTGATCCTGATGTTCAACCGAACTGGATCTGACACTACAAACAATGCTGTGCGGAATTTTTCGTAGAACTTTAACTAAAACAAACGCGCCACAAATAAATAGTGCGTCACATGTGTCCGAGCTGGTGTTCTAACGGTGGATGGTGTTTCACTCCAGCTCTGCACATACTCCAAATCCATTCAGAGGTGTGATATGGGCTTATTTACATATCCCGCAGAGGCATATTCTAATTGTGAGCAGGACTGGAGTCTTTCCCGCCCTCTCCAGAGGGTCTTTTCAGCCCGAGGGCTGCTCCGGTGATGGGATTAAGAAAAGGCCTGGAGCGTGTCCACAGTCGGAGCCAAGCAGGTTCTTGCTCCGGCGACCCACCAACCTCAGCGGCATTGTCCCGTCTCTGGGCGACCCACTCCAGGTGCCAGGCGATCCCGAAGATGCTCCAAACTTTCCCAGGAATGAAGGCGGCGGACTAAAATAGTTCATTTAGCACCTCGGCCCGGATCAAAAATAGAGGGACAGACTTTTTCTTCTCCCGATTCTTTGCCCAGTCTTTTAAAAATCTAAATTCACAGGGTTTTTTTTTTTTTTTTTGGAGAGGTTGGGGGCCAGTGGGAGGACAGTTGTTTTGTCTCGCTCCATTGGGTGATTTACATCTCCACAGCTTCTCTATCAAAGTGGCCATTGTCAGGTCTGACCTATGAAAATTACAGAAGACACTGGGGGGCTTTTCTCCTTTGACAGGCACCAGCACACACACTTTTAAGACAAACACATGAAACACATCCTCTGCCTTTGGAGGGTTGATATTTTTCACACACACACAAGTGTTGGTCATAAATCACCAGGTTTTAACCTCTGACTTGATGTTACGTTATGATGGTGTAACTGACTGTTTACCCCTTTGTTCAGTCAGTAAACATTAGCATGTACACGACATTCACTTCTATGTTGAAAGACTGCGAATAGGTAAAGACAGTGGGATCAAAGTTATGACTCACTGGTAAATAAGAAAGTAAGTGCACCGTTTCAAGTGTGAATCATTTCAATGCAAAGACGGCAGGATGCAGTGATTCCCCACACAACCATATTTGAAACAAGCCCCAGCGTGATCACTCCTGAGTTTGTCATTTAGAAGGCCGATATCTTTTCGCCCTGTTCCAACACACGCATCTCACGCATTTCTCAGATCCGCAGGTCGAAGATATGTAGGAAGAGTTTGGATCATGAGGAAGGAAGGAACAGGAAAAAAAAAGGGAGGGGGGTCAGGTCAACCAGGAATATGGAAGAAACATCCATTTGCACACCAATTGTTTTTCCTTCTCCCTGAGCCAGGGAGAAGAGAAAGACCACCTCTCTCCCTCTGAGACCTCCACCCCCCCCCACACACATACACCAAATCCCCCCTTCCCCCTTTACTCCTCCCCCTCCTCTGCCCTCCCTCCTCTGTGAAAGCAGCGTGAATGGAGAGCCACATTCATTTGGGATGAATGGGATGGGGTGGAAGTGGGTAGGGGGTCATTCTGACCACCACAGCCCGACAATGCCCGAGCCACATGTGCAGCATATTAACATATGAAGCCTTGTCACTGCTGTGTCTACACTCCCAACTGACCCCATTCACACACACATACACACACGAGAAGTGTAGATCAGGTGCGACAGCAGAACTCGCTCAGGTGGACCCAGATCCGTCCACGATTGGGAGGCACGGGTCAGGGTCAGTGTCAGGCTTCTGGGCCGCCATCCAACAATGATGATTTAAAAAAAAAAAAAAAACAGAGCTATCCCCTGCACAACAATAACCAAGCTTCCACCAGTGGAATTAAAAGAGGAACCATTGAGCAAATCCCCGAACCATTGAACGGCAGTTAAGCAAATTGGAAAAACAAGTGCAAAGTATGTGAGCAGAGGGCCAAAGAAAACCCTGGGCCCTCGCTGCACAGGGACCGTTTTTAGACTGCCTTTCCTGTTCGACTTTCCCTCAGCGAGACAGTGCGTCACACACATGGAGTCTGAGAGCCCGACATGTGTTAACCCTTCGCAAGCTAAACAGCAGCTTTTCCGCCGCGGTGTTTGGACGTCTCCTGCGCCACTGTGCTTCCCCCAAGGTTCTAATCTGTTTTACAGCACGGAGGAGCCAATGATCACGTTACAGCTTCTGCTCATGGCAGCTCTTGTCTTCGGTTTAAAAGACTTTTTTTTTGCTTTTATTAACCATCCCAATCTGACTCATTAAAGAGTTTAGTGGTACCACCGTCGACACACACTCCATGAAAACTTCAACAGGGTATGAAATGATCCTGTGACCCCACTACTACATTTTACTCACCTGTAATTCTTTGTTTCGCGCTTCTGTAAAACAGATGTGTCTCAGAACTGTACTAGAAAAAGAAAAATAAATCCACGCATTACAAGGTGCACTTGAGTGAGCAAAGGTATGACTCTGAACTTTTAAGAACAGAATCGAAAGTGGTTGAAATTTCATTGGTTATTGGTAAAAACATGGCAGGTGAATGATCCACTTGGATCGGAATGCAACAGAAGCAGCCACTAATCTGAATTGACTCCAAAGAGCTGTATGTATGTATGCGAGTTCCTGTGCGACCAGTCCAGGTGCTGGAAGGCTTGTTGACCCGTTGATGCTAAAGAGGCAGTGACGTCACACGGGCACAGACTCTGGTGTCAAGGTCCGTGTGCTGGTTCCTAACAGAGATGGCCGGGGGTTCAGGGCCATCTGGTATGTACCCACTAAATCCCAATTGACCGAAAGAGACATCAAACTGTTGTCGTACCTTTGCGAAGTTTGTCGAGCCCCTGAAGCCAATTCTGGTTTTCTCCAAGCTAAAAAGTATGAATTTAGGGTCCATTGTGGTTTAATAAAACAGTTGATAAATTGATAATTTGTCCTGTTTGGAGGTATACATGAATTGTATATATATATATATATATATATATATATATATATATATATATATATATATATATATATATATATAGAGAGAGAGAGAGAGAGAGAGAGAGAGAGAGAGAGAGAGAGAGAGAGAGACACGTGGCAGCGAGGATGAGAACAACAACAACAAACATGGAGGAATCCCTGAACAAAAGCAAACAAAAGCATCTGTTTGCTTTTGTTCAGGGATGTTTTTCTCTCCACAACAATGACCAGGATTTCCACTACTCTGAATGGACTTGAAATTCTTATACAAATATTTTCAAGACATTAAAAGAGCTTCAGTTTAAATAAGGTGATATAAAAACTTGGATGTTGCTATTGTCAAACTGATGCAAAGTAAACAATATTTTGTTGTTTAAATGTATGTATGGGTCCATCATTTCATTCAGTAATATACCAAATTCATTCACGTTGACAAATGTGGCTTCTTGTGGCAAATATTCTTCTACCATTAAACTGCGATTAATTGAGATTAATTCATCACAAATTCTCTATTTAACAAGATGATTTTTTAAAGTCAAATCCCAGGCCTAGTTTTTACATTTAAGACAAAGAAATGTTTTGTACTCTGAATATATTTCTGCTTTCCAACAGCGGTCCAAATTTTGCCATCTATCTTTTTCCTGTGAATATTCACGTGACCACTGTTTAGAAATCGAAGCGTGTTTGTGGTGGTAGCTTCAGTGATCGAGCTCTCCGACTCATAAAGACCATCGGAAAGAAAGAACTAACTCCTAAACTCATTGGTCACAGCGATTACAAAGGGACAAGCGGGGATTTCTCTCGCTGAAGCTTAACTGTATGTGTCAAAGTAGCACATGCGATGTAAGGACTAACCAGTGCATGAACAAGTGACGCCAGACGTGAGTTAAGACATGATGCTTGAGAGCCTACGCTGCCAACATATCAAGCATGTTTGTGAGAGAGCGCGGGGTGGGGGGTGGGGGGCAGGCGTAGCTATTAATCACTGGCTGAGAGCCGACATCAGGCAGCCAGTAAACCTTCATTAGGACCACCCAATGGCCGGGCCACTGTCATTAGCTAATTGAGTTTGTTTATGTGTTTGTGTTTGCGGGGACGGAATGAAAAAGGAAAGAGGGAGTGTGATTGTACAGCAGGAGGAAGAGAGGGAGAGAGAGAAGCAGGGAGGGATGGGGGGAAGAGACGTGCTCTTGTCTCATCCGGAACACTGTTGCGGTGACATGTCCTTCAGCTCAGGCCTCAGAGAGGAACAAAGACGCAGAGAAACCACCATCACCCTCGAAACTTTCTCCACAGGCACCAGCTTTCTCCCTGGTTTACTGGGGTCCCTTCAGACGGCTCGTGTGTGGTGCATAAGTCCCGCACATTACCACTTAATACTGAAGTTTATACTGAAGTCATACAGCAGACCTGGGCAAAGTGTGGCCCGGGGGCCATATGTGGCCCCATCCCTGCATTTTCATGGCCCTTTTCTGTCACTGATGTTTCTCTTTTAGTCCCCACCACCACGTCAGCAGTAAATATAGCATGTTCTTGTTTAAAGACGAAACGTTGGCCACATTTGTGTGTTTTTCATGTTCATCAAAATACATTGAAGGAATATCAACAATGTATTTTGAAATATTATTTCAATAATTTGATTCAGTATCGCCTTTTTGTCTTGAACATCTGGTCCATATTTACGTTGGTTTATATTCAAATGCATATAAAATGAAATATTTCAGTAGGTTTCATGGCATATTTACACTTCTTAATATCCTTACTTACATTTCATTTTTTTAGGGTCATTTTGTCCTTCTTACTCAAGTACATTTTGGATATTTTTCCAGCATGTTTTGTGGTTATTGCTGTCTTTCTTTTGACGCTGGCTCCTCACAACAGATACACTTTGTTATGTGGCAGTTTAGGAAATCTGTC
This sequence comes from Synchiropus splendidus, assembly GCF_027744825.2. NCBI lineage: Eukaryota > Metazoa > Chordata > Actinopteri > Syngnathiformes > Callionymidae > Synchiropus > Synchiropus splendidus. The sequence goes on from NC_071340.1 coordinate 19,717,650, forward strand.
ATACATGGACCTCAAGGTTGGATTCATGTCCTGCCTCAGGCCCTGATTTCCATCGGTGCATGTGCGATTTATCAGTCTTCCCATTCTAACCAAAAATGCATGCTTTTGACTCATGGGTTTTTTAGATGTCTGCTGGCCTCTTGGTTTCATACCCATTTTTATTTTGCCCTTATTTTTATTTGGCCCAAACTTTATCATTCCACTGTGTTTTCCAGGTGTGGAGGAGGACTAGGTGTGGCAACCCGTGATGGGAAAGGTCATGAGGGCAGCAGGCCCAGACGTCGCTCTCCGCAGACACCTCTCCCACCTTTTCTGTGGCTGTACGGAGGTGAACCCCAGCACGATTCTAGGCCTCTCCCCGGTCAGACAAGCAGAGAACACCTCTCACCAGGAAGGTGTCCAGTCCGGCATCAGACAGAACACATTGATTCTGAAGCAGCAGGTTTTTAGGCCAGGACCCTAAAAAGAGTGACTCCAAAACCACGGCAAACCGCTGTCTGATGTTGCTTATTCTCAAGTCGACGGAAACAGGAACAAAACCCGCTGTCAAAAAGTTGTCTGCGACTGTGTAACCGCTTAAAAAGCCAGCTCCTGCAGGGTCAGGCTAAAAGAGAGAACTGTCCTTTTACCTCCACTGGCACAGTTTTCACCAGAATTCCTCTGTGGAGTGGAGGGGAAGAAAACCGAGCTCGGCCCTGCACTGTCAGTGTCTCTCTCCTTCCCTCCCTGTGATCGGTGCCCTCGGCCAGGTCCAATTCATGTCCCACAGATAGCTCAGCGCATGCCCCAGTAGGCTTGTTAGAGCAGCTGAATGAACGCTTACATGTAAGGATTTGGCCCAAAAGCCAGGACAAAAACAACAACAAGCAAGTAAATCTGGGCGGACAGACGCCACAAAGTGAGACATTGCCCAGTTTGTTTCTCAACTCCCTCCGCTGCTGCAGCAACCGTGAGCATTGGGTTCTCGTGCAGAAGCAACCAGCACCTTCTGGCTTCACTTCTACGGAGGTCACTGCGACACTGGTAGAAGTACCGTGTTAAGACTATCTTGCTTTGTAATAGAGTGGCAACTGGTCGAGAACTCAGTAGAGTTGTTGAGATAAACAGACTATTATTGTTATTTTTGTTTACATTTTGTGCTCGGCTTTTTAGACTCTATTCAATTTTCTAATTCTCTACAGTTCTTATTACATTTGAAAATGTTCAAAATACTCAACATGTGGACAAAAAAGATCCAATAAAACCACTCACAGGATTTTGCACTCACTTCAACGCTGTTAACGCGATAAATTGTGAGATGGTTTCTCAAGATATTCACAACAACAGGCATTTTCTCTTTAAAAATATCAATCTGAAATTCTTTATAGCCAACCTCCACTGTTCAACTGAACAGAGAAGAGAACAAAAACGGGAATATAGCTCCTTAAAGCCGTCGAGGTGGGTTTCTGCTATCATGGCACCTTGTTAAAAAAAAAGCAGAATGCTCTTTTTCTCCGCCACTTTTTCCCAGCCTGCGCACCTTCTTCACACCCCAGAGGAGCGCTAGAATTGCTCAGCGGTGCACAACCACCAGGGCCGCTTCACCGCTACAAAGGGGAGGAAAGACGTCTCCACCTGGATGTCTGGATCGGGAGAATGAGCTTTAAATTAAGCTCACATATAAGCTGCAGGAGCCGAGGAGGTGGTGCGAGGTTGAGGGTGAAAAACTGTTGGAAGGGTTGGCGAGCGGAGCGGGCGGTGACACATCCGCTGAGACGCCTCCCTGCACATTCACCAGTCTGTGGCAAATGAAACGTCTGAACTAGCACTTCATAAATACACACCTCTCCACACTCGATTATGCACCATCATAACACTGGCCGGCCGCGTTGGCTCCGAGCGTGGCATCGGCACCTAGAGGCCCGGTAAGACGGACTGGTAAGTCGTGGGATCACTGCAGTTGCTTCACTGTTTTGCTGCAATGTCAGTGGGAATCTGTGTCCCCACGTCCCACTTAGTCCCCTGCCAAGGAGTTCCAACCTGCCACACAGTGAGGGAGGGAGAGCGGCGGGCAGATGGGTCGAGTCCGATTATAGAGTTGTCTGACCTCTCTCACAGGCGGCTCGCTGGGCTCCATGCACATAAAGAGTGTTTGTTGTTGGCATTAGAGCTAAACGGCTTAACAGTTAGCAGAGGGCCCAGTACATAGTTTTGACCGGCGGCCAGACTCGGTGAACTGAGGCAATTTAGGGACACTCCACCAGGCCAGAGACGGGGCAGGAGACGGGGGTGGAGGGAGGGAGGGGGGGTTAAACCTGCAGTTGACACTAATTACTATCAATTAATGGCCTGCAATCTTTCTGCACAAATAGCTATTGTTGGACCGAGGAGAGAAGCTTCCTCAGACAAGTGAGCGGTGACGCAAACAGCATGACAGGCATTCAGGATAAATTCAAGTCAGGACGTTTCGTGACTGGACAGTCCTGTTACGTCCACCATGTTAAAAAAAACTGAAATGCTTTATTAAATAGTAGTAACGCTATAAATAAAACACATTGATATTTAAACTCATTCATATTATTTTTATTTTTATTTTATCTTCACTACTGAAAATGAAAATGAATGCTATAAATAAAACACATTGATATTTAAACTCATTCATATTATTTTTATTTATATTTTTTCTTCACTACTGAAAATGAAAATGAAAAACTTAAAAAATTGAAACACATTGATATTTAAACTCATTCATATTATTTTTATTTTTATTTCATCTTCACTACTGAAAATGAAAATGAATGCTATAAATAAAACACATTGATATTTAAACTCATTCATATTATTTTTATTTTTATTTTATCTTGACTACTGAAAATGAAAATGAATGCTATAAATAAAACACATTGATATTTAAACTCATTCATATTATTTTTGTTTTTATTTTTTCTTCACTACTGAAAATGAAAATTAAAAACTTAAAAAATTGAAACACATTGATATTTAAACTCATTCATATTATTTTGATTTTTATTTTATCTTCACGACTGAAAATGAAAATGAATGCTATAAATAAAACACATTGATATTTAAACTAATTATTTTTATTTTTATTTTTATTTTTATTTTTATTTTTATTTTTATTTTTATTTTTATTTTTATTTTTATTTTTATTTTTATTTTTATTTTTATTTTATTATCATCTTCAATGGTCCTCATTCCAGTTGTTTCCCTCCAGCAGTTCAACTTGTTTGCTCAGTGTTGACCTCTCTCAAATTGGACGTCCGATTGAGGCTCTTACTTCCTGTCTTTGTCTCGCACCTGAGCAGAAGCAGGACAGAATGAACAAACGCGCTGGAGCCTTTCCTTCGGCTTATAGCCTGAGCACAACCACGTGGCGGCATTTATTTATTGGCGTAGTGAATGGGTGGACATGTTTGAAAGTGACAGCGCTGGATGTTGCCACGATTAAGTCCATGTATTTTGCAGGGATCACACAAGCACACAAACCCCAAAAGCAAACCGCACTTAGATTAAGTTGAAGTACCGCTAACAGACTGTGTCAACTGCGAGCGCAGCCGGAGATGAAAAGAGCTACAGTAATCCCTTCTAGCCCGTCGATTTCCCTAATCTCCTGCTTTTGTTGTTCCTGGAGCCCAGAGGAGGGTGTGACAGGGTCAGGGGTGAAAGTTAAGAGCCTTGATGGATGAAGGAGGTGGGGGCATAGATGAGGTTTCATGCCATGTGAAGACTATTTGCCCTGAGCTGAAACTTCGACTTCCCCTGGAGTCATCCCTCCCCCTCCAGGTTAGAGATAAGAGCCGAGGAGGAAGGTTCTTTGGCTCAGAAAAACAGGTTCCTGACATCACAGTGACAGTCGAGTCATGAAGATCTAACTGAGGAAACTGATGCCTCTTTGTTGATCTCATCAGACTCAATTCATTACTTCCGCTTCTGCTGTTTGTTTACAGCACTGTCAGTCAGTTAACTCCTTAAGTAACTAACCCACCAATACAAAAGTATATAAATAGGTAGAAGCCTTCTACTGCAGTCAGGGTCAGGCAACACCATGTGCCCAACTAACAAGGCCATTTGAATCCCTGAAAGCATTCAATGACAAGTTCTTCTGTGATTTTATTTGCTTCTTCCATGATGACATAAGGTCATCCTGTTCACACATGGACGGCCTCCTCCGAGTCCAGACCTTCACCCCATGGAGAGTCTGTGGGACTTTCTGGAGAAGTCATTGCACACTGGCCTACCATCGCTGCAAGGTCGCAGTCATCTGAGTTTAACTCTTAACTACTGCAGTAAAAACTACTACTACTGTACTGGCTACTGTAGCCAGGGTGTGTGGTCAACCTGGCAGGAACCGACTTGGGCCCACTCGGCTCTTTAAAGTCAACAAGTTGTTGGAAACCGATGGATTTTGGTTCAGTTTGGCATCAAACAGTTGCTTAAGAATTCCCAGCACAATCTCTCCTCCCACCAAGGTGCTATATCATGGATAGAATCTGGTGTCCGTGGAGGTCATTCAGGTCCACTCGTGAAGACACCTGAGATGATTCCAACATCCCCCTTTGGACCAGCACCTTGACCTGGACCCATGCTTTCATGAGGTCTGAATTCAGGGTTGAATGCTACAGCAAAGATCAGCAGAGCAGGAAACGTAGCCTCTGTAAACCAGCGAAAGGTTGCTCAGCAGGTCCACCCTATGTTTCCTGTGCTTGCTCTCTATTTCATCGCTTTTCCTTGTTGGCTTCAAGTGAGATGGTCCAGCTCGGAACCGACCCTGTTGGTTAGCGCATGACGTCGGCATCTCACAGAAAACACCATTCAGAGTCTGCACTTTTAGTTTTGTTGAGTGTCACATTCTTCTTTATCGGGTGCTGCAGTGCTGGTGGTGAGGGATGGTGTTCTATTGTGTCGTTGTTTTGCCTTTCTTTTCCGTCAATCTCCTCTGACGTCAAGCTAGTCTCCTCCGTACTTGTCCACTCACAGGATATTTTCTTGTTTTCACACGACTGTCATGCAGGAAAATTGTGGTTGTGAAATACCATCTTTTGAACCAGTCGCCTCCGCCACACCTTGTTGAGTTGCAGCCGCGCGATTGGCCGATAAGCCATTTGTTTACACGCCACTGAACAGCTGTGTCTGTTAAAGAGGCAGCGGAGAGTTTATTGTTTTTGTCTGAGGAGACGCGATTATATCAGGAATTCTTCCCATCCTCCTTCTCCTTGGAATCTCCTGCCACTTGATACGCTGACAGGTCAAAGCAGCAAGGTTTCCCCTCAGTCCTCTTCTGTGCTCGCCGCCATGCAGAACTTGGCCGGACCGTCTCCGCTTACCGCTTTTGATGTTCTCCTCAGTCTTCAGTACGAAACGCGTCTCTACTCTGGAGACAGTGGGAACCGATGTCGAACTCTTGTAGCATTGATCATTGTCTCTCCACCTCAAACCTGGGAGCTTGTTATATCTGGCTACAAAATTATTTCATATTCGCTTTCTCACTTTTTAAAAGCAGAATTTCTGCTCTCAGTATTATTGTTCAGCTCCAAAAGAAACAAGAGAGAAAAAACAATTTAGCGGCGCTCAAGCTTGAGTGGAGTGGACTGACAGAAAAAATCTCCTGAATGTCGACCATCAACACAAGAATGAAAGACAGTGGATGACGTGTGAATGAAGAGCGCTGCGCTGCCAAGCTCCCACCCTCCAGCAAAATACCTGCTGGATTATAACCACGGAGCTTGAAGCACTCCAGGCCAGAAGGCCAACCCCACTACCTGGTAAAAAAAAAAAAAAAAAAACATCCGAGCCGGGGTTCTGCAGAAATCCCCGGCCTTTATGTGAGAGGCGACTGAAGGAGATGAGGTTGCAGCAGCATGTCTTCTGCTCTGTAACCCCGGGGGGTGATAGGTTGAGAACAGTGACTCGCATTGTTTGGCCCGTCCCGCCAACCCCCTCTCCTCCACCCTGCCTCCTCTTCACTGCGTACCCCACCCAGCTGAAGATCGAGTTAACTCTTGCCCGCGGTCACTCCACCTCACAGGAACCCAATCCCTAAGCTGCTGTCTCCGGGGCCAGCCGCCAAGAAGTTAAAGCTTCAGTCTCTCTTCTAACATGATTCATTACCGGCGGAGCATGGCTGAGGCGAACGAAGCCCAGAGTGAGCAACGCTGCTCCACTGCCGGCAGATATCAGTCAGCCAGGGCCGCTGATACTGTGACTCTCAGCCTCGCCACTTTTGACAGCCTCGCGTGTCAAGTCACGCCACTCAACACTTACATTGTCTCAGGATTTTTTTTTAAAGAATATAGTGGCAAATTATATGGCAAAAATTCAGTTCAATTTCTCATGCAAACTATTGGAAACATTTTAGGAAACAGGGGCAGAATTTTTTTGGTTCCATTGCCGCCACAATGCTGGTTCCTAAATGGGCCTACAGCAATATACAGTTTGGCTAAAGTCAATTCAGCCTCCAAACATCTGTAGCATGTTTTTCATTGCCTGTCAAGATCAAGTAATGTGTGAGATTGATATGCTCCTGCAGACGAGTTAGCAGTGCTGCTCTGCATTCCTCGCGCCACTGATATCTATACAGCACTGGCTAACTCCTAAAAGTATGAATATACAAGGACTGAAGGTAGAAATGAGATGTCAGAGTCAATTTGAATCCCCCAAAACCCTGCTGTTAAAGAAAAGACAACCTGTTGTTTAAGTGGCATTTCGTGTTTTACAAATTTTCACAAACTCACCGGACAAATTCGGCAAAAACAGGAATGGCTGACAGCAGCAATGATGTTCACATCACTCCGGTGGTGGACGTATTTCAACATGCACACAGTCACAACATGGTGGACTCCACATGCACAGCACCCACCTGAACCTCCGGGTTTGAGAACTGAGCAGTGAAGTGAGCAGTGGAAAGTTGACGCAGTAAACAATACAATCTGCAGAGATCCGCACTACGACCTGCTCGACTTACGTCCACCTGTACTTACAACCACGGCCAGCAGATGCTTCAATGTCTGGCACCGCAGCACGTAGCAGCCCAGCAATGTGTACAACAGTTTGAGTTGCGTCCAATCTGACTTACGATCGGTTGGTCAGAACCGATCCCGCTCGTAAGTCGGGTGTTACTTGTATCTTGAATGCAGAGCATCCTCTGGTTAAAGTCATTGCATGACGATATGTTGAAAACTAAATGAAACTGAAACCATTTTATTTCATTTTATTCTATTTTATTATGAATAATTATGATTTTTTTCCCACAATGTACCAAAGCACTTTCCTTGTTGGAGGCATCCTCACTGACATTGGCACTAAAGCTGACTCTGCTCACTGAAGTCAGTAAAGATTTCAAATCTTGAGGGCACCATGTCAAATTTGAGTACACTGAGGGAATGCAACTGGTAAACACATTCACTCGTGAACCGTGACTGAAGTATAGGACAAACTGGTCTGTCACGCACACGTAGCGCCACTCCATACATGACAGTGCACCTGTGAGCGCTGGGGTCTCTTTGTCTTGCTCCTGGTGCTGAGGGGCAGAGCACGAGTGCGCGACTCATAAATCACCAGGGTGGATTGGGAGCAACAGCTCAAATTAAGATAAACCCCCCTTAATTGTCAGCTAAACAGCCCGGCGTCCCCTCACTCCCCGGGCTATCTGTCACCTAGCGAGCGGGCCGGTCACCAGGGGCCACTTTCCTGCCGCCCTCTCATCTCTCCCCAACACGCTGGTGAACCAAGCAAAGAGCCGTCCGCAGAGTTGCCAGCGCTCTTCCCCGCATCGCTGTGACTCACGCGGCTGTCAATCACATTAACTTGTGAGGCATCACCTCTTTGCATCTGTTAAGCCCTCCCCCCCCTCACACTCTTCCCCCCCTTCTATCTCTTAGCTTATTCTCCATGCCAATTATCATTAGCCTAATGACTTCTCAATGGCCCTCAGTCCTCTCCTCCTTCAAAGGCTATCTGTACCTCGGCCCTCCTGCTTTCTCTCTCCGTGGCACAGTGAGGTTCTGGTGTGGCTCACACTGCTTCCCTTGTCTTCCACGGAGGCGCATTGTAAAGGAGTAGGTGGAGAAGTCAGCTCCTCACTGAGCAAAGAAGAGACTTGATTTTGGCATTTGTGCTGTTTGACTGTTCTCTTTCCTCCTCCAGCTCGCTCCGAGGCGCTGTATTGATTTTATATTAGGCCTGAGCTACCATCTGGCTTCCTCTGATTCCTCTGTGTTGGGAAGTGAGTGGGGGGCTGGGGGGGTACCGCGATAGAAAATTCATTCCTTCTTAAATACAGACTTCTTTTAAACCTGTGAATTCAAGCGACTCACCTCACCACCACTTATCTTCTTCTTTGCTTGTCCCCATCGACAAAACACACAGTTCCCAGGAGGGAAAGAAACAACCCCTTGCGAGCAACAAATCTCAATCCCTCCCTCCCCTCCCTCCCCCTCGACTCTTCATCCCTCAGGAGCCAGATATGCAAGCGTGCCACCTCGCCTCATTCCATCCTATCATTCATTGATTTTTTTTTTCCCCGCCCATCAATGTGTGATTCTCTGATGACAAATATTTAACATCCTGCCACACTATTGATCTGCTCTGGGAAGGAGAAGGCGGATGTGTTTTAGGTCAGGCTCATATTTACCCTCTGGCTGCGGAGGATGGGAATCCTGGGGAAGAAACTATCAATTCACGACCAAATTGGGAGGTTGTCTCATGATCTGAAGCGACAACAGATTGGAAAACCTCTCAGCAGCGCGTGTCTGAATCAAGCTGTTCATCAAAGCTGCGTACTATTCTGAAGTCGTCATGACCAAGCTCGGTCATGTGCTGACCCATTCCACCAGAATGTCTTGGCACAGCTGAGTTTGCAGAAATATAGACTGTTCTGAGGAGGGGAGGACTCAGATTCTCCCCTGTGTACAGTACTTTATGTTTTTTTTAAGCACTGAGGGATATAGCATGAGCTTCATTGCAGTGCCACCAGAACATCATTGTGTCAGTCTGTGCTTAAGAAATGAGCCAAAAGCAAAGCATTTGTATGGATAGATGGATGGCGGGTGGAATGGATGGATGGAATGATTGATGGATGGATGGATGGATGGGAAGGTGGGTTGGATGGATGGATGACTGATGGATGGATGGACACATGGATGGATGGATGGAATGACCAAAGGATGGATGGACACATGGATGGATGGATGGAATGACTGATGGATGGATGGATGGATGGATGGGAAGGTGGGTTGGATGGATGGATGGATGGATGGGTGGGTTAGATGGATGGATGACTGATGGATGGATGGACACATGGATGGGAGGATGGATGATGGATGGAATGACCAAAGGATGGATGGACACATGGATGGATGGATGGATGGGTGGAATGATTGATGGATGGGTGGACACATGGATGATGGATGGACACATGGATGATGGATGGACACATGGATGGATGGATGGGTAGGTGGGTGGATGGATGGATGGAATGACTGATGGATAGATGGGTAGGTGGGTGGATGGATGGACAGATGAGTGGATGGGTACGTGGGTGGATGGATGGATGGAATGACTGATGGATAGATGGGTCGGTGGGTTGGATGGATGGGTGGGTTAGATGGATGGATGAATGATGGAATGACTGATGGATGGATGGACACATGGATGGGAGGATGGATGGAAGGACCGATGGATGGGTGGACACATGGATGATGGATGGACACACGGATGGATGGATGGATGGAAGGACTGATGGATGGATAGATGGATTTGTGGAGAGAAGGACAGACAAAGCACAGCAACAACTAGCACACTGCCAAATGATGGTTGTTGTGAAGCGCAGAAAGAAAGACAGCTTTGGACACAAGGTTCCCACCACGTTTCTACAACTCTTACACACCTGTCCGTTGATCAGAAGGATTGTAAATGGTTATACAAAGGCAAGTATGAGCAGACACATTCCCAGACCTGCCATCAAGGATGTCTCTCTTGGCACGTCAGGGTTTCCAGGTCACGCTCGATGGTGCGCAGTGATAAAGACCAAAGTTTGCCTTGCACAGTCACAGTGCAGTTTTCCATCGTAATACTATTTTTCACTGCACTGTTCTGCAGATTCAGATTTACTTCGCCCTCAGTCGACAGGTAGCGACCAGACGTGCTACTCACGCTACACGTGGCGATAGTAGACGGTCGTGACGGAAAGTTGGCAGGGACGCTTGAAGCCACGCGCTTATTGGCTGCGGCGCCTCCTTAAGCATGTGCAGATTGAAATGAAAGATAAACATCACTTCTTCAGGTGCTGTCTATGACAGATCAATGAGTAAACACTTGTGAGCTGTCACGCCGTGGTTGTTGGGAAAGCAAAAGCTTTGTTTAGAACTGGTGAAGTCGCTGTGACTGTGGCCGTCGGCAGCAGATTTTACACTTGAAAACACCTCAAAAGGAGCTGGGACATGAAGGTGCGAGGACTGAGCCAGCGGTGGGTGAGTGAGGTCCGGCACGGCCCTGTGATTAATGGTATGGGACGCGCCCCACTAATTGTGGTTTCTGACACAGGCACACGTCCCCAGACAAAGCCGGACAGGGCTGGAGCAGGGCGCCGTGCTCAATCACCTTCGAGCGGGAAGAGGCAGCGCGCGGCTCTCCGGCGGCAGCAGAGGTCACGGGATATCAGAGTTTAGGAATGTTGAGGAATTGAGCATACGGCGGGGATTTGCTCCGAGACAACAGCAAGAGTAACATGATCAGGTGGACTGTCCTGACATGGACCCGGGGGGGGGTGAGGGGGTGGGGGAGATTTAGAAGCTCTTACTTTATCTTGACTGGATTATCCTCATTGGATTTGAATCTGTTTCTGCTCTGCGTGACGCACCTGTCGCATCTATACACCGTTCTTTTGCTAGCAATACGAATGAGGAGTTTGAAACCCTGTTTGTCTTCTGGCAGCTTTTGCAACATGTGTCAGATTTATACTTGACTGACCCACATCCCATGGTGGGCTGGAGGATGGATGGCTGCAACATGCAAATGGTTTTTGCGTCTCCTCCACCTGCCGGAGTCTTTTAGAGCGTCGACAGATGGAAGTCATGAATTGGTGGCAACAAGGGACGCAGAGGATTCAGCTCTATTAAGGCAACTGTTACACTTAGCAACAGTTTAGAGTCCTCGCAGCGGGATTCTGAACTCTTGTTTCCTCCACAGACTATGACCCAAATAAGTTATTTATCTTTTAAAATCCAAGGTTTACAGAGTTTCTGTCAGCACGGTGTTTTAGACCTGTGAGTAGTTTTATGTCTGCCTTGGTGGACATTTCACACACAGTTTATAAACATTGACGGTGCATGAATTTTGGTAACAGACGGATGGTGGCGTATTGCTGTTTGTCAAGCTTTACCACAATGGATTGCAAATTGTATCTGCAAAAGCTTAACTTTTACTTTCAGGAAAAGTTTGCTAAACTTTAGTTCTGGCACGAGGCAGTCATATTTACTGCCAAATACATTTGTCTTTCAAACGTTCATGTAGACGTCTATGACCTGAAAATTAAAAATATCAATAATAATAATGGTAATACATGTCAAACTATTCATAATTATATTAAATTGCTACATTAAATTCAAACAGTACGCTTGTCCCTCAAAATAAATGAATAATATATATTGAAACAATACTGTGGAATAAAATGCTTTTATACAATTTGCATAATTGACTTCAAATTTTCTCCTTGTTGGATAATATTTTAGCAAAAAATGGAACCTAAATTTGCTACTTTTCTTCAGTCTTTTGGCATGACGGCCCCTCACAACAGTCTATAATGTGGCCCCTGAGGACGTTCTTCTGTTCTTTGTTCATGTTCAAGTTACATACCTTTTTGGAGGGAGAAGTAGAATTAAACCATTGATGTTGTATGTCGGATATCATATGCGAGCACAGGTTTAAGCCCAGTAACGTGTTTCTCCAGGGTCCGGTGCTGTTTGTTGGATGCTGACAACATCCTTCATTGTGGAAGTGTCAAGAGTTAATCTCACCTGGCCCTGTGTTATCTCAATGCAACCACATCACGCTTGATATTCATGTGTTTTGTTGGCATGCCTGTTTTCGTAGGAGTATTTATACACCGTTCACCCTCATCATACCTTGGCCCCTACGCTGCCTTGTTGTCCTGACTCCAAGTCATTCAGACAGAGGCCCCTCTGGTCCCTCTTTGGCCCCTCGGGCTCCTGCGAGCTCCTCACAAAAGTCCACAATACTATTCAAACAATGGGTAAAGGGACAAAGAGCACATTTACACAAGTGGGCCTTCTTTGAAAGCAAAAAGGCACTGTTTGGAAGCGTTCCAAAAAGCCCCCTCACCTAAAAAAAAAATCCACAGCCCCTTGTGCCCCTACACACCCGACTCTCTCTCTCTCAAAAAAAAGAAAGTGCACCATTCCAATGATGGCAACGTGGGAGCCAAATATATTGCAGCCCAGCTCGATCCCACCCGCCAGTCTACAAGCACCCCCAATTTAGCCGAGCCCCCTCTATACAGGACAAAAGCCCTTTAGAGGCCGAGTGTATGTGAGGGCTCTGGTGGATACCATAGTGGCTTAAAGACCGTGGAAGCCTCTAAGAGACGCTTCTTTTACCCCCAGCCTCCTTCCATCTCTCTTCCCCTCTCTTTCTCCTGGTTTCTCCATCAGTGAAAGGTTCAGCGGGGGAAAGAGCTGGGTGCCGGGACGAGGAGGGGGCCGCGAGGGTGTAGAGGGTGCTCTTATGTCAACATTGTGGTATTTTCCCAAAGATGCATATCGCCTCTATACAAATAGGAGAAGTATTTATAGGAGTACATAGAAAGCTGCATGAGAGAGGAGCGTTTGGCCGGGCTTTCTGGCCACGACCCCCGTGGCTCCATGGATGCTCTTCATAGCTCGTGAAATTGTTATTCTTCAGATGCGGGTTGGCTGGGAAACACGCAAGTTCTCAGGCGACCACACAGCTTTCTCCCTCCCAACATGGCCGCCTCGCCCATTGAAGGGAACCATCCGGCAACGTCGATATTGACCTGAGCCAATACCACGGAGGCTCGCTCACGGTGTCACGGTGCAGCAGCGGCAGCTTTATTCCTTAAATATTACAAAGGTGAATGAGATCAAGCCACAGGAGACGCAAATAATTTAGTAAAATATCGTCTCTTGTGTTCACTAGTCAACATTTTGTCTAAATATTAAGTGAGAAACGTCGATGTCCTTGGACAGCTTCAAATAAAATAATGATTTTTCTGATGTGAGAATGCGTGCATCCAGCCTTCATGCCTCAGTGGCATGCCGTGAGAGGAAACCGGAGCGCACCGATTAGAACGAAACTCCACACAAAGGAATCCAGGTTGAATTTTACTGGTATGTTCCTCTCATGTTGGATCTCCTGCCTCTCTGTCACGTGTTAGCATTCTTCTCATTCCAAAGCTAGCGCCAGTACAACCAACATTTTTTCTCACATCTTTGTTGCAGAAATGCAACAGGTTTGTTAACTGAAGGAGCCACACACTAATAAACCACTGAACGTGAGAACAATCGCTCCAAAATTTTGTCTTGTCTTGAACCAGGTAGAGAGAACAATGTGGTGGTAACCTTGGACTCAATGACCACCTGAGTCTGACTTTGGAAGCAGCCTCTACTGTTGCCTATATTATACATATCATATCACAATTTCGTCACGCTCATGCATCTATTTCTAGTGACACTTACACTTGACATATTCACCACAAATAAACTACCTATTCATATGTTATATTAGCATCATATTAGCATCTGAAATGTATCATAGTAAAGTACTGACTTGCCTTTAGTCTGACTGTATTTTGCCCTGGAAAGGTCACTGACAGTTTATACGAGACAACACCATAACTACTAATAAATAACAGTTAATAAGCTTAGGAGTTAGCATCTAAAGTGTGACCTCATTCCTGTATGTGAAACAGTCCAGAAAATTGAAAATCTAAAGTGATGACATCATGTGGGATTGTGAAATTACACTTGGCCAGAAAATGTTGGTTTGTTGTGTTTTATTTCATTTAATCCACATTCTCATACATGTCTCATACATTTCAAAATACTTTCAATTCTGATGTATTTTGAGGGACAAGAAATACTCAGTTAAGTAAAGATAATCAAAGAAAGTTATGTTTCCGTTGAATCATCATAATAATTTTATAGTTTTACTCTGACTCCAAGAGGGCCACATAAATGCAGTCAAAGGGCCGGATTTGGCCCCCGGGCCACACTTTGCCCAGGTGTGGTTTAGGCCAAAGAACCGCCCTGAACCATTTGAATGTAAATACTTGTGATGACAATAGGACACGGAAAATATGAAAATATTGAGTACAGTTTGGCTGCATCATTTGATTCTGGGAGTTTCCAGACCAATCTTTAAAGTCCATTATCTCAGCTTGTTTCATAACAGTGATCATTCGTCTTTACATTTTGGAGTTCATTTATTTGGGATCCAATCCGTATGATCGCTTCACTTTGGCTACGACTCACTCCCCTGAAGAGCCTCAGTGGGTGCAGGTTTTTGTTCCGACGTATCAAGAACACGCAGTTTAACCAATCAGGTGTCGGCTGAAACAAGCAGCACCTGACTGACACGCGCTCATTCCAGTCTGCAGACACCTGATGCTGTGTGAGCTTGACTGGACCGGCTGGTCTCAGCCAGTGTGTGTGGCACAAAACTGTATCTCGAATTGTTTCTCCATTGCCTCCACTGTTTAGGGAATGACGCCGACACTCACAAGTTCTGTGCAGCAAAGCCTCAGAAGAAAAGGGAGGAGGAGCAGAGACGCGTCAGGAGAGTTTTGCTCTCTGGCTCAGCTCTTTTCAGTCAGGCAGGCAGCACCACCTGAAAGGCATCCAGTATTCCACCCCTCAGCACATGCGAGGCAGAAGTGCATTCAAGCATGAGCACAGCCTGTTCACACTCCCCACACCTGACATAACTCTCAGTCAACAGAGCAGCAGTGTCGCCGCGCCGCGCACCCGTCCAACCAGTGTCATGACACCTCTCCTGAACAGCGTGTCCTCTGCGAACAATGGCCAGATTAAAGGAGCCATGTTACGTCATGGCATCCCGTATTAAAACCTCAGCCTGCTGTAAGTGTTTTTAATGAATCACTTTCTCAGATGTTTGACGCGTCTCTGCCATTCCAAACATCAGACCAACCCCAGCCTCGCTGAGAAATGAGCGTCGGTCCCTGTGGCTTTTCCCACTTTCCTCCACTCCCCGAACATCAGCTTCCCTCTGGGCCGACGTGACAGACGCTCACAGAACCAGTCTCAGCTGTTTGCCACCAGATCTCACCATCACGACAGGCGTCCGATCCTCCACAGCAGGTTCGGCCACATTTACCAACACACCTGAGTCACAGGGGCTGGCGGGGTGTGTGCGTGTGTGTGTGTGATGCTAGCCCTGTTAGCTCGCATTGACGTCTCCACCTCCGAGCTGGCTCACAAGGGAGTTATCGATTAGCATTAAGCATTCATGCAGATGGCCAATCCAGAGCAACGACGGCCCTGGGAGCGACGTGTGTGTGTGAGTGTGTGTGTGTGTGGGGACCAGGTCTTGGTACAGACACACTGGCTGGAGGCTAAGCCTCAATTTGAGGATGAAGGCTTCAAAATAACTGGGTCATTATCCTTGGGTTTCAGTTTGGTTCTGGTTAAGGTCAGCCATTTGTTTTGGATGGTTAGGTTTAGAGTGAGCGGCTGGGGAAAGGGTTATGGCCGTGAGAAACCTCACAGTGTCCCCACAAGGATAGAAATACAAACATGTGCGTGTGCGCAAAACATGTCTGTAGTGTCCCGACTCACGTCAGTCAGTGAGTCAGTGAATAGCAAATACATTCATTTGAAGACTCTGGATAGTCAAGGCTTGTCTTTTGCCTCGATCACCCAATGATAAAAGGATAAAATATACACATCATAGACTTAGAAATATTCATCATCAGTTGCCCTTATTTTCTACAACTCGACATGACTTGTATTTACAACTAGAAAAGCCCATTTATCAGCTCTTGAATTCAACAGTCACCTACTGAAATATGGGCCTAGAATTGTTCACAAAGTGCTCGAGATACTGATAAACTTTTTTGGACAAATATGTCTATGTAAGTGACAAAAAATATAAGTGTCAAAAACGGCATCTTGAGTTCCGTTATGAAGAGAAACTACCAATACTTAAAGATATATCGGCAGTCATGAATGTTCCGTTGGCTTCTCAGCTCATTTTCCACATAAATACTTTTCAGCTAATAAAATGACGTTCAATATTTTCCTCATCTCACCAAAATAAGCCATTTAAAAGTCAAATATTTGATGTATGTTTAAAAAGAAAATGTTTAAAACTTCCAAGGTCTCTAGTCACATGACTTCAAATGGCTTCAAATATGAAGTGGAACTTAAGATTCATCTTACTTTTCATGAGGAAAATATAGCACAGATTTTCATTCAATCATTTTACTGTATGAAAAGGTAGGACTCGCACTTCCACTCTAATGTTTGAGGAAGAAACGGTGAGATTTCTTTGTCTAAACTGGGCGGTGGGAGGAAACCATGAGTCTGGCATCACAATAAAACACTTTGCGAGGACTTAACCTGAGCAGCTGAGATTTAGCAATCCAGATGACATCATCCGTTGGTAGAACCCAACAGTGAAGCAAGTCAGTGGAAGAAAAATGCAGGTCTCACTGCTGGAACATGTTCATGCCACTATAATAAAGTACTGTAAGGCTGTTGTTAGCGTGTTCTTAGCGCTGTTGCTTGAGGGCCCCGCGTGCCTGTCCATATGGCACATATGAAAGTGAGAATAAGACCAGACAGAGTGTCGAGGAGGCAGCCAATAGGTGTCTCCTGCAACTGTAGTGAAACAAGAGCAGACTCTTACTAGTGAAGTTACACAACTTTCTCTCCCGACTCATGTCAATGCGTTCACCAGCCAGGTCTTAACACCTTAGTTTTCCATAAATAAGCAGATGAAACATAGGACCGCCACAAAAACTGTTTCAAATTCTCAGCATTTTTCTGTTTTTTTTTAAGATGAGCTTTTACAGTGTGAGCTTCGTTGTTGCCATGTGAGCCCAAGGGAGTCAAAACTTGTGGAGGCATAGAGTTATTTCTGAGAGAGCTTGAGTCTGACTCCTCCAAATCTAAGATGGTGGCTCTCAGTCAGAATGTCTTCAAGTGTCTCGGGACCTTGTTCAAGAGTGAGGGAAGGAAGGAGGGTCCGGTCACGAGGAAAAGAGCTGAGCCAGGAGGCAAAACTTCCACTGGCAAGGAACAAGATCATGTCAAGAAGCGACAGCGTTTCCTGTGAGGCTGCTAGACTCTCCCTTAAAGTGAAGGTGGAGACTTCATCTATCTGGGAGACTCTGAAGTGGAACCACAGCTCCTCCTCTTTTTTTGGATGCCAACCCGATTATGGAAGGTTCCATTACGCCGGTTTCTCTTGGTTAAAACCATGGTGTTCCACCTGCAGAGCAGGAGAAGACCAAGCTCCAGTGGCTGCTCCCAATCTCAGACAAGCGATGGACACTTCTACTCAACGTCATTCCTCTATTTTCCCGCTGCATTTTTACACATTATAGTATCCGTATTACTATATTTCCCCCCTGATACATCACGTCTTTCCTCGCTTGTGGTTTTGTCAACTTCCTCCTCAGTTTCTGACTGGAATCCGTCATTGTTGCGTAACAGCATCTCACCAAAAGCATGAAAAGTCGGTGGTAAATAAAGAGCACGACGACGCTCTGAACACAGTCAAAAGAAACACCACGTCTCTCAGCAGGGTCGCCGGGGTTAAGCCAGCCTCGGCACCATCTTCATCAAGCCCCTAAAATATTAAGCGCCGCCACATTTGTTTACAACTTCAATAAGCCTGTGCGTGCGGCTAATCATCTTAGTCCCCTAATCCAGCAGGAAGCCACACTTCCGTCTCCCTCTGATGTCGCCTCCCGTCCTGCGATGCTGCTGGTTCCTGCGCGCTGTCAGCCATCGCGGATCACTTCTGCGCTTCCTTGTCACATCTGTCACTTGGAATATACTGGAGCTTTTTTTCCCTTCTTTAAAGCGACTGATGATCCTCGGGGTGCAAACATTGCTCAGACAAACACCAGGAGAGCGGAGCTACCTTTAACGTCATATTTATTGTTATTTAGTTACTCAATAAAACATATACAGATATATACAATATGCAGGAAAACAGACGACTGCACTTTACTTATTATTAAAAAAAAAGTAAACAAAAAAAACGAACAAAAATGAGTTCATAAATTGCCGTCACAGTCCTCCATCTATCGTTTCAGAAATTCAACAGAAGCTTTATTTAAAGATTACAAGATTGCCTAACACACAGCAATTTCTCTATTATACATGTGCAATACCAATAGTCCTTTTTTTTTTGTTTTCATTTCCCTTATTCACAAACGTTTCAGTTGCCATTGGCTGACTTGTTTACAGGTGGCCGAGCTCATGCGGTCGGCAGAGGAAGGATTCGAAGAAACAAAAGCAGCAAATAAAAGGAGGAGAAGCCGGTTACATTCACGCCTTCGTCTGCGGCCGGGACACGTTGATGGGACTCTTTTGAGGGTGTCGTCAGGTCAAACATAAAATGACTTTCAAATTCACACCTACAAAAATTGTAAATAAAAACAGTGTGTTGGAGTCTAGAACGGAGCTGGAGGTTTGCTTGGGACACAATCGCAGCCAGTGGTAACTGAATTCCTCTTGCTTTTCATCTCTTGACATTTCTTTAATTTTCTTCAAAAAAAAAAAAGAAAAAGAAAAAGAAAAAAATATATATAGATTTGAGGTTTTTTTCCGATATGGTTGAGTGGAGCCCACGCTGCATTGTCCAGCACGGAGTGGGCGAGAGTGTGACTGCGTTTGTGAGCGGGGAGATGCTATTCATGTGTGTACTTTAAGTGTCTGTGTGTGTGTGTGTGAGTGTGTGTGTGCATTTATGAATATAAATGTCTTTCTCTCCCTGAACAGGCAAGAGGTGCTCACAGTTGCCTCACCTCCACCTCCTCGCTGCCATCGCTCTTTATCATCATTACGAGTCTCTCAAGCTTTTCATTCTCTCGCCGCCGTCTTTTCATTCAAGTCAGTGCTGCCACAAATGTCCCGAATCGGTTGGAGATATCAGAGTGAAGCGAGCGCCAGGAGGAGACCGGGGCCCCTCGGCCCTTGCTGTCCCCCAACTCGTCTGTGCAGTGGACGGACAGGCACTGCAGGTGGGTCCCGCCGCCGCTCGCTCCCCCGGCTCCCGCGCCGCTGGCTCCGCTCTTGCTCTGCGACAGCTCCGCTTCTGAGGAGCAGAACAGACGGGGAAGGGTTAACCAAGGCATTTATAATGAAACCAGCGTCATGTCTCACATCCCACTCACAACCTGCGCCGTGAAATGAATCATCCCACCTCCCTGTTTTAAACCACCCAGAGGAGACGCGGTGCCCTCGCACACGTGGAGTGGCCCCGGGTCAAGCATGCAAATCTAAGATCGACCCCGATCGGAAGGTCAGAGGGCAGGCACAAAACCGGCCTTTAACCCCGATTGACCCGATTTACCGGTATAATGGCCGTGCCGCGGCATGGACCCCGCGTCACCAAGGTGCGGCACCTCTAGTCAAACGGCAGAACGAGTCATGGCACACCATGAACCGGAAGGTTTCAGTCTTATAAATGTTCAGTTGAAGGGCATTAAACTAGCCACACATTAAAAGGTAGGTGAAACCTGGTCAACGTTTCTTCAGAATTGAGTTTTTGTATTCATTGTGTCAGCGAAAAGAACACATGGAATGACACCTTGCTATTTGGCTGGAACTTGAGCGCATTCATTTTGAGGTATTCATAACACAAAAAAAAACTTTCAAGTCTCACAATGTTACACCCCAACCAAAACATCCATGATGGAGGAGACAAAATGAGATTCAGACACCTCTGAATAGGGACAAAATAAAGGCAGCAAAGACATCGACTCCCTTCCTCCCTGACAGTTTCCGGCGACTGTCGACCATTCTGGTGTCAAATAGAGAATTATGACCAATGAATTATGTTTAAAAATGTATCGGTTCACGCCACTACAGGTTTGTGGTTGCACTTGGAAGAAAACTCGGGAAAGAGAATCCAGGTTCGAGAGGATGATGGGAAGTTCCTTCCCACTGAGCTACACACAAACGCTTCAAACTCCAGTTGCTGTGGGACAGAAATCAAGAAAGTTTAAGGGTGAAATATTTAAAAGAGCGAGCGAGATAATAGAGGACAATGTGTTTTGACACGCGTGTTGCATTGTGTGCTTTGGGTTTTGCCTCCAAGCGCGCTCACAGCACAAAGGAGGCGCATGTGAAGATGCTAGTGATCCTTCGCTAACATCAGTCCGACGACTTTCCCGTCTCCTCCGAGCTCCGATCGCATCTCTGCCCCGCTCCGTGTGGATGCTTGAAACGGATCGGCACAAAAGAGGCTCGGCTTCGCGGTTGGTGTGAAGACAGGCACGGAACGGCTCTGACAAGCTGAGTTACACGTGTCAGCGGAGGGAGAGGCTGTGATAGACGCCACAGTCTGGGTGAAGAAAAGCCCACATCACAACAGTCTGCTGCTCAGCTCGGAGACACTGATGCTCCGTGTCAACCACGGGTGTGACGAGAAACTGGTTCGAGACGCGGCGCTTTAGCATGAGTAACTTTGACCTATTGTTCACCAGCAGAATTGGTGAAATAATGGATTGAATGATAGTCCTGGTGGAGCTGCTGTGTCATGTCACGCGACTGGAACCGACTGAAAATGGATTAACATAAGTCATGGAGCATCAAGATTCTGGGTTCTGTGATACCAACGCAGTCCAGTTTCAGCATCCCGCCTCCCTTCTAAACCCCACAGGGCGGCGGGGACGAGGCCGGAAGATTCACCGAGTCTGAGGCAGAGTGGGCAGGCGGCACGGTGCTCTGCCCCCCAGCCTGTCTGAGCTGAGACCACTGGAATGGAAAAGTGGGGGGATTTTGCGAAAGGTCAAGCAGCCAAGGCTCCTGTTGTTTGCGCGGTGTTGCGTCTCTCCCGCCGCCACTTTTGGGGAATTTCCTCCCTGCTATCCCACACGATAAGAGATGGGTGTCGAGGGGAGCGTTTGTGACAAGGCCCGGCGTTTGCCAGAGGGTCCAGCGATACACCTCAGCACGCCGGCCGCCCACCTCGCCCCCCTCATCTGCCCTCCAGCACCCGCCGGCAGCTCATGCTAGCTGGGCACAGCAGGGTCCGCACCGGCCTGAATATGCAGCCAAGCGTTCCCCCGGCTCGCCGCTGACACACAGCGAACTGACAACACGCCAGGCCAAAAACACACAACATGCCAACAACAGTGCCGCCTCTGCTGCCGCGCTCACACCAGCCCCTCAGCTGCTGCTCCAGATAGACGCTCACACGTGTCGCACTGCCGTCACACACACACTCACAACGTTAGCTCAAAGGTTTCTGAGCCACTCTAAAAACAGAATAAATGTGTCGCTCAATAAGAGCAGCTAAACCTGCAGATCACATGACCCAGAACGCACCTCACACCTCTTCTTCTCCACAGGGTTCCTCAGGTCTAGTGTATGGAGCACGGCACTGTTGGCTTGTGGGCGGATCACAGGCTGCTTTTCCGCTGTTAAACTCAAATGTCATCTGTAGGATAAGGTGTTGCTGCTATATGGTGTGAGATCTCCAGCTTCCTTCACACAAAAGGCCTTCACTTGAACGGACTTTGATCCTTCACAAAGTCATATTAAGCCTCAGTGAGTGCTATTTCACCAACAACATCTTATTTGACAGGAAAAAAAGGGCTTCATTCTGAGCCATGACGCAGGTTTACACGATTCAGACAGAGCTGAACGGCATGGCGCTTTAGCTCATATCAAGATGATATAGATGATATAAGGCAGCAAGCTTCCAGCGTGAACCTTTTGTTTCCAGAGAGAATTCATCACAACGCTGCGTATAATGACATTCAATGAGACAATCCCTGTTTAAGTGCAGCGACGCTCACACTTGACCAGCGTGGGATTATGATATTAGCCTGCATTATGCCAGAGCGCTGTGGGGGGAGAGGCACTCGTTTTTACCGAAAAATCAAGACACTCCACTTAAATTGAGAGCATTATCCACGGAGCCGTGTTCGATCACAAGTGGAAACGCCGGTGTGAAATTCTACATCACACAAATCCCAAATCGCCGTGACATTTTACAAGGGGAGGAATCTTTTTTTTTCCTCTTCTCCTATTAAGATCCATCTTGTTATGGCTGTTCGCAGACTAACGGCGAATTCATATCCAGGGTAATATCTCAATAATAGCCTATTCATCTGAGGGGAACAAGTGCTCAGCACCAACAAGCGACGGGGGAAACACCTAATAAAAGGAGAACAGTTACGGTGAGGAGCAGCTGCGCTCCGCCACAAACACTCCTAAATAAGCTTAACCACATTACAGACGGAAAACATTACGGCTGTGACACGCAAAGGTAAATACACGATTCAGCTTGATGTGCCGATATCGCTCCATCGTTCACACCAAATGCTGCGCTTTGTTAGTGACGCGACGACACGCACAAACGCTGGCAGGCGGCAGGGTTTTGGAGTCGTCTACAGAGACGCCACGATCTGCTGCGACGGGCGCCGCTTTGACTGCCGCGGAGGAGCGGCGCATGTCTGGATGACACGGATGTGTCTGCCAGCTGACGGCCTGACAAGGGTTTTACGTGTCACAACAACGCGGCTTCGCAGGTAAACAACGGCACTTTCAGACGCTTTCTACCACTTTGTTGCGACTCCAGACAGGTAGAAAGTCAACATTAGCCTTTTGCTATGCTAAAGGTGTCGCTCTTTCACGCAGTTAGCTGCCTTTTGTTGCTTCTTTTTAAAGTTGTAGCAGTTAGCTGCTGCTTTTTTTTTAACTTTATAGTAATATTTAAGAGACTAATCTTATCTTATATTTTCGAATGAACCCATCACATGTTTAAGTTCATACCAGCCAACACTTCTCATATTTTAGTCGCTTATACCACAAACAGGCTCAAATTCAAAATGCTAGTCTTTAAAATGAGGTTCTAAGTCACCATTGTCCAAAATGCACTGCAACAGTCAAAGTCATAAAATTATTAAAGCAAGCATCCTGACTCGACTGGTAATCGAAAAACACTGTCTGTGTATAAAAAAAAAAAGCATCAAATGTTGGAAAGAAAAGGAGGATAAAGCACAAGCTGTGTGTGTTTTTTTCTTCTTTTCTCTTCCAACTGTCACATTGATTTCCCAGGCTCGGGAATCTCATGCGGCAAGCCTCTGCCCTTTTCTCTATCCCGAGCTCGACTTCCATGACGACACTTCACCTCTGACCCCGTGCACCCAAGGCCGCGACCCCGTCCTCACTGAACACAAACCGGCCCAATCACAAGGCTCCGCTCGCTGACAAAAACACCCAAAGGCCTCCGCTCCTATGACAGTGTGTGACATCAGGTCAGATTCCTTTAGCATAACAACTAGCGCTCCGGCCTTGTGTGAGTGTGTGTGTGTGTGTGTGTGTGAGGAGCCAGTCTTTGTCAGCACAAAAATAACCAGCGCAGAGAACAGCAGCATAATAGTCTGGAATGTTCTGAAACACCTGTGATGGCGGGAGTGAATGGAGGCGAGCGGAGGAAAGTCGGGGTGATAGGTATTTATGAGGGCTGAAGCTGACCTTTCCCAACATGGAGGGGATCTGGGTGGGGGGGATCAGAGGCGCACATTTCACTGCAAAGGGCACCAGAGGTTATTTTGGTTTAAATTTCAACTCTGTTTTTGGGGCCTCGGACATAAAGAGTGGAGAGAAGAAAAAGAACACGTCCAGGCAGGCATCGCCTTCAGCGCTCTCCAGCTACACACCCATCCGCTTCACACACACACACACACACACACACACACTGGCAGCCTTCAGGCCGGGAGGATCGCTGGGAACCCAAATGAGAGGATGGGAAGTGATTGACTGGCTGGTTCTGAACGGAGCCTCTGATGCGAGGAGGTTCGATGACATCATGAGCTCCACTGTCCCTCACACAACTTTTCCTCATTTCCTTCTTCGATGACAAGACAACCACTTGAAACGGTCCACGCATGAGTCATGCATTTGTTTTCTCTCAAGTTAAATTCATGTTCTTGGAACCCAAAAGTATCACAACCAGCGGCGCACAAAAACTCCACGATTACTTACGTAGTAATACACACACTTCTTTGAAGCTTATGACAGAGAGGAAAACGAAAAGTACACGCAAAGAAAATGTCACATTACTACAGACTTGTTATTCAACACTGACTAGATTTAGACTCTTCTTTTCCCCCTCACTCCACCACTTTCTAAAACTTTTTCCCTCTCTGTTTTAGCTCACTGCGACACAAGTTATTACGCAGTATTTTAAAATACACTCACTCTGTCAATATGTGCACAAAACCTCTGAATATTAAAACAGTAAATAATACCAACTCTGCGGAAATAGTTTGTAGAAAATTCATACATTGATAAGCGCACTGTGTGACGACAGAACAGACGTTTAAAATAACCTGTGTATTTCCACAATTTGTATTTGTATTCTGTGGTTGGATTTGTAGGCAGACGTCCCTGGAGTTTAAACAGCCACTTGGTTTGCGTTGAATAAAACGCTGACAACAGTGTGCGTCCACTGACCATCATACACAACTTGTAAGTCACCTCACATAACTCCCCTCAACAACACAGCAACACACAGAAGCTTTCCACTCCATCCAAAATCGTTTGACACCTGAAGAGACAAGATAAGTTTGGGAAATAATATAACCAGGGCTAATTGTTACGATGATCATGATGGTTATCACACATCACTGTGTGTGTGTGTGTGTGTCTGCTGCTGCACAGGAGTTTTGATATAAAACACCTTGTAATGACAGGTAAAGAACACACACCGCCCCGAGCTGTTTTTATCCACATGCAAGCATGTGCCAATCACTTTCTTCTTTCTTCGGCGAACGGAAATAGAAATTACCGCCACCATTGTCACGGAGGAACGTCAAAGGCAGGTAGTCTCACAGGACGGATCTGGGCGCCGGAATATCAATACTCTCGCTCGCTCTGGCGATTAAAGTGCTTTGGAGCAGCCACGATAAGATGCAAGTTCCCCCCCTGTTTCAAAGCTGTCAGAACCGCCGAGATTTGATCACTATCACAGCGGGTTTGGGTCGGATTAATCTGAGAGAAACTAGTCTACAGGGTCAACAAACTCTGCTGGGAAAGAAAAAAGAAAAGGACAAAAAAAAAAAATGTGTGGAACAAACAGAGTGAAAAATAAAAATAACCGAATCACTTCCTGCCCCTGTTATCAGGACTTTGCATGAGTTTCCAAATAAACCGTCAGCTTCAAGATATATACACAGCAGAGGGAAAGAGGAAGAGCGAGAAATGTTCTTCTCTTTCTGAAGGAAATTCTGTCAACAGCTCGCCGGCTACACTCGTATTTTAAGTTTGACGGATCATTTCGAGATTTTAAGACTTCATTTGATGTCAGAAAGAAAAGGTGTCCTTGTGAATGATATGGCATTTTGAATAAATAATGTTGCCACTTTTATTTCACAGGGTTTATGTGTGCACCCAGGCTAATAGCTTCAGACCCCAAACAGAGTGAGGGAGTGTAAAAAGCTTTCTCTGATTCATTTATTAAGAATATTTTCATTTCATATTTACCCTCTGCTGCACTTTCAAAATGGCTTGAATATATGTTAAAAAAAAACCCATAATATTTTGATTACAAGCGTGTCTGTGTTCCATCATCCATAATTTGTGTATTTAAAACATTGCAAACCACATTCAAGGGCAATTGCATTTTTACATTTTATTTTACATATTTTTTTATATCCTCACAAATTAATTTCTACCTTTAAATAAATACATATATATATAAATAAATGAATAAATAACTGTGTTGTTTACTTTCTTTTAGTGTTTTACCATGATAATAAATGTATTTTTAAATGTACTGATAAAATCATGAATTAAAACAGCATTTTAAGTATGTGTGTGTGAGAGCAAACACATTTCACACCACATTTAAAATATAACTCACAAAACGAAAACAAGAAACACGAGGATACTAAATATAATGTACTTTTTTTTTTTAAATGAAGATTTACATCCAGATTTCATTCGCAAAAATAATTACATGACAAATTGAAAAGGAAAATTCGTGCAAAAACATCCTCTTGTTAATTTCAATAAAAATGAATTTGACTTATTATTTCTGGATGAAACCAAATGAGTGCGAGAACGCGAGTGACGGAGAGAAGCCAGAGCAGTGGTGAGAGAAGGTGGCGCTGGGATGCAGGAACCTCAGCGTGGGCAATGACTTCTCTTAAATGATGATGTTATTTTGCTCCCTTCTGTGTAGCCCAAGCATCAGATTCAATCTCCAAATCCTCCGCCCCTCCCAAACACACCTCCACCCTTTTTCATCTCTGCTGTCTGAAGCACTCAAATGAGAAACTGTCAGGAGCCGTGATTTGTGCTAACTAGCTATCGATCGCTCCTGAGCTGCACGGAGGAGACGCGGAGAGGGAAAGTGGAGAAATGCACTTCTTCTGAAAACACTAGCTGCTGCTTCCCCACATGGAAGAGTGTGAGCTTAATACATTAAAAAAAAAAAAAAGTATTTAAATAGAATTATTGAAATTATTCAAATTAAGGGAATATATATATATATATATATATATATATATATATATATATATATATATATATATATATATATATATGTATATATATATATATTCAGCTTCTGCTGCACTCTCATAAGGTTTAATGCCTTGAATAAATATATATATATATATATATATATATATATACAGGAACACACTCACACACAGTGGCACAGTGTGTGTGTGTGCGTGTGTTTGCCGGAGGCTAAAATCTGTGGTGCTACTTATCTATTGATTTAAGTGACTTCAGTGATATTAGGGCTCTAAGTTACAATGGGAGTAATATTACCCGACACCCACTGCGCGCTCGCACATAAACAATGCGAGTCCAGACAGGAGCGCTGCGCGCCCCCGCGGCTCCGTGCACCAGCGCTGATCAGAACAAAGACGGCTCGCGCTTTCATTGGAAATAAATGCAGTGAAACGATCGCGCACACGCATCGATGCAAATACACGCATGCGACATGTGACTCCGTGTTTTAGCTCAGTAGGTTTCGTGTATTTGGCGCGGTTTGGCGGAGGAAATGAGTGGAAAGTGACGGAGGTGCGCGCGCGTTTATATTATTTTTACACATTTTACAAACAGAAAAAAGCACCAATTGAATAAAAATACCGTACAACACAGCGAGGGAATACAAGGGACTTAAATGCCAACGCATAAATAGATTTTTGTTTATCAAAAAAAATGAAAAAAAAAAAAAGAGGAAACGATCTTCTACACACAACGACGGACAAATGCGATTTATGTCATAGTTTTGCGTTGCTATTTAACCCGAGTAATCCTGTGGCTCCATTCCCCCTCGGCCACACTGATCCCGGGATAATAACAAAAACAAACAAGGCGAGCGGGGGGAACCCCGCTGCGTCAACGCGTATCCTCCAAAAGCTATTAATCTTGTCTTTGGAGGTGTTCACCCTGAAAAGCGAGATAAAGAGCCGCCGGAAACGTGGACTGTTCTCCGAGTATTGTGGTGAAGTGACTGTACAGTCTGAGCACACAGGCGCACACGCGTCCAGTGGAGGCTCTCACTTTAACAACCATAAACCATTTTTGAATTTTGTTTTCATATTTTTAATTTAAAAAATGCATGTGGATAATAACTCGACTTTTATTTCACCCTTTTACGTGGCAAAGATTGGTTTGCTCAGAAACAAAAGTGGACAGAGAGGGTGAATAAAAACTTGTCCTTTACCTTCTTTGCTGCTGTTTTGGCTCTTCTTCTCCCAGGGTCCCATGGCCTTGTCATCCTCTGACCCATCCATCATGGCCTTGTCGCTGGGCACGAACCAGGTGGCGTGCTGCTCTGCCATGAGAGTGTCGAGGTCAATAGTGCCCATGGAGTTCTTCCCAGCGTCAGGGCTGCAGTTGGCCAGGTCGCTGTCTCCGTTCTGCGCAGGGCAGTCGCCGCTTTTTTTGCCGTTCTTCATGGCCAGAGGTTGATCCTCAGAAATGCTGAACTGCTGCCTCTGGAGCTGAATCTGGGCCTGCAGAATCTCCAGAGGGTGGATTTCGTCCTGACCAGAGGTGCTGGATGGAGTGCGTACCTGCTCGACCCCTGGAGTCCCCGGATGGCTCACTCCACTGGTGCCAGTGAGTCCATAGCTGTCCGGTGTAGAGGTAGTATGATTATTCACGCCCATGCCCAGGGGCTTCTGTCCGCTGATCAAAACATGCTCACCTCTCTGCACGTTAGGTGAGCCGCTTATCATGGGGCTGCGGTTGGGCTTAGAGGCCGAGTTGCCTGCCGCATCTGAGCTGGAGGACACCTCGTCCTCATTGCCATAGTGGGTGCTGACATCGTCAGGAAAGTCCACTCTGGGTGAGCTCGAGTCAGACTTGGTGACACTTTGAATGCCGCTGTCCAAAGAGGACATCAGGTCGGCTTGATCGCCCAACATGAGGTCTCCTCCTTTCCCCCAGGAGGGTGACTGAAGGTGTTTGTCGTGGGGCGTGCCCCCTCCCCTCTCCCCAACACCAGCTGAAGGGGTCTGCTGGCCTGGACTCACAACAGGGTTGCCATTGTCAGAGGAAAAAAAAATCCCAGGACTCACATGTCCGCTGTCTCTTTTTCTCCTCCCTCTCCCTCTCCCACTCCCTGTTGTTGCCTTCCCCTCACTGCACGGGGTAGCGTCCATGTTGTAATTTGGGGAGAGGGCACTGGCTTCCCCCTGCAACGTCTGGCTTTGACTTGCAGGCTTAGTGTTGCTATTCCCAGTGCCAGGCATCTGGCTGTTCTGGGAAGTGCTGCTCTGAAAATATTCAGGACCAGCGCTGCCAGTCCCATTCGATGTGCTGCTATTAATGTCCTGCTCCGTCTGACTCAGTTTTCTCTTGCCCTCGTTTTGGTTCTTCTTGTTGAACGTTACGTTGAGATTAGGGGCCCCAAGGCTAGCGATCATGTTCTGGCAGGCTGTAGAAAGGGCCGCCAGGCAGCTCTGGCCAAAAACACTGTCTTTAGCGCTGGTTTTGCTGAAATTCCCCAGAGACAGTGCTCCCAGCTTGCTAACGGACGACCGCTGGCCCGAGGAAAACTCAGACTGAGTGGAGTAGCTCCCCGGTGAGGTGCTCACACCCTGGGGGACACTATGAGGTGGACCTGGACGATTGGCTCCTCCGTAGGGAAATGGTGGCTGTGCCCCCATCGGAGGCGCGGGGAAGTCAGTTGGCCGCCTCTCCGTTGCTGCGTTTGGATGCCCCGACCCTCCTCCTGCTCCTGGAGACTGCATCTGTGCGAGGTTGCCCATGTTCCCACTGAACTGCGAGTGCATTCCAGGAGAATGGAGCGCTTGTACATGCCCATCTGCAGGCATCCTCATTGGCTCCTGCATGCCCATGCCCGGCCGAAACATCATGCCAGCCCCATTTTGCTGCAGCCCCATGTCATGAGGACCTGACTCATTGCCTGCTCCACCCATACGCCGTGACATCATCTCTCCTGGAGGGTGAGACCCTTGGAACCAAGAGTTCTCCTGAGTGACGTGAGAATTTTGTCCATCAATAGAAGGCATTCTGCCATTGTTTTCCCTCTCAAAGTTGGGTTGAGGCATGTTTCCCACTGAGCCTCCATGAGCCATCGGACCAGAGGGAACATCTCCGTGATGACCCAGCTGCTGCAAACTGGGCTGCCTCATCCGCTGCTGCTGGTTTCGAGAGGCCATCTGTTTGATCATCATGGCTGCGTTCTGCCGCTGCTGCAGCGACTGCTGCTCGGGTCCTGAATGCTGAAGTGGACCGGGAGGGAAAGCCTCGCTGACTGGGGGGGTGAACTCTCCAGGCAGTCCGGGGTACGCAGAAGGGGAGAGGTGGTTATCAAGGCCACCGCACCAGCCTTCACCACCATGTGCATTTGGGAAGTCAAATCTAGGCCTCTTGGCCATGTTCATATAAGGAGAGTCAAAGTGTTGGAGCCTCTGATTTGGGGGCTGTTGGGAGGGGAGAGGAGCTGGCTGTTGCATATTAAACATGGGGTCCCCATAGGGGTGCAAACCTCTATTTTCCAGTCTATGAATAGGATATTCAAACTGGTTGTGTTGGCCAGGCATCATGACCCCTCCGTCCAGAATGTTGGGGTTAGTGGAGCCAGGCTCTGCCTGGGGGGGTCTCGGGAGGCCAGGGGGGCACGAGTTCTGTCTGGCTATCAGTCCAGCCTGTTGCTGCTGCTGCTGCTGCTGCTGCATTAGAGGATGCCTCGCATTGACCCCCGGCTCCATTCCGACAGGAACCTTTCGGCCATTTCCAAAGCGCTCAAAAAAGACTCCATGTTGAGGCTGCTGTGGCTGATGTCCCTTTGAAATGCCCTGCATACCAGGGGCTCGTGACATCCCGGCGTTCCCGGGAAAACTCCCACCCGGCACAGGCCGACCTGGGCCAAAGTGAGGGAGCTGAGAGTCAGACTCAGAGGGGGAGAATACAGGTACGTCGAAATGTCCAGACGGGGGCTCATTAGAGAAATTGTACTCTAATCCCTCCACGGCTGCCTGGTTCGGAAGCCGCCGCGACTCCAGGCTGTGAGAGTCGGTGGACGATGAGGAGGATGAGGGGAGGCCGTGGAAGGATGCTGCCCTGTTCGGGGACTGGTCCAAGGGTAGACAGGGCGCTGGAACAGCATGGTTGTTGTTGGGAGGCCCGTGGTGTTGGAAGTCAGGCATGTTGCCATGCCGCTGCTGCTGCTGCTGCTGGGGAAAGCCATCGGCCGCTTGTCCGTCCGCTAGAGGATCAAAACCTTCCCCGAAGCTCTGCTGTGGTCCCATGGCATTGTTGTTATAGCCCATTAGCCTGCCACCATGCAGGCACGACGACCCGGGTTCCGGCCCTCCGAAATTCCCGCTGAAGTGATGTTGGTGGGGATGAGGTTGATGGCCGTGTGGGTGAGGTTGCTGGTTGTTGAAAAATCCATGCATGGGCCCCTGCTGCTGCTGCTGCGGCGGCGGCGGCTGGAGTCCCCCACCTGCGTGCATGTCTGAGTGGCCCCGCGGATGAAACCCTCCGTACTGCTCCCCGTTCATGTTCATGTTGAGCCCCAGCATTTGCGTGTCACTCATGGGGCCCATGCCTGCGTCCACGGCTCCCGGGGGGCCTCCAGCGTGGAACCCGGGACTCTTATAATGAGAGCCCATATTCAGTCTCTGTTGGTTTACGCTTCTCTCTGACTGGCCGGGGGTTCTGCTATTAATCTGAGAAGCAAACTTCTCCAGCCTAAACATGCTCTCCTGCAATCAATCCCACATGATGGCAAGTTTGCCAGACCCGGGCTCAGTCCTGTCCACAGCACACAAGAGAGAGAGAGAGAGAGAATCGGAGAAGAAACATTAAGGCTTGAAAGTGGACTGGCATCCAGTATCAAAACTTACCTGACTGCTGCACATGGTGGCGGCTGGCAGAATTTCTCCACGGACACCAGGGTCCAGACGAAGCTCTTCTCTCCTCTTGATGTGAAAAACACACGCCTCTAACTCGCTGCGCAAATTAATCCAAAGTTACGCGAGCGTCTCCTGGGCGCACGCATGGCACACCAGCATCTCAGAGGAACGGAAACGTTTTGACAAAGCAAAATGACAAATTTGTCATCAAGTGAAAATTCCAGTCAAACGCTCCGACGCGGCATATTTCTGTGGATCAGAACATGAGAGGAGTCCCCGGAGTCGGCCGCCGTTTTAGAGAGGAATCTCGGCGAAAATGACTGAGAGGCATATATTTGAAATACGCTTCCAAAAGTCCAAACAAGCGTCAAGTCCACGAGCGCTCGCGCCGGGAGCTGAGCCGCGCGTTAGCCGCTCTGCGCCTCCGCCAGGCGGCTCGACCGCATCCTCGCTCCGCCGCGCCTGCTTCTGCCGTCCCAAAGAGTGCGCGTGTGTATCCCGCCAGAGAGCGAGGCGCGTCTGCTGAGATCAGTGCGAGTTCACCGCGGAGAGACTCACAGACACACTCCGCTCCGCCGCGCCGTGTGACACCAGTGCGTCCTCGGCAGCGAGCAACAAGTTTTGCATTTCTGCAGCCGCTTCCATCCAGCGAGCGGCAGCCAACCAGCGGGCCGGCAGCAGAGCGGGAGGCGGGACTAACGACGTTAAGGTGGTCCGGGGAGTCTGCGCGAGTGGAGCCTGTAAAGTGTGAATCAGATCCCTGGAAATGTCTGTCACACACTGGGTTTGATCGACCACCAGACGATGTCGCTCGGACAAAACAACAAGTCACAAATACAGATGTACGCCAGGTGCGCACCAAGTCGACTTTTGAGGACCTTTTTATTGGGTTTCCGTTTCTATTTTATAACAGCTTGCCAGTGAGCTAATGTTCTGTTTATAGTTATATCTTTTGGGATGAAATTACATGCAAAAACAATTCATAACCTGAATTACGATTTATTTATTCAGTTTTTAAAATAACTCATATAATGATTCAAATATCAAATTCCACTTTCTCTGTTTGTTTATGTCGTGGGGGCAGCAGTTGAAGCAAAAAAGCCCAAGATACTTAAAACTATTTTCAGTGAAACACTAAAAACCTCGAAACAATGTAAAAAAAATAAATAAATAAAAAGTAGCTATGGAAATGTAACTCTATTCTATATTCTACACAAGAAGAACTTGTGTCAGAACACACACTTATAGGTTTGTACTGCAATATAAAATAAAATAAAGTAAAATAAAAATATCAAGAAAGTATTTCACTCCGTTTAAATATGACAAAAAAAAACAAAAACAAATGGTCTAAACCCAAACTGATTTCCTATTTCCAACGGTACTAGATCATCCATTGTTGTTCTACACGTGCAACACACCAGCACCTCTTCCACCACATATATATTTAAATCAACTTTATTTGCCATGATTTTACAGACAGATAATCAATGACCAGCCAACGCATCGGTGGACACTGAGGAATTCAAATCAATGGGACAAATATTTAGATGTTTTTGTCCAACAGGGGCAGCATTTCACTCCAATAACCACCTCCAGATCCTTTAAAATAATGTATATTCTTCAAGATAATACTATATTGAGGTCGCTCACTGCTTGACCAGCTAGCGCGAGGTCACCTGAGGTCAGGTGTTTAGCGGTGCTTGATCTAAACCATATATTTTAAGGAGAATATTCAGGGGAAGGTTGGATCCAATGTCTGGGTGTGAAGGCCTTTTGATGGAGGTGTTGTCATGACCTTCATCAAGTAGCAATAAAAACACCCGAATGGAAATTATTCACCACAAATATGCATATAGCAAAACCTAGACCTGCGTCCCTCCTGCAGACGGACGACAGAGGTTTGGAGAATTTTGAGGGAAATCATTTTTTTCCCCCTGACTCTCTTTCTGTGCTGTGGCAGTTTTACCAAACAGACACAGTGCCCCCTAGCGGATTATACGAGAAGCGCACTCATGAAAAGAGACGATGTGATGGGCTTCTTTTATCTCAAAACAGTCTTTTCCATTAAGATGGAAAGAAAGAAGTAAAATGAATCAGAGATTCATATGTTACCAAACCACCCCTTTCTTTTTTGAACCAAAGCAAAACAACTTTGGCAACATTATGGAAGTGTCGCACACATTTTAGCAAAGAAATAGAATTAAATAATCACTGAAACAAACAAAATATTGTATATATATATATATATATATATATATATATATATATATATATATATATATATATATATATATATAGTCAATCACTTTTGTTTTGCAGACCAAGTGCTCAGTGTCAGGGCTGAGACAGGTCAGGACAGGGATTTGGGAAGGTGCAGCATCACATGTGATGGTGGGAATATATATGGAACCTCTTCGGAGGCGGGGAGGGAGCGAGGGAGGGAGAAAAGAGCAAAAGGTAGTGTCACTTTTAAGGAGACAGGTTGGGCAGAGAACTTGTCGTGGAATTCCAGGCCAGACTTTGGGAGGGAAGAGAGGGAACCTTTCTTTTTGTGGAGCCGCCCATGTGGCACTCGCCGACTGGCAGTGGCATCATTATTTCACACAGACACAAGGAATTGACACAGTAACCATGGCAGCCATGTTGCCGGGCCTGAATGACAGCAGAGAGGACCGGGTCACACGTGAGGCGTGATCTCCTCACACTGGTGTTTCAGAGTAAACTTGGGCCAAATTGCTAGCGTTTGTCAGTGACTTCCTCCATGTCTCTGAACTGTCTCACCATTTCCCACCCAGTGGAAAATAAGAGGAGGACGCACATCGTTTCACCTGAGGCAAATTAAAAACCGCTGACTTCAGCATGCAGCAGGAAGCTCATCAACTTCATGTGAAGTCGGCACCATCAGGAAAAATCACGTTTCTGTGTTGCTGAAGTTTTGTCTGAAGAAAACAGTCGTTTAAAATGACTGAGAACAGTGAAGATTCATTTGTTCTGGTAAATATTCTGGTGTGGACTTTTACAGTTGGTTGTGTTGCGCAGAAAAACAACCCACAGTTTAAACACTCCAACACACTGCGGGACATTCATGGAAATGATTTAAAATTTTGTAGAAAGTAGAAAAAATATTTCTGTCAAGGATGGGAAATATATAATAAAATTAGGGGTGGGATTGGACTGCCACAAGGAGCCACATTTTTCAATTTGAATGAATTTGGTATATTACTGAATCAAATGATGGACCCATACAAACATTTGAACAACAAAATATTGTTTGCATCAGTTTGAGAATAGCACAATAAATCATGATGGTGGCTATATTCCAGTTTTTATATCACCTTATTTAAACTGAAGCTCTTTTAACGTCTTGAAAATATTTGTATAAGAATTTCAAGTCCATTCAGAGTAGTGGAAACTCCGGTCATTGTGTAGAGAAAAACATCCCTGAACAAAAGCAAACAGATGCTTTTGTTTGCTTTTGTTCAGGGATTCCTCCATGTTTGTTGTTGTTGTTCTCATCCTAGCTGCCACGTGTCTTGTGCATCAGTGTGATCAGTGGACCAGGAAGTCCTGCACTGACAAAGGTTCCCTGTTGTCTGGAGAGCAAACTGTTCAATTAAATTACATTTTTGTTGTAATTAATGAATCGTAATTAACTTGTTAAAGTCCCACCACTTAAAATATATGATAAAAGAAAATCTAATCGGATGTGTATTTAGAATGAAATCATTTCATCCATTCATTTCCTCCCAGACTCAGAGACAACTGTGATCTGAATATCTTCAAACAGGCGATGACATGGCGCGTGTTGCGTCTCAATCACTCCCCGCTCCGTCTGGTTCTGACAAACAGCGACGGACAAGTTGCGCGTCAAACCAGTGGCAGGCGCTGATGGATTCAGCTCAGAGCTGCAGCTGATGTCACCAGAGTGGACGGCCTTTCAAGAAGTGGCATCCTCGCACGATTTACCACTCAATTTGTCTCAATACTTTCCCCAACAGGACGTGATCCCAGAAGCCACCGTCCCTCTCTGTTAATTCATGCTCTTGAGCTGGGACAGACGACGGTTTCTATCCGTCTCCACGGCTCCAGTCCCGTGTCACTCAGCTGAACCGCGGGTTAAAGGGTTAAACAGCATCTGTCATCTAGAAAGGCACAATTGTACGAGGAGGAGGAGGAGGAAACCGCGCCGCCATCACCACTGGGAACAACAGGAAGAAGCGGCGAGAATCTCTGCTGCTAAACTTGACCTGAGCCCAGAGGATGAGGAAGCACTTCTGACATCAGCCGGTTAGTGAGCGGCACAAATAGCCGGACGAGAAAAACTCGAGAAACGAGGGCCTCGCGGGATCCCGGGGTCCACAATGACACTTCCTCCAAAAACAGGCACGAGCGCTCCAGCTGGGGCAGGAAACAACGAGGACAAAGGTGCTTCTTTTTAACCTGCAGGAAGCAGTAAAGACCCTCGACTACGTCGGCAACTGTTAGTTGGCAGCAGGCCTGAGGAGCCCGCTGCGTAACGTCCGAGGCGGCTCCTCCAAGTGGACGCCTTCATCTGTCGCCTCTATTTAAACCGCTTCACCCACAACTTCTGCCTTCATCGTGGCAGACACGGCGGAATCTTGCGACTGCCACTTAACAGGTGGTGTGTAGGCGAGTCCGCCCGTCTCTTCTTTTAGCAACAGAGCTATTTACTTGTTAGGGGGCAGATATGGTTTGCGCTCAGCGCCAACGGACGTCTCTCTCTCTCTCCCTCCATTCTTTGTCTACATTTGAGTGACTCTTTCGACCTGCCAGACAGTTCAGTCTGCATCCTACAAAGCTGCTCAGCCCACACGGACGTGTTGAGAGACGCGGCGCAACAACTCCGTGCAAGGACTGGCATGTGCTTTACCTGGTCCAGGATGGCAGAGCTGAATATACCTTCAGCGGCAAATGAGTCCTGCCCTTTAGACAGTTCCAGGACAATGAAGAGGCACTGTGCCAGAGAAACAGATCTAGTCCGAGCATCTCCTGGATGATAGAGCTCCCAGCGGTAGCTTTAACAGAGAATGAAGGGACCCTGCCAATATCTCCACTGTTCTTCAGTAGCCATCTCATTAGCCATAATATTATGACCACTGCCCAACAGACTGTGGCCAAAAAAACTTCCTCCTTTCTGTTTCATTCATGATACAGTACAACCCTGTTCACAGGGCCCAGTATCTATGAAAGGAAAACACCATCCACCAGTGCTGGAGTAAATCCAGATCACCACTCAAACTTGCCTAGTCATTTTATGTGGCCCACAACAGGTAGAAATACATTTAAAAAAAAGAGGTGCAAGTGCCAACAAAGCATGTTGAGGGCAGAGTTTACAAAGATTAGAGTTGATAGAGCTTGATGACAGATTATCAATCTGAAGAATCAATCTGGAAAGTGACTAATAGTTGATGCAGGCTAAGGGGGAAAAAAACAACACATTCTCACACTTAAACAGCGACTGGTGACTAGTGAGTTCAATGTTGCCACATGTTGCATCTGTGTTTCAATGAAGTCAAATGTTTCTCCTCACGACCAACGTTATAACAGAGAGAGAAATGCAGCTCAAGGACGATTGTTATTTGACGCCTTGGGAGAATGAGTTTGGAAAGCAGATGAATGTTTGTGGTTCCAGTCACCTATGCTGTGTGGGTCAGAGTTAGCAGTGGAAGTAGGCTATTTATGTACACCAACACCTGCCCCAAATTTGACAATAGTACATTAAATCAGTGACTAAAATGAAAACTGATGCCTGACTGTGTTTCTACTACTTCATTCCTATCAAAGAATACAATTTGCAAGACTGAAAACTCAATGAAAGATGAGGGATTCTGACATGACATTCCCTAATAAAAGAGCATGGGCATCCAGTTTGCTGATGCTTTGTGGCAAAATCTCCTCCCCCTTCACCCACAACAGGAGCCATTTCACCCACTCAGCCGCAGCTGGAACACACCATTTGTCGAAGGTGTCATGTCACTCAAGCACCAGGGAAGTGGGGTATGTTCACAGAAGCATTGCTTTTCACCAGTTTTTGGAAACTGTGAGTTCATATTCTACAAGAAGCCATAGTGAGGGGCTGAAAAAGCTCAACCGAGTGGTGTCCTCACCTTCAGAACTCCGCGTATGAGCTGTTATAGGTTGAAAACTGATGTGAGATTTCATCACAATGACTTTATGGCTCTGAAAAGGAGGACACTGTTGCATCATGTTTCATCAGCCCATCACTAGTGCAAGATAATGGATCTCTCCTGGAATCCATACACTGACTCCAGGCTAAAAACAGACAAGATTGAGGTGAAGTGCCTTTAGAAAGGATGAACTAGCGTCGGCTCTGTGTGGCACGGGGGCCACATGCGGCCCTGGGAGAGCCAGCTGAAGGCCCACACGAGCACAATGTCAAGACAGAAACACGAAAAACAAGTGTGGGTAGCAGAGAGGGCTGCGATATCCCTCACAAGAGTCGAGGCGCTCCAGCTGGGTATTTTCAAATTTATTTGATATTAAGATACAATATGCTGACTTAATGGCAGACAAACGTTCTACAGACAGAAAAGGCACAAGTTATCATTATACATTCAGTATCAGGTCCCCTGAATTTCAGCTGATCGTAAATAATTAAAAAA
The DNA here is from genome assembly GCF_027744825.2 of Synchiropus splendidus. Taxonomy (NCBI): domain Eukaryota; kingdom Metazoa; phylum Chordata; class Actinopteri; order Syngnathiformes; family Callionymidae; genus Synchiropus; species Synchiropus splendidus. Next base: position 19,755,885 of record NC_071340.1, read on the forward strand.
AAAAAAAGCAAGCAAGTGAAAATAAAGTTCATAAATTACAAACAAGACTGTACATTTGCTTTGTGAGCGTCTCTGGTCGTGGTGACAGATTGTTAACAGTGAATTTAGGTCATCTCTAGACATCCAAGCGAGAATTATTGGAAAAAGACAGAAACCGTGATAGTAATGAAAATCAATCCTTTCACACGTTCCGCTGCGCGAAACCTACGGATCCGTTTCATCTTACTGCCTTTGAAAGCGCGGAGATAAAAATGGCACGCGCCGACGATCTTAGTGGAGCCGAAATGTAATATTTTACCACGACAGGAAATCAATTGTTTGAGGCAACTAATGAGCAACAAACACAAAATGATCCTCGAGTCACATAGTTCACCTGAGACTATTTTTGGTGCGACGTCGCCTCAGACAATTACTTTCATATATTGCTAGTGCATGTAAACATGTTTTTGCGGCACACACTTTGGACAGCCAGAAATAAACGCCTTACTGTCAGAATAAAACCATTTGAAGTGAGATTACTCTTCAAAAAAAAAAAAAAAAAAAAAAGTAGGTGTGAGGTTCCAGGAGGTGAAGCGACGGCTGTCGGTAGCTGGTAAGTGCTGGTATGAATCAGAAATAAAAACAATGCACAGGCTTGTTTTTGCTTGCTGAAGGAATTGCACTTGCTCAGACACGGTAAGTTAAACTGCGGGGAGGGAAGCCACGTCAGACGCATGAGAGGTAGCTGGAGCTCAAAGCTGGTGTGGCAGAGGTGAAGCCGCTATACAAGGCCCAGAAGTCCAAAAGTGAGCGGTGTGCTGCTGGTGGCAACTGAATACTGGTGAGAGTAATGAATCATGCATTGGAAGAAGAGACAAGAAGGCATTTGGAAAAGCCTCTATCTGCTCCGGCAGACGAGTGAGACGAGCCTCTGGGGTGGAGGAGGTGAGTCTGGTTTGCGACAGAGGCTGCAGGGGTGTAGCACCATCTGTGGCTGTTTATCAGTGCGGATTTGCTCCGGGGACGCCTGCCGTGGAGGGAAATGCTGCGGTGTAAGTCGTGTGCGAATGTGTGGACAAAACTGTAAACACTTCCAGAGTCACATCACCCGGCTGATCATGCCTGCATGGATCTGCCCGGCCTGAACTTTCAGGATATCACTCACCACAAAGGCATTCACACCTGCGAGGATGAGTCCAGGCTGCAGTGTGCGTGTGCGCTTCCTGTTACATGTGTCATATGTGCGTGTGATGGTGTGGATTTCTGCTAAATCCGCACACAAGTGAGAGTGGAGACCTGTACCAGCATGATTGTCGGTGTTAATGGGATGCAGTGCTTCTGCTGAGGTGGGCTGATGAGCAAAGGATTCTGCGGGGCTGAGGCGTCGACACTTTTAGTAATCTCTTAATGGAGTTTAGTGGCAGGAAGGAACACGAGTGTGGCGAACTCACACATGCCGGGGGAATGCATCGTGCCACGGCAGCGAAAACAGTGAAGCGGACAAGAGCGAGGTCCAAAAAGGGCAGCAGCATCCTGTGAATTATATTTTTAGGAAAATTATACACAACCGTTTTAAGGGTTTGGTCCAATACATGACGTGAATATTCCTCTGCAAAACACATCTGCTCCTCGCAGAGGCAGACAGAGCCTGGTCAATAGCACGGTGCTGAGAGCAGGCCGGTTCTCAGCACAGGAAATCAAAAAGATCTAGGATCGTGTTGGTTTCTAGAAATCAATTCCTCGGTGGGCAAAACGTCTAGGATTGGGAGGAAGGCAGAGGTCTGCTCTATGGATTGCAGCTGGCAGACCTCAGTCCTCCGCAGCCGGCGGGTAAAAAGTAGCACCAAAGGAGTTTTAGCGCTCTCCTTCGCCGCCGCCTTTTTTTGCTCCGTTCAAATCCAAACTGGTTCTATTTGTCAGCAGCAGAGGTTCCTCGGACGTCGCCTTGTTTGCGGAGCTGTAGCAGAACGTAAAAACAACAACAACAAAAAAAAAATCAGCTCGCATGAAGTCATCTGCAGTTAAGCCATTCACTTCTCGCCATGAACAGAAATTGCAGCCAATTTTTCCTACAATTGTCCTCCTGGTACAAAAGAAAGAATGGCAGTCAGATCCAGCCTCCAAAATGCTGATGGCGGTGGAAAGTCAATTAGAGCTGAATCTGATAAATGAACATGTTAATGTGACGTGGGTCTAAACAGAGCAGTAGCTGGATCTGATGAAATGGCTGGAAGCTTTCCCTTCTCCAGCCCTCTCCCTCAATCACAGCACCGGATCCTTCGCGGCAGCGGAATTTCATTTGTATGCTAATGAGGAAAAGGGCAGCCATTTTGAAGACACCTGGTCTTTTGGCCTTTTCTTCCATGAGGCGTCTCCGCGCTCTCAAATCTTCACCATAAACAGAAAGGCTTCTGCCATTTCTTTTTTGGCCGCTGTGAAACAACCTTAACATTTTTTGTGAACCAGCTGACAGGAGACCAGAGGTTCAGTGCGCGCAGCGCTTTCCCATTTCTCTCGCCGGTGCATCTGGACGAGAGCCTCCACCTTGTTCTTCTAAGATGGCACCCAACGCTTGCTGGCTCCCAGAGAAAATGGAAAACACATGCCGGAGCGGGGCACGAAATGCTGCGTTGCTGGTTATGAGCCAGGAATGTATGAGGCCGGCCCGTCTTGACCAGTCCAGCTTGTATTCCTACACGGTTTCTCCATGTACGGCCAAAAGCTCCAGGACAATTTTTTGTTGGCCTGCCAGAACCAAATGGAAGGCACAACTCTACAGATACTCTGATCCGCAGTCTGGATCATCGATGATCTAAGAGTGCTATAAATTCATCTTCAGAAATCCAGGTTAGTGGCAGACAACATTGAGTGTTCACTTGCTCTTACCATTCATCACTGCATTCCACTTCCAGGTGACTCAAGCTTTCCAACATTAACATTATCAGTTGTGAAGAAAAACTCTAAACATCTATTGACTATTCCACAATGGGCATTTAGAATAGTGGCCTTCATTTCTGGCAGTCTGCTGGACTATTTGTTTCGTATTTACAAATGACAGTCATGTGCTTGCGAATATAAAATAGAATAGTCCACTGTAAAGCTCCAGACATGAAAGCAAGTACCTGCTCTAACACCCAAGACAAGTGTGCACCAACAGAGGAAGCCCACCGTGAACAGAGAGTAACTGAGGTTACAGTCTACCTGGCTACTCAGCAGCAGCTTTAGTACCTCGCACAGATCCTTTCACACGCATCTGGACAACAAATACACAGGAATCATTGGCATGGTCACACAACAGCCATCGAGATAAATGGCTTCAGTGTGCTCTGGTAGACGGGGGCCATCGGGCAATCTAGACTGGTTGGCTGAGGGTCTATTGAAAAAAAGTTTACAAATTCAACATATATTCTGAGTCATATTGTGGAGCGGAAATTCTTCATCAAGTGTGTTCAAGGTGGTCTATGACTTCATTTATGGCCTGAGGCGATGATTTCATTTCCTTCCATCACATTGAGTTGAACACCTCAGATGATCTCATGTAGAAGTCAACAAAGACAAGACGTGTGTCTGCATGGACATGTCGTATGATACAGGAGGAAAAGTCAATTTGTTAACAAGTAAAAATGACAGTATTGTGACCTAAACTCCTTCAGGAAAAAGAGAAATACATTGGAGGCACAGCTGAATGGAAAAAAAAGAAAAAAGAAACTTTGTTCATCTTTTCTCTTCTCAAAAATTGAATAATGCAAAGCACGTCTTGTTTTTAAATGAACACTGAGGTATTTTTTTAAAATTGAAAACACCAATAACCAAAACATACCTTGTCTTCCAAAAAAAAAAAGTATTATATGAGTACTTTTTTTTCTCAATTTGACTGATGAGCGCAGTAGAAAATGCCCATTGCTCAACTGCATCACACCGATCCACTACCATCACACAAACAACTCACCTCGTTCAGCTCTTTCTGGGTCTCAGCCTCCATCCGCCGAATGTCATCCATGTTCAGCTCCACCCACTTGTCGATCCAACAGAAAAGCTGACGGTGGAAGTTGGTGAAGATCCTCTTCTCTTGCTGGGAGGGAAGTATCGTTTTTTGTTTTTTTTTTAATCGATTTTATCGATGGTATTTTGCCTGTAAATGACATTTTGTTTGGCCCTGTATAACAACTATGAAGTGAAAGATTCAAGTTGTGATTATGAGGAGTGGAAAGAAAAATACATGAACCAGTTCCAGCATCTATCTAGTTTTAGAAATGAGAATGCAGTTGTTCAAAGATGCTTATTAAAAATGTCAGGAGGAAGGCTGCGATTTACTGAGCCTTCTGGTGTAGCGCTCGAGATTTAAAATTTCATTAGATGGACAATTAAAACCCGAGATGACAGAGTCGCTCTCTTCATTAGTACATCACGCATCAGAGGTTAATAAACAAGAGCTTCAGAGGCAGCTCATGTTATTTGTCTGGGAATTCATTCGATGAAGGCCTCATGATGAATTGAATTCCACCTACGCAACGGCGTTTCGATTCACGCCCAGTATGCATTGCAGTGCATTCTCCTTCTCACTTCTGTGGGTCGCCTTTCTTGACCAGCAAAGTGTTCTCACCTCATGGATGAAGCTCTCCACTTTACTCTGCAGGCCCCACCACTTGAACTTGACCGTGACCAGTTTGTAGGCACACATTTTTGGGCAGTCTGTCTTACTTGCAAGCTCTCTCTGTTCGGGGGGAAAAAGAAGGCAAAAGTTAAGAAAAAAACAGAAACTAGATAAGAGGGCAGAAACGTAACTTTCTGATACAGGAATACTTGGCAAAAAAAAAGCACAAGGCAGGGATATTATTTTTGCCAAATTCAGTCGATATGAAGCTAAAAAACCTCCTAAACATTAATACATAATGCTTAGAGCGTGGCGTTCTATAAAATAATTATCAATATGAAGATGTGCAGCGCTCAGATAAAAGTGCCCTAATCTACAACATACTTTTTAAATCCATCCGCTGCCTGCACTCTGCTCCGTCTGAAGACGAGAAGAAAAGCAGGCAGGGGGTGGAAGAAGAGCAAAGTGGATAAACTCCAGATGAAGGGACCATTTCTCTGCCTCCGCCCTGACAGCGACACCATTCCCGACAGGCATGCCTTTGTGGCCACGGAAGGCAGATAAAAAGGTGCCTGTGAAGCGATAAAGGCGCGGCGGTGCAAAGCCAGTTACATTATTAACACCTAGGACCTGCTCGCCCCAGAACACAGGCGCTCTCCCTGCGAGAACACCTGTTTAATTAATCACTGCTTTCTGGCTCGGCATTCCGAGAGAAAATGCCACAGACCCGCCTCAATCACCCTCATCCCACTTCCTTTTGATGCCATGATCATGGAGGAGAGCAAGAGAAGGGAAATGAGAAACATTTCTAAATTTGCAGTGGGTTTAGAAAAGTTGTCATCGCTAAAGGAGAACTTCACATGAAACGGATTCCACATCAAAACACTTACGGTGACATTTCTTCTCCCCCTCTCCGTGCCCCACTCAAAGGAGCAGAAGTTTTCAGAAATACAAAGTGTACCGATAAGCAAGCATGTGTGCATGCAGAGATAGACAAGTGTTTTACTGCTCAGAGAAGCGGCGGAAATTGTGTCTCTGTTGTCGCATAACTGCTGTTTTTTTTTTTTTTTTTTAAACACCTTTCAAAAACGTCCACAGTGGACGGGAAAGCCATCTAATTAAAAACACAAAATAAAAGTTACGTTTCTTTATTCATACTTTTAAAAGCACTTTGCTGCAGCCTTTGTTCAGAGCAAATTCTTCAAGGGAAAGAAAGTTTCTCACTGGGAACTCTCCGCTGCCGCAGACTAACTGGCTCCGCTCTGACCCCTTTCTGATGCTGCATCTTTGGTGAGAAACACGAAGATATTCGAACTTCATTTGAAGTCACCTCTATGATAATTCAGGACTGCTTTATTTATCACGTTTCAAGTGAAACAGCTGAGGCATGACAGGAGACAATAAATTAATTTTGGGATCAAATTCATAAGTCAGCAGCTTTTGGATACTGGTCTGACAAATTTTGACACACAACCATGACGACAAAAGTGAAACGCTGAACTACAGGGTCAGATGCGCACACTCTTGTACACGCCTAGCACAGATCTTTGATGTTCTTATGATCAAACCACCACTCAACACTTACAAGAGACTTGGAAGCAAAATGAACCCCAACACTATTTGTTGGGTCGGAGCATGCAACAATTGAAGTGAGCCACAGTTAACAAGGAATAAAGTTGAAATCCAAAAAGAATTGTTTCATTTTTCCATGAAAGCGTCACAACAAACCGAGAGAAAGAGACACAGACAGACAGAAAGAGACAGACACCCTGTGCATTACAGTTTTTTACTCAGTCAACAAATAACAGTTGGCTTTGGTACCAATAAGGCTGAGAGCTGACAGGAATATAGTTTTGTTTTTCTTCTAAATAAACACAAAACATTAATTGTGTCTGTATAATGGAGCCACACCTTTTGAAATGAAACAAACATTTTATAACCTGGGTCAAATTTCAACTTTTTTTCTGCCACTGTATTATGTAAAACAATATAAATTTCATATGAGGAGCATTTTTACCTTCCAGCTTGGTCCAAGCGGGCCTCTACCAGTTTTGGATGACTTGAAAATGGCGGGGTCTTCATCTGACTTGTAGTCCTGTAAGAAAGACAGACAAGGGCTGTGAGAGATAAATACCTGGGCATCCATCCCTGCTGCTGTTGCAGACAGGAAGCAGTACTGGTTCAACATGTAAACCATCTGGCTCTGCAGCAGAGGAGCACAGACCACTGCTTCTGTCAAACAGTTCCAGGGATACGAGAGTTCATTTACACAGGTGACTCAAAAGTAGGCAAGAAAAATAGCTGCTGCTTCTATTCCAGCCGTGCACTTGAATCACCTTTGTTGGTCCATGTGAAGGCACACTTTATGATCTCAGTACCATGTGCCTACTGGAGTAGGTAGCACTTATGAGGCTCCCTACAGTGATCACAGTCTGTGTTCCTGACTTGCGGGATCATTGAGGCACACTCAGCCCGGCCTGCAACTGTGAATCCAATAGACCATAACTAACCGCAAAGGAAAAAAAGTCCTTTGGTAGTGGCAGGAAGGAGTCTAAAGATGGAGACCAATGAGGCTGCCTACGCATATTCCGTCACTAGTTCACAACAATTCCGAGCCTGGGATAGCAGAGGCAATGAACCGGTGATAAATGGTGAGAAAAAGTGGGTGGAGTTGCATCAGATGGTTAGTAGTAGAGAGTCAAGAGCCAAATCGGCAGATGCCAACTATTGCTTGAACCACTCCAAGAGAAAACAGAAGTCGTAAGTGATGACAGGAAACGTCATCTTCAGTGTGTCACACACCCGTTTCAAAAACCCTGCCTATTTGTGCTTATCACACACACAGACCAAGGAGAGCATTTTTCACTGCCTTGCAGTGGCAACATACCATGAATACAGACATTCACATAGCTTTCACGTTTTATTGCGTCCACCATCAGCTATTGGGTTGGGATACACGCACGCACACGACAATGATTGGGCTGCGTTTGTCCCGATTTGACGGTCGGAGCAGACAATCAAATTTAGTTAAATGTGTTCAACTACTCCTGAGTTCAACTGGAACAAAAATGCAGCCGACCAAGAAGCAAGCTGAGTAAGAAATGGGTGGGGTGGGGTGGGGTGGGGTGGGGGGTCTTTTGACACTGACATCCAGAGGAGTAAACCACATCAGATTTGCCACCATCGTGGTCGATTCAGGTCCATTCTTCAGAGCTTTTACATGTATCCTGGGAACAGAGGTAGTGATACTGTCTACTATCATCCTGTTTCATCTTTGAGGTTTCATTTTCGATTGATCTCATGTGAGCACATGAGATTTCTGGCTTGGAAGTTGAGCTTCTGGATCGGCGGTGGGATAAAATGGTGATGGGTGGTGAGCTGCACCATCGTCATGCGCAGGGTCTTTGACAGAAAACATATCGATAGCAATTTTGAAAATCTTCAAGTGTGCCCCCTGCTTTATAATCCATTGTGCAGAAAGTGGCTTGAGTTGATGGGATGATCGATCACGCAGAAAATCCAGACCACAAGAGGCAGGGGTCAGAGGAGGAGGAGGAGACCCTCTGACATTGTACTCATGATCATTAACAAACTTGTATCAGCCAACTAGAAAAACACTCAGAGAGTGCAAACATCTACCAAGGAGCATCGGTCCACCCCAACCACTCCCATCGACAAAGCAGCCTTTAAAAAAATTACAAATAAATATTGGATCCAAATAGCAATCTGAACAGTCCTCTCTCGAAATATTGAACAGTGCTTTAAAAAAATAATAATGCTGACAGTGATACGGATCACTCCAAACATTTAATCATTTCTTCCTGAAATGTCACTAAATCATCCCATAACTTAAATCATTTTGTACACCGACAAACCAGCGCTGTCAAAAACCAAACATCCTTGGCGGAGGTCACCAGTACAACCATTACCGAACCCAAAGTACTGTCCACTTCAGACACAGCAGCAAACGCCAGATGCATTAGATGCATGCTGACTGTAACAGTGGCCATCGGCGCGAGACTGGTTCCAAATCGTCAGCCAGGAAAGAGAAACACAAATAAATGAAATAGCTTTCAAATTATCAACAACTCAAGGGCCCAGCTATTATAAATAAATCATGATCTGCCTGCAGCTAAGAGCTATTTTTCAGGGCTATCAGCCACCAGGAGGGTGCCAATCGCAGAGAAAGCCATGCAACACCACAAACACACACACACCGAGTGATTTGGTTGTTTTAATGCTGAGAGCTCCATCACTATAACAATACACTCTGCAGCGCTAATGAGGTCTGTGAATCGATGTGCCGTGGTTGACTCCCTGAATAAAACACAGTGATAAAGCAATAGTGTGTGTGTGTGTGTGTGTGTGTGTGTGTGTGTGTGTGTGTGTGTGTGTGTGTGTGTGTGTGTGTGTGTGTGTGTGTGTGTGTGTGTGTGTGTGTCTGGTTCTGGTTAGAAGTGTGAGCTTTAATTACACTAACAAACTCATCGGTGCTGGCGGTGCGTCCCAGGCCCCGCAGCAACGCCTGAGGCAGCGAGCTGATAGGGCCCGCAGTCACAACACACTCCTGCAGAGAGGCGTACCCATCGCCTTGTTAACTACCCACTACAAACAAACACACACTTGCGCCCAGAAACCGATGCTTCCTTGCCAAACACACACAGATATACACACCTAAATAAAATGAGGCAATGTGATGTCAAGCACCAGCAATAATGCGCAAACCTTTAAACACACACACAAAAAAAAACACTGACGCATTTTGGATTGTGGGCCAAACAATGTTGTTCTCAGTATTTTCCGCATGAAAATATTATTTTGCCTTTCATGCCTTTAGTGAATAGGACTGTCAACTTTATGTTAACAAAAAATAAAATATGATTAATGACTTTGACAGCAGCAGAAAGCACAGGCACACAACAAAACCAGACACCCATTAAAAACAGGAGATATGATGCCAATAGCACTGAACAAGATGGAAAATTATTTCATATTGGTGGAAAAACAGGGATTTTTCTAATTTGAAAAAGGACGTGCAAAGGTGAATGTACGTTGAAAGCCAAACTTTCACAAAAGGGACCTGTGCCACTGCCGTTTACACTTCAGACGAGTCGGGGGGACCTAAACTATCATTGCTCAATATAGATATGGGAACAATGCATTTCTCAGGGATGACCATATACTTGACCTGGTACTGATACCTGGCTTTGGGTATCATCTGATAACAATCCAATTCCACTGTTAAATTATTAACCTTTTGTCTATGCTGTGGGAAAACACTGGTCACGCATAGCGTAAAAGGCAAAAATGGCTTCATATGTAATTACAAATATATAAACCAAGCATTCACCAAATGTTGCTTGTGCTACTGCACCGCTGTTGCACTGCTTTAAATGAGCAAGGATTCTATTTCTAGCGGAGCTGCGAATGACCCCCACTTCGAGTTTGAGTGAAGAGGAACAAACAGACAGGAAATCTGCCTGTGAAAGTGATATGAATCCGGGAAAACCTCATAATAAAACACTATGTGTTGACTTTATTCACATTTTACTGTGAGAGCAAAAGGGAAATCCCAGCACCGGCTGCAGCTCCACACTGTGTTAAACCAAAACCAAATACTTGGCCATTGGAGTGTGGATGGCTGTAGTTCATGATCGTGGTTTTAACAGTACTTTTGACACAAGAAACTCTCAATGCTGTACCTGCTACCATCTTATCATTATGACCGGTGCCGCGTCTAATGTCAACGTGAGCACTACCATAAAGTTTATTTGCCAGAATCAGCTTCCCGAATCTGCAATTTTTCACCAATGCCAGAGGCTGGATCGGGTTGATACCGGGATGGGATCGGCGTATCCCTAATATTTTGTTTTGTATTTATACACCAATGTGTTGCCAGTGTATTGCTCAAATCACAGTTCTTCCAAAAACTCTGAGAACAGAACACTTTTCACACTAGAACCAAATCCAAATTGAACAACTACCTGTGCTGCACTAACCTCATCCAGCCATCTTCAGTAATGGACCAACATGTGCAATACCAATTGTTTTCTGGGCAGCAATATAATGTAAATACTCAAACAACAGAAAAATGCCAAATTAGACGACTAGAAACAAATCAGACTTTCAGCTGAAAAAAAATAAAAGCAAGTGAACACCCTCATTCATTTACAATGATTTATGAGGATGTGTTGAACATTGCTTACAGACTTGCATAGAATTTATAGTTGAGTGGAAGACAAAACCTGCCATCTGATGGATCAATACATATATATATTAATATTTTGTTAGTTTCAAAAACGTATATTTAAGTCGGTTATATTATCTGTGTATATAATAATCACCTTGCTGATTCACCAAGCTAGTCTGTAAATAAAAACACATTTGTCGATGACGTGTTCATTTGGAGAGCTCTCATGCCACACTGGCACCACATTAGTCGAGGAAACACATTTTACACATTATTCTCCCCATTGACCTTCATACAAATGTTAATTCGAGTTAAGGCCAATAGATCACTGGGCAGGATCAGCAGTTCACTATTGATTCTAATGGAGAAAATGTGAGCAAGAATATATGGGCAAGCATGTAATGACCATGTGTGTCCACATGAAGCCGCCAAACTGCGTTCCTCCTGAGTTATCCAGGCGATTCCACTTACCGCAGAGCTCACTTGACTTCTGTCCGCTATATCGATGTGCACGACCTCCACATCCCGCCACTCATTGCTGTCTAACTGATGCACCTGAAGCAAAATCAACAGAACCACATGAAATACTTCTGGACAAAATAAAACGCCTGATTCACGCTCTTACGTTTTCTTGCGTTCCGAGATCCGGTTTGTGCCATGTCTCAATCTTAATGAAGAAAGAATCTTTCATATAATCATTCTGGAAAAAAGACGAACGTCACAAATCAATTAAAATCACAAACATCACAAACATTTTTATAATATGCTTCAAAAGATACATACCGTCACAACTGATTTAGAGGTACCATGAAAAGAGAGAACAAAGAAAGACTCAATGAAAACAGGGAAAAGAGTGTAAAACAGTAAAGAGGGAATGGGACTCACCGGTTTTGCAGTAAGGGTAGGCGTTCCAGGCTTTTTCATGAAACACCAGGGAGCCTTCAGGGGCTATCAGCTTGACAAATGCTGGGACTTTACTGTGGTGGCAACACAACAGGAGAGGGTCAGACACACGTGGGTGGAAAACAGCTATGATCTAGTCATTACAGGGGGAGTTGGACATGCAAACAGCCACTCCAGACAAACTATTCTATACATACAGATATACAATACTGCCACCAACTGGCGTATTGTCGCAGTTACATCTTTAACAAAAAATTGGAGAGTTGAAAATGTGCAATAAACGCACCTTTATAAATGTCATACACCTTAATACACTGGTTAAAGAGTAATTACAGACGAATATTCCATTATATTGGGAGTTGCGCCTCAAGGCCTCACCGTCCAAAAGTTACCTTTTAAGGTGGTAGACTTTGTGTGTATACTGTCCCTTCTCTCCATCTTTCTCATAAGGCTCATTCTTGAGGACCTCGATTCCCTCGCCACCTCCCGTCTCGTTCTTACTGGCTTCAGCCACAGAGAACAACTGGCCCACCTGATACTGGAAAAAGTGAATAACAAAAAAAACAATTACGCACCGATAGAATTCAGTATTTGGTAGCTTTTTTTTCCCCCCTGTATTTTTCTGTGTCATCTATACTTGTCGTATTTTCACGAAAACAACTTCTGGTACGTCTTTGTTGAAAATAAGTGAAAATAAACAATGAAGCAAATGTGAACAGGGAGTTTTAAATTTGTGAGTTTATTACAAATAGGTTGGTGAAAAATCAATTCATTAAACATACAGATTACAACGTAGCTCATTCAGCCATAAAGTGCAAGAATTATGGTGGTGATGGTAAATTAAATAACAAAAGATCGGCTGCAGCTGCGGCTATGCTGAGTCAAACAACGCTGATGATTATGGAGAGTTGTGGTTAGAGAGACAGCAGACAACTTACCTCTTCTACGCTGCAGGGCAAAACCACACGGCTGCAAAATAAAGGGCAGTCATTAAACAAAGCCTTGTTCTACACAACAGTCAAAGTTGGGAAATAATATTACATTACAAACTGAGACCTGACTTTAGCAACAAAAGTTTAAAACTAAAAGGACAAAAAAAATCTATGCAGTGTTTCTAAAGAGACATGGCAATAATAAATAAAACGACCAAGTGAAGGAAGGGAACAAACTTTGTCAACAGAAACACCTAAGGAAAAAAAGTCACGTGGTTGGCTATCTATGGAAAGTACAACACCTATGTGGTCGACAAACAACGTGGGGAGTAAGTAGGCCAGGCAGCTGCAGCAGCGAAATTAAGGTGATTCAAAGATGGTAAAATGAAGAAACAATTCACTAGGAGGAACGGGAACCCATACAATGCACACATAAAACCGACCAAAGTAATGACTTTTCAAATGGAAAAATATCATTATTGGAAAGCCACGATGGATCCTATGCACTAACAGGATGGGTTTTATATTAGCTCCTTTGTGCCCAGAGGAGAACTGCAGCAGCCCAACCAAGTGAGTAGACTGGGTAAAGTTGTGCTCAGCTCTAACAAATGAGTCACCACTGGCTCCATAAGGTTTGTACAGAAGGGCCCGTCCTCCTCTTGTGGGGCCTTTATTGACAGTGTCATGTTAACTCCACAAACAAAAGGCGGCTCAAACTCAACCCATGTGGCAAGCATGAGGAGATGCCACGGTGAACTTTACGCTGGCCAACATTGCCAATAATTCGCCGTTGAATAACGGGTGAGGAAATACTCCATGAAGTTTACCGGGGTAGCAAGGATGCTGTCAGTTGCCAGGAGTGTCTCAACAGGAATGTCAGACAACATCCAGAAAAGACCAGGAATATACACTTACCAGTGACAGAACATTGGGGAAGACTTTCAACAGGAATACATTTTGATGCATTCTAACTTCTGACCTTAAACATTAAAACCTTCACAGTACTGTACCCAACATGATAGTAAATAAAATGATAATATGCAGGTATAATTTCATCCACTATTTTTTATAGAATATACACAAAGGAACATTTCTAAAAAGTTCCTGGTGCTAATAACCAGTGACGGTACTGTTGATTTTATATAGCCGATTTTAATTATAAACACAATACCCTCAAAAAATGTGCGGATACATAAAAAAGGGGATTTCAAATCCTCAGTTTTAAGTAAAAATGGTGTGAAGATTAGCAGGAGCAAATTCAAAATCCAGTTGCCCTGTGTATATCCTCGACACCGTATCAAAGGAAAACCACTGTTACTGACATGAGCAGTGAACAATGTACACAAGGCAGTCAAATCTAATCTGATCTGATCTGATACAGACCGCTGCAATCTAGAGATGCAATCACTGGTTTTACTGTTACCCTTTTTTCTTAACGTAACCACGTCGTGAATGTATTGATTGTATTGTTTTATCTACAGCTATAAGAAGAGGCAAAAGTAAACAGCCTTGTAGCGGTTTGAAAAACGTCGAATCTGCGGATCTGTCACGTAAAATGTATAACTGCTTCAACACATTTAGCAGAAGTTTAATGGTTCATACAACAAAAGCGTGTACAGCTAGTCGCTTGTGTGTCGGTTTGCTGTACTTTTAGATGTTTCTTTTTTTTCAACAATCTGGAATTACAACATATCAACCTGTGGCTCCCATACACAACGTGATGCTAACAGTTAGCCGTGAAGTGAGTGGATGTGGTTAGCTGTCTCAGCGGATACAGCACGCTGTAGCCTGGACTCCGGCTGGATAGAACAACACTTTACGTCTGACTACAAACGTATCATTCGATATCATTTAAGAGTCTATAGAAAGAATGAAATTGGAAAGCGAAAAAGAACATATCCAGCAAATTAGTTTAAGTTACATTACCGCAAGTCGTAACGAGTAGTACAACTGGCTTTATTAGTGCCAGAAGTGTGAATAATAGAGGAGATTTAGGGAGAGTTTTGGTGGAAGTGAGCGAGATAACGGTCGCTGTCACGGCGCCGCTGTCAAAGCCGGTAGGCCGGAGCTGCTCTTGAGCAACGCCAGCCGCCCCGCGTGTGCTCAGACACTCGGGCTGAGACCAAGTTTTCACCGGTCGGACAACATTCAAACACAGCTCAAGTCGCCCCGGACCCTCCGCGGGGTTTGAGAGAAGCCAAAAACAGCAGAAAAAGGCAACATTCACGCTTCGCAACTCACTATTCTTTGGCGACGACCATGTTCACCAGCTTCCTTCGTCTCCTCCGGCACTGCCCTGCGCTGGATGACTGGTGCTGACGTCATAGACTTGTATTTGGGCGCAGTCTGCCACGTGACTTCAGTGAAGTCAACCTCGAAATTCTTGCGTTTAATCTGCTTGTCCCCCAACCATAAACAGTCCCTGGCAGTACAAACCACGTGCAATGACAACAAAACTAATACAATAAATATGTATGACCGGAACCACTCTGGCTTAGAAGTTTGGGGCAAAAAAAATTCAGTCTTGGTTTGAAACATTTATATATATATATATATATATATATATATATATATATATATATATACGTGCACAGAATATTTGGACCAGTGCAAATAGCATTCTCAGGTACAAATCACGGTGTATATATATATATATATATTTCTTTTTTTTTTTTGAGTCCCCAGAAATGCATCTTACAAATGCCAACACACCACCTGCCCCCGGTACTGTACTTTTAATGTGCTGCCAAGCACTGAAAACTTTCTAACTTTATATTATTGATGAGATCGATGAACACATCAAGCATTGCGAAGACGTGCTCCTGAAAAGAAGTTAGCGCTTTTTCACTCACCTCCATGGCGTCCTGTGTTGCTTCTCTCATAAAAAAAAAAAACGTAACAAATGAAGAAACAACTCCAGACATTTCCCCTGCTGACCCAGTGTGACCAACCAAGTAGCAACATTGACAACTAGCATTGGCTTTTATGCCAATCAACACCACCAGAGTTATATCAATTCTCTGTATATAAAAGCCAAAGGAAAAGCAAGTGGAAATCCTTAAAAATGTGCATTAAAAATGGTCCGTGAGGGACCCAGCTGGTCCGTATGACGTTTGAACCCTATGGATTAGAACCTTAGGAAGTACATATTCATCCCCTTTTACACTTTGGTTCAACATTATTTGAACTGTATTTGTAATGAATGAAACTGACTAAGTATATTTGCAGTTACTGAGACTTGTTTAGTTATTAGCTCGTGCTGCGAGTAAGGTTGGTACAATGTCGTCAGATATATTTTCAGACTTTGATCATCTCATGAAGTTTAGTCTGAAACTTGCTGTGTTGTACCTGGTGGAGAAGCCTGAGGGACTTAGAAGTATTCCCTTCAGACAACCGAGTCAGTCCGGAGGTGTGTGCTGTGGAACCAGTGAGAATACAAGAGAGCCACCCTGTGTTTTTAATTGAAACCGTTTACTGATAAATGGCAGGTGGTTGCATGAAACCTTGATGTTTAATCTCAAAAATCATGGCTAAAAAGTCATACATTATACTGAACATTGAATAGCAAGAGAACCCATGCTTCAGAGCAGACACTCAATTCACAAAGAAATCAGGCAAAATGCCCCGTTTGATTTCAATAAAAAATATTAAATCTTTTTTTCCTCCATTCTATCCATCTTTACACGGTACATGTTTCTTCACCTTTTATTCATATAAAAACGCTTAATACTGATTGTGAACCACTGGAATTAATTTACAAACATAATATTAATTATTATAACATTAATAACATTGCAAACAATAATAATAATAATAACAATAACCATTAAATTTGAAAAGAGAAAAAATCCGAACAAAGAAAATCAGTTGTAGCTGTTGCGTTTTGGCCCACACAAACAAGATTTTTTTCTGGAGCAAATACTAAATGGCATTTACAGAAACCTGACACACAGATACACACAAACACAGTATCAGGTCGTGGAGTATTTTTCATTGCCATTTACAGTATTATGGGCACGAAGACAAGACACTCTAAAGCATTCAAGTGCCGTTGCAAGACCGCACTCACTGACCGGATGAGTCCTTGAAGCGGTCAGCTTTTTTGGCCCTTCTCTTCCTGCTTGTAAAACCCGGGGGGGGCCACGTTGAAAGTCTCAGCATTTAGAGGAAGGGAAGAACCTCCCTGGCGAGAGGAACTTGTATCCATTGCCAGCAGGTAGTCTGATAGAATGAGCACCAGGACTACTGCTCGTGGAGAAGGCGGGTGACGGGGCCACCTTTCTGGGGTTGGAGCAGTGATGTCCGTTCGAAGAGTTCTTGCTCCCCCGGTCCAGTGACTGCAGCCCCATCTCCCGCAGTTCCAGGCTGTCTTGAGTTTCACTCGGGGAGCACCTCCGTGGCGAAAGGTTAAGAAGACTCAGCACATCCCGGCTGGCAGCAGCCAGAGGTCCCGGGGAAGCGTGGACGGCTCTGACAGGACCCAGCTGCTGCTGTTGCTGGGCCGCAGCATTGGCCCAGAAGGTCTTCAGATTGTGGATAGCTTGGACTTTCTCATCAATGACGCCTCTTCTGAGGCGGTCCAGGTCTGATGGCTCAGCTGATGTGGAGCATGCAGATCCAGTAGAGGAGTAGGAGAGCGCTGGGGAGGGGGCGCTGCCAGCAGGGGACTGGTGGCCGGAACTGGGCGAAATGTTGCTCGGAGATCGAGATATGTGTCCGCTGTACGGGGAGCTGGGATACTTTAATTTGAACTGGGCGTGGCTGTCCAGCGTGGGCGATGGATGACTGCCATCCTTTTGGGAAGACTCGGAGACAGCAGGGCTGTTGTAACCGGAACTTATCTTTTGCAGGGAAGAAGAGCGGGAGGGGGGTTTAGGCTTTGGGGAAGAGTGAAGGCGACCACTGGCGCTGCTATTCGGCCGGCTGAACGCACTGGTTTCGGAGGCGCGGAAGGCGCTGCTTCGAGCTGTGCCTCCTCCTGCAGAGGCACCCTCTGCCCCTGCCCGCTGTAGGCTACCAACGGCACGCAAGTGCGAGTGGGTTTCCTCCAGGATCTTCTGCGCCAGCTCCTGAGGATCTAGAGGGGCCACCTTTTCTTCCTGAGACTTGACCGTGCTGTCTGTCTCCGTGCTGGACTGGTCGGATTCACCCGTGTCGGAGCTGCTCACTTTACCCACCTTTTGAAAGGGCGAGTTTGGACTTGGCACCAGGCAGGTTTTGACCGGGGAAGTGGGGGTGCTGACGCTGCCTCGGGATGACACTGACACGGTGTAGCCTCTTCCCGCCCTGGAAGCGGAGCCTCCAGAGACCCCCCTCCCTCCTCGGTGGTGACGCTGGCTGTGTCCAGGTGGAAAAGGCAAGGAGTCGCAGTGGCTGCCCAGGGGCTCGCTGCTAATAATAGAGAAGCCTTCATACTCCTCCTCCTCCCCTCGGGTGCCTCCCAGTGTCGCGGCGGCCCCGTGGGGAGAGGAGCGACTGCGTGGAACGTGAGGGTGTCGGTGGGCTGAATAGTGGGCCGTGGCACCGCTGCGCTGGCGGTGACTGAGGAAATCACAATCGGACTTGGAAGCGAAGCTCATGGAGGAAGCTACAGAGCTGAGACTATAAACAGAGATCGCGTCTGAGGCCTGACTGTCCAGGCAGGAAGGAGAGAAGGGGAGGGTGGAGTAACCCAGAGGCAGAGGGTTGGAGACAGACTGCGCCGAAGCAAGGGACTCCAGCGAGGACGAGCTGTCCAGGCTCAGACGCTTGGGCAGTTCTGTGGAGTCTGAGGGGAGATGCAAGTATTGATCAGGTACATGTGTTTTATAGGCTCATTACAGGCCTATTTAGCCAGCAGGCCTGAGAGAGAAACGCAGAATGTGTCACCACTATTTGAAGTTGAAGCTGAACACAACAGTGGTAGATAAACACAGCTAAAATAAGGAGGCGGCGAGGAGCAGCGTGTTAAAATAAACATTCAGAATTCCAGCTCAGACAAATGTTGCATCTGATTCGCCCTCGACTTTGTCTTTAGTCACCGCACTGAGTTTCTCACCTCTTGTCTACACAAAACCATGACATTACAGCTGAGCAGCACTGATCCCAGGACACCGTATATTGACTTTTGAGAAAACATCTATAAATCAGTGGGGAAAAAAAAGCATTTTACACGTACCAAAAAGTGCCAGCAGAGACTGAAGAGCAAAGTGCAAGGTACGGCGATTGGCTAGTTTGCCGGTTTTCAGAACCACTTCTTCCTGGCCCACCTCGCACAAGTCAAACCCTGCATGGCAACAGCAAAACATGGTTAGCGTCAACAGGAAAAAGGTCTCCTTGAGTCTAACACGATGCGTACCGAGGGCAGCTAGGAACTCGTGGCACCCCGGCAGTCTCCACAGCTGCACGCTGATGGACACCTGAATGGGCAGCAGGGAGAAGTCCTGCTCCTTTTCACCTGTCTGAAGCTGAACTAGCACCTGATGGAGCTGCGAGGGGAGAACGATGGAGAGACACAGGATTAAAGTGATGCAAAAAATATGCATGACACTAAATAGCATGAAAAATATAAGGGACTATCCAAAATGGCATGCGACTGAGCAGTATTTATTTCCTAAAAAATAAAAATAAAAGCACAAATATACACATGACATGATTTTGTATTACACTTAAGATGAATTATTTTTTTTAATTCAATTTTGTAGAAATTCAAACACTTGCACACAATTTAATATATAGTATATACATACATACACTAAAAATAAGCGCTAAATACTGTTCTGCATTACATTACTTACACAATGAAAATACTACTCTTCTACACAAAGCTCAGCGCGTTTGTTTTTGCAACGCTGAAGCGCAAAAAAGCAGAACAAAGTCCAGAACACAGGTGCCCTTTCACGCCAGAGGATTACTGCGTCCAAAACAAGGATCCCATTGTAAATCTGACGTAACTGTTCAGAGCGTAAAAATATTCTCCCACACTACTGTTTTAGATTACGTAGGGATTTACTTTGATCGCCTCAAGTGTGCCCTCCAATGAACTGGGGTACAGGAACTACTGAGACGGGAGGGAACTATATTTCTTTAATCCAGATCTTGATCCGTCTAATGAAGGTAATAAAGTACGAGCTGGGAGAGAAACAGGCAGTTGAAGAAAGACTCACCATTGCCACCATATTTTTAACAGCCTTCAGAGAGCAAGTTAGATGAGAGGAAGAGAAAACAAGAGTTTAATAGCATGCACACAGAGCGTTCTCATACACGAAAGGGCAGTGAGAGAAGGAGAGGCACTGGGAAAATAACACATAACTGAGTAGACTTACAAGTCACATGGACACATAGAGAGGAAATAGGGATAAAGATTATCGCCCCACATGTTTGGATGTGAAAGAATATGAACTTAAAGGACTATTGGGATTTCAATGCAGATTTGGAGGTGTGCGCTTGCACGTGTAATGTGATGTACTGCGTTCATACACCCAGACATGAGTTTTCAACACCGCAAGGTCTCACACAGAACCTCAATCCTAACTATAAAAACACACATGTAGAGCAGAGAATAAGGTTAGAGCCAAGTATTGCTCTGCTGTAAAGACACCATCGTTTCTATTGAGGCTTGAACCTCTTTACCAGTGAAGTTATAGACATGTGGGCTGGGTTTATGTTGATTTAATGGCTGAAGAAGGGTTAAAAAATGTGCTGTGAGTGAGTGTTTTTGTCACCTTTTCCAAGCCAAATTACATGACAGTGAGCTCTCGACAGTGTAACTGCAGTTTAAATGGAAAAAAAAAGAAAGAGGTAATATGGTTGAGTGAGAAAAACGTGTTCTGACTCATTTCCTATCGTAATAAACACTTTCCATCGGTACAGATTTTTCTATTCCAATATCACTCAGTCTGCTTCACTCTTGACCCTTGTATTGAGGCTTCACTAGTGCAGCTGCTCTACGATTGTGCTGAGTCCTCTCTGTTTTCAGATGGAATTTTTCTTGAATTTTCTGGACTTAGAAAAGCAGACGTTGAATCCTGTCTAACTTTGCCACAACATACTTCTATGTTTTTCGTTTTTTGAGCTAAAACACTATAAATATACTTTTACAACAGAAAGTTTGGTGCTGCTCTGAAGTGTGGAAAAAAAAGTTCACCAAAAAACCTAAAATCTAGTATAAAAAGTGCTTTTTTTCATGGCTGAGGGACGTTAACCCACTGTCACCCAGTGGATGAAAATGTGCATTTAGACCATAGTTTGGGAATTGATCCGAGTTTCAGACTGAAACAAGGACAGCATTTTTTACGGACACAAAAGTTTGATCCGAAGAATGCGGCAGTCTGACAGCAGGGCGTGCAATACTTTGTAGTATGTACCAAGAGCTCCATGTGTGTCTGAATCTAACGCTCTGCCATCCAAGGGACGTACCCGGTTGATGAGCTGCTCGCCTGCTTCTGAAGCTGTGATGAGTTTGCACAGAGCTTGGAGAGCTGGTGGTGGTAGACCTGATGAAAAGAGCGGTATTAATCACAGCGCGCTGAAATATTACGCAACAGATCATTTCAAAAGGATGAGCAACTACACACCCAGGAGCGACTGCAAGGTGGTGCTGCACTGCTGGAGCCTGTCCCCCGGATCAGCGGTGGGGAAGAAGACAGCAGCAGGGATGCTGGAGCCTGCAGAGTCCAGACGGAAGCCCACAGCTGTCAGAAGAGCCTGCCAGCCGGGGACCCCGCCCACCTTGTTCTCCACACTCTGCTGTGATGTGTACATGGAGTTGCGCTGCCCGTTTTGGATCCTTTGCAGAGACTTCTCCACCTGAAATCCAGGACATGTTTGAGTGGACCGCGGCACCGAGATGTGCGTACAGTGAGTTGTTGCTAACCAGGTGGAGCAGCACTCGCAGGGCATCACGAGCACGATCTGGGTACTGCAGGATCTCAGCCAGAGCTTGGCCAATGAGAGAGGAGGGGCTGTTGAGCTTCACATCGCTGCCAATGAGCATGTACCCTGCGCAGAGGACCACAACACAACTGCTTACATTTCAATCATATTCAACACAATATTGCAGTTGAAGTACAAACAAACCTCACATTTACGCAGCGTTAAACACAGACACTTTTGTGAACACTGGTGATATGCTTACGACACATAACACAATGACAATATGTGTGAATAGAATAACTGTGATTTTGTTCTGAAGTTTCCTCAATTGCTTTTCTTTGAGCTGAATCGCACATCTGGTCCAGTTAAAACAGGTAGAAACTAAACGTTTTGGCGTGGTAAAACACAACATTCACTTGTATCACTGAAATAATCTAGCCACAATATTGGACAAGAAAATCGCAGTGTGGGTGGAAACAAAGTAGTTTGTGTTGTGCTAGTACAGTGTTAAACTAATCATCTCAAATGAATAGGACTGCTCTGAAATAAAATAAAATAAAATAAAATAAAGTGGGGGTAAAGTCAGGACTGACCAGCCCAGTTGGATGGATGTGAGTACTGCTTGCTGCTCTGAACCGTCTTCATGGCATCAGCCAATGCTGCGCTGGCCTTGGTCCCGTTGAGCAAGGCAGTGTAGAAAGCATGAACGAAAACCTTCGAGGCTGCCACCGGGACGGGCCACAAGGACACCAGGACACACTGAGCACCGGCAGCCAGGAACGACCTGGTCAGTCCGACGACCCCATCGGCAGTCACCTTGCTGCTGGACTCCAGGTACGAGCTGAAAGGAGATGTTGGCAAGTTACTTGCAGTGGCACCTCTGGCAAGGGACAAGTCAGAGTTGCTCCATGTTTTGTTCAAAAGATATAAACAGCCCTCTCACCCCAACACCACCAGCTTGACAGGCAACCTCAAGTCCAGGATATCTGCAGCCGTGAGCAGGAACTCCTGCAGGGACGGGCTGTCACAGATGCTCTCCACGTCGCTGCCGTCGTCCTGCATGTGGAGGGATTCAGGGATGGTGTAGCCGCTCCCGACCGAACCCTTCCTTCCTCTGCTGCTGCTCCCCCTCCTTCCTCCCCCGCCCCGTCCGACCGTTCCCACACTGGAACCCGCTCCGCCAGTGACGCTCTCGGGGTTTGGAGTGAGCACCAGCGCTGCCAGTTTCCATGAAATATGGGTGGCAAAGTGGGCACACTCAGCCTGCGTGAGAGCGCTCATCACCCTCTCTTTAGTGGCGGCCGAGCCGGCCAGAGGCTGGCAGCCCAGTAGCTCCGCCACCATGAGCGCCTCTTCCTCTGCCGACGGCATCGGCCCCCATAGCCACCGGTCCATCACCGGGGAAGGCAGTCTGGGGTTCCCCACCACTGCCGCCATTGAGACCCCACCACATGGAGCTGGTCCCGGACGTCTGGGGTGAACCTGTGAGGTGAGACGACAAATAGCATTCACAAGAAGAAGACAACGTTTATCTTTTAAAAAAAGGTTTTACCTTTGAACTGGATCCGAGGCCTTGAATTGAGGGGACTGCGATGAGGCTGAAGCGTTCATACAGATATTCATTCGACGAACTGCCTTTGAGCAAGGCGAAGGGGATGAGATAGAGCTCTCCCTCCAGGACCATCACTAGCTGTCTGTGTCTGCCCACCGGTCCGCTGGAGTGCATCAGACCCTGAAGACCAACACAACATGTAAACCTCCTTCCTCGAAGCAATATCTACATCGAGTCTTATGAAACACCGGGGGAGGGCGAGCGCTTACCCCTTCCATGGGTGCAATGAGCAGGTCATAAAGAGCCCGGAGAGGAGGCTTCCCCAGCCCGCTGGAGCGGTGCGGCAGAGAAGAGCTGCCGTCTTTGGCGGGAGACATTGTGTTACTGAAGAGGCTGGTCATACTCTGACAACTCCTGGATAAACGCAAACATAATCCGGAATGAGTCGACTGGATACAGTCAGACATATCTGTAACAACGCCTGCAGCCGCACGCAATGTCATCAACACAGCTTGGTTGTCAAAGTGAGTTCAATTAAAATCCAGGAGAACTCAAAGTTGCCGGTGCAGCAGCTGTCAAAAAGCCGCAAACAGAAGAGAATATCACATCCAAAGACCTTCATCCGCGAACACACCGCTTTGGAATCTGAAAAACAACTCTGTCATCTCAACATTACAGTGAATTTAATAAGTACTTCTAACCATCTGAAAAAGTCCGGCAGTCATTTGGGACACAGTTACTATATATAACTTATAGTTGTAACTTGAACCCAGCACTGATATACATCAGTTGTTATCGAGCTCTCGCTGTTCCTGAATAAGAGCTGAATAAGAGGAACAAGAAAGTGCTACATTGTCTCACAAGGGAACTTGGTTTGGCTCTTGGACTGTCGTAATAAATAAATGGTGGCTGTTTAAAAAGCAATAATGTGGTCTGAAGTTTCTCTACAGAGCATGAGGACGAGTGCATATACGATTAGATCACATTGTTTTACATGTGTGGAATTCAATCATAAAATAATCATTAAAAAATGATTTTACATTTAGGAAATTGTGAGCCAACAAATTTAAAATGACTTTATAAAAGCATCAGGACAAAGGCAGTGTTCTTATGAGGTGACATACACAAGTGGAATGTGGGAGGAAACTCATTCAGGGCGACATAAAACCCTCAAAAGCTCGAGTTGAATCGACATCTCAAGTATCAATATGAACCACAAGATGGCAGTGTTGCGCTTCGGGGGTCTGCTGAAGGATCCACTCTTCATACATTATGTATTCATCACAACTTAAAGGCTGGGGCTGTGACTTATTCCTTAACTTGGGAGTTAGTGAAACAAAGCGCATTTGTCACGTCAGGAGGAGCGTCAGCTCTTCGCTCAGAACACGGCAGAGCTAATGGTTGGCCGTGGGGTAGGAGCTGCGTGGTACAGTGGCCACACAAGGCCGGGCTTTATGGCCACACTTGTCACTCCTTTCAATCTACTCCCCAGCTCCAGTGTCTTCGGGCCGCGAGCCAGTCGACATCTATCCTGCTGGCCTTCTGCTCGCCCCAGGCCACTGGATCCCCTCCAGTCCCCACACTCTGTCTCCCTCTCGGGCTCTGGCGGGAGCCTCCATGGGAAAGCAAACAATCGTTTTTTAACTTGACACACCGCATGAGAGAGAAAAGGAGGGATAGGTGGAGGTGAGTTTCAAATGTCCAGGGACTGGATAAGAGAAAGGAGGACGACGGGTGGTGGTGGAGACCTGCTTGAACTCCTACTTGAAGTGTGAGTGTTCCGCCAGCACTGACAAGGCAGACATGCTTCTGTTTTGAAGCGCTTGCATGAGGAATTGCATGACAAGTCCAAGTAGACATTGTAATTACGGCTGCCGGAAAAAGCCCACCTAACTCCCATAATGCACTGCAACAAAACCATGATCAGAGCTCCATCCTTGCTGGACACTACAAGGTTACTCAGATCACGATTAATACGACTGAAAGTAAGTAAGTACCTCATGTAAACTCAGACACACCAAACGACAACAGACGCCTCATGATAAAGTGGCAGCAAGCAACACAGGAGTGTCCAACTGCAGGGGCTCATCCATCATAGTAACACCTTGAGAGCTACTGCCAGAATGTAACTAAAGTTTTATTACATGTTAACATAACATGTAGTTAAGATTAATAGTCCTCAATTAATGAATGGAGTAAGCCTTGAATGCTTTAAGGGTGTTTACAGGGAGGCAACAGCGCTTCACCATGAGCGTCAATATAAATGGGAAAGTGGTAAAATTATACAATAAAAAGAAGATACTAAAGTTACAAAATATTTATTTTCTGTTCAGTTTTTCTCAGTACTGATATACCGTAACTTCCGGACTATAGAGCGCATCGGAATATTAGCCGCACCCACTCAATTTAAGAAGGAAAACAGACCGCACCGGTCTGTAAGCCACAGGTTCAGTGGTGCACAGGCTTAAAAACACTTTTCAAAACGAGTTGTGAAAACGGGGTCCAGCATCGAGAGTGAGGTAATAGCAGAAACAAGCTGCGTAATACGGAGCGTCTTG
Organism: Synchiropus splendidus; assembly: GCF_027744825.2. Lineage (NCBI taxonomy): Eukaryota > Metazoa > Chordata > Actinopteri > Syngnathiformes > Callionymidae > Synchiropus > Synchiropus splendidus. The sequence continues at coordinate 19,781,446 of NC_071340.1, forward strand.
ATTTATCCACGCTGCTCTCACAATAGACAAGGTGCATCTCTCCAGCGGGATCAAGTCAGCGGCCAAACCCCGACTCGCTTGTGTTCATGTTGTACTTTTGAGCCGAACACATTTTGTCTCCAGACAGCGTCTCACATCTTTTATTGACATTAAAGCCCTCAAAATGCGCTGTTTTCCCCCCCAAGTGCCTGAAGTGCAGACACCACTGCCGGTCTCAGTGGCTGCTTCTCCATACCAGACCTCCAGGAGGTCGACTCTGTGGATGGAGCTGTGGACACAAGGGGCCAAAACAGCGCATTTTGAGAGCTTCAAGGGTAAATAAAAAGCGTCCGATTTCATTGATTCAATCGGCATATATTAGCCGTGGATGACTCAGACCGCGAGAAAAAAGTAGCGGCTTATAGTCCCAAAATTACGGTATTAACTTTTGTTAGTTTTTCTAGTAAATAATATTAATATTAATATAAATAATATTATCTTGCATATCTTTGAAAACTAAACAAGATTTTTCCTATTGTTTTCCACGATAATATTGGGTCAAATTTTAAAACTTTTTTCCATCCATCCATCAGTTTTGTCCTTTATCACATAGAAATGGGTCAATGGTTATGCTTCTGGAATATGTAACTATTCCAGACACTGAGTGGATTACAAAGAGACAGTCATTATCGCCCTTTCTTCATTGAGCACCTAATTGGGGTCGATTACATCGCGGGATGAAAATAGGTCAGCGGGTGATAATACCAGAGGAAGAGATGACATCATGGAGAGCCATTGTAGACTCCGCCCCCCTTGATGTTTTCATTCAGAAACCAGGAAGGGACAGCGCAATATTGAAGACGAAATAAAGCAAAAGAAAAGCAGCGTCAGAGCACCTGTTTAAATTCACCACCACAACATGAAAGGACAATGAGATTTGGTTTCATTATCTCCTGCTTTAAAGCACGGTGATAAATGAAACTCTCCGCGGCTCCAGAAGCTTTAGCATTCAGACTTTTTGAAGCCCAAAAGAATGAGCGGATTATTACCGGCAGCCCATTAAAGGGGCTTAATGAGCACCGAGACTCAATTAAATGTGGAATTACCCCTCATCAAAGAGCAGCTCAACTGTGGACGAGGACAAGGAAATATGGCCAAGACTCACACACACACATATATAGTGTCCAAATAAACAATTGAAGGGAGGTGCGGGAGAAAGCCACCGTCAGACTCACTGCTGTTATAATCTGCACAGCAAACAGAAGGGGCAAACATCTAAAAAAACCCGGCTCATTGTTGTCGCTCGGCACACACCATCAGCGGAGAGTTGATAAAGGCTTTAGAAGCTTGACTCTCCTGGCTCTTTTTAATAAGGAGGATTCACGCTCTGCATCTGCAGAGGATGAACAATGAAGCAAAGGATTCCTTTCACAGATGAGCCGGGGTGCTGGTTGATTCTTTATCTCGGGGTGTAAATAAGCAGCAGCGCCCCGCTCCATGAGGTGACATCCTCCCACCTGTTGAAAAGGTTGTTCCGGGAGACCATGCGCAGGAATCCGGTCGGATCGGTGACGGAATTGAGCTTGTTGTTGAGCTCTTCAAACTGTTGGTCCAGCGAATCCCCCGCTTCGCTCTCCGTCTCGCTGTTTGAACACCCCCTGGATGAGGAACAACAGGATCAAGAGTAAGAGAAATAGAGCCTTCGGCACGGGACTCAAAACACAGATTTCTCTGTAGAGGAATACAATCTCTTTATCCGTGCAAAAACCATCACACACTTGGCCTGATTTCCCAAACACGCAGACAGTAAGCCGGCGCGAGATCTTTTCATTAAAACGCTGTTAATGTCAAAACCATGGATGACTGCTCTTCCACAATGCTCCTTCATGCTTGGTCTCAAAAGACTTGAGGAAGTTTCAGAATTAAAGTTACAGGTGTGCAATCTGCGCTTCCGATGGTATCAAACGCATGACAGCATCGCCACCGCTGACTTGCTGCATGAACGGTTTCCAGCAGGAAACCATTTATAGTCCAAGGCTGGTTCATTGCACAGAGAGATCGATATCACGGCTCCCGCTCTTCTTATCTGAAACGATTGCGTGTTATCTTTCCTGCTGAGGCTGGCAAAGGTTTAGTTAGCAACATTTTCTTATGAGTTTCTGCTCCAATTAACAGACTGTTTCCCCGCATCCATTTCACCTTCCGTGGGATTTTCCCTGACTCCCATTCCTCTATATCTGCAACAGTGTTCCCAAGGTAGCTGTCTGAGGAATTCACCCCCATGTCTGCTAAACATTTAATTAAATATTCACAAATTTAACTCCAAGTTCAACAACCTGAAACACACTTTTTCATCCAACTCTCTATATCCATTCCACTCATGTGGCCTCAGCCCTTAGTTCCGGGCGATGCCTCCCGTGCTCTGTCCTGGAGGACAGGAATGAATTGGCTGGTAAGTGGCTCCGTATTGTGACCATCCAAGCGCAGTGGCGAGTGCGCGTCTTCCCATTGGAGTGGTAAATGAGCTGGTAATGGGACAGGAGGCCCAGGCAGCTGAGGTGGTGCCGGCTGGCACGTGGTGGACCAGCTGGTCAGTCTGGATCAAACCGCGGCTCGCCAAAGGATTTTAAGATGTCCACGATGGGAAGCAGAGAGTTCACGACAAATAAAGAAAAATAATAACAATAATATGAGATAAAAAATGTGACTGACACTAGATAAACTCCAGACTACAGAGTGCACCGGAATATTAGCCACACCCACCAAGTTTAAGAAGGAAAATAGATTTTGCTCATACAAAAGCAGCGGGTGCAGTGGTGCTGTCTGCACTGTAGAAAGGTCAGCGGTGCACTGGGCTTAAAAATGGAGGAGAATCACTTCCAAACTAGTTTGGAAAACAGGGTCCGGCATCGAGACTGACTCATGAAACAAACCCAGCAATGTTCATCATCAACATTAAAGCTCTCAAAATGCACTGTTTTAGCTGCTTCTCATCTCCAGTCCTCCAGGAGATCAGCTCTGTGGGCGGAGCTGCGGACACGCCGGCGAAAAAGCGTATTTTGAATACTTAAAGGTAAATAAGACGCTCATCAGCCTGTAAAAATCCATGCCGCGTCAATGTATAAGACGCCGGGTTCAGACTGCTGCTTACCGGAAATTACGGTAAATGGAAATGTCTATTCCAATGAGGCATAACTCTTAGACATCAGACCAACAGATCAAGTGCAAAGAGGGGTAAGGATATCAAGAGGTCAAAACAGAACCAGGACAGAGACGTCAACAGGTCAAGACCAATAAAGGGCAAGGACTTCGAGAGGTTAAGGCCAGAGAATGAGAATGATTTTAAAGGGGCGTGACCAACAAACAACAGCCTTTTTCGAAGTCTATACCTAAAAAGGAAAGGACTTCTAGAGGTAAAAACCTGAACAGGAGGTCAAGGTCAGGGAATGACAACGGTTTCAAAAGGGCCAAGACTTCAATAGGTGAAGACCAAGAAAGGGCATAGACTTCTAGATGTCACAACCCAAAACAAGACAGAATTCAAGGACTCAACTAAACAAAAGAAACCTTACCTGAAAAGGGCTTGACTGTCACCCAAGTCAGACTAAGACGAACCATTAGCGTGGTACAAATGTGGGTCATATTTTATTTGTAACGTCATCTGTAATCTCACTTCCACCCACACCTGTATTTCCCCGCTCCAGTCCTCCAGCGGCTGGTTGTTTACTGCATTGATTTCTCTCCCAAATGCCTGACAGCCTTTTCTCAACTCAGTCTAACTCCTCTTACATGTCAGGTTCACCGTTTTGTTGGCTGAGTTCAACAGTCTGGAGCCATTATTCCATCTCATTTATTCCCATCGGGGAGACTGAAGTAGTACTTATCGCAGGTCGTGAAGGCTCCTTGAGTGTAATGGGATAGAATAACACTCTTTTACACTCTTTATGGATCATAAACTGGCCTTCCACCGATGTGGGGTGGGGGGTAGAGGGAGTCATAACAGTTTGGAAATTGAAATACGCAGCTATCGCTGTTAAACAGTTGTGAGGAGCAGATATTTATCTCACCTGCTGTAGTACGACTCCACCCCCAGAGCCTCACGAGCGCTGGCAATGTGCTGCTCCAGAGAAGATCCTCCGACCATGCTGACACTGCTCCCCTCCTGGAACTCCGAGCCTCCTTCGGATACGCCTTCACCCAGATACACCTCGTGGAACTTCAGGATGCCTGTAGGAATGAGATGATACCATATTGTGCCTTGATAGAGGAGCGTTCCTGTCATAACAACAAAGGGACTCAACCACTGGTTCTTTTAAAATATTGATTTTATATTACACTTCTATCTGTGATATCAAGTAGGAAGGCTGGGCCGATTTGACTCAAGACAATGTTTTTCCGATACTTGGGTGCCGATTCGATTTGCATGGCAATTGTCATTTATAATATAAATGATAATAAAAATGCACGGTTTCCCAGACATTGAGTCAAAGAGGTGACCGTGTTTGTATTTGCATATTTATAAATATACATAATATAAATATACAAAGCAGCTTATGTGCAATAACCAGGTGGCAGAACAGGTTCTGACAGTAATATTTTGGGAGTCGCAGTGGGAGCTGGATTAAATAACCAATATCCAACTACTTTCCCCACAGTTTTACAGCCCAGGACAAGCATCCATCCCACAGATGGTGTTATTCAGTATCTGCTCGCCGAGAGCGCAACAACATGTTAGCACAAGGCTGCCACTTCTCTCGTAACCAGCGTAAAGCTCTGGCAAAAGAGGCTTTTGTCAGGCCACACTTTGTCTCGCCTTTCTAGCCAATTGGCTAAATATGTATATATTTAAATGATGAATGTAGTCTGTGGTGCGCTTGCGGAACGGCACTGAGGAGTGACAGTTGGTGAATCCAGCTGCGAGTTCTTGGTCTACATTTGACAATGGTTTGAAAATCTGGGCAAAAATATCAATATTTAATATTATCATGGAAAAATTGCGCCCTAGCCCTAATATCAAGATCATTCTACTTCATGCTCGGGGTTTAATCAGAGCTGTGTGGTCTGCAGAAATTGTTTGTTGACTCAGTCGTACGATTTCTCATGAATGGTTATCTGTCTCTGCGCCCCCTGTCATGCACTGTCACCCTGCCATAGGTGTCCCCTACATTTGGCGCTGTATACCGCAGCTCATATTAAAATAAAACAAAATCCTGACTGTGACTAAAAGACACATTCAAGCCTAACCGTGCATGCACAGCTAAAATATTTATTGTCTACAACAGCTGGCGAAAGCGTGGAGTAATAAAGCGAAACCTCTGTGATGTTGAATTCATGTGTTAAACATATTAATTTATTCATTTCCCTCCTCTGACATGTGTGTTTTACAAGCTCACTACAGGAGATAGGAGCTGTGAAAGAGGCCACGTGCGCACAAGCGCATCTGCGGAGCAAAATTAATAAAACAAATAACAGTCAATAAAAGATAAGAGTGGGCCGCCTGTGCCATCTGCTGCCCGCTGTGGGAGCTCGGCTGACTGTCGCGCAGGAGTGTCAGCGGGGGTGTGGAAGCCTTTGAAGGGCTTGAACGTACAGAAATGACTTGCTTTGAATATGCATTTGAATGGCTATATTTTGTCCATTCAGACGGCACAAAGACACATGATTTACAATGAGGTTAGCAGGAGCGTTTTGACGCCTTTCATGAGCGGCAGGCTCTTCCGACGCGGCCATATTGGCGAGCCAGCTGGATGCTGTGGAACGCCAGGAAGTGACAGACAGACGATTAGCGAGCAAGTGGCTTTCTCTTTGCTCGTGGCAATTTCAGTGCCATACATCACTCCTGTTGTGCTCCACGTATCTTGGAGAATTTGGATGAGGCGTCACCTCCCTAGAGCCGCACATCACCTTCAAACTAAAGACACGGCAGGTAAAGCTGAACTTGGGAAAAACATCTTTCTCCCTAGTCGAATGACACAGATGAAGAGAGACAGAAGCTGCGTCAGAGATCGACTCTCTGTTGGCATGTGTCTCCATATCGCCATGGTTGTTTGGCGCTGTCACTACCAATTAGTGTGGCTCATTGGCAAAAGCCCTCCGAGGCAAGAATCGGGACAGGGGGCAAATCCCAACAGTGAAGTGTCAGGTGGCACCGCAGCTCGGTGTGAAAGCCTTCCTGTCCTCCCCTGCAGCTGAAAACAAGCCGGAGCCTTTAAGCCACTTATCCGCTTTTATTTGAACAAGAAACAGTGTGTACGCTTCTGACTGTGCCATTGTGTTACACTTTAACAGTGCGTAAACAGGCCGGTTGGAAAAATGACAATTTCATCTGATACTTTTGATGCTTTTTTTTTTTGGGAGTTGACCAAAATAACTCGGCTAAAAAAAGTTTTAGTAATAACCTCATAAACAATTCATTCATCTTCAGCTGCTTGTAGTGGAGGCCACTTACAAAAAGTCCAGGGAGCCAGGCTCAAGAACGGTTGCCTCAAACTGGACTCCAACTGGGGTCATGGACAAGGTTCCCTTCAGGATGCTGATCAAGCACATTTGCATCCATGACTGGCCTTTAATCTTTCCTCCTTTGACATAATGGGATCAGATACACGTAGCGCATTGTAATCCCTCACCAAACTGTACATCACCTTTGGAGTTGTTTTTGGAGTTCTTCATTCATTTTGGCCTTAAAATCAGCATTTTGTCACAAAAAAAAAAAATTGTAACGTCAAGTAAATATTGCAGAAGAAGATGGAGCGATGACCTTAGCATCTCAGAAGATGAAGAAGTGATGTCACAGTGTAGGATTCCCAAGTTAAAAAGTCGTACGCAAGCGAAGATGAACACAAACAGGAAGTGCAAATTTCCAATCGATGAAATAACACACACATTCTGGAAATTTGTGTTTCGCCTTCATCCAAATTGTCATTGCAAATGGACAGCAAAAGCTGCTTTAGCTTATGTGGATCTCACTATCTTGTCCTCCGACTTTGATAACAGGAACACGCAGTGATGTCATTCCCAGCTCCAACCTCCGGGGCATAACTGGAACCCAGCTATACACTTGCATGGGTGGACCTAGTCAAGCTAGTGCTACTGGAAGGAAGTAAAAGGTGCTAATAGTAAAGTACACAAAGTAAAAAAAAATTCCTTTGTTTTTAAAAAGCGCTCGAGGGATTGCATTTCATTTCAGTTCAGTGTTTCCACCTAGAGCTTTTGACACTGGAATGGAACACAGCAGAGGGTAAAGTGTTGAAATTTACTGAGTCGGTGACACTAAAAATGTTTTTAAACTCTCGAATCAGCAGCGGTCCATCTCTTCATATGTCGGCCAGAAAGTGTGACTTGGACTTCAGTCATTACCAGGTTTGCTATGGGATTTTACGCGAAAACCGCGTTGTTCATGTCCACCTCCATGATGTGTGTGTTTCGATGTTTCCACCTCATTTTAACACGTTAGATCAGGTGAGATTACTTCTTTAAAAAGAGAGAGGTGTGGCAGGATTTTTTTGTTCCGTGGCGGTGTTCCACGCTTGTTTATATGTGGTGGAAACCCTTCAGTTAGGGGGAAACCAGCCATCGAAAAGAAACAATATAATACAAAAGAGCCATTTCATTTTAAGCCGTTGACTGAGTTTGGAGAGAAACATGATGGAAATACTCAGACTTTTCAGGGAGCGATAACTAGGTCAAGGTGGAGAAATTTGAGTTATTGCCCTGCAACATTCTCTCAAAGTTATTGGCTTCAAATCTTTGCAACGGTAAAATAAAAAGGCAGACTTTGACTCGCTGAAGTTCTCCACCCAAAACAAAAGATAAAAAGGCTGTTTTGAAGCCGCCACATGATTAAAGAACTTCCTCTGGCAACCAGAACCAGCCTCAACCCCATCCAGTATGAAGAGGCTCACGACTCACCACGTGTATGGTTTGACTGAAACATTGTGATCAGAGATTGAGGAACACGTCACGCCGCAGCCCGAGGACAGTGTTAGAAAAGACAATGCGAGCGTCTCACCTGCTCCTGGAGCCAACAGCCAGCTGTACAGATAACCAGCTGCCATGGAGAAGTAAAGAACCAGGGCTCTCTGGCTGTTGACCGTGTCCAAAATGTGCTCCACCGTGACCGGCGTGTAAGGGTCGGACTCTTGTTGGCCCGTCTGCCTCTCCACCAAAAGGTCAGCGAAAGCGCGTGTGCGGCCACGCTCCGCCACTGCCAGCGCCTCGTCGTGGTGTCCTGCGACGCGGAGGAGACAGAGGTGTTCAGAACAGCACAGCACACGCGTGAAGAGCCATTACAGACTGCAGACATACCGAGGCTCACGAGGACCCGCTGGAGCGCCTGGTAGCAGGAGGTTTGCAGATCAAACAGGGAGAGTTTATAGTCGGTGCTGTGCTGGGCTTCGTGCCGAATCGTCTCAAACAGCGCAGACGCACGATAAAGCTGCAAGTAAACAACGATAACAGTCAAATTAATGATGATTATGATGATTCCGTCGTCAACAATGAAGTTGCAGAGCCAGTAAATCTCGAGTCAACATAACATCTGCTGGCGCTACAGCTGAAGAGTTGTGAGGGCCACCACTAGATGGCAGCCTCTCACCTCCTCCTCACACCTTCCCTTCACACAAGGGCCACTTGGCTTCAAGTTTGACAAATGGCCGGGTGGATCTAGTGAAACCTCTCTTCAGGTCTTATTTGAATGGGCACCAACAAGGGCAATGAGGAGCTAAATCTTTATCTGGACATCACGGGAAACAAAGGAATAAATGCCTGCTGAACTCTGTGGCGTGGTAGGACCTTTAATCAGCGGCGGACATTGGATTGAGAGGACAGAGACAATGAGGAGGTAGGGCGGCACGGCGGAGCCGTACAGGAGTGCTGATTCATGGAGGCCTTTATTGATTCCCTATTTCTGTGTCTGAGACCGCCCTGCGTGAGGGCTGAGACTAGTGAGCCACTCCACATGAGGCCACCGACAGAATAAAGCACTTTGCTCACACTGTTTGACCACAGTTCAAAGCAGACAAAAAGATGGCTGAGGGGAAAAAGAAGCTGCTGGCCAGACTGAAATGGATTGTTATTCCAGTGTGGATTCTGCAGAGTAAAAACGTATGTTTCTCGTAGTAGCGCGCTGTAGCGCTGCGAGCTCCAAGGTCACGGAGGAGGAGTGACGAGATCTGCAGAAGATCTCTGCTCAATAACTGACAAAGTTTTTGTCATGTTTGGATGTCGATATTTGAATACATGAACACTTTTTTTTTTTGCACTAAACTAAAGAGTTAGAGTTATGGTTTGATCAAATATACCATTGAAATGACAACATTAACTAAAGAACATTGAGTACAGTTGTATTTAGATACATCTATTATTTTTGCGACAGGATGTAATATTGCTCAACAGCAATAAAACTTGAGATCATGTAGATATCATATCTTTTTCATGACAATATTTAACATTGATATTTTGCTCCAGATTAAATGTAATTCAGTATTTTTCATGTTTTGACGGGTGTCATATCTATTTCTGTGTAAACAGAGGATGAGCCGAAAGTATCTCGCATACAAATTCAGAAACAGCACACATTTTATTCTTGAGACAAACGTCGATGTTCATCAAACAAGAACTTGTGTCAAGCAATGTAAACACAGACGTCCTGGCTGCTCGCTCCTCTGAGGTTGTAGATGCTGTGTTAACACTAACAATGTGAGGTGAAAGTGATATAATCCAGCTTTTGTCTTCAGATGGGAAATGATCCAGTTTCACCCAAGTTGTCCGGAGATAGAGGTGAACGATGTGACAACATTAAAGCTTTGTGCTAGCTTGACAAGCTACCAATGCAAGGAGATGACATGGATTCGGTCACATTCTTTCTATAAACAATAGATCCATGCTGACTGTACTCGTCCATCACTCGCAGTGTGCAGTGTTGTGCACAATGCTCCTCGTCTCACACACTCACAGCAAAGACGCCGGTCAAATGCGCAACGTCAAGTTGTTTTTAAACCTGATGCACCTCGAACTTGACCACACACCTTCACGACAGAACGATGGAGTGGTCTTTGTAGGAACCGCGACACCAAAGACTGTCACTGAGCTCACAGAGCTAATGTGATACCTCCCTTCAAAGCGTCATTGACACTCGTAGTCTGTCAAAGTTTGCTTTGTGGTTTAAAAGCTAAAAACTAAATGCAGAACCAAATAAAATGTGAAGAGAGAAAGAATCATAGCTGTTATAAAGCAGGCTGCAAAGAATGTTATAGATATATCTGGAAATTCCCCAAACTAGAATAAAATCATGCAAAAGAGATTGTGCTAAAATAGAAACAGTTACTTAAAAATCATGATGTATTTTTGCCATATAACACACCCCTTTCTGGAGACATTTTTAGACAAATACATTTCCTTCAATTTCTTGTTGTAGCCACAATTTTGCACAAATTAAAAGGGATTTTGTACAGTACTTCCAACTAACCACAATTTGCCCGAGATTCCTTTGGTGGTGAGCCTCAGCATTTTCTCAATGAACTAAGTGTGGGTGGCTTGAAAGAGCTTGAAAAACACTGGTATAGAGGCTCATTGATAACAAGCTACTCCAATCTGGACAGCATTACAATCCCAGCGACTGGTCCTTTCTAGCTAAAACAGTGTCATCTAAACCTTCTTTTTAGCGCGTTGAGTGACCACCTTTCATGTGTCAAGCAATGCCAGTGTGACTCCATAACTGAGGGGAGCAGATGGAAACGCTTTATGGACGACTTGCCTCTGTGACTTATAAAAACTCCCTGCACTTCAGACAGAGATCACAATCCAAGAGTCAGATCAATGTGACTCTCACACAGATGCCATCTCTCACCTTCCTTCAGAATAAGCGTTTCTGCATCGAGGATTACGTGAGTTAAATCTGACACGTCACATGAGTGTGTCAAAGGGAATATGTACCTGCGATGTTTTATTGAAAGGTCTTCGCACACTGACCTCTCACTGAACGGTGATGAGAGTGAGGGTAATGTGGGCCGCTAATATGCATTTATTCATTCGCGTTCACAGGTCCAGCAGAGCCGACTACACTCTACGCTGGCAGGTGACTTCATGAGCAGCTGTCAGGGAACTGTGAGATCTGATTTGATGGCGGGAGGCATGCAAGTCGCCCGTCGCTATGATACACAGAAACAAGTAGCAATTGGACTCCAGAAACTTCTATTTTAGAAGCAGTTCAAAAAGAAACAATGGGCTGAAAACAAAAGCTAAAGTAGGTCAGGCATGGGAGTCACAAACAAAGTCACAACATAAAACTTAAATTAAATTAAATTGCTACTAAGCTTTGAAGCATGTTATTATTGATTCTGAACATCACCTATGGCTGCTTGTCATGACTAGTGGACCATGGCTTTCTTTCCCGTCACGGATGCGCTGTAGCCAGATGACGGAAATAAGGAGAGCGCTGCGGTGAACACGGGCACCGACGGAGGTTTGCGGTCGCACTGGGGTTCTAAAGGTCAAGCGCTGTATTGCAAACAGGCAGTGGAAAATATGTTGCATCGGTTTGTTGGAATAATATTTTTGCTCAATTGAACACAAATTCCTGAGCGTGACTCAGAGGCACAGCGCGTCTGGTGGAGTTACCACCTTGGTTCGGAGTTTTCTTCCTCACTCGTTATAAATAATTGCAAGCAGACAATGTTGGTTCTTTGAGAACTACAACACAAGACGGGGAAGAAAGCAATCTGGGTCGCCTAGATGCACATAGCTGGCGTGCATCATAACAGCAAACCTCTGGATTAGATTTGCTAAATGAAAGCAGCTGAGGAAGGTCCCTGCAGACGGCCGCCACACAGACATCCAGGAAGTATCACCACCACGGAAGAAGTCAGACGCTCGACAGGTGGGCAGCCGAAAAGGAGTTATTATGTGTGTGTCTGTGTCAGAGTAAGGCAGCAGACCCCGGAGACCGTCCCGATTCAGAAACTATTCAGTCATCTGTCGGCTGTCTGCGGAGATGACAACAGCTCAGCAGACTCCACAGCATACTGCCAGGAGTCGTGTTCAAGGTCTGCAGCGTCCTTTTTTTGTAATCTCCCCTTGCTCTCTCTCTTCCCTTTCAGCACTTTCTCTCTCTCCCGAGGGGCTTTTACTGAAAATTTTTCAATTTAACTTGCCTCTGCTTCTCATGTGCAGCTGAGGAGGAAAGCCAATGTAATATCATTTCACATCACTGGATTGATGGACGTTGTTGCGTCTGGGTTAGATTCCCATACCTGGCTCATGGTTACTATGCTTTTCTATGTTTTAATGGTCAGCAGTGAATCTAAACCACAGGGCCGGGGCCCATGGTTGGGCCGCGAGCGCCCCCTAGAGGGCTGCTAAAAGTTTTTTTGTTTTATGCCTTTGGGCTGTGAGGGCCACGAGACGCTCTGTTTTACTACATTAGCCACATATGGTGGCAGCAGTGTGTCACTGAATTGACGTGACAAAAATCTGTAACAGTTACCAACTATGGAGAAGATCTTGAAAATAAAAAATGATGAAGTGGTGGCACCCCCCAACAGTAAAAACTGTTCATGAAAGCACCTGTTGAAGCAGTTTTTTATGGTAATACATTTATTTACACTTCACTTATGAAGATATAAGTGAGTTTAAATAAAATATTTTTATTTAATTTTATTTAGAAATGGTTTTATTTTATTTTATTCAGAATTATATTCAGTTTTTCCAATTTTCTCAACAGTTTGCATCAAGTGTATTTTTTTCTTTGAATATGACTCGTACCTGGTTCTGCTGCTGGTTGGACTTTTCGATGACAAACATATTTGCAATGATCACATGGTTTCATGTCATTTCACAAGGTTTTGCGTTGCTTATGTGTAAGTAGATTATTAGATCGCGAAGGAAATCAAGAGCAATGAATCAGTTCTATTTCTTGAATGGGCCCCGGGTCCGTTTGTTCAGAGAAAGGCGGGCCCCTAGATCGAACAGGTTAAGAATGAATCAGCTTTTATCATTGCACCACATAGTAGTAGCAATGAAATGTCCAGTCTAAGAAACACATATAAGATGCAACAGGATGGACAGGAAGCGCGAACCAACAATACGAAAAGAGAAATACTTCTCTACTACTGTTGTATCTCTCCTCAGAGATGAGATCTGGTTCTGAAGCAGAGGGGTATTTTTGACATTTCTATAGACTCTGTGACGACGGAATGGTGAATTGCATCGGTTTTGGAGACCATTCTTTCATCTAGTCCTCTCCTCTCACTGTACGTTCAAAACAAACTCCAGCTGTCGTTGGTTGGCAAATGGTCTAAAGTTAGAAGAGACCAGTCAACATGATGAGTCAGAGAGGGTGAGTTGGAGCTCTGTACCTACTGTGGGAGTTTATCAAAGCAAAAAAAAAAGATTTGAATGCTGCTGCCTCTGAGGCCTGAGGACGCTTCACAGGAAGGTACTGTATCAGCATGATGGATTCCATTTTCTTTGTCGTGTTGTGGATTCTTCCTCTTACCGTCGTACGTACAACCACTCGTGGATTGTGTCCCACATTTTAATGAGTCAACAAAATGAAATGGAGGATTCAATGTCACTTTCTGTCACACGCAAAACATTGTTATTCACAAAATACTGTATTTGTCAAGCAGATTGTTTGACAAGCATATGAAACCAGGGAGTAGACCTGGACTCATTGTGACAGGGTGAAAAAAATTTTCATTAATGCACTGATTTTTTTTGCTATAAATGATAACATGATGCTCCCGTGAGGCGTAAGTGTCCATTAAGAAGTTCATTAAGATTTTGGTGCGCTGGCAAATAAGCAATAACCAATACATGTCAGTCAATCACAAGGAAGTAGAACACATGGTTGGCAAACGTCAGTTTAACAAATATTGTCTCCTGCTGATGTCAATGTTTGGCATGTGGTAGAAAGTGCCATCAAATCCTTCATTTGAAGTGAAGTAAAAAGGAAACTCAAATTGCGACTGAAGGATGTGACATCCAGTGGACACATGCGTCCAGTGTTTGATATTGTGGTTTTAATACTGGATGCTTGGACACATAAACACCAGTATCTTTTTGGATTAATCGTACACAGTAAGTGAGATATTTGATGGGCACCAACATCTGACAGATGCCAAGGGAACGTTTCTCAGCCGACACTTTGGTGGAAATACCACAGTGTGTTACAGGTTAGACTGGTGCTGCATCCTCCTCTGCTGGAATACACACCCTCAGCGTCATTGAGGTGAATACAATACGTAGCAAAATACACTTTATGGAATGAAAAAAACAGTCCCTAGTATGTGGGTCACGATGACAGATCTCACAGCATCTCTGTCGGGATGTTTTGTGTCTTCGTTTATTGGAACAAAATAAGTCTACGACAAATAAGGTGTGCACTCACACTTGAATGAGTTGAAACAGGGCTCCCTAAATTTTTGCGGAATATTTTTAGGAACCCGCAGCGTCACCCGTTTTTCTCACTCTAACTGGAGAAACGCAAACGCTGCTTTGATGCAAAGCTACTCTACAGGCGCGTGAGATTCGATTACTACAGAAGGCCCCTTGAAAGCCTCCTTTTCACAGGTGATGCCCCACTTTGAGAAAGTGCCTTCTGAACCCTGCTGAAACAGATGGTGTAGTGCAGGGTAAGTAAATGTAAGTGGAGCAAAGAAGAGGAGGTGCCTCACCTGATGCTGGGCCTCCTCCAGATTCCCACTGGCCCACAGAGAAAGCCCAAGTCGATGGCGGATCTTCGCCTCCTCCTCACGCCGTGCCAGCTGCTCGGCAAGCCGCAGGCCTGGCAGAGGGGCAGAGAGGAGGGAGAGAGAGACTCTTAGGTATCTTTCACAGTAACAGATGTGGGCATAGCATGTTCCCGATGTTCCGACAGAGAACAGCTTTAGGTATTTGGCCTCCAATAGTAAGACGCTGCCTGTGCAGGGGCCCTAACACACACAAAGAGGGAGGCTGCTGGAGGAATAATCGGACTGCATGGTAATCGATGCTGCGGATCGACAGGCTGAGCAAACACAAACACATGCTTAATGCTCGCAAAAGAAGCCAAACAACATCATGAACACATCTCCAAATATTTGCCAGACATCGACGAGCTAATAACAAGCTGTGGGCAGTCGACTTTGTGTTCTTTTCTCTGTGACACTTTGAGATCTGCCCGCGAGCTGCGGGAGATTCCAGCGTGTAACGTGTGTGTGTGAGTGCGTCGCATCACCTGGCGAGAACGCGCTTGTTTTTAACTCGCATCCCTCAAGCAGTGAAGCATATGTCACGTCTTTGTACGTGTCCTCCGCCTGCCAGCCGAGGACTTGGTTCTGCCCAATTACCGAGATGAAAATGCCACTCCATGGAGGACGATGATGAATAAAAACAACAATGCGGCGGCGGTGGAAAAGCAATATCACGCAAGGATGTGAGTGCTCAGCTAGCAACGCCCCTTTAATACAAGTGCAAAATCTGAGATTCAATTTGGGTTTATACAGCGGTAAACACTCTGAAATCACCATTTCCCAGTAAATATGTGTAATATAATGCATTATACCGCTGCAGTTTTAATAAGCTCACAGCTGAACATCCAAAACAGAGGAAAAGACTGAACTAGGAAACTGACAATAATAGAAAAACAACCACAAATTCTAAACATGAGTGATGGGTGTAGATAGTTTTTCTGGATTTTACGTCATATTTTCTACATTTAAAATTTGATTAATAGATATTGAGATACTCTATAACAGATAAATACATAGATTATCTACCCTTTTATTGCACTTCCTTCTTTTTCACACTTCAGCTCAGTACAGAGCAGGTCAAGTCCCCCGCCTCCCCAGATTTTCGCTCATGACTGACTCTCACTGATAGTGGCATGTCACCTCCTCTCAAATAACGGACTGGTCCGAACACAGTTTTCGGTCACCGGAGAAAATGGGCCAAGCCACTCCGACTGTTTCCTCAGCGTTCTTGGAAAATAGTCCGTGGCTGGACCAGATAA
The DNA here is from genome assembly GCF_027744825.2 of Synchiropus splendidus. NCBI lineage: Eukaryota > Metazoa > Chordata > Actinopteri > Syngnathiformes > Callionymidae > Synchiropus > Synchiropus splendidus. Next base: position 19,797,413 of record NC_071340.1, read on the forward strand.
GCCAAGAACACAGACTGTGACCCGACACAGTCGGCCGTTTCCCCCAAGACCCAGAAGACGGTGCAGACTCGGCGACTCCTCCACAGACACGCTTTAAAGTCAGCCACTGTCCCGGCCTTATCTCTTCGCACACTCACTTCTGTGTTCTTCTTCCAGTACATCCTGTATTCAGCCCCTCACCTCGGGGCCCCTCCCCTGCTGTGTCTACCTGTTTCTTCCTGACTGTGGTGGCAGCGCTTGTGGGACTCTGCACTGCTTAGGGCTCATTAAGCGCTGGAGCAAGGGAGAGGAAACAGATCTAAATTATCCTTTTCATTGGATGACAGTCTCACCCTGCAGTCATCTCAGCTACAGCACGAGGCCTTTCATCTGCGCACGCACACGTACACACCTTCCCCATCTCTGTGATAGTTCTTTATGATCAAGCCTGGGTGTCAAGCCTCTCCATGTTTTCTTTATTCTCCAGTTGACAGTGAAATAATACACGTGAATTATGGCTCAACCTGTTTGACGACTTGCCTCTCTCCCTCCATCCCTCTTCCTTCTTAACTCATTCTGTCTGTTCCCCGATTCGGAATCACTCAGTGTCTGTCACTGTCACCGCGCCTGCCTCACGGTTTGCCCCGCAGGCGCAGTCACGCAGCAGCCGCCGCTGACATGAGGAGCTGGCCGAGGCTGGCTGCACCCTGAAGAGCAGCTGGAGAGCACTTTACAGCCCGCCTGACAGCTGGGCCAGAGAATCTTCACCGCCCCCGAGGCCTACGCACCTCTGGCTTCAGACAGGGGCATTATGTGCAAACACCACATACACATGGAGGAGAATAACACCATGAAATCTCATGAGCCGACGCCACAAGTGAGCTGGAAACAATAGCCCGACACCCTCGCTCTCGCTCGTACGCATGACTTACGGTGACCTTTTCTTCTGACCAGATGTGGAAAATCAAAATATGTAACTTGCCGCATGGCCCCACTATACATCATCCAAGATCCACTGGATCCTATTACTGGTTACGACGGCGCTCTAATGGAGTTTACTGGACTGTAATGGTTCTGTCACTGTGATGGAACTGGTTTCTGACATGTATGCAAGACTGCAGGAAAAGGACACGGTAGGAAATGTTAAACCTGCCAGTAGCTTGTTGTTTCTGCAGATACAAATCACTATAGTGAATGTAAAATATGAATCTATGCTCATTCACCAGTACCTCACTGTGCAGTAGTGCAGCTTGTGTTAAACACGTTCCATTTATTGATCGACATCTACCCATCTGGGTCACAGAGGCAGCAGTCCAAGTGAAGAGACCCAGACTTCCCACTCCCAAGAAACACTGTCAAGCTCATCTGGAGGAGTATTGGTGGGAAAATCTCAGCGCAGACGTGCACCATACTTTTAAGAGACAGTGGACAGGATCAATGAAATCTGTTGAGTTCCATATCCTGGGTGCTGACTGGCTCAATGAAGTGGCATTTGTTTCTCCCTCTTCCCTCCGACTGGAGGCTATGGTCAATCCATGCCAGAACCTCCCGTAACAAGAAGAGCTTTTACCCCTCGGCTGTCAGACTGATGAATTCTTGAACAGCCTTTGTTGTTTGTGGTTTATTTATTTATTAGTAACTTCCATTATTTTTTTTTTTTTTTTTTAATTCATTTGTCTTTTATTTATTTTTTTTCTTTATTATTATTATTATTATTAGTAGTAGTAGTAGTAGTAGTAGTAGAGAGCTGATTTTGATTCTGATTCGGATCAATCTCAGCGTTGACATGAGATCTGTGCTCTGAAGTGTTGAATTTTTCATGTCTTAAATTGTGAATTGGTTCCAAACCAACAAATGCCATCGCTACTATTTTTCTGCGTCTGAGTTCCAGGCAGTCGGCACACCTCGGCCCACTGAGGTGGAATGAGATCACATTCGATGTTCCTGCGACAGGGCTGCGTTTATTTTTGCATCTGTTTCAAAGAGGAATCCAACGAAACACCTCTTGACACTGGACTTTAGAGATGCAGAAGAGATGATCAAAGACTTGAAAGGGGAAATAAGAGCCTTGCCAGTCTGTCGGTCTGGGTAGCTTGGCTCGAAATAATTGTCTGACAAGTGTTGTCATTGCCACAGTCCTTTATCGGAGTGAGGAGAGGACAGTGTCAAACAAGACAAAGACAGTGTAGGGGACAACAGGAGGACGGCAGCGTGGCCTGTCGACGGAAACTGCGGCTTATTCTAAAGCAGGCAGACTGGAGGTGAAGGAGATACAGTCGCCCTGTATTGCATGAGCTCCCCACCGGGTGAAATATACCACAGCCAGGGTGGAGAAGCGGCAATTTTCCGGGATTCAAACAGAGCTAAGGTCATAACGCAGCGGGGGAGCAGGAGAATGAGCTTGTCAGTGGGCATAAACCAGGAGGTGGTACGCACATTTAGCGCACACACATTCATGCACTCGCCACTTATCACATCCACTGTGACGAACACTTTCTGGACGAAGATAATGACTTTTTGAGAGGGTGCGCTGCGGTTTTTATTTTCCCATAATCCACCGGAGACTTTGACACGTGAGCAGCAGGAGTCTGTCGGCAGCGGTGCGAGCAGATTTGTTGGCAGCTCTCTGCAAAGAGCCCTCTGAGGAGAGCAGATACAGAGCTGTGACCAGCAGCTCGTGGTAAACAGCGAAAAGTGCTTCCGCATGAATTTTGATAGTTTTGTTTAAATGCCTAAATGCAGTAAAAATATGACACAGCCGCACAATAGGCCAGACAATACCCACCTGCACTTAGAAGTCACTGTCACAAAAGCCACACCAAAAAAAAAAAACACACACATGGATGAATCAAAATGTGGAAAAAGCTTAGCGATAAATAGGCTCTGAATTTCATATTCATGAATTCAGGAAGTCTAAGCCGATCAGCACTGGTAACAAAAGGCAGTTTGCCCGCGACTCACTCACCTTCCTGGAGGTACATGACGGCCTGCGAGTAGTTTTGAAGTGCGTGGTGTGTCCTTCCCAGGCTGCCGTAGGCCAGAGTCTTTGCCGCCAAGTCATTTGTTTGAGCCGCCACGCTCAGGTGTTGTTCTTGGAACACGACCGCCCGCTCATAGTTTCCAAGCGACTCGTACGTGAGGCCCAAGTTTCCGTACGCCCGGGCCTGCCGCGCGGGGCTCCCGGCTTCTTCCGCGATTTCAAGATCGCTCTGGTGGCACCGCAGCGCTGTTTCATACTCTCCCATAGCTTGATACACCGCACCCAAGCCACAGCTGGCGTCGCCCTCCAGAAGTCTGTCCTGGGTGTCACGTGCGATGGCCAGCTGACGCTCCAGGCAAGAGATGGCCTGCTCGTAGTTACCCAGTTGGCTGTGAAGAGCTCCCAGCTCGCCGTAAGCCTGGGCCTTTCCTCCGCACTCACCGAGCTCATGCGCAACAACCAGGCGCTTCTCAAAGCACACAAGTGACTGCTGAAGGTTTCCCATAGCCCTGCAGAGACATGGAGAGAAGTTGAGTCAATGAACTTGATCTCAAGTTAGAAAAAACCTTTTTTTCAAATAATTATTGGACCAAAAAGTTCAGAAAAGTAGCAAGCAAAAAGGAGCAGAGCGGTTTCAATAAGATGATGTAAGGTCGCCACATGCAACTTCAGGGAACACATGGCGGTTTTTTGCCTCGAGACCATCTCTTCACAGGCAACTGTGGTTAATTAAAACTTCTAAGCAGCTCACTATCTAATGTAGCACAAAATAAATGACGAAAACTGCACAACAGAAGGTTCTCCTTCGCCAAGGTCGCTGCGCTTAGATAATCAACAGATTGGCGGAGTCAGGTTCATGAGTGAAAAGAAAGACATCAGTGAACATTTTACGGAGAAAAATACTACCAGCTGAAGTGCTTACCAAGAGGGAGGACACTCTGCCGATGTGCAAATTCTTAACAAAGCCAGTGGAAATTGGTCTTGATCTGAGATATTTCACTCAATAAACATGATTAATAATAATTTTAAAAAAAACTAATACACAAAATGATGAAGACTCATTCACTGGATTTTATTTTGGTACTACACCTGTTTCATGTATTGCTAAAACCACTCTTAAAACGTCAATTTTAAGTCTATTTTGACCATAAAATCCCTGTGCAAAATAGTATAGCACAGCGTCGCCAGAAGACAGCAGCCCTGACACATACGGTTGTTGCCTAGCAACATGCAATTGAGTGTGCATGTCTTCTAACACTTAGACCTCATTTTACTGTACATAAATATTGTTAACATCACTTGCAGACTGAAATGGGGACGAGTGTCACAAAGTACACAGGTCACCCCTACTTCTTTACTCTTACTAGACGACGGAACAATGTAGTATATTAATTTAAACTATCAAAATTACAGTCTACTCCTTGCGTTAATGGGGAAAATTCACGTGAAAAACTTCACAGTAACTGTGTTCGATTATAAATAGCAGGGGCTCTAACTTTTTTTGAATACTATACTCAAGTTCGATTCACCTGTGGGAGGAAACCAGAGTATTCAGAGGAAAACTGTGCAAGCTCAGGAAGAAGACTCCTCTCACAGATTATCAGACATGAACAATGGGCATGAAAATGGCGAAACTCAAAAGTGGCCACAACAGAAAAAATAGAAAAAGAAACGATGACTTAAAAAAAAAAAATCTAATTTCTGAATCATAAAAAAGCGCACTTCACTTCTATTTCTAATGGGATTTTCACATCAGCTTTTTGGAATAAAGGAGAAAAACTTTTCAAGATTGAATATTCGTTCCACTTAAATGAGTGACATTTTGTATGAAGACGTCTGAGAACCTACAAAAAACAGTATTTGGCCTGTAAATAAAATCATAAAGGAGCTTTGCTTTAGTGCTGATGCTAAGTGAGCATCCTTTGAAAGGCATATTATCAAGTGTAAACCCATTTGAAAGTACTGACACAGCCTCTGCGTCTGGCAGTACAGTTGAAATATTGACGTAGCACGGATGGCTAATAAAAGAGTCTGTTAAAACGCGGCTCACTCATAAATGAACAGTAAGTTTCGACAGACTGGGACCGAGCTCAGCCTCTCAGGCTGCCTTCAAACAGACTTCATTGGCGGCAACAATCGCCAACTTTCTTTTGGATCAAGAGCTTAAAAAGAATAGAAGGCTTCATCTCAAGCAGCACTGCATATGCACTCGACAACGGCCGGTCAGGAGATGAGAGGCACGTGTGAGATGTGCTTCGAGGTTGTATACGTGTCGAATCCCGTGTTTCAGAAACGCTCACCTGTGTCCGTTTCCTAATCCTCGGTAGGCCTTCTCCTGGTCCTGCATCCGATTCAGGCTCTGAGCCACCGATAAGTACTGGTCATAGTATTTGATAGCTTCCTCGAAATCTCCCAGCGCTTCGTAGCAGTCTCCCAGGTTGCCATATGCTCTCCCTCTGTCCATTACGGCCTCATTGCCACTCAGCTGCTGCAAAGTGGCCAGCTGCTGCTCCAGGTAGCCGATGGCTTCCTCCATCACGCCCACATTCATTTTGGTAATGCCCATATTCCCGTACACTTGAGCTTCCACCACGGGGTCCTTGAGCCGGCGTCCCAGCTCCAACTGCTCCTCGTAGCTCTTGAAAGCCATGGCGTACTTCCCCAGAGCCATGTAGACCGCGGCCAGGTGGCCGTGGGCTTTGCACTCCCCCGACACGTCGCCCAGCTCCTGGTAAACCTCCAGCTCTTGGGTGTGGTAGCCCAGAGCTTTGTCGTATTTCTGTACAAGTCTGTAGGTGGCGCCGAGGGCAGCATAGGCGCAGGCCTCCATCCGGCGTTCCTTCACCTGAAGCAGAGGAGAGACTGTGGTTAATCCAGAATTCCACCAGCCCTGCACTTTCAAATGTATCGTTCTTTTTATCCAAATCTCAGCACCAGTAAATTGGTGAAGCTACACTGCTTTTCTTAACCAGGGGCTCTTAACCTTTTTGATCTCGGGACACGCCATTCCCAGAATGAATGGTTCTGGAGCCCATTCAAGGAATAGAAGTCATTCATGACTGTTGACTACTGATTTCAGAATGACTGTTTTCATTTGTGTTCAATAAACATATACATGCAAACAAACCAAAATGTTGTGAAATGACATGAAACCATGTGATCAGCGCAGAGATATTTATCATTGAAAAGTCCAATAGCAGCAGAATCAGGTGCAAGTCATGTTCTGTTGAGAAAATTGGAAAAACTGTATGTAATGAATAGAAATGAATAAAATTAAATAAATATAATAGAACAACGTCTAAATATCATAAAATATTTTCGGTTGTAGTGATGGACAAATGAGGCTTCATGAAACAGTGTCTTTCTTTTAAGAACCCAGCAGGTGGTGCTCTTGGTTAAAAAATAATTTGAGGTTCAATGGTTGTTCAAATCCAAAGATTCTAGAGGGGAGAGTGCCATCTAGTGGGCTGCGAAAATGAGGGCAGGCACATATGACGTGCATGGTTGACAAACATGCGACTTGTCTTGTGTTGAGTGCTGTTTTGCTACTTTTTAACTGTTCACTGTTTTAACTGTGGTTTTGAATAGTTTTTTGCGGCCATAGTTTCAATCATTGGAAGTTTTAGTTACACATTCAAAGGCAACAATATTGCCATCTCTGAATGAGTGTAAAATCCTTTTAAAAATTAAAAAGTGATTCCAGTGTGCATCGTGTGGGAAGGCCTCAGAACAGGTGCTGCCCCTGATAGGATGAGATCCCACCGTGTGCAGAGAAGAAGAACCGTTGGGAGTCAGTCACCAAAGCTACCTACTGTGTCTCTGGGTAAAACACATTTCTTGATGCAAAGACGAAAGAGCAGCGCTGCGTACCTGGTGAGCTAACGCCAGTTGCTGCTCATAAAACTGAATGGCTCCGGCCACGTCCTTCTTGCAGACGAATATGTCGCCCAGGTTTCCGAGAGCTCTGAAACGAGCCTGTGCATTGTTCAAGGACTGCGCCAACGACAGCAGGTACTTCTGACATTCCTCAGCCTTTGCAAAGTCCCCCAGGGCTTTAAATGCCAGCCCGAGATTGCAGTACGCCTTGGCCTGGCTCAGCTTGTCATGAAGGTCCTTGGCCAGTGCGAGATCTTGCTCGTAGTACTTGACGGCATCCTGGAAGTTGCCTAAGCAGTAGTGGGCATACCCGAGATTGTGACAAACTTTACCCTCACTCTCCATGTCCTGCAGGTCAGGGGACAGGCGGAGGTACTGTTCGTAGTAGGGGACAGCCTGAGGAAACTCTCCGCGAGAGCAGTGGAAGTTCCCAAGGTTCCCCAGCGCCCTCGCCTCGCTTTGGACATCTCTGAGCTCGCGGGCGATGTTGAGATGGTTCTGGTAGTGCTGGAGAGCGCGGTCATGAGCACCAAGGGCTTGGTAGGCCACGGCGAGGTTGCCGTGTGTGGACGCCTGCGACGCCCGGTCATTGACCTCCATGGAGATCTGCAGCTCCTGCCGGTGATAGCGCACCGCCTGGTCGAAAGCCCCCAAGGCGTTGTAGGCGTTGCCCATGTTGCCGTACGCCCGGCCCTGAGCAGCGTAGTCGTTCAACTCCTGAGCGATGGCCAGGTGGGTTTTGTGGAGTTTCAGCGCCGTCTCGTAGTCGCCCTTCATCTGGTGAATGATGCCTGCGGGGTGAGAAGAATACGGAGGCAGGACAAGGTTATTCTTTCAGGGTGAAACTTATAATTGAAAAAAGATTCAAGTGCCAAGTCAGCGCTTCTTGAACAAAACAAGTCAGCTGTTAAAATATGCTCCATCTGCTCTGTTCACACTGCACAATTACAGTCACTGAAACGTCATTATCAAACCAAAATAGACTGCTTTAATCACTCGGTGACGATTGTGTCCTTCACCCAAATCAACGCGGGGTCACAACAGGCCATTAGAGAAGTTGAAGGAAAAGCGGGGGAGTGTGTTTACGGAAGATAGAAAGCTCCCAAAAAGAGATTCAGATAAACGCTGAGAGACAATAACGGCCACAGAGCTCAGTTCATCTTTACGTTGCGTGTATAAACGCAAAAGTGCCGAATAAAAAGTCTCTACCTCTGTGAACACACTCTGGAATAGTGAGGTCACAAAATCTCCACCTTCGATCGGAGACTATTCTTCGGGCTTCTTCGTCTTCATCTCTCACTGAGAATAATTGCACAGATAACAGAGAGGACTGGATGGCTTCAGGCTCGACTGGGGAATCTGCTGCCAGGCAAATCGTCCAGTCCTTCATCCACGGAATTGTTCGGCCTTCGCATTTCTGCTGACTCAGCGTGTCGCCGGTACGGGCGGTGATAGGACACCAGCGACGGCTCTGGAGCCAGGGGCGGAGGGGGAGCGGCGCTGGAGAGACGCTTTGTGGCTTGTGGTGAGTCCGGGATGGAGGAATTAATGACGACCATGTGTGTTTTTAACATTTATTTCAGCGCTGTTCGACGACTCTGTGCTGAGAGTGAGTTTGAACAGATCACCTCATTGAATATAAAGACTCCCATGTTGGTGTTGGCTCATTTAAAGGCAATTAAAGAGAACAACAGGAACCGGGCCTCATTACTGACCACAATGTTTGCAGCATATTATCATCTCAACTGAGAAAACATGCTTGTGAAACGTCTGACACGAATATACTGTGTATCCCTGCCATATCACACGTCTATACAGAGTTCTGAAAACTTTTAGGTTGACGCTTTTCTATGTAGATAATAGTGGTGTTTCTGTCTTAAACAACCTAAAGTTTGATCACAACGGACAAAATAATTGTACTCAAAAATATACAAAGTGAGTGAGTACACTGAGGAATATTGTACACACATATGGCCGCACGAGTGACTCGATATATTTGGGTTTCATGTGAAATTAGAAAATCGCTGACGACTTAGTTTCAGCTCACGACTCGACAGCAACAAGCCTGGAGCTGTTGTGGAGCTGTTACAGTCTGTTTGCTTATGTTTGCAGGTTGAAGTGTTACAACCTGATCCAACCTCTTCATCACCAGGTCAACAAAGCAGGCTAATTGGTAAGATAGCCAGGAGATAAACAGGAGCGAGGAGGAGATGTAGTGAGGAAAAGTCAGGCACCGAATAAATATTTACATGGACATAAAAAGTGAAGTGGGCCTTTTTAGAGCCTTATGAACTGTCAGCCTTCAAAGTATAAGTAAACATGCTGGTGAGGTGGGTTGACTCTGCAGCGTGATGCTGGTGCAGTGAATGGACATCGGCTGAAGGTGGGACTAGAAGAGAAAGAGGAAGCTGGCCTGATAGGGATCCAGCTGCCGCACTTTCAGGAGGGCAGTTCCAGAGCAGAAGGTGAACAGAGCTGAGAAGTAGAGGAGAAGTAGGGTAGTACGAATCTGACAACTCACTATATTGATGAGGAGTGGGACCTCTTCTCGTACGTACTACAGACCACAGAGAACTGTTCACATACTGCACAATGACCGTCAGGTTGCTGTGAAGTCAGTCACCAGCACTCTGTTTACATTTTCAGTGGCTGAGAATATCTTTTTTTTCATTTTGATAATAACATAAAAATGCATTAGTATTAAACAGCAGCATCTTTTGGGTGAATTTTGAATGTCATATTTCTAATAATGCACCAGTCCCATGAGCAGTCACATCTTTCCTATGATTTACTATGAATCCTTCATTCATTTCCTGTTGAATGTCAATATGATACTAGTATTAATACGTTGCGTAACTTGTCATGTGATTATGGCAACAGCTCAGAAAATGGTTTAATCCAAGATTGGATCGGATCGAATCGAATCGAATCGTGATAATCGATTCTAAGTCATGAGAATCGGAATCGAATCGATTCTTGAAATTAGAATTGATACCCAGCCCTAAACCCTAATGTTTTTTTTTTATATAAATATTACTCTAGTATTTGGCACACTAAAACAATGAAAGTCCGGTTTTGTGATGCTGTACAAACTGAAGTGTAACTGACATTTCCAGATAAAACCCTGCAGCTCTGGCCTGTTCCCACTCTGGAACTGCAGCACTGAAGCTGCAGTTTCGAAAAATGCAGTGCAACACTGCTGCAGCTTAGCTTAGGCTAAGTTTTAAACCAGAAAAGTAGTAGAAAGAATTACTTTTGGAGGTGCTCAAACTATCATTAAGCAAATAGCATCAGTACCAGGTGGTTTTATTTTGTCAGGTTTGCAGTATTTGAGAGTCACAAATGCTCCGGCACATGCTGCGGGCCACATGGAATCTGATGAAGGACTGCGAATGGCCCCCAAATGGCTTTGGACAGGAACTTCAGACTGACAACTGACATTAAAAACAGTGAAAAGTCAGCCCACTGAACTACTGCAACAGTATCACATCACTATGGGCACGTGTCCTCGCTGACACACTCCATGGGAAAATGCTTATCTTATGAAATGCGTCAGTTGTTGTGACTACATCTGTCCGACATAAAGAAACTGAGACGCCCCACCATCAATACATGCAGAACACTACAGGTGGTTTCCACCTTTAAAGACCTTTGTCTCTCGGCGGAATGAAAGTGGAGGAATATATGTAGCAAAGAGATGATGATATCGTAAAAAAAAACCTTGTTTGCACATAATGTTTCTTGCAGTATGAACCCTGAGGCTTATACAACGATGTGGCTAAGATATGGATTTAACAGGTTTAAGAGCGTCATGCTGCCAAAATATTGAGACTCCTCACATCAAACCAATGAAATCACAGGCGTTCATGATTCAAGTTCAGGACATTGTTTGTTTCATGAGTCGGTCTCCATGCTGGAGCCCGTTTGGACCTAGTTTAGAAGTGATCCTCATACATTTTCAAGACCTTGACCTTTCTACGGCACAGACAGCACCACTGCACCTGCGGCTTATTCATGAACAAGATTTTCCTTCTTAAATTTAAAGGGTGAGGCTGATATTCCAGTGCCGGAAGTTATAGTATATATTTGAATAGGAATCAAATATATGGTCTCCAAGAAAGTCTCTTCTTCAAAATCAAGACGAGTGCATTAAATTAAAAAAAGGCGCATGGTCTTATTAATTTTAATAGCAAGAGGAAATCGGGGAAAATTGAAATGGATTTGGGGTTCTGACAAAGGTTAAAAAGCAGATATTAAAATCATCATTCAGCCTGAGGCAGCGCTGAAGGCAAAAAAAAAAAAAAAAAAACAGCCAGTTCTTCTTTATCATCCTTTACTACTCAGAGTCCAATTGAAGGTGTCCTCCGCAAAACGGCTTCTAATCCACTTAATCTTCAACCGTCTTTGGCGATTACACTTGACTGTGACTTATTAAATTATAAAACTTACAGTTGGAGACAGCGGCGAAGAACCAGGATTAAAGACTCGGCACTTCATTCAAACACTCCGCCCAGAGACCCATCCGCTCCCCCACAAGCGAAGACATTAAAAGCATCGTGATGCGTTGTCACTTTTCATTACACAGTCGACTGTACACAGAAGGATCTGCTGCCATTACGACTTTGAGAAATGGTGTTGGGTTGAGTGAATCACTGCTGCTGCCGTGGACGAGGTTTATACAGAGGAGAGATGACAAGACTCAACCTCACCCATGCCATTCCAGCAAATTCTTCTATCAGCTAAGACTGATAGCAAGATATGATGAGTTCGGTGGGTGGACTTTTTTCCTCACTCCAATTTAAAAGGAAAAGCAGCTTCAAAAACCATGTCTGATCTTTTATTTATTTGACTTGTATCATTAGAAAAGAGCTTGGTGATGCCGTTGAAATAAAGTATTCCGGTAATCCAATGATTTCACCCTTTCCAGAAGTGAGTGCTGCTTCATGTCTTTGTCTTGTTTTAACTGAAGTCAACATAATGTAGTGTGATCTGTTGGGGGAGGTATTGAGCCAAGGCTACTGCAGAAGGATAGGGGGCGGAGCCAGTCTGCTGTGAAGGTACAAAATCCTGGGTCTCAGACATGGCATCTCCTGCAGACCGTCTGACAGAGAGAAGGCAAGGAGGCGGATCAAATAGGATATGGGATGGATAGACGCATGCTGGGTGGGTGGTCTGCCAACAGCAGCCCACGGACAGAGGGAGGCACTAGGAGGCCAGGCGGAGCTGCTTCCTCTCCTGCTGACCCTCACCAACTGTCACTGCCCTCAACACCTGAGTGCCTCCACACCGTAAGTGAACCCATTTGTCGGACACCAAACGTGTGCAGTCGGCAAATGCAAAAGATTTCATGGCGATTTTGTAAACAGGCTGTGAAAATGTCACAATAAAGTGATACAACATCAATCGGCGCAGGTGGAACGGAGCAGAAATACATGTATATTCATGTCTCATTTTTATTGAAATTTAAGCTGTCGCACGCTGTTCTCAGGTGTCGAAATTTTACTGCCAAAAATTTAGATTCTATGTCAGGATTGAGCTCACCGTAGACAGTAATATCTACAATAGGACAGGGGCCATAAACTGGAGGATGCAAGCACTTTACAGGAAGTACGCATTCCATTCTGAGTTATTAGAGGCTAATTTTCACTTTACATTGGGGAAGACATACCAATCATCAATAAATAAATGACTTATTCACTGTAAATAATAAGTACTTACGGTGTAGTTTGGAGCGAACTTTCCGTGCACATTCCAATTTAACATACAGTCAGGCGTAACAAGACACTAAGCAGTATTTCATGAATATGAATTAAATTGATAATATGTTGCTAATACACATGTGAGTAAGTAGTTTGTTTATGGTGAAAAATATATTCTCAAATCAGATGTGCAACCAAAACATTTTCGGCTTCATCACCGACTCACCACCAGTCACTTTGGCCGAATCCGCATTTTGAGTTTCCTGACATGAATAACCTTTGTTTTCTCATGGACCTCAGCCAAACAGTGTGGTGCCACAGGTCATGGCATCAACAACCACACCAGGTCGTGCCGTTTCTGTTGAACTAAAATGGGAATGAATTTATACATATCTAAAACTGTAAGGCTGGACACGTGTCACAGAAGATCAAAGCACGAGTGAAACCCAAGCACACATTAATACTGATGAACCGTGAAATTTAAGATTTATATGGATGAGTTACAACTCTTAAAGGAAAACATGGGTCTGTCATGCAATGACCCAAGAAAAGACGACAGCAATTTTGACATTTGAAATGCAATAATTCCTTCACTACAAACTGCGCGTGCAACTATCTGATCAAAGGCGGTGCTGGCAATGATTTTGGCTCCTGGCGGCTTCTGAAGGCAAACAAAGATGGCGGAATCAAATTACTTTTAAAGTGAAACCATCTACTCTGAGTAAATATAAACAACACAACTAACTTATCAACCACTACCACAGCCAAAGGCATCAAAGCGGTTGATGCATCTTTTAGTTTGACAGGACATTTGCTTAGAAACAAAAGAGATTCAAATGGTGGAATTCAGAAATCACGAAATGTGAGCAGCATTATATTCTGCAAAATATCTTTTGAAGGAGTAAAAATATGCAACCAGAAGTCAGCATTACCTCTTATTCACACTTCCAATTCTTCTTTTTTTATTTATTTTTTTTATTTATGTTTCAAGTACTGCTGACTCCACATGTACCATCTTTAATTCCTACTTAACTGAGCATTGTTATCTTGAATGACACGACTTTTGTACCATACGTTTTCATTTTGCATGAAACAGGCATCATAAATATGACTAACTGTAGCAGGAGAAAGACTGTCTTGTTTGGAGAGTGGAGTCTGGTAAAGTGCAGCTACAGCGAGTAGGAGAGAGCAGTAGAGAGTAGCAGAGCAGCGCAGCCACATATTGAGCGCCTGGTTCTCTCTCACCTGAAATCTCTCACTGCTTCTCACCTGGACTCATTGCAGTTTGCCTACAGAGCCAACAGATCTGTGGACGATGCAGTGAACCAGGCCCTTCATTTCGTTCTGGAGCATCTGGACTCCCCAGGAACCTATGCCAGGATCCTGTTTGTGGACTTCAGCTCTGCCTTTAATACAATTCTTCCAACTCTGCTTGAAGACAAGCTTCGCCAGCTGGACGTGCCTGACTCCCTCTGCAGATGGATTACAGACTTCCTGACCAGCCGAAGTCAGCGTGTGCGGCTGGGGACGACTGTCTCTGACACTCGGACCCTCAACATTGGGTCTCCTCAGGGCTGTGTTCTCTCTCCATGGCTCTTCTCCCTGTACACTAACTGCTGCACCTCCAGCCACGAGTCCGTGAAGCTGATCAAGTTTGCGGACGACACCACCATCATCGGGCTCATCTCAGATGGAGATGAGTCGGCTTACAGGAGGGAGGTGGAGCGGCTGGTGTCCTGGTGCAGCAACAACAACCTGGAGCTCAACGCTCAGAAGACAGTGGAGATGATCATGGACTTCAGGAGAGTAACAGCTCCTCTGTCCCCTCTCATGTTGGCTGGTTTATCCATTCCTATTGTGGACTCCTTCTGCTTCCTGGGAACCACCATCACTGAGGACCTCAAATGGGAGTCAACCATCAGGTCCCTCATCAGGAAGGCCCAGCAGAGAATGTTCTTTCTGAGGCAGCTACGAAAACTACGACTGTCGACGAAGTTGCTGGTGGAGTTCTACACGGCCATCATCCAGTCCATCCTCACCTCCTCTATCACCGTCTGGTACAGCAGCGCCACCTCCAGGGACAAGAGCAGACTGCAGCGCATCGTACGTTCTGCTGAGAAGGTGATCGGTTGCAGCCTGCCACCTCTTCATGACCTGTATGTCTCTAGGACCCAGAGACGTGCAGGTCGGATCAGAGCCGACCCTTCTCACCCTGGACATAGACTGTTTGTTCCTCTTCCCTCTGGCAGGAGGCTACGGTCCATCCAGACCAGAACCTCCCGTCACAGGAACAGCTTCTTTCCCTCGGCCGTCAGACTGTTAAATTCATGAACAGCCTTGTTGTAATGTTATTCTATTTATTTTATTTTATTTGTTTTTTGATGCATTTTATTCCAAGGCACTTTCCTAGTCAGTGGGCTCCCCACTGACCATGGCAATAAATCTGATTCTGATTCTGATAAAGCTTGCTGTCCAGTCTTGGCAGTTTGAGAGTCTAAGGACGTCAAGCACTGTCTGGAGCCTGATACACAAACAAAGATCGGGGTCGGCCAGCAAATATTTCCTGGAGATATTGAACTGCAGGCTCAAATACTTCACTACTTCACAGCTTAATCATCCGTTGTTTTTGTCATGTGGTCTCGCTGCAGATCAGCTAATATTTGCCTGACATCTTCGCACTCATTAATCGAGGGAGCAAGATGTCGCCCGTCCCGTCCAAGTGCACTTTTCCTGTATTTGTTTAGCTCTATCTGCAGATTTTTCTATTTTCATTTATCCCGTCTGGGCCATTAGGCTCGCTAAATTCCTCTGCAAATTCCATACTCTCCAGCTGCCTCTCCCAGCGAGTCTGATAATATATCTACAATCTGCAGTTTCCGAAAGCACAGACGCAAAACTAAGTCATTTCCACGGCCCGGGTGACACGGGACTGTCTGGAGGACGGAGAAGCAAAACAATAAAGAATGAATAACTCAGCCAGCAGAACAGAAAGTTGAATAAAAGATGATTTGAAGCGACTGGTGCTTTTTCTTTGCGGAAAAGGTGTTAGAATCACAGGTGATCACGACTGGACTGCGGCGTCAGCCTGCATCTGTTAGCACCAGTCGCAACTGTCGCGCTCCGGTCAGGTCAAAGGTGACCTCCTGACGCCGACCTTTTAGGCCCCCAATGACTCTGGAGTCACCTGATATATCTGTTGCAGCAACAACAAAAAAATCCTCATGAAGCTTTTTTTCTTCTTCTTTTCACCCAGACTCCCTCGGGATTGTATTCTGCTGATTTTCACAAAAGCTGAACAGCAGAAGGACGAAAACAACGGGCAGAAAAACAACAAAGAATCAGTGACTTTTTGGGGATTGTTAGCGGCTCATTAGGAAGAGAAAAACAACAGGACATCAGTTTCTGTTCTTTTTTTTTTTTAAGTAACCTAAATATCAGCTTTGTTCTCCCGCCTCATTTTGATCTTCCGTCAGAACGAACATGGCAATACCTGCGCCGGGAGATCCGGCGCCATGATGGATGCTTCGACGCGCTCCTCTAGTGTGTAATTCCACTGCGTCGGAGGAATAACCTTTTAGTTGACAACAATCATGCATCAGCTCGATTGTTTTTCAATACACGGGGAAGAAAGTGGAGAACGGAGAGCCGCAACAATTAAACACTGCTGACAAGGATTGACTTGGAAGTTAGCTGCTGAAGCACCAATAATGTTGCCTCAACAGACGACCATTACTTCTGGATAACAAGGACTGTGCTGTAGCGGCCACCTCCCTTGTTCTCTTGTCACCTGTCACTTTGTTTGTGGATATATTTTGGAACAAAATCTCTCTCCTCCTACTGAAAACACAACTTCTGCAGAACACGATTTATACATACAAACCAAAACCATTTTCCAATTCTTCAGTCTCTTAGCAACTCGGTCCAGATCAAGGGTCAGTTATGTGAATCTGACTATTCTGTACAAGAAATAAAAACAAAATAAAGAATTGTGGATCAAAACTTTAAAATATACAGTTGTCATCACAATTTTAATGTTTTAAATGTTTAAGAATTTTTTACGCAATGCAAACATTTTTGCAAGGTGAAAAAAGCACCCTGAAGAAATGACCTGAGCCCAACTGCTTGAGAGGGGAAAACGTCAATACATTAAATAACAAGAGAAAAGAAAAAGTAAAAGAAGAAAAGGACTGAATACATTTTCTTAGCATTCAGTTTCTCTTAAAGATCTTTTAATAACATTTTTTAAAATGACCCCATGAATGCTAGATTATTATTATTATTAGCAGTCGTAATAATAGTAGTAGTCGTCGTAGTAATGGTCACAATAGTAGTTGTCGTAGCCGTCTTTATTCATTAATAAATGGAACTATCTTGTCAAAAATTGAGGAGAAAATCAGTCAAAGTGGTACAAAGGGTTACACACAAATAATTGAATTTCATGCTGACTAATAATACAACTTGAAAAAAAGGACTTCCCTGGCACAAAACTGAATCACAGTTAAGTATACTTTTTTTGCAACACATAATCATCCAGTGCATAAGACTGGAACACTTATGTCAATAAAAGATGTGAGGAGCTCATGATTCAAGTTCACGACATTGTTTGTCCATGCTGGACCCTGTTTTCCAAACTAGTTTAGAAGTGATCCTCATACATTTTTAAGTGGGGTGCACCACTGACCTTCCTACGGCACAGACAGCACCACTGCACCTGCGGCTTATTTATGAATGAATGATCTATTTTCCTTCTTAAATGTAGTGGGTGGGGCTAATATTCCGGTGCGCTCTACTCTCCAGAAGTTACGGTATATATTTAAATAGAAACGTACGTGGTTTTCCAGGATGTCCACAGCGGTGGAGGTTCGGCTACAATGTTTGAGGCAGAGTTAGCCTGCCCTAGAAAACATTTATATCACTTGAGCACATTTATATTTCACTAAAGAGGTCACAGCAGGCATGTGTGTATATTGCATGTTATTTATACATGTGCACCTCCGTCGTGCCCTTCAAGCCAACAGCAACCTACTTCCAGCCAAGCGCCTCCTGAGCAAAGAGTCTCAATCGTGATGTCAAAGACACAATAATATGCTTCACGGAGGTTAAGAAGGTTCCATTGAACTTCATGTGATTTAAAAATCCCATTTGCAAAAAAATGCAAAGAGATGTTTATGTTTATTTTGTAGCTCAAATTACCATTGCTTTCATTGTTTCACCAGCGATTCATAATCTATTAGCATGTTGTTAGTGATCTGGCGTGCTGCTGTTGTGTGGGTGAATATTTCATAACGCACTCATTATTCATTAATGGATGACAACATATGTGTGATCCAGTAATAATACAATCATTTGCCATTTGCTGTGAAGTGCCATTGATATCTACCAAAGAGAATTCACAAGAAAAAACATGCAACAACCTAAGTTACTAGTGTTGTTGGTTCTTATATTTTCTAATTCATGGTTTTGAAAGTTATGATCAGAGGTCATACCTGGTCATTTTGTTCGGGCCACGGTGTTAGATAGATATAGTGATAGAAAAATAGCTTTATTTATTTGTCCACGTTTAAGGAGGAAAAAGAAGCTGCTAAAACCTGAGAAATTACACAGTATGTAGTGGTTGACTTTATCAGCTTCATCTGCTTGACTTACACTTCAGACAACCACCTGCTTAGATGCACCAGTCCATATTTCAGTGTCACACTTGCATATCCAGTGTGACCGTAACAACAAATAACTTACTTCCAGGTGGCCACATACTTGTTGAGGATCACTGCTCTGTCTTTTTACGTTGGGAATTACGACAGGCTTGAACGCACTAGTGAGAGTGATCTTTGTCGGTGAGGGAGAACGGAGATAGAGAAGATTTTTTTTTTTTTTTCCAAAGGTGAAGTCTCCATGACACAAGCCGTTGGTCAGAACCAGCCCAGACTTCATGCTTCCAAGAGGGTCAGATTGAAGGGTGTGATTCCAAAAAGGTCACGGTTGACCGTAAACACAACTTCAGCAGCTGGTAACGTGATATTTTCAAAGCGGTTTTGTTTTACACGACCAGTGATAAGCATCTCTACTCGGTGAGATTTCATCTGCTCCTCAAAACGTGCGGCACACAGGACGGCACGCGAAGACAAACCGAGGCTTTGGACTCACCACCAGGGTGATGACTAAGTTCTTCAAAAAAACAGCCCAAATGTAATATCTTTGACGCCAAAAGCAGAAATGAAACAGAAATTCTGTTGCAAGATAAGTGAACTATAGAGAAAGCACTGCAGTCGCTCGCCAATATTAAATATTGCTGACTGGGGGGTGAGCTTGCCAATTAATGAATAATATATGGACCGGGAAAAAGGAGCGTTTTCATATGCTTTATGGGTCAGCGTGTGCTGAGCCAGGTCTGCTGGTACCGCTGGGCATCATGGCTTGATATTAAAGCTCGGCCATCTCTATACAACTGTGCCTCCGAGCCGTGTCAGCGGCGGCTCCACCCACATTACACACAACATTAACAACACGCTGAGAGGGCATAATAAAAGTTCTCCTTCCCACTTCTCTCACACTGTTTTCCCTTTCATCCGAGCTTGTTATTCCACAGAGCGCGAGTGTTTGAAACGGCGTCCCGGTTTCGCGTCGGCCCATCCTCTCCTGTAATAAAGCGGGCTTGTGGGGGACCAGTGGCAGAACAGCAACACTCAAACAAGAACAACAACAACAACAAGGGGACATTAACGGAGTGATGCGGCACAACCTCAACTTCATTCTCCGTTATCTTCATTATTCAGCTCCTCTTGGATCAGCTATTAAAGGTAATTAAGCGATTCATCAAGCCACTTTCAATTACTGAGAGCTTGACAGCTGCAGATTACAATCAGTAGGGGTGAGAGAAGAGAGGGAAAAAGACGAATCAAAAAGGAGGAAGAAGCAGAAGGACAGGATACAGGAGCAACCTCCACTGTCATGGCCCCAGATTGACTGGTGGCTACTGTCACTGCTTGGCTTCGCCTTCCGCTCACGTGTATCACTTCTACCTTCCATGAGCCTTTAACCTCCAGTCTCATCATGCCACCATAATGTCACCATCTTCAAAACCTAAGATGGTCAAGAGGACGAGCTCCAAAGTCGTGAGGTCCTCTCAGAGTCCAGAAGACGAAGGGAGAATATACCAAAAAGTGTGACTTGCTTTCCCCAAAATCCGTATGGTTTTAAGTTCACAATGGTACATATTTAATTTTAATACAAACTATTCACCGTAAAATATTTATTTCTATCATATGATGGCCACATGTAACTAAAACCTTTTGAATGATTAGCATTGGCAGATGAGTCTGTGACTGCAGTATAGCGGTTAAAGCACATCCCTCTGTGTCACAAGGTTTCTGGCTCGCATCCGGTGTACGTCTCTTGTGCATGTTTTTTTTTAATTCATACATTTTCCTGTGATCCTCCTCAAAATATCAAGCAGCGCTGTGTGCATCATTTATTTTAGTTATATATATATTTTTACGTGGCCCATGCCACCGATAACGTGGCCCCGGTCTGTGTGTGTGAGTGATGCTGCAGACTGGAGCGTCTCATCTTCACTCCACTGAACTAAACGGACTCCACCACCATCAACAATGAATAATAGGTGAAACACATGCCATACGTTTAGTTTGAGGAATGACAAAGTGAAACGTGGAACTAAGTCATGTACATCATGTTGATCGAGGAACTGAGGGCAGTCCAAGTCTAAGGACCGCAACTCACATCGACATTGAACATGCTCCACGCCGGAATAGCTCTGACTTTTTCGTCTTATTTCCTGTATAAATGATCATCTCAACAGCAACTTGACCAAAATCGCAGCCAGTTTAGAGGCTCATTTGGTGAAGAGCCACATGAAACTGGGGAAAGAGCCACAGGTTGGCCAGGCCTGACCTACGATATTGTTTTATTAAAATGGTTGAAAACAAACTAAAAGAAATCTTCATTCATCTTCTAGCGCTTGTTCTGTTATGTGTCTTGCTGAGAGGGTGGAGCCTATCCCAGGTACTTTGGGCAAGAGGCAAGAGCCACCCTGAAAAGGTCATCAGCCTACAGGCAATTTAGAGTATTCAACCTTTGTATGGTTTTGGACTGTAGGAGGAAATCGGAGTGCCTGGAGTAACGCCATGCAAGCATGGGGAGGACATACAAAGCCCACACAGAAAGGAGTGAGCTTGCCCCCAGCTGGAAGTGAACCTTCCTGCCGGGAAGTGGTTGAACTAACCACTACCCCTGGAATAATAATAATAATAATTAATAACAGTAGTTACATTGGATTTAGGGAGAAGCTCCTCCTTCAGCAGCGTCCTGTACGCGATGGTCGACACATATTCTCACCGTCATCAATATAGATTTATTGTTCTAATCATAAGGCACTTTGGTTTACGACAAGCCGTTGTACTTCGCCGTCATCGTCGCTACGGTCACGATCGATCTGTGATTTATGTTTGGATGACGGACCTCACGCTCCTCATGAAGACTTTAATACGTAGGTTAAAACTGCTCCATCAGGGCCCTGAGTCGTCCAGAAGAAACGGGGTCACCGCCGCGCTGATGGCTACTGTAAGTCATTCTTTATCGGCGGCAATTACTGAGGTGAATACAACAAAAGGGGCGCAGCACTTATCTTACAGGGTAATGGATATTTGATGGCACATTGAGCTGATGAGTTAGACCGTGTTAAACTGAGCACAAATCTCTTTTATGTGGACTGCAATTGTCATTTGTATCGTGGGACGAACCCATAATGAAATGGCACGGATTCGCTGCAATCCGCAGGACACCACTTCTTTAAAGTCCCGAGAGCCTTCACAACCCGAGGAACTGTTCGTGAAAGGAGAATCCAGCTTGGCGTAACATTTTAAGATTAATCTGGGGGCCTGAATGTGAAACCCAACTTAAGCACTGGTGCTTTCTCAAATCAAATTGAAAGCAAAAACTCGTTTGAATTAAGGCAAAGTCGGCAGCTGATTCAAAGGTTGGTTTAAAAAGTTATCCGCAAAACTGGACAGGCGACAAAGTCAGGGATATAAAGGGGAGTGGCAGCGATTTAAGTGAGTGCTCCTAAATATGCGTCACCTGAAAAGACCTGGCTGTAACCGTCTTGGTTGCCGCGATAGAGCCCGTCCTTTAATGTACCAATTCATGTAAGGGGCGGGACAAAGGCGCGAGACAGAGGATGGAGTGTCACTGCCCTATTTGCTTCTTCATCCCGTTTTGCTTCCAGGGCTCAGTTTTATGACGTCATTTCCTGGCCGCATGCGCACATTGGTATTTCAAGACGTTATTTCCTGTCCACATGCGCACATGGGTGTAGCTGCTTGACACATAAATTAGAATAAAATTAGCAACGTCATTACGCCACGCCTCACTACATGCTCGTATTTCATCAAGAGAAGCAGAATTTGAATTACTAAAGTACTACGCCGACGCATTAACTGTATTTTAACCTTATTTTATATATATCACTACATTTGACTTGTATTCAACAATTCGGATATTTTAACAAGATTTTGTTTTGTTTGATGAATCGTCCAAAGGAAACTTTTGTGATGGTCACCTTGTTTATTTGTTCATCTTATAGCCTGTTAGTCCTTCTTCTTGTTTATTTCTTTTTCTCTATCGACACCTAGTGGTCAATTTACAAACATCACTGATTGTCACAGATTTCAGATAAAATAATTGGATCTTTCTGTGCAATTTGCATGCAGTTTTCTATCTTGCCTACGAGGTCTCAGTGGTTCATTTGGTTTATTGCAACCAAATAAACAACAGGACAAACGTCTTTTTCATTGAATCACAACTTTTCTGAGGATTACATTTTATTAACAAAACATGAAAACACACCGACATTATTTATAAATGACTAAACTTATTTTATAAACAAAACATCGTAGGCAAGATAGAAAACTGCGTGCACATTGCACAGAAAGATCCAATTATTTTATCTGAAATCTTGTTAAAATATCCGAATTGTTGAATACAGGTCAAATGTAGTGATGTATATGTATAAAATAAGGTCAAAATACAGTTAATACGTCGGCGTAGTACTTTAGTAATTCAAATTCTGCTTCTCTTGATGAAATACGAGCGTGTAGTGAGGCGTGGCGCAATGACGTTGCTAATTTTATTCTAATTTATGTGTCAAGCAGCTACACCCATGTGCGCATGTGGACAGGAATTTACGTCTTGAAATTCCAATGTGCGCATGCGGCCAGGAAATGACGTCATAAAACTGAGCCCTGGAAGCAAAACGGGATGAAGAAGCAAATAGGGCAGTGACATGGAGCATGAAGTCAGATTTACAAGGGTGACATGATGTACGCTAGCTGTTGCTCAAACCACAGTCGCTTTGCGAATGACATCAATACAGACAGGCCTTTGATGTATCAGGCGGATTACTTTGAAGTGAGAATTGAATTCAAAGCAGCCAATTTTAACTGATGGTAAATTCAGTTTTTATGCTGGTTAGATTGTAGCTAAAATTCCTCCGTCCATCGCTCTGTATTAAGATGAGATGATGAGAATAAGTTCATATAAATAACATGCTGAATACATACCCAGATTGGAGGAGGCCCTGCCCTCCGCGGCTCTGTCCTTCAAACCCTCCGCTATAGACAGCTGCTGTTCATGGTACTGCTTTGCCCTCTCCAAGTCCTGCATGCAGCGGGCAGCGTGGCCCAGACCGGCATAAGCCCTCATCTCAATGGACTTCTCCTCCAGCTCCTGGGCCAGCTCCAGGACGTGAGTGTGGTAGGACATGGCCTTGTCAAAGTTCCTGTGGTAGTGGTAGGCGCTGCCAAGATTGCTGTACGCCCGAGCTTCCTCCCGCTTGTTCTCCAGCGCCTTGGCGATCCCCAGGTGCTGTTCGTGGCACTGGACAGCGTTGTCGAAATCTCCCATAGCGATGTAGACGGCGCCCATGTTTCCCAGTTCCCGAGCCTCCGAGAGCTGATCTTTGGACTGCTTGGCCAGCAGGACGCACTGCTTGTGGCTAGCCAGGGCGTTTGGATAGTCCCCTATGGCTGTGTAGACGTGGCCCAAGCTGCTCAGGGCCATGGAGGCAGCCTAGCGAGAGAAGAAGGAAAACAACGTTCACTGAAAAACGGATAAATCTTCAAAGCCTTCATGGTAAGCGACACAGACAATGTAAGCAACTATTTTGCTTCTCAGCTTCTTTATAGGTCTTGGACCGTGAATTTTTGAGATTCTTGATCCCACGCAGTCTCATTTGATCTCACTGTAATCCCGAAGACACGGGACTTCAGTGAGGGGCGAGACCACAAAGGCACGGATGAATCATCAGACTAAATCTCTTCCTGTTGCTGATTTTCAGAGATTATTTTTCCCAGGAGGAAACCCAAATTCAAGATCCTATAACTCCTTACCCACCTCGGCTCTTGGCAGAGGCCATTTATCGCAACAAAAGTGCTCACTGCCAATGCTTGAGAAATATTTGACCCATCGTTCATTCATTATCTCCATTGAAGGGCTGCCCTCAACTTGTTTGTGAAGGCTCCTATTCATCCAGGTCATTTTAATGAGCGGATTAAAACGTATCCAGAAGGCGACTCAAGTTCCAGCGTCAACATGGTTTTGACCCCTTTAGTTTTCGGTCTCACTGAAACACGGCCTCCAGTCGAACACTAGCGCTTGCACAGACTCTCTCAACAAAGGATGAAAAGGCAGCGAAACACGAGGGAGGTTTGATGCTGCTACGCCCTGTGTGATTTTGACCTGACTTGCGATGCAAATGAGCGGCTCTGTGGGCTTGTCGGAAAGCCATTACCTTGCTTTCCGCAATCAGGCTTCATGGCACGACACAAGCTCCAAACAAAGAGCGCTAATCAGGCTGGAAAGGAGGACTGTCGTGGAGCTTCACACCAAAGCTGCTGTGTGTGTGTGTGTGTGAGGCTTGACTGACTGACTGCTGGCAGCCATCTCAAGCTGTGGATACCAAGCTTATCACGGTCTCAAGCACTGTTTACCACATCTCCTCAAGCAGCGCGTGTAAGGAAGCGGCACAATTCCATTAGGCAGCGTGTTTAAAGCAAGTACAAGCGTTTCAATTGACGGCTTTCTAGAAGTGTAGCGTTGACCTCTTATGAGACACAATCAGTGCAGGTTTATTAACTGTTTATACAGAGGGTAAACAGCTGGGGATGGGGGTCAGCTGCCGGTGCGTGAGCAGATGTTGAATTAATCATGCGCCTCCCGCTAATAAAGAACCTCCTTCCTCGGCCAAGAGAAGGTTTTTGGATGGCGGCCAGTGAAGACGACAGTGTGACACTTGAGGTCGAAGCACTGTCCTCCTTGTCTGAGGCATTACAGCGATACAGCGGCCGGCGTGTTCCACTCTCCAACAAATGAAGAGACACAGAATCAATTTGTGGATTCTAGAGAGGCATACAATATTGTTTCATTAAAGCAGGCTTCTTGAAGAGAAAGTTGCAGACGCTGCAAGGGATGAGAGCTGGGAATCAATTTAATATGCCTGAGAGGGATTTGTGTTGATTCAGTGTAATTATGTGGGTTCAAGAAATGACACTTGTCAAAGTACTTGAGGGTAACTTTGCTCTCTTCCTTGTTTCGCTTTCCACCCCTTATGTTTCTCATGTCATCTGACTGTGTGTCCTGTGAGTTACACACCTGGACCCAGAGTGGATAGATGTGTAAACATCGGTTTCACGTCTCCCTCTGTTCTGCTATTTGACAGCGATGCAGTAACAGTAGTATCTCAAATCTTTTGGCTACTTTTGTATTAAAATGAGCAGCAAGCGACAACATGTTCTTAGATGCCACAGAGGAAACCGTTTAACATAGAAGCTAATCCAGAACATTAGCTTAATAGTATTTTTCAATCCAGAATTTAACAAAAAAGTAAAGGTCTGCAATGGCAAAAGCTTTTTTATTCTTGTGTTGCGACGCCACATACTGACTGGGAATGTGTGCTACATTATTGTCAGTCACCGGTTTCACGCCTGAAAAGTCTGGTCCTCGCAGTACAATTCTTTTAAAGATGGAAGAGGCGATTTTTTTGGAGAACTGGTCCTACTTTGGTCTCAAGCTCCGGCCCAGTCTTTCAGTGAGAGACTCTCCACAAACAGTACTAGAGAAAAGAAAAGCTATTCAATGCTGTAGTCGTGTTGACCTTTTCATCTCAGTGACTCTTCGTGACCTGTTGTGTCCAGTGATCTGTAATTTCAATTTACCCCTGTTCTAAGTGAGACGTTGTTTGTTGTTGCGTTCAGAGATCACCACATCACGAGTGAATTTAATTCCAGAGTGTATCTACGCAACTTTAGACTCACAGCCACTCACACACACAAACACCTACGGGCAGTTTAGACTCATAACCACCGTGCCCGGAGGACACCCACACTGGCAGTGGCAGAACACACACTTGCCTCCAGCTGGATTTGAACCCGACACCTGGTTGCTGTGAGGTTGCACCAGCAGAATATCTTCAGCTTGAGTCAAGTGAAAACACAGAAGACGTGTGGGTTTTAAACCCTTCAGTGACCAGTGGTTCATGTTTCCACCTGATCTAATGAAGCAATAAATGTGAATATGAGCGGCTCACGCTGATAAAAAATTCACCAGCACCATAATGAACACATTCTTGTTCCCTTTCCAGGTAATTGATCAAATACGTCCACCGATTTTCCTCAACTTCAAATTGCTCGACAATCAATTTCCCCACGACACAAGGACTTCCAGCAGTTTGCTCAAGTTTAAAGACCCGCCGAGGCATTACACAGACCCAGTGAGTCAATTACGCCTCCATCACAACTGTTGCTGTTTCATGCTCCCAGATAGCAGATCTAGAGCTGCTCAATTACATCAGGCTTTTGAAGCCTCGCTCCATCTCTCCAACTTCCACTTTTCAGGGCTGAGACACAGAAAAGATTCCGTCTTCAGAGCGCTGTGCCAGGCACTGAGACAGGAAAAAAAAGAAAAGAAGCATGAGGGGAGCGCAATCTTTTCTCCAGTTGAGATGAGTTGCTCTTGTGATCAGTGTCCCCCTAAAGTGAGAGTGCAACGCTGCATTTTCTCCTCAGATGGGAGCCAAGATAGGCGGATAATGAGGAGCCGGCTCTGCCTTTCACAGAGGATGCACCGTGTTTGGCTCAGGGACAGCATCGCCGTCTAACTTGTGACTCAAGCCCTCCAACATCACAGCGTCGCTCCCACCAAATACGCAGTGGTGGTAGCTCAAATATCACGGCGCCTCAGACAGAATACATGAATTTTCATGGCTTGTTGTTCATTTAGTACAATTTTCAACTTTTTCATTTTCATTTCCCTCATGCAGCTCGACACATTCCTTCCCAAACATCTATACATATTTTTCAAATCCCAACCAAGGTACGTTCTGGTCTAGATCATTACATTCTATTACCGTCCATCACTGACTAACTTCCAGTCAACGTAATTCACAATATGGATTTGCATATTTAGACAATTCCCTGTCGCCAATTATGACCCAGTAGCCAAAGAGCTGATCAAATTCCCCTTAAAAGTTTTGGTTTCCGTCACCACACTGGTTGGAATTATACTGAATTCCAACCAAGGTTCCCTTTACTTGGCAGCAGTGAATAAATCCCAGATCTGCCAAGCTGCTCTCCAACCATCCAAGCAACCACCCAAGGAGCCACTCAACAAGCCAGGATCTTGTGGCTGAGCTGCTGAAGTGGATGGCTACAAGTGAGGTACACAGAACCATTGCTTTGATCTGAGGCGGGCTGCAACTAGTGACTACTTCTGTTGTCAACTAGTCACTGACTCCCTCACGATTAGTCGACTACTACGACATGAACGAGTGGAGGAACACGCCAACATGGCTGGTTCTAATGTCGCAAATACAGTAGGATATACATTGTTGTAAAGAGTGTGGCGTGAAAGATATGTGTCCTTTGATGTATCCTTTGTGAAATGGCGCCATATTTTCAACGTTTTGGGGGCCTTTCTCCGGCGGAAGAGAGTGATGGCATCATGACTTGTCGACTAATTTAATAGTCGATCATAGTTGACGAGTCGTTTTAACTTGGTGCAAGATCTCCTTGACCTTCAACAAAGAATTTGTGACCTTGATGCCTTATTCAGACTCTAACTTCGCCAGTTAGTTGCAAAGAAGCTTAAACACAAAATCCCAAAGTTGAAAAACTATGCAGTCAGGTTAGGTGATATTGATGCATGACGTTTCAACTCACTAACTCCCTTCAATTTCACTCATTTAGTGACTTTAAATACACAAAAAATGTCATAAAATATGAACAATTTCTACTGTAAACACATGCTACAAAGACTCATTTGGACATTGCTGGACTTGGGCCTCAATACTCGGCAACGAGACCAAAGTCTTTACATGTTGAGGATTTGTCGATCTTAAGTCACCAGCAGGGAACATGTATTTTCTTTTGAGATGAAGCCATATTTTCCAATACCTCCAATAGCCCCACCCGAGTGACCTTCACATCAGATCAGATCTATTATAAAGTCTTCATTGCACACTTAGATGGAGGACTATCTGAATCCCAGCTGATAAACTCTTGACTCCAGGGAGACAAGTGGAGCTCTCGTGTTTATTTGGAGGCTGAAAGAGGAGACGTCTTTTCTTTGACATCAGTGTTTTCATCTGTTTTAAAGCCAAAGCTCCTTTGTCCTGATGGGTCCCCGGGTTCAGAGAGCTGCTTCATCATTCGCCGTCCTTACAAAGTATTTTTTAATATTCTCCAGTCCAGCACATTAGCTGGGCTCTGATCTTAATAGCAGACGGGTCATTCATTGCGCTGAGCACAATTATCTCCTTCTCCAATGAAACAATTTGCAACAGCCGACTGCTGTCAAGGCCTTCAAACACAGATCTGTGGTTATCTGGCCTCATTCAAGCTCAGTCGTCTAGGTGATGATACTTCCAGGAGACAGAAGGTGTTAAAAGCCTTTCTGTTCTAACAGCATGTCCAGCAGGAAAACAGGGCAGCGGTACTCCAGAGAGGTGCATTTAATGGGATTATACAGCAGAGGACAAGAGTCACGCCAGAAGCCTGATTCAATTCTTCCCGAGGTGGTCGCATCGCTGTCCTTCAAATCTTGTGTTTTCTCGTTTACTACGCCACAAAACCTCTTGATGTGGCTGGACTGACGATTGCGAGTTTTTAAAGTTACACCACCAGAACCCACAAAATGCTGTAGGAGAGTGAAAAGACACCCTAAATGTTTCAGTCTTTATAAATGATACAACTTCTCTTTTTTGTGTTTGTGCAAGCCGTGATGCCACAAAGCAGAGCAGATGCTCACTCTGAAGCAAAATATGAGAGGAGAGCGCGCCTCTTCAGTGACGGTCCTCTCATGTGCATATGTGGTTTCACAGCCACTTTCAAGCCAGCATGAAAGGGACGGAGCATCAAACCCTGATCCTCAGCAGCAGGAGAAACGCTAACGTGCACGCGCGCACACAAACATTGTCTAATTAAAAGGCAGTGCTCTGGGAAGGTGAGCAGGACCATGCACCAGTGTCTCTCTTAACAAGCTGGGCTTGAGCAACGTCAGGAGCTCGCTGCCAGGGAACAGAACCATGTGGTGGTGGTGGTGGTGGGGGGGGAGTTAAGAGCGTGGCCAGGGGGGTGGAGGGTGCAGGAATTGCCAATGAGGGTCTGCGTTTGAGGAATTAAATGAGGAAAACGGCAGCCACTTCCCCAGGTGTTACATTCAGAGCTTTTGCAAGTTCTGAACAGACGTGTCCCAAACACAGAAGACGCATGCAAACATGCGTCCAAACCAGTGCGGAGAGCGTGTCGGCATGTCGGCGAGGGGGAGCGGGCGATTAAATATTTAGCTGGTTTTACGACTTTATACTCCATTCTCCTCTCACGGTGTTTGCACACAGATATGGATCCGGTGGGAGCAGCCATTAGTGCCACCAAATGAGGGCTCCTCTGGCATAGCAAAACCTTCTGCTTTTTAAAGCAGCAAAATACCGTGCTCCCTCAAGCGAGGGCAGGTACAGCTGCGCCGGATTGTCTGGACTCACACGTACACTCACCAGTCCAACATGGAGGCAGTGAACGCCAACCTGCAAACCCCGAGTGATGTAACCTTGAGGGACGACCGTCACTGCCGTCTTATTGCCAAACAGGAAAAGTGCTGCAATATTCTGCTCGACTTTTGGTTCCATACGCCATTTAAACGTTTTGGATGAACCTTCTGCCCTGCTGAAACTGTGTCTCAACAGCTTTCCTCCCTAAGACTTTGTTTGGGCTGGCAGTTCTTTCTCAGGACTGTTCAGGTGCTAAAACCGAGTGTGTGTGGATGTGTAACCGGCGCTTGAACTCAGATGACCCTCCCTGGGATGTCGTCACCATGGAAACGTTTCCCACTCAGAAACCCCCCTGCCTCCTCAAACACAGAGTCGCCCTAAATTCAGCACTGCGTTGGCTTATCTTCACTTGAGTTTCTCAGCAACTATGTGGAAAACATGACGCATTCACATTTCATGTGGGAGTTTCTGGTCAAGTCAGAGACATTGTTGACACTTTTTTTTAACCTCACAAAGGGAGTTGCTTCCATAGATGCTCACAGAATTCACCATATAACCCCTGCAACTGCCGTCTTGTTTACTGAATAGGTAATAGACAACACATTCAGATGGGATCCAAAACTGCACTGTTGCATTCGTTCTCACTCACACTTCACCTGTACAAAGTTTTATCTCAATTTAAAACTGACAGATCCCAGCCTGGGACGTGGCAAACCTCTATCGCACATCACACAAAAATATATATATGTGTGTGTGTGTTTACCGTTCATTTTACGTTTAACGTTGACTCGTGAACATATTTGTCGTCAACCTTCTTGGAAGTTACTGGAAAGCCAACGTGGTCCTGTACATATTTTCTAGAAAAGACCAAGAAAATGCAGAACTAGAAAAGAACTGGACTGCTAGCATTAGGATCTTCAGTAAGTGAGGTACAGTTAGGGGCTTCACTGCACACTGTTACCAAGTTCTCAATCCCTTCTACGCCGCTGACTACTGTCCGAGTCGGTGAATAATTTCCAAACATTCAGGTTAAAAAGAATGACTGGTGTTTGCCTCACACCGGAAGACACTGCAACTCCCTTTTTAGTCGCTGAATTTCTAACAGAAGAAAACAAGGCACAGATTTGAGGTCACACTCCGCCGCAGTGGACCAAAGCGAGACAAATAGATGTGGGACGTTATCTACTTCCAGGGACTTAAATAGGTATCTCCATAATTTGCAGAACTAATGGCGATGAGACGCCAGACAGAAGGTTGTTTTTCTTAATCTGTCCGGCTCTCTGGACTTCGACGCCGCGCAGCCGGCGACCTTGTTATTTCTTTAGCTTCACAGGACACTTTCACAAAGAAGTGATTGTCACGTAAGGTCAAATTTCGGCTAAGCTCCACTCGTGACTGTTACTGTAACATCAGACTGTCTGTCCCTAAAGCCGTCACGCGTGGACATGTTCAGGAATGAATCAGCGCAGCACTTCCTGGACTTCACCAGATGTTTTTGTTTTTGCGTCATTTTAGTTCGGGATCTAGCCAAGGACAGTGACAAACATTTGTCACTGAAGGTCACTGCTTGAAAGAAAATCTTGGTGGACCTCGTGGGGGCGGAGGGGAGGTGTGTATTTTAAGACAATAGCCTAGACACAACAACGTTTTACAGATGTGGCCAAGTGTCGAGAGCCAAAGACGAAGGTGAGCCTGTGATTTGGCGCGGCTAATTCTCCCCCGCCGCACACATCCCTGTGACAGGATGTCAACGTCGCTGAAATGCAAAAACATCCCCCCCGCCGTCTGATACAAACACATGAATCTAAACTTTAGCAGAGGAGGAAATTGAGGAGGTGACACGCCAGGGAAGAAAGGCACTGTGAATTAAATTTAAAATACTCTAAATCAGAGCGAAGCCTTGCGGGGCGACGTGGGGCGGCTGTTTATTTCTGTTCTGAGGAGGAATTTCCACAGGCAGAGCTGTGTGGTGCCTACTGGTGCAGGGAATCAATTCTTCAGAGACCTTGTGGCGACAGAGGGGGAAATCACTGAGGTTTTGGAGAGGCATTTCTGGATTGGGTTGAGGTAAACATTAAGGTTTGCCACTTTTCAATGTCCCAAGGTGAAAAAATAAATCACTCTCAGGCACACAATGTGATGTAAAGTGCTCCTAGCTTTTTAATATTGGAAGTCAGGGTGGCTGGGTCCAAAAATGGATGCACTTATGATGCCTTGTTACGATTTGTGTGGGCAAAAATGGTACTTTTTCTTTTCTTTTCTTGTTATTTCCAGCACAACAACAGCGATTATTCCTCAAAGATATATTCATCCTGACGTTGATCATTAGGTCATGTTTTTAGGAATCAAATAATAGTGTGTTGCGATTAAATGGGAGATTGCGAACAAATGTCAAAATAAAAAATGAGGTCCAAGAAATGCTCTGGTGACCTACATCTGGACAAGCCGCCTTTATATGTGTTTGACTGGACAGAACAACGCAGCTAAATGACTTTGTTTGGAGCTAGTTTTGGAGGCTGGAGAAACTGTCGTGATTCTACTGCAAAATATATCAAATAATATCACCCCAAATTAATGTCTGTACCTGTGTCAATATCGACATGAGAATTATATCGATATATCACCCAGTCTGTGTAACACAGATGAAGACGCTGTGTCTTCTTCTGCTCAGACACAACTCATAGATCATGCAAGCTCTTGGCAGAGATATGTGCCTTCTCAGTGTTTTTCCAGTTTCTGTCCTAGTCCTCTTCATATACAAGATTGAGTCTGTAATATGATATATATTCTCCATCCAACCATAAAAAAGGCCTCCCATGTGGAAGGCATGTGTGCACCTTCCTTCTCTGATTCACTTTTATGAGCCACATCATGAATATTAAACAGAGCTACAGATAAGATTTTCCAACGGTGCCGTTTTATATAGCTTTTTATTCTTGCACTACGCATCCGTTATTCACCAAGGATGCATCAGTTGCAGTTGCGTGTGCCTCCAGGATGGGATTCACAAACGCAGCCACTAACTCAGAGTCTGACTGCCAATGCCAACAAGGAGACGATTAATTTGGCGGACAAAAAAAGGACACCTCACCCTTTCTGCTGCGATCCAGAGCTCAACACAAAGAAAACTCCAGCACCTGATCGATCTGCATGTTGTGCAGCGCTTCAATTCAAAGCTAATGAGTTGCTCTTATGGCTTCCCGCTGGGTTGGAGAAGGCAAAGCCAAACACACGTAGCATGCAGACCCCCCACTTTTGCTGTAAGTATTAAGCAGAAAATGAGACAGTCAGTCCAAGGACACGCTGTCCGGGGTTATTCAAGGGTAAACTGAAGCCCCCTGGATCGGAGGCAACGTAGCTGTCAGACCACTCAGCTGGATAAGTCGAGCCTGACGTGCGGGCATGACTACAAACCAAACCCTCTCTGAGGGACATGAAAATATCATCACGGCAGGGAACCTGTATCACTCCGAACGGGCCGGGTGAGCCGCCTCAAACAGGACTGACATGAAACTCAGGCGTTCTCATAAATCCCTTTATTAGAGTGATTAATCTTTTGTTCTGCTCCTTTAATCCATTCGCAACAGCAAGTAACTCATGGATAATGGGTTTAAAACTTATCAGATTCCAGCGACTCGGCTGCATGACTTCTTTCAGTGCTTTCTTTTAGGTTTGGGTGAATTATTGAAAGATGTGATTTACAGGCTTTATGTGGTGCATTCGAGTAAGACAGAATCCTGGGCACACACGAGTGCAATAGTCAATGAGCCACAAGGAGCTTGGAAAACTTGGAATTACAGTAATAAAGTCGCACTTATGATGGAAGAAGGAGAGGAAAACCTGAAACTTTTTAAAACTCAATTATGACACAGACATTTTCAATATTCATGACACACATTTAAACCATATTAAATTTGGTTTGGTGTCCTTTTGACAAATACATGGCTAAAAGTTTTAAATTCTTATACCTGAGTTCATGGCCAGCTCAAATTCAGCATTGCATTTACAAGTGTCTCTCAAGTTTGTCTATCTCCGCTTTGTTTGTAGCACTTGACATTGCCATTTAAATTGAGATTGCTTGCTCACACAATGTTTTCTTTATCATTTCAATAGCTGTTTCCAGGTTGGTCGCATGGTTTGGGCCACAAATCTTGTAAATCATAACAGAAATATGGTAACTGGGAGTATGAAAAACGTTGTGACACGAGCTCTTGTAAAATAGCTTAGGCCATCTGTGAAACGTCCATCTGTCCATCCATCCATCCATCATCCATCCACCCATCCATCCATTCATCCATCCATCCATCCACCCATCCATCTATCCATCCATCATCCATCCATCCATCCACCCATCCATCCATCCATCCATCATCCATCCACCCATCCATCCATCCATCCATCCACCCATCCATCCATCCATCCATCCATCCATCCACCCATCCATCTATCCATCCATCATCCATCCATCCATCCATCCACCCATCCATCCATCCATCCATCATCCATCCACCCATCCATCCATCCATCCATCCACCCATCCATCCATCCATCCATCCACCCATCCATCTATCCATCCATCATCCATCCATCCACCCATCCATCCATCCATCCATCATCCATCCACCCATCCATCCATCCATCCATCCACCCATCCATCCATCCATCCATCATCCATCCACCCATCCATCCATCCATTCATCCATCCACCCATCCATCCATCCATTCATCCATCCATCATCCATCCATCCATCCATCCATCCACCCATCCATCCATCCATCCATCCATTCATCCATCACCCTCGCCTGCTTGTCTATCTTTCGAACGGGCATAACCCGAAACAGGGAGCACCAAACATCCTTCTCCAGTTCTGGGCAACGTCCACCAGCTCAGACTGGAGGATGCCAAGATGGTCCCAGGCCAGTGAGGATAATCCCTTCATCTGGTCCTGGGTCCACCCATTTGGTCTCCTCCCTTCTGGCTGGTTCTAAAACACCTCCAAAGGGTTGCGCCCTGGCTCCTTCCAACGCAGTGAAGCAGCAGCTCTACACAGAGTCTCTCCCGAGTGAGAGAAGCCTCCCCGCCTGTCGAAGGCAATTGAATCGAAGATTTTATTCTTTCCGTCATGACCCAAAGCTCATGACCGTAGGAGAGGGTCAAAGGGTCTGTGAAACGCGATTGGTCAAAAGAACAATGAGGCAGACTAGAAAAACCTACATAAAACACTGACGTTGAAATAGCATTACACATTCTTGTTTCTGTTTCAGTTTCAGGTAGTCATCCACACCAGGTCCTTAGCCTCTAAATCTGAGTCTTCTGTGCACAATAACTCAGGAGGCTCATTCTGAAGATTCAAAACATCAATCTACATCACATCTTTTTCACTCAACAGTGGATGAAATTCGGAGTTTGGGTCGTGTTCCTGCCAACAGCCAGCCACCCCCATCACATCACGCCGAGCATGTTTGCCAACCATAACCACAAGCGCACATAATACTGTAGTAACTCACAGTAGCGCCTGCTTCATTTCCACATCCAAACAACACACCAAGATCCAAAAACAATTGTGTTCAATAACAATACGGACATGTTGCCACTGCTTTTGCTGGCGCACACCTATTTATTCATACTTGAACCGGGAAATGAACAAAGCTATTTCACTCTGTTGGACAAGTCTCGCTCGGATGTCAACTGCTGAGAAGGCTTTCCCGCAAGGTTCAACAAGTTCCTTTGTCCTGAAGTGTGGTCTTGACTGAAATGAATAAAAGCTATGTGAAAGCTTTGCTCGTCGTGACAAATCCACAGTTGTATTAAGCTCTTTAGCCCTTTAGCTCACAGTTTCAGCACTGACAGAGCCACAGTTTAATAACCGCGGGGCATGCCAAATTTTTCAAGAATTAAGTGTCCGACTATCGAGCGAGTCAGAGGTAAAACTCCGGATTTGGCAAGAATGAAAGCACCGACCATAAAGCGAAGGGGTGATTACTGGAATTACATTCACGGGGATGCCAAGGGCGAAATCCTAAATGAGTTTTGATGTAGTTACCAAGCTTCACCAGTCAAGTCCAATACACGTCAGGAAGACTTTGGATGGAAACCACCCGCGAACTCGCTCCCGAGTACAAACGGCCGGCTCACAAGGGTTACTCTGCGCTTTCATCGCAGTCTGCAGCGCTGGCTCAGCGAACTCTATGAGCATTTTCATGTGGGAGAAAGTTGTAGGGCTCTAACTACCAACCATCGAAATCCTGTCTTCCTCCTTCACGTTTATTCTTCATGAGTAATTACAAACCGTGTGAGAGTGGCAACTGTGGTCTGGCCGCTCAGCAGGACAGCACAGTCGAACCAAGATGGCAAATCCCCCGTAAACCGCCGCCTCGCCTCGCCGCGCCGCACCACGGACTGTCACTTTTCCCCGCCACGCCAGAATAAACTAAAGCTTTCAGCACCACTGGGGCCTTTACTATCACCCCAGAATGGACATCACTGGTGCCCCTGATAAAGACTAGAAAGAGAGGATCCCAGTGCTGCCCAGCATTACACATTACACACATATGCACATGTGAGCACACGCATCACTTCATACTGTGGCAGAGATTTGAAACCGTGAAGATTGTAAACCCCCATCGCGCGCCATGATGGAATCCAAATCCCTGAAACTCATGTCTAAAACAAGAGCTCGTGAATCTGCCTGCTGGAGCCAGAGACTCGCTGATCAAAAGAAAGGCATGTGCATGCCGCTGTTTGGACAGGCAGGTGGATCAAATATTGAATTACCTAATTAGCTTCCGTAAGTCCAGAATTAGCAAAGGAGCAGCTCAACGCTCGGCTGAGTCCCTTCATTTCGGGGACTTATGGGCAACGGTGAGCCGCGCGAGCGGAGGGATAACGGCACGGGTGGAAGAGAGATAAAGGACACGGCAGGTTTTCTTTGGGTGTTGATGAGATGGGAAAAGATTACTGGCAAATAATTGTTTCTTTTAGGACGGCGATGGAGCGAGAGCCAGTTGGGCCCTCCGGCTGTGAGCGCGCGGCGCCTGACAGACAGGGCGGGTAAACAGTTGCTAGCAGGAGCTCTGATGGTATCTCCTGCTCGTGGCAGAATAGAGGCCACAGCGGACGGGTGATTGGCTTTTGCTACAGACCACAAATTAAGTTGGCATCTCCGGAGAACCACCTGCGATTCTCAAGCGCTGCTTTCTTCAGACACACACACACAAGACGACCAAAAAAAAAGAATACCAGATATCGCCCACAGACTGTCTGATATTTGATGAATGGAAAATATGGGCTTTTAACTTGACTGTTTCGCGTTCATGTGTTATTGAAGAAAAAAAGGGGGAAAAAGAGAAGCGTCGTTGATCATAAAAACCACATCATATCCTATGTGTATCCTCACAGCAGGCTGGAAGACATTTTAAGAGCTGACAATGAAGGAAGGGAGGAAAAGGCACAGCTGCTTTAAATGTGTCAGCAACAGCCAAAATACCTCCTCCCACCTCCCCCACTCAACGGTGTTGATGCTTATAACTTCTGCAACGGTTGAGTTAAGATAACAACGTTGTTTCATGGGTGCAACTTCTCAGGTCCGTGTAGATGGACGACTTGTCACGGCATCTTTTATCGCTCTCTAATTCTATAAGCTTTAACTAGGCCAGACCAGCTTTCGATCGGAATATTCAACCTCAAACTTGACTTGCGTTTAGACATTCTAAAGCGAGCCAGACGTCCTGCCAGGTCAGGAGGTGCAGATAAGACGCCTGCAGTGCTGGGATTTTCTTCATCAGATTTCAACAGGTGACCCCCTGATCCAGTCAAATGTCAATCCAAGTATGGTCTGACCCTCCCCATATCCTCACAGCTGCCCCGGCTACAGACAAGTCGCCCAGACAACAAGCAAGCAAGGCATTTCCATCAAGAGCGAGGAAGAGGAAGTGGAGCCGTGGCCACGTAATAAAAAAAAAAGAAACAAGAAAATGACCCATTCATATGCGTAAGAAAACAAATGTTGGTGTAGCTCTTTAAAGGTCACATGTCAGCTACTTTCTAGGAAGAGTTGATGACTGAAAAGTTTACTGACGAGAGTTGTTTATGAAACCCTTTTTTTACAAGTAGGTTGCAAGGAGGATTTGCCAGACAGAGAGAAAACAGCCTCTTGCTAAACCTTTTCTGACTGAGCTACAAAGCCTTCCGCAGGTGAAACTTAATGCTCTTTGCGAGAGCGTGAGAGTGTCAGTTGACTCAAAGCAGACACATGAGCGCCAATTGAATTCTATTTCCACCTGTCAAGAGCAACAATGATGGGCAACGAGCTGGGCTCATTTGAACAAAGTGGATTACTGCTGGGGTTTGGTTTTTCTGCTCACAGCAGAGTGATAGAGCAATCGCACACAAGAGCGTATCAGGTCTCAAGTTGCTGCTTTGAGACCTGATATGAAATGACGAGAGAAAAAGACAAGGGAAATGAAAGAGTGCGTGGAGTTGGTCACACAAACATCAGCAACTATGATGTGACTCATTGAACATCTGGGGGCCGAAACTAAGGTGAACCATCACCAGCGTCTTGAAACAATCACCCGGACAATTATGGACTGGAAGGGTACATGTTTTTTTCGACTAGAAACACTTCAAAATGCTGAAACATGAAAGCAGTGTGTGATCAAGAAACTTTTTTGGGTTCAGTTTCAGATGCTCATCTTTCAATGTGTAGCCATGATGTCAGTATCTGGTGTTGCACTGAGCCTGAGCCATGACAGCATTCAAATATAGGTCACCTGCGTACAATTACATTACGGCCACCAGCTGGTTTAGTTAAGCCCTGGATGTGACCTTGAACTGCGTTTGCGCCTCCGTCGCGACTCGCCTGTGCGCGGTGCGTCATAAAAACCACAGTAGACACCAGAGACAGGCTCATACCGAACTCATCATCTCGCCGAACATGACTCCAGCCGCAAGCGTAAAGCCATTTCGCTCGGCTCGAACATGTGCAAACACATAAACCGCTCACACATACAAAGACAACAGTGAAAAGCTCCCCTTTGTCTTCTCAACGCTGATGAAAAGCTACCCACGGCGAACTTCAATCACATTCTAAAATGAGTCGGAGACACGTTGTAACCCCGACAGTGTCATTAAGCCTGTCAGTTAGTTCCCAGAAGGGTGGGGATGGGGAAGCTGACGTCGGGCTCCGTCGATGTGCCGCGCAGACCTGAAGTACACCCGCCGGAACCAGGCGCCCCTCCTGCCTGACGCCAGCACAATCGAAGCCACACAATTATGAAGTGGGCTTTGTGCGCCTATAAAAACCCCGCAAATCAAGTACGCAGACAAGGCATGCATCCAAATGAGAGTCAGGTAACAAACACCATCATCAGGTAGAGCCCCCCACGCACACAGCAGGATCCACACACAAAACCAAGCCTCCACACGCTGTCAGACCTTGTTGGTGTGTGATTGGCCTCAGTGGAGCAACTGCTCCTCTCATCATTAACTCTTTGGAGGATAACCCGACCATCATCACTTTAAGCCCCTTTGAATGAAGATGAACTCCAAAACGTGCCCGTGCACATATTCAGGCACGCAGCAGGGCAAACACTGGAGTTTAGGGACACGCAGGAAATGTCTGACAAATATGTCTTAATAAGTCGCTTGACAAGGAATCACATTGGCTGTTGCAACTTCACTATAGAAACGGAGAATTTATGTGCAGAAATTGTGTGTTTAATAGTGGTGGGACTTTAACAAGTTAGTCACGATTAATTTATTACAACAAAAAACAGTTTGCTCTCCAGACAACAGGGAACCTTTGTCAGTGCAGGAGTTCCTGGTCCACTGATCCCACTGATGCACAAGACACGTGGCAGCTAGGATGAGAACAACAACAACAAACATGGAGGAATCCCTGAACAAAAGCAAACAAAAGCATCTGTTTGCTTTTGTTCAGGGACGTTTTTCTTTACACAATGGCCAGGGTTTCCACTACTCTGAATGGACTTCTTATAAAATTGAAATTCTTATACAAATATTTTCAAGACATTAAAAGAGCTTTAGTTTAAATAAGGTGATATCCAAACTTGGATATAGACACCACCATTTAACCTTCATCATATAAATATTTGTATCCTGTCAAGTTTGAGCGAAGCATCATCAATAAAGGTGCGGTAGGCAAGTTTTGTTTTTCACACAAATGATCTGAGAAAAAAGACCTGACTTGCCTTGGGCTGCTGGAAAATCTCCCCCACGGTGGAAGATCTTGGTGTTTATTTGAGTCATTTTTATGTCTCTTTGCGAGAGAGTGTGGTCACTCACCACCATCAGTCCCATTGTTACTGCGATATTTAACAGACTTGGAAGTGCCACGCCATTAACATGTGCGCACGTTTTTTATCTTTGTGTATGCTGGTATGTGGTGACAGAATTATGTCTCTCCAATCTGCGCTGGCCCCGTCCCACCGCCGGCTGCAGCCAACGGCTGTAATTAAATCTCTTGACAGCAGCAGAAATAGCTAGTAACTTTTCCAAATTGAGGCAGGCTACTATAAAATACCTCGGCAGGCTTTACCTTTGGGCTAATCAATATTTCACAAACTTGATTTCACACGGTTGCTTTCTGATGTGCAGCCAGCCAGGGCCTGTCTCCACTTTTTATTTACAGACCGCATTGTGTGTACAGCAAGGTCACGTAGAAAGCCACAGGCCTCGGCCCCTTCCGAAGATGGAGTACTTTCATTTCACTCACTTGGGGCCCTGTATTTTCTCTCCGTCTTAATGCCGTCTCAAAACTCTTTCCACAAAGACACATTCCAGTCCTCATGCAGAAACAGGGCTCCCGTCCAAGACAGAGCGGAGAAGGGCTTGATACTGTGCCACTGGGACAAGTATGCTGACACAGCTGTAAATTGGAACACAAGCTAAAGATGTGAGGGGAGAGACGCATTGTAGAAGAAATGAAAACCACAGAAAGCAGGAGTTAGTGTGAGATAAACAGAGAGGCCACGATTACTGCCTTCAGCGAGGGGAGTCCTGCAGACCGTTTCCTTATCTTACAAGAAGCATGATGACAAACGCAAACATCGAAAACCTTTCGGCTGCCGACTGATTACTTCATCCCAGTTAGCAGAACTTCACTGTAAAGCCAAACCACTAGAAAGAATCTGCGTCTACACCGAGCTGAACACTGGTGTTGGGGAAGCCACTAAGAAAGTGTGGCCTGTTTAAACTACATTCAGCATGGGAGTAGTTTGTAAAACTACAACTTAAAAAAGTAGCTTTATGTTACTACTCATACTCAAAACAAAACGGTTAAACCTGGACTATAACCGTCACGTATAACTGTCAATGTTGAGTATCAAGGGAGATTGTCTTGTACCTGATGACTAGATGCCACCTGTTTTCATCGACTGACGTCCAGCTGGAATGACCCAATGTACTTTTTAGACAAAGTTTCCAAGCAGCAAAAGTCGGATGGCCGCTTAGGCACAGTTCCGTAATTTTCGGACTATAAGCCGCTACTTTTTACATGCAGTCTGAGCACTGCTTATACAACAGCGCGGCTAATATATGGATTTTGACAGGCTAAAATCAGATTAAATCAGAGCAGATTAAATCGATGAAATCAGTGGCTTTTTATTTAGCCTTAAAGCACTCAAAATGTGCTGTCAACAGACAGCTCTGTCAACAGAGTCGATCTCCTGGAGGACTGGAATCGAGAAGCAGCAGCTGAGACCAGCAGTGGTGTCTGAACTTTGGGCATGCAGGGGAAAACAGCACATTTTGAGGGCTTTAATGTGAATAAAACATGTGAGACGCTGTCTCGAGACAAAGTGCGTTTGGCTCAAAAGTCAGACGTGAACACAAGCGAGTCGGGCTTTGGCTGCTGACTTGACCCCGGCTGGAGAGCTGCACCTTGCCTATGTAACCTTGTCTCTGCTATTTCCTCACTCTTGATGCTGGACCCCGTTTTCAAAACTAGTTTTTTAAGCCGGTGCACCACTGACCTGTCCACAGCGCAGACAGCACTACTGCCGCTTATCGTCCGGTGCGGCTCATGTATGAAGAAGATCTATTCTCCTTCTTGAATTTAGTGCTAATATTCTGGTGCGCTCTATAGTCCGGAAATTACGGTACTTTTTTAAGCCCTTTGGGGAGGTTGCCGCGGGGTGGATTCCAAGGATAGGGGGGCGTCATGCTGCTTCAGGTAAGTTTCAGAATCACAGCATGGGACACCTGCCGACAGAAAGCAAACAGCCATGGAGCCAAAGAACAGCCACTTTGGTGAAGAGATGGACAGATTTTAGGTGGAAACCAAGTGGTCGGCTCCGTATTTAGGCACCACAGAGGGGAACAAATGATAAATATGCTGTAATTGATTTAAGCTGAAAACGTAGACTGGAGTTCTGGCAGACGGTTTGCGCTACAAGGTGAGAGCGAATGGCAGTTTAATATGGCCAGTGGACAGGAAAAGTCACGCAGGACCATGAATCAATTAAAAACAGATCTGTTGAACTCCTTGTTTTCACGTATCAATCTTGAGAGCGCGGTGAATTCAATTTCCCTCCTTCCACCTGAACGTATTGAATGATCCTCATCTGCTTGCAAATCAAAGTAATGACCAGTGGCTGG
The DNA here is from genome assembly GCF_027744825.2 of Synchiropus splendidus. Taxonomy (NCBI): domain Eukaryota; kingdom Metazoa; phylum Chordata; class Actinopteri; order Syngnathiformes; family Callionymidae; genus Synchiropus; species Synchiropus splendidus. Next base: position 19,839,619 of record NC_071340.1, read on the forward strand.
CCGTGTTGGAGCTGTTGGCCGTCCACACCAAAGTCACAGCCATTCATCAAGGCCAATAATTGCTCAAACAAATGAAAACACAGTCCAGCTGCAGTGTCCAGAGCGCAGCGTTGGTTGACTATCCCCGATCGTTGACCTCCTCCTAATCACCAATTAGAATGCAGCCTTGTTTGCATAATGACACGAGAAAGACGCTCACGCGTGCATACAAATGAAAGCGCCTGACGGGAACGACATCAACAACCTCCAAAGTTAATGCCTGCCGGTGAGGACTTTGAGGGGAGGGAATGTAAACAAAGGCTGCGGCGTGGGGTGGCGTGTCGGCCCAGGCCAGTTGGAGAAGGAGCTGGCTTGGACTTGTGGCTCTCCCCTGTCACAACAATATCTTTTTACTGCGCAGCTGCTGACATGATTCATGAGCCGGAGGACTTGATGTGGTCGCGGTCTGCAGGCCAGATGAAATCCCCTCAAGACCGCTAATGTAGGTTTCTTCGTCGGGCTGGGCTTGACTGTATCAAAGGGGTAATTTCACACTGCTGCGTGGGGAATCGGCCCTTCTGCACGGTGGCGTCCACCATATCCAGAGTTGGTGTTGTAACTCAAAAAAGGTCATAACTCACATCACATTAGACGCACAAAAAACGTGATAGATGGGGTTCACCGGCACAATAGTTTTAATCCTATGTTGTCAGGGTATTCGTCATGGAAGGAGATAGGGGCTTCTTTAGTTTGGTTACATTTGAAGATCAATCATACATGTCACCCTGACTCCACTGCTTAGTGTCGTGCATTCAGAGGAGCCTATATTTGCTGCTGCAAAGGTTTGTTTGAACAACTTGAGAATGGATTTCCAATACATTTTCAGGATTGGTTTGAAAAACTGTGATTAGACTTTGGTGTTTTGAAGGTTTCCCACATATATTGACTTCATAAAACACAGTGTACAACTGAATCATCAGGAAAAAAAGCACTTTCCTGCCATTCTGCGACTTGATGAGTCAATATTTCTTCATTTGAAAACATGTTTCACAGCTGGGTACAATCACTAAAGCTTTGAAAACTCAACAATGTCGTGACCTCGTAGGATTAACCGCAACGATGATCTTGATCATTCAGACTTTGACTCGTTGGTCTTGCTACGACGAAAAAAATCTTGGTGGGAATTCTGCCTAGTGACCTGGTGGTGTTGTGGTTAGGACACACGTTTACCATGAGCCAAAACCATTTCTGAATCATGGAAGCAGTTCTCTAAATTGTTGCTTTTTATATGGTGCGAAACTTCTTGGAGATGAGCGCCGTCGTCACGATAGACACTTTCCACAGTCGAAGCAAACATGGCTTCGATATTAATACCACAAACAGAGAATAAAATTAGACATGAGAGGAGCAAAAAAAAAAAAAAGTGGCTGCTGCTTATCTGTAATGCGGATGATGGGTCTAGCTTGCCTGTAGTGATATTGCCTGTGCTGCAATGGGATAACAAATTAGACTGGTTACGGATTACATTAGTCCTCGAGACAAACTGCTTGGAGAGAGATACACGCACAGTGATCACGTCTTCAGTGCTTGGCTCGTAATTGTACAGAACAGAATAAGTGTCCAGGGGTCAGCGTCATCCCTTCGAATCACTGCAACATCTTCTGAGGAGACAGGAGGGGTGTTCCCTTCGCCTCCAAACACATCTCTTTCCCTTGCTTCTTCACTTTCCCTTCATTACAATGGACTTCCCCAGCATCCATTCGTCTTTCTGACAGCCTTGCTATCGATTGTGCTAGTGGAAGGATGAAGTTCCAAGGCTTTAAATGCTTCTTGGACCTGGATGAGGGCCTTGCACTGTGGGGCAAAGGCGGCGAAATGAGGGCCAGCGGTTTTCCCAGCACAGAGAGCGTTGTAATGGACGGCTTATATTTGTCTGAGGGCGAGGATCATCATTTACATAAAACGACTCACCCACACGGTAATAAGGATTAAGCAGATAAGATGAGATAATGAATTAATTTACAAAAGCTAACACATTAGCTCGCCTCTCTGGACCACTTGTATTTCCGTCAGACAGCCAGGGCGGGAATGGAATGAGTCAGCGTGTAGGGAGGAGATGGAGTCGGCAGCACTTGGCTGTACGGAGGCGTAATTCATTTCTATCAAAGCCATGTGAACCAACAGCATCGCCTTTAATAGGGTCTCATCCCTTATCGTCAACAGCTATCTGAGAAGATGAGTTAGCGCAGTCCAACTTCATCCCTCACACTGTGCGACATCAAGTCCCACTGCCAAGATTAATGTCGGGACGTTTGATTTTCCTAATGGTGAAAACCTGGCTGGGATCCCCGGTGTGGTGTGGTGGAAGCCCTGGTGCCGCCGGGCAGATAAGCACCATCGCCATCGCGTCTGCCGGCTGTCTTCTAGAATCATGTCGTGAACCATAACTGAGCGCCAGAACGGCCAGGAGCTTCTTGCTGCTGTGTCACTGTTTATTTGTAATCTAATCTGTCCCTCTGTATTGCCATTGATTGCAGGAGAAGAAAAAAAAGATGGACAGGGTGTAATATTCAAGATAAATTACTCTACTCCCCAAATGTCAACAGTTCAATCCACACAGGGCACCGCGGCGGTTGGTTAAATTGCTCTAATATGACGGGCTCTGACACTTGTGTATTAATGCTAAGGTGCCGAAAACATTCTTAATAGCGCATCTTGATTGAATTTATGCAGCTAACGGAGATAAATGAAACAGTTTCGGATCGATAAAAATGGATTTTGCAGTTATAGAAGGAATAAACAAGACAGGTATTAAAGAGGCAATAAGTATCAAAACCTAATGGAGCGAATTCAAGTGGAGGAATTAAACGGATTTGTAAGGCAAAACAATGTTATGGCTGGTAGTGTAGTTATTAACAGACACTAGCTTCTCAAGTTAACTGAGCTGTAGATATTAGGAAGCTCTTCAGCTTAGGCAACTGGGGGTGGTGTTCTTTCTGCTGGCACTCAGGTTTCCTCTCACAGTCCCAAACCATACTGAGGTGACCGTGACCACGTGTCAGAGTTTGCTTGCATCACCTGCACAACTGCGCAAGTGAAAGAACCATGCAGTCCCACACAAGGACTGAAACTGGTGCTGAAATGTTTCTAAGTTGGAGACGACTGCAGGATCTCCCATCGTATATTCGGACATGCTCATGAATAATATCCTTGTTAGTGTTAAAGGTCCATTTATGCTTTATGTTACATACAGATCTGGATACAAATGGAGTCTTCTGTCCATGCTCTGCTTTCACTTCATCCATATTTCAGTATGATTCCACAAAGCTTATGGATACAGACCAAACGGAGTACTAGCACAAGAAACCGTGGGGTCAGTGTTGCTGTTACTACCTGATATGTAGCTCTGATGAGACACGAAGAAGACGTAACAATGGGGGAACTTCTCCGTCCTCCAGTCGCCATATATTTAACTACCTCACCGACCACCGCCTCCTACAATGTTTTTCCTCTTTTGTGCAGACTTTTGACTGTGGGCTGCTCCCCCTAGTGGATATATTGGTGATCAGCAATACCAGTAAAGAATGCATGGAAGCATGTGATCAGTGACAGTAACAAACGTTTGAAATGGACGGGTACAATTTCGTACCTAAGGGAGGAATAAATTCCTACATTTTTGTTGTTGGGATTGGTAAGAAATATAAATCCTATCTCAACTTTACTGTGAAATACTGGAAATAAATAACAATAAACAACAATAAATAACCAGCAGAGGCTGGGAGTGGAGGCTCTGTTCATCCTGGATGAAGAGGAAGCACAATAGGTCTGGGTCAGGAACATCCAGAGTTGTCGAGTGAAATGCATTTGTTATTAATGTCTGTTGTTGAAAGCGCCAATAAATCCAATGATATTCAACATCCGTGGACAGGTTAGCGTGTTGGTGAGATGGTTGGGTGGAAGAGTAAGGAAGTGGCCAGGGAGAGGAAGGGCAGCGTAAAGGAGAAATGGAGCGTACGGCACAGAGGGAGGAGGAAGGAAGGAGGCAGCAGAGAGGCAGCGAGCAGGAGTCGATATAACGGCACTCATTCATCTCTCTGACAGGCGTCCAAGTGCTCCACAGGGGGAGACACGCAGCTCCGTCACCTCCAATGCAGCAAACGCACAACGAAAACACAACACGTCTAACACACACAATCGGTCCATACACACACACACACACGTGAAAACATCTGTTCGTACGCACACTCACATTAAACACACTACATTTAAAAGCAAACCATCATGGACACGCTTGCTCTGCAATGTCACATGTTCCCATGAGAACACTTGGAATTATACATGCATATTGAGATAATCCACGATAAACGTTGCACATGTGAAGTCCTTTCATGTGGGAAAGCAGCTGTGTACTTTCATTAAAACACACATGCGCTCACACACTTTCTGGCTTCCCAGTTGTGGTCATGGCCCATTGGCTGAAGCTTGCTGTCCATCTCTCATGATTCATGGCTAAGCGAGCGCCTGTCGAGTGGTTCTGAACCACTGGGCCGAGCAGAACCTGCGTGTCATTAAGGCACAACAGGCAGGACTTGATGTTGGAGCAGCTGCGCCGTGACTACGTCTGCCTCAGTCCAGCACAACAAGGGAAGAGAAGAAGGTAAATCTCTGTGTGGTCAAAGAGTCGACTGTGGTTTGGCTAAGTAAACTGCTGTCTCCCCTCGGAGACTCTCGATGCTCAATTACCCAATGAAGACTTTATGAACCTGATGTCTCAAATCAAATGGGACTTCAAAGCCCTGGTTTCTGGTCATTAGCAAAAGTGTCAGTCTAAAATAATATGACAAACAATTAAACTTCTCAGTCACTTAAAATGCAATGCGTGCCACTGGTATCCCCTGTAGATTAAAATGGGCGAGGAAATGAAGAAGCAAGCGGGTGTTAGGTTCCTCCCATAACAGCCAATATTAATGTGGGGCCGGGGAAAGGATGTGGAGGAACATATCTATTTCCTAATGACTCCTTAATTGTCTTCTCCTCCACTGGAGAGCTGCTGACATCCTTTAACAAACCCTGGTCCTGACAGGAGGAACAGCCTCTCGCCGTCTGGTTCTTCAACCTTTATTTAGACGCTCATCTCTCAGCCCTCAGCCTCATTATACTAGAGCTTTGGCTCCACGAGGATCCACGCAGCCCCAATGCTGCAGCTAGATAAACACCGGTGATGAAATAGTCTGTGTCATTTTCAGAGAGTGGGGCAACGTTTGGGTAAATTCCTTGCGGCAGATGGAGCAGGAGGCGGAGAGGTGCACAGAGAGCAGGGGCGGGAGACGAAGTTCAGCGGAGAAATCTACAAAAACTTTTCCACGCTTTCTCCAATCCTCACCGACTTCGATGGGTTGGGGGAGTAAGATTCTTTTCTACATTACGCAAGGCATAATGACAGACTTTGCTTAAGCCAGCCGACTCGGTTTCTCCAAAATACTCACACCCTAAATTAGAGGTTGCCCCTTTCTTCTGAAGCTAGTATTTATCACAGGCAGAAGGAGCAGAATGGAGGAGTTTGAGGAGGAAACGTCACTGTCGCTTCTTTGTTTGGCGCTGAAAGAGGAGATCTGGAACACGGTTCAGTTCTTGGATAACGCCAGGTGTGGAAACTGGGACAAAGTTAGAAGAGACGCCAGCAACAAGAGGGTCGAGCAGCGAGACAGCTGGAGGATTTTCCCAAAAGCGGCGAGCTAAAGAAACACACTAACTTCACACTAGCCAATGACCTCACTGGCTTGGACTGTGGCTCCCAGTCACGGATGACAGAGCGCTCACTCTGCAAGCCTTTTCACGGAGCAGCACTCGTTCTCATTCTGTTTGCTTTTTTAGCTCCTCGTAGGTGAGTTTCCTGGAGAGATTCATGACAATCCATCCACTCGCCAGGGTGGAGGTCAACATCAGGTCTTCCTTGTTTTGCTGAATGGATCTCTTTTATGATTTTTATGGGGGAGGGACTTTATTTTTAGCAGATGAAAGTAAACTCTTTCACTGATCTAACAGAATCCAGGGACTCTACTGCCTTGTGATTTATAAACACTTCTGTTTTTCGTCTCCTTCTCGTGTCTCACGAGGAGAGTGTGTAGATAAGCATCTAGTGTGTTTCCCCCCCAGCATGTGCAACGTAGACTCAGAGATAAAGCTAATAAAATATATTGCAGGCTTCTGTCCGTGTCTATGTTTCACAATGAAAACACCAACAGACCGAGGCATGGGAGTTTTTGGCAAGAAGAAAGTTGGTAGCGGCGTTCCAACTCGACAAGTTTGGATCGGCGCTGCTATGAACACGTGTGAGCGGTTTGTTGAGCCACACAAATTTGGAAACACACAATCTGTTCTGGCACGGTTAAAGGCGACAATATCTATGATGCAAATACATAAAAATTGCCCCAGAGTCATTTATCTTTTTTTCTTTTGTCTGATATAAAGTAAAATAAAAATAATTCCTGTTCCTCCACTATACTTAACCTTCCAAATCTCCCCTGTCCTCCTCATGTTTTCATTTATATCATCCATGAACCTCAGTATCTTGTGCTCTTCTCCACAGTGGCTTCAAGAACACAGCACAGTGAAATGCAGAGAAATCCTAAATAATATTTACTGGCATCAAAATGTACCAAAGTCATCTGCACCACGTCAAGCAGATATAATCATGGTGAGCTGCAGCCACTCTCTGCTGAATAAAAGGAAAATGATGGTGAGGTTGTTCTCTGATGCTCCTCCAAACATCTTTGCCAAATGATCAACCCCTCAGTTGAGAAAAACCCACATTGCATATCACACGAAGCCACACGGGCTCAGCAGGATCACTCTTATGACACCTCTCACATATGACTTGTCTGAGGGACTGTAACTGCTGCGTAATTAAAGCTCCACACATGGAACATCTCCTGAGGATCTGTGCTACTTATTCTCTTTAATCCTGCGCTCGGAGAAGTCAGCGCGTACACTGGGAATACAGTCAGGAACAACATCCTGTCTTCGGCCTGTAGGAAGTGACCTCAGCTTCAAAAAGGGCCAGATAAAAAGTCGGCAGCAGAAACAAAAACACCAGGCCGGGGCCGTAATGAGGGCTCCGCCAGGCTCCAGCGTGTACTGAGGAGGGCCAGGTGGTGTGACACACATATGACTCTGATTAAGGGGCCGTTGGAGGAAGAAGGGGGAGGGTTCAGGGAGGTCCTGTAGGGCCAACAGAGAAGTTTGGTGATGCAACTATTACCAGAGATTCGTGAAAACTACAAACACATCCTGCATCTGTATCGTCAGAAACATGAGTGTGTTGAGGTCTCACATGAAGTGATGGCCGATAAGCGATACCGATCACACAGGCAGGTCACCCTGTGCCGCTTAGTCTAATAGTTGAGATATTGAGCAGAGTCATACCGGTGCTTGGCAGATGTCTTCAGAATATGAGCAGGGAGGATGTAAGGTGGCCCTTGGCCTCATTTCTTACAGAGCTTTGTCGTCGCGCTTTGAGCTGCCTCCGACTGGACTGTTTAAATGTCTCCAGATATCAGGGAACACAAACAAGCGGGGCTGGCGGCCTGGCGGGAAGGATAAGGAATGAAGGGGAAGTGGAGGCCATTCTTCTCGTTGTGTGACAGGAATTGTGTTGGAACAAGCACCTGTCACCCTCCAACAATGGCCACAGAGGTCGGTCAAAGGCAAAGGAAGAGAGGCCGAGCCAGGAGGAAGATAGAAAAAGACGACACAGGTCAGTAAGCAAAAGTCGCCGCTGCCCATTCACTTCCCTGCCAGTCAAACTGTTGCCAGTACAAAAAAAAACCAAGCCTAAATGTTTCCACGACAGGTCTGCCAGACCTACATCCAGCCAATCACACACAAAACACCGCCCGAAACAAAACAAGGACCTCATTCTTGCTATATTACTGCGACATTATTAGACAATTTCTGCAAGCCATGAATGGGAAGCTCAGCTGACTGACCCAATTTCAGCTATGAAAGAAATGATAATTGAAACTGAAGTAGATTTTTTTGGTTGAACACCATTATGAATGCTAGATTTATATTCAATTCATATGGATCTTTTCCATCCAAAGTCTGGTTGTTTGGACAGTTGTCAAAGTAAAGAGGTCCAAGCTAAGCTCCTCCAACTCTTCTACCACGGGATTCACAGGTCAACCATGAAGTCCCTGCATTCCTGGGTCTGCCCAGGACCTCATCACAAGGTCAAGACATCCTGACTCGATGACACCAGCACATCACCTTCAGTTCTCCTCTACAGTAAGCCTGGACGACTGTGTCTCTGAGGTGGAGTCTAGACACCATGGAGAGACAAAGCCTGCAACCATTCTTCAGACTGAAACCATAGATCAACAGGGAAGTTTTCGCCCAACTTGTGACAAGAGCCAAGTGACCAAACTGAAGATCAGACTTCCACGATGTTATTTCCTCCCACACTTCAACTCCACCACAAGGTCAGGAACTTATTCTGCGATAGCGCCTTTTCCAATTTAAAATAGGATCTCAGAGTTGATCCTTTCTTGAGATGTTTTACTGTGTCCGACGCCTTGAACACACCACCAGAATGAACCAGTGTCCTAATCCTACAGAAAATGATGCTCATAAAATGAACCCTGTACGATGAGTAAAACAGTAAGGCTTGGACACCCAGAAGCCTCTGCACATCTAATTTAGGTGTTTGTTATGACCTCAGATCTGCAAGCCATTTATCCTCCACGTTTGTTCAGTAGCACCCAAAACCAACCTGTTTTTTTAACTAGAAAAAGCAGTGTGTGTCCTTCGCGGTTCTCCTTCAGATGCCCTCTAAACTGCGAGAACAAATGAATATTGGGCACAGCACAATCCCTCACCTCCAGCCTGATAAGAGACTCAGAGGGGAAAAAAATGTTACCAGGTTTCATTATTCTCGCAGTGACAGCTAGCCTGATTCGGGAAGTGCGGAGAGTGTTTCCAGAGCTGCTCCTTACCTCTCTGTCCTTTAGCTTCATGGCGAGAACCAGCTGGTTGCGATGGTTTGTCAGAGCTTCACGGTAGTTTCCTTTAGAGAAGAATGCCGAGCCTAAATTCCCATGGGCACGACATTCTCCGGTTTGGTCACCTGGGGATGAAAAGAAAGCCAAAACAGATTGTGAGTTTGGGGCTCATGATCCAAAGCTGAGTGTTTATGCCACTTCCTTCCCACTAGCATGTAACGATCTATGGCGCCTACATGCCATTCCGACCTTAAAAGGGAAAGTGCTGGTTCTCCACAGTGGAGTGGCTCTTCTGACAGCTGGTTTTGTTGATCTCAAAGCTCCAGAGGGTAAAGGGGGGAAGTCTTATTATTCCTCCCTGACAGGGAGGCCTCAAAGTCTGGGCTAAAGAGGAGCACTTCACCTGAGAGCTACAGCTTCTTATCTCCAGCTGCTCTGTCCGGTCATGTGAAGAGTTGAGCCACTCTCTGGCACACTCAATGATCTCTCTTTTCAGACCTTCAAGGTCCTATTATTTGCTCTAGATTTTGCTCGGCTCTGCCATCGTTCCCCAGTGAATGGTTCACAGTCATTTTTAGTTCATCGGCGGGCACACAATATTGCGCGGAACATCTCTCAATGAAAAAGATAAAACATGAATAGAGCGACAAAATATTTTTACGTTGGATCCAACCAAAGCTTTGTGCGGCATCATGGGAAAAGTACTGCAGATGTCAACGCTAAAGGGATAGTTGTGTGAACAAGACAAAAGTGCCCTCCTTAAATCACTCAGTGGTTCGATTTGAAGTGCTGTACATTGAACAGAACAGCTGAACTGTGGCAAACATAAGTCTGATTCTCCATTTTTGACCCTGGGATTTCACATTTTTGAAAACTTCGGGCATTTCCGATTGTTTTTAATCATCAACCCACGTCCTCATACCTAAGGTCTTGGCCACCTCCAGGTCCTGCTGCATGTAGCCGGTGCTTTTCTCTGTGTTGCCGAGCGACCAGTGGGCGCTGCTGAGGGCCGAGAAGACGGATCCTCGTAGCTTGAGGCTGCACGTGCCGATCTTCAAAGCTGCTTCCAGGACTACAACGGAGGCTGTGTGGTGGCCAGCTGTCAGCAGCTCCTGGCCAATCACAGACACCACCACAAAGGGACTTTTGTCCAGCTTCATCTTCTGCAGCTGTTGATAGGTGGGCTCCAGAGACTCTGCAGAGGAAACATGAGTGAAACCCAGATTAGAAGCAGGCTAGCACGTATACCAAATATAACATTGTGCTGACACAGATCCCATACTGCGGTGTGTTGACTGTCTCAGATAAACGTGACTGCTGTCTGAATTTCATTTTCCTCAGTAATTGTTACGTTGTCTCTGTCGGCTGACTGACGCCTTTAGCTGACAATTTGACATTAAGGCAACGCGCTCCGCTTCTGCTCCGTGCGCTAGCTGCGGTTATATCAGGTGGTTTTGTGACAGAGCGGCAGAAAAATGACACAAGTTTGAAACGTTGTGGGTTTCAGCCTCCACAAAACACGCTGATATTTGTGCGTCGCCTCAGAGTGTGAGTTTGGTGGAAACTGCTTGAGATGAAGGGGAAACAATTAAATGCTTCGGGAGCAGACCCACGATAATGATCTGACTGGGGAGTCATGACACAACACAGATGAAATGGCAAAAATGTCAAGAGGAACAATGTTTTTTCACACCATTTAGGAGGGTTTGAGTCACAGAGACTGACAGAGAAATGACTCTAAAGAAGTTAATGTAAACAAACACTGTTGAATAACTAAACGTAATCGAAGCGCAATATCAAAATAAAGAATTATTATACATCAACACACGATCCCAGCGCTGACTAGCGACGATGAAATTAAGATATAAAACTGCATTATTTAACAGTCCAGGATTTACATTAACTGCTGCTACTGTTTTACTCCAAATAACGTGGAGGTGGTATTCCCTCATGTAAACATTGTGTCAGTGCCCTAAAACATGTGCATCACCGGTTTCTTTTATGTGAGGAAGCTAATGCAGCTAATGCACAGCAGAAGCTGCAGCGGTGTAGGAATGCGGGGCAGACACACAAGGTGACCTCAGAAGAGGCTGAGAATGCACACAATGACATAAATCAATGGTGGACCACTGGGATTTAGGAAGCACTGCCCCTACAGATTACAAAGCCTCTGGCAGACAGCAATATCGAGCAAGCAAAGTAAGTGCAGTTGAGACACACCCCAGCGTGTCTGCGTGTTGTAATTGTGTGCATGTACGTTTACATTTGAGCGCCGAGGTTTATCAAGGGGATTAATGCTCTTGCTTGTGCTATATTTGCATCATTCATCGCTTCTAATTAGGTCAATTTTTTTTTTTTTCACAAAGAAACGCACGGATAAACTGTTCCTGAGGGTCGATACGTGACCATGAAAGCAAGGGTTTCTCTAGATACGAACCCTGCAGTTACACACAGCGCAACACAAGTGACGTGACTGAAGTAGATTTTTACGCATCGCTTCTCTTCACGCAGGGACGGTGCATGAATATAACAGAGTCACATGGAGCGCTGAGTCATGAGTCAAAACTGAGGAGTAACTGAAGATGAATTCATGATCTACTGAAATGCTTTTGTTTAAAGGCTTGATAAAATAAGATATAACTCCGAACACAAATACATACTGACCGATAAATGATGATTTTCCACAGCCGCTGTCTTTGAAACGAAACTGGACGTAAGAATCTTTTATTTAATGTAGACCACTCCACCCCCATTTTAATCTTTAAAATGGGATCACAGCTCCATTTGTCGGAACATTTCTGAATTCATCAACTAGTTTGCCATTGTTGGAAAAAGCAAGCCGTTCTGAGAGGACAGCAGGAATATGACATCACTTAATGTGGACTACGAAGATGATAATGGAGGCCAAGGTTTCCCAGGCAGAAGAGACGCACTTTCATTATGACTGAGACTTACAAAAGACACCAGCTGCAGCTGGAACATCCTATGGCTGCTGAAGCCTGCATGGGTTAGCTTGAAACTCTATCCATATAATATGTCAAATGTTCGCCTCTATTTAAATTCCTTGAAGCCTTAAAGGAGATGTGAAAGTTAGATAGATTATTTATATAGTTAATCTGCCAACAGCTTCATCAATACTATTCTGGAATAAAAAACATTTTTATTCTGAGAGTCGGTTTTGCTCACTCATTATCTTATTCCCATAACTGGAAGCAGTGAGAGGCTGCCAGTCCACATCCAGACAGACGTGCACCTGCAGACATTTGAAGAGCAATCCAGGAATGATCCTATCACGCTCTTATGGAGGTACTGGGCAGCGAAATTCCACAACCACTGAGACAAGGATGATGAAACGGCACAAACAACTTGCACTCCACAAAGAAGGGTTTTGCAATTTCACGAAACACAAACTGAATAGATCCACACAGTCATCACTTCACGATAAAACCACATGGTCCCCAAAGCTGAAGGTTCACCTACTTCAGTGTTCCATTTTTAAATGCCCGGCTGCCTCTTCCCTTTTCAAAGGAATAAAAACGCTTCACTTTAAGTGTATACATGCAAAAAAAGGCGGTGAGGTGAGATGTTTCCAGTTCTGACAGGATGTTTTGGGGAAAATCCAGCGTGAGACACGAGACAGCTGCTAAACTCCGGAATAATGAGCAGAAGCCTTGATCTCTCAGAGGAGCCGGGTGTAAATGACAAGGTAAGAGTCAGGGAACTATACTGTACACATGATTAAAAAAAACAAAAATCAAAGCATTCTTTGTAGAAATCAATGCGCTCTCTTTCCGTGAAGACACATGGCTTGATAATTGTCTCTGTGGGTCTGTTAAGATTGACTCGGTGACGGTGAAGTAAAGAAAGGTGCTTTGGGGAAGACAGATCACTTTTCATATCTCAATGTGGGAGAAGTGGTTATGAACAAGAGCTCAAGCTGAGATGGTATCGGCTGATGCAAAGGGATTAACATGTTTTCAGGTAGATTTGCAGTGAGACACTGAAGTAAAACTGCTTCAGCCTGTCAGTGATAGAATGGTATTGATCATTCAGAACTGACTGACTATACTAGGAGAACATTTCAGACTCATTTAAGTTGCTTTCGTTTGAAAACTTTTGAGGATGAACTTTTCATTCAGGATTTCTGAAGCTGGCAAGTGGCCTCAGCCTATATTCTCTACATCATTGAGGTGGGCAGCAACAGGGTCACCAGCCCGAGTCCGATCCCCAGAGGTTCTCGGATAACGCCATCGCTTGAAGACAACAAAGGAGAGCGATGTATTGACAACGTAACTTGTGATTGACGAAGTTGCCTTTGATGGACTTCCAAATGGATCCATATTGGGCCAGGTCCGTAAACTGGATCTGTCACAATGTTGTGGTGTAATGACTGTGTTGTTACCTCAATTTTATTCAACTGGTGCTAAGAACATTGTAACTGGATGAAACGGCATTCACAGAGTTAGTCTTTACATTTAACAACGACGAGGGACGACTGAAGCTTATGCTCTGTCTCGCTCGTGTATTGCCAATGGCTCATCCCACTTTTAGTAATGTACAATGCTGTGCAGCTGAAGGTAACACATTTTGAACTCCAGATTTATCCTTGCTCCTTCAATCCTCTCTCCTCCTTACTGCTGTTATTGTGATGTTTTTCACGGAACCGTGAGCAAAAATTGGACCTTTTGTATCGTATTGTTACATCTACTTTTCAAAAAACCCTCAATCAATTCATCATCTGTAAGAAACTTGGACCTTTTCATCTGACTGAAAATGAAAGTTATGAAACACCTTTTCTTCTTGGCAGGTACTTTCGTTTGTGTCAAAAGTCTTCAGCAATATTTTCTGTATTCTGTGAGTTTCAGTGATGCTACAGTTTCTATCCGCCAAGGTTTGTTCATTCAGGGCTCATATGTACCTGGATAACAGTGCACTTGCTTCTTTTCTCATTGCCTTATACACTAGTGACGACTGAATTATACGTGCCAGTTCAATTCAAAACAAATCAAATGTCTGATTCTGTTTGGCTCAACTGAGCTGAGGTGTTGCTCCGCTGTTATGATTGGGAGACAGCATCCCATCTCTCACTTATCAGGGGACTTCAGCAGAGCAACAAGCTTATCCTCCCTGTTTACCGGCGCCACATTGATTATGGTCTCAGTGTGCCAGGAGCCCCTCTGAGAGGATCATTGCTTTTAAATCCATTGACCTAGCTACCTCTCTCTTCAACACACCTTTGGATGATGTCCTCTGCCGGTTCCCTCCCACTGTGGGAAACGGACGAAACAATTAGGAGATTAAACGGATTGGGCAAAATACTGGGCTTCCTCTAGTGGCGATCCATTCTGGTCCATGATGCTCCAATCTGGGCTCGCACCCAAAACCCTCTTCTTGTTCTGGTTCCAGGGATGGAATTATGTGCTTTAAATGACTCAGATGAGAGACGGAGGATCTGCAATACTTCCTTAAACGTTGAATCAGAAGCTTTCTGGATGTGACACTCGCCTTTTTTTTTAAAGAAGAGCAGAAAATAATAGCAGCTGCCGATGCTGTTCACTTGCTGGGCCAATATCACTGCTTTGTTTTTGTTTGTTTGTTTGTTTGTTTTTGGCTACAACTAGTTTACAAGAGCTTTCCACTCCTCTTCAACTCCCTGTTTTCCGCATCGACTGGCTCTCTCCTTCTTTTACACTCTAACCAAACATGTCCACTGTCTCTGCTCTTCTCATGTCCAAACCATCTGTCCTCCCTAACTTTGTCTCCATGCCTCTCTGCCTTTACATGTCTCTCCCAGTTACTCCCAATTGAAACCAGAGCATCTTCAATTCTGCTACTTCAAACTCTGCTTCTTGGCTTTGAGTCGGCGCCACCGTTTCTACAGCAGATATGAAGACAGGTCTCACTACAGTCCTGTAAAGCATCTCTTTTCACTGATCCTGTCATAGCTCACCCCTGACAGCCATCTCCACCCTGCCTGCACTCCCTTCGTCTCCTCCCTCGGTTTATTACGCTGTAAAACAGATCCCAAATACTTAAGCTCTGAAATGTGTACTCCCTCATCTTCACCAACGCTCTTGCATCTCGCTCATTTACACACATGTATTCTGCCTCGGTCCAATTGTCTTACTGTCCTCTCCCCCTCTGCTTGTACCTCATCCTCTCCTCCAACTCTACTCCCAATCCAGATCACTATGTCACTATACACCCTGGTCCTCCCTTCACTTGTCAATGACGTTGGTACTGGTGTACCTTCTGTTCACAGCATTTTAATTGCATTTTAATGAGGTGAATGAATGTAAAGACGGGAAAGGTTTTCATGAAATGGATATGTTGTATGTTCTCACCCTGGCCAAAGTCTGATTCCTCCAAGCATTCTTTTCAATGAACCAAAACACATTTGGTTCATCAAAGGAAATTTCACTCTCCACAAAGAAGTGGATTCGCCGTCACACGACTCCAAACTCAGATGGGCCTTATTTATCCAGATTTGTGGGGACCAATTCTTGACAAAACACTATGACATACAGCGGGGACCTCAAAATAACTGGGTCATTATACCTAGGTTTAAGTTTGGTTTAGAGTCATGGTTAAGTTCAGCCATGTGTTTTGGATGGTTAGGTTTAGGGGGAGAGGCTGGGGAAAGGGTTATGGCAATGAGAAACCTCACGTGTCCCCACAAGGATAGAAATACCAACGTGTGCTCAGGCTCTGAGGCTGGGAAAGATGATCATCCATGTATATGTTCCTTACTTATTCCTCTTAAACACAGCCTCATATTTCAGTGGGGTCACAGATGCATGACTTGTGGCCATTAGGAGGCATATGAAATGCCACTACATGGGATTGAATTCCCACCTATTGTATGGGGGACAGAGTGGCGCTGCCTCTTTCAGATGCTAGTTTACCATCCAGTCTGCTCACGAACAATAAGGTCCTATATCAGATACAACAGATAATGCAGCATGGTAGATAACAACGGCAAGCGTTTTAGCAAGAATCTGGACTTGACTATGCCACTCAGGAATCCACTCAGCCCGTCAAAGAAAGGCCGACTGCGGGGCAGACACAGACAATGGCATTAGTGTTGGATCCTCATTAAGATAACAAGCTATCAGTGCTCGTGATCGGGACGGCTGACAATAAGATGCTAAAGCTGCAGGCAGCAGGGCATGAGGTAAACACCTGACACGACCGTCGGACTCAAAGTCTCGAGGAGGAAACGGTAGAAGGGTGGCCCTTCTTTAAACCACAAAATATGCGTCTCAAAGTGTTACCTCAAGATCTGTGTGTCAGACGAAACATGAAGGCAGCGACTGCGTTGCTTACCTCGCAGAGGAGATTTCATGGCGGCCTCTATCATCCCCACCAGCAGCTGCAAGCTCTTTGGGTCTTGGGCCAGCCCGGAGGCGAAGGCGGCCAGTGCGTCGGCATGACGACCAAGGTACTGAAGGGCAACACCCTGTCGGAAGTATGCCTAGCAAAAAAAGAGGGAGAGGCACATCAGCCTGGGGACAGCGCGAGGCATCAAACAAACACATTTCCAGACACACTCATTTCACGCCATTTGCCTTCTTTCCACATGAGCAGTCTCGAGAACATGGCACCTCTCTGCTTTGTCTTCCAATAATAGAGCAATCACTGGGTGTTTTGTATTTGTTAATTGGATTATAAGTTTTACATAAAAGCAGGTTACTCTCTGGCTGTATGCCATCTGCAGGAACAAGTATTGTTTTACTCCTCAATATTTTCGGCTGTTTGCTCAGGGAGTCAACGGCACACAAGTACTGCACTGGGACTTCTTTTTGGCTTCGTTGCAGAAACTATAAGGAGCGAGAAAAAAGGCGCGCGCGCTTCTCGAGTCGGGCTGCAGCTCAATAAGAAATAACACCCATAAATAGTAGATAATAAAAGTCTGTTCATTCCCTTTGTCAGTGAGAGCGTGTAAAATAATAACAGGAGTAGAAAGAGTCGCTTCTTCTCATATTTCTGCTTCAGATTCTGCCATCAAGCGAACAAATGATCCTCAAGACGACACAAATTAAGAACGTATGTTCGTCAATTACTCCCCAAGCTGCCTTGTTTGGCGCACAGCAACTCGGCACAAATGACTCAAACTCCATGTTGACAAATTGCAACATTCTCCAACGCCTTGGAAAAAGCTCACGCAGACGTCGTCCTTCTTATCCAATGTTGCCGCGGTGTCTGGAATGAGGGGAGGCAATACTTCACTCCAGAAAGTTTTGCGTCTCGCAGTACTTGTCTCTAAGGACTGATCAGACTTTAAATCCTATTGAGTTGTTAAACCTGACTGGAGTCCAGTCAGAGACAGAACTAGAGGCGGCTCATTATTTAGCAGCCAAATCACCAAATCCCCCGAAAGCAGACAGAGAAAAGTCATATCTGGGCACACAATTAAAGCAGCAAAGCATGAGGGATAAGCTGTGTGCGCGCAAAGTAGCAAGCGCTATACAACATTTGAAGTGTCAAGGGTGTTAACCTTTCCGCCGACGCTTGTTTTGTACAGCCGCATCAGTCCACCCTGCCATCTGGCCGAGACGCTCTCTTCGCTCTCAGCTCCAAAAGTGTCACCAGGGCTAATTTGCCATCAGCCTTTTCATTAGTCTTCCTAAGCTCTTCAGTCCGGGATGGAGAATTAAGTAAAATGAGACATGACATGGAATTTATAGAGACCAGTAATTAATTTTTCCAGCCCCTTCACCCGTCTCTCCCCGGGACCTCCTGACCCCCCTCTAAACATCTACATCCCTGCACCGCCGTCGTGACTGCATTGGAAATGACAAGGACAGCGATTAGATCCAAAGCATTAACCTTTGTTGTAACACTGTTATTATACCAGCCGAGCGCAGGCTGCCCCGGTATCCGCTCAATATTAATTGCATCTAGCGGCGGCGCGGTTTGGGCAGGACACGCAGGCGAGAGCACAGAGGCCCACAAACGTTTAGCCCCGGGGAACAAAAGACATTTAAAAGCACTTCTCCCTTTGATTAGATTTGGCCTGCAATATGACGACTCTCCAAGAGATCTGGCTTTTTACTCTCAAGTGGCTCGGCCCGGCTGAAGCAACCCAAGAAAGCAGATGAAGGTGGGGCATGAACGGAAAGCCAGCACACGCTTCAAACAAAATATGATTCTGAGTTGCCGTTGACAGACTCCCCTCTTTTCCGGTGGGTTGTGTTAAATTATTGCAAGCAGGGGAATAAATGGATAAATGAAAGAGCCGCTGCAGAAATGACAGAATCAATGTGCCGTACAGCCTTATAGGATTTTTTTCCTTTCATTAATCTCCCACTGTCTTCAAAACACGACGGCGCACCGACACACACATATAACCTCCGCCTTTGCATAATCCTACAAGTCAATTCATCCAGTCTTTCTCACACAACAGCTTCCTTGAATTTAAATGACGCCGCATGAATACTAATTCAGGACGATACCGACAGCGATACAGTTGAGAGCCTGGAGACTGTGAAAGTGCTGTGTTTAAGTGAAAAACCTGTATAATGCTCCAGAGGACGAGCGCCGAGGGGTTCAGGGGAGGACGAAGCCGCAGCTGAAATATCAAGAGACCGGCTGTGAAATTGCAAATAAAGTCGGCAGCACCGGCTCACTTTTATGCGCTTATTACCAGGGACTTTTGATAAGACAGCGGCACATTTTAATTGAAGACACAACTTTATTGTGAAAAAATAAATAAATAAAACAGAGACAAAACAAGTCGGGAGACATTAAAAGGAAGGTGTTTTGAAGAAGAGCATCAGAGTGCGAAATAAAAGTAATTTACTGTCTCCATCTCAGCAAGGCTAAATGTAGTATAAGAAACAGTGCAGTTGTGTAACGCTCTTTCATTTGGTCTGTAGCACCATTGTTACCATGCAAATCTAAGTAAGAATTATTTCCTTGAATAGCTATACAAGTTGACAAAAAAACAAAATATCTATCTATCTCTATCTCTCTCTCTCTCTCTCTCTCTCTCTGTATATATATATATATATATATATATATATATATATATATATATACATATATATACATAAATATATATATATATATATATATATATATATATATATATATATATATATATATATATATATATATATATGTTAACAATTCTCAATATGTTAACATTGAGAATTGCTTTTGTTGATTCATGTTTTTGGCTCCCGTGATCACAGCAGGTGAGATCAGTAAATCACCTTTAAGGCCCATTTCAAACTTTACATGCCTCGATGTGTTCAGTACGTTGGCATTGCTGTTCACCAATGTATCCACCAGGAGGCGCAGCCCAGAGTCAATGATATATGATAACAACAAACTACAGAACAAACCTGGTGACTGTAGGAGAAGTTTTGATAACGTGCCTCAAAAGCGAACGTGCCACAAAAGACAAAAACGGAGGCAGCACTGTAGGAGGTGGTGGTCGGTAAGGCTGTTAAATATATCGCAATTGGAGGGCGGAGAATTTCTGCCATTGTAATGTCTCATAAGAGCTATATCGGGGTAGTGACACTGCCCCATGATCCATATCCGTCAGCTTTGTGGAAACATACAGAAATCTGGATGAAATGGAAATCCATCCGTATCTGGATCCATACATAGCGTTGATCGTAAATGGGTCTTAAGACTTGAGCGATATACGTAAACGCGCTAAATACACCCCAATATTTAACCATATCAACAAGTGATGCTGTTGAGATCAACAATATTACCAAACATTTTGATTGAAAATGACAACAGCAACAACATCAAGCACTGAAGTCTGTTTATCCATTGAGACAACAGAAATAAATTGAGGTACAATGTAATGCAGCAATCCATTTTCACTCATTGCATGTGTTGCCAAAGCATTAACTGGATACATCTCAATGGTCATGGTACACATGAATATCACTTTAATGCAGAAGTAATTCACAGCACAGTGTTTTTGTGCAGCACAACAACATACATTATTAAGTAAAGCGTTGAGGCTGAAATGTGGACAGTGTGCTCATTTGTGAAGTTTTTCTAAGCCCTGCGGAACAGGGCTTTATGCAGAGCATAACTATATACGCAACTGCCTTTTTTCCCTGAAAGTCTATTAAGCGCAACTTATGGATGCTCCCTGCACATTTGCTTTCCACTACTTACAGTAATGCAGCTGCTGATGCAACAGAAGAGTGGATCGAATCGAGAAGCGCCATGTTTTTTTTATTTTCTTTACCCTGGTTAGATTTTTAGGTGCTTTTGGGCACGTCTCTATGATTGTGGTGTGTGTGGGTGTGTAAGTGTGTGTGAAAGCGAAACAAGGCCTTCAGTGGATGGAATAACTGTAGCGCATAAAAGAACGTCTGCTCTCCAGAACCTTAATATTTTATAGCTACTTTAAATATTCATGCCTTTATACTTAAAAAGAATAAAGAAAGGCCCCAAAAAGTTTCTCTTTTATGTGGTAAAGCAGAAGTTAAACAACAATGACCACATCTATCACAGTGACGCTGTCGGAGTGATACATGAAACTTTTTTGCGACAACTTGAAATTGTCGGAGGCATATTGTTGTGACTGAGCTTCCAGATTTTCCGGCTAAATGTACCCTAAATTCAGAGCGCGCAGGAATATTAGTTGCGTCTACTAGATTTTAGAAGGTAAACGGATCTGGTTCATACGTAAGCTGCACTGGTCTATAAGCCGCTGGTGAAGGGTCAGTGGTGGACCCGGCTTAAAAATGCAGGAGATTCACTTTTAAACTAGTTTTGAAAATGGGGTACAGCATGGAGACTAGCTCTTCAAATAAACTGGGCAATGTTCTGAACTTGACTCATGATGTCCTCACATCGTTTATTTACATTAAAGCGCTCAAAATGCGCTGTTTTCGGCCGCATGTCTGAAGTTCCGATACGAGATCAGCGCATTTTAAGGTAAATAAAACGCCTGTGATTTCATCAGTTCGATGTGACAAGGCTCAATATTTTGGCAGCATGATGCTCTTCAGCCTGTTATATCCATATATTAGTGGCTTACAGTCCAGAAATTACAGTACCTCTGTTTTAGTTAGGACAACTTACTAACATATAAGAGGAAATGATACATTCAAAGGGTGTGTCCTTTCTTCTCATAAGCAAAAATCACAGTCAAAGGGTTGGTAGCCACAATGTATTCTAAACTGTTATATAAAAGAAGATAAAAAGATAAAAGAATGGATGGCTACTCCAACAAACGGTTTTGCGCCCCAATAAAACATGCACTACCATTGAACCATCGGCTCCAGCTGGGCTCCAGTAGCCTGTGGTCTGCTGCGGCTGCTGTGCTCCGATCGGTTATCAGCAGCAGTAATAGAGATCCTCTCCAATGTGGAAATCGATAGAAGCCACGTAAGCTACATTCAGAGGGGGGACACACCCATCGCTGCTGTGGTGTGTGAAAGATCCACCCACTGCAGATGACTTCTGATCTCCCACCGGGCTGTTGGTTCTGAACGGGACCCCTGCCAGCATCATAATGGGACAGAAATCAGACCATCAAATCGCTCCAGCAGGTTGCAGATACACTCCATAGACACAAGTATAAGCTGAATAAAAATACATCAATATCTCCCCAAGAAACATTCGCATCCACCTCAAATACATATTAGTCAGGATCAGCTTTGCACGGGATGGGACCCAAAGATGCGACTACCACTAATGGTCGGAGAGGAACAAAGAGAACATTGCTTTTCATACCTCTGTTTCTTAGCCCTTTAGTGCAGGAGTGTCAACGTTGTTGCCAATCTGACCTAAAAATGTCATGGGTTTTAGATGCTGTCATTCGCTACGTGTCGTAAACATTACTCTTTCTAGGTGACACTTCTATTCACAGGGCTTGAAAAATTTGTGTTTTTGCCCTTTAACAAAGAAACTCGGCGAGCAGGAGGGAACAATGGGCCCCGAGCCAAATTAAATTTTTGTCAGAGGCCAGATTCGCGAGTCTATTTGTCTTCATTTGAAGCACAGATTTGATCCCAACAGACTGCCGAGGTCTGAGGTCAGTCATTACTGGGTGTTGTCGGGGGTCATTGCACCCCTCACCTTGAGCCAAGTGTACACCCCATCTGACCCCCGGGTCCAAGTGAGCCCATCCTGACGCAGCTGCTTATCTATGGCCTCCAGATTGAGGCGAAAAGACTCTAAATCAAGTTTGAAAGCGGGTTCTAAGCAATATTCCTGACAGAGGGAACATGATGTGGGGCTGTTATTCAGGCAAAATCAATGCAGGCTGACTTTTCCACTGAGTCCACTGAGACCCTGTGCTGACAACTTAAGCCACCTCAAAGGTGCATGTTAAGCACTTATGCAAGTGGAAAGGAGGAACCGTACAATCTGCGTGTAGGTAGACGCAATCAAATATTTATGATCCTTTGATGTATTCCTCCCGCGAGGCGTCGTGGACTCTGGTGATTGCTGTTCCATTCAAAGCCCTTAATTAGCCCATTAGATTAGACGGCTTTAATGAGGGCAAATTAAACTGATCATTCTTTGTGGAGCTGGCGATTAAAGGGTAAATGTTTCATTATTTAGTGAGTGGTGTCAATGGGCGCCAGGTAAGTGCCGCAATTGTGGTTGAGGACTACAGGCAATTCGACTACCCAGGTGAAACCCAGCCTGGAAGCGCTCCGGGTTTCTAGTTCGGAAAGGTGACCGTCGTGTAACGTGCGGGAAGAAAACGCGAGGCTCGGTAAAGGTCAGAGCTAGCATCCCTCGTAAGAGACAACAGAGGCGCCGCGTGATATTAGCTATTAGATTTGTCACAAACAGATGTAAGAGAACAATAGAGACAAGCTGTGGGGTCATGCCTGTCAACGCCTGGCAGAGGGAATTCAATTTTCTTTCTGCTCCGAGGACGTCCGGTAAGAGACGTGATTTAAGGAAGGAAATGGAGCAGCGTGAAAGTGATAAACCAGCAGATCAAACAACAAACAACGCGCCTATAGCACATTGCGATCAGCAGAGTCAGAAAAGCCGTGTCACACCCCACCGCTATGATTTATAGCTCCATTTGTCACATCAGCGCAGCGAGCATACTTGCATTTTTATTAGCGACTTGGAAGTCTGGAGATGCGAAACGGCAGGTCAGCCTTGCTAAACAGATTTCTGAGGCTGGGAATCAGACAAACCTCCGTAGTCACCAGGGTGGACTCGCAATGAAAGTAAGCATTAATTACCAACACCAGATTAAATCCATCAAGGCCAGATGTTGAATGAAGCTAGCTGTAGGCCACCATTCCAACGTAACATCCATAAACGGCTTGAGTGTCACTACAGGGCCGACATCTCCTGAAACCTTGGAGCTGTGGTGAAGCGAACAGCTGCAACTTTCCCGTAAATAGAGAGGTATTTACCAAATACGGTGCTTGTGGTCTCCATTTAAAACTATACCTGATGGAAGCTAAAAGCTGAAGTGTTCTTCAGTATTCCGATCATTGCTAGCAATCCCAGAAGTCATCTTGAGTCGATACGTACTGTAGGCAGAGATGGCAGAAGTTGCTACCTTGCGCTGATCACTCCAGGCCAGTGGCACCACACGCTCTATCTTTATTTGTGCTCGCTTAATTGGCTTTGACAGAGAACTCGAGCGTGGTCGACAAACGCCCTCTTAGCCAACACTGGCCGATAGCCTTTTTCTTAAAGCGGGAATCCAAGCGCAGCCATCCAGCCATTAGGCAGGTGGCGCTCACGATGGTTTGATAAAACCGCAGGATGACGGTGATGGAGCAGGTGTGTATAAACAACACTGTACACAAAGTATCGAGTGAATTTGAGTCTTTCCATCCATTGGCACAATCTAATTTTGTCTCCTTCATCATGGATGTTTTGGTTATGACGTCACAATAGAATTGACAGGTTGAAAAAGGAAACTTTTTACGTGATTCATCTGAATTATTTGGAGCGATTCCTTTTTTTCTGGGATTAATTGATCAGAATTAACAAGATGAAGTCACAGGTTAAAGTGGCTGTTCTAACAAGAACTGGCAGAGAAACTGAGTCATGTGGTGTGATTAAAGTGGCTCTCTGAACGCTCCATGTTTTTGTCCAACCAAGTAGCTTCATGCAACCAGGTAAGTCTGGATTTGCAAAAAAAAAAAAAAATGGGTAAACTACCTCAACTGGGAAGATTTAAAAGTTAAAATGTCCACTTCCAAATACAACTGCTGGTGAGTGCCGCAGTCCTCTGTGAGGACAGGTTGACTCTTATTTCTTACTGAGTCGGAAGGCAAAGTCCACAAAGCCATTACATCTCTCACAGAGCCAAACAGTAGGCCCAGCTGCTTGTCAGTGTCAGCTCTGGTACCGGGTTCATTAGGGTGCTCTGGGCATGGCGGGAAGTTGATTCATCAAACAAGAGTCAGCAGCAGCTGGCCTGGCAGTGTGGCTTCTCCAGAGCTGCCCCGCAACACTTCAAACGACTCCAAGTCAGCCTTCATGGAGGAGCTCTAATGAAAAGCAAGACAGGAGCCCTGACGTTTGATTCTGCTGGTAAGGAGTCATGCATGATTGAGTAAAGGCCAGCCAAATCAGAGACAGGGCGGCGAGAAGCTGCGCGGACTGGAGAGAGAAAAGAGAAGGGTGAGCAAAGACACTGGTGAAGAAACCCACAGGGTTAGATGTGTATTTAGGAGGCGGTGGAGAAGGAGAGGAAGAGGGCCGAGCTGAGAGGTAAAGGTTAGTGCACCACGGAGACAGAGATGCCTCTTGTTATTCCACCCTCGTCCACTGTACAGGAGTCCAACCAGCCTCACTATCACATGTGACCTATTTCTTCTGATTTCCTCCATTTTCCTCCCAGAGCACCAGCAGCACACCGGACAGTTGCGAGACCAGGCTGCAACGCCAGGGATTTCCCCAGAGATAAATTCACTTTAATCCACAACATTCACGTCGCGAGGTCAACGTATTTATAAACCCAATAACCGGCGCAATATGAACGCCATGCCGCACCAATTTAACTGGATGATGAGCGGCAAGGCGTCTCTACTTATCATATATATGACACGCTCCAGCACATCGCCCGGCTGGTGAAAACATAAAGAGAAGAAAAAGATTATGGAGAGCAGAGCTGGATTTTTCTCAGTAAATGAAAGCAGCGTCCTTTAGAAATAATCGATCAATCACACACACAGTTAAGCCCGACTGGGGAAATATTATCCAGAGAGAGATGCATCGATTTCACGTGGGAAACAGCAGCCACTCAAACAAACATCGACAAGCTCCAAAAGAGAGTTTCGGCGTGCAAAGCTGTGTGTCATCATTTATTCATAATTCCTGGCAGTGTTGAAGGATACAAACTTTTTAGTCACTTTTTTAAAAAGTTTTCTCTTCATTAGAATTTTAATTTATCACCACTTTATGATTAAAAAAAGTCTCTTCTTTTTTTGTTTGTTTCATTCTTGGGAGTTAGGTTCCCTCTTAGATATCACCTGCAGGTTCAAGTAAATCTCTTTTTTCCAATTTCCTGTGACAATATGATCTTTCCAGATAGTATTGAAAGCCTGGTTTCTGGACACTGAGTCAGCGTGGATTTCCTTTTACTGCTCCCGAACAGTG
This sequence comes from Synchiropus splendidus, assembly GCF_027744825.2. Classification (NCBI taxonomy): domain Eukaryota; kingdom Metazoa; phylum Chordata; class Actinopteri; order Syngnathiformes; family Callionymidae; genus Synchiropus; species Synchiropus splendidus. Next base: position 19,865,172 of record NC_071340.1, read on the forward strand.
CCAAAAAGACTCCTGATCCTGACTATCACTTCCAATAATGGACAAGGCGGTGCCCCGCTCAGATAATACAGATTGGTTTTATAATACATCTGCGCGTTCTGTGTAAGCTCATTAAGCCAGGAGTTACCTCAGCGTTAGTTGGCTATCACCGCGCATCATTAATTGTGTCTGCCTCCTAATCGGGTTAGCCATATTTTCCAGGCTCCCGTATCGTCCTGGTTCACCGTGTGCTGTGTAATTTGATGACCCGTGCTGTAATATGATGGAGCGAACAGGTTCTCTTATCACCTGTGGCCAGTTGATACGATCAAACGTAGAAATGGGCTTTTTCCTCCAACAGATGTTTCTGAACATAAAAGGAATCCGACTGCAGAAAACGAACAAGCCATATAAAAACCCCTCAGAGCGATGAGTCATTCCGTGGATGCCAGCGATCAATGGGAGCTGCTGCACCCAGCTGGCAGTCAAAGCACAACGCATTTTCCCCACTCAAAGACGGACGTACACAAAATATAGACGTTTGATCAACATCAGCCGTCCACTTGTATCCACAGTTTGGATCAGGATCATGCGTTTTTATGAATGGATCGGCAGATAAAACAAGCATAAGAGGATCATGTATGTATTCAGAAACACACTTTGTCAGAGATGGCAATGCCAGCGAGAAGAAAGAAGCAGGAGAGATTCAGAGCAAACTGGAGTGAACGATACACACAGCACGATGCCACAGAAAGGTGAAAGTCAACGACACTTCATTGCACAGTGAGAAGAACAAAAAGCATTTTAAAAGCAAGATACGCGACTTTATTGACCCAAAATTCCATTTCACAAACTTAAAAGAGAAGGTAGAGGTTATCCATTATAGCTATTGCTGAAGCAGTACGACGAGAAACAGAAGTATTTTGACCGTAATGGAGGGAAGAACATCAGAATGAGTTATGGAGGAACAATACTGAAGAATAACAGGGCTGACACCTCATCTACTCAAGCCTCATCCACACTCACTCAGCTTCCAAATACAGTCAAACAACATGAATCAAAAACAATTGAATGACCACTTCCTCTTCTAACAATCTCCTCAAACTTGACCCTAAATATCACAGGTAATAACACGATAGTTATCGGTTAATATGTGAAACCTGTGTCTACTCTCTCGGACCCCACCCACCCGCACCATGGACTGTTCTCCTGTCTGCCATCTGGCGGAAGGTTCCGCAGTATCCGCTGCTTTGGAACATTGTTTTCATCGTAAGACAGCATTCACTCATCTCTATATCCTACAGCTTATTCCATCGACATGGGCGCAGGCGAGAGGTGTGGCACATCATCCATCGCTCCCACACACAGAAACTTTAGAGCCCTTCATTAGTGTCCAAAGATGGAGACTAGACAAAGAAAAAGTTTTCAAATTGGACAAACGCCTAAAGGATCAACTTCACCCTCGGATCAAGGCCAGCGAACACTGGAGCCAGTCCAAGCTCAAGAGCGGAGGACACCTCGGTTACGTGTCCCCAAAGCAGCCGAGCAGCACATACATTCATAGCACAGGATATTTAAGGTGAAGAATTACAGGGATCACATGCACAACACGTGTAAAAACATTGCACACGACTTGCTGAATATTTCACTGAGGCCGTTGGCTTGCAACCTAATTACAGCTGCTTAAGCGTGTAACCTGCTACACAACATGAATGCGTATAAATACTCACTCACCCACAGCACGCTGTGCTTCCTCTAATCCCGGTTTGATCACACACACACACACACACACACTCAGACAAACACACACATTGCTCTTAAGGTCTTAGCGCTTTGAACTGACCTCTCGCTTCACGTTGCAGCGATAACAGCAGGAGCCCGGAGACGGGACTCTGATCAATAACACGCGCCTGCAGAAACCCACCACACAAACACGTGTTTACAGGGTATTTGGAAGATCTTGCCGCGTCTTAAGGGTGTGTGTGTGTGTGTCACATGGCCAGGGGAAAATTGGATGTGAGATCGTGAGCGGGGTAGAGAAGCGCACGGGCATGAGAAGACTGTGGGTGTCCTCTGGTGTCATATTTCTCGGCCTAAGCCAGAGCATTCGGAGAGGAGAAGCATCTGCAGCAGAGGAATGGCCAGGCTTTGAGAAAGTGCTCACTGAAGTGTTGTCTCAGTAAAGGGCGGGATGAGCGGCCGCGGGGCTGGGACGCTAATAGATCCAGAAGCTGAGGACCTCTCTCAGTCAGCGCCTCTCCTGAGCTGCATACTAAAACCCCACTCGCATGCTAATGATTACCCCGAGCAAGGCGCGGCTCTGCAACACCACCTTGCAAATGAACATCGGGAAAACCTACAAATTCAAATTAGCACATTGTTCGGACTCTCCACTTAGCGCTGTGCGCTTTAGCACCTAGAGGACACGGCTTGGTTAATAAGGGTGTTAACGCCGCAGTCTGTCTCTGCACAAGCCAATAGGGCTGAAACAGACACGCCGTGATAAATGAAGTTCGGGTCCTAACCCCTCCCACCATATACAGCAGAGCTGTATGAATGACCTATCAGGCTGCCCGAGGAGTGATGACCCCATTCGATGGAGCCAACCCCAGCAGCATCATTTACTGAGCCCCTGTTGAAGCCCCAGTCATGGACATAAAATCACCCACACTGCACCATTTATGGAAGACTCAAGCTCATAACTTATCATTAGAAGGCGATGTGCGTGAGTGATGTTCTATTACTTAGCTACAATACAGATATTGGAGCGCATTATATCATCCTTACCCAGTTAATTGTAAAATATGAGCCGGTGATTCAGGTCTCACACCTCAGCTTTGTTTTGAAAGTAAACACTCTTTTGTTTTTTATCCACTCCACGTAACCAGGCGCCGTGCCACCGGTGGAAATGTCCCAACATAAGTCATTCATCACGGCGTGACATGAAGATACCATCCGGCGCTCGATGTATGAACCTCCTAATATCAGCCAGGGAAGCCTCATTATGCTGCTCCATCAAACCTCGCCTCTTTTCACGTTTTCTCTCACAGGTGAGAAAAAGAAAAAAAATCTATAAAGTGATAGACTTCTTTTTTATTCCGACCAGCAGGATTAAGCATCTGGTTTTCGCCTGCTTTTCCCCTGAGCCTGTGGAGATGAACACAAGTTTGGAGTTTACAGAATCCATTTCCTTTAAGTGCTTTACGCTAGTAGCTGCAAATGGGATCCCTTTGACTCTGTCAAGCTGAACTGGGGCACGGGGCAACGCGCCTCAACTGTATACACGCAAGGATAGTAATGTTAGGAAGATGAGAAGAAAAATGAAGAAGCATTGATCAGAATTATCCGAGCAAGCCTCGTGTCTCATGGGAAAATGCTTTTGAAAATTTGAGTCACAGAAGGGCTATTGATTTGTGTATAATATATAAGCAATATTTACATATATTTGAGACCACTACGGTCAATGTTTTTCTACATCATGACTGCCGTCTTTTTCTATTTTTATTGGCTTGACAGGCTGCTAAGAAAAGACGGTAGCCAAACATATATAATATGGACAAAATATATTTAGCGTACAGCAAAAATACCTCTTTGAAACCCGTGCGTTATTGCATATTCGGGGTTTCCTACTTATCTCGCAGGGCTGAAAAACACCTTAAATGAAACTGGAATACAGAATGATATCCAAACCAATAATCTAACGGCGGCTATGACTTTCAATATGTCCCGACTGCCTGTACACGTGTGTGCGCTCTCCTTCTATCAGTTGTCTTATTAAGTCTGCAGCCAGCAGATACCCACAGTAATTACCAGGTCCCTCACAAAACCTTTTGGACTTTGGGCCACGTTTCATCCGCAGCTCCAAATGTCACACACCTTGGCTGACAATTAAACTCCTCCAGCAACAGCTTTAATGGGAGTCTTTTTTCTCTAGAATAAATGCTACAGTATCAGCCGCTCTTTCAGAAGTCTTTTTTTTTTAAGCCGATAATGACCGCCAATTAAATGCAAGATGCATTTGTATTGAAGTCATAAGTGTGAAAAGGTCCAATATATCGGCCGATATATATATATACACTTTTATTTTCCCCTGCGCTGCTAATGGCTAGTTATACCGCAAGTATTGATGAAAGAATCGATTTTCCAGACCACAGTACTTATATTTCCTATTTATTTCTCCCAATAGCATTATAACGTGCGATGGGAACATCAGTCCTTAAAGAATTGAGATGTAGAAAGAGAGTCTCAAAAGCAATGCTTAGTTGTTAACTGTCAAGCGGTAACTTGACAAAGACTCATCAGACAGAACTGAATTCACATATAAGTAAATATCCCTTCACGAAAGACCCAGGCTTTAGTTTTGGTCTCTGACTTTACGAAAAACGGTCCTTGTTTTTGGACAGCTTGGAAGGGCTCACAATACACAGAAGTTATTTTTGTCAACAGTGCTGGTTTGTCTGTCCGTGTTCAAAATAACTTGAAAAGTAATGTCCGGATTTGGAAGAACTTTTCAGGAAATATGTGAAGTGGGGCAAAGATGAAATGATTCAGTTTTGGGAGTGATCCAGACCATCATCAGGATCAATATTGTTTTTAAGTGTCCCTAAATGTGTCTTAGGGGTCAACTGTAAAATGTCCTTGCCACGTCCTGAGTGGTTCAACGAATCAAAAAAATGGGAATTTTAGAAAATAAATAAATACATTTAACAAGAATGGTGACAAAAAGAGTATAACTTTGGTAACAACAAAAATGTGAAAATTGTACAACTTGAAAAAGCAGAATAACTGAAGAAACATTTAAAAATAAGTATTACAAATGTGTCTCACACAGTAATAAGTCACACTATAAATACATTTTAAAAAACATACACACACATTACATTATAAAAATAAACAAAAAGATGACTAATGATGGGTAATACACACAATTTCATTGTATTGTTTGTTTACTTATGTATTTCAATTGCAGCATGTAACCAATGTATCAGTGTCAGACATCATTTGCTGGCATCATTCTCCTCACAGGCTAATTCAGAAAAACCTTGCCACAGCCGTTGTGTTCGCCCACGTGCCTTCACTTAGAAATTCAAATTAATAGACCAGATGTATGCAAGTGTGTCACTATTCCCTCCCCCCTTTTTCCAGGGCACAGTTACAACAGGGCTGAGTGTTTATGTCACCTCTTAATTGCATTTTTGTCTCTCCTGGTCGAGGCATTGCTTTGTGCAGACGCCCCGAGGAAGACAAGGAAGGTCAGGTTGCCAATTTGGAGCTGGCAGGTCAGAAGTAGCAGCGAGTTTCACTTGAGAAGAGAATAGAGGGAGCCTCGGTTGCCAGTAAAAACAAAAGAGATAGGTGAGGGGAAAACAGTCAAAGCTTTCTGGACACTCAAGTAGAACGACAGCTGAGGGGGAGCTGGGACTGAATCCAAAAATAAAAAATTAATTCTAATAAATGAAGTGGATCTGGCTGAAAGACATTGTCATGTCTTGTTCTATCAATGCACAGTATTTACACTTGGAAAACTACATTTACAAGATCCGTCGTATCTAACAGAAGCATGGAAAATCAAGCCCTTTCGCTTGACTAGAGCTTAAAGGAAATGTTGATGAAATCCCTCGGCACATTTGCAGTTTATCAAATATGAGCATAAACTTGTGTGAAATTAACCCAGATTAGACTGCGTTTGATCCACGAAAGAAAAAAAAAATCAAACATGAAGACGTCAACTCTGCAGCCCCAGCACTCCTTACTGATCCAGCCATTGGTGGGGAACGTTTTTTGTGGGCAGATTCACTGGTGATTTCAGTCATTGTTTTTGGACATCCAACTCCCAATGCCACAGTTGTAGGGACAAAGACTGTGACTCAAGAATGCTCGTCTAAATAACTGCGCACAACACCAAACACAATATTGGGTGGGGGAAAATACTGTATGTGATTGTGGTCAAGTGAAGCCGAGTTTAGATCGAGTATTAAATAATATAGTGCCCCCCGTTCCTTTGTGAGTTGCAGCCAATGTGGGAATTTATGGCCGATCAAATGACAAAAAAAATGCAGAATTCAAGTGCTACCAAACAGATGCTAACTGGGGCTAACTGCAGGCGAAACCAATGCTAACAGAGTTTAATCCGAATAGCAAAAAAAAAGTTCAAGACTTCAAAAATGGCTTCCAAAACATGCTCATTGATGGAAGACAATCCATATCATGGCCAAATTACAGATCCTCCACCGTATTGGGAGCCATCCACTGCTTCTTAAGCTTCAAACTAAACCAGCACTTCTTTTGAAAACCAAAGTCGTCTTCACGCACACGGTAATGGGTCATGTCTCTCCTTCTTCAAGGTCAAGAAAGAACCGCAAACTGCAGCACCAGCAGAGGAAATGCAGTGCTTACGTTGCCCAAATAACAAATGGCCTCTCAGCAGAGTGAAGAAACGTGTGCCCCAGTTGCTGCTTCGCCTTGTCTGACTTGAACCAATATGGTTTGACAAAAAGCCAGTGAACCCTAGCTGTGTCATTTCTTTCCATTTGTGGATAATTCCCATTAAACCCCGTGAATGTTGCAGAAGGGGAGGTGAGGGAGGGAGAGGGAAGGGAAGAATAGATGCATAAGAGGGTGAAAGTGGGGAGGTGGTTGCCTGTGCAGGACGGCACGACCACAGAGAGGATTAGTACCCACTGTATATTTTGCCCTACAACACTGAAAAAAGCCGAATTCAATTTCAGCAACATGAAGAAAGCCGTCGCTGAACAGGGATGCTAACAGTCACCTCATTTACATTCCACGGTGTCAAGCACCATCCTGTCTCTCCGTCGGCGTTGGTCGCTCACCATTCAAAGTGTCACTGCGACCAGTCACTGGGACATGGCAGCTCTGGTCAGGAGTTCATCACGGGTCAACAACCGGGTCCTACCCGAGGGGACTCCAGCTACTTCTTATAGCAAAAGAGCTTTCCTTAAAGCAGTGGAGCGTGAAGGGTGAAAATTAATCTGCATTACACAGGGTTGCAACAGTCGGCCAATTGCAAGCCGGATTATTAAACAATCATATTTCTGGACGCCGGTCGTCCAACGATGCATCACGATCGTCAGAGAATGAAATGATGGATGGGTAAAGGAGGCAGAAGGTGAAAGGGTTACTCATCATAAACTCACCCATCACTCCTGCTGTGACCCACCTGACCTTAATAAAGCACACACAAGTCACAGCAGCAGATGTGTCTCTGCAACAGTTCTGCATCTGCCTGTGCCCTTCACACACTAAATCCAGACAAAAAAGAAGTGATGGTTTCGGACACTCTGATCAATTATTGAAGCTTATGACTCACTTTTTCTATAAAACTTTGCCCAGTAAAGCTCCATACGGGTGCTACACCGTGGCACTTATCTCCCAGCAGCAGATGGGAGTGTAGCTATTAAAGGGTGATTTCTCCCCAAAAGCTCAATCCTTCTCTCTCTCCCCCACCCAAAAAAAAAAAAAAAAAAAAAAAAACTCCACCCGTGACCCGAGCCAATCTCATGACCCAGAACGGCAGAGGACATTGCTGCTAATGTGAATCACCTTAACCACTTGGCTTTACAGTGAGCTTTCAACTGGATGGGTCTTTGAACGTCGCACCACATGCTGACAGGAGGCCTCAGCCCCACGTCCTGGGGGACATGAAGACTCAGGCGCAGCTCTAAACAACCATCAACCTGAAGGACAGGGAAATAAATTTCCAGGACGAAAAAATTGCCCAGAGAATTGGGATGTGGCAGTATGAGGACGGGGGATTGGGCTGCCCCAAAGGACAAGAGCCAAACATCTCAGGTAATTCATCAACATCTCCAACGGTTATTAACAGGAAATGATAAAACGCCTCTTACAGCCACTCCCCGAAGGTTTCACTCCTCCCTTTGTAGCGCTCCTTTCCTGATAGCGGCGAACTTCTTTCAGAAGTCTGCGTTTTGAAGACGCTTCCCCTTCTTCTTTTTCTCCAGGGAGCAATTACAGCTGCACTGTCAAACGCCGCGATGCGCCGCACGACCAGTTCACCACCCCAGGGGCCCTCTCATACCCCTTAAAACCCCAATTTGAAACCTCACACTAGTTCACGCACATCAACCGTGATGAAGAAGAAGAAACAAATCGGGGCACAATTTAAAACGGCGACCGAGTCAACAAATTGGTTCACCTCTTAAACCCCCATCTTTCAACTTCGACCCCCCACATCTCAAAGCGCCACAGGGAACCCTTTTCAAAGGCGGGCTGCATCCATATTTAATTCCCTGGTGGAAATATTCTTATTAGCAGAAGAAGTCGAGTTCGCCTTCTCCCCAACACAATGGCTCACCCACATCTGAGCTGGAGACTGTCACTAGTGACAACTTTATTTAACTAGCTAACTGAAAATGCATCTTTGCATCACAGCCTAATATTTGGGCGATACTCCCCCCTAAAAAGGTGCACCTCACTCCTCAGTTCGGGGAGAGACGATGCACTGAAGTCAGCAGGCGTCCACACTAATGAAAGAGTCAGCAGGGGGTGGAGTTCAAGACCAAGAAAAGTTGCCCACACACTACTACACTACACATCACTATTGGCATTATAAGTGATAGCCATAGTAGCCATCACCCTTCTGGTATCGCAACTGAAGTTACCTGGCAGAGCTGCCGTGTTACAGCATTTTTCCCGGGGATATTTTTTTGCCACGATTTCCGCTGCACAGCAGTGAAGGAGCTAATTACCCGGGATGAAGAAAGACAAGGCCTATAATGTAAATGTCAGGGGGAGAGAGGGCTCGCAGTTCTCATCAGGACTGCTTCGTCGCTCGCTTCACTGATCAAAGACACGTCAACAGTAGAGCTCAGCTCAGCCAAATGAGGGTTAAATTATTCCAGGCATTGAGGAAGCTTCAATAATCGTGTCATCATTATCTTAAAGTAACAATTAAAATACATTTCTCGGACCCTCCCAGTATTGGGGTCTGTACACCACCATGATGAGAATGTCAAGCGAAAAGAGCCGCAGCATTTGCCCGATGTAAACATTGGTGCTAATCTCTGGAGATTTGGCGGAAGCTTCTGTGGCCTGACATTTTGATCCCACGCCAGGCGCGAGCGTCTCAGCGCATGACTTCAAGTTGCAATTCGGTTTGGTTGGATATTAACATTCGCAGCTGCTGTCGCACACCCTCCTTAAAGTTCGACAATACCAGACACGGACTGAAGGTTATCTTTAGATGCAACAGCTGTAGTCAAGTTATATGACTTTGAATATCTTGTATCAATATGTGGCACTGTGATCTGTGAACAGGTTTATCCCACGGGTGGATGCCAAGCGTGGCAAATGGTGTCTGAAGTGGCACAGGATGTTTGTTATGTATGAAGTTAAATAAGCACTTTAGTGTTTACATTTACAGCTTCAAACCACCATAAACAGCTCTCTCGGTTTGGCGCGTGAAACCCTATTTTTCCAGATGGCATGACAAAGAACTGAAAAACATGAAAACAAAAGCTTAATATCAGTGGGAAAACTTGATCTTCAAACCTGAATCAAACAAGAATGCTATCATTAACCAAGGACTTGTTGCTGGATCTACTGTACTAAAGCTAAATGTGGTTAGCCGCACTCTGCTAGCTAGGACGGAGCCGCTCAGTAAAGCTTCTCTGAGGTTGTAGACGCTGGATTAACATTATCAGTGTGACCAGGGGTCACCTGGGGTGTAGACCTGCGATGAAATGTGTTGGACGATGGTGAATTAATCCAGATTCTGCTCCATTTTGACACAGGCTTGAAGTTACAGAAACAACTTTGTTATCATACTTTAACTTCACCTTCTTCTGCCGCTTATCTGGGGTCTAATCGCGGAGGCAGGATTCGGAGCAAGGAAGCCCAAACTTCCTGACCACACAAACCTCCTCCAGCTCTTCCCGGGGGATCCCGAGGTGTTCCCAGGCCAGACCGGAGACATGATCTCTCCAGCGAGTCCTGGGTCTTCCCCGGCGTCCAGGGGGCATCCGGATCATCATACATTAACTGGCTTGTGTATTTATAAATAATACACACTAATATTTACAGAACACATCGGATGAGTTGATGGATGATTTAACCGTGATTTTTGTTTTTGTTTTTTTGTTACCATCATCGTCATCGGTCAGCCCCTACACTACCACGGCCAAATTTAAATGAGTTTCTCTCTAGTATAAATAAATGGCACATGTAGCCATTTGTCACCCACCAGCTGCAGAAGTGTGCCCTATTTTCAGTTTTCATGGCGGAGAAAGTACTGATAAAAAGTAAACGTATTAATCTGGAATGATGCAGGGCTGAGTAAATGCGCAGCATGAGCTGTGTGTTTCAATCAGATTGAGCGGGTGCAAACGCAGCACATTATTCCCGGGCTGCTCTGCATAGCGCCGCACTAGCTTACGTCCTACTGCTGTATTAGCGTGATGTATGGCCAGAAAGCCGGGCTCCACCACATCACGCTCCTCAGCCTCCTACCACACGGCTCCAAACACCCGCCGCAGCTTTTTCATCCGGCCTGTCAAACAATTATTCATCCTGGCGCCCTCTCAGCGCAGCCAGACTTGTTTTATCTATTCAGCCAAAACCTGCATCTCTCTGCCTTATTATATCAATCACATGCTGTTTCTTTGTTTAAAAAAAAAAGAGAGAGAGAGAGAGAATATTGCTTGTAGATCACGCTGACTAAATTCATATATTTCACCCCTCCAGCGTCAGCCAGGAATTTGGATGCATCTGAGGGATTGCTGCAATAACTCAAATTCAAAAAAGTATTTTGTAACAAATGTCCAATTTGTACTGTGCTGACAGCCACTGCTGACTCTTCAGTGATGCCAACAGTGTTTGACTAACTGTCAGGGAAAACTTCATCCCACAATGCAAAGGGGTGTTTTGATCAGTCACCTTGTGAGGACGTCTACAACAAAGGCCATTCAATTCAGAGGAAGAAAATAATAATTCTGTCAGATACGTTTTGTTATTATCAGTTTGTTTTCCTTATTAAAATGTTACACTCTGTCATTCAGTTGTATATATCATACATATTAGTGATAGATAGATAGATAGATAGATAGATAGATCGATGGATGATAGATAGATGATAGATAGATAGATAGATAGACAGACAGACAGACAGACAGACAGTCAGATGATAGATAGATAGATAGATGGATAGATAGACAGACAGACAGACAGGCAGACAGACAGATAGACAGACAGACAGACAGACAGATGATAGATAGATAGATAGATAGATGGACAGACAGACAGACAGACAGACAGACAGACAGACAGACAGATAGATAGATAGATAGATAGATAGATAGATAGATAGATAGATAGATAGATAGATAGATGGACGGACGGACGGACGGACGGACGGACGGACAGACAGACAGATAGATAGATAGATAGACAGATAGATAGATAGATAGATAGATAGACAGACAGACAGACAGAAAGACCGAGAGACAGACAGACAGACAGACAGACAGTCAGATGATAGATGGATAGATAGATAGACAGACAGACAGACAGACAGATAGATAGATACATAGATAGATAGATAGATAGATAGATAGATAGATAGGTAACATTACATAAATGACATACCAAGACTTGCTCAACTAACTGTTATGTTTTTGGTGTGTGGGAGGAAACCGGAGTGCCAGTAGGGAACCCACAACCATGAAGAAGGGACACTGGTTCCCTCCAATCACTGAGTGCCCCACAGCTGGATTCATACGTCCACCATGTTTTGCTGTGAGGCTGTTTGATATTGAAAGAAAAGAATGTTTATGATGCTTGGCACAATGTCTAGTCTCATTTTGGCAGCAATATCCTTCCCACCTCCACATATAACATATAGACGCAGCTATATAATCACCTGAAGGAGGCTTAGTGTCTTTTAAAATCACATTTTTCCATTTTGGTTACGTAAAGAAAACGTGCTGCACAATCCCACTGAACATGCTAAATAAAGAAACGTATATGGTAAAAGAGAAAGTCATGGATGGGTTCAGCGTGATAGAGTCTTCATAAATATCTTTGGGAGTCCGACTTGTTATTATTTCCAACAGTCATTTATTACAGGGCTATTTCTGGAAGACCAAAAAAGAGAAAAGAAGAGGCTGTCAAAGTGACTCCAACCAACCCCCGCTTCCTTCATTATCTCGGGCTGTTGGCTACAGAAATACTTAATTAGGTAGATGTGTGCCTGCTCCGGCTTTCTCTGACTCCCCACTTCTTTTCATGTACAGTGGCGTATCAGCGCTATCATTAAGACACAGGAGGTGATGACTGCTTTCATAAGGAAGATGTGACAATCCTGGAGGACGCGTCGCTCTATGATCTCCATACAGCCCCGGTAAATGATTCATGTTCAGATGTAATATTCCCTCACACGGAAATATGCACGTTACTCCAGTATGACACCAGTGGAATCATCACAGTTGTCACTACAAAGACAGCTAACCTGACACTAAAAGACTTTCAACACACTGGCTTGTCTTAATGGGTTCCACTCCTCACATATCCAACAGGAAGCTTGGCTCTGGATGCATGACAATATCGCCATCAGCAGCGTGAAGTTAGACACTGAGAACTGTTTTGCTGAGAAGCAAAAACTTTAGCTCAACACCAAACTCTGCTGTTGAATATTCTACACAGCCACTGAATGTCAGAGATGAAAGATGGTTGTCATGAACAAACGCAGCAAAAATGTCCGCGCTGCATCAGACCGCCATCAAAGACCGTTGTTGACAAGATCCAAAGATAAAATGTAGCCGAAAAAATAAAAAATAAATAAGTCTGGTCGAATGGTAAGACTTTCAAACTTGTAAAAATACACCCACAGAAATATATCAAATTCTAAACCCTGCATTCAACAGAGCACAATATTATTGAAGCGAGACAATGAACTACGTTCATTCCACTGTGTGACTCTTGGTTTCAATTCTTCTTAATGGCCATTTATGCTCCCTTTACATACGAAGTTGTACCCGTCCCTCTCAAATGCTATTACCGTCTCTGATCGCATACTTCGCTCATGCGTTCTTTGCGTTGGTATGGCTGTAACCTGTAAGTTTTATGACAGCGACAAACTCCCAAACCAACATGGCGACTGTAGAGTACTGTAAGACTATAAGAACTATTTATACTATATGTGCTTCTTGCAAAAAAGCAAAACAGAGTCAGGGTTGTAGGAGGACGGTGAGGCCGTTAAATATATCGCAACAGAAATACGGACAGAATGACAGAAGGCTCCGTTTGCACTCGGATTTGTACTTCACGTTGAGCACAAATAGGCCTTTAGCTTCTACTGTACTCTTTTTTTCTCTGTTGACCTCCAAGTTTTTTTTGTAATGTTTATTGATGAAAAGTTGTGACTCACAGCCGGTTGTATTTAATACAAGGGTAAGAACCATCCTCAATGCTGCCCATAACAATGATTCAGGGGCAAGAGAGAAACCTTTGAAAAGCATCAATGAAAGTAGTCAATTTTTGTGTAAAGCAGAGACTCTGCAGCCCCATGGTGTCTCCTGGCTGCTAAGAAAAACACAACCATGATGCTGAAGTCCAGCTGCAGCTAGTAGTGGGAAATTAAGACCATTTAAATTTGCTGTATTGTCTTAATGGCCAAGTAAGAAGTGAGAGAAACAGCTCTTTATCTCCCATCATAAGACATTTCACCATCACAATGTGGCATTTCCAGGTGGTAGGAGCTTAATACTGCTAATATTTGGATTGTTTTTTGATAGGTTGTGGGGTATTTGAGACGGAACAATGTGGAGCTGATTTAATTGAGGCCACACGGGAGCAGGGGGGGAGTGACGGCTGCACGGCTATGAACGAAAAGCGTGGGTGGAGCAACACTTCAGTGCTCTGGAAAAGGGCTCGCACTGCTCAAAGAGAGGGATTAGAAAGAGGGGCTGCTATTTAAAGACGTAGGGGGCAAATTTGATTAATCCATAATCAGATTTGACACATCTGATCACATCTCGATAAGACGATCCCATTGGTTGAGACGCGGCGAAGCTTTGGTCTCTTCGGGGAAACACTCCAGATGAGTCAGGATTAAAACAATGCAATTATTTCCGCCGCTGCATGAGAGAGGAGGAAGGTACCTCGAGGAGGCCTGGAGTTGCTCGGCTGGTTCGTGACCTCATTTTCATCCAGTGAACTCGGCTGACAGCCTTGTGCGTGGAATTAGCAAATAAACTCTGCGATAATTTGATGTTTGTGGTGCAGAAAACACGGCAACTGTATCATCAGTTACTCCATTAACACAGTGTGGGTGCCAGGAAAGTCGCTACTACAGTACTTACCGCGACCGAAAAACCATAAAGTGTTCAAGAACCACACCAGCTACGACAGGTTTTTTTTCTGCCAAACAGAAGTTTTTCAAGGCAAAATGCCGGTGCAATAGTTGACATTCTCACTTGATATCAGTAATAAAGTTGAGTGGATGAAACATGCATTTCTTTTAAGATGTTATGAGCAGGTTAAAAATTAAAAACAAACTGCTTTTATTATACGGGCAGGACTACGCAGTGGCCAGAGGAAACCCATTCAGGCAATGAACTGAAGCGGCGAGCTCCTTGCTGTGACCGTGTAGCGCTAGCCACTACTCCACCATGTCATTTCATTTGTTTTGGTGTAACAAAGTATATGAGCTTTTGGATAGTAAGATATAGAAAGACAGAAAAGGACTAGCTCGAATTTAGCATACATACTGTATTGGCCTTTCTCACCATTCAACACCATACATTTGTACCGAATACAGTATGTAGACACCATTTTTTGTCCATTTTCTTTCCTTTTTTGATACCAAAAAAATTGTAATCCTGGTTGAAATTTTACGCTGAACATTATCAGAAAATACACTCACAGAGAAATAATAACAGTAGGAGGAAGGAGGTACACAGTTAATTTCAGCATCCTTTGTTCTCTGATGCTCTAATCTGTAAGATTAGAATTGAAATATTTGACGTACAATGTCTCATGATGGGTTTGGGGCTGCATTCATTCCAAAGCCATTGGCGCTTCAGGAGTCACAATGCAACTGCTCTCTCCCCTGAGGCTGCATTTACAGCAAAGATATACAGAGTAAATGAGGAATAAAAAGGTGAGAGTGGCTGGACGGAGTATGAAGAGTCAGGTCTCAGTACAGAAAACAGGCATACAACACTAGTTTTCAGAGGAGGAGTGCGAGAGCAGAGCCGTTCCTTGGCGCACTGGTCAATGATGCTTCTCCTGGATGGCATTTCCGGAATGCATAACTAAGGAAGCCGGAGGGACGCAGAAATTATACACCAGCAAACAGGCAGCCCGAGTCTGCGAGCTGTTACACACGGCACTGAAGAACAGAATTTATGCATCTGTTTACTAACACAAGCGCTTTGTTCTAAACCCCAGGAGGTTCGCATTCCTCTTCCAAGTCAGTTTCAATTCCCCATCAAGGTATGTTCTCTGTGAAAGTGTTCCCACACACTGGCTCGGGCTACACTTTTCCACACTGATCAAAGAGTGAGTTGTGAGAGCGGAGTCTTCCGCAGTTAAACTCTCATGATACGTGGGGCTCACAGTTCACGTCGCGGCCCACCCTGACGTCAGAGGAGTGGAACACATTGCATGTTACGTCAACATCTGCAGCAGAAACACAGCAGAAGACGTGATGAATGAGAAGAGCAAGAACGTGGGTGTTTTATTTATCTCATCTCAACCTCAAAGGCGCTGCAAAGTGGCTTGGACAGCTGTTTCGGTAAGACCTTCCAAACTTTTAACAGGCTCTGACTGAGGGATCCCACGACATTAACACATGAGTGTGGAATAACTTCTCCTGGCGCTCGCCTTACCTCGTGAGAACCCCACTCACAATCAAAGAACAGTCTCTTCTTCTCCAGTCTGAGACCACCTTCATGCGTTTAGACATGGAATGCTTACGTTGTACTATGACTTAGCAGTTTGAGGCCAGACTCTGGAAACACCCACTCACCCACTCTCTTCACATCCAAACTTATTAGTCAGACTATTCGCACTGCAAGGGAAGCCTGATCGGACGACCTACTTTCACTGTACTTGTGCTCATTTCCTCTAGCAACTCCAGTTTCCTCCCACATTTCATTGATGACCCTAGTCTAGTGTCAGTATCAGTAAGAGGTGTCAGTGTGTATGTGTGTGACTTGCCTGGATAGGCTTCAGCCACCAAGTTTGAGAGAGATTAATAAACAGTTTTTACCTTTTTACTGCTTATTTAGCCATCAAGCTGTGCACATTGTGTTAAACGGGAAATTATTTGCAATGAAGCCAAAAATACATCCATCATTCATATTCACCATGTTTTGTTTTTTACTGAATTTTTTTTTTATTATTAAACAATTCACATTTAACTCAAGCGACTAGCATAACAAAATATTAAACCTGGCTGGTCTCTCAAATGAAACCACAATCTCCAGTAAGACATATTGTTTTGCTGATGCCTTCAACAACATAACTGTGAGACAACTTATTGACCCTGCAACTTGACCCAAATACTTCATTTCAAAATGACTTCATTTGACAGTGAAGCTTCCATGAAAAGCTAGCGTCGAAAATATCACTGGTGCTGCTCAATCGTGACCCAAATCCATTTACTTAGTTACTAAAACAACCGAACTTTATACTGACAAGAGGAGGTGGACACCAAGAGCAAGTTGTTAGTTGAGCATAATTGCGTTCACTGGCAATGTAGAGTCACCAATTCGTCTCAGTTTGTTTTGGGACTATGATCCACGCGTTTTGCAAATATAAAAAAGAGGCACCAACATGCAACTTCCTGGCAACATCTTCCCCTTGACAGCTGATAAAACACGATCCAGACTGGTGATTTACGGGGTGCAACACTCAATCGCAGAAGGAAAAATATGTATTGGAGCGGGATAAAATAATGACTTAACAAGCGCCAGCCTCTTCAGTCGCGGCTGTCATTAGCAGCCTTTTGTCTCCGGCTTGATTGATGCACCCTCTCCTGACACAGCCGTGCGTCACTAATCATTTCATACCAGACTACAGGCAGAAGTGAGAAAATTGACTAACCATTAAGAAACCATTTATTGCCAAACGACAGCACTAAGTGGCTGACATTGACTTGTTATTTCATTTAAAGTTCACGCCCGTCAACGCGCCCAATAAATGTAGCAACATGAACCGTTTTCCCTGCAGAAAGTCTCCAATCCCCGAGGTTTTTCCAGGTAGCAGGTGGAAAATGTATGTTTGTTTTCGCAGCCGCATTATTCAGCGTTTGATGAATTGGCAGGCTTAGCATGAATTTGCTAAAACAGTGCCCTTGCTTTCCGGAGAAGTTGCTGAATGTGTGCAAGAATGATAAGCTGAGACCAGGGGAATCCTGGAAAGGCTGAGAGGCATTTTGTGAGTAATCTGACCCCGAGGGCGGGCTTAGGCCGAGCCATGTAGTGGAGGACAATGAGCCAGAGTGGTGGAGAAACTCGTGCGCAGCCTGTTCCCCCCAAATGACTTTAGACACGCTGCCATCCAAAGAAACAGATTATTACTGTTTATCCTTTTTTTCATTCCGAGTTTAAACGTGTGTGAATTGGAGTCCCCTGCCTGAGAATGCCAGTTCTTCACACCTCCCTTCCCAGCTATCAGCAGTCCAGACGCTTCTTTAAGGGGGAAAAAAAAAAGAAAAATCAATTGCTTCAGCTGTGAGATGGGAGTGTTACACTGACTATATTCTGTATTTCCCTCCTTTTAATCTTCTCCTTCAATACGCTACATATAAATGGCCTCATTCACATACAATGTATGTATGTATATAAACACATATTGGACCGATGTGTCAGAGAGATTGACAACGGTGTAAGTAGAGGATGAAATATGTAGAGGGAGACTGACACAGTTTCCCACCCTGGAGAGGCGGCCGTGCATTTAATCTACGTGTCTCTCCTCGGGGCTGTGTTCTTGCTCTTCAAGCTCATTCACCCAGACCTGCAGCATTTGTGCTTTTGTATTGAAAGATAACAACTGCCCACAATGCTATCAGGAATCAACTTTTCAAAGCCGCATGTCCCCGGTGTCACGGTTAAATCCCCTCTTCCACTTCTCATCATATTTCTCATCCCGTTGCTTACCGTTTTGCCTTTTCTTTCAAAGCACATATTTCCTCCTTTTCAGCAAAAGTGCAATTCCTCCACTCGGGGTAATTTATGGAGCGATTTATCCCAACATATCGCCTGACCACCTGTCATGCAGAGATAGCATTCGAGGTGCAATTACCAGACAGGGGGTCTCTGGTTCAGTCAGCATCTCCGCTCACAGCAGACTTTCACCCTGCTGATATTATGGTCCGGTGCGTGTGGTGGGGCGAGGAAATGTACGAGATGCATTATTAAGCTTCCATTCGAGATGAGGAGTCTGTATTTCTACACATAATTTGGCGACAAGAACATCAGAGGGGAATAAGTGTTTCCTTCTGAACAATAGAGAAGAGGTAAACATATCCACTGGATGTCAGCTGAAATGACTTGGTCGTCGGCCGGAATGTTTTTTTTTTTTTCCTATTCAAATCGAGATTGGGACGTAATAGAACATGACTTTGAAACTGGCTGCCGTTTGAAAAACAAAAACGTGCCACCAAGCTGACGAAAGCGCACAGTAATAGAAAATCTGGCAACCTGCTCCACCAGTCACAGAGCCGCCGTGCCGTGTGTTCAGCAGTGACGGCACCATCTGATGACCAAGTAGGAGCGAGATATATTGAACGTATTAGGGTTTGTGTTGGTCAATCTATATAATGGCTTACTGCTAACATTTTCCCAACAAAATATTACACCGCTGAAGGTCAGTGCAGGCTTGTGGAAATTAAATGAAATGCAAAATCATAATAAAATAAAGGGGCACCAAAACAATATTTCCCTTTGACCTTAGGGCAATGATTATTAGTATGTGGCTATGCCTCACTGTACGAACCTTGAGTTAGACATACCTGTTTTACAGAGCACGCTATTTGCCATTATTATTTTTACGGTTCAAAAATCGGGAAATGTTTCTGACTTCCAGCAGCCCAATGGCAAACCTGTCAAAGCCACACCGGCAGGCAGTCAATAGTCATCAGAGTGACCCGTTCTAACGCCAGCCCCTTGCCTCAGAACCTCCTGCCTGTCCACATGAACCCGCGATCCAGGACCACTCCTGGCCGGCCTGCACCACCAACACCATCCAGCAACATCGACACCCTGACAGTGTTTCAGTGGATAAACTTTGTTACAACTTGCCAGTTTATCTGCGCTCAGTTCCTCTCTGTCAGAACCGTGACAGGGCACTTTACACAGTCCTAAAGTGGCAATGATTTATATGGCTTTCTGAAACACCTGCGGTCCGTAAATCAGACCTATCACAGCCATCTTTTTGGGAATGAAACTAGCACACGACTGGCAAACCTCTCCCCCCAAAAAATTCTCAACTCCTATGGGCCTCAAAACTATGACCGCTACTTTGAAGAGATGAAAGAAATATGAATCACATTTCTCTGCATGTTTTTAATTCTGTTGTGTCTTCAACAGAAAAGGGGAAAAGAAGGAAGACGAAATAATCCGTCGTCAAATCTGGTCTGAGCTCCAGACGGCCCGGACGTGTCGCCATCCTTCCCAAGTCAGACATTTTAATTGAAAACTCACTTTTTTGTCTGAAAGCAAACACGGCAGCGGAGAGGCGCCGGGATGCTTTTCAACTTGCACACTAGTAAAGTGGCAAATAATTCTAGGAGAGATAGAAAAACAGGCAGAGGAAAAAAAGGGTGAAGTGAGTAGGATGAACAAAAGAACAGTGAGAGAAGGAGGAGGGGAAGTGATAAAAGAAGACACAGATATGGATGGAGAAGGAGGAATTACAGATTTGGCTAAGATAAAGAGCTGATGGGAGACTAAAGGGGGACCATGAGGGGAAAAACTGAGGAGGGGGGGAGGAGAGCAGAGTAAAATCCAAGCTCAGCACTCTCACTCAGACTCAATTTCCAGGACACGATTAGTTTGGAGTGATGACATGTAATGGTTGCAAGAAAGGAATCTGCTTCTTTGACTGTTTCTTCTGTACAGTCTTGTTCTCTCGAAGAATCATTATTGCTCCAAAAAAAAGAGAAAAGAGTGAGAGAAAAGAGAGCAAGCTGAAGCACACATCTGCCGCTTTCACACCCGAGTAATTGTGCTTTGTTTTGTTTTTCTCATGGCTAGTTTTCATCCTGTAGTTGACCTTTTCTTGAATCTGTATTTAACACAGTTATGAATTAATTGCCGGGAATATTTGTCGATAAACCAGCGCCACTCATTCGCAGAATTTGACCGACGCAGGCTGCCATCTGGATGTCATGTCCTCACGTTAATCCCGTCTGTCTTTTATGGTATTTCCTCCTTGCTTTTACTTTGCTATTTTCCCTCGTTTCCGTTTCCTGTTGTTTCTCCACCTTGACAGGCATACGCAGCTGGCGGTCATTCACTAATTCTCCTTCCATGGATAAATTCTCCTCGACGCCAGCTACGTGTGCCAGATGGTAGCGAATCGCCCCCACTCAGGTACCTTTCTCAAGACTTCCATGATCTTGCTCCTAATCCTGCCTTTTTTCAACTTTCTTGCGCGCTCGAATCCTCATTTCAGCCGTAACTCTTCTCCCTCGCTTTCCTCATTTCACTCTCGCCTCCCTATCTCAATTCAGTCCGCGTTGTGAGCAGTTTTTTAGTCTCACTTTTTAGTTAGATCATTCCGTAAAGTTTACTCCTTGTGTGCGTGTGTGTCGTCACCACCTCCAAGCGTTCTCAGTTTAGTGCCACCACCGCGTCGAGCTTAACTCCGGGTGTGTGTTTTCATTTTCTCCCATTTATATAGTAGGTCGTCGATTGCTAATCCGCCTCTCTTGTTTTTTTCAGATTAACCCCCTTCCCTGTGTGTTGTTCCCGGTCCGCGTTTTGGTTCCCGGCGCCCTTAGTTATAGTTATTTGTCTGTCTGTGAATATTATTATTTGTAAAGATCCATCGATTAAATTGTTTAATTTAATCTCGTCTCCGAGTCCTCTGTCAACCGACGCTAACTGCACTTGGGTCCAGCAACAGCCACCATGTCACTGGAGAAGGAAAAGAAATGATCATTGCCGCTCCTGAAGACAAAACATTGTTGTTTCACTTCAAATATTTCTCTTTCTACTTTCAAATTCCGAGGCAGATATTTGGGGAAAGTCGAGCGGAGTGTGATGGTTGGTTGACACAAACACCGGCCACAGCAAGCAAATGATTGCGGCCAGCCCCCTGCGGAGCGTGCGGGACTGCGATAACCAGGCAAGAAGAGGAGAACAAAGGGAAACAAAAAAGCATGAAAATATCAGGAAGGCCGATAATTGGCTCCAAAACACGGGCTAGGAGGTTTCAAGTTTAAGGGCTTTGTTCTGATGTCCTGCATCCTTTTAATGCTCTTACTTGTTTCACTCATCGTATTACCTCTCTAATGTCTTGTGCTTTTATGTTTCTGTCGCATTTTGTCTTCATTTGTGGTGGGAGAAGCCACACCACTGAGCTAAACGCTGCCATTAACCGACCCGTCTCTGTAATCCCATTAGACAGATTGGACTTTGGACGCACCCCGACCCCCTGCCGCCCCTGCTGGGTTCCAGACAGGGCGTCCTGGTCTGGCTCTTCCCCAGCGAGGAGCAACCTGGCGTCAGCAGATTGACACCGTCTGTGTTCGCACCCTGATGCTTCATGCAAATAAAATCCATCTGCTAATTCTAATCCATCCACCCTCGATTGTTGCGCTGAGACAAGCACCGAGCACATCGTCATAGAGGATGAGAGACGATAGAAAACGCAGGGCGATTAATCAATATCATGTCTGAAGTCGCAAAGCAGATGTGCCTCTTATCAACCAGTGATCAACTGAGATAAAACACTGCAGAATCTCTCGACATATTGCCTCACAGCGCTCACACGCAAATATTATTCTCTGTGATTACAGCGCACGGAAGCATTTTAACACTTAAAAACAAGCATGATAAAAAAAAAAGCTACCATGTTATCGCACACCGAACCCCGAGGACACACTCAGGGACACAACAGAATTAGGTTTGCTATCACACATGTGATGTTTGCTTCCGATTGTCTGCCTTTCCGATCTTCTCATATGAACTTGTGTATTTCCTGCACCACATGTTCTGTGAGCTAACACTGGATTTTGTTGTTTTAAAAAGGCCCATTATAAAATAGGATGGTTCTCGCTCAAGTTAGGTCAGAATGACCGTTCCAGGACAGGGTTTCTGGCAGGATTTCTTTTAAACAATGGTGGAGCAACGGCCCTCACCTCAAAAAACAGAGGGGGAAGTTTTGACATTTACTGAATTGGTGACAATAAAAACGTTACTTTGTAATCATGAGAAGTAATTCTGCAGTAGACCATGTAAGAGTTCCATGAGCAACGAACTTCAGTTATTCTGATGTTGCTTTCAGGATTTTTCCACGTTCAAGTCCAGCTCTATGATGGGTTGTTTTGATGTTTCCACTTTGTTTCAATATGTTCGATCACGTGACAGTTCATCTTTAAAAAGAGATCATTCTTCAGGTGGTGTGGCGACTCTGATCCCACACTCGCTAACATGTAGCGGAAACCCTGCAGGATGGGAAGTCGTTCACCGGTGAGGGAAAGGTGAGAACAAAAGGGATAGACTTTCCGTTGTGAGACAGCTGGACTGAAAGACTCTTCCTTCAAAATGTTCCTCAACAGAGGTCTGTGTTAGTCCATGTTCCAAAGCTGTAAGAATGATTTCAGGCTGGGCATTAACGCGCCTCCACCTGGACAGAGTGAAGGTGGTTCGGGCCATACGTGTGTTCTGAGGCAAACCCAAACCCTGGAGGGGTGAGCACCAGAAATGAGCTGACAGCAAGAGAGAAGTCTGGGTCTATTTGCAAAGGCCACTGCCCCCACAAGGAGATTAAGACTCAGGTAGTGGATGAACAGAAGGGTCATGGTTAGCTAATGTTGGCCTGTAAACTTCCTAGTCGAACGGCCATCCTGCTGTTTTCAGCAACCTCAGAGATCGGAGGAGCGATTCCCAGGCAGCCCTATTCCTGGCCACCTCAGCCAGCTCTGACCCAAGAATCCAGAGACATTCCAAAGTCCAGACGGGCTTACGGGAATATGGGCCAGCGGCAGAACCAGCCAGTCTATGAGGGACAACATTCTATTGGGTTGGGATAAAGAGTTAAGGAAAAACAGCAGCAACTTCTCGCTAGGTTACCGTTACAATTAGTGCTTAGCTGAGTTGCATATTAAGAAAAATAAAATAGAAACGTCCGATTTTTAAAGATATGTCTTTGTGGTTCGACACAGAAGAATCATGGACATAACGCGCTGCGGTATTGTTGAACTAATCGCAAACATTCAAGGGATTAGCCCACATCCTCGCATTAGGGGAACTCTGGCAAAGCTACTGCAGTAAACACATTAGAGGAAGGAAAAGAGAGTCAGACTGCACTGTCACCAGAATACAAATAAATAAATCGGAGAGCGAGAGGATGAGCACTGGAGTATCTTCTTTATAAATATGCATTTGTACGTGTGTTTTCTTTCTGGAGTCAAATCTTTTTGTGTGTTGTCACTTAGGTGAATGCAAAACAGCCCGCAAGGATAAGCAGGCAGGAGTGGATGTGTTTCTGTCCTACATTTAATTGGTCATGGAAGTTTTCCCACCTGTGGGATGAGTTGCTGGAGAAATTCACGACATAAGTGGATATTTGTGTTTCGTACGCACATGGTTATCGGCGTGAGAGGGAAGGAGCGTGAAGTCGGAGTGCCTGACTTTGCACATCAGTCGCCTGCTGGATGAGCTCTTTCACTCTAATCTCATTTAAACCCCCTTCACACACCATAATTCAATTCTCTCTTCTAGACAATGACCATGTCATCTTAATCTGGCAGGTAGATTATACAGCATCCCACACAAGACTGCTAATGCTGCAGGAAGGGCTCAGGCTTTTGTGCGCTCCTTCAGGGTTGGATGGGCTGCTATAGATTGCTCCAGAGGATTGCTGCCTCTCGCCACACGTGTATTCCCATTTTGCCTATCATCTGAAAAGCGGCCTTTTCACCACTGTGTTTCATCATGTCCCATTTGTTAAACCCCAGTCACCTCGGTGACACACTGCTGTGAATGTTTACTCTGCTCATCTGTTACTTTAGCAGGAAGCTTGCATCTTGTGAATATTCAGCAGCGCACTTGAACAAGGGGCAGCAGTGTTTGGGCATCCCGTCGCAGGAAGCTGCCTGGATCCTCTCCCGCGACATTGTGCACTCCGACTGACCGGGAAGCAGAGATGTTTGTGAGCGGCTGCAGCTGCTGCGGTGGGCGTGCAGCTGGAAGGTATCGAGCTGGCAAAGATGAGACGTAGCTTACAAGCTCCTATGAGAGGTAAACGGGTAATTGAGCCAAAGCAAAACCAGCTAATAATCTCTAATTCTACAAATCCTGCTTGATAGCAAATCAGATATCATTAGAATTTTTAATTACTGTCAGTGATCAGCTTCAGCGCTGAGATGAAAAAGAGGCAGGTGTGGAGCAGCGGTCCGGCGGAGAGCACGTCTGCTGCGCGTGACAGTGTCACTCTACTGTTTCCACCAAGCAAGGACTTCTTTAACTGGTTCAGACAAGTTCGAGAAAGAATTCTTTTCTCAGATTAATGTACATTTCTTGGAACATATTAAAGATTCTTGGGAATGAGACTGGTAGACTCAGGGATTTTTCCCTGAAGCCTGAGAAGACAAAGCCGATCATACCCAGCACTATGACGTTAACTCCAACAGCTTTACGGTCATCCTGCTGCACCCAAAATCCACCACGCATCACATTTCAAAGTGGGATAGACCACGGTACCGTGCGGTCATGTGGCCTTTTGATAACCCCATCACACCCTTTGAGCACAAACTAGAAATCAACAGTGGGAGACATTGATTTAATGTTCGTGTGTAGACATAAATATTGTATCCATTCATTTTCTACTGCCCAGCCACTTTGGGCAAAAGGTGGGGCACATCCTGAACAGGTCGCCAGCCAAGTCACAGGGCACGCAGAGACAAACAACCATTCTCACACACCAACGGAGAATTTAGAGTACTCAGTCAATCAATGTATGTTTTTGGAGTTTGGGAGGAAACCAGAGTGCCCTTGAAAAATCCACACTAGCTCAAGAGAAGACACAAACTCCACACAGAAATTATTTAAATTCTCCCAGACTGTAATATTTTATTATGATGTTTAAAATAATCTTAAATCACCGTAAAAAAAAATCTGCTCATATTTCTTATGTATTAAAACAGAAATACATGTATGTTTCCCTCAGATTAATTTACTTTTCGGCATCAGTAGTTGCCCCTAATAATCTACTGACCTACATTCCTGTACTCTTCATATTACAATGCCACACCTTGAAAATGTGAATTTCTACTCTATTTTTTTAAACACATTTCTCCTTTTTCACACCGATCTGTCATTTTCCCTCCAAAAATAAATGAAGAATGAACATCAGAACAACATTACAATATTGTCTTGAAGGAATCTAGGCTCCCCTACTCAATGATGAGGTCAATGGTATGGTTATTAGAGATTTAAAGCATGATACAAACTATACACAACCAAGTACTCGTTCAGATTTTTTCACTTAGTGGTCTGCAGTACTTGACGACTCAAGTCATGTAGTCATTTTACATCAAGTCCATCATCGAGTGAGTCAGACATTCCTTGAAAGGATTAAAAACAAATGTGTTTTTTTCCAACCAAGAAAAACACATGATCATCGATCGATAACCGTGATCTCCGATAGTCTTGGGTATCAAATGTGCTATAGGAAAGCGCACTGGATCACAAAGGTTAATAGGCATGACATCAGAACATCTGAGTGTGGATGAGCGCACGTTTGAGGGTAGCAATTCAGCACGAGAACAACTCTCTGCATGACCTCATTTCTTACAGATCTTTCAAAGTATGTGCTGAATTCCCATGATTTAGTCCCCTTAATGAAAAACAGAGGCAAAACATTCCATGGAATAATGGCTGGGCAAACAAACCGTATTGTGTTTCAGCACGGTACGGAATTCACAATGAGAGCAGACACTGATTGTGGACGGGACCACAACCAGACACGTTTTAAACTGTTGGTTTAGCCGTCAAGAAGACTGACGTCTGTGTCTCACTGCTAACCCACGTATGAAGGGCACATCTTTATTTATAGCCATGTGGAACAGTTCTATTTGGTGTGAGGGAGAGAACAGCTAAAACTAGAGGGGAAGAGAATGCAGAAGCGGATGCCATACAGTGATCTGAGCATCACCGTGCAGCGTGTAGCGTTCGCGAGCTCCGGCAGCGATCACATCAATAGAGGCTTCTTTGATCCTTTGAGCATTTGTTTCCTCAGAAGAAGATTTGACTGTGCAGCAGAAGGTTCATCCTGCCTTCAGGCTTTTCCTGTGGAGGTCTTCTCCTCCTCTGATCGATGCTCTCCTTTTGTAGGTTGTCCAACTCTGCAGCCATGCAAGCCGGCCCAGTCAGACATGCTTTGCCATTCACTTCTTCCTACTTTGGTGACCAGAGGGGATGCATTCCAGCTGGACCAAGTTTGCATCTCTTTCTTTTTTGTTATCTTCCTTCTTGCAGGCTGCAGTTGTGCTGGGTGTCACACAGTCGGTTGTTTTGGGAGGGAACACGGCCAAGGTCTGATTTAGAGGAATGCTTTAAAAGCTCATCTTCGTGTCAAAGCTGCTTTGTGGGTTTTTCTTCTTTTCACAAGTCCGACACGATCGGGCATTGTGTTTCAACTAAAGAAAGAAAACTGGACGGTCAAATGTGTTTGTTGAGGGAATTGGGTTGCCAGAACTGGAAATGTGTTTTCAGTTGTTCTTTTTTGGAACAAAATGGGAGAATTTTTCAAAATACTTATATCTACAATGTATTCCTAAAAATACGCCTAAAGAGCAGTCACCTACTTTCACATTTAGGTGCAGTTTCCTGGGTATTCTGTTTGACGTTAACTTTCATTTTACACAGCAGTTAATTTTGCTGGTATTTCTTTACCATCTACGGCTCATGGGATGGGATCTCGGTAATGTCAGCGTAGGACACAAGTCCATCATTGGGCAATTTTCAACAGACATACACACACCTATGGATAATTGAGAGTTGATTTGGGGCGGAGGACAGGGAGGAAATCAGAGTGCCCAGGAAGCACTACTGAATAATAGAGACCACAGTGAGGCATTTGGTGAGGTTGGCAGCAAAGCTTCTTGAAGTCTGGAGTCTGACTAGTATTCCAAAATGAACGTCCATAGTCACCTTAAATAAATATTAATATGCAGTTCTGTGAGTAAAACAATGTAGACGATGAAAGGATTGTGCTATTTATGACTTTCTCACAACTCGGTTATTTTTTTACTGCAAGCATGTGACTTGGAATTTCAAGGAGAACTCACAAATCGCAGTCTCAGTAGGAAAAGAAATAATTACCTGTTAAGTTGGAGCTGCAGTTTATAGCTCCACGTTGGCAGCTTTTGCACCGTAACCCAAAACGAATTCGCTCAACAGTAATGTGCTGACAAGCCAATTAGGTTTGTGAGCCAACCTGCTTTAGTGTTTTCCACGACGTTCAAAAGGACGTTCAAGGTCCACAGTCACGGAGCCGCGCTGCACAGAGTGTAAACAAAGTGGCGTTTGGAAGGACGTGGCTAAATATAATCCAACCTCCTACTCTGTCTGCCACCAGTTTCACTGGCTCGAGGTCCCAGTCGCAAACAAATAGACAGCTGGCAGTCAGTAAATGGGCCCTCACTTCACACAGAGAGCAGGGTCCCTCAGCACCTAGCAATGTCAAACATGCCATTCAGACACCCCTAAATATTTAATCAGCACAAGTGGAAGGCAATCTTCTACATCTACTAGCATTAAACTTTCAATACCCAACTGGCATGATCACTAGTCAGCAGAGAGTTAGTCAAGAGGCGCCTTGTTCATCCTCAGCGAAATTACACAGACAACTCCCAGAGTAAAAGGTACACAACCATATTCTGTAGCAACAAGAGTCAAGAAGAGTCAACAATCAAACGCACACACACACACACACACACGTGGATGGATGCACAGTGGAGGGAAAACAAGGTGGATTTGTCTCCAACATTAATCATCTGTTAGAGGTGAAAGAGGGAGGCGGCTGGTGGAGACCATCAGTCACAGCTTTAGATAAAGGTTAAAAGCGGGACGGAGCCAACACACAAACCAGCCAAGGACAGAAAGACTCTGCTGAGGGCAATAAACTGTGGAGATATAGCATAAAAATCCATACGTGCGCAGGGATGATTTATAATTCATGATGTTGAGCCAATCGCTTACTGGGAGTTAATGAAGCCCGGACCCGATCCTAAATGGAGACCAATTACAGCGACAAACTTGAGAACCAAACTGCACACGAGGAGTTCAGCATCAATTCAAAATAAGGTTACAGTCAACTGTTTACATTTATACTGTTAGGTTGTCAGTGCAATGGAAAAAGGCAAAGTATTCAACTGAAATGCACTTAGTAGTGAAATATTGCCTACTATTTATGAACTCAAAGCCAAAATCAACTGATAATAATAAGATTATAATAAATAATATTTGCAGCAACAAGTCAGGAGGAGTGGCAACATTAACAACTTGTTCAGATAAATGTTTTTGTCTAAAAGCTTCACAATTCAGGTTCAATTTGGGCTTTAATTTACCATGCACTACGACTACTTAATTCTAAACAGTACTTAAATATAGAATTAACACTTCACAAAGTGAACTGTACTTTCATCATGCAAAATTGGTAAATAACAGTCTCACATGTAGTTTATTATCATATCATTATTATCCTAACAAAAACAAAAAAATCTTTCAACATTTCGGGCAGTGCAAGGTCCATGGATAAGTATCCCAAGTTCTGTGTGACTGCCTTGGCCGCACACACAGCTGAAGGGAAGCAGATATCGGAGGTGACCCGGTACAGTGACAGTGTGCTACGGGACTTGATTAAAGGCGGCGAGGCGAGAGTGATTAAGTACCACCTAAATCCACCCGCATCCCGTGACCCAGCGATAAGTCAAACACCAACGACAGGCACGTACACCATAAATATTCCCGCCTAAGGCCGGGCTGCTGCAGTCCCACCACTGCTGCCATTTAAATCTTTTTGACTAAACGCTGAACTCGAAGGGAAAACTTTGCTTTTGGGAAAACCAACACAGGAGCCATATGTTTCAGGTAATATCTCGCTCCGGGCGGCACACTCTGAATTTGGTGGCGCCTTATTGTCGGCACAATAAGGCTGCCACATTCGCACAGACAGCGAAAGCGATCCGCGATGACTCAAGCACGCCCAGACACTCCAACACATCATGAGGGGTTAATCGAACAGGTGTCCACTCACTGCACGTCTTCGATCCCGAGCCAATACCCCGTGCTAATTTGAATTTTAAAAATATGCAAACATTTGCTGTAACATTCCGGCTAATGTTCAATCTGCTGATCTTTGACTCAGTGCCACAAAGCTTCTCATTTCCATTCCTGAAGCCGACCCACAAACCTGCAGGCAGTACTGAGTCATATGGTGCTGCCAGAGGAGAAAAAAGAGGATGGGAAATGGCCTGGATTTTATTTATTTATTTTTTTTTTTTTTTTGGAAAAACAAAAGTAGTCATCTAGGAAAACAAGAATCTTACAATAAAATGTGTCAGCAGCACTTTAAGAACATGCTGGTTATAAATGCTCTGCAGTTGTTGTATTAAACAAAGAACAGTCCATGAAAACCAGTGATATGTTACGCAGTGTATCTGGTGATTTAGGTTAACTCAAACTGTTACTTGTGTCAAGATCAAGTCAAATATTTCTTTGCTTATGCATTTTTTTTTTGTCATCTTCATGTGCAGATAATGGCAGATGAATTGAAAGGCATGTGTTTGGTCAAACCTTTTCCATTTACTTTACTTCCATTAAGTAGAAAAGCAGAGATGATAAATGTCTTGAAGCTTAATATTGATCCTGACTGCAAAATCTCTTACTATACTTAGGTGATAGCAACAGCAAAGCTTGTTAGCAGAACATTTTCTCACCAACATACAAGCCCAATATGGTTCAAATTTTAGGTGAGAAAATGAAACTGACATGAGGAAGATAGTCCAATTTGGGACGAATACACAAGGAGGGGAGCGGATGTAGAGCATGAAGGCAAGAGCTCCCATGGTAATATGCCACTTGCCTTTCCACATAGTAACAGTTCCCACTCAATTTCCCTCTCTTATTTCAAGCCCGTCCTGAAAGTATTGCTCTCAGTTTCTATCGGTTCGAGAGGCGTGATGAGAGTTGCATAAAATTAACTGCTTGATAGAGGAACATGTCCAGAGGCAACATGGAGGACCTTGTTTCCAAGGAGTATTGTCACATCGACCCAACCCCCCATTTCCCTGTGCAACAGCACGAGAGAATATAGAAGAGGGGTAGCACGCTTGTTTAAAAAGCAGAGCCCACAGACGCTTGTCGCAAGAGGAGAAGAAGAAAAACAATAGGTCCAACGACAGTTGACAGTGTGGCACAGTCAGTTGAGCTGCTTATCAACGGTGAAGAACTTGTCGATCAACACTTTATAGTGGAGACAGTTCACCCTGGATGACACATCAAGAGAGTTGGACAAAAAGTGAGTCAAGAAAAAACGAAGTTCCCGGTTAAACCTGTTATATCGCTCAATGTGTGCTTTTCCAAGTCAGAATGCCAGAGAATCCTCACTCGGGTACACAATCCAAGATGGCTTCCCCAAATGTAAACAGGAAGTAGATGCTAGAATCAATGACTCATTCCAAAGCCAATCAAAACTGTTTTCTTTCGTTTACAGTCATGATCCACAGTCAAGCAAAATGTATTTGTCATGTTGAGCACACTCCTTTAAAAGCTGGATTTGATAAAGTGTCTGGCTTCCCTAACCAGGAATCTATTGACATCTCTGACTCTCATTTGAATCAAACCTTTGCCACGTTGAAGTGCTTCTGCCCTGCAGCCTCGAAGCAGCACTGATAACATGATTAGACGGTTAATACCGATCATAAGAACCCGTAAATGCATTACTGTGCAGCCTCGGAAGCAATAAACGTACAGGACGGCGTCTTAAAAAAAGCTTCATGTGCTCTCTGTATCCCACTCCAATTAAAATTCGTCCCGCAAAGCCCTTTCTCTTCACACTCTCACGGGCTGTCAGAGTCTGATATGGAGGGCATCGCAATATTGAAGGTCAGTCAGTCTCAACACTTAACCTCATTTCCCAACACTTTCTGCCGCTTATCCCAGAAGGCCCTTAGGATCCGGGTCCATTCGTGTGCTTCGGTACAGTGGGAGCGGTACAGAGAGTCGAAAGAGGTCAGAGAAGATTTAGTTACAGCAACACTGTCAAATACAGTAAGAGTATCAATTAATAGAAGGAAAAGACTGAGCACTAATCTGGGCCTGTACCAAGAAAACAGTCATGTAATATTTATGCAACACACAGAAGCTCAGATTAGCCTACATATTTAGCCAGGCTTGTTGTCCACACTCTGACTTCAGCACTTGAGATATCACTTCTCATGCCGTCTTTGGACGCAGATTTGGTCTCTTGACACCAAGCTGGTGGTGTTTTTTGAACTCCAGAAGTTTCCTGTGTTCTGGCTTAGAACTGACGGTGCCTTCAGTATCTATCTATCTATCTATCTATCTTATCCACCAATATTAGCTCATAGGAATATACAGTATTATCACTCGAACGTGTAGCCAGCTACCACCTATAGTTGTCGCACGGTTTCCCGCAGCACTATATGGTTTAGGCAGCCACCTTCACTAGCAATAGCATGCTGTGTCACAAGTCATCCTCCTAGCTACACTTTGAGCCTTCAGTTAAGTACGACAGACTCAAGCAAACTCTCGCTCACTGCTTCACATAGCAACAGCTTAACCCCATAATAAAATTGACAGCGCAATCTTGACGTCTTCATTCATGGTTCACGAGAAGATACACACAGATACAGTATAATCATTTTTCAAGTCATATACTAGAGTACACAAGTTGACTGTTTACTATGGCACTCCAAACGAAAAGCTGCATCACAGAGACCTTTCAAGGACATGGGCCGTAAAGTGGAAGCAGCGAAGAAAGCAAAGCAAATAAAGCTAGCATAGCAGGTTTGTCCAAACAGTGACGTGTCCATGAAAACGTCCAAACACATCCCTCAATAGATAATTCGTCCTTGATGTATCCAGAATTTTACAGCCAAGAAGCTGCTTGAAATGTGTTTAAACAGTGAGCAAAAGGATCCTAATGGATTTAGTTTTATAAACAAAGATGTTATCACAGACTGCAGATTTTCACGTTTTGACCCAATATTGCAATAGCACCGGGAAGAAAAAGGGATTTCAAAGAGAGTATAGAAAGGTCAAAAGGAAAATGGACGGTTTTAAGAGAAAACCAAATGGGATCATCAGATAAAAAGGCGAAGAAAGGAGCGAGGAGGTGCCACTTCTCAAAAGAGATTAAGGATCATCTGCATTTCGTCTCTCTATAATCATTCGTCTCCAAAGGCAGACATCAGCCCCCACTTAAAATGACACCAATCAGGGTGAGTGATCTTGACAAATTGGGGAGAGAAGAGGGCGCTCGGTTCACTCAGGAGAGAGAGAGAGCGATCCAGACTGAGAAGAGAGTCTACGGTGGGGCAAAGATAAAACTGTAATTTGCTCCCCTCCCACTAATCTCAAACCATGAAAGGTGGCAAATGGAGAAAATGGGGCAGCAAGAGTGAAGAGCCGACAACAACAGCAGAGCAGCTCAAATGCTAGGTTACAGGCGAGAGAACAATATATTTATCAGGAATTCTTAGCGGGTCACAAAAGACTTAACAGACTTCAAAGGTGGATTCATGCGTGACAGAACAGAGCAATTCGACAAGAAGGGACTTCTTACCTTGCATTAGCATGGTGTGTCAAACAAGAAGCTAATCATGGGTTTAGCTTGAGCATATCCTTTGACCTTATGCAGCGGTCTCAGAATTCATTTTATGCTCCATGGATATCTAATTTTATGCTTTTACACACTGACTGACTTGTAGATAACGGAAATGTCTTGATATTTCTCTCTGTTACTTAGAGAAGCCACGACCGTCGCCTGCCTGTATCACTTCCACTTCACAACACACGTGTTTTCTTAAGGAGGGAAACGTCGTTTTTTTATTTTTAACCACGCAGGGCGACTAATAATTTCCCTTTCCTATCTATGTTACAGGTATCCCGCTTCCCCTCTAAGTCTACCTGCCTCCACTTCGCAAAATGGAATGTGAGAATTGGGCCAATTTGCAGCTAAAGGCGGTCGCCTCCAAAGATACAACGACATGAAGACGGAGTACAGAGGGTATGCAGAGGTAGATGTGGGGAAGATGAGAGGGTTGAATCTCACCAGAAGAAAAGTCAAAAAGATGTGAAACAGGAAAGACAGACGCTGGCACTCATACTCTCGGGGTAGAGAGAAGTGCTTGAATTGCTTTTTTTTTTTTTTGCATTTAACTTTTCCAACTTCACATCCTGAAGCTAAAGAGCTGATCGTTCCAATCAGTGGCCATGACAAGAGCCGCTCCCATATCCAACAAGCAGAAACAAAAGGGGGTGTCAGGTTTATAAAGTTAGCTACACTCCGAAGCCAGCAAGTCGGGGAAGTAGGACGCAGAGGAATCTGCTCTCTATTACGTCTGAGGTCGTGACTGTCCTGGGCTTGGGACGGCATCAGGGCAGATGAACTGTAATCGATTGGTGTCTGGTGTTTGTTATACTTCCCACTTGACAAATTTGAATTGAGCAGATTTAAAAAAAAATCCTTAGTCATGTTCTTTGCCCTAAATCATGACTGGATTCCGAGGACAGCATTTCTAACAAAGCGCTATATTTTCTGCTATATTTTCTATTATTTTTGATGATATAGGTTCCCTTTTTAGTCAAGATATTCACCTCAACTATCTTATCTTGAGATGGCTAATGTTCGGCCAGTTATAACGCACTGCGAGCATTGAAACACAAACAACAGCTGTGGAGAGACTATTAGCTGTCTTCATGTCTTCCAAACCACCTGCAGGTGCGATTTTGCCAACCTCCCTTAATGTTTTCATCGCAGACGCCCAAAAGAGCCCTCACACTTCCAGATAAATGTCAGCACAACTAGCAAACAAGCATGGGTTGTCACAGCAGTTTCTGTCACACCTTCATTGACAAACAGACTGTTTAAAAAATCTGATAAACAAATAGTACCCAGCTGCAGCTTTGAGAACAAACATTTTCAGACCATCATTTCAGTCCCCAGGAGTGTGGCACAGCACAGTTGGCTACATCTAAGCTTTTTAAGGCTCCGTAACTTTGGCTGTGACAGTGATACTGAAAATGCAATGCTGCCACTTGGTGCCTCTCTCTTTACAATATTGTCTCTTCGCTCTCCCATACAGTAGGGATGTAGTCTCAAAACATGGCTTGAAACTGTGGTCTGGAAATGCTTACGGAATAAACACCGGACCCGGTTTTCGGTTAAAAGCCCACCGGCTCCACTAGGCATCAATCGACCACGGTTCCCTCGATGTTGGAACTCACAGTTGTTTGCCATCTCGCCCTAATATAGCGGAACAAGCTCCAGAGATTCAGAATCTTCCGGTGCTTAGATACTTGGTTTGTCATCATGGTCAACTGTCTTCATGTGGGACAACACATTTACCACTTTCTTCAGCAGTTATCTGAACCCCGAGCTCACTGTGAAACTCGGCAGAAGTTAGAATACCACGTTTCCATCAGGCAAGTGTTACGCAAGCCTGATGCAACTGAGGCTGCCTGCCTACCGACGACAACACAACGCATTTAGCTGAGAGCAATAGGCCACTAATGAGACATCCATCAGACAAACAGTGTTAGTTTTGGGTGTTTTACGGCACAGATGCATCTCTGCAGAACGGGGCAGAACAACGATTTCTCCCCAACATCACATCGGTTAACTCCCGAGCACAAGACTTGACAAAATGAGACCGGGAGGTGGAGGAGGAGACGGGCGAGTGGGTGGGCAGCTGGAGGAGGATCAGCACTCGCCTCTACCCCTCTCCCTTCCTCGTGGGACCAGTTACATTTTCATTCAATAGGAACTGGAAAACCACCATCTGTAATTCGATTACATACAAATAGACGACATAAGGAAAGAGACGCCTTCGGTAATTAACTCAAACCATATTCAAACCAGGTTCTGGAACCGTCCCTGGACGTAAACCCTCCAGGAACCACCCGGCACACACAAAGAGAGCCGGCCACTCAAACAAGATCATTTGATGCTAATTTCCCGAAGCAGGAAAGCACTTGAAGACACACTCCGATTGAGACAATTAAGCATCAATAGCTAATGAGGAAAATGGAGGTCACAGAGCGCGTGTGCAATCAAAGGTACACTCTTATCTATTGTTCTCTCCCGGCTTCCCGTCTGATGCATCCGGAGCCTGGATGACAATTTCCGTCACGCCAGGAAACAAGGACGAGGAGTCTCTCTTTAGGGACAAGTGCCGGTGATAATAGTCAAGATTTGTCTCGGGAGGTGGGTTGCGTCACCAAAATTCTCCGTTACCTGTCAACCTGCCAGTACATCTGCCTGCCTCACACCACCGTGTTCACAAGACTGACAAACTCCATTTTACAAAGGACAAGTGTCAGATGAACTGTGCCACAGCAGAATCATTCAACTGCCACCATTTCTATACTTCAACATTTTCTGCAGTTTTTTAATAATGTATATCGAAGGATAAATAAAGAACTCCAGCGTCAGCACAGACGTCTCGCTCTTTTCGGACTGACAGCTCCATCAAGAAGCCACTGCATTTGTCTGGTACTTTGATTAGAAATCCATATCAAAAATGTCAAGTCAATGCTTTATTTACAAGGACAAAACACAGAGAAAGTGATGACACGAGGGAGATGAAGAGGCAAACTGGGACTTCTTGACTGCAGTTTTGGAACGACCAGAGTTCAGTGAGCATTTTTAATAAGTAGCGCCACTGGACCTCTCATTATACATTATTAACAAACTGAACCTCAAAAGTACTTGAGCGAACATTATGACAGGAGCTAGCCAAAGTTTTTGAATGACCATCTGGCGCCATCAGTGGGTACATTTCTATCACTCTTGCTAAATGTCAGCAACAAATCTCTGTATTGCCTTGAGAAGACAAGAGGGTTTTCAAAGTATTAATGGACTATTCCAGGTTCTCCACTCGACATGGGGGTGTCCTTCCACCCTCCTGTAGAACACCAAAGCAGTCGGGGGGGCGAAGGAAAGAAGACTCACAAGGCATTTTCAGGAAATGCCTTGTGACATGAAGAGGAGTCTCTTCATGTCACATTAGAGTTATGTAGTAGAAAACCGCCCCCCATGATTTCCGGAGGTACAGCTCCATTTGGCCCGTACTCCGTACTTTGCGGAAACATGCAAAAATAAGTACGAAATTAATGCAGAGCACAGAAAGAAGTGTCTGGATCCGAATGTAATGTTGAGCATAAGTGGGCCTTTAGATTTAGGATGGAGACGCCTCTGTAGCTGCCATTTTAAGGGAAGAATAAACGGTTGTTAGTGCCGTGAAAGCAAATCAGCATTTTGCTTTTAATGTCTACGTTGATTTCAACCCAATCTGATCGCAAAAATCATCCAAGTATGAAAGTATTTCTTACCAATAGGGGAATGGTTTGGTCTACGGCAATTCAAAACATCATTAGCTCTTCGATCTGTTCAGCATGTTCCCCTCGGTGAGTTATGACTTATGTTTTTTTAACAGGACTAAAAATATATTTCTGTAAACTTCCCATTAACATGTAGAAAATCGTGCGGGGGGGAAAAACAACACTGCTGGCAGCCAAACATCCAGACAGATCTGCTATTAACGGGAAATAACACGCTCCAAATAACTCATATGAGACCAAAATCTCATTGGCACGCAAAGCACAACTTAAATTGTCTAAACACCTGCTCACTTTTTATTAAGCCCAAAAACACGAGCATTAAATCATAATCCCTCCTCTCCAACCAGACGATACTGTTGTGCCATTTCCTAGAGAGTGGCGCCGCACTCAAGGCGGCTCCCACGAGGGTTCGTGTGCGTGCGGCGCTTTTGGAAGAGCCACCTGCTTCGCCTCGGGCGACTTTCTGTAAGCTGCAAGCAACAGATCTATGTTGAGATTGAAGCCTGACGTGACAGAATGACGCTGAAAATGGGAGACATATATTTGCCTCCACAAATGTCAACAATCTGGATCAACCTTTACCAGTTCTACTGGCCATAAAATTTAAGGGCAACCTCAATAGAATGAGAAGCTGGAAGCATCATTTGTGGTTTTATTTTGTATAACTGCGTTCTACTTGGTGTTCTTGAGATCCCATTTAATGATACCTAACCATACTTGACTCACTGGAGTGAAGATATACGGTTTGGACTAGGCAACCTCCAATTAAAATCAACATGTCAGGCCACTAATTGGTCATTAAAGTAGCTTTTACCACCAAGTGGGTCATCCAAGTCCCATCTATTACTCTTCTTTATGGCAGCGACTGCGACCCTCGCTCGCATCACCAGGCTTTATGTGTGAAAAGTGCTATTTGTGAACGGCTTTCCCACCCACCCAACTGTGATTTATTATTCACCTGAGTGTGTGCACCAAACCTCCAGTGCTCCCCATTTTTGTGAAGCAGCAGAGGCGTGTGGTGCAGAGCTATGAATAACACAGCATTCCAGGTGTAATGAACACCTTCCCAAATGAGATGTTGCCGTGCATCTTCACAGAGACTTGGGACAAAAGGGCAGCTTAGTCTGTTTGAAGGTCGCTGCTGCTGCTGCAGCCCTTGACAGACACATGCATGAGAGCTCGCTGACAGTCAGCCACGGACAATTTCACATGTCCAAATGCCAGCCAGCGTGGATATGTTACAATAATGTCCCCAGGGCACAGTTGTAAGACCATGCAGTGCCCAGCAACAACAAACGGAAAGCAATGAGCGTCTGCAGAGCATAATGTGTCCATTCATTAAAGCCCAAGGCTGTGCGGAC
Source organism: Synchiropus splendidus (assembly GCF_027744825.2). Lineage (NCBI taxonomy): Eukaryota > Metazoa > Chordata > Actinopteri > Syngnathiformes > Callionymidae > Synchiropus > Synchiropus splendidus. The sequence goes on from NC_071340.1 coordinate 19,903,315, forward strand.
TGAGTCAGCACCTGAACTGTACCCGAAATTCATCCAGACCTAATGAGGCAGCTAGGCAAAACTGACGTCTCAAAAGGATCCACACAGGACAGCAAACTCGAGGGGCTTATGTTGGCTCTAAATATAGGGGTGATACAGCCGAGAAGTGCCATGATTAGGGAACGTATGCTTTCATCCACTGAGTTTATTTACCACCCTTGTTTTTAGTTCTACGTAAAGGTATTTGAAAAATGAACTGCTGGATGTGCTTTTTGAATTTGGAGTCAAAAAATGGTTCTGATTTGTTTGAGAAAAAGGTGGACTCATCAATACTCATGCCACCATAACTGAAGTAGTGTACGCACAGCCACCACTGTTGACCTAATACGAACCACCAGAAACTACCATCAATCGCCTTTGACCTTTAACTCTGACTAGGAACACGGCTGGGGGGATGAGGGGCTGGTTAGGGTGAATATCAACTGAAGTACTGCAAGGCTCCGTGCATTATTTGGTCTTGTTTCAAGGGAACAAGAGAAAACTTGAACCTCCTGCAGGGAAGACAGTAAATGTACTGAAAGTATCAGTGTTACAGGTCACCATGTTCACAAGACGTCTCAACACTTCTGACTGAGAAGGTGTGGTCCAGCAGTGGGGTCGGACGGACAGACAGACAGACAGTGTTAGCAGTATTAAAGACACCACAGCTGCATCAAACCAAGCTGACGTTGCGACAGCAGCTTGAACGCACGGTGAAAGACTAAGGGGTGGACACTCACACACACTCTCACTTATAAATTGGAGGCTCATTTTACACATGAAGTGCTCCACCAACTGTCATATGGCGAGTTACAGTTTTTGGATCCAGTGGGTGATTATAGGTCTTTTTTTACAGCTCTCATCAGAACAGCTGGAAAGTGAGTGTTATAGATGGGATCCATCGACCCAAACGTCCCGTTCAGCATGATTTCATCACCTAGACAGGTGGCAGAGGAGGCAAACATGTTTTACATGGCAATAAACGCAGACATTACTTAAAATAATACATCACCCGGCCCATACTGCACCATTAAAAGCAGCAGCGGATCTACTGATGCCGGAGAATTCACCGTGGCAACAGCAGCGCTCTCCAGGCTCCTGAACAATATGTGCTGGTACATGACCCCTGATCCCTGTTACAGGAATACAGACCAAATGACAAGACTGTTGGAGAAGGAGTAAAAAGGCTGAACGAGAAAGAGACAAGATATTTGCTGGATGGTGGTTGCGCGCTGTTCCCATCAATCACATCCTGACCGACACAATCGTTACGCTCGCTTGTCAAGGAGAGCAATTTCAGAGACGCCCCAAGATAAAAGGAGCGGAAATGCTAATAAAAAAAATGCCCATAATGTTGTTGCATCTTGTGATATCAACATAACTGATTTATGTGGAGATGGAAAATAGTTAATATGTTATTACAATATGATTGTTCCCCTATCTGCAAATATCAGATCTAAATAAAATCAGTCCTTAAACTTCCAGCTTCAATCTAAAGCAAAGAGAACTTTTAAACAAGAGACCTCCTGTGGTCTTCCTCAGGGAATAGCGTGGTGCTCCCGGGTCAGCAGAGAAGGAGAGTCTCTCCAGCATGAGCCAGGTCTTCCCCAGGGCATCCACCTACTCAGGAATATCTGTGGCACCTCAAAAGATGCCACATGGAGAGCATGGTAGCACCACTGGGTCAGTCAAATATTCTACAGCACCTTTTAGAAAGCAGACTCCCAAATCCTATAATCAGTACACATGGATGACTCACTCTCTAAAAATGGAGAGAAAGAGAGGGGATGTCAACAATAATAAGCAAACACATTTGTTGTCTTGCTCTTTCACAGCGTTCTAAGCCGTTCATAGATCGATAGCATCGCAGTTATATTACAAATAGACAAGTAAGGGAGTGTGAAACAGAAGGGATGGGAATAAATGCATATAATGATCAATATAATACATAAAAAGAAAACATATATATCCCCATTTATTCGACAGCTTTCAATACATCTCTTGAAGCATTGCGCAGTTCGCATCGACATGTTGAAACGTCGAAATCAATCTTTAGAAAATCAGCGAATAACTCACATGAATAAAGTGAAAATGATCTGCTAATATCAGATTGATCTTGTAGCACATTGCAAACTGAGAAGAAACCACACTCTATTTTCCAGAAAACCTTTTTAAGAACCAAGGTCCAGGGTACTTAAATCATGACCGTGCTATAATGCAGACTAATACTATGCAGTGATGCAAATGCATACAGTAAATGTCATCTGTGTTTAAGTTCAAGTCACATGTAGAACTGGGTATGAATGATGGGTTAACAGTCGAGGATTTATACGTGTGGAATAGACTTTATTACATGGATGACCTCTACAGTTAAATGTATAAAATCTATGAGGCATTAGATCATTGGAAAAGGCGCAGCTTAGGGGGCTGACTGGGGGGGATGGAAGACCACTGAGGTTTGTTCTTCAGTCCTCATTACTGAATCTATCTCAGACTGCCTGTCAGTCACCACCTGTTTGTCTGCCTTGTTAAGGGAGCTGGAATCATGAATCTCCCTTAGGAGACAATCCCACGGAGAGGACTGGAAGCAGTGCCGGCCCGCATATCTCCGAGCGCATGAACGGGGGACTCACATACGTTTCCTACTATACGCCTCATTTGAATAAACCCAAATTTACAAGAGTGAACAGCAGCTAAAGCGAGAGCCTGCAATGGCAGCGACTCAGTGGGTCGTCATCTGCACCATTTCTTCTTCCTTCCAGCACGGTTTTACAACAAGTAGTAAAACATTTCTGAGCTGCCTGAGCTACTTTCAGCATGGCATGAAAAGAAAAACTAAAGGCAAAGCCAGAGAGACCAGAGAAACCATGAGGGAAATCTGCCCAGAATTTGGCTTTGTATTTGGGAAATTGCTGTGCAGAAGTTTGTGTTTCACCATCAAAAATATATGAAACAGCAGTGCCTGAGGGAGAAGTCAGAGCTCAAAATATTGTTTCCCCTTATACTTGGCGGTTTAGTAGGAGGGAGATTTATGGGTTAATTGACTTAAATGTTTTCCGTGCTCAATATTCATCAATAATCTACTCAAGGACAAGATGCTGACCACTCAAGTGCCGGCCCACACCATCAATCCACAGGACGGAATATCAAGTGGCTACATGAGGCTTCGGCTAATCCATGGACACACTCCTGGAAAATTGAGCCTTCAAAGAAGAGCTTATGAATCCCATCTCTGACAAAAGAAGAGATGGAATTAGCAGGATTTAAGGGCGTCACTGTGAGGCAGGGAGGCATTAGTGCTGCTTTTCACACATCTCTGGCCCGCGTCAGCGTCCATAGCATCAGGAAATGCCTGCCACAACACAGCAGCAGAAGACAGCTGCATGGCCTGAAGAGAACAAGCTCATGCTACACCCCGGCTCTGGACCTGGAACCCGTCCCATGTGGAGTTATATTGTGGAGGAATGTAGGAACTGTGGTTTTGGCAGCCGCACTCTGATAAATGCTGTGAGACGGAGTCGAGAATGCATGTTTTTCGAGCCGTATGTTGAGAGGATGTTTTTCAAGTGCCACTGGCAGATTTACTGAAGATCATTCCTCAGCCAGACTGTGTGAGAACACTGGCACTCCACAAGACTAAAGGCTGCGCTGCAACATGGTTTAGCTCATAAAAGAAGGAAGCACGTTCCTGTTCGTGATTTTTTTTGACTTGTGGTCGCAAAGAGCAGCTGACCACACCCGGGTTGCAATGACCTCCATGCCCTCAAACGCAGTGCCACTTGCACCTGCAGGAGCCGTGTGGGTGGAAAAGAATGCCGTTTCATATCAGACATGAGCGCTCTGATGCCTGCAAATGGACTGTACCACACATAAAATCAATCTTCCCATTTACATCTTGCCATCCTGGAATCTATCTCCTCACACTGTGGAATATGCACGTCCTCTGGAATGAGGATTAATGGGAGCAAGATGGCCCAGTCACCACTGTATCTATTGTTTCTCCTTGTGTATTTTGACACTGCACTCCCACGAGTCTCTCTCCAGGCTGCAGCCTGTGAATACTGCAGACCAGTGTGCCGTAATATGAGCAAGCAAGACCTTGCATTCCATCTCTGTCCACCTCTCCCAAGGGGAGGCCGGGCACTGGGACTTAGCAGAGCGCCATTGCACATAAATTCCAGCTATAATGCTGAGTCGCGGCTCCCTCCTCTCCCCCTGACCTAGTCTCTGACCCCCACCCTTATCATTTCATAGACTTAAAGATGCGCTCGGTGCTGACCATGCCGCAGCGTCCTGCTCTCCAACTGTGCCGTAAATATTGTGCAGCATCAGGAACAGCAGGTGCTATCGCTGCCTGTCATTAATTATCCCCGCTGCATCACTCCAGGTCTGCTCACTCTTAAACACAAAAGCGCCACCGTCTTAACGTCTAGCCTCCAACTGTTCTTCCCATTTCTGTCTCACTTAAAAGAATTCCACCCATCTCAAATTTTATCAGCGTCTCTGCCTCTCTTCGTCCAGCTGTACTGTCAAGATTATTACCTCACCAAGAGCGCTTTCTATACCAAGTGACACATTGTAGTGTATAGAGAGAAAGGAGCGCCATCCCATGGCAAACCCTAACTCAACCTCCGTTTTTCGTTAACACGACTCGCTGCCCATGGCGTCAGGATCTGCCGCAGTAGACGGAACATGTGCTTCAATAGCCCATTGCATCAACATGTAACACTGGAGGCTGACTTAGGTGTCAACATCGCGGGCCAAGTGCGCTTGAAGGGAGTCGCTATTTGACACCTTGGAAGTGAGAATGTGTAGCACACTTATGGTCACAAGGAAGCGAAAGGACTTTTCTCTATAGGTCAGAGTCAAACGGCTTCTCCTTTGTGTTGGGGTGGCATCCAGTCTGATGCCCTTGCAAGGACCCAACTCAACACAGTCATGACCCAGAATCCTTGTGACCATAGGTTGAGGGTGGACTATAGATGAACCAATGAATCTCTGCTGAGCTTTTCTTCCCAAAGGAGCTTCAGACTCGGAGACGAACTGGGGGCAGACCCTGGTCATACTGCAGATATTTAGTCTCCTAAAAATGACTCTGTAGTCCACCTAAAGATGGAGGAAGTTCCTGAAGAAACTTGAGCGTTGGCCCTGTTTGTTTCGTCCTAAGCTCCAACAAACCTACCATCTATAATCGGAATAAAGTGGACGAATGGATACTCTAAAGAAAATGCATGTCGCTTCCAATCCAATGCCACACCATGGTGAAATAGTGGACAAATGCGCCACAACACGTTCAGACAGCTCAGAAAGTCTACAGCCAGGATTCTCAGGGAACTTGTCTTCACAAATGCAAACAGTTTTGCTTGTTTGAAAATGTATTCCGATAGTCCAGAGCCACTGCTGCGGCTGCCAGCCGAGAGACGTCACAGGGATCGCCGGAGGACTGGAGAGAGAGAGAGCGCGAGCGATAGCCCCTTCCCCATAGTGGCTCATAAATAATACAGAATCAAAGAAAGTGAGCAAGAGAAACTCCCTGAGGTGAAAAGCCAGCGAACATGGTGAGAGATGTAAGAGTGTGGAGGTTGACAGCACGAGTCTCAGCTCCCAGCGAGTCTGGGCACAGAAACATGAGCGGGGCATCCTGTCGCTCTCGCCGGAGAAAGCTATATGTCAACCCTGAAGATCTGGGAGCTGCACAAACATACGTGACAAAAACAAATCACCACTGTCCTTGAAGTTGTTTACACTCTTGGTGTGTGTTATTTTGTATTTAGCGCAACACAATACCTGGATATTACATGACATTGACCACAGAATACAATATTCTTTATCCTCTAGAAGACCATTTGGAAATATGAATCATATCTCAGCTCTACTTCTGCAGGAACAGATGCATATGCTTCTGAGAGGAATCACACACAATCATGCATGTTTTATATGGTGTGTTCCAGGTTATTGTCAATAATATTTTGGATCACGACGCCTTTATTTTAATCGAAACAGCAAAGATGAAGTGGTCTGAAAACACGATCAACACCAGCTGAGTCAATGATTGCTTGTAGTCATGTGACCTTTTCAGTTCTTGTCAGGATATTCACAGCATGTAGCACAAATTTGGAGCAAAGTCAGTAAATAAATCCCTTTGTTTAACTGCACATGTCAACGAAATGACTGTGAACATTGGAGTATTGAGTTCCCTGAATCTTGTTGAAGAATTTTGAGCGCTTAACTACAAGGCTATTTTCACTAAACTGGCAAACTCTTCCTCACTGTCAAGTTTCACTTGAGCGAATTCCCTCCATCTTGGCTGTTCTTCAGAGGGGATGACGTCAAATGATTCTTCTTCTCTCAGTATTTCCCAGGGTGCCACTGCAAACTGCCTCTTTAACTTTGACTTATCTTGATCACCGTCCCTACTTGTCACACACCTTGTGCTCAATAATAACATCCATGAACCTCCATTACGTCTATTGTCCAACTCTCCAAACTTCTCTGCATGAGCAGTCCCTCTAACATTTCAGTTTAAGTCCAAGTCACAACCAAAAAATCCTGTGCATCTTCTACTCTGGCACATGTATCTCTGCTTATTGCTCTTGTGTCAGAGCTCCTCTCTCTGAACTTTGTCTGCATTATGGGACTCTGACTTCTCCTGGCTTGTTCAGCCACCTCTGACTGAGTGACAAACCAGGATGTTCGTGAGTTCCTCTCCATCTTTGAGGTAGACCAACCAGACATTAAGAACTGACTCAACCCCCTCAAATGAACAGCACCTAACCAGTGTCTCAGGAGGGACCTGGGCTCCTCTTTACTCCTGTTTGGCAGTAAAATAAAACGGTAATGAATCCAGCAAGGACTTCCCTGACTGGTTCACTCAAATCCATACACGGGACATGCTTGCAACTCATTCGGCTAACTTGTTCTACCCCACACACAAGTGTCTAGAGAGTCTGGGGTCTCACACTTAAGACACTCACAGTGTCTCAGTCAAGAAGCCATCTTTTCTCACCACCATGGTGGCAAAACACGAAGCCGAGTTGAACCAAACCCAATGACCTCGAGGTTTCCATGTTAAAAAACGAGCAGCTGGAATAAACAGTTTCTCTTTCAGGGCGGAGAAGAATAGCTGTTTAAAACTAAGACTCTCCCTGGCGCTGAACCAGGTTTACAAGACACAGACAATAATACCCCGAAAATTAAACACAGCAGTTTTCTATTATGAATAAACGTCCGCTGGTATGCATCCGGGCTCCAACGCCGCCAACAGGTTAATGAGTCAAACTCTTGCGTTACATCCTGCAGTGATCACTTCAGTCAAATTTCTTGAAATCAAAAGCGAACGTAACGGAGCCGGTACTTTCAGGTAGAGCACTCATGACTGCAGTGTGACTGGGAATCAATTTCATGCAGCGAGGAGAGGCTTTTACTCCTCAAAGGGCTTCTCATGGATGAATCTGGCAGATACACTGCACAGCTGCAGAAATCATTAGCGCTCACTCACAGCTTTTTACATTTTCTCTGTTGATGATTTCACATTAAGGAGCTTTGTTTTGATCCTCCACTTTCATCCCATCTATGGTGGTGAAATTGCACATTGATGACACTTGACATGGAACAAATATCATACAAATTCATTTGGCTGCCACGGATTAGTGGCTTCAAACACACTGAAATGGGCTTCAATTACTTTCCGCACCAGCAGCAGTGGAGAGATAGAGCCTCTTGTGACAAGTGACGCTTGAACCCCGAGATGCACAACTCAATAGAAAAGCATCTGGTTTGAGCCAAACGCGTAGAACTGATGAGTTTGAGGGTGATGATCCGTTCACTCCTCCTACAATGGTCATTCACACAGCTTCTTGTTGACAAAGCGCCCCCTGCTGATAGCCATCTGCCACGCACGCATCACAGTGTTCTCCATTTTTACGGACCCCAGAAGATTTTCACATATTTTCCATGCTGTAATACTCCGAGGCTGTGGAAGCGGACCTGAGAGTCAGACTGCGCTACAAATGCATCTGAGTGGGAAAAGAAAAACCCGGCCAAGTCTGAGAAATGCAGATTGACAGCCAGTCCTTCAACTTTTAGACAGAGATTTAATAGAGTTGTGCCGTTTCACCATCTGTTTCTATACGTTATTGAACTTCTCGTGTGTCTTCATCGGTTTCTCCTGAGAGTCATATGGAAGTGCTATTATTCAAGACATTAGACTCCGAGTTCAGGATCCAAAAGGTGATGGATGGAAGATGTTTGTTGCCATAAATGGAGAGAAAACAGACTCACCTTCTTCCGGGGCTGCCATTTCATCATATTTGTAAACCAAAAAGGAACAGCATTAAGATCTCATACAAGACTGGAGTGTCGTTTCTGAGAAATCCTCCGGGTAAGTCATGCTGTCTGGACACTTCCCTCAGCTTTGCCGCAGATGTTCTCCACGAAGCAACGCATGATGAGGTGCGACTCTCGGCTTTGCGGGTTATTTTAGGGGCAGACGACAGCGTCCACGCGGATCAGACAGCGGGTAAATCCACGGTACACCTCGGGAGGACAAGTCACACACACATGCTGTCGAGCGCTGGTGAGAGACTGTGCGTAAATCCAAGCGCGCTAGGAGCCCACTCCCTTCTGCGTCCACGTTTTTGAAAAAGGATTCCTTCAACTTTCCCAACTAGTCCAGATAAGTGGGTTAGACAGTAATACCGAGGCGGTGCAACTGAGTCCGCTGCGCCGGGATTTAAGAAAAAGCGGTTGTTTTCCTCCAAAAAGGTTTATCACAGTGATCCAATCCGCTTTTCCAGTGACTGAAACACACTTTCCGAGGTGAAGATGAAGGAGTCCGGCATCGACAGCGCGACAGGCGGGGAGGTGACGCGCAGAAAGAGGAGGAGGAAAAGCGCAAAAAAAATCCCTGGAATTTGTTTGAGGGGCTGGAAGGATATAGTGATTCCTGCAACAGCAACAAACTGGACTCGGTGATGACTTCCTCCCTCACAGTTTACACACTCGCAGCAGAGCACACGCTGCAGGGTCATAGCGCCGCCGCTTTCCACTGCGCTGCACCATTACGCACGGAACAGACAGGGGGGCGGACCGTGGGCTGCCCACTTCAGTCCACCCCGCTCACTCACCGACCGACTCCGGAACCTGAGGAGAAGGCGGACGCAACCACGATCACACCGGAGGCTTAGACAGCGTCAGTATCGTGGAGCAAATCCAAGATAAAAACAGGCTAAAGATGTTGTTCATGTCGCATAATTTAACCAACAGTGTTTCAAAGTACAAGTACTGAGAGAATATTCCAACCAAATTAGAACTCCCACACAGGGCACCAGTTTATTTTTGAGAAATGACTGTAATTGGATTTACTTAAGATTATTGGCTACCGTAGAAGCTTATAACTTAATTGTGACTCAGTACTGAAACAAAACAGAATGTGAATGTAGTAAAAAAAAACATGTTATGTTTAATTCTGTAGTATATTGAAAATAAATATAAATAACATTAATCTTCACATAAGTATACAGACGGTGAAGCATATATTAATATCAAATCACACACTTTAAGTCTCTGGATATCAGAGAAGAGCAACGTCCATAAATATTTATCCTTTCTAAAACGGATGAATCCCTCTTTAGAGTGTCTTTTTGTCCACTTCAGGCCACCATAGATTGAGGTACAGTAGTTGCTTGAGCTGCTCAGACTAAAATAAACAAGGAATGTTTATTTTACATGTAAGACTCTTCTCTTTTTCTGACCTTCTTCATCTAACCGAAACAATTGCCTATGCTTACGCATTCATGTCAGTGTTCAGTGAGTACCGCAACATTACACAAACAGCCCACAACTTTTTTTTTTTTTTTTGCTGGTGCCACCTCACACCTGTAAATTACCACACAAATTGCTGATGGAAATGGTGTTAATGAGCTAAGAAGATACACCTCTCTTCCTTGCTTGTGTGAACCTGCCGTCCAGATCTCCGTCGGGCGAGGCGGCAGTTCCAGCAAGCACAGAAGATTGAATTCTCCCATTAAGGACACTATATGCATAAAAACACGAGGGCTGCGGGAAAACTGCACCTTCGTTTATGTACCTTTTCCGCCATTTCCTCCTGCTCTGAGGGGCTTGTCAAAAACAGTATGCAGTGCAATATTTTACTGGGCACTGCCTTTGTGTGCATAACGTTACCAAGGATTTGCCCCTGCTTTTCTGAGTTTTTAAAGTCAACACCAAAGAATCACCTTTTCCTAGAGAGGGATTCATTATGCAGTGTGTTTGTGGCAACTCGATACAACTATACCTCCATCATATGAGAGTATGAGAGGTTGGTGGTGAGATTGTGGGTATGCCCGTATCACACGTAGTGCAAACAATTGGCTTGTGATTTAAATTGGTTTAGGTAATGGAGTCTATGGAGCTGTGAGCTGGTCAATAAGCTGGTGTCTCAGCAGGGTCATGGGGGTCCACGGTGCACATCAGGGTCATTCAGATAACAAAAGACACCCAGGAGGAGGGGACAATCTGACATATGGCCTAATGGATAAACTCCTGCTGTGCACTGGGAGTCCATGAGACACTGGCTAATCCACGTGGATGAACATGAACACGGTGTTTTAACACTTCCTTCCCGGTTAGAGCCGGCAGAAAATTGTATCACTCAAATCGCCCAAAAGTTGGATATATCATGAACCAAAACCTTGTGTTTGCAATGAGAGATGAAGATGCTTGGAGGAAGTTTGGATGACGAACGGAAACGCCAAGCTGTAATTATAGTCCTCTGTTGGCATAAACGTTAGCTACTAAAGTCTCAATATTATTTTTTAGAGGAGAGAATATTTAAATATGGAGCAAGGGCATCAGTACTTTGTGGGCTGCTTTTAAAACAACTTTTCATTTTGATCTACTTATCTCCAGTTAAATTGTTTTAAAAATACATATTTAATCAAGAGAGTGCCTCATCTGTCATTGGCACAAGCCTCCGGTGAATTAATAACTTTATTGGCACAAACTTCAAGAGGCGAATTCTAGCGTCTCTTTATCATCTCACAAATGATATACATTTAAATATATTTTTATATACTGAGGAACCCATTGAAAATCTTTGGAAGTTGTTGCTTTGACTGAATGACAGGACAAGTTCATCCGTCTTCTACTCCCATCACTGGCTCCCAGCTGCTCTCTGCAGCTGAATCAGGCATCAGAATTTACCCTCATCGTCATTGAAACCACAAGTGAGATGGCTGTCAAGTGGAATTTTGGGCAATCAGTTGTCCACATTGCATTTTGACCTATTAAGGTCCATTTATGCTCCTTTTCATACGAAATTGCACTTGTCCGTGTCAAACAATGCTACCATCAATGATCATATACTTCCATGCATTATTTACGCTGGTATTACTGTTCACTAATATATCGTCAAAAGTTTATGACAAAGACAAACTTCAAGACCAACAAGGCGACTGAAGTATTGATAACGTACCTCTTGCACTAAAGACAAAAACGGTGGCAGTGTAGTCGGAGGTGGTGGTCAGTGAGGCCATTAAATATGCCACTATTGTCTCATTAGAGCTACGTATCAGGTACTAACAGCAACACGGCTTCCGGTTTCCAGTGGTACGGCTCCGTTTGGTCCTAAGCTTGGTGGAAACAAGCAAAAATACGGACGAAATGAACGCAGAGCATGGACAGAAGGCTCCGTACGTACCCAGATCTGTATGTAATGTTGATCATAACGTTCATAAATGGGCCTCTTGGCTGTCAACAGAATCAAATGTTTTCTCTCCACAGCATTTCCTTATGCCGTAGGCAGCGCTTCATTGGACAGTCCAGCTTGCTAAATGTAAGTGATGTAACGGTTAAGACATGGGGCGGCAACCATTAAGGTCACAATCCTGCACCGCAAGTTGATGTCACTTGGTATATATGTTGTATATTATTACCTCATGTGACCATGCGCTTCCATCATGGTCCCGTAAGGTGTAGCACATTAATTCAAGCTCATGGTCTCGTACAGTACTACAGTATGCATACTGAGTATCACCACAAGTAAGGTAACAAGGAGGCTCATGATCGGCACACCCTGGCTTCATTCTGACTGAACGCCAACAACTTCTGGGGGAGTAGAAATATTTGATTTCATGGAAAAGCCTAATGCAAAAGGCGGATTTCTATGTCAACATGGGATGCGAAAGTCCATCTGACAACCGTCAATATCTGAGACGTTAGGAGTGAGAATGTGTTGCCCTCCATATCTGAATAAACCTTTCATCTCCATCACCAATGTGCTTAGGTATTTCTCAGGGCTTATTCTGGCAACTACTCCCATTCCCTCGCTAGCAGTATGTGTCATAACCAAGTACAACCCCACAGAAATATAAATAAAGACGGTGCCCAGCTTCCTTGTGTTTGTGTGGCTGGTTCCCATGGTGGCAAGAGTAACGGCTGCACTTTGAGAATATCGGGACAAATAACTCTTCACATACACTAAAGTACAATCGCATTCTTATTCATCTGCTTCCTTTGACCGCTCCTCCTGTGCGTGTACTCTTTAAAGCACATCCAACAGAGGTATACACATGAGATTGTATCATGAAAGGCTTGTCAGATGATCAATCAGGGGCCACTTTGGTGTGCCATTCAGCGACCGTCTGTTCCGAAGTGAAGCCTGTCATCTGGCTTCTCCATACAGGAGCGGCTCCCTGTGCGTGCCTCTGCTTTCCCAATCATAGCCGCACAGGAAATCAGACTCCGGGCTTCAGAGGGAAACACAACCCCGCTCTTTCATTTTCCACAACTTGGAGCTGTTTAAAAGTTTGTACTTCCTCTTCTTGTTCTTGCCAACCATGCCCTCAAAAATGTCGCAGCCTTATGTTTGCGTCTACTTTCATAAATATGATTTAGGCTGCTGCGCTGGTTTGTTTCGGTGTTGTTCTAATATAATGCGTAGTGGTATAAGATTATAATTCTATGGGAAAACAAGAGAGTTTGGAAAGAACTAGCATCGGACTGTGAAGGTCAGACTGTCCCAAGATTTCTGAGAAAAGATAAGCAGGTACCCTTATAAATAATTGAGTCTTCCAATGTTTGCATTCGCATTACACTTTCAGAAAGGTGACTTCGGGATCTCATCGGTGCTTTTCACTGATGATGTTGTTGTGTTCGTTCCATCAGGCTAAAGACATCCATAAACTAGTGGAATTGTTGACAGCCAAAGCAAGTGAGATGAGGATCAGTGCCCCTCAGACTGTTGCTCTCAATCCGAACATGGTTGAATATCCATGGAATACTAAGTATCTATGTGTCTTGTTCACGAGTTATGGAGGATGGATCGAGACTTCAGACTTCAAAGGGGGCACTGTACTGTCTGTCCCTTTGAAGAAAGTTTGACCTATGAAAAAAAGCATCACAGTGGTGCAATGATGCGCTGGGCAACCATTGGTTGACTGACGCCTACAAATGCTAAGTGTCTTGCTTGAGCTAACCAGTCAACATTAAACAAGACTGAGTCTGGATGTTCCCCCAGAAAGTTCAAGGTAAAGCTGGGGTAACTCAAGAGAAGTTAGTCAAACCAGATTTCTTCTGGATATTTCTCTGCTTTAGTGTTTCTCGAAAGTCAAACTTGGAAAAGACCAAGATCATGGTAGACTGAGGAGATGGACTGGGAACCCCCTCGGTACTACCCCAGAACGTGTACGTCCGTATACATCATGTACTGTAGATCATGTAAATTTAACCTAAAGACTACAGTAGAAACCATATTACAACACCTCACTGTTTTCACTCCTAAATGTCCGTAATGATACAACGTTAATATGGTCAGCGGAAGTCGCAACCCGTCTTATTTTATTTTGAAAGTGGATGACAAAGGATTACAAGGTACCCCACCACTATTTCTCATATCAACAACATAAATGAAAACCTGCTGCTTTCTCCTCGCTCTTCATCCTCGCTGCTCGTCGACCACACTCACGTGAGGATGAGCCCTCCAGTCACCGGCAGACACATGCAGGAAACAAGAATGAATATCTGAATACTAACTGGTTTCGGAGTCTAATTTTTCATCACGCACTTTTGGGAAAAATGTCGTTTTGGCTGAATAGTAAAAACGAGGTCATGCATTACCGACGCCCATGTAAACACTGTCAAATTAAATTATTACTGCTCCCTGAATATTTCCAACATGTAAAACGCCTCATTGCTATTTGCACAGCTGTGCATGTTCAGAACATTGCTTTAATATCACAGAGCTGCTGCGCATCGAATTGTATATTACATGTACTTCTGTGGCCCTTTGTACTGTTAATTTATGTACACATGAAGAAAAAAATCGATTAATTATGTTAAATTATCCACATCATCAGTATCTCTGTGATACTACACAGGACTCAAGGAGAACATTCCTCTATCCACTTGGGTTACTTTCATTTAAAATTATATTGTCACCTATGGTGGATAATATGCTAAAATATCATGTCATGATTATTTTATTGTGACATCAGGATTTCGATTTTATCACGATTTTACTGGTATTTTTGAGGCTAGTTTCTGCTCAGTGCAGCCAAAGTGCTTCTGAGTGAAAAATGGGGGGAAATTTATCATTTATTACAAAGAAACCAGTGCAAAGAAACCTGTTTGCCAATATGTGCAAAGAATGTAAACATAATAAAAAGTATGTCACTCTAAAGATCCGTCTTCCAACCTAAAAGATGGCTAAACGTGGAACCTACTAGGATATCAAGACATGGTTGTTCGCTTTCACCAACACATTCATTCACAACACAGTCATAAAATGGGTTGTAAGTTCACCAAAACACTAAAAAGCTTTTTGGGAAAGGGTCAAATGAAAAGGGCCATCTATATTTATATTTAAGTACACATCCTGACAGATTATTTGACGAACCATTTTATCAACTTAATCTTTCTTGCACTTCTTGTTCCTAATCTACATACTTAAACATAAGTACTTTGTTTTCATTCTAGTTTTGGGGAGCTTATGGCTAAATCTTTAACATCCATTCACTCACATTGCTTCAAAACAGCAATAACTCTTGAATTTTGTCATTTTGGGATGCATTGATTGGGTACTGCATTTAGTTTTAAGCCAACTGTAATGATTGAAGCAAACCTTGGTGCTATACGAGTGTCGATAAAGGTTTGAAGAAAGAAGTCACGTGAGCTGTGACCTCTGTTAGTGCCGCGGTGCAGACCGTCTTTGGTGTCGAGAGTCAGTCAAAAAAGCTGTCCTTTTGTCACTTCTAGATCCTGCTGATGTTTACGGGCAGTATACATCCACGTGAACAGAATTTCCTCAGGAGAGGGTCACATGATAAGTAATTTCATGAATGGAAAATGTTTTTTTATTTTTTTTTAAATAAATTCCTGTGTAGATAGTCTATCATTAAATCAAAAGCACCGATCCAAAATAAACCATTGTAAGCTTCTATCCTTCTAATGCTAACTACGATATTAAACAGTCGTTACAAGGTAAAATACTAATCCTGAATGTACGGAACTGAATGTATTAACAACTTCCAGTCAGGGTGTAAAGCAAACAGCCTCATTGTTCACACAGCAAAGTGCATTACTGTAATAGATAGCATACAAACTATAGATACAACCATCACAAGAAAATACAGACTCATTTGTTCAACCTCCAGGTTGGAAAATGGATAAGGCTTTAATTTCCAGTGTTTGATGAATTTCCTGGAGAGTGAGACATGGCAGATGGATGAACCTGCCTTGAAGGCTTAACAACATTATAATAATAAAAGTGCTAAACAGCGATGACAAGCACACACACAACATCAGGGAAAACAAATAACTCGCATCAACACCCATTCATTCACCTCTTCTTTTTCAACGCCCCATTCTGCGCCACGTGTCAGAGTTAGTCTGAATGTGTGTTTGCAAGTGTGTGATTGTGAGTGTGTGTCTTTTCGTTGGAGCTGGGTGTTGATTAAGTGTCTGGAGCCTGAGGGGGGATAATGAGACCCTCTAATTAATGAGCCCCTGCCTATCGCAGAGTCGCAGGGTCGTATCTGCGCCGAACAAACCCCCCGACCACAAATATAATCGAAACACACAAGACACATAAACAGGGATCTCTGAGCACGGGGGTATCACGCGTCACAACATTTTCTCCAGGGAAGCCCAGCTGGGAGTGTGACAGCGAGGTTTCTGTCCCTGATAAGTGTCCTCTAATAGGGATGGATGGGGGTGAGGAGGCCCTGCGAAGAGAAGGTCGTGTGCGCCGGCCACCCAACCTGCCCAGAGCAACGGATGGCAACACACTTCAAACCTTATTTGTTTGCTCGGTCCTGTCCACGAGGAGCAGCTTTATCTCGAGGGCAGACAGGAGTGATGGGAAAAACTCATCTACACTTGAAGGAGTCTGGTTCTGTCTGCACAGAAACCAAATTCCTTCACCTCCTGTCTCGGAAAGTAATCAAGTTCAGCAAAACTGGTCACAACGTGACAATCTTGCAGCAGCGCAGGACTAAAACTACATTGACATTAAAATGCAGGGTAATATAAGCTCAATAAGGCATCAATCAACTTATAACAGTGGATTCTAAAAATCACACATTATGATTTCAGGCCCACTTATACTCTCTTTATGTACGGAATTGTACACGTTCATTTCAAATGTTACGTTCTTTAACTTTGTATTGCTGTCCACCCATATATCCAGCAGGGGGAGCAGCCCATGACAAACTCCGAAACCAACATGGTGACTGTGGAAGAAGTAATGATGATGTGCCTCTCGCACAAAAGCGGAAAACGGAGGCAGCGTTGTAGGAGGCGGTGGACGGTGAGGCCGTTAAATATATCGCAACTGGAGGACGGAAAGTTTCCGTCATTGTTATGTGTTCTTCCTGTCTCATCAGTGCTACATAGCTGGTAGTAACAGCAACACTGTCCACCACGGTTTCCGGTGGTACTGCTGGTCTGGTCCATAAGGTTTGTGGAAACGTGCAGGAATATGGTAGAAATGAACACAGACAGACGGAGCCGTCAGAATCCAGATCCGTACAAATGGGCTTTTAACCAGACCTTCCGATTGTCAGGTCAGTGGTGGACTCCGTCATGATTCCATCTGTGGTTGGATTCACTCAGTTATACACACACAATCATCACTAACAGCGTATCGACAAGTCTCCAGTTTTAGACATGGAGCTTCACAAATCTACATCAGTGACACGACATGAAGAGAATTGTGCACAAAACTGCTCACTTAAGGCACGTGGAAGACACTTTAAATCGAGAAAAATATGTTCTATTCATGACATAGTGATTGACTGGAGTATGATCACTGCAGATCCTTAATACCCTTCTCGAAGGTCCAGTTGAGGGATTACAGGATCAAACCATAAAGGGTGACATCACTGCAAGAAGAGATCCAACCATGTCAGCCTTTGACTTTCAGCATGGATTGGTTCACTATCAGTTAATGCTGGTTTGAATCCACGGCTACTATGATAGGTCTGAATTAGAGGAGTCAGAATTTCAGCATCTTCTTGATGTGTATATAGAAATTGCATTTGAATATAATGGTCCAAACCATTGGGGAAAAAACACTTCACCCCAAGTGAACTGGGTGCAGGACTGGCTAGTCCTGAAACGGCTGATTTATTGTGATATGGTCTTTTCATACACTGTAACATCACACTTAAAAGGCTCAAATAACCAGACTAGTTTGAGACGTTCTCTCCATGGATGAATTCAGCCAGTCTGTTAACCGCCTGTAGATCATCTCTTTCCCATTTCACGGCGCACGCTCCAACATGGAGTCCATCTGAAGCACCAGCGCATCATAAATCAAGCTGTGGTGGGGGTTGGCTTCAGAGCAGGAGGTCAAAACCTGAGTTCAAATGTGGTAACGGCTTCCAAAACCCAACATGCAGTGTGCGATATTTTGGTGACCGCCAATTCAGGCTTGGTTAATCGATGCCATCTAAACTCCAATTCCTATTTAAAAAAAGTCAGCTTCATACTACTTCTTATTAAGTGTATTACTGCACATTCAACTTTTGACATTTAATCTTTTTTTCCTCATTATTCGCTATGAAATGAAATTGTGATATTAACTGCCTTACAGGAGCCAAAGAGGCTTTTTTTCATTTTCCTGCCTTGAACACACTGATATTGTTTTATAAAAATCCCGCGTCTAATATGGAAAAGACGAGAGGTGAAATGGTTATGAGTTTAATGAAGTAATAACCGGCTCCGTATGTCTCTAATCGAAAAACTATCAGAACTTGATACGGTGCGCTGAAGCCTCGCGAAAAACACCCACTGATCCTGGCAAATTGTTGCAGAGAAGTGAGTGGATGGAGAGCAGCCACAAAAACCACAGCACCATACTGAAAATATTGATTTACATTATGTGACATTATGCAAAAACGCTGTCAAGATCTAAAGCCTGTCGGATAGTACGTCTATATTACATCATTAACAGGAGCAGTGGATGTTCAACATAAATGATTTATGGATTTCATTGCAATTTCTCAGAGAGCTGTGTGTGCTTTTCAGTAATGTGTATGATTAATACATCTAAATAAATGTTTTTCAACTTAAAATATAGGTGGTAGACTAGGAGCATGATACACATTCAGAGCATTGCCTAGTTTGTTTTCATGACCAGTCTCAACGCTGGACCTTCAAAACTTGCTCAGAAGCCGGTATGTCGAAAATCACTGACCTTTCTCCGGAAAAACATGAACAGATTTGCATTCTTGATTCATGCAGTCATGCAACTGCCACCGTGCAAATGTTATGTAAACAAATGTAAAATCATATTCCTCTATTGTTTTCTCATTTAACAAAATAGTTTTGGTTGAACAGGCTAAGGTGTGGCTTTACTTTACATTTTATTTATCTGATATTTTCAGTATTTTCTGCAGTTTGAAGATGCTTTGCACGGCGTGTCTCAGCCAGCAGAGTCTCTTTTTCTGAACCTGCTGCAGAGAGAAACGAATAACAAGCAAGATAATAACAATAACAAGAGCAATAAAGAATAGTGAATATATTTATTTAAACTATAACAAATGTATTTTTATGGTTGGTAGATCATTGTGACTCATTTACAAGTAGTACAACACAACAGAACGACACTGCAAAAGCATCGCTGAAATCTAACGGTGTGACACATGGCTCCTTGTTTAATTTGGGCTGGGAATCTGCACAACATTATAAGAAGTGACCTGTAAATGGTGGGCACTTTGCCTTCTGCTGCGCCTGATACTACATTGTCCTTGGACATGGATGAAACAGGCCAACACCAATTGTTTAAATGTCAACTATGTGCTCCAGCTTGACATCTGCGGTCGGATCAATAATAACAACACCGCCACAGACTGCGATACATGAGCCGGAGATCCTGTGTGGTCCTCGGCCTACACACTAAACACAGTGATGGATCAGAACGATGTGTCCAAATGTGTGTGACTATCTGTCTCCATGAATACAAACACACACACGCTCGCACAGAAACCGCTGTGTGGTCGGTCCCACCCATTACCAGTCCTTCATTTAGAAATCCACAAAACCCAAACACATGCCGCCATTTTTCAATTACCTTTTTCGGCAACGTCACCACAACAAATTTTCCCACAGTCTGTTTTTGTTTAAAGCTCTCACTCTTATCAAATCGGTTGTGCGTTTCCATAACAAACAATCCCACACTTGAGGCACACAACCTCGGGCATGTACGTGGTATTGCCTCTTATGAGCTAAAAGGAGAGGTTTTCAGGAAATTACTAAACTTTTGGCAACTTCTGAGACTCATGTCGACTTCTCATAGTTAGAACTACAAATGAGATATGAATAGACACCACATTTGACAGAGGAAAGACTTGAAATCATACGGCTTGTGCACAAGATACTTTGTGTTTTGATTACTTTGGGCGCATGACTGTACACACAGATGACCAGCACCACAAGAGAGAGCACAGCTCAGCACAGAGAAGCAACACGTAGATGAAGAGTTCAAAACCCAACCAACCAACCATAGCCCATCCAAATTTAGAGTCGCTTATTTTTACTTGACTGATATTTTTTATTGTTATTATTCATACAACATTCACGTTACCTTGTCAGGGTGGTCCACCAGGAAGGTGGCAATTCCAACTAAATATGAATCTGATTTTTAGTACTTGATTTAGTCTGTCAGCAAACAAGTTTACCTCGGAATGTACAGTGTCACTCTGATCTTTATCCGTCAGTTCAAACAGGTCGCATCACATCTTTCCAAAGGAGTTCAACCCTGCCAGGTCAAGGCCGAGCTGCAGTTGACCTCAGCCTCACATGTGGATGAGCCGTGAATCAAGCTGCTGAGGCAGGTCAAGGTACCAACCATTTCCACATTCTCTCCACACACAGGGATCTCAGAAACTCGGCACCCTTGTAAGTTAACAAGACCATAACTCCAAGCCAAGCTTCAGCAGGTTTATTTCTACTGCAAAACTAGTCAACACTTGCATGATCCCTATAAACGTGACGTGCTTTATATATTTGTATGCTTCTCTGAGGTTGAAATAAATGTGTTCTAGCATCTGGTTTATTGAGAATCAACAACCGTGTTACGGTTTTCACTCGGAGGCTTCAAAAGCGATAAGACTCTCATTTAAAGTGTTTGATATGTTTGCAACATCAGAAGAGGCACAGGATTAACTTAGACAGTCACAACATAGAAGCCTGCTGCTCCACATTACAATGTACGTTGAGACATCACCGTTCATATAAAATATTTACACAGCTGCCATCAAGCTAGTCATCTTTAGCTTGCTTCGCTGAAAGCTTTCCACGTCGGAGCACAGAAGAGATACTTTCAACAAGGGTATACTACCCCAGCTCAACTGACACATGACCCTAGCATGTTCTAGCTCTGTCCCCAGGGTCTACTCCCATCCCTTTCGAGCCATCTCAAGAGGCTTCTTTTGATCGGACACAGAGCAGTTCTATTTTGAGGCTCTCCCAGACGACCAAGCTCCTCACCCAGATCAAGCCTAATTTCAGCCACATACAGTATGTGTGCGAGCTTGGTCTTTCAGTCACCACCCACGATGAGGGTAGGAAAACAGTTTGGCTGGTAAAGTATTGCCTTTTATTTTAAATCCTAACAGCGGCGTGTTACCATTCCAGAGTATCTAAATCCATAACTAACAGTTTACATACAAGGTGGACAATACTTTCCGGAAATATGCCGTATAAAATTCACGTATGTTATCTACGAAGGTGGTTCTGTTGGATTCAAGAGCAAATAGGAGCAAAGTTAAGTGGAAGCACAGTGTTGCACTATGCAAGATCTTGAGGCGCACCTTGATGACATCACTAGAGGAATATCCTGACTGTTCATACATATATCAGTGACAAAAAAATGTTTGCACCAGTGAAATTGTAAGCCCGTTAGTATTCCCAAAAGATGTATATCTTCATAAAAAATGTGTAAAAAAAGGACTGAAGCATGTTGAGAGAACAAGGGACTCTCCGCTGACACTTTCGGGGAGTCACCAGCTATACGTGAATCTAGAGGCCTGGGAGTTCGTTTCAAATGCCAGACTGCCATAGCCTCAGTTTTCAAAGAAAAATAGTGGAGTGAAACAACATTGTCAAAACGTGCATACACGTCCGATAATCTCATATCTGATATTACCGTCAGAGTTGTTTACAGAGTCGGTTCCTCTGACTACGTCATAAAATGGCACTGGCGTTTGACCCAGATATGTCAACAGAGTATCACATTCCTATGATCATGATGTCATTTGTCGTGCATGGAAACAAAATGTTATTGATTTTTTTTTTTTTTTGCACACAGAATGAAAACAGCTTTTCTTCTTTCTACGGCTTGGTTGAATCATGGACCCTTCAATGCCTGACGTTTCCTTTAATTGATAAATAGGTTTTTCGACATCTGAGCAAAGCTGCATCATGTGGGCAACCGAGCCTGTTTGAAGTGGTCGCTATAGAGCTGTGCTCATCTCAAAATATGAGCTTACCATATCTTCCTCATATTTGACAATCCGGAAGCGTCCAGGTCTGACTGATGAAAGGTGCTTCAAGACAAAGCCACCCTGACACTGTCGACCGAACATTTTCCCTTTGGTTATGAGGCTATAATATCTTTATAGTGGCAGAGTTTCATGCTAACGACAGCCTACCCTGCTTTAAATAACCTAAACCTGTGAGAGCACATGAAATGTTAATTAACCCTTTTGAAGTGTGGGGAGAAGTGATGCACAAAAAGATTCACTAATGACTCCGTGCGCGCGGTACGGAAAGAACGCGCTGGTAATGAGAAGCCTGCAAAGTGTAGCATGATATCAGCTGCTCGGTCAGGTAAGTGTAGAGTCTCTGGTCACTGTTGTTGGGGTATTAGGCCAGTCCACTCTTTAAATGGCTCTGACTTTAGATCAAAGGGGTTAAAGTGGGATTTGGATTAATGTGCCTTGGTAGAACAGGTGTTAATCCCTTAAATTAGTGGTGTAGCACAGACAGGCCGCTCTTTCATCCTGACAGCTGACGTGCGGATTGAAAACACATGGCTCAGTTACAGGAAAGTAGCATGAGTGTCACCACGGTATCAAAGTTAGGTGTCCTCCTTCACCCTGGCCCTTCGTCCAGCTCTAATGTATCAGCAAGTTGTCTTCATTTATATTCCACTGGTGCAGGCCAGTCAGACCGCTGTGCTTTTTTTGCCTTCATTGAAACCAGGGTTAGGTGTAGTGATCCTTCATTAAAGGGTGCTAAACATGATATCCTCGGCCAAGCATGTGTATGTATGTATGTGGTGACAAATACATTAGGAATGAATCTATTGATACACATCATGCTGAGTGTCAGCATCGGCAGCTGACACAGCAGAAACGGGAAGTCACGAGGGGGTTCGGCTTCACTCCAAGGGCAGTCCGTTCCCATCAAAGTCTTTCCGCTACCCCTCACATGACAACAGCGATCTCCTCTGCTGTCTATAGTTTGACTTTTCCCCTTGAATCATCTTCACTCCACTCCTGCACAGCCTCCTGTCGGAGTCCACAGTAAAACTTTTCAAGATCGATAGGACAAAATCAAAGCCTATAGCAACACAACTCCCTCCAAATTCAAAATATGAGATAGTCCAGAACCAAAATCCAGAGAGGCACCTCCCAAGCCTTCCCTTCTCCTTTCACATTTAGTCAAATGATCGCTGTTTGCTACACTCCTTGGTCACAGTTTCGATT
Source organism: Synchiropus splendidus (assembly GCF_027744825.2). Taxonomy (NCBI): domain Eukaryota; kingdom Metazoa; phylum Chordata; class Actinopteri; order Syngnathiformes; family Callionymidae; genus Synchiropus; species Synchiropus splendidus. The sequence continues at coordinate 19,926,543 of NC_071340.1, forward strand.
GGTTCAGGAAGAGAGTTACCGGAATGCACCCCACAGAGCGAGAGTCTGTTACTGCAGTCGCTGTTTTGGCTGGATTTCTTGCCCAGTTCAAGAGTCCAGTCCCAAGTTAGAGAGCCATCTGTTTTTCCTGGTTACACACTGCCCATTAAAGGAGAAAAACCAAGGTCATCAGCCAATGCCTGAACGTCCAGGAAGAGAGGAAGACAGCTGTGAGTCAGCCACAGAGGACAGAGCAGATTGATCGATGGCGTCGTAGATGATGGAGAAAGCAAGAAAGGGACCACAGAAGACAGCAACCACTATCTCTGAGCAGCCAACGTCACTCAGTGACAGATGGATAAGGAGGGAATATGAAGATGTTCGAATACCATCCTGCTCTCCTCAAACAGATCATGACACCCAGAATGAAAATGAGTCACAGCGTGAGATCCGGGGCAGCGCATTAAGAAGGTCATTAAAAAGAAAGCCGCAAAGTTAACCGTGGAATTCTCAAAATCAAATTGACATCATCACCAATGATCTTTCTTGTGGATCCTCCTGGAAATAAGGTTGATTTAAGAAAATTGGATTTGAATCCCACAACCTGCTGTGTTCGTTCTCTTGTATCCTCATCCCACATCTTCTATTCTCCGAACTGGAACACTATTCCTGAAGGTTTTATATAATTCCCTCCAAAACAGACTTCTGGCTCTTTAATTCCCTTTGTAGTCTTCACCTTCTGTGGTATGAAAGACCTTCAGCTGTCAGCCCAGGAAGTACCTGATTCACTTCTCAGATACTGTCAAAGTGAATGCAAATTTGCCAGTGAATCCACGGTGTAGCCCGGACCAGCAACCATCAGCAATTTTAGGAGTGGCTTAGTCTTTCCGTGACCCTCATTCTTTCTCGACTCTCGGTCTCTCTATCTCTGTCTCAGTCTCCTTCCCCCTCCCCACACTGGCCAGGACTTCGCTGTCCTTTATCCTCATTCTATTTCATGCCTCGTCCTTCTCTTGCTCGTTCCTCATCCATCACCACCCTCACCCTGCACACACACACACACACACATATACACACATATATACCTCCACTGACCAGATACAAATACCACTTTTATTGGACCTCTAATCTGACACACACTCCGTGACTCATCACTTCATCGTAGTACATTTGCCATTTATCACATCTCAGCATCTCCATCACCGTGGACCTCAAATAAATCCTACTTTGACTTCATCACTACAGCACACCCCATGTTAAACCACTTCAGGCTCTGTGGTAAGTACAAACTTGTACTACTCCATGTTAGCATTTAATCACTTAATCAGACATTAGTGAGCTGTGAAGAAGCGCATCTTAATGTAAAGCTCTGATCAGACGTACAGGCAAACAGGATTACTGACTCACCAGAAGCACAGTGGGTTTGACACTCTGTATGACAAGTGCAGCATTTCTAGCTAGTACAATCTGTGAAAGTGTTATTGCACACGTGTTTTTTTTTTTTTTTTTTTTTTTTTATGACAGAGGTTCTTGCCTTTGATAGTCCTGTCCTGGAAAGAAAAAAATGTGGTTTGTGTTGTCTGTAACTCAAGAAATTATTACGATTATATTACTATTAAAAGATTCTTATTATGTAACTGTTATATACTATAATAGGTTCTCTTCTGAGCAAAATCCTCAGACATGAAAATGCTCTTCATTTATTGGTGAGAGGGGAAAAGAATGACAGAAGTGGAGGTACCAGGTAAAATAAGAAGGCGAAGACAACGACTGGGGTTCATGGGCACAATAAAGGAGGTCGTGAAGAGGAAAGGTCAGACTAGAATGCGCATGATAGACTGGCATGAAGGAGGCTGTCTTGATGTGGCGACTTCTGATGGGCAGTGCCAGAGAAGAAGATTGAAGTGACATACTAGGTGGAGAAAGTTAAGGACCAACTGAGGGAGTTTGGGCGCCTACTGATCTAGATTTGCTCCACAGAATAGTTTCGACTTGCCACTGTGAGCAGCAAAGCCGTTCTTACACAAGAAAATGTATAAACTTATTTTTTGGTTGAGCTGTGCAGCGTTTCACTTGCATCCACCTTCATCAGCCATTAACCTTCATTTCGCGCTGTGTAGCAACAGCTGTTTCTAGTGTGGCTCACTGAAACACATCAAACGGGTCCACTTGAGAAACACAGCTTGTTGACGAAGGCCCATATCACAGTTCAGTGTTCCACACTCAGAACTCTGCTCTCCGACTTCACAAATGGTCGCAGGATAAAAAAGCAAGCGGGTTTCTTCAAAACTGAAAACCCTGAGGAGACCATCTACTGGCCTTCCCTGTAGGCTTCGCCTTAAAGCGATTGATGTGGGCCAAGAAGAAAAGGACAAGAGATGATGTAAGACAGTTGAAAGATGAGCATGAGAGTTTCTGAGTTTCCATGCTGTGTCCTAAATGCAGCTTCCCACACCCCAGCATATCACAAAGAGGGCGGGTATCCACCAAATCTCCCCCTAAAGAGCACAACAGATGTGTAGATGCTCTTTGTGCATCAAGCTCCCATTGTCTTTCATCATGCTGTGCACAGACTGTGTGTGTGTGGTCTGTTGTACCGAATCAAGATGACAGGGATGGAGATAGCAACACTATAATAACCACCCAAAACATCTGTTGCATTTCACCGAAGTGTATGCTTGTTAAAAACGATTGTGCCCCCTGTCATTTATTAATGTAATAATATTTCTTTGAAGCATGTGTTGACATTCTAGACATTAGACGTAGTATAATATAATTTAGTAGGCAAAAAGATGGTCAGTCTTGAAATGAGTGCTTGACACTAGTGTAACAGGAAGTGTGCATTTGTGTTACCTAGCAACTGTCATGGATGTAGCATAACAGCTCAAATGTAGTTCAGTGCCCATGTGTTTTAGCTACTTGGTCATCGTCCCACTTTTTAGTTTGACTGATAGAAACAAAAGAGCCTTTTACTTTTATTTTGCTACTCTTTGATCACCTGATAGTTCTTGAGTGATGGCAAGGCTTACTGCGCTGTTATTTTTTTCATAATTTCAAAGAAGGAAATGGTGCAGAGTCAACTTGCCATAAATGAAGGGCTACCACAGACAGGCTTCTGGGTGTTGGTGCCACACAAATCCTCATTGGGGCCCCGAGACGCATAATACAGGTAGATACACAACAGCTTAATAATGCGTCTGTACATAGTCAATTTTGAAATGGAAATATTTTACACCCAAGCAAAAATAATGAGGGTGTCAGGGCTGATGACCTGAATCCATTTCAAGTCCCGACATCTTAAGTTTTTAATGCAGTTGTGTCCTCCATTTAGGAAAACTTTGTCAATGCACATTAATGTGTGAAGAATTTCTTTTGATTTAAAAACAACAAATGATTCATATACCCATTGAAGTAACCTGGTAACAACTCTTTTGCTTGTGTGCAGTATTTTTATTACTTAGTGATTTTACTTCCAACTACTCAAATGTGCTCATGTATGAGTCACATAGTCATTGACAAGAGGTGAGGAGGTGAACCATCAGGAGCAACCAAAGGTCAAGTGTTTTGAACAGAGAGAGGTCAACACAATCTCAGTCACAATCTGGCCGCTTTAGCATCTGAGCTTGGCTGTGCCTGTCACTCGAAAGAGATGAATACAAAACAGAAAATTAAGAAAGACAATTGAGGTTTTTGCCAAAAAAAAAAATCTCAGAAGAACAGAAGAAGACTGCCGTTGAGGAGAGTAGAATCCCAACACAGCAGACTCACTCTGTGAAACATCTATAGTAAATACCAGGCCAATTTGACATTACATGTGAAAAAAAATACTGTTTTGAGCGATGACTGTTAAAGTGGGTTCTACTTCTGACCGGTCACTACAGAGACAATGAAGCACTGAGGAAAAGGCATATTTTTGTCAAAGAAACTGGACACAGTGCTCCACTAGGGTCATATTAAATGCCCTGCAAACACACTTAACTGCTTCAAGTACATCAAAGTGCTGACTCAACAGTCGGACTGTCTCATTCCCAGGGTTCTCCCCAACACTTTAGCAGCATACGGGCCCCCTATGTTGGGTTCATCTTTACATGGGCAGAGTTTTCAGCTTCTTTTTTGGCGAAATGTAGTGAGAAGTGGAGGACTGTGAAGCATGTACTTTTGAGTTCCCCGTTGTCAAAATCCGTCAAATCGCTTCCCCCACTCCCCAATTGGAGACAGCAATTCTTCTAGGAAAAAAAAACAATCCATGAGAGAACCCCGACTCCAATCACAAAACCAGAACTGTAATTTGTTCTTCAAGCAACCCACCGCACGTCAACGTGTCAATCACCTTCTGCAAGCGACAGAAACAGGAAAACGAACAGCGAGAATCTCATTGTCTCATAAGTGGCTCCTGCGCTACATTTAAAAACACAAGCGGGATGTAATCAGAGCTATTAGAACCTGGGTCACCACTTCAGAGTTGAGAGGTGTTGATTTTCACCTTCCTGACAAAACTGTCTCAACAACGGCGGCACAGAAGTGGTGCTTAAGAATTGATTATTACGGAACCTGACATCTCAACGAAAGGTGGTGTTTTTCTCTTTTTTTCATTTCATGTCACTTAAGCATGAACAGCATGCGCTATTTTGAAGCTTTGCCCTGAGTGGAGAGTGCATAGAGTAATATGGAGAGAGAAAGGAAATGGCCTTGATTTAGACTATGCACTGTACAGTGTGTGTGTTTTTGTTATCAGCCTTTCATTACCTTGTGGGAAAAATGATAACACCTGGGTTTCGTCAAAGGCTTGTGGCGTCCTGACACATTTATTGGCACAATTGATGACCTCATCAAACCGCGCCAGGAGGCGAAACGACAAGAAGTCGTGGCTTGTTACCACACAGAATGTCAGTGGTCAGGAAAGTTTCACCATGTTTGCAGTTTGTGAGGGGAAGACTTCAACCTTCCCGGCTCTTACCTCACTGCACCCTGCACCACACAAAACGCTGGGTGGTCACAAGGCCCAGTTCTCAGTTCCTTTTGTACCTGATGTCGTGGCTCAAATGATCGACGCAGCAACTAACATTTATGAGGGATAAAGCACACGCACCGGAGAGGTTCAGAACGGTAGTCATAATCATCTAAGCCGGATATGGATGCTCCAGGCTTCTTGCCACGCACGGCACAGTTTTTGATGAGGTTAACTGGCTTGCAACACAATCAGCTCATCCAGATGGTACACAGGGCGGCCTCCACAGTCCAAACCAGCTCCCCAGCTGCCTCACCACCCCCAAATCTCCCTGACCCAAATCTGCTCCTTCAGATTTTAGAGCAAACCTCACAATTTTCTCACTTCACTCCGCGGTTAATTATCGCTGAATTGGCCTGAAACCAGAAATCATGCAACTTTTATTAATTCCTCACACTGAAGGTGAGTAGACTGAAATGACTCATCATCATTTATTAAATGGCAATTTTGTATTATAACACAGCCAGGATGGACAGTAGCGTGAGACCTCAAGATTTCATACTGCATGGATATTTGACCCCTGACAACGACAATATCAAATCATTTGCAAGCAACGATACAGTGCAAGAAATTTTATCAACGGTATATCATCACTAATATACAAAAGGAAAACATTGAATTTAATCTGAGGAATACAAAGATGGACACATTCTAGTCTGTTTTTTAAGCCAACATTTGATCTACATATGGAAAGTCTCCTCAGATTCTTCACTAGTTTCATGTGAAACCGTTTCAGTGGCAGTGTAATCCAATCCAGCAACCTGTAGAAGGGACCGCTTCACTGTCCTGGTGTCAGACAGTGTTCCCTTTCTAGTGTTTAACACCCTCAGCCAATTGGAAGTTGAACCAGAAGGACTTAAGTGGTCACAGTGCCACCCGTCCTCACGCAGGCCACATTACTCGACAGTTTGTCTGCTGCATGTAAACAGGAACAAACAGTGTAACCAAGTGCAAAATGGCTCAGCAGTTTCAGCGAGTTATTGTCTTATGTCCTTATGTGTGCCGAAGAAAGTTAATCCAATCTAATCTACAGCATGGTCAGTCTGTTATGTCACAGTCACAGTCAGAAGGAGAGGCAATAGAATATCACTGGACACTACCTCTGCCCATTTTACCCTCCTTTATGCAACTGGAACCCACAAACACACCATGAGGTATTAGATACTGACAGTGGGGACAAGGAAATGCACCAAATTGCTAAAACGTCAATATTTTCAACCACTGTAGTTATACTGTCATATTATTTTGTCCAACTCCTGACCTTACCTTGGTCCTACATCTAGGTGAGACCATTAACAGTCAAGAGGAGGATCAGAGCTCCTATGATACCACGGTTCTCAGTGAGTCAGAAATAGGAGACCATGACTTGAGATTGATGCCAGGTTCTCAGTCATCAGGAGTCCAGGGTTCCTTTCAGAATTCCCCTTGGAACAACGGAAAAAAACGCAGCCAATCAAGAAGTGATAGAGAAACAGAGGGGAACGAACAGAGTTGGTGACAGTAAAAACGCAGGTTTTTAATCCTGAGAAGTAACTCCAAGCCATTCTCACGCGGGCCGTCTCTTCACGTCTGGCCAGGAATGCATGACTTGAGTTCCACAAGCAACAGACTTCAGTCGTAACCGTCACGTTCATGTCCACAGCCATGATGTGTTACGTGTTATCCATTTGTTTTGATGTTTCCACTTCATTGTAATACGTTTGATCAGGTGAGATTTAATCTTTAAAAAGAGATAATTTTTCTGACAGTGTCGTAGTTTAAGACATGGCGGTGCGCCACACTAGCGAATATGTGGCAGAAACCCTGAGGACTCTGCTGGTCTGTTGTGGTGAATAAAGAACAGAGGCACAGGGAAAATCTGTAGATCTGGTCATTCATCAGTTGTTTGAGCTCTGGGTAGTAACAAAAAGAAAAGCTTTAGCAAGTTGTGATTGAGCCCCTGATGAAGCGGTAGATGAGTGAGACGTCAAACAAATTCAAGTTCAGATGACTTTAATGAATCCATTATTGAGTTATTTTGTGTTGACAAGACTCTTCCCTTCAGACACTTCTACATCCAGATAGACTCTGACAGACCAAGGTAAGCTCGGAGGATGGCAAGCTAATTTCACTGTGATGAATGTAGATACAAATTATGATGTGCAAGCTCTGAAAATACTATAAATGGCCCAGTCAAGGAGAATGCATCGCGACAGTGTCAACATCCATTACAAGCACCATCTTAGCAGCACTGCCATCTGACAAACGCACACCTGGCATGAAGCCAGAGGAAGGGGAAGATAACAGATGCCATCTAAAGCAGAACGTCCCTCCTCTGTGAGCCTGTCGAAGATACTTAAAAAAACAAGTGCATTCATGGAGGAGAGACCACACATGGCCAAGTCAACGCCGATTTAAATAGAGTTGCACAAAAGCGAAGGTGAAACGTACCTCACTCGCTCATTAGACTGAAAAGATTTGTCTCAAAACACACGCCACTGCCTGCTTATATTATTCATGACGCCCATCCAAAATAAGGTTTCCAGGAGCATTAATACCGAGAATCGTCAGAGTACTTCAAAGCTTAAATTCAGCACAGTTTGCTGGGCGGGAATTGTGTTAATTCAACCATATGCTGTTTTTAGTCCAGTGCAAAAAGTTCAAAAGGTAAGAATGTGGTTGCATTTGCTCTTTTCACGGCAACATTTGGAGTTTAGCCTAATATTTGTGAAACTGAAAGGATAAGAGGCAACAGCAGAGCAGTAGTATTCCACTGAGAGGCATCTACTTGGAATGTTTATTAAAACCATCCTTTAATGTTGGAATATCATGCATATTCCTTAAGTGCATTACCAGGACGTTCCTGTCGACATTTCATCCAGTATTTATCTATTTTCTAAAAATTAAATAAAGCATAAAATACAACAAAAACGCAAGATCAAATATAGCCTCTCCAGTGCACACCAGCTTGTTCTACAATAATTACAAAATCAAAGCTACTAAAACAATGGCAGGATTTTTGCCTGAACCCACAAAACAAAAAGGAACTAATAATAGTCCGTCACAGAACATCTCCTTGCCAGCATAGTGTTCCTTAGCGCTGTTGAGCCAGAGGGACAGTGATGCTACGGTTCCTGATGCTAATCAATGACCTAATAAAATCCTGTACTATTCATTTTGGACTCCAGTTTTTGGCTTTTTGGACCTTAACTATTTTAGTAAAGAATTTTCGGATCGCATAGGCTGTGATTTGAAAAACAAACGTGCACTGCGGTAGTAAATCTGGCAACCCACTCAACAAGAAACCAGGCAACCCGCTTGACCAGAAACCTGGCTACCAACTCCAACAGACGCAAAGCGCCGAGATAGCCTCCTCTGATGACCTCTTTTAACCGTTCCAAAGTGAAATAAGGATATGTCATTCATATCATTGTATCCACCAATATATCTCATTTCATCACAATATGTTGGCTTCCAAGGAAGAAGTGTGTACATGAAAAAAAAAGTCATATTACTGTAAACATAGATCAGTTTTATTTTTTTCTTTAGGCCAAGAAAGCATCCTTGAAGTGAAAATAGTTTCCATGGAAAGGAAAAGCAGTTTGGTGAGCAGTATCTCCACACACACCGTCCTGGATTGGCAGTCATGTAATGGCAGAATGTAGTATTTGATCAGGAGTGTCGAGGCCATCTTCAGTAAGACTTATTGAACTGAATCACTTAACTATGCAGCACTTTATTGTGCCCTGCTTTAGAGAGTCTCTGCAAGGCTATGGAATCAACAATGTGCCGGCACTACACGAGTATCCACAGTCACAATGGTGCTGTCAGCTCTCGTCACTAAAACGCCGATAGAGGGCTGAGGACAGAACAGATGAAGCAGGCGTGGTAATTTAAAGCCCCGTGGGGTGACATAAGGCAGTTAATACACGGTGGGGGGATGAAAACCTCTCTTGGAGAAACTCTATTGATGTGTTTGACAGTGGCATCTGGGCTAATATTGATCAGATATCGACCACATGCGCCGCTCTCGCTGTTTCTTTTTTTCTCCAACGCTCAGTTCAAAGCAGCGGCTGTAATTGCGTACATACAGGGAAAAAGGGTTTGCATAGAGACAATGCAAAAATTGCTTCCTGCTTTAAATACAAGTCATTGATTATCAGGCCTCCGCGTGAATTGCTGTCAATTATTTGGCTGGCTTAAGGCACTCAGCTTGCCGCCAGCCTGCGATCTTTACGTGGTGATTGCTGCCGATGTATAGGAGGAATTTTTGTGAATGGAACGGCTTACTTCGAGAGCGGCACTAGCGGCGAATTATTGCGGTGATTAACTGCATTCCCCTGACAACGTGACACATTCCTGAGTTTAAAGGGAATCGAACATTTCATCCGACACACAGTGACTGCAGCCTGCTATCACAACATTTGCGTAGCAGTTAGCAGCTAATTTAGCTTGTTGCCAGTCCTGTCAGTCAATATCCAGCAGGTGTGTCCAAAAAAGTATAGTTGTCTGGTGAGTACAGTGTTTCATTGCCATCATATCAGCTGATGTCACAACATACTGTGGCTGCCTTTTGGAGTTCTGAAACAAAAGTGACACCTAAGATCAGGCATGTTAAACATAAAGCTGGGTGATTTTTGGCAAATTAGGACACAATTTTTTACTCATGCGACTATTTTGGGGATCAGGTGGTTGATACGTGGCGACCACCTCCCCATCGATCAGATAAAAATCAAACCATTTGATCGTACCTTATGAGGTTAGTGCAATGCTGAAGCAGTCTCACAAGACAGTTTAGCTCAACCTATCACACTACACATTCGCGAGCACAAATACGGAAGAGAAAACAAGGATAAGATAAGACAAAGATAGAGCAGCATGGCGTAACGTTCTTGACGCCTTTTCTTTTTTGTGTCTGCACATAGGACGGTACAGACAGCCAATGCACTTCCCCTAGTTGTCCATTCTCAGCAAGTCACAGGAGAGAATCTGTAAACATCCATGCATTTCATACTTCCAGCTTCTACTCCTTCGTCGTACTTGAGATTCCGACATGTCGTATATGGACTTACAGTCTAAGTAGTGGTGGGCTTTTGAGGTTTCATGAAACATTGTCTTCGTTTTCAGAACCCGCTAGGTGGCACTCTCTGCTCTAAAATCCTTGGAGTTGAACATCCATTCCTTAACATTTTCAATCCGGGAGCGCCACCTACACTGACATTGAAGAGACCATCCAAGCGTTGGATCGTACAGTGTGGGAACAGGAATCATGTGTAATTGTGATTCACTCGTACAGTACAGTATGTGCAGCAGCTGAATAATGCACTTTAAAGAACCACACAGTATATGCCCAGTTTTAGGCCCATAATCCCCGACTAGTATGGACCGTGACATATCCTCATATAGTCTCCAACAGCTCATAAGTAGATCACTCCCACTTCTACAATCCCCAGATGCATTTAGTCCAGCTAAAACTCCTACCCTGTACAAGATTTAAATCCACTATCCACTCCTGGATACTTAGCTAAAAACCATTCAGATCCAGATGCCTTGTTTTCCCATAGCTATCATCAGTAATATAGTTTGCCATCCATTAAATCCAAAAACATCACAAGACATGGAGTAGAGGTTGTGTAGCACAAATAAAGCCTTATCTTGCTGGTGGATTGCGAGAACACAGACATTGCCTCCTGCTGGGTCACAGCAGAAACCCCTCACTGGCACAGAGCAAAATCAAGCTCAGTACTGGTGAGACGCACGCCTTTCACATTCTGATTCATCTATCGTTGCTGTGAGTTAACACTGCAACTAAGGACATGTACTCTCTGGGTAGCGAGTCACATCTCCTCCCACCACCGTCCTCACCAGGACCCTCTTGACAAACCTGCAGTTGAGCTTTTACACCTCACCATCGGCGCAGTGACGGCTCACCTCTCAGGCGTGAGGGTTTTCAATGGGAGAGCGAAGCTCAGCAAATGGCGCGTGAAATAAAAAAGTGACACACGCCCCAATGAAACCTAATAAGACATCACATTACAAAGATGAGAAACTCCATCATTACCATGGCAACTGAGAGCTCACAGCCTGAGGGCTGGCAGAGTGACAAGAGTGGAACGGGTGAGGGAGAAAAAGAAGGAGGAACAACTCGGAGAAGAAAAATGGACGTAGGAATAGATTGAGAGGATATTGACAGTTGACTTCCTCTGATTGAGTCATGCACAAGATGACAGCGGCAGCCTCCTCAGTCGTTTCAGTCATTTCAAAGAGTGTCCAATGCAATGAGTGCTTTCTCCAAACACATCACATTTGTGAGACTCAGGGGTTACAACAACCCTGCTATACTGCAGACTTCACAATATGCTTCAAGAACAGGATTAATAATGTACGCAACTAATCCAAAACAATAGTTTGAAGAGGGTAATTTAGGTTTTTTTCAAGATGGATTTTGAATTTGTTGGTGCTCTTTTATGCAAGCGTAATAATAATATTGCCAAAATAAATATGTATTATCATTTTTTATCATCACTTAAGTTCTAACATCTATGCACACTTACGATAATTGCAATTTTAATATGCCATAGAAGTTTTCCCACATTAAACAAATGGTTTGCCCATACTTTGTGTGGCATTGCCTCAACTGGCAGTCCAGCTTTGATCACAGTATTCCATCAACCTTAAGGCCAAACAATTTTCTGTTATTGTGTCATGACTCTAGCTTCTTTGCTGCATAAAACTGCAAGTATTGTAGTCAATAAATGCACTTTTCATCATGTGTTCTCATTTTTGACAAGTACAGTTTGTGCAAAAACTAAGCAAAGTGTTCTTAAAGTGAGAAAGGATTATGTGCTTCATGTTGCAGGAAATTGTTCTGTTGTATTCATTCGTGGACCCTCGTACTTTACTCTCACAGTCCAGAAAGTTTGGTTTATGTTCCTAGAAATTCAAACTTCATTCTTTTGCAAGTTTGTTTTATGCCTGTTTTCTGCAACGGTGCTGACCGTCATTGTTTCAGCACGCTCTAAATCACCTACGTGACTTGGCACTTTACGTGTGACAAACTGTTATGGAACAATATGGGCCACCAGCATGGCGCCTTTCAAGTGGCACCGTACCCAAAGTTGAACTCTGCCGACAAGTCACGGAACATAAACCAATCAGAGACTGTATTTTCGGTGACATACTGCATATAGAGAGGAAACTTTCATCTAGAAGAAAAAGAGGCCACAGTAGGAGAAGCAAATAGTAGCAGTTGCTAGCAATCACATCTCACCCAGCTGCTTCTAACTGACACAGTCTCCAAAAACGTGCTTTTAATATACTACTACAGAAGAGGCTACAAGTCTGACATTCCAATCCGTCATGTCGACTCTCCAGGTCTGTCATTCCGATTCGTCATGTCGATTCTCCAGTGGCCTGCCCCCATAAGATAGACCTACTTTTGTACCACGGGTTGAGAGGCGGCTGTGAATTCCTGTCCATCGATCATAGTGGTGCGGTATCGCAACACGTGATGCCAAGTGGATACCAACAGATTGCTAGTAACGCAGGGCATAGACAGACACTCATTCTCATGTGTAAAAATCTGAAACAAAAACTTGTTGGCGGAGAAATATCCTACATTTTTGTATAGGTTCTTTTATGGTGGAGATAAAAAGCCATCATTTTCCACCAAAAAGAAGCACATTTTAGGGAGGCAAAAAAACAACATCCCCACTAAGATTCACCCCAAACCCAGTCTTCAGCAGGACAATAAACTGGACTGGGCTCGGAACACTGAGGCCCTTTACAACAAAGGACAGAGTCGTCTCTACTTCTTGAGGAGGCTCAGGTCCTTCAACGTCTGCAGGACAATGCTGAGGATGTTTTATGAGTCGGTGGTGTCCAGTGCAATTCTGTTTGCTGTGGTTTGCTGGGGCAGCAGACTAACAGTGGCGGACACTAACAGACTCAACAAACTCATCCACAAAGCTGGTGATGTGGTGGGGGTGAAAGTGGACTCCTTGGAGATGGTTATGGAGAGAAGGATGCTCCTGAAACTAAGGAGCATCCTGGACAACATCACCCACCCCCTCCATCAGCTCCTGGTCCAATACAGAAGCACGTGGACCAACAGACTGAGACGACCCATGTCAAAGACCGAGTGCCACAGGAGGTCCTTTCTTCCTGTGGCTACAAAAACTTGCAATTCATCCCTGAAAAAATTACAATTCTTCTTGAACTGCATTTTCTTGCACATTGTTTCTTAGCTCTTTGGTATAGTTTTTTTGCACTTTATAATATTATTTATTTTTTAATTTATTGTGATGTGTGCGGAGCACGTTACGAACACAATTTCCCTTGGGCTTAATAAAGTTTTTCTGATTCTGATTCTGATTCAAACCCACCCTCTTGCAGTGAGGCTACACTACCCTGCCATGATGCCTGGCACTGATGGGTCAAATCGCATGTCTGGTTACAGCAACTGCTCATGTCTTCATTCATCACTTGTGCGGTTGGTTACCTCATATATAGTGGTTGCTATTACATGACTATGACGGTCCAAAGCGAGATCTTGAGTGGCAGGATTTATAGCAGCACAGATGACCCATTTAACAGGAGCTCAGACTGGATCCAATGATAACCTGCGACAGAGGCTCCACACTCAGGCGAGATAAGTGAAGCATCCTTTACATTTAATCAGGGCTTTGGTTATTGGTCTGTCTTCATGAGCCACTGAAAAATTCAAAAGCCCATCTGCTCCAAACATTTGCTCCATTCATTATCTGATTCAAATGCGTCAAGAATTTCAAAAAAAAAATCCTTGCGCAGGATTTCGCAGTGCTGAAACTGCAGTAATCTGCAGGCTGCTTGTGAAGTGAAGTGCAGACTGAGCATGGAGGAAGGCTTTCAGAAGCAGCTGCGCACCGTCCAGGGGAGCAACCAGGCTCCAGAGTGCGGACGCCGTCATTTTGAGCATCTGGAGCAGCAGGTACAGCGACCCACTAGATCTGAGTGCCAACACAGAAACCACCAGCTGCTTTTATTTTTAAACCAGACAGTAAATGAACAGAGCAGCAGTCGGCAAATTGTTATCGCCATTAATATTCAGAGGCTGAACAGCAGGAGACAGAGAGGGTGAGAAAGTGTTAAAAAGAGGTCCATTAGAGTGAAGCGGATAGTTAACCATTTCCCACTTGTGAAAGTGTGCTATTAAAACACAACAAACACTGGTGTTGTTAATGGGATTTTTCAGGATGTAGGACCTAGTTAACTGATACAAAGGCATCAGGCTTCGTAAGCCAAAAGGTTATGTTTCTGACGCTGTTGGTTCGTCTCTCTGTCTGGCTCTGGATCTAGATGAAATCTTCAGGAACAAATTCAATTTTGGGAGTGATCTGGATTACCGTCTGGACCCGGGAATGTACTTTAAAGGATACTTGGGAGATTTAGTCAGAGGTGGACTGAAGCACCTTGCAGAGGTTTGCACTCTCTGAGTGCTTTTCTAATCTTGAATATGTTCCACATGAGTTTATTTACTGATGCATACTTTATTAAAGGAAAGGAAGAACTGTCTGTTTTTATACCAGTCAAACTTAAAAATCCCTACATGATAAAATTCCTCCCTCTCTTTTCTTATTTGACCGTGTTGAGAATTACTTTGGGAACAAATTTGGACGAGAGTCCCACAGCGAAGCGACACTGACCGCAGATGCCGCACTCTCCGACAACCAATAATTTCAATTTCCATCTTGTTATCAAATTAAAATTTAAATCAATTAGTGGGAGTGTGAAGGGTGTAAAGCTGCTCGCTTTCCTCACTTGACATATTGGAGGAAGCAGAAGTTTAGCAGTCAGCATATTCATTCAATATTTCATATCACTGCACTCAATTATTTTACAATTGCACGCTTAGATTTTTGACTATGGCAAAGCGGCAAAAAGTTTATTAAGCATGCTGTCTGGAGGAGAGTGTGCTCTGAGAAGACTGGGGCGGATGATCCAAGTTGATTTGGAAGTGAGTCCTAAAAAAGCACTAGAATTGCGTGTGTGTGAGGAAATCAAGTCTCAGGTCAACCGCAACTCCTTTACCTCAGCTCCGGCCACGAGTGGCTGTGTAGCTGAGGTTCACAAAAAGCATGGCAAAGTGCTTCGATGTACAAATGGGTGTACATGTCCCAACCTGAGACATCTATGTCAGTCTTACTCCATCATTTGTCACTATGGTCCATCATACTTCTCCAAAAATGTACCCTCATTCATCTCATGCTGGTGCTGCAGCATCTCGTGCATTCTTTAGCAAAGTGTTCAAGTTGTCCTCCAGGTTCAACGTTCTGCGAGCCACACTTGAAACAGTCACAGTTGGGTCTGTAATTTTTTTTTTACAATAATCAGACTTGTCCAATCACTACCATCCTCATCCAACACTACTTATAGGAAACAGAAACAAGGCCGACCTAACTCTCACCCCTGTACCTCTATGGTGGAAATCTGCAGACAAACCTCGACACCAAAGATGTAACGTGAATGTTGCCCTAACAACCGCTCATCTTTCACAGTCAGAAATCAGTTGCAGCACATAAGAAGTGCATAAAGGAAACTCTTATATTTAAAATATTCCTAATAAAGTACTGAAGTCAAATATAAAAAACAACTAAGCCACAGTTTTTAAAAAATCCTGGTCGAAACTTCTCTACTTATTTTATCAATGTTTTATTTTTGTTTTGTTTTTGCACAACAATAATGAAGTCGATGTGAAGATGAAAGAGTTAGAGCTGAAGGTTGGAGGGGAATAAGTCCAATAGAACCATTTCTTTGGCTCATTGTTATAGCCAACTCTATACAACTGCTTCTTAAACTCTTCTTAAACTAGAAAAAGGATCAGTTAAAAAAAATCTCACTGGCTCTAAAGAAACTTTGCACAATGAAACTGACAATGAAGATTAGATTTTTGAAACAAGTTTCTCCAGCTTTTACTGTCACAGTTCCAACTTCCTGGTAAAATATAATCTCTGATTCCAGCAGACATATGGAGATGAAAAATTTTTTAAAAGAATGTCATCCTTGAGGTGTGTGTGCGGGTGTTTTAAAGGCTGC
Organism: Synchiropus splendidus; assembly: GCF_027744825.2. Classification (NCBI taxonomy): domain Eukaryota; kingdom Metazoa; phylum Chordata; class Actinopteri; order Syngnathiformes; family Callionymidae; genus Synchiropus; species Synchiropus splendidus. The sequence continues at coordinate 19,942,582 of NC_071340.1, forward strand.
ATGAAGGCTTTTCGGATTACAAAACAATTGGGCGTGGGCAGGCACTACTTTAAAAGAAGTATACGTGAGTTACCGTTCATCAGAATACTTGTATTAACTGATCCTACTGGAGTTTTTTGCCAAATCTTGTGGCAGAGGAGCAAACATAGCTACAGCTAGCTAACAACACCTGACGTTTTGAGAGATTTAGATTTGTTTTCCAGTGTATCATGTTACTAGTTGGTAAACCAATATCCAAGAATATCACCATCAGTTTGAAACGCTTGGTGGATGGCTATAGATATGTTGCTGACAAACTTGTCAGACAAGCACGTCTGAGTTTTTAGTACCGGAGGAAGCGTGTATGTGAATGGACAAGGGTTTTCCAGCATGCAACACCAGTGTATTCTGAAGAGCATTTGGAACAAGCCATGCTTTAATCCACCTATTATGAATCAGTGTACCATCACTTCCTGCAGGGGCTTTTCTTTAATGTAGAGCAAGTGATTTAGCTATTACAATATTTAACAGCATCATTGCATGTTGCTTCATTAGTTTATATCAGCCAGAGCTGAAGGAAGCAATAAAAGCAAGTTTTACATTATGTGAAAAATATTTATTTTTAAATAACCACTTTGCATTCCTTCGTGGGCGGAGGCACAAGCGAGAACAGAAGATGACACTCTCGCCTCCGTGAATGAGATGCGGCGCCATTAAAAGCCGTTAACATGACAGACGGATGGATACGAAGGAGCTGGCAGTCGTGTGAGAGAGCCTGTCTGTGTTTGTGCACTGCATTAGCCCACGGTCTCTCTGGCTAAAACAAATATGAGGTGCATGCAAATGAGGCTGGAAGTACCTCAGGTAGACGGCGCGCTGTAGGGCGCCAGATATTTTCATATGTATGCTAAAAAATGTTGACCAAGCGGGTAATGAATGTCATATGCAGTCACGACGTGTGAACTAGATTATTGGGAGAATAATGGCATTCAATTATGCATTTAACTGGCGAACTGGCGACCGAACAGTGTGTCGGGACAGCAGATACCGATGGGCCATTAAGTTAAGTCTTTCCTCCTTTTGCTGAGCAGGACGAACTTGTTGCTGAGGCAACTCTTATGTTGCATCATGAAGCGAGCAAAACAGACCGTGGCGATACAAGCTGCAGATTATTATAGCTCTCTAACTGTACAAGACTTTCAGCAAAACCCAATTACATCTTATGCTTGCATCAGCTTTTTGATCATGTTTCCATCTCTTCTGCATAAATCTGCGTCCAGGTCTGAGGAGTGTAAGACAGAAGTGAAAGATAAAAACTCCGATCTGGTTCCTTTGGTCACTACTAGGCTTGGAAACTTGGAGCTGTGTCTTGAATCTCAGCTCTTCTCAAGGACCGATCGATCTTAGCAAGAACTGATGTCACACTCCTCAGCGAAATGACTGCACCAGGAAGTCGTAACTTGTTTGCATGCTTGTTAAATCTGTTGTTGATGAATAGTCTACATCACTTTGTTTCATTTATCGTTTATGAACACGGTTGCCAGACTGCAGATCAGCATCTAGCGTGACATTCCAAGATAATTCTTTGTTGTACGGAATTTTAATTTAGGAACGGTTCATTTGCGCCTTCATTAGTTTTTGTTTTCCGATGAGACGGCGACATTTGTTGGCAGCTTCTGAGGAGCTCAGGAGTTGTGAGCGTTGAATCCCTGAAGCGTTCCACCTTCTTGTCAATAAAAGGAAAAGGAAAGAGGGGAAGAAACTCTTGTTGGTGCCACAGCATGACATTTAAATTTGAATTTGTATCAGGCCGGTTAGAAAAAGGTGGCAGCCGTTGAGCCTAATGGGTCATTAGTAAAGTTCAGGCTGATGCAGCGCAACTCCAGATGAATCGCTCTCATCAGGAAGATCCAAGCCAAATCTCTTCACATTTGTAAAGCTAGTCAGATTTAAGTGCACCCTGTGGAGTTTGCTCATTTACTGTTACTGATTACTTTCGGTGCCTCTCTCCAAAACACCTTGTTTATCCCTGAGGTTATGTCAGCGTGCTGATGAGCGATAATTCTGAAGGGAGCATTTTTTGACCTTAAATTAAGGCCCTGAATATCCAGACCTGCACAGACGTCTCAGCCTCACCAACATGAGCCTCTCAGCAGTGATGTGAAACAGTTGAAGCCATGCGCCTTCAATAATCAATTATTGATGCATTCGAAGAGTCAGGCTCAGCGTGGATCTGATGCTGATATAATATTCCACATTTCTTTTTTGCCGCTGTTGGAGTCACAGAGAAACTCAAAGTACACATGGAAAGACTTTGACCTGGTTAACTCTGACAACTATTAAAAACAATTTGTATCCAGATTTCAAATCAATCTAGGGAAGTAAAGTCTGTGGCTGGTGACTCACTCTCCTGACAAACACACGGGAACAAAGTTTGGAAAGTTATGGATATTCATTGCACATGTTGGGAGTTCTAAATCAGTGCGCCCAATTATTATTATTTTTAACACAGCTTGAAGTTTACTCCAACACAAAAGCACAACACGTCCCTATGTAGAGGTGCAGAGAAAAGCCCAATTGGGGGATGCTCGGTCTCCAGGATGTAATAATATAATTTCATATAACACACTTGTTTTAATACCATAAAAACTAAGTGGAATCCACAAAAAGTTGTGCTCAAGGACACCAGGTGTGATCATCCACGGTTCCCTATCATAGCTATGACTTTTCAAAGGGGCGCATGTAACTCAACCTCCAGCGCTATACACCCTGCCATAGACAGACGTGATAATATTTGGCTTGGTCTTTTTTTGGGGAACAACTCAGTGTGTTATTCTGGCATGGATTCTATACCAGATGCCCTTGCTGATGAAGCCCCTCTATTTACCTGGGGTTGAACCGGGAATTGTGCCCTAGAAGTCAGCGTAGTAGGCCCACAGCCAGCAGGGAGGATCGCAATTGTCACACCAGATTCGTCAAAGTGACGACCTGGTTCATAAATGTGTGAACGCAAATGACAAAAGAGAACGTGTGATGGCCGCAGAATAATAAAGATGATAATTGCTACAGCGAATTATCTGAAGTGCCTTTTCTCCTATATGCAAATGAGCAGTTCCACTGTAGGTTCAGGAATGCCATTTTGTAATACGCTGATTCACTGTCCACTCAGTATATACTACACATACAGCATATACATCTATAAAATTCATTTCTTTAATTTTTCGACACACACATTGATACTTCTACATTTTCTTTGTGATTCTCTCTCATTCGCAGACATTAACAGTTTAGTGGCCCAAGTCGAACTCAAGGCCCAGGGGCCGAATCTGTCCCACCAAGTCCATAAGAGCTATGAATGCATCAAGATTAAAACAAATTCAAAACTAGTTTAAAGTGCACAGAGAATGACAATATCATGACCCAGAGTTATTATGCATAAAGCATTTCACTTCGACCAGCTGTAACTTAACAAGCAGAGATGATAAATATCGAGAACTGATCCAGAAAAATTCTGAAAATGAAAACAGGTAGAAGGCAATTTGGTGAAAGGTGGGAAAGAAAGACGCTTCAAGTCACTTGAGTTTGGTCTTAACGGCCTGTACAGATATGTCACATGATAAAATCTGCACAGGCTCAGCGTCTTGAGTCATGTTCTTTCAGAGCTCATGATAACAAATGGAGTCGCAGCTTCTGAACAGCTAGTTTTCATGTCATTGCTGTGGCCGTTTCATTTTAATTTGACACCTTTGTCCTAAATTATTTCCACCGTCCACTCAAAACAAGTGGAATGCACTTGCCTCAAGTGAGCTCAGTTCATCAAGAGGCACCTATAATAAAGACGTTTCTTTCATTCATGTTTATGCATGATTAGCCAGGCCTTGAAGGCAAAATCAAGACGGAACTGTTAAATTGTCTGACCTTTCCAGTGAGAGTCAAAAACTCTGCATGAGCCCCTTTTTTTTGCCTGTATACAGATTTCCCTGACATTGAGTTTTAAAGTCAATATCGGCTTTAATTAGGCCACAATGTAACAAAAGCAACACTCCATCCACCGTAGTTAGAATCATCCACATCTAGAAAGCAAGCAGTCGCACAGAGAGAGAGAGAGAGAGAGAGAGAGAGAGAGAGAGAGAGAGAGCCGAGTGCTTTAAAGTCAGGAAATCAAGACGGGTTTCCTCATCAAAGATCTCGCTGTTGTGCTCATGAATAATTGAAAGACATTGTTATTTACCTTTTCCTAAAGTGCTAAAACAAGTTTTAGTGCTGCCAATGAAATGACAACTTTTCTTAGAGAAGAAGGGATATCTATTTGGGAAGAAGGGGATTAATAAAACAGCAGCAGTCTCGTATTGTTAGCTGCTTTCTGGTGTCATGCAATACTTGGGGAGCAGCTTCAACAAAAGATAGAGGGATCGTCAGCGGAGTTGGAGGATGATCATCAGCTAACCACAATGTGCTTGCAAGTCAAGAGTGGACAACAACTTCTAAAGCAGACCTGGGCAGGGTGCGGCCCGTGGGCCATTTGCGGCCCCTTGCCTGTGTTTTTGTGGCCCTCTCTTTTGCCAACAGTATATACAACACATTCATGACTAAATTTTTGTTTATCATACGATAAATCTGTTTCTTCTGTTCTGCTAGTCACAATGCGGACAAATATGAATTATTAAAAGGGAACAAGACAGGATGGGACATGAGGAACCGAGGAAACTTTAAAAGGAAGAAATATTCTAGAGAACGATGAACACTTTATAACTGCTTCTCATTAAATACTAATGTTGCCTTTATGGGAAAAAAAAGTCAAATTCAGTCTGCCTTCAGGTTACCTTAGATTAAATTAACATGGCATTTTGCTGAACATAAATTCATAATAGCATTAAAAGGCTGACCATAATTGTAAATTCATTGATCACGCAATAATGCAATTTGCCTTGAGTAAGCAAAATTGGCTTAAAGCGAATACTGACAGTAGTGGATGATTATCTGACAGACACTTCTTCAGCGCTGGATGAGAGACTAATGTATGTGGAATTCACTGGAGCAGCGAGTGTTCTTCACAGGCGTCGGCTCTTGGGGCTGCTCGAACGTTCAGTGCTGCTGCCCAGGAAACATAATGCATGTCTTGCTCCACTGCCAGGTGTCAGGGCCGAGCAGAGATTTGACACGGGCTGAAGCCGTGACAGAAGGTATATTAAAGAAGCGGTAAGAGGGTGAGGAGTGAATCATCCCCTGAGCGGATGAGAGGAAGAATAAAAGGCTGTGCTATGAAACACTTGACAGGAGGAGCGTAGTGCCATGTTTATGGGTCACTTGAAGCAGACGTCTGCTGATATCAGAACATCACTCTATTTTTCTGCTGTGACAGTGTTTGAACTACAACACAAAGGTCTGAGTGTGTGACACATTTGCTCAGCTTCCTCTGTTTTATCACTTCGGAAACAAATGGATGCTGCATGAGGAAGAGAAGAATGAACGGCAGTGGAATCAATTTGTTCCTGGCACAGTGTGGGAAGACTCCTGCCAGTTGTGAAGAGCAGACGCTGGTTAATGGCCTCCTCTTTTGGGTGAAGTGGCACAGTGACTCATAATGCTTTCTACTGGCACTGAGAGATTCTGGCGCCCTCATATGCAATGACTTTACCGCTCTTAACACCCAGTGATTTTGAAACAAAATCTCAGAATAATAAGTACTTTGAGCTGTCTTTTCTGACATCATTTTTTGGCAAGAACCTTATGGAGCAACACATCGTGCCGTCTGAATAGCACGCTGACAACAAAACAATGCTTTACGAGGTCAATTTAAAAAATACACGGACACACATCATTAAAACTGGTCCGAGAAATACAGATTTCACTTTGAGGAACTCCATTGGTCTTCTTTCACACCTCGTGCAGGAGTCATGCTGAGTAACTTAACACAAATTCTAGTGAAAGATTGCAGACAAACTGAACAAAATAAGTCTTGTCTGGGTGAAGCTTGTCCATTCAGGAGAAAGAGCTGTTCCTCTGCATCGACAGGTTCCTCAGTCACAGATGTATTTCAAGTCTTAAAAGGGTGAATATTAAGTTTTCTGTCATGTTACTTTTTTACGTTCTTGAGTTTGACATGCCTGGCTTAGACTGCAATAGTTTCCAAAACTTTATAATATTTTGAAATCAGTATACGAAATGGAGAAACGGGAACAAAGTGTCAGGCCAGAAATTATAATAATAATAATAATAAAATAAATAGAAGAAATCCCTGGCAGTGAACTAAAGATAACCAAGTCATTCTGTGCTACTTAAAGTTTCGTTTGATCCAAAATAGAACATTCTCCTGACGCATTTGATCATGAAATTAGACCAATTGACGTAACATGGGGCATGGGGCCTTTGCCAAACACAGTGCTTTGACTCAACATTGACTCAGAGACAAAGATTTTCATTTGAGATGAAATAGCTTTAGCTTCAATCACACCATCACGTAGGTGATGTTTGGACTTGCTCGACCGTATAGTTGGATGGCTTAACTCTCAATGACGTAGAACTAAGTAAAAGTTTGGCGGATATTTCATACATGCAAGCCTAATAAAATGAGTTTTAAAGGTGGACCGACAAGTATGTTTCAGATCAAAGGGAGGTCAAGGCAATGTCCATAAATGCAAACAATATCTTCAGCAGCTTAATATTTTGGGATGTGGGTGTATTATCTTTTAATGTCTCCACATTTCCTTCCTGTGACGTGTTTTTATGATTTATTTTAGCTTTTTTTTTCCTTTATATCTGCTGTTTCCTTACGATGGGCCACCAGCCCATAATAGGCAGCCATGATTGGGACCTGTGAACAAGCGAAAGTCACTTTAAACTGTATTCAGCGCTGCTTTCTTAAACTGTTGATCTAGCAGTTGAAAAAGTTTCCTTGCTGTCTGGCGTCCTCCAATATAAGTAACAGAATTAGAGTTGGAACAGCCTGCCTGAACTGGCTGCTGCTCCCTTCCACTGAGAAGTCAATCGAGGTGATGTGGACAACAAAGACTGGCTCTTGGCTGCCTCCCTTTGGAGGTGTTCCCAGCAAGGGACTGGGAGGAGACTCGCTCCAGGATTCACTTGTATTTGGGTTTCCCCCATCAGGATTTCGCAGAGAGCAGCTGGCAAACAGTACACACACTGTTCTACAACACCTTTGACACCACAACATCCCTAACAAGAGTTCGTGAATTGTTTGACTAAGTTTGAGATCATTAATGGAATAACAGGGATTTTTTTAAATACATGTAAGTGGATTACACTGAAACAATCCACAGCATATAACAATCAGGATTAATGAGTAATACTTTAATGAGCAGACAATGAAGCCTCTGTCATTCAACATAATAAATAATCAGTGACCCAATAACCCTGAAACTCAACAACCTCGAGTAAGAAGAACAACAAGCATCTTACAATGCGTCGCTATTAGCTGTATGTAAGTTATGATCTGGAATTTGTTGGGAAATTCCAAAAACCTGCACCAGAAAAGATGAAATAAAGGTTCATTTCACTCCTGCAGATGCCAGAGATAACAACTACAACTTCAGGGTTCCCTGCTACCTTAGCTTCAGTATCAGCCCGCGTGGGGACAATACATTCCTAAATCAAAGAGGGGGCAATGTTTCACGTATACATGCTTTTGTCTCCACCCTAAACAGGCCACCATATCTCCTTTCTAGACCAAGAAGCTGAACAAATCGCTTGGCTCTTCGAGGTACATCAAAGGAGGATATAAGGTCACTACCCCATCTCTACTGTTCAGTTAGTGTTGTTGCCAGTGGTCTTGTGATCTGATCAGCAACAGAGGTTCAGAACACTGCTGGATCTGATCATTTACACAAGCCATTGTAACCTCATTACCGTCCCAATCCCTCGAAACCACAATCCCTTGACAAATTGTCTATCTTTACAGTAGATTTGAACTAGAGCTTCACACAAAATAGACCTCGTGCAGCTTAACATACAGAACTGTCGTCTGATGTACACAACTGTCGTCAAAAATTAAGTTGAAAGACATCCATTTCTATTAACAAGTTTGAATCGCAGCCAAAAACAACCAATTTTGTTTCAGGGGACTAGTCAGCACATGACGTGTAGAGGGAGCTAAACACACCGACACGACTGATCACAGCACAGTGTGCAGTCATTAAAAAAAGAAAGAAGAAATAAAGGTAATATGTCAAACATTGTTGTCACTTCTCAAACTGTGCTTTCAGAGGTGACTTTTGCTTTTGATGTGACCATTGTGAAATGATCCCATAGGTTCAACGTTTTGTCTTAGAGCCTCGGCCATTTCTCCTCTTACCGCGGGTTGTCCTCACTTGTGCGTGCTATGGCGTCACCTTGTTACAAAAGCCATGTTGACACATGAAGCCATCAGCCGCTAATATAAAAGTTGACCTCAGTCACCTATAATGACAAGTTGTTCTAGCCCACACATTCACACTGTTCTCTCAATCTCATCTCATCTTCTCTGATTTATTTTGCTGACGGAAGACACCTGCATAAGACATAGGGCTGGCGATGAATCGACCTTAAGGACTGTGGAAAATGTCTGGATGATCTAGATAACCTAGATCACTCTGTTTCTCCATTTAACACAGTCTCACTGGCTACTTGGACATTCCTGTCTTCCTTGTCCACTTGAGGTCGCCATGTTTTGAATCCGACCAATGTTGGCGAAGATGTGCCACTCCAACATATATATGTCTTATACTAAAATTGAGTACATTTTTTTCGACTCATTGAGAAGACGTGTTGTTTGTTGGTGTTTTTGGCAACTGTCAATAAGGATCACAGTGTTTGTGGCAAATGGTTTTGACAGAGTGATTCAGAGCATCTACTTTATTTCATTTCCGTTGTTGTTATAGAATGTACGGTTGTATTTCCCACATTTGTAGAGAGTTAATTGTGTGTATTTTCTTTGTTGTGTATAGTTTCTATGATATTTTAACTTAATGTACTGTTTTTGGATTAATGTCAATTCATGTTTTAACAGTAGTAGTTTCTACACTCTTCATTACAGATGCTTCAAAACCTGGCATTTTGAAAACAATCTTTAAAAAATTGAGAATAATCTAGATCTAGTGATATGAAAAAAAAATATTCAGATTGCGATCTTTTTTTTGTCCATGTCACCCAGGCCTAGTTAGAGAGTGTGCGGTTGTGATTCAGCTAATTGTTTTAAGCGTTACTTAATGCCACTAAATATGTAATCATGAGGAGAAGGTGACAGGTTGTATTCACAGTAGTAGTGTAGCCAACATCTTAATGTGTCTTAACTACCATTCCTACACTGAGAGGAACTTCATTATGACTGGAAACAATTAGTGTGAGCAACGTATATGTGATGGGCTCTCAGTCTCCAACAGCACAGTCAATAGCCTGGAAATGGAAACTCTGTTCTAATCACTAATGAGAAAATCGTGGAGGGGCAACTGAGAGGAGGGGAACTAGTCACCGGGGACGGGCGAGAAGCCGAAAAACAAGCGGAAAGTGCTGCCGAGCGCTGTAGGATGGAGCTACCAGGCGGCTATCGGATTTAAATCTCCATGTAATTGCCTTCATATGAAGCAGATGAAACATAAACCCTGCCACGGATCCGACTTACTGCACTTCACACCATCGTCGTCTCCAAATGAAAAATATTTATGATTGACCCAATCAGCGCAGTCATGGATTAGACCCGCATCCATATCGGGAACCAGCTCAGCAAGCAGCCAACAGCACATGAGGGAATTCTTCATGAAGCCCACTCAGCACCTGTGGTGGCGGAGGCAACAAAAGCCGCCACTAATGCGAGCTGTTCACCTGAATTCCTCCGTGTCTCTGTTTTAATGATAGCCTAAACTCCATTTCCCTCCTTCTCATCTCAACAGAAATCAATAATAAGGAAACAGCCGAGTTTATTCGGAGCAAGAGCAATTTCAGTCTGGACGGCGGCGCAGCGTGGAGGTATTTTATGGTGGTAATGCCAGTGCCCTGCAGGCTATGATTGGAAATTTAATCAGCAGACCTGGGAAATAGCCACATGCTCTTTTCGACCATACTGAGTTTATAAAATCAGAAGCCTCAACAGACCAGTAAATTAAACCCAGAGCTTGTGGGGGGGAGACACAGCTTCTTTGAAATCACTGCTATTAATAAAGATTTTATGTGATCACGATATTTATGCCCCCTAGCGATGGCAAGAAAATAAATGTCCGGGCTTGAATCTGCTTCATTTGCACGCTGCTTAGTGAGCGATGTGTTATTGGTCCTTACACCTTCACATCCTGTTTCCCTAGCAATACCATTGTGAATTATTGATGTTCCAACCATGGCCCCCTCCCCTCCCTCTTTTAGTGCTTACACACCAAGCTCCTCTGCAAGGATCCCTCAGCTTGACAGAGTCTCCTAGGAACACTCACCACGAACAATCCCAGTGACAATAACCAATAAAAAGCAGGGCAGGGGGAGGGACAAGATGCACCGTGACGTTTAAATCAATTGTTTTGTCTTATGATTTTTAATCTCTCTTTATTACGTCTCCACTGCAAAGCCTGGAGGAACATATTGCTTTCTTTAAGCGCTGAGGAAACGCTACTCAGTGTTGCGGCTTAAGTGTAGATGGCACATTTTCGGTCTCAACGTTAACACAGCCTGATGCTCTTTGTGCGTGGAGAGTGTCACTTATTTGCTATTGTGTCATCCCCAGATCTCCGTCTGCAAACAGTGTGCTTAAGAGTGTATGCAGAAGAAAAGGCGCAGATGTGTGTGAATTCCCAAGGTCTCTGAAAGCATGTTTTATAACTCTGCATCATAGAGGTTGAGGAGGGGGCGAGTCTTGCCACGCTCCACAGTAGAAATCCACAGTAGCTGATGCATTTTCACATCACTAACAGGTTTCACGACACCTTTTGCTCCTCATTGGCTAATTGACAGTGTATGTTATTGACTTGAAATGGAATTTGAAACCAAATATTCTCTAAATACAGTTTCTTGGATGATTAGGAAAAGTCATCTTTGAGCTTTAGAGACGTATGTGTACTTATACCACCTCAAAATGAACTACATATCTGCCAGACTAATGTAGCCTGAGAGGCTAGTCTTGCAAATAATGAAGAAGTGAAGAAAGTGCAGAGAAGCTTATAAGGCTTTGCTATTACTGTAGGAGTGGGAGGAATCTATTATCAAAAATATCACATTTTTTGTCCTGAAAATGTCATATATCTATATTACTCAGAACCAATTTTCTTTGTCCAGAAGATGCAACATCATATCAGTTTCTGGGTGAACAGACGGTGCGCTGAGCTCAGGCGTGTCACATGTTCAACGGAGCTGCAAAAACACAAGTTAAATACAAGTGACAAGCTTTTATTTTCAAACACCAGCTATTGTCAAACGCACACCATGAACTCATTGATGGGTACGAGTTGCTGATGCTTCCACCTGGCTGCCAACTGTCACTCCACATTTCGCCAAGCGCATCACAGACTGCATTCATTATATATATATATATATATATATATATATATATATATATATATATATATATATATATATATATATATATATATATATATATTATGTCACTTGGCTTGCGTGACAAAGAAGTTTCATGCCAGTTATGACAGAGTTCTCAGGTCTGTTATTGTCAGAAGATCCTCTTGAAACTTTTTATGGCACATAAACTGCTTTGTATATTTATGAGAGTGAATAATCCTCTTTATAAATAGAAAAAAAAAAACTGATGTGAATTAAATAATAAATAATAAAATAAAATAAAATAAATAATGGGAAATGGTGTATCGTCCCTGCATGAATTGGAGTATAAAATAATAATAATAATAATACAATAACGTATACTAATAATAATAGTACTGAAAAGGTAATGATGATGAATGAGGTCTCAGCAAAATACCCGTTCGGCCAATATTAAATGAATGCAAGGTGATAAAAGCCAGTGCTTTAAAGGTGGAGGTGCATGTTGCCTTTTGGATCTCCTCTGGCAGACAACTGCAGAGTCAAGGAAGGTCCTGGCTGGGTGGTTGGGGTCAGCATTTCCATATTGTAATTGGGGGCAGGGCAAGACGGCCTTAAACGTGATCAATAAAATACTACATGTGAGGGAATGTGACAAAAAATATCATAGCTACTATTGACTATTTAAGGAAGTTGAAACAAATTACGGCTGCCAATAGTTTGTATAGCACATTTATCTTTATGCCTCAGACATAATATAAATTCAAGGTGTGTTTTTTTTCATCACAGTAATAAAAAAAAAGGTCATTAAAAAAAATGTGTTTTCAGCACTGAACAGCCTGCAGCCAAGTTGCACCGTGCATGTAAACATAAACACAGCACATGACAGATGAAGAGTCCATTAGGGGACGCGTTGTCTATCACGGTTATCATTTAGTATTCATACCTCTGTCTTCATGATGCCATTAGTCCAAACATTCGGGCGTGTACACAGAAATAATTCCCCATTAACATTCACACGTGAGAAGCATGAAACCAAGACAAGAAGTGTGATTTAGAAAAAAAAAAGAAGAGAAAAAAATGGAAAAGTTGGCATGGACATGGATGACATGTTATTTAAAGTGGCAGCTGATTTATGCTGACAAGTTTTGTCCGCTACACACCCACATCCAACCCTCGTGGGCTTCAGTCTCTATTAGCACCAGGACAGCAGGCCACTTAAACCAAATTGGATAGGTAAATATCTAACCATAAATATTGACCTGCATATTGATCCCACATAAAACTCTGGCGAAACCAAGGAGAGGAGGAATTAAAAAAGGAAGTGCACAAAGAAAAACAGGCGAGTGGGGGATTTATACTGCTTTAGACTCGGTAAGCTCAGAAGTAAATCTTTCGATGTTGACTTTGGTATCAGAAGGCGCCTGGAGCTCATCACTGGCAAGAAACAGAGTCGAGCTACACAATAAGCGAGGTGAAGCAATGGGAGAAGTCGTGAGCTGCCTCTCAGCTGTCAAGAAAAGCAAGTGTCGGCTGGGTCTGATGACAGACTGCAACAGAGGTTCATGGTATATGTGAGGTGCAATATTTTCATCCTGCATATTTAATGCCCTGAAGATTATTCGTTTGAACCGCAGTTTGTGTCCAAAATGTGATCGGAAAGAATTGAATTTCAACGTATACAACATACACAGTGAGTCATATGATGGACAGTTATATTTAGGGGCGGGTCTTAATAGAAAAACACTTCACATCCTTGGCTTCGGGTTTTTATGGTAAACTACAACAGAACTTTTAATCTTATTGCAGTCTGGTTTACACGTTGATTTACCATTGAACTGTTTGGGCAAGACTTCTTGGTAACAAAAGCAAGATGCACAAATGAAATTCATTGCTTTGTTGCATTACAATCAATTCCAGTGACAGCTACATTTATAGTTTTCAGACCATCGCTGTGTTCGTCTTCAGGTTATTTTCCAAACAATCAGTTCAGTTTGTTGAGCAAATGGTGAGTGGAATAAATCCCTTCAATCTTCAGCACTCACTTTGCTTCATATTTAAATCAATATCCGGTGAAAAATGAACATTATTCACAAGCATAAAACCCTTCAGCACAATGTCTATATTTGCCAGACAAGCTAGAGAGAATGCAGTCACGACGCCTTCAGGTACAACAAGGACCTGGACAGAGAGAGGAACAGAAGGGGACAGAAGAGCAGTAAAATATCTGCGGCACGTTAATTGTTCACGAGAGGGAGCATACAGGCGAGCAGAGCTGTGATGAATGGTCTCATTTGTGCAATGAGCGAAGCCCCGCCTAACTTGTTTGCGATCTATCGCCAGTCAGGTGTTTAAAAAACGCAGTGAATCGCCATCTTTTTCAGAGAGATATGGCACATACAAAGAAATGATATTTGTATGAGCTGCAAAGTGTCTCAAACACCACAATAGTGGTCAAATGATTTATGCCAACCACGATATACCCAGCGATGATGCAACACATTTTAGCCTAATTTTGTCAATAACACAATTAAAAGCAAGACCAAACGTGTCAAAGTTAATTTATTCATTTTCTTAATGGGGTCACACGGGTACATACACATCACTCACTCACACCTCCAGACCGTCACCAGTCAACATCTGCGTGTTTTAGGACTGCGGGAGGAAACCAGAGTGTTCAGAAGAGAACAGGGTTTCAAATAGTCGCATGTCACAACACACAATAGCACTTCAGCAGACCCGCAAAAATAAAGCATGTGGTGTCCGCAGCCTTGCCTAATAGCTGACACAGTGTCAGCCAGAGTGAGACGGAGCTTTGACAACAAACACTATAAAAGAGATGAACAACCTCAGTGAGCCCTCTGCGGAGACCCTTCCCATTTTTTAATAACCACACGCACACACAACTCATATTCTTTAGTAGGCAAACCAAAGCCTGAAGTATGATTAAGCTATGAAACATTAATGATGAGGCCCTTCCATTCTCATACAGCAATGAGTCCGCAGGGCAATTCAGGGTAATTCCTAATACTCCGGGTGGTTCTGTTCCTGGCACATTAATAAGGAGAAATTAGACAAATGCACTGAGCTGTTTATTAGGGAAAGACATGCCCCGCGAGAGCTCCAGCAGACGGGCTGGTGGAGGACAGTCTGCATAACAATCAGAGCAAAAACACACAGCCAGCTGAGGTGCACTAGACAGGGAGGGGAAAAAACAGAGGAGACGCGACACAACGCAAAATGACAACGTCGTACATTATTGTGTTAAAGCAAAATCTGTGCAGAAATGCCGTCGGACAGTTGTGAAGTGATCCGTTACAGCTTTCCAAACAGCACTTGTCTAGCCAAACGCACAGGGACCACGATGATGATATTTTATTTTACGTCTGCGAGGATGGTTCCACTGCCTGGAGATCATAAAATACTGATTGAATTTTCATAAAAGATGGGAATGGTTCCTGTTGCTTTGTAATTGGTGGGTTTTCAGTCCGTAATGTCAGTTATCTTTACCCTAGTGATGGGTAAATGAGGCTTCATGAAACTGTGTGTGCATTTTAAAAACCCATCAGATGGAGCACTCAGTTTAAAAATGATGTGAAGTTCCATGGGAATGGTTGTTCAAATTTGTATGAGGGCTCATGTGCCCATCAATACTTTACCCCATGATGTCAGTAAAGACAATCTGGACTTTCACCTTTGGTAAAATTACCAAACATGTGCTCATACTAAATTGAGTGGGTGAACTAAGCTTGAGTTTGCATCCAGTCAGAATCTTCATCCCTCCAACTCAGCAGAGCGTCCATGTGTACTACTGAAGACAATGATACATAGTGAAACATAAATAAATAACTCCTGGAATGATGGGAAAATGATTTGTGACACATATTTTGAAGGGAAAACATTTGGCACCAATGTGAATGCTGGCATTCTGCTGTTTTCTATGGCCTATGTACGGTTGCCAAGGAAGTTTGCGTTTTGCATTTGCTGTGAGCTCTCCTGGCCACCGTACCAATGTGACTAGATTAGCTTTTTATACAGGAGAATGCAGTGTAGCACATACATTAAAAGACACTGTACATTACACACACAGCCAGGAGGGGGGAGCATGAGTGGCTTGAAGTTGTAGTAGTTTCACTGGCACTGGCAAGTCATCCATGAACTGATCAGAATAGTACCAAAAAGGCAATGTCCCAACTTTCATCCAGGTTTTTAAAGCCTTTGCAACCACAAAACACAAAAAAAAAAAAAGATTTTGGCCTAGGTTTGTGCTACAACGTCTCAGCAAGTACAAGGTTCACTCTACCTGACAGGGGTTAGTTGGACCAATGCATGGCAATGGAAAATTAAACTCTCTCCGATAACAAGAGGATGAAAATGGCAACAAAGAAGCAGCAGAGAGGTTGTAATTAGTGCAATCCCCTGTTCACCTGTCGCCTGCAAAACAACAGCAGCCCATGCCCCAATAAACAAACTTGAATCAGAGCCCCCAGTGAGGAGTGAAGCATTATCACGTCTCAGGCGAAGCTCGCTGCACACACTGTAAAATCTGCAGTAAATTGAATTTACTGGCTTCATAACAGCAAAAACATGGCTTCTCCATCAGCGGCGGCGGCGGCGGCAGTGTGAAGTGAGCAGCTGTGCGCTTACCACCAATTACTCTCTCCCAAGCCTTGAGAGAGAATGGGCCATCTGAGAAGCAACACCCGGCCATCAAGCAGTCCCCGGCACAGAGGAACACTTCAAATATAAACAAAAGGCTGAGCAGAAGAAGGTGTGTCTCTCAAGAATACCCACTCGAGGTCTCATTGAAAAATCCCAAATATAAAAACGGATGATAAATATTGTCATAAATCTGTAAAATTGGAAATAATCCTGGTGTACAGAATTCCTTTTGTTACATTTGAAGATATGAAAGGGTTTCATTTGCAATTATTTGGGAGAAAATATCAGGTAGCATTAACGTTCACAGAAAGCAACACCTGGTCAAATCTGACACCCGAGAATTGAATCATTTTTTCCCCTCTATTCCCACAAATCTAAATATTTATAGCCATAATTCCGTTGTCAGTACGACTCAATCTCGAGGCACCTGACAGTTGCCTTCAGAAAAATTATTTAATAATGTATGCCTTCCTTTGCCGCACAAGTTAATGCAACATTTTCAAAGTCATAATTTCCTGCAGGATGAGAAATGGATTATGAAATAACACACATGTTTTTACTGCATATATCATTAAGAGTCAAGACAGAAAAGCAAACAAAGATGTAGCCCATTGCAGACATTCTATTCATGACCTTTGAGTGTAGCCGTCACCACTATCTCGTCCTTGTTTAAGTATGTTTCCATCTTAATTTTGGCGCAGTTGGTAATTTACTATTATTAAACTGTGATGATAATTATGTCGCCGCACATTAGTGGACTTTCAAGGAAAGACACGGATCCATGGGAATGTCGCGCCAGTTCTGAATATGCAGCCTAATCGAAAAATAACGCCCTCAAGTCCCTCGTGTCCTCAATTTCACCCATTCTCATCTGCACATCACATATCTCAAGATGCACAATGGTGTGACACCCCTTCATAAGACTTGATGGCGGCTCCATCTCTCGATAATATGTCATCTGAAATTGATATTCTTTCGTTGATAGCAGGGTAGTATCTCTTCATTATCCCCCTGGCCCCTCTGGTCCTCCCATGCTTCTTAGACTACTTTTAAAACGGGGGAAACAGGAAATGTTCCTTCTTTGAGTGACAGGAACATGGCGTTGAGACGCTGTAATCCGGGTCCAGTTCTCCCTTCATTCCCCGGAGGACGTGGCCACTATGAACGAGGGCCTAAAAACAGACAGAAAAAAAGACAGACACTCGCAAGTACTCATCTAGCCTCTTATCACCAGCGATGACCTCTCACCTCTACTCCAAAGTGAGGCTCTTTATTAGTCTGCCACATCCAATAAACGCTCTCTTATATAAGACAAAGACCCCCGCCCTCACCCTGCTGAGAGATCAGAGCAGAGGTTGAGACAGCTGTGCCAGACATTATTCCACCACATCAGAGCCAATCACGATCCACCGCCATGCTAAAATAAGCATCCAATCACAAACCAGTCAGTACAGATGGTCAGAAAACCCAGAGAGTAAAATCTCAAGTAGTTTCAAGTTCTAATTTTAGTAAGAGCTACATTTAATGTGCCAAAGTTGCATTTGAATGAAAACACTTTTTCAGTTCCTGATTTAATCTCGGCCTGAATGACAGATCAGGAGCCCTTTTACTTGAAGGAGGCCTCCTACTCGCAGTACGAACATTCTACTGGAGATGGACTTCCATCACTCACTATGCCTCTCATGCGGGTAATAAAGAGCAAGCAGTTTACATGGCTGAAATACTCTCCATTCCAACCCTCCCAAGTCAACATTGGGTTCCCAAAAAGCGCTGTCCTTGGACCCCGGTCCTCATCATTCACCCTCACTCTTTCAGCAACAGTTCACATCACCTCCACTCTACTGTATATAGATGACACAATTCCCCATAAAGCCCAGTCCCTCCCTTCCTTCCTCCTACATCCTTGGCTGCACTGTCCCACAACTTTCTTTAAGTGACATGAAAACAGAATTCCTGCCAAAGCTTGCCGCCTCAATTTTAATATTCCACGGTCCACAGTATGAGACGAGGTGCTGTACTTCACAGCAGCCTCTCCATAACCAACAGTGTAACCCCAGCTACAAATGCTCTAATGCATCATAGACCATCCAAATCCCTCCATAAACTTGACTGCCTGCATGATCATATGTACAGTGGACATACAAAACAGTCCAGTTCTAAAGCAACTCAACAGAATCTAGTGACTCTAGTTGGATTAATTTTTAATACTGGTCACATTTAAAGCCTCCGAAATATCGCTTGCAGGCTACCTTGAGGCAATCCTGGGTCTGGGGTGAACCTCTGTCCTTTCTGCATGGACTTTGTATGTTCCTTCCATTCTTATGTGGGGTACCTCCAGGCCATCCAACTGCCAGATCTCTGAACCTTGATAGTGGCCTCTGCCTTCAGTTTTCTCCATTGCCTCTCCCAGGACACCTCAGCCTGGATTAGATTCATAATATTGCTTCACTGACCCACCTGTGTTCCAGGTTCTGAGGAATATCTTCCCCTTTGTTCTTTGTTCGCCTAATGGGACTGAGCTTCTGCTTTTGACCTCAGACTTCAGAATAAAGTTGCTAGCTATGCGTCTGTGCAATTGGTTTTTGTTCACCAAAAGCCTCAAGTCTTTCACTCTCAAGTATTTTGATCAAATCCACTTTCAGTCAGCTCTCGCTCATCCCTTCTTTTATCCCACACCAAACCAAAAACCTGTGACACATCTAGTGATAAGTCGTGCAGTTGACACAGCTGGTATTGTCTTCTGTGCAATGTCTTTGCTCCGTATTCATTGCTCCTGTGTTGATCACATTGTTTCATCTGCCTTACTTTCAGGACAATGCCAAGCAGCCCACCAGCACACCTATCAAACTCCCTGACACAGAGCACATATATTGATCTGCCCAGCCATCTGTCACTGGTAACATGCCAAAACACGGGCCCAAACATCAGCGATGACAACTGCTGCTGCCTCTTTCACACCAAAATACTGAGTTAAGGCAAATCTACATTTAATAAACATGTAATCTGTTTTCACAGGGCTGACAAAAAAATAGCAAAGGTCATAGTTCTTCACTTCCTTGCGGAAGAGGATTAGGGCCAGGCAGAATTCTGACTTTAAACTCAGAATTCTGAGATTAAAGTCTTTGTTTTCTTCACAGGCTGTGAAGATACAGCTGTGAGGAGACGACATGTAATATTCATAACTGGCCATAAATGAGAACATTATTATTATTATACATTATTACTATACATTATTATATACAAAATATACGTATACTGTTTCTGTATCAGACACTACATTATTTCAGCAATTTTAAAATATGATTGGTTTCTTTTTCTTGCGCAGATAAAGTGACTGATGGAGGCTACAACTCACACAATGGAGGTTGATAAGCCAGATTTGGATGACTTCATCAAGCTGTGCATTAGACTTTCACTTAGCAATAAAGAAATACTTGCAGTAGTGGCACATCATGCTCAGACTGTTATGAGCATTCGGACTCTGAAGAGAATATGTCGAATATGTGGTCTATATGGGGGATATGTGGTTTGTATTGAAGAAAGACCCAGTCAGAGACTAAAGCACTCAGAATTCTGACTTTAATTTCAGAATTCTGACTTTTAAGTAAGAATTTTTCTTCACTGGCCCTAATCCTCTTCCATTCTTCCCTAACCCCACTATTGCCGTATCATTCTAAAGTAACCCACATTTGTGGATTTCATGCTGAAAAAGAAGCACAAAATGATCTGATTATCAGTTCAACATCTTCACATCAGACATGTTTGACATGCATGGTGTACTTTTGGGTAATTTTTTATCTCCAAAATGTTTGCTGACGTGAACACGCATACTGAACTTGAAGTTAACCCTAACCAACACATGTCAATAGGAAGGTCCCGCAGTCAATATGATCTTCAAACCAGCACGCAGAAATAATCTGACTGAGTCAAATGGTATAAGACATGTGAATGAAGCATCAGTCTGGTGTCATTTCAATAAAGCTGAAATTTTTGAAGATTGATTTTTCTTTCAAATACAATTCCCACTGAAATACAGAGCCTTGCATTTACTGATGGATTGCATTTCACTTGTAATAACAGAAACATCATGCGATATGGCCCCAAACGTTCTTGACTGCATTAAAAAAAAGTGATGGCGCACCATGCAAACAATGAGCTATGCTCCATACAGAGAAATGATCAACAGGAAAAAGCAGCAGTCTGATCACGTACTAACAAAATGAAGCTCATTATTAGTTTAAATGAGTCCATTTAGCGCAATATCTATTTGGAAAATGAGAACACCTTACTTGAATTAGTGTTTTTATTCATGAAATATTGTGTTGGTTTACACTGTGTGATTTGATTTTGCTTCAGCAACCCACAATCTTCGGCTCTCACTGCATTTGTATCTTGTCAATGGTTCAAATCGAGGGATTTCATGACGCACTACTGAAGGGGAGGGAGGGTAAAAGATTGATATTAATATAGTTGTAATATAGTCTCTTTCAAGTGGATTTCCATTTGTACTCTTTGTCACAGCTTCAGGTCTGTTCCAGCATGATCTGATGTTAAGTTCTGTCGCCAACAAGCCACTCGGGAAGATAGCCATCAGCACCTGCAGTGAGATCTGCATCTTTCTCTCAAACATTTTGCCTTGCGACAACTGCAAATAAGCCAAGAATATTAGAATAGCATTGAAATAAAAACAATTAAAGCTTAAAGTGTTGGGACATTAAGGGATGATATACTGCCGCCGCGTCTCCTTGAGTCCTCCAGCTAGCCCCATTTAACAGACCTGCTTTCTCTTATTAATTATAGGTGTCACACAAAAGATCTCAAATCCCCTGAGGGCTCTTCGCAGCCTTCCAACTATCATCTTTAATTATGTTTGGTTAAGAATAAACTGTGCCAAGGTCCAACAAAGGACTGTGAGGACTTATTTTTAGACGGGTGACGGTGTAATACCAGGATTAGGGGAAGAAGGTGTAACCTAGAATGAAGAGATCCGAGCAGACCCAGCGTGTGAAGAAACCTCATTTCTTGTTTGCGTGAAATAAGTCCTTCACTTACATCATAGTCATTAAGGATGATGAAAACTGAGCGTCTTTGACGGACGCTTTGTGCCAGAAAGAGTTGCTTTGGGATGCGGTTGCTGTGAATGCAAATGTGCAATTACACAAAGTACGCCGATGAAATTGAAAGGAACCGGTTTCATAAATAAACATGTCAATGCGTTGGGTAAATGCGCAATTTATTCCTTTTATGAGTCGATGGAAACACGACATCATTAAAAAGCACTCAGATGCAAGATACATTCAGATTTCATGACGAACGCTTGAAGATGTTTTGCCACATATGAACACTGTGGCATATAAAATCAACATGCACATTTGAATTAGAAATGTTTATTTACTTTAGGTATTTAGTGACTGACTCTTAAATACGTAAATACGTAAATAGTTTATGATCATTGAAATCATGGTGACTGAATGCATATATTGTTTATTGAGAGGTTGAGAAGATTTATTGAAGAACTGCCTCACTACCGTATAATCTGAACTGCAGGACTGACACTGTACTGCACTTCCACATCGTCTGGACAGTACTGTCACCCCATTTTTTTTTCCTTCTGTACACAGAACAAGGTTCCTCAGGACCAACATGGCTATTTTACCATCTTATCTAATCTCATCTCATGTAATAACTGACCACTGATCAAGAGAATCTCACATTTTCCGTAGTACACGTGGTCCCAATCCATGCACACCAACACATTGACACTCATTTACTCTAGTGCTGGAACATTTTTCTGTCCTAAATGTTTGCATAGCTGATTCAGCCAAGAAATACATTTACCTCTGACAACGCCCCAACTTTCATAAATCTTAAAACCAAGATCAAGTGAAGCTCTGATGCACTGCTTGGAACCAGGCTCACTTCCTGATAGCGTTCATTAGCCTTTAAAGTGATGAATTTTCAGGTAGAAATGTTGGCCTTAGGCCTGGAGTTTCCGGGAGCGCACAACCTTGTCGGAAAAAAAAAACGGCTTCCAATTGCAGTGCGAAAGTGGCTTCGATAAATATTGAATGTGAACACTCAGCTTGAGGCAACTGTTGGTTTTGAAATCTCCTTTATGTGGAGTTTGTATGTTTTCCCTATGCTGGGGCGGATTTTCTCCAGGCACTCCGGTTTCCTCCCGCAGTCCAACATATAGATGGTGTGACTGAGTGAAGCATGAAAAGCTTAGTGAATCATTCGATGCAATACAATAACCTATATTTAGCTCAGTCCACCTCTGGAAAGCTACAAACAAGAAAGTGTTGATCATATGACACTTACAACCGTGACCTTGGCGAACGAAAGAGGTGATTTCCGAGCTTTGTTGATAATCATCCAAAGTTGTTTCCTGTTTTCAGCTCATTGTTAGATAAGAGTTTCCCAGGCATCATCGCACTACCAAGGCTGTGACCTCTTTTTTACGCAGGTCATGATTTAACACATGCAGCTGACGCAAGGAGGCAATTTGTTGTGTCTCGCTCAGAATCACTGCTGAATCCACTGGCAGGCAGAAACATCATGACCACTCCAACCGTGGTGACCTCCATTTTTATAGATGTAATGATTATCCATAAAAAAAGTTTGAAACACTTAAACAATAGCAGACATTTTTTTGTTGTTTTTTTTTACCTCAGAACTGGGAATATTTATTTTCATTCCTGATGTTTAAATGATTTTCAGGAACGTTTTTAATTCTGTTTTCGTGCAGGATTCTACAGAACTCTCTCCTGAAAAGGCATCTACTCTGAGGCAATATAGTGGACCCGAGAGCTCAGATCCAGACAAGCCTGTAGACTTTGAAAATCCTGACTTAAGGCACTGAGGAACCTGGAGTATTCAAGCAGCTGCTGGGATACATGCATTATAAATGAATCTTTCTTACAGGTTAGCTGTTTTTCAAGGCCTCTTTCCAAGGACGCTTACAATCTAAAGCGTCTCCTTTTCCCAAAGTGCACTATTCGCGACTGAATCTTCGCTTCTGTTCAAAAGGCGACAGAGTATGTGAAAATCCCCTGATCACGTTAATCCCCACGGCTGTTTTAAATTCAGAGACATATTTTGTCCATGTCTCCCTGAATTTCATCGCAGGAGAATGACAAACATCACTTTAACGTCCAGCCACAGACAAGTCATTGTTGCTGTCTAGATCTCACGAGTATATGGTGGGCGTCAATTTTGCCTAATTTCACACAACGAAAAACTGATGTCGGATTTGGAAATGCCATCAAAAGACTCAGCATTTTCAATGTTTTTTTGCTGGAAAATCAATTAAAAATATTGACTAAAATGCATAG
This sequence comes from Synchiropus splendidus, assembly GCF_027744825.2. Classification (NCBI taxonomy): domain Eukaryota; kingdom Metazoa; phylum Chordata; class Actinopteri; order Syngnathiformes; family Callionymidae; genus Synchiropus; species Synchiropus splendidus. Next base: position 19,966,026 of record NC_071340.1, read on the forward strand.
CATAAGGAGGAACTTAATGGAGCTGACTAAGACATCAAGAAAAGGTGAGATCGAAAGGAAGATTTCTGGTGAGAGAGGGATGACAAGCATCCAGAGATGTGACTGAACAGGCACGTGTGATGAGGGCTGGGATGGTGTCTAGAGTGATCAGAGTGGGGGAGAGACGATACCAGAACAACTGTTATCTATGGCAGCAGGTTGGATTGTGACCTAAATTACAGAAACCTGTAAATTATCACAATATTTTTTTTTCATATCGTTCCATCTCCATTATTCTGGATTTTTTTAATATACTGTTTTCAAAATGCCAGACAAGCAGTGAAACAAGTGACTATGGGAGCTCATTCCTGCAACAACAGAACGTACATACCATATTTTGAACTGACAGGTCTTCGCCATCAACAGTCATATTCAGAACACGGCGACCTCTAATGGTCCGGAAGAGCAGTGCATCCAAGGAGCTGGCAAGCTCGAGTTCAATTGAGACACGGGGTGACGCCAGATAAGCCAGATGAGCGGTCACCAATATGGTGCCCATGGGCACCAGGTAGCTCGCAGAGAGCAAGGGAGTTGGCAGGTCAAAGAATCACCCAGCCCTTCTGACGGGTTCAAGTTAGCTTCCAGTTTTTCCCAGTGGAAGCAAAAGGTTTCTTGTAAAGTGTTTGTTGCGTTTGAGTCGAGTTAAAATGCACACAGCTGCAGGCGTTATTGACCCAACTTTCAAGACAACCCTTTTAGCCGCGTGATCTTAGTAACAACTGTATCACTTGGTACTGACAGCAGCATCTATTTTACACCTTTGACAAGAAGTCTGCTACCAATTTTGAGCGGTCACTGCCTCTTTCCTACGATGCGGGAAAGTACAAGTAATCTGTCGGCACTGATTTCATCGGTGCTGCTCCAGAGAACGAGCAAATTACGTTCCTTTTATAATTTGGTCTTCCAACACTCAGTTGGTCTTTCTCCCACTTACATCATTTTAGCAGGGCAGCCTGGCACCATGCTCTAATTAAGTAACATTAAATTATAATAAACAGAAACTCCATGGCTCAGTAGATCAAAACCATGAACGCAACACTATTGTGAGCTCCATTTCACACATTTATTCATGCACACGTTCTGGAAAAATACGTTCTCACTGAACGGTAATTAGGAAACTACTTGCAGGACTACTTAAAACAACGCGTGCGATCAGAGTGACAGCTAACAATGAATGGAGAGGGAACCAAATAAGGAGGGGAGGAGTGATATTTGAGCACAATACGTAATAGTTTTGAGTTCCATTATAAACATTTACTGGAAATCTTTAGACTCACACCACAGGGTTCCTCTTCATGACTCCAGCGGTATGCATTATCAGTTCATTCAATCGCATGAGAAGAAGAGACCAATGTCCCAGATTTACTGGAGCAGTCCGACGCAAGTCAGTAACAAGCGTGTATATATTCATGGCACTATCTGCCACTGCTTGTGTGTTCCTGGCGCAGCTGTGGAGATCACCTCTTTCCTCATGGGTAAATGATGTGTATGTCTCACATCGTGAGATCACTGCCGGCAGGTATCAGGTGAGATCGTCTTCCATCTGACGGCTTGGTGCCTGTACTTCTGGCTACACTTCAAGAGTAGAAAGTGCTACTTTGAGTTGGGGTGCGCCAATAAAATTCGATTCTCATTTTCAATGATGCTGAATCCATTTAAAATGTCTGCTACCGTACACGCTATATCCTGACATCACTGCACAGTCTGTTCTGGAATGCAGAAAGCACCATAATAAAGATGGCGGAGAATGAGATCCAACCAACTGCGTCTTCAGTAGTTTGGCGTCATTTCTGGTTTTACCAAATGCCCAGAAGCCCCATGGACATGGCGCACACGGAGTGCGGCCAATGAAAAACTTCCCTAGCTTGTAAGCTATTCTTGTGAGGCATCATCCGGAGATCACAGACACACATCAGCCGTGCACTACCATGCCTCGCAGACAGAAGAGCCCAAACGTTTTTCCAGATACTCAACTTGTTGAGCACTACTTGAAATCCAAAGGATTGCCAACTGGAAATGCCATCAGAGTGCATTCCTGTCCTTCCATCATCTCTCAGCCGAGGTGGTCATGCCTTGTCAGATGATGTTATCAAAATACAAGCTGACATACTGTACCACAAGCTATAGAGTTGCACCACCATCCTGCTACTTCCTCATGAATTTTAAGCATCACTAAGCATTAAGGTTGGGCTATATGAGGGTCACAGGTGGCTATAAAACTCTGCGCCATCTGCAGGAACCAACTGTCAAGACGATGAGGTAATGATAATTGATATTCATTGTCACTGACGTTAATTACCCCAGTGCCCTCCTGTGCAAGGCTGTTTTAATTATTGTCGTAATGACACAAACATGCTTTTGCCAGTCAAATAGTTGTCGCACTTTGACTGTGAACTCCACATGCTATTGCTGCTCCGGCATCTGAAGACACACAAACTGCTGAGTCGTCAGCTACATTGTCACTGCAATGTTGTGTAATATTGTGAGGCAACATTAAAGAATGTAAATCTAAAGTAGGTCAGAGGAATTTTTCATTATTTACATCAATTACTTCAGCTTGCGGACATGACTATTTGAGCTGTAGACATGGGCGTATAGTCTAGTGTTCTATTTGTTGTTCAAAATGCATGTATGTCTAGCTTCACCGAGTGTAAAACAAATCCTTCAAATGTCAACAAATCCTTCAAACAAATCAAACTACACAAAATACTTGCAATTGTAATAACACATATAGTCGCATCTGACAACAATGAGTTTAATTCAAAATTGTGTCAGAATAAAAAAGCGCCAAATAACTTTAGCATATTCTGTGAAATCCACAATAATGAAGTCAAAAACATGCGTCTGTATCAGAGAAGATGCTTTTTCTTCTAAGCTGTACAGTTTAAAACATTGATTCATTTTGTTAATCTGATGTCTAATGTTGAGGTGCCACAAATCAATTCAGTTTTCCAGCACCTGTGAAAGTGAGTTCACCAGCAGCCCTCCGCTCCTGTCATCTGCTCTTGTATCCAACTTGACTTTTTTATTGATCCTGAACGGCTTCTCTCTCGCCGCTACTTGCTGCGTATTAAACGGCGGTGGCAGGCGGGAGAACTGCTCAGACTCACTAAGGACAGAACCCACAACCGTTGATTAAACGTGAGCTCATGCTCAACACTGGTGTTCCTGGTGTCTTGACGAAAAGAAAGAAAATAAGAATGACGCCACGCCAACCTCACATATGGTTTTGTGATGTGTGAAGGCAGCGCGCACTGGTAGATGAAAGCGGCACGACTTAGATCACGAGTCATTCTACAGACTAGCTGCTGAATTTAACACTGACATAAACTTAACATTTATATAAGTTTTGTTGGACAAATCCATATGCAAGTTTCAGTGATATTTTATCCATTATTTCTCATTCGGATTGATGAACTAAAGTACCAACTCACTCTGTTGTTGTAGACCTCGTAAATAAATAAAAAGATTTAGCACTACATTATAGTTGAATTTAAATACCAGAGATTTAATGAACAAAATAAACAAAAATATTATGTCAACACTAAAGGAAAATAAAAAATAGGAGCCTCATACAAAGTACGACTATTACAGTATCCTATAGCTCATGATAAATTACCGTAACATTAGCATATCATATGTTCTTTATGAATATTAGACCAACAACTGACCGTAGTCCAGTCTCAAGGTCAACACAGTATTCTTTTACCACTGCTATCAGAACTTGCTGATGCGACGTCTTGTTATCTCCGCTGAGTCGCCACCAAAGTATCAGTTTGTGTCAAGCGAGCCGATTCTGGTTCAGTCAACTGTCTTCGCTGTGTTACGGGATCCTCACTTTACAGCGAGTGCAAGCAACGTTACAGTATGTCACAGGATCAGGGTTGGATGTCATGTTAAGTGTATGAATTATTCAGAATGAGAACCTCTATTTAGTTATTTTATTCACGACAGCCAGCTCAAGATTATTTCAATTCAAGCTAAAAAACAAGAGTTGTTCTACTAGCAAATGTGAAGTGATACTTTATTTTTCCCCTATTTTTATTTCTGCCTGATGAGACAATCTCACATTACCCCTGGAAAAATTATTGTATTAAGAGCATGAGTGAGGTTTGTGGTTACCTACAGTTGCGGCGTGTCGGACTGAGTGAAATTGAGCAACGTTCTTCCAGATGCAGAGCCAATATTTACTTACTCAGATCTTGAAGGAATTAATCATTCTAAAGTGCTCTTTGGTGGTCTAAGTGATCTAACATGAGCACTTAACTGATGCAGAAACTCTTTTGTCAAAAATGAAACTATTAAACTACAAGCTCAATGCAACGTGTGACAGTCATTTCCTGCGAGCTTACAGCCTGTCAGCCTGCCAGAAGTCATGTAAACGTTCTTTCTGACGACATCAATGTGAGGATATAAAGTCAGTGAAGCAATGAGTTTTGCATACAGCAACTGTTAAGTCTGTCACTTCATTACCTGATTTGGTGGAGTCGTGCGGGAAGTCCCGTGGTGCTGATACTGACGCTGACATTTAAGGGGAGAGATGTGTTTTTTGAAAGAGGCCGTGATCATTTATCTGTGACTGCAAAAGAGCTGATCAAAGACGCATGAACACAACCTGCATTTGCCCTGAACTTCTAAATAAATGCTTTTCAACGTGACAATGTGAGGTAGATGAATCACCTAAAACAACTATCGCAGCAATAATATTGCACCCAGTTGTTTCTGTTTTTCACTGTTCTATCTTTCACTCCATATCTAACACCAAACACGGTTTCTGCTGTGGTTGCGTCAACTGAGTTGTTGAAATAAAAGTAAAATATTGAACTGATTCATGATATATATGATAATAACAGCAGGGAATCTAGTTTTGTAGACCTGATAAACAACACCGCAACAATCCAGACTACAACTCATCCCTCATAACAACCTAAATCGCACAAATATCAACTCAGGAAATTCCAACTCTCTCAGCATACAATTGCCCAGCTTCACACCATGCTTCAGTCTTGGCTTCTACAGTATATCACCATCAGCAAAACAGCAAAAGGTGCTTTCTTTTATTTGTCATCTTGAGTCCATACAGACCAAAAAGTCCCCTTAAACAACCACTGTAAGCTAACTCTTCTTTCACATTTGTATTTGTCTCTGAAACTGTTAATAACCATGTTAAGCTTTGTAATCTGATCGAGTGTTTATCAGTTTAGATTTTTCTAAAATGTGACTTGATAATACAACCAGCTTTGCTCCTGATGCTGGAGCTATATTCAAGAAGACTTGATCAAATATTTCAGTTTTACATTATTATTATTATAGAACTGCTCCAGAAACAATCAGGTGGTTGGCTCGTCGGAGTGGACTCCTAATCCTCTTTATTTGCATGTGAGTGTGCTTACTGGTCGCTTAACTGGACAGTAGGAATGTGTAACTAACCTATTTACAACACAGGGAAAAAAATATGACGCAATCGTGCCCCATTTTCGATCCTCCTTTTTTTATTGAGGAACAACAACGAAACAATGGCAAAAACTATAAACACAGTGAAAGTCTATTTAAAAAATAATAATAATAGTCAAATAATTCTTAAAGTAAGAGAATAAGAAATATATTGAAGAATGGAGCGCCAGGATGAGCCTTACTGGCAAAGTGCAAAGGTCATGCCGACTTCTTAAGACTTTTCACCAAGCCCCGAAGAGTTTTTACTACACACAGTTTACCCACAAAAAGGTGCGCCAGGTGACTGAATTCAGATTGGAAAGTAGGTCTGGGCGGCTACCCCTAGACGACAGCCACACTATGCATTGTTCATATGCATCAGTACAACACTGAGGCTGGGGTGAGATGAACAGGTACCAAAGATATAACAATATTGTCAATAAACAAGAATGACAAAAAAGTGAGTTTTGGCTGTTATAGTATGTAGCTGGGAGTCCTGCCGCATAAGAGGGTAGTCTTTTGGTGGAAAAATACTCATAGAACCAATCCATCCTCACTCCCAGTGGGCTTTTGAGATGTCCTATACTGAAGAAAAAATCAGCCTTTAGCGTTGCATGTTGACGTTCCAAAGCTCTCTTCACTGAATCATCGTGGATTTTCTCCTCCTTACTGACAGTGCTAATACAGAAAGTCACTATGACTGTCTGAGGGGCTTTCAATGGCAAATGGCACGTTGTTACATGTAGAATGTGACGTGCTAGCCACGGCCAGAAATGCCATGAAAGGTGAACATGTGCTTCAATTGAAAACCTAATGCATTCATATGCAATGCTGAAGGCCACCTCCGGCTACTTTAGGACAGAAAAATCCACTTCCCCAACATCAATATATGACACCATGAGAGTAAGGATGGGTCGCTACGACGCATTGATGAAAGTTAGACATATTGAAAGAGTCTACATTAATGTGTCATATCAATCTAACAGCTGGTTCTGGCCTACTTTCAGGGTTTACTGAGCCTCCCTTTTTATTCTCAGGACACAAGGTTATTTCCCCTTGATCCACAGGTACACATCAACTTTCTTATCTTGTAGTTTTCAATGCATTTTAAATTAATATTTAGTGGAATTTTGCCTACAAGTGTTTGAAGCTGTCACAAACCAAATGATTCCGCAGGCCAGATTGACACAAGATTTCCTTCAAAGAGCAACAATGATGAGAAGGCAATCATCCTATGCGGACAAAGGAATAGCGATGATGCAGCATGATGACCTTCGCGTCATATCTTACCAGTCTAATGTCGACTCACTGCATCTACGTTCTCGTCCAAAACAATGAATGCATTATTTCACGATTGCTTGGTGGTGATAATCTAGATTGTTCTGCGAATTCAATTCTAATGCAGTAGTGTTGGCGAATGATTGTAAACGCTTGGGTGGTGCAGTGGAGCCTCTGGTCAAATACCAAGCTCGTATCCATATCAACGCAGGCATCTGTCAGCTACTCACACATAAACACACCACCTGTACTCTGTGTTTCACAGCAGATATTTCACCGCAGGCCGCTCCATTCCGCGGCTGTCGTTATTGTTTCTCCTGCCTTTCTGTGTAAAACTCATTATTGAAGAAAAGAATTAGAGGGAAATATCGAAGTAAGACACGGCGGTCCAGGCACTCAAACAGAGTAATTGTAATTACCTGACACAAGTAAGTAATTTAGCTGCCTAAGAACGAGCCCAGAGATCTAGAAGGAGCACTTTAGAAGAATGAATTAGACTGGAGGCCATTACACACAAAAACCACTCAGACAGAGGGAGAAGATTCATCTTTGGCTGAGTAGAATTTGAATATTTAAATTGTCTCATGTGTGACTGATCGCAGAAACATGCTAGCATAATATGAGGCGCTCATTATTCCGGACTGCCTTCCAAACATTCATGAATTATTTCATATCATTAATCATACACGACATGCATGTTTAGTCAATAATTACAGAAGAACTTGCACTACGGTGCGATGAACAGACAAAAAGAGGATGTTAGGACAGATATAGACAAACCACAAGGTTACTTGTTTGTCATAAACCTGGATTTAACTCAGCAACTAAGCTAATAGACACAGCTACAAGTCTCCTCTTGGGTTAGGGTCCAACAACGTTTTGTACCCAATAGAATGAGGTCAACTGACTACCCTGAACACACAGAATGGCCTGGTTGTTCCATCATTGGTTTTCTTTCGTGATGACAAGTCAGTTTCCTCCACCTTCCTGCGATTCATGACCATATTGTGGTGGGGACGTTGATGTTCCGCCGTAAATCTGAGAACTGGGATCACAAAGTGGTCTCAGGTGAGAGGACAGAGCTAGACTGGTCCAGTAAAACGTCAGCAAGACGTTATTAAAGGGTCCTGCAGGGCAGCCGGTTCAAAACCAACCCTACTTTGCCAAAAACAAACATGAAAGTATCACTACAACCCTGAAAATAAACCTAGTGACACTGCAGAAGCTGATCGAATATGTGCCGTAATAGTTCTTCGAGCCATGGTCATGGATGATCAACCAAGACGTTGCTAGTCATGGCTTTAATATGAAATATTAAATTCAGCCTAATAATAGAAGAATTCCCGAATAGATCAGGCAGTGCTGATCTGCCGACAATGACTCCGGTGACATCCTCACTTTAGAGTAACATAGGAAGCTTCTGTTTCTAAAACTAAACAAGAATAATAAACTCCCTCTCCACACCTGGAGAGAGAATTATAGAACCTTCATCCCTGTGCAAGTATGTGCGAAAAACCAGGCCATTACCACTTTGGTGCGATACTGAAGAGATGTGGTGAGAAACACACAGCAAGATGGAGCAGCGACCCCAGCGTGTTAATTATACATCAGTGGTTTCCAGACTTCTGAGTGCTATCTGCTCACCACATGTTACGGAGCAGGTGTGAATCAGCTCCTGGATGTGACACTACAGAAAACCATTGTATTCCAGTCACCTTAAGTTGGGAGGTGAGTGCGACTGAATTGGGAAGCAGTTGTGGGACGGAAACAAACTCCCAGCGCTGCTCTTCATCTCTCCACGCTTATGCAGTGTATACTAATGGGCTTCTCGTGGGTTGCTCTCGGCACTACCCCACTTCCCCAACGGGATTGCTTGCTCCATGTAGCAGTACAAGGCTGTGCTAATTCTGGAGACTTCCAGCTCCTGGGCCTGAGGTCTGTTACGCTCCCATGTGGGCGGAGCCAGCATCAGCCGAGGTGGGAAACCAGAGGATCCCCTAAAAGAAGAGAGGAAGCACATCTGTATAACCACAGGGGTGATGTGCTGGGAGCATGGTGCAATTGTTTTCCTCATTTCCTCGGGCTTGTGGGGTTGATCCGCTATCAGCAGTGTGCGGTTATGCCGTCAGCATGTCAATGAGCTTTCATTCTCTGGGTCTTTTGACATTTTCCTGCCATGGAATAGCAGGCAAAAAGCTATTAAGCCAGTAATCAATTTGTTGCATCCAGGGGGAAAAAGCATTCCGTAGTTTCAGACATTCTTTAACATGATTGAAAGTTTCTGGTTTGAGGTGCTTACCAAGCCTTTAACAGATTTTATTTCTTTTGGGACACTGGGACCTCAGGCAGTTCATTTTCTGAATTGCTTATCTAGTAAACAATATCGGAAACAAACAAAAAAACAAAACTTTCAAATCCAATACGTCTGACGCGTACTGTTTCTGGCATTTTCATAACAGAGACTTATGTTTACGGCCCGCAGGTGGTCAATCAATAACGACTCCCCATGAAACAGAAAAGTGCTTTTTGTTGCTGTACAAGATGAGCTCACTGTTGCTGCAGTGAAGACAGTAAAGAGCAATTCCAGAACAGTAAGGCCCAAAAAAATCCCACGTGGAAGTGAAAAAGCACCGACCGATGATCTTCCACACATTGATGCCCTACTATTGGTGAAAAGAATAATAATATATAAAAGAACAAGCATTAACCAGATGCTAATTGTCACCCAACTCGATTTAGTTCAGTGGCCATTTCTGCCTTTCTGCCTCAACGAGGACCCAATCGGTCTCGACTGGCTTACCAGCGGGAAGAAAAGATGGCGTTCTGCGTCAGGTGAGTGCACTGTTGCACAAATAACGTTTCAGGAATTGGCAGGAGTCAGTCTCAGGCTCTGAAATAATTATGCCAACAGAAAGGTCAAGTTTGACGTAGCAACGGAAAAGCCGTCATCTTTGTTTTTCCGATTTACAAGTAAATGTAATATACCTCAATATTGCCTTCTCGCAGAAGGCCTGAATAACACACAAATGCCACAATATCAGAAGCGTCTATCTCGGAAGTAGTTCTGTATGAAGAAAATACTTCGCCTTCGCTACACATCCTTACTCCCATGGCGTAATATATTGATGTTGGGAAAGAGGACTTTTGCATCCTATGCAGTCTTCTGCGTTGCATGTTAACACAATAGGTTTTCAACCGAAGGACATGCTCCACCTTCAGCAGCATTTCCTGATGCTGTGGGCAGCTCATCACGTATGAGAAACAGCGGTTAGGTAAGCCATGGCACTCCTGACCTTCTACATAAAACAACATGTCACTTGCAATATAAAGCCTCAGAAAAATCCATGCATTTCAGTCTCAGTGACTTCCATCAGTGTACCGACACCTCTCGCTCCAACGCTCCTTGAACGCCACATCGGAACAAAGCGTTCTTCAGCATACTTCATTGAAATACCTATGTGTCAACATGCAACATGGAAGGCTGCCTTTGGCCTCAATATAGGACGCAGAAGACCATTTTCCCAACATCACTATGTTACGCCATACGTGTGAAGCAACACAAAAATATCACCACTCACCACTAAATCTATAGATATTAAAGGTGGTTTATTGCCACACAGCAGCCTAGTGGTTAGCACTCTCGCCTTGCCGCATTGAGTTTGCCTGGGTGCGTGTGGGTTTTCTCCAGGTTCTCTGGTTTCCTCCCACAGTCCAAAAACATTGTTTGGGGTTCAGGTTAACTGGGCGCTCTAAATTGCCCATGGGTGTGAATGTGTGGGCGAGTTGCCGTGTGATGAACTGGCAACTTGGCCACGGCATCCCCTGCCTATCACCTGTTGGTGCTGAGATTGGCACAGCTCCCCCTGCAATCTCGCTCTGGAGGACAAAGCGGAATAGAAGAGGTATTAACTGGTGAAATGGTTGGGTGTTCATTTCAGCAGCAAACTGGACTCAGCACAGCAAAGTTATGTTGAGGTCTACAACTTCTACCCAGTCAGCACATTCTGCTTCAGGCATGCTGAAAGAGACGAATGACAGGTACCATATCTGAGAACCTGAGGCTCAGTCCAGATGAATCATTTTTGGACTGTGGAGCAAGTAGATTTAACTATGACGACATGAACAAGTTTAGAGTAATGGTCAATAACTTTAGAGCTTAGCGGCACTCAAGTACCTCATCTGAACACAGGCTCCACTTTCGTCCCCAACTAACAGAAAAGAAAAGAATTCATAGGCTTCCAGAGTTTTTATAGGCTACCGTGAGGCTGTAGTCAGTGAAGAATAGAGGAGGGAAAATGACTTCATACATACTGTATTATTTCAAAAATAAATCATGTGGTTTGAGCTTATAAATTTAGAACATTACCTATGAAATAAGAAAGATTTTATTGACACACAGATGTGTGTTTTCTGCATTATACCTCAATGGATACAAGCAAAGATGGCGGCTGCAGATCCTTCATGGGTGTGGGTCCCCAGTGAATACACAATATAATCATATAACTCGATAACACGCTGTAAAAAAAGGGAACAGGCATACTCCCAGAATCCAAACAAATCATGAATCTGAGGTGTTGATGGGCTTCACAGATTACGATCAGGGTGACATCAGCCAGTTCTGACTCATTTAGCCTCAGGACAGTCTGGAAACACGCTCACGGGGAGAAAGTGGGGGTCACGACAGAGCGATGACATCAAATGAAATCACCCGGCACTAAAACATTTTATTTTTAGACGATGCTGGACACAGCAGCTGCTCACAAGTAGCGGTCATCATCACACAGAGGACATTTTTCGTGTGTTTTTAATGCCTGATATTGTGTTACTTGAAGGCAGATTGAATTTTACTCGGCACTGCAATTTGCCGGGCGCCTGAGTGGCAGAGACAAAACCGCTTGGCCACCAACACAGCAAGCAGAGGGATTCGTAATCATCGCTCATACATTTCTATTGAGAAAAGAAACAGCGTTCTAAAAATAGCAGTTCACATAATAAATTTTCAAGATGAAAAAGCCAGTTGAGGCTTTTCACTGAGGGAGTCGTGCGTAACACATATTCTTAAAATAAGGAATACAAATCCTTCACAGGCTTATAGACAAACACTATTGTTGTAAATATAAATATAGAATAACATGAGACTTGCTTGAGACCAATTGTGACTCAGAATAGTAAACAAGTACTGTGCACGTCCTTCTTTTAAAGAGTAAACAGGAAGTAAGAGTCAAGATGAGTAGTGCACCACAGCTATACTTTTCTCACAGTCTTTGAGAGTCAAAGAAAAAGTTGTGAAGTTGTTTGAAGGATAAATTAGATTGTCATGAATCCTATTCATCAGGTTTTTGAGAACACACCCGATCAAAAGCTTCTTCTACCATCAAACATAATACAAGATCATTAGCCAGCGTGCGCCGTATTCCCCAGCAGAGCACCACTGCAAGCCACCAAAGTCGAGGCGCTGCTGCATACCAAAAAGAGAAAACGTTGACTTTGATATATCTGACGCAGCTGCCAAGAACTACTGTCGAAATCAAAAGAGCCAAATCGCGTGTGATCACTTTTCCTTCGCCGGGGCACAAGCGCGGCGCTGCCTGACCACAAGCTTTTCTAAAGGCTGAAAAAAAAATGTCGTTTAATTGCTCTCGCTTATTTCACAAATTTTCCAGACAAATAATTTCAGGTTAGCGTCTGCAAGCGCCAGGCCTGCGTCCGTCCCGCTCGCTCAGGTCTGTAATTAAATGCCATTCATTTGACTTGTTCATTAGCTGGCTGGATGGAAGCTAAAGGGAACCCTCTCATTAGTGGTTCATGACTCGACTCTCTCCGTGGCAAAGTCCGAAACGGCAGTGGAAAACAGCGGCCGCCCGGGCGAAGAGGGGAAAAAGACAGCGAGACCTTATTTTAACCCAAAGCACAAACTCTCATGAAGAGGAACAGAAGTCTTAACAACACTATAATCATATGGTTAAGACACTGCAGATGTGCAGGATTCTTTTAATCCAAGGGGAACACACACAGAGGACGTCTTTAAGCCTGTCAAATGAAGTCAATGAAACCGGCAAGAATCCATTGCATTGCAAGAAGATGCTAACAGAATGTCTATTGAAGAGAATCAAATTAAGCAAAGGACATAATTTTAACAGGGAGAGAGGTTGGCTCCTTCAGGCTGAAACCTTAAAATCTCAATAGAAAGTTTCTCCCCAATTTGAGGAGTTGAACCATCTTCTGGTGAGTGAGGGAAGGATGCTGCATAAGACAGACTGACTCCGGTAGTGACAATATTGTTCCGTGAAGATGAAGAAAGAGCTCAACGAAAAGGCAAAGGTTCCTAATCGTTCCTCCATGATCACATGTTTTAGGTCGTGCCCAAAGGAACAGGTTGGTTGGACCTTCTCTGAGACATGATGTGAGGAGGATGAAGCAGAAGTATGAATGTTGTCAACAACAAAACAGACCGTAAAATGCAAAAACACGCCTTCATTTGCCAAATTATATTTCCACTGTTGAGAATTAATGGCTGGAAGGTGGAATGAATATTTTATGTTGATAAAAAGGAGCCACTTTATGAAAATTCATATGATCTTAATGAGCTAATATGATGGAGCAAGTTAGCTAGTTTTTTTTGGCCACAGCAAACTCCGAACTCTGAACTGGGTGACTTGCACTGGTTTTCACACTGGTTTGTTTTTTTTAACATATGAGCAGCCTGCTGTTCAGATGGATTTTCCGGTACAAATTTAGCGGATCATTAGAATGAAGCTGGCCAGTTGAGGGTGAGACTCGGATTCTTTAGAATAACTGCATAGGTAAACATTGTGATGTCAGCCTTGGCACAGATTCAGGCTGGCATAAATATTCATCAGGTTACATATTAAAAATTAATTTGCAACATGATTGGGGACTCATTTACATAAAACTCTCCCCAAATCAGATTTTTTTTTTTGAAGGAGGGTGAGTATTTCATTTTCAAGTTGCTGTTTCAGCTCATTTGATTAAATTAACTGAAAAGAAACAGAAACAACCATGAATATTCCAAACAAAACACAATCAAAATGTGCACTTTCTTTCCTCAATCGAAAACTTTTAATTATGTTCCCCAAATGAATATTATTGTCCTTTGGCAATATCTCACATTAGTTTTCTTTATTTATAATATTTCAATTGAAAAAAATCAGATTTTATTTCCTTTGTTTATTAGTATTATAAATCTTTTACTTATCTAGTTTCATTCTTTTCATTATAGAATGTCATAAACGCCTTTGTCATCATAAAACGACGCCTTTCTTCGGAATAATTGCTTGAGTTTTACGGTCAATATTCTTTAGCGGCCCACTGACGACGTGACAAGACTGAATCGAAAAAATCCAGGTCTTTATTCTGCAGAGCCAACACTCCAGACGGTAATCCCGACAGAAGAGCATTAATAAACCGTAGACCGTCTTCATACACATGCCTCAGCCACAGGTCTTAAAATCACACCCAGCGCTCCTCTCTCCGCTCCACACTCCGCAGTCTCATCACCGAGCACTGCGGGGAAAAGAAGCTTTTGGTCTCATCAGGGTGTCAGCATCTATTCTGTACACAATTGCTGGATATGCTGGTGCTGTAATTACAGTCTCTTTTCAGCTCTTCACACTCGGTGACCTTTCCACTCATTGTCTCGGTAAAAACCCAGAGCTCCTCCACTGGGACGCCTGGGGACGCTTCATGTTGGGGAAAGTGAAAAATGTTCACGAGCGATTGCATTCGCTGGGAAACTAAAAATATGTCACAGGCTCATTTGGGAAACAGATTTGACGAATCATTACGAGTGGGTGCAAACAATAAACGCTTGAGGAGAGAGAATCCTCGTGATTAGAACCATTATAGCCAAGAACCGTGCGTAAGCAAGTGCCCGAGACATTTCCCTTGACGTCGCAGTTGTCTTAGTTCCCTTGGAACTTTCAGCAGCTTGACTGATGACAGAGGAGACAGTTGGCTGCAAGGAGGTGCAGTACATTGGCAACAGAATTAAAGGGTTTTTATTCAAATCTACAGACACAAGTCTAAATGTCTAAATTGTGAGGCACTTTATTTATATCAGTATGAGCTAAGTGGTGTATTCAAGCATAAAAAAGGCCCCACTCAGGACTTTACAGGTGAATTTTCTACAGGATGTGAATGATCTTCAGATCTTGTTACTATTCTTTGCAGATGATTAGCTGCTGTGCTCACTGTATTGGTTGTTCTTCATCGCTCCCCCACTGAGAGTAGATCTGCTTAAAGAAAGTTTGAGTCAGGAAACATTCATATGTAACCACCATCACTGATCCTTGATAGTTTTGTAATGCCTGGAGTTTCGTGGTACTTTGCAGATGTTGAGCGGATGAAGTCCCAAATCTACAATGACTTTCGTTGACTCAAGTTCCAAAGGAGGTTATCACCTGTGTTGGTGCCACTTTTCTTCGTCCTAAACAAAACAATGTTAGCTGTAAAAAAACAAATTGAATGACGCTGATGTCATACTTCTTTAGTGCCAACTACTGCTTTGTGATGATAGTTTGGGATCCATACAAAAATGCCCAAATATTGCCTCTTAAGACATCACGTTTAAGGTTAGGAATCCCTCCACCAGTTCGAGGTCTGACTAGTACTCGCCTGCTTGAATGGCTTTTCTATCAGAACACAACAGATTGGAGGCGTTGGGGTCAAAAACTATGGATATAACACAAGCATCTGCCTCAGGACAAACCTATGAACCCTATCCGCTGAAGTGTGAGTCCAGAGATGATGCCCAGGACGTGAACTCACTTTCTGAGCACACAAATTGAATTCAATCTCTTGAGGCAGATAAGGACCGTTTTACATGGGTTGTTAGCACAACTAACAGCTGCTATCAAAAACAAAGCGCACATTTGAGGTTCATAAGACCCGAGTATAACAATGTGCAATAGCCATACTCCATTAGGATGCAGTCCATCTCGACACCAGTCACATTTAATTACGGTCAGATGATTAAACTGCTTTAGAAAATGAAACCTGATTAATTGTGGGCGCGAAAGCATTCGGATGTAAACTAAACAGTGCCACAAACGATGTCGGCTGGAGTGGTTTATAGAAACATGCAAACACTCATTTCCTACATTAATCACACATTGCGACTTGAGCGAGCGCTTTCTTACAGTTCCCCTCTGACGGCGGCTCAATGGCTTGAAACGTGAGCAGACACACACAAGCACCAGGCCCCCGTCTATGAAATGACACCCTATTTTGTTCTCATTTAAGCTTTTTATATTCACCAAAAGGGCGAGGTACAAAGGGCCCGGAGCTGTCTCGGGTCATTAAGCCGCACATTTTCCTTCTGAATGTGTTTGTTGGCACTCGCTGCAGGGGAAGCTGACAGATTAGACAAGGGGGGTTCCTTCACCAGCCGCCTGTGGGCTTCAGGAGGGGTGGGCTGCTCACTGGGGCTTATGGGCAGCAGAAGCAGGCCTGTCACCGTTTGACGGGCCAATCCTGAAGTACGCTTGTGATGGTGGTGCGGAGGAGTGATTGATGATATTATGTTCTTACAATGGAGCTGAATGCCGGCACACTTCTGAGATTTAATCCCTGTTCTGTCATCGAACATCCACGTGTGGCAGATGGCCTGTATGACACCGGGCACGGCGGCACTTCTCTTTCCCCGAGGCCCCCCGTCAGTGGCAGGACCATCATCACTAATCAGTTCTGTGCAGCAATGCATAACACCTTGGTGTATGATCCTCACTCATTTGTTCGCTGAATCCATCACGGGCCACAGAACGGCGAACAGAGAAATTCTGGAGAAATGCACTAACCAAGGTCAGAAGAAAACGTGGCAGGCAGTTGGGTTAAACTCAGAGCACCACAGTCACATCAGAACACAGATTTCCAAGAAACCATTCACTTCCACCCACAACTCTTTTTTTCTATCGCTCTCCATTTATTTTCTCTCTATATATATTGATACCATTGATAGCAATGAGCTCAATCTGACAGCAGGTGGCAGTAGCACTGAAGAACATGCTTGCACTGCTGCAACACAGAGTTACTGGAGCACATGATGCGACGCTCTCCACCAAAAAGAGCGGCAAATCCTTTCATGAATGAATGAACTGTGATTCCAAACAACCCCCCAAGAACTTGTACCGCAAGTCTCATAATGCACCACTATGTTGCGTGACGTTAAAGTTCCATTCCCTGATTAATCACACTCATTTGTAGTGTGTACGACACCCTGACTAATGGAAACAACAGACTATCTAATGCACATTCTCAAAGCAAGATGTGGTATTCTATGACCTTGTTTATGGTCAGGGAATCATCTTGCTTCAATGCTTCACGACCAGAGTGTTATGCGGCTATTTTATATCACAGCACAAAGTATTGAATGTTGAGTTTCTGGAGTGAAGTGTGCTCTTGTAAGATGTTGTCATCACACATCAAAGCAGGAGGTCAAATTGGATTTCTAGTAGGTTTGTAACATAAGGTAGAGAATACAATCCTCTGCAGGTCAAATGCTTGCTGGCATGGCTTTCACTTTATCTTATCTCAATAAACAAAGCCCTACATTCTGGTTTCCAATCTTCGACATTTCTTTCAGTCCACACAAAAAATAGCCTTTGAGTCACCTAATAATTTTATGAGTTTGTAAAATAGTGATGATCCTAAATGTTAGTTACAACACAACTATATTTGGTATTTTATTGTATATTGCATTGTAATTAATACCAATACCTAATTTGCACCACCCTTCTCTGGACTCTTTTTGGGATGTACCGACCATTGCATAGTGTGAGTGGCCCCAATATGTCCCAGCTGCTGGGCTTATAGCTGGACTGTGGACGGCCCTTACATGGACCGATCATATAGGTGAGAATCTTGTGCAGGCACAACACTGAAAACTACTTTCTCTGAACCGACCTTCAGCTGGTGAGGGGAAAAAAACAGAAGGCAAATTCAGTCTAAAAGGTTCTCATGCTGATATTTGGACAGCATTGATTTATGATATATGCTGAGAACGACTATGAAGCCTGGGCTAAACATGGCCGTCCTCTTTGGCAGCACTGCCCCCTTGTGGTGATGAAAAGAAACGCATCCCACCAGAGGACCAGCAGGGATCTGATGCGGCTGTCAGCACGTCAGACACCGTAATCTCTTTACCTAGTGATACAAAAGTAACATCCTCACTGAGTCGGTAACTCCCAGCAAGAGACAGCCAGAGCCGTTAGGCTCCTAAATCCAAGTCGGAGCACAGCTACACAGGCTCGATTAAGGCCACCATCCCCCACCCGACCACAAAGCCTTCATTGTGCTTACACAGCATATAAAGTGGAGAAAAGGGGAATGATTTTAGCAGCAATTTTCAATTATCCTTCAGCCTCGCTGGCCTGAACGGAATATTGAAATCTCTCCGAAATTAATGTCTTGCGCGGCTCAGAGTATCCGGAGACGATAAAGGATTGACAACTTTATATTGAAGCAGTGAAGACCTGTTGACACCAGGTGCTCGGTGGACACATGGACACCTTTGACTGTCTGTGCCTGTGACTTATCAGTAGATAAAACCACACTATAATCATTTAAACATATTTATATTTCAAAACATAGATCGCCTCTTGTCTGTATTTTTAAGCACATATTCTATGTAATACAACATTGATTTTTTAAATAATATATTTCTTTAATGTTGCATATGTTTGTTGTTACTATAACACTTGACATTTAGAGTAATCCTGACTTAATTTTGATTTATTTTATTACCATGTTGTTTCACACCAATCTTTGCTTTGTCAAATTTGAAATATACATTCTGACCATCATGCTTTCAACTAATTTCAATCCATAACCTATGATCTTCTCACCACTGAAAGCATTTATGGTTGACTATTCACAGGATAGGTAAACCACATTACACCTGCAGGGCCTTTTGACATCACAGGAATCACAAACAAACACTCATTGGTTCTCTCCACCTGCCTAATAATTTCCCCAAATAAATCCACATAATCGTCAATTTTCCCTGACAGACAAAAGTAACTCTGCAAGTGAAATCCCCCGATCAATGCGCAGCCATCACTGGGAGGAATCTCTCTCCAACAGCGGGCTGAGTAATGTGAAATCCATCGGGGCTTTATCTGCGAAGCCTGGACAAGATCAAAGACAAGACCTCAGAAAACTTGGTATTGATCAGCAGCTACAGTGGAGAGGGCGTGCAGGGAATTGACAAACTTGTGGCCTCACAGAGTGCACACAATGCAAGGAAACAAAATGCATCTTTTACACGTTTGTCGCATTAAAATGATATGTGTGAGGGCTAAACATGAATACGCCCGAGAGGCTGGCGCTGGGTGACTCGCAATCGCACCAAGTTTTAAAGTCTCCTTCCGTGCTCTTCCTGTGATTGTGTGCGTTTCCTCTGACCAAAGTCTGCTGCATTAGTTAGAGACTTGAAAATGAGCTAAAAACATCAGAGTCAGTCCAAAAACAAGTCTTTTTTTTAAGGTTGTTTGGACCCTTGTTGACATGCAAACACATAAATAAAGACTTCAACTACAGGCTAACCCAGAATTAAAACAAAAAGTAGCAAGCAAATTCTGGCTCTGACCTGACAAACACATTACAACAAAGGGCTCATTTAGCTAAATAAACCCACATAGTCTCCTCCAGGATTAGACCATTCAGAGACAGATGAAGTCATGAGCTCAATCATCATAGGGTGAGTGCCGTGGTGGTGAGTGAAGTCATCTAAGAACTGCACAGATTCTCATTTAAACAGGATCAATAACAATAAAAAAGATGGGAGTAGGTTCATCTAAGAGCATTTATCTCAGAATTGCAACCTGAGTTTTGAGGAATCAGGTGAAGAGAGGGTTGATTTTGGACTGTGCTAGTCATGCGTCATGGTATAAACAGTGTTAGTGATCTGGCTGAGTACTGATGTAGTTCTCTGTTCCTGTTAGGCTTATATTTGCTCTCATAATATGGCGTACAGCAACCATTTATTAAACATCTGCCACAGGAGCGAGGGAGCGATGGCTCTTAGGACTGTACTGCCACTCACATCCATGTAAGTTGCTGGATGGAAGAGGAAACCGAAACAGAACAGAAAATACACTCAGAGAGCGCAAACCTCCACCAAATCTCTCATCCAAAGGCTTATTGAGATGTCTTTAAAATAAAAAAAATCAATGTTTGATATTCTTAGAGCAATGATCTCAAACAGACGGTAGGTGGCAGTAGTGCTACAAAGTACCGACATGACAGCCACGAAGAAGAAGCTACCGCTCAGATGAATGCAAAAAAAACCTTCAAAATATTGGTAAACACCATAGTCACTGGGGAATTGATTTATCACAGTGATTTGATCATAGGTTGTATTCTACAGACACAAAATTTATTTATCATTTATCGGCAGTAGAAAATCAAATCACTTCTAAGTTAGTGTGTTTCCAACCAACATTGTAAGTTACATTACTCGGTTAGTTGGAGTTATTCTGTTAACAAAATCACAACCAGCATGCGACTAGATAAGTGCCAGCAATATAATATGTAATTATTTTTAAAAACGGAACAGGAACGGCTTAAGGTCAGACGTGCTATTAAACCTTTTATGCTAAACTACTTGTACTACTACTGCCACTTATCTTAAGAAGTGATGGAGTCACCACAATTATTCATGTTGCGCCACTTACAGCATTGACATTTTCATTGAACCAAAATGAGCAGGAATTGGATCAAAGACAACAAACAAAGTACCTGATTGTGGCACAATTTGTGATTTTGATATACAGTATGAAGAAAATATGAAGTATGGACGCAAGGAGATTATACTCTGCTCCTCAGAAGTAAATTATGGGCAGCATTAAATGTCTAGTTATAAAGCCAAAACATGACGATGAATTTAAATGAATGAAAGCAGTGTGTTTCTACAGGGAGAGAACAGACTGTATGAGGAAAACCAAAGGTAGAGGAGCAGCAAAGCAGCATGTTTCTACAGAAAGAGACCAGAATGTATGAGGGAAACCAAAGGTAGAGGAGCAGCAAAGCAGCGTGTTTCTACAGAAAGAGACCAGACTGTATGAGGAAAACCAAAGGTAGAGGAGCAGCAAAGCAGCGTGTTTCTACAGAAAGAGACCAGAATGTATGAGGAAAACCAAAGGTAGAGGAGCAGCAAAGCAGCGTGTTTCTACAGAAAGAGACCAGAATGTATGAGGGAAACCAAAGGTAGAGGAGCAGCAAAGCAGTGTGTTTCTACAGAGAGAGACCAGAATGTATGAGGAAAACCAAAGGTAGAGGAGCAGCAAAGCAGCGTGTTTCTACAGAAAGAGACCAGACTGTATGAGGAAAACCAAAGGTAGAGGAGCAGCAAAGCAGTGTTTCTACAGAAAGAGACCAGAATGTATGAGGGAAACCAAAGGTAGAGGAGCAGCAAAGCAGCGTGTTTCTACAGAAAGAGACCAGAATGTATGAGGGAAACCAAAGGTAGAGGAGCAGCAAAGCAGCGTGTTTCTACAGAAAGAGACCAGAATGTGGGAGTGAGTAGCTGATAATCATGTGATGAATGTGAGAGGGTTTACTCAGCAAAGTGTAAACAGATTATAAATAATCTGCATATGTAACAACATAAATGGAGTTTCATCAAAACATGGTCATTAGTAGGGTTTTCACCGCTCATGTAATAGCAGTCTGCGGCAAACACTGGTTAATTTAACACAACGCAGCTCACTGCCATCATCATGTTCGTGCAGCGTCGCTACATCAGATGAGGAGGGTGAGTCTTACCTTCGGCCATTTGGGATTGAGCTCGCAAGCTCTTTCTGCATCGACCAGAGCCGCCTGGTGCTGGCCCAGTTTGAGCAGAGCGGCCGAGCGGTTGCTGTAGAGGATGCAGTTCTGCGGGTCGGCCTGCAGGGCTTCGCCGTACAACTGCACCGCAGCCTGGAAGTCGCCGCGCTGACACGCCTCATTGCTCTGCTGCACCTTCTCCATGAACTCTGCTTTGCTGAGACCGCAGCGTCCACCGCCGTCCCCGGACACACTCCGTAGGGGTCGGCCCACTGTCCGAGCGCCGAAGATTGAGAACTGCGGGGAGACGCCAGCGAGGAGTTACAATCAAGTCCCACAGAACTCAAAGAAAGGAATGCTGTTCATTAAGAACCCACACACACACTAAACTTGGCTCTTAACCGCCCGATGGCATTTGCACATACGAATGTAAAAGCATTCAACTGGAGCTTTAAGTGGAAATTCTTTCAAGTGAATAGCCAAAAGTCATCTGGACCAAGCGCTGTGCGCCAAAAATGTAAAAATGACGGCGGCACAGCAAAGAGAAGAAATATTTCATTTCAGACTTTTGACTGATTTACACCCCTTCATAGAGCAGCTCTCGCTACATGAAAGTCTGATCGGTTTTTGCTTGAAATTTGTCAGCCAAGCCAGTTCTGCATTTTCTCTAACTGGCAGAGCACGGCCTGCAAATGCTTACAGAACATCCCAATCTTCAGACGGAGCTTTAAACCTTTCTCCAAATGGATTTTTAAAATTCATGCTGTCCAGCTGAGTTGGTAGTAAGAGCGGGGGTCGGAGAGGGGAGGGTGCTTTCTGTCAGCATTATCAGACAGAGAGCAGATAAGAAACACGCTCAACGGAGCCGCCAATCAAATAAGAACAATTATAATTTCAAATTGCAATAAAATGCAATCACGTTATACATCTAATTGGCACTCATAAAACAAGTCAAAGTCAAATCGTAAGTTAATGTAGGATACACTACTGTTCAAAAGTTTGGGGTCACCGAGACAGTTTTATGTTTTCGATGAGAACATTTTATACATCAAATGAGTTGCAAAATGAATTGAAAATACTGTCAGTATACTAAAAATAATTTATGACTGATTTATTTGAAATAATCATTTTGTCCTTCAAACTTTGCTTTTGTCAAAGAATGCTCCATTTGTAGCAGTTACAGCATTGCAGACCTATCGCATTCTAGCTTTTAGTATGTCACCCCTCGTTTCCAGAAACTCTTCCCACAAGTTGGATTGGGCACTTCTTAGGCATCACACTGTCCAGCTGCTCCCGCAACAGCTCAATGGGGTTGAGATCTGGTGAATGCGCAGGCCACTCCATTTCGGATAGAATGTGTAATTGGCATAAGTACTACAAATACTCAAATGCTAGTACTCATACACTACCCACTTTGGAAAAAAAATACACTGGTATCTGTGCATCCCTAATAACAACACTGGACTGATGGTTGCTGGAAATGGGCCTTTACACACCAAATCAAAAACCAGACATTTGCATTTAAAATAGTCATTTACCACATTAACAGTGTTATACTGGGGATGCTCTGATCAGGATTACCAGAGATAACCTGCCGATTACCGATCAGCCGATCACCACCGGTCACCGATACCGATCACAAAGATTGACAGTGGATTTGTAATCAAAACGATGAGATCTTCTGTCTGCATGATGGGAAAAAATGAACTTCAAGTCATTTGAATTCAGACACGTTTTTACCTCTTCAACAAGGCAAAAAATACGAAACCCTTGCAGAATGCAGCAACCATTCTGTCAAAAGGACGACTGAAAAACGTTTAACTTGATGTGAGACGTCACAGTCTGGTGAATCTCTGACACGATGTACGTGAAATATTTACTCACTTGATGCCTGCAGCGGAACTCTGAGACAGAAAGCACTGCATTGATGAAAGTTTCCAGTCAGGACTTTTTCAAAAGTTTCAGATACAAGTGACCTGTGAATGCTGCACCCGACTCCAAAACGGTGACGGTTCCAGTCATTTCCGAAGGGCTGGTCATCTATCTTGGTGAAATTAATGATTATTTCTTGGGAAATTAGATGAACATTCCAAATGTCATGCTTGGATCGGCAGGTGTTAGCTGCGCTAACAGCCGACTGTTGAGGAACCAGCGACCCCACTTTCATGAGCCCAGAAAACTCTCTGTGCTCTGTCAAGTGCTGGTGTTTTAAATAGCGTCTTTAATATGAAGGCGCTTCCCAGCATTTTCCCGTGCATGTGCTGCAGGATGCAAACTTTGAATGACAGATCAAAAGAACAACCAGCGGGGCTTCATCTGAGCGCCAGTTGTTACACGTGATCGATTGGCAATGACAGGTAGTGACCAGCATTCACCGATCATGCTGAAATCGGCCAGTCAAAATGGTGGATCAATGAGGAGAGTCTCAAAGTGGGAAGGACCGAAGTGGTGTGTAAGTTGGATGCTGTTTTGAAGGTCTGACTGGGTGATCACACTGCTCTTCCTCTAGAAGAGATGAAGAATTCAGCCTGACCTAACCTCAGATGTGACGTATTTAAAAGGCAAAGGAAAAATAAACCTGGAAATATTTATACTGACTATTAAGACCTCAGACACAACAAGATCCAGCTTTATATGTTCGTTCTGAACATATGAGAAGACTGAAGACTTCAAATCTACACTTTTAAGGATCAGGTTTCTTCTGATCAACGTCTAAAGAAACAATATACCGACGGCTGTTATCACAGAGCATCGCGCTTTCAATCATCCTCCGCTACAGGAGAATAAAAAGAGTCTGTCAGAGATCAGGAACTTGGCAGAACATTTGTCTTCTTCTCTGCATGTCTTTGTTTTGATTTGTGAGTTTGAGCTTCAGTGTTTCTGTCTGGCTGTCAGGAGAGCTGCTTTTGTCCTCACATGATCATTTCAGTCTCTCTACTTCTGAACAGCGTCTGAATAACGACGATTACAGATCAATGCACTACACTCGAAACAGCTCCTTTAGATATCAGAATCCAAAAAAGGCCCACGGAGCGAATTATACAGTCGATGCCACTCTGTGACGACAGAAAATTGGAGATGGTACTTATGGTTGCAGACATTTTCATCTCTTCCTCCCCACAGATAAGCCGCATGTTTAAGTTGGCAAGTTGCATCCTTGATGCTTTTTCCTGAAGCAAGCAAAGCCAAGCTCAGGCGGCGGCATTATTGGCAAGTGTCTTATTTATTTAGCAAAAATAGCAATAACCCAGGAACATTGAGTGACACATCTCGACTTCATACTCCCTCAAGATTTGACAACCAGCACCCTTTAGCTCTGGATCGTGGAAAACAACGGAAAGTGAGACAGACAAATAGGGCTGCGTCGATGATTTATATGCGCTGATATGGGCATTTATGACATCATCATGATCAGCCGGTAAAATGACAAATATAAGACGATATTATATTATTTATTTATTCATTTTAATAAGATGCTATTTATAAATGTGATGAATGTTATTACTCCTTAAAATCTTACATCAGGATGTAAAAACGACAAAACAAAGGTGGCATTTCTCCAGAAAATCACACAACTTGTTGTGATGCTGCAGCCCTGCCTGCACAGTAGGACCTGCAGCAGCAGACATTAGAGCCACGATGGCAGCAACACTTATCCATCAAGAAAAATGACATCCGAATTGCAGTTCACAAGATGTGCAGATGCAGCATTAAAACAAGACACTTCAACTCAAATCACAGGCCGAATTTGAGTGCTACCAAGAGGCTAACAAATGAATGTTAACAGAGGCGAAACCAATGCTAATGGAGGTCATTGTTTTGGACAAGCATCCGAGTTCTATTGTTGAAGACCAGAGGTGCCCTATCAGCAGCACACCTGGACTCTTGACACTCATTAGGATCCAGGGTAGGATGCAGGGTACACCATTATATTCACCACAGAGTGGCTGATGTTGTGTTTTGTGAATGGATTTTCATGAAATGTAGTCAGCGTTTGTTGTTGAATGGCCTCCCACCTCTGCTGCTCGTGCGCCCAGTTCCGCTGAGAACTGTCGAAAAGCTATGAAACTTGTCTCAATAAAACAAAACATGCAGTCCTATCGCTGCAATAAATCAACATTCAACTGACTCTGGTGACAAAATGTGTTGTTACTGTTCATTCTGATTGCAATGGTTACAACACGCTGCCTTACACAAGCAGTGCAAGTTCAAATCCGAGCAGAGAACTTTGTTTTTAGCCATGAGTCAACACAACTGAATCATGGAAGTTGTTTTATTGCTTTGCTGTGTTTTCATAAAGTCATGTGAAATGAACTCCTTGGCATCTCAGTGCCTTTCTAGTATGAAAAGTTCTTGATCAGCACTCACAAAAAGCTAATTCAATCCGCACTCCATTCAGAATGCAAACAGGACTGAGCTTTTAAAAGTGAAAGGAGACCAATGAAACCAAGGAAAATGTAACTTAAAGAACACTGGCGACCACTTCGATAACATCTTTATTCAATCAGACTAATATCAGAAGCTAAATGAAGTAGCACTTGAGTTTTACTGCGATGGTTTTAGGAGTTTTACTGAATCATGAAAATGCTCTCTGGCTGCATGTTTTTTGGCCAAACCTCCGCTCTACCTCTTTCTCACCACACCTCCTCCCCAGACTGAATTCTGGGATTGGGCAGGCGGTGTAATTACTTCCAGAGGCCGAGGGAGGAGAAGCAGCAGACAGTTCTGGGTTCAAAGAAATTCAAAGTTACAAATCATGAAGCAGTTTTCATATCATTGCCTTTCAATCCGTTTTGTTTTTGCACGACTCTTCTGTCTCTAAAGTTGTTTTTTCTTTGCGTCCAGCCAGGAAATGATCAGAATGGTCTGTTTCTGAAGTGTAATCTTGACACCAGGTACTGCAGCTTATTTAGAATTCAGTGAGCTTTATACTCCAACTCTAAGGACGAAGACCGAAACTTGTTCGGCCTTTAATGAATGTGTATTCGCTGTTTACAGCCTATGAATCCGGGGGTCTTCCTACTAAACAAAGCAGGGATGGGAGCAGAGAATCACCTTCGGTGGCGTCACTGAGCTGAAGCCACCCAGAGACCCAGACAGCAGCAGCACAGTGAGAATCATGTGACTGCAGAAGCAAGGGTGAGCATCATCAGTCCTCTAGGGTTTTAGCCTGTCTGTACAGTAGTTGCAGCCCTATTCTCCCAGCATCACTTTAATGGGAGTCAACACATCTAGTCACATGAGTAATTCCAGCACATTCTTCTGATCATTCCAACCATAGCAACCAAACTTCAGTCATCAGATGCTGGGCACCTCCTCATCACACCAACTTTTATACATGAGTGTTGCTGGCTCAGTTTGGTCCGCTCAAGAATATTTTCAGTCTAGGCAGCAAATGACTTGTCATTTAAATAAAGGTATAATGGGGTGTTTTGACATGTTACAATAACCATTTTACCGCAATACTTCTGGGTTTATTATTCAACTTTTTTATACTTTAATGAAGGGTACTGAAGCTGCAAATAGTTCTCTTTTTTCTCTCTATATAGGAAGTTTTAGCTTCTTCAGCTTTGCTTCATCCATGATTATATGACACTGGCAGGAAATACACTGCGTGCAAGCTCGCAAGGGAGTGATATAAGCAGCACATCATCCACCACGTTGATCCCCAGGCTCATAACAGACGACATGTTTCTTGACATCACTTCTTTGCAATCATGCGTCAGAAGTGCAGCAACATATTGACATGATATATTGAATATATTAGCTGGACCTGCGCTTCAATATGCAAAGTGCAGTATCAGTCTGCGGCACAAACATCAATCTTGATCTGTGTTAGAAGCTTGGTACAAGAGGATGTGATCAGTGTGTCATCATAACCTGGGAATGAATTGATACATCTGAGAAAAATCATTCAAATAAGTCAATTATCTTCCTCTTGGGTTTATCACAGGGCATGTACAGGATGGACGACTCACACTCATGGACAATGCATCTAGCTTATTCAGGCTTTCAAGACAATAAAATTCGATAAAATTCACATTTACTGGAGGGTACTGTTTACTAAAATGTGGCAAAAGTAAAAATTTAGTGCAATACCAGTCGCCTTTTTCATTTGCAACACAAGAAAGACTGTTTTTGGCTTTGAAGAACTGACATTTTTTGGAAGTTCACACATTAATTGCTGATATTTATGATATCAGTTTAATTGAGTTTGTGGTTATGATATTGACATGCGCTGGAAGTTATTTACTTTTCAGTCAGTACACTTCAAATCCATACAGAATTTAGTTCTCAAACTTCAAACATTTAAAGCTCACTTGTTGATCTGGGTTTGGGCCTGAAGTTTGATGCTGTGCTTTACAGTCATTAATATCTCATTAATCTTGGATAAAACAGCATATGTCGAAATTGAGGGGGAAAGTTCTGATATGGATTCAAATTATATGTGTTTTGACCAAAATAAAATGTAAATATTTACGGAGAATACATTTGTGTAGAACAAAAATATAAGTTTACTCTGAGTGCAATATATGTAGCGTCTTCCAATTCCAGTCGAGGGGCCACATGTGGCCCACAGGACGTGCTTTGGCCCCCTTGACAACCAAGCTTTATAATTTAGTATCATGAATTTCCCAATTTTGTTGTGTTCTTTTTACGAATCAGTTTGAGAATATGCACCAGTAAATGTGTCAACATATTGTTTAGCTTCTGCTGCATAGCCATAGGAATTCTAAAGTGTTGAAAAGGGACAAAGCTGCAATGTTTTGGAAAAGTTTTTGTTTTTATCCATTTGGAAGCATGCTAGCTTATTTCAGAAGAAGGTCGTGGGCTGCTCAAGACTGTGTAATATCCTTATCTTGTCAGCCAGGTCCAGTCTGTGGAGCAGAACGTCAGTGCTCCATCACGCATGGTTTGCTCGAGAACAGAACAAGCTGCCGAAAGCCGCCGTTTCTCGGAGCAGACAGTGCAACTTGAAGCGACAAAAGTCTTTATTACCTTTTCTTTCTGAGCCGCTTCCATCCTGTGAGCCTGCTGTAGCTCGCTCTCTTCCCATCACACTCCGTTATTGGCCGTTTTGTCCTCCTTATGCGTGTTATAAGTTGCTCAAACCACGGCGGGAACGTCCACGAAGGAGCGAGAAAGTCGAGCGGAAAGGTCCAAAGGCAGGTCAGTGTAGGAACTTTTCTCAGGGAAAGTGCGCCATGTTGTCAAATCTTTTCCTTTTTTTCCTGTTTTTTTTTCCTCTCGTTGCCATAGCGGATTTGTGCAGGAGGAAGAGGAGGAGGCAGGCAGCCCATTGGCAGAAGAGCTGAGGCAAACTCAAGCTCACTTACTCGTATTTGTTTGCTTTTATAGTTCGGCAAACAACCTCAGCTACAGTTGCCTCGCCAGTGCCGTGTAGAGCGGTTGCCAGAGCTGTGGGCAGAAGCGGGAAGAGCCACCGTCCCAGCTCAGTATTTTTCTTCTTCTTCTTCTTCTTCTTCTTCTTCTTCTTATTATTATTATTATTATTATTATTATTATTATTATTATTATTATTATTATTATTATTATTATTAATAGAATTGTTGTTGTTGTTGTTGTTGTTAATAGTAGTAGTAGTAGTAATAGTAGTATGAGCTGAAATGTGCCTGAAGTAGGAATAAATAGATTTAGATATAGCATATACAGCTAAGTATTTGAATGACTTGAAAGTAAAGCGTGAAAAGCAGAAGATTCCAATGTCACCATATGTGTAACACAACGTCCTCGTCCGATTCATGCAGTTCATCCGCCTGTGTCAATGTCAGTGTGTGCGCATGTGGTTGGATACTGTCACAGGAAATGACAAAGGGAGGTTGGTTGTAAAGGAGACAGCTGTTTTGCCCTGGAAGCACGAAGATTTTAAATAAATAAATAAAATCATGTGGGGGTCAGTGTCTTCTCTGTTGTGTCTCACTTGACACACATTACTGCTGGTCGTGACATTTGTCTGTGTGTGTACATGTATAAATATTCTTGGACCTATTCCGAACGTGTGTGTGGTTAGGAAAGAAACGTACACTTTAGCAGTACCAAAAGTGAAATTAACCCGTACAACTTTATTTAAAACATGTATGTAATGCACTGGAGACTTTTTTGCACGATGAACTCTGATTTCCTCCACCACCTCCTTGCAGGTAATGTGGTGACTATACTTATTTCTGTTTAGACCGCACAACTTATGAACAGATGTGTTTTTCACTCGGAGTCTTCTGGTCCAATGTAGACATATATTTTGGCTTCTCTTTTTCTGCTTCATCTCTCATTGAATCATCATTCAGCAAAATGAAATGCCGTTTAAATATCCTTAATTATAATGTGATCTGAAATATGGTTTGCTTTGTTTCTTCATAGTAGAAATATAAGACGCGCTTTACAGTTTCTTAAAACCATTTAACATCTAGAAAGTGCGCACTAAATTCTAGGCCAGATGCAACTATGGCACTTGAGCAGTAGATGGCGACGTTGCTACAATGTATTTTCATGATCATTTCGCCATAGGCATGTTGGAAGTCCTGAACTGCTACAGACTCCTGGTGTGGATGAACTGTCATGACAGTCATGTCTTTTCAACATTGCATAACGGTGGAGAGCCGAATGAGTGGCAGGCAGGCATCTCTGCCACCAGTTATATTTATTAAGATTTATTCTAACGCTCTCGAATAGGGAGCTGACTTTGTTGTCGGCCTTTAGAAGCAAAGAAAGATTCTTTCTGGGTGAAACTGCGGCGTGCATTGGAAGAAGCCTGACTTGTTTGTGTCGGATGAATATGACTAAGGGTATTGATTCGACATTTCTTTAAAAAATAGATTATTTAATCTCTTTTTTTGTGCCACACTGGCCAACTGAACTGAAAAGGTTCTTACTCAAGATGATTGTGAGCAAGGCCCTGAGCTGCAGACAATAACATAAAAGGAAACAACAGAAAAAAATGGACTCCATTCTCTTACAGTTGTTCATAAAGTCATGATTCTGTAACCTACTTTGAAAAGCAGTATTTAAGAGACATTTGAGATGCATGTCAATTTCCATCAACCTACTGCTTGTGAAAGGTCCCAGATCTATTGTTATTGTCTCATCTCTCTGTTGGATATTTCAAACATGCAATACTAATAGTCTAGTCTTGGTGCACTTATACTAGTGTTACATTTGATTTTGATCATGTTATAGATACATATTTAAAGCTCCCGAGGGGCACATAAAAAGACTTGGTGACTTGGACTGAATTTGCCCTCCAGACCTTGAGTTTGACCATTATTTAATTTACCTTAAACATGACCAACTATAAGACTGATCAAATGATCAGAGTGAGATACATCTACTGAAACATCCCATCCCAGCTACATAGGATGAGAGTCTTGCAATGGGTCAACAACGGTCTAGCACAAGGCTCATACACCAGAAGAACCACTCACACACCGTCAATTTAGTGTCATCATTTAACTCCACAATATGTTGTTGGAATGAGGGAGATCACAGTAGTACAGTATGAGGAGAACATACCAGTGGTGTTGGGGAAATTACTCGCATGTAAAACAGCATGTAATTCTACCTGGCAATAGATTGAATAAAATACACTTCTGCCACTGGAAAATTCAGTTTGTAAAATTGCACCCGTGAAAAGTAGCTTGAGCAATCGACTGAACTTAAATAAATATTGACTAAACAAACTACATTTACCGTAAAAAAATTATCAGTACGTCGCATTTATAATAAATAAGAGAAACAGGAATTAATGTACACCAACTGTTCTGTAGAGGCTCGTTCGACAGGTTTTGACAACAGGAGGTTTATTTTGAAATCTGACACCGGAAGTAGTGAACCCACATTGACGCTCGCTTCACGAGCTGGTGTGATTTCTTACAGTGAATAACGGCACAGGTGCGTCTGGATGTCCGTGCGCAATCTGATGTCGATTCCGAGTCCCACTGCGTGCGAGTTCAAGTGAGCGACGCTTTTGCACGAAGGGCTGGCTCGCGGCCAGCCAACGGAAGCGGGGCACGGACGGACTCGCTGATGTCTGGAGCTGATGGAAGCGAACGACGACGTGGTTTTCTGCAACGACACCGGACGATCGGAGCTGGTGCGTGGACGTGGACGGCAGGTTCTGTGATGGGGAGCAGCGTGGATGCGTAGCCGCGAACAGGTTGGTGATCATGCGTCTTTCTTTTTTAGATTTAAACAGTGGCACATTACCTGCCAGATGTGAGCTGCCTACAGGTCTGTATCAGCACCGTCATTCGAACACATGACGTGGATGAAACAGCTCAACGATCTGTATTCACTGATCGATCCACCGAGCAGAATGCACAACACAAACACTGTCAGTTTACAGTTGTCGTGCACGGAGCCCTTCAGGTGAAACACTTGTGTGTCACTTCTGTGTTGCAGAGATTGTTTACCCACTGCTGCCCCGAAACCGCTCACCAGCATCTGCTCAAGACATCAGAGGCACGTTTTTATTTATTTATTATTTTTGAATGATCAAAGCAGCCAGGAAGCACGGATGGACGACGATGCCTGCAAAGCTGCTCCCTGGAGATAATTGAGGATAAACAAAACCACTTGCTGATCGAAGCTCTTCTTGTTGGGCGCTGATGAAAATGTGGCACTGTTGACTGACGGGGTCACAGTGTCAGGGAAGACACCGGCCGGCAGCTGAACTGTGGAGGCCCGATGGCTCGTCCTGGATCAGGGATGCTGGTGCCTGTCAACGGTCTGGGCTACCCGCCTCAGAACCTGGCCCGGGTGGTGGTCTGGGAATGGCTGAACGAGCACGGGCGATGGAGACCCTACAGCGCCGCCGTTTGCCACCATATTGAGAATGTCCTGAAAGGGGACGCGAGAGGAACTGTCGTCCTGGGACAGGTGGACGCTCAGCTTGCTCCGTACGTCATCGACCTGCAGTCCATGCATCAGTTCCGACAGGACACAGGTGAGAGACTTGTGGCACAGCCTCTTCTTCCCGCACGCGTCCTCTTAAAGCAGAACCCGCTCGCCTTCTTATCTCACTGGGACCGATTAAAACGGCCTCTGTGTAATTGACTCACAGACGTTATGTAACCACCAGGGGAGAGAACGCTGGAGTCCTCTATGTCCCTGCCGCTCCGGGACGGTCCATGTTAATCAGCCACAAGTCGGTTTGGATAATAAAGGTCAACGCAGCAGCATACAAACAACCTTGATGGGGAAAAAGTGCTGAATTATTTATTCACTCGGGATAATGCCATGACCTTGGCAAAGGTCACAGAGACGCGTTCAGCTGGCAAACCAGCGCAGCAGAACACAGTGATGCTCCTCACTCTTCACTGCTTGTTTCATTCACTTGTGTGAAGAGTCAGCGTAATTGTTTAGAGTGCTTTAGAGACAAACATTACCTTTTAAGTACGCCACGTCTGAAGTATGTGACTGAGCTATAAAGGCTGAGCAGGCTGTTCCTGTGGCCTCAAGACAAACAGATTTTATGTACGTTTAAATCCCCAGTCGCCATCGAGGATTACACAAATGGAGCACGACTGTAAGTGACTGTAAGTTTCTATAGAACGAGAGCTGAAGGCAGTTCTTTTTAACTGTGACACACCAAGTTGGGCCTCTCAAAGTCACGTTTTTATAGACAAGATTCAAGAGCGAAGGGCATGAGGATGAGCAAGCGTGGGACGATATCAAGGGAGACTGCAGGCAGGCAGACAAGACAAAGAGTCAGACCATTGTCATGTTTCAACCTGGGCAGCCGTGAGCTGGAAAGCACCCGAGGATAAAACTAAATAATATGAATAGATGACAAAGAAATGGAACTAAATGACTATATCTATTTGTATTTTCAAATGTAGAAGCTGCACAAAACTGTGTGGTGACGACTTTAATCATGCGACAGAGAAATACTTTTATATCGATCAACCAGATCTAAAGTTTCTTTGTGTGTACTGGCCAAATTTGGATCACAGCTTCTGTCCAGTTCTGTCACTGGGTGTGTTTGAACTTCCCCCAGTTGAAGTGTTTCAAGTGAAAGATGCAGCGATGCTCTCTGAATCCTTCCATATTTAGAATTCTGCCACACTGCATACACGAATAAACCGCTGGAGGAAGTCAACTAGAAATCAGGTGGGAAAAATGTTATGAATTATGAAAAGTTTGCAATGACCTGAGAGAAGTCCAGCTTCTAAATGTTCTCCAGCACAAGGAATATTCTTCTTCTTAAAAATAAAATAGAGGAAAGTGCTTGAAGAAACTGGAGGAAATTTGAGTTACTAAAAACAGTTTGTACTTGAGCCAACAGCAAGTGCCAAAGTAAAATCCCTAGATGTCCAATCAGTATGTTTCGTCCCTGCAGATGTGAAAAAGGAAAAATAGAAACAAACAGCAGTGGACACTATATTTAGTTTTGTCAGCGGAATCATTTTAAAACGATTTTTTTTTTTATAGTAATGACAACTACAATCAATCGGGAGTGAGCCAGAATATTCTCTCAGGCTCATTCAGTTCTCTGAAACTGAGATGTGGGGAAGAGGGAGATTCAAGGGCACAGCATTAAAGCAACCTTCAGCTGCTGAAGACCTCCTGGAATATGATCTTCTCCTGGCACGATAGAGGTATTGAAAGCCAATAGACGGTGGGCAATGTCCATGCCAGTGTTGGGTGGAAGCTTCATCTGTACCATCACCAGGAGATGAAGGCTATTATGGTTCACTCTCTTCAAATGATCCAAAGTTTGGGCCATGAAGCTGCTCCTCCTCATATCTTTGACACAGGAACTTCTTCTTGAACTGAAGAGGGTCAGATGGCAGGGCAGCATAAAACAGTGCAGCCTGTTTTCCTTCCATCTGATACTGATTAATGTCGAGAGAGGACATCCGTCTGTAACTGGCTCCCTCCCAGTGGTGGTGTTGTCTCCCTTGATAAACCAGAGCACAAAAACACCAGAGCCACTGTTTGTCAGCCATTACCACTGCACCGTGGCAATGACGTCTATCTCCCCTCACTGCGCTGCCCTCCGCGGCCGGGATAAACCTGTCGCAGCGGGACCTGACAGACGCGGGCATCTCTGCCTCGACTGGTTCCCAAACATGGACACACCTCTGTCAATCGGTAGACATCCCTCTCAGCACAAGAAAGCAGACTCGCTCCACACTGTACTGCATCTGTTTGAGATGGTATTTAGCTATATTTGTATCACAGCATCAGCCACAGCCACTTACCCCGCTGGAGGCTTACAGAGTGTCCCTGTGGGGAAACCCCATTTAGTTGCAAAGCCCGTAATCTCCGAGTTCTCTGAGGCTGTTTTTTGGCAGGGCAGCAAAGAGCGTTGTGGGAACTTGGTGTCCCCAAATTGTGTGTATGTGTGTGTGTGTATTGGGGTGCAATTTAAAGCAGCAGCAGCAGCAGCTGTGGTGTTGCTCCTTGCCTGCTCTCTGTGGTCAGGGAGGAGCTGCTGTGGGTTTAAACCAACGTTCAGCTAATGACACGGTGGCTGCGGTTTATCGCCGTGAATATTTCTAATGGAAGCACCGTCACATCACCGCAGATGCGTCAGGTCGGTACCTTCTAATCAACAGTTTGGTGGAGAGCTGGCGCTGAGTGGTATTTAAATATAACAACACAATGACCATGAAAAGTTTGAAGCAAAAGTCTGCACCAGTACACTGCGACTACCGTGCAACGCTCGGGACTGGGAAAATGCAGAGTTGGATTTTTGGCAGGGAAAAATACAAATCTTGCTTGTGAATGATGTAGATGTCTGAGCCAGTAGCGCAACATGACTGAAACTCAATCTACATCTTAAAAAATGTATTTTAAAAATGTGTTTTGAAAGGGTCAGGTCAAGGTTTATTTTCTCCATTTTTCATGTCTTAGCAACTGTTAAAAAACATCATCATTTTAAAGGGGGAAATCAGATAATGCAGTACAATATTATGTGCATGAAAACAAGTTTATTCTTATAATGTCAATTCAGTCGTATTTTCAAATAAAGTTTGCACAGAGGAATGAATTGCTCAATAAAGTAACTCCAGTGTACAAAAACAAAGAAGGTTATTATTCAACATGTCGCAAATGCAGCTGCATTTCCAAATATCTATAGATATATTCAGTATTGATGTAGCCGGCTTAAAATATCAAGACAATACCACTCTGTCAAGTATTAAGATATTTTAGCAAAAATATCCTTACAATACTTATTGCACAATCAAGTATCGCAATACTTGGGCGTATGGATATGTTGACTTTAGTGCAACCAGTGGTGAATCTCTTGGATCTTGTGTAGGTTTGGTGACCAGGAGAGTGGTGATGTGTTTGGATGCTTTGTTTGGCGACTCAAATGATCAGATGCAAATGTTAAAGATGAAGCATTTGGTTTGTCTGAGCCAAAAGAATGAACAATAACGTACTTGCCGAAACAACCGCAGCAGAAGTACTCACCTCACTGGTCGCATTAGAGTTTAGTATGTAGTGATGAAGACAAACAAATAAATTCCTCAAATTCATCACTAGAAATCAAATATGCTTTGGCACGGAGGTTAGTGCCGGTGTGAAGGATGACCTTGCTGCAATATGCTTATGAAGACTTATACTTTTTATTAATTATTATACAGATACCTACCAATGTAAAGTCATCAATGAACATCTGTTCTGTGGAAATAAGTGGGGGTTCCCGCAGGAAATAACTCATGATGGAGGGAAATCCCACACTGGAAGGTTTGGTTCAGACCCAGGGTTGTCTTATGCCGGATTCAAACCTGTGAGCACAAGGCACAAGTTACCAGGTCATGCACAAAAAATAACACGCCAAGATCATGTTAAATATGAATACTGGGTGGATGTCTGAGCATGGAGGCACGTGCGCAGAACGTTGGTGTGGTTAGGGCCGTGGCTGGCGTCCCGCCAAGTGGGATCGATTTGTTCTTCTCCCCAGAGTGGCGTTTGAACCTCTGAACACTGCTGTGGACTGATCCCCTTTCACTACACCCACTCCAGCAGCCAAAACATACCAGCTTATCTGCCATTTCCATCGTATATCAAGTCTCCTGTGCTACGGAGAAGCATTGACTCCACCGTGTTTACTCTTCTGCGAAGAACTAGGGTCGGAAATATAGACAGAGCAGGTGCCTCGGTCTCACATTGGACAAATCTTCATATTTCCATTTAGTCTTGTGCTTAAAGATAAATCCATAAGAATATGCTCAACAGAGTAATTTCGTTTTTCGGTTTCATGATGTGTTATTATTATTACATTTTAATATGTTTGAGACGTTGCTTTTCCTAAAAATAGAACCTCACCAAACTCATGAATGTTTCTCCACAAATATGGAGTTATGTTTTCTTTAATGAGGCTCCAAGAAAAACAGTTTTAATTCAAGTAAAACTGAGAAGTGCTGAGACAACAGAAAGGGTTGCCCAATACGTAAATACAGTGAGATAAAACACAAGAGGGGGTTTTAGCTGAGCAACGTTTAAAGTGACCTTTGCAAATGAGCAAATCCTGCGGGGAAAACTGTGTCACGTCATTTGGAGATGGTGTTGGAGTAAAGATAGAACTGAATGGTCGGCTGCTGCAGAGATAATCTGTCACTAGAGGTTTGCTGTCCTGTTGTCTTAGTTGCATAATCACAGGAACCTTGTCCCCTCCCTTTCCCTCCCTGCGTTAAATGACCTCCTGACTAATGAAAGTGTCAAATCAGAGGACAAAGAAGAGAGGCTCTTGTTCCCATATCTGGTTTGTGAAATGCTAACCAAACAGTTTGCAGAAAAAGGCGATCCAACCTGCTGACTGGGATAATGCTGCGAATAAAAGCATTGAGCTTAAAAAAAACAACCTTTGTAGTAAAATACATGTGGGAACTTTTTTGGAGCTCTGTGGGAGGAAGCTGCAAACGGGATTCTATAAAGATGCTAAAGGTCAGAAAGCCGCACGCATCAGAGCGGACTTCTGTGAAATCCCTCCTGCGTCAGAAGAAGCAACAGAGCCTGAAGGCCTACTGTTCTACTTTTAGATTTAGCTGAATAAATATGGAACGAAATTGGACATTTTACGGGATTAGATGATCGAACCGTCCCACCAGCAGTTGCTATCTGCTTACGTGGACTGAGTGGGTGTTTCGGAGACGCAGCACAATAAAACAGTGTGTTGTAAATGTGGTCGCGACATCATCATGAATACAAAGATGATGTTCAGGAAGTAATGACCCATCCACAAACATGCATTGCCATTTCTCTTTGGATCAGTAGAAATCTTTGTTAAGCATCTCCAGTCAGTGGTTGCCAGACCTAGTCAGCCTCACAATCATCCACCTTTTCATCTCACATCTATGAACCTCGACGGTTGCTTTTCTGTTTTATGCACCGTAACAATGAGAGAACATACAACGCATTCATCGGATTATATCATTCTTTAGTTTGTTTTTTTTTTCTGGGTTATCACTTATTAATTTCTAAACAATTGTGCAGCACTACCACGGTTTAGTTGAGATCCGCCTCGGTTCAGAAAAATGGTCTCTTTTTGAAGATGGACTCTCACATGATGAAACATATTAAAACAAAGTGGAAACATTGAAACCAGTGGATAACACGTAACACATCATGGAGGTGGTTATGGTGGTTTTTGGTGTGTTTTTTCTGAAAAAAAGTCACTACAGATTGGAGAGCAATAGGGTTTTTATTGTCACCAACTCGGTAAATGTCAAAACTTCCCCCTGTGCTTCCTTGTTTCGCTACCACTTCTTCAATTCCGTAATTTTTGTATTTATATGTATTTATTAGTTTATTTGTATATTTATTTTAGGTTGTTTTTTAACAGGTAGCGAGGGTGGGAGGGGATTTGGGGCGTTAATAATTATTGTATAATTACAAACTGTTAATCCAAATTTGTTGTTAAGTTCCTGTAATATTCTACATACATGTGGCTCAAGAGGCAAATTTGAATCAAATAATCCAACCCACTCTTGTTTCATAATTCCAGGATGCCTGTCCTTTAATAACATTACTGTGTCATGAATGTGGAGGTGTCACTCGACTATAATGTCTAGCAGCTGCTGAAATGTCTGCAGGAAAAGTAGCTCTGTGGAAGGAGAAACAAAGGAGTGTGAGAGAGACGGAAGGAGATGTGGAGGGTTTTCCTGATGGCAAGTGACATTTAGAGAGGAGTGTGTGAAATGACACTGTAAGGGCCGCGCACATAAGTGCTCACATTCCCCTGCTGGGTCTCTCTAACACATGCTATCTAATCTGGAGTCTTGGCTGTTCAGCTGCTTTCTGATGGAATACATTAAGGTCCCGACGCTGCGTCGTGAACATGCTGTATGATGTCTTCGGTTATTGTTTTAAATGAGCGCGACAGGCTGTTACACAGGGGTTGTAATAACAATAGAAAGTGTCTTGGTTTCCTCCCAAAGCTGATTCTTAACTGTGGTGGTCACTGCAGGTAAGTGAATCTATCAAAATGTGTGTATATTCGTGAGGCGCCTACTGTACATTTAGCACCTTCACCTGTCCTCCACAGCTGTCAGCATCATCACTTTGTAATTAACTGTAATTGAATTTTTGGGAAGTTCTCACCACATTTAATCAGTTAAAACCCTCACCGTCAGAGTTCTGCTCCTGTCGGTGAGTCATGTTTTCAGGGGATGGAGTGCTTCGGTCTCTGTGCCCACATTCTAATCGCGTTACAGAGATGAGCAGACTGCGAAGCTTCTGCCGCTGGTGGCGTCTCGCGGCCGGGCCGTTTAACTTTGAAACGGGAGTGTCACCACTTTTCACTTCTGAGGCGGAGCTCTTATCTCTTTTATCAAGGAAGCCACTTTGAAGCGATACTCCACTCACTGTCTTCCTTTCTGCAGAGTCGGGAGGATCTGAGGGCAGCGATAGGCTCAGTCATGCGTCCCGATGCAGATGGTGACCCAGTAAAAACGCCAGGAGTGCTAACATCACCCGTGTTTGAGATTTCAAACAAAAACATCTCCAGAGTCCTTCTAGTCAGCCAGCGAGGCGAGGAGTTGAGGTTGGGGTCAAACG
Source organism: Synchiropus splendidus (assembly GCF_027744825.2). Taxonomy (NCBI): domain Eukaryota; kingdom Metazoa; phylum Chordata; class Actinopteri; order Syngnathiformes; family Callionymidae; genus Synchiropus; species Synchiropus splendidus. The sequence goes on from NC_071340.1 coordinate 20,005,587, forward strand.
TGCATCAAGTCTGGAAGATGAACAGACACATCTTAATAAAAGTGTGGAGCCAAGGACCAGCTATTAAGCTAGTAATGGAATGAGAACAAAAATGGAAGTAGAATGTACTGTATAGTAGATAACAAACACAGGAGTGAAGCAACAGGTTGTGTTTCACAACTATTGCAGGTTCAAAAGTTTGAGTGTTTTGAAAAGCAGAATGCATGTGTCGGTTAGCCGAAACACACCAGAGAAATATATATTGAATTCGATATGAAATACTAAATCATAACCCCAGGACCATTTGAGGCTCATGTTTCATATGACCCAGCCTCTGCCTGTGACACAGGTGGCTCCCACATATAGTCAACTGGTTCAGTTAGATAGCCACACAGGCATGCTCTTATTTTGGAAATTCACTTTAGAGTATATGAAAAGATTACTTTAAAAAAGTTTTTAAAACATTTCCCTGACACAACACCAACAACCAAAGCTAAAAATAAGCAACTGCTGCATTCTTTTTGGAGACAAAGGTATTGAGGTTAAGAAGTGGACTTTGACACTGTTTGACAAAGAATTCTAGAAACAGCACCATCAGATAAAAAAAAATAGGTAAGCAATGTAGTTCATGGCTGTGATATTATGATTATATATTAAGTAGGAAGAAGATCGGTGTGGCTGGGGTGGAGGCTCAACAGGAACTATGGAAACCCTGATAAACAAAGAAGATCGTCTTATTTCTGAACATAAAAATAAACATTTTGTTTGTACGTTTTTAAATCTGATTTAATCGACAGAAACAGACTGTCAGTTCATACCAATTGTAAGACTGGTAAGTCGACAAAGGATCAGTCTCCTGTGATGGTAATTTTCAGTCTGCTACTGCATAAATATGATCAGCGTGTTCTCCATTTAAGCCTGTGTTTGTCAGTGTGAGTTCTGTAGATCTGCCTCCACATGCATACGAGGCAGACCACCGCCAACATGCATGCGTGAGTCAGCAGAAAAACTCCACAGTCGCCGAGCCAAATCACCTCTCTGTAAACAGTTATGCTTAGAAACGCCACACATCTCCAACCAGAAGCAGAGGCCGTTCTTGTTATTGAAGATACAGTAAACAACTGTCAGAAGAAGCACTCGGGGTCGCAGCCCAAGACACGTGAGCTCGGGTGGCGGCTTGAATGAACAGAAACAACGCAGCATCATGAGGACTGAAGATACAACAAGGTTGAAAAAGGGACGATTAAGTCTGAGTGGTGTAAATTTCAGGGTGGATTGGGGTTGTTGGTGCTAACTCCTCGGAGCTTCTCCCAAGTGACTTTCCATTTTACAGTGGCCTGGAATCAAATTAAACTTTCTAGTTTAAAGGCTTTTTCAATTATTCTTTTTAAACAGAAGCTAAATGTGTGATTACTTGGACAAATTTAGCTCCGTCCACTGGTTACACCGTATAAGCTTCCATGTCCACGCAGTGAAAGACAGGATGAGCCAGATGTTTGGAAGCGACGCGTGAAAAAGCAAGTGTGTTGGTCTTCTGTCAAACGGCAGCGGTTTCATTTACATAAGCGTGTCACATTTACAGAAGGCATCGTTTGAGAGAGAGACCAGAGCTGCGGTGACGTAACAACGGCCACCACGGATCAAGGCGAGCCAAGATCACCCCCCCCCTTTGATCAGTCTTGGTCTACACTGGAGCAGTGCAACCAATTCCACTGCGCTTTGGTCTCCACATTTGCTCTGGATCACACCAGCGCTCTGTGGTGACGTGCAGCAGTCGCATGACAAATCGCTGGAGCCTCAAAGAAAAGACTTTTTCTTCAAAAGAAAAGGATCTCTTCTCCGGAACGGATGAGACATTAAGTTATTATTAAAAAATATAAACACCTAACTATCTAGGAAGCATCTAGGTGAGAAGCCCTAGCCAGTGCACTTGGATTCTCTTTGGTTCTACAGTGAGCCTCTCATGGAACATGGAAAAAAAGAAAGCTGGAAGAGAAGCCTTGTTTCAGCTACCTTCTTCACCGTCCTCACGACTGAGTACAGCTTTGTTTTGTCACTCCAGTCTTTACTCATGAACAAGACTCCATGATACTTCAGCACCTTCACTCAGGCAGGGAACAAGCTCTAACATTAGAACTCAGATAGTGGAATAGTTACACCTCTTAGTTCTCCTTTCTGAGACCATTGAAGTAGAGACTTGACTAAAACTTGAGCAATGACTATTGTCCGTTCTCAAATGAACAAATGCTGGTATGCACCTGATACCTGGCGACATAAAACTACACACAAAATACGGCTGTGGATCAAAGAGAAAATCAATCATTTTAAGATGCCAAGACAATTTACAGCGGAATTTAAAGCTCACTGTCATGTGGAATTTAACAGCCAAACTTCTGTTATTATGATTATTTCAGTGTGTTGTTAGTCAGTGACATGAATATAAGAAATTCATCACACGTGGGTGGTCATTAGTGGCAAGAGTGAAGAACCCACTAATGGCACCGAGCACATTAAGAGAGCAGAAGACAGGTCGACATGTTGGACCGTGTCTGCTGGAAGCAAATGAAAGCTTAAAAGCCAAGGAGAGCCAGTAGCAACCTGAAGTGCTGAGAAGGGCAGTGGTGTCAGAAGCTCAGCCTCAGAGCTGGAGCGAGTTCACGCTTCCTCTCCTGGACACATCAGCGCTCGACGTTCATGGAAACTTCTGGATGTTGATGGAGTGTTGACCAAGGAAAGAGAAGCATGTCAGTCTTTCACTTTGTAGATGGAGGTCAATCTGACAGGGTGTCGCCGACTTGTCACTGGGCTCCTGCCACCGTCAGTTTGCAATGGAAATAAGAGGCAACGATACTTAAAATAACATAGCAAATGTCTTTATCAGCATTAACTGGAGTTAGAAACTTTACAGTAGACGCTTTACACAGAAATATAATTTTAAAAGAAATGAAAATCAATTAATAACACAATTATGATTACAGTAATACACTATATAACTTTATTACTGCAACAGTATTTTAGTTTTTGGTTCATTTTACATGCTGGATTATTTTGTTTCTATTGTGTGTGTGTGTGTGTGTGGTATTTCACACAGCACTCTCTCTCTCTCTGTCTCTCTCTCTCTCTCTCTCTCTCTCTCTATATATATATATATATATATATATATATATATATATTGTATATATTAAGTTGGACAATCAAATTTTCCATAAAAAACGAAAAGACCTTAAAAATATTCCTCTAACATGCTGTTTTTTATGCATCTGAAATAAGAGCAGTCAGTATTTTCCATCTTAAACGAGAATATATCAACTCTTTACGTATTTTTCACAGCAAGTGCTGTGGACTTTCACACCTGTGATGTGATTCTTGAAAGTTCAAGGGCATCACAGAAGTTCTGCATCGATGGTGTTGCATCGCTCCAGGCCTTGTTTGCCCACCCGGTTTATATATAGATATGAATTTTCAAAGTTGAACCCAAACTGCACTGGATTTGCTCAGAATTCTCTGGAAATAATTAATTATTAATTGAGGATAGCTCTCTATAAATTATGCATCTTTCTTGCAGCTATTAGGTCATTTGGAGGCACCAGTACAGATTCACAGCTTTAAGTTTAGGTGGTGTAGAATCGCTGTAACAGAAAATATTATCATAAATCATCATTGAAATATTGTGGGGGTCTTCCAACAAAGTCTGTAAGAAATGTTGACTGTGTTTGTTGGCTGTTGGCATGCGCCAATCTCACGACCTTTGACCTCACGCGAGATGCATCGCGGACTGCTCGATTGTTCTTCAGACTGTGACCGACAGTTATTGGAAGAAGCTTCTCCCCACAAACTTATTATCTGCTGGCTGTTCATCTCAATGAGTCCGACCCACTTTATTTGTCAGGTGTAATATCCGCGGCAGTTATTTTCCATCACGGCGCCTTCCATGAAACAGCCTCTCTGGTCGTCAGCACCCTTCCTGGTAATAGATCCCAGGCCGCGTGTGACTTTAAGTACAGCGTCCTTGCAGCGTGTGATTCATTCTGGAGACAGTCATGTTGCTGTGAGCATTTCGTGTTCGACGGGGGCCAGTCTGATGGAGAACAGTCTCTGCTCTGTCATGGGATCGGCGATCAATCTGTTCAGCGCCGAGCGCATGCAATGATTTCACTAATGTACGGCTGTTGTCCTGCTGCGATGCCTGACGTGATGTACGACGTTGTCACAGAGAGAGATAGCTGCATGTCGGAGGTGGAACCCTGAAATATTGGGTGTCACCTTCACTTTTGCTCAATTGAGTTAGCAGTAATTGCTTGCTGTGATAGCAAGACAACAACCCCTGTTACAAAGAGAAGAGGAAGTGATAACGTTTTCTACAATAATCTCCTTTGGTCTGAAATAGATCATATGTGTCGAGTTACATGTTCATTACAAATAACACTGGTGCTGTTTGTTGCTCCAGTTTTATTTGTCTCCCAACATTCAGCACCGGACGTCGACCATCTCAGCGGCTCGCCAAAATAAAAGCATGCAAACCAAATTCCACCACGATATGTAATGTCTAAAAATGGTAACCTGCGTATCACAAAACTCACAGTTGAGGATTGTATAACCACATGGCGACACACCCCCAAATGGACAATAAGTCAGGGTGCTGGAGAAAGTTACAAAGATGCTGCCTGTTCTTCCAATTTTGTGTGGATATTTTGTCACTGGATTTCAATGGTGCAGAAAGAAGCAAGAGCTGATCCTGAGGCAACAACCGCTGTCTCCATATTATTCAATTCGCATATCAGGGGAGCGATGTGGGACTGGACAGAATCGAGCACTTAATCTGCTCTAAAGCCTTTTACAGTGTTGAGTCTCTGTCTTATTTGATACTATGCCTTCTTGGCTTGCTGGGTGAAATGGAATAGTAGCCCGTGAAACAGTAGTAGTCTGGGCTTTTAAACTGATAATAGATCCCAGTGGAGCGCTATAGTAAGTTTCTTTAAGTAAATTTCTCCATAAGTAGAAATGTAGCGTTTCTGTCAGCGCTCCAGTTTGCTCCGATTTTCCAGTCTCCTCGCCCTGACCACGCCTCCTTTGATGCCTTCAGTCTGGCAGAGATTTGCATGTCGCTGCAAACAACAATAAAATAACATTACAGCAGCTAACTGGTAGTGTTTTGTAGTAACGCTTGAGTGATCCTTCCTACACACTTCCACATGCACACACATTAAACAGTCTACTGTAGGTATGCACAAAGTGTGAATATAACCGCAGCTATCGAAATTGTGAATCAGTTGGAACCTGATATACGGTTGAAAAACAGTCAGAAGTGTCAACCAAAAAGTCGCATTCCAAACAGCACTGAAAATAAAAACTATTCTTAGACTACAACTGCTTTAATGGCGTAATTGCAGGCTTTTAGCTCGGAGGACGCCTAGTTTTTCCCAGCAGGACGCCTTAAATTTCCCATTGTTAGTGCCTATATGATGCACTACTCAGAGTGTCATCTCACTGGTGTCTATGAAGAGGGTGTTTCTGCCTGTTTCTCTGTTTGCAATGTGGTGGTTATCCATATCTCACGAGTCGCCACCCTCGCGGCATGGAAGCACTGTTATTGACGCCGACACGTTCCAATTTTAACACAGTCGTTAACAAAAATAACTCTTTTAATTACGCTTAAAAAAAAAAAAAAATTGCCGTTGTTTTGTCACAAAGCTCCTCCCCCCGCTCCCTGATAACTGCGCTGGGGAGGGGAGGATTACATGCTTGCCGAATGCAAGCAGGGCTTAACAGGGAACAATATAGTCAGTCATTCAAAAAAAAAAAAAAAAATACATATATATATATATATATATATATATATATATATATAAATGTTGACAACCTCTTTTTAAAAAGCAAGTTAAGACAGTCATGTGGTGTTGGGAGGTGAATAGGTTGTGGGCTGAGCTTTGGACGCCCTGTTGCTTTTGATAAAATCCTGGCTGAAAGGCTGCTTAATAGGTTGCAGTGCGTTATGGAACTTGTGGAGGGAAAGCTGTGTGTTTGTCAGCCATGTTATGAAATAGATTTATGACTGAAGTATATCATCGGCCTGATGTGACCCACAGACCCATAGTTTTAAGTTGTGTTATGAATCATGACGTAGCTCTCAGTATAGGCAGGTATGAACCGACAGAGATCTTGTTTGTCCAAAGTGGCCTCATGCTTGGTTGTTTCTGATCACTCCTTCAAATCCTATGGCCTTGCTCACTTCCTAATACTTACTGAGGCCTGTATTGGCAAATCAATGAGTCTAGCACTACATCAGCCATATTATATGACTACATTTTAGGCTGTAAAGTCAACATATATTTTAAACTACCCGTCATCGTAATTGATTTTCACTCCTCCTCCTCCTCCTCATCAGTTGCTGCTCTCAAATAGCTCGACTTCTCCACTTGGAAAAACTGCAGACTTTTGAGGATTTTCTCTGTGACGATTTATAGCTTCTCTTGTTCGACGTTTTCAAATGTGCCAGCGCGATAGTCAACAGCTCCGTGCTGAAATTGGACTCACACCAGGATTTCAAAACGCCCTCCAGTTGGCTGCTGCCTCGGGACAAAAATGTGGTGATGGATTGAAACTTAAACCTCATTGGTCCACAACAACAACCATAAAAAAGAATTGAAAGCTGTTTCTGCTGTGACGGATCAGCTGTCCTACCACAATGAAGTTGATGAGTCTGGTTCACTTCTAGTGTGTGAACGAGACTCATCTGAGTGTAAGAAGCCTGTTTCACTTGGGCTGTGGAACTTCTCCTTGGCAGAGACGGTCTGTCATTGATGCAACTGACCGTGTGTGTGTGTGTGTGTGTGTGTGTGTGTGTGTGTGTGTGTGTGTGTGTGTGTGTGTGTGTGTGTGTGGAGCCTGCAGCGATGCCTGCTGCTGCGTTGCCCTTGTGAGGTTGTGGCATCTCGCTGACATGCTAACAAGGTTCCTGCTGGTCGTAAAGGAGCTGACGAGTGTGTGAAAGAGATGGAGACAACCTCACACTTGTGGTGTCCTCTTCAAAATGGATCCACCACAACACACTCCGAGTCCCAGTACACATTTGTAAGTCATTGCTTTAGTTTGACAGTTCTCCAAAAGAGTTCATTTCAGTTTTTCTTCTTTTGTTTTTACTTTCTAAGAGACGGGACCAGAGGGAAGTCCAGGACTGAACTTTTAGCTCCAGCGCACTTCCGTCTGAAAACGTGTTCTCCTTCATTCATCAAACTACCACGGAGGTTAAATGAGGCAAAGGGGCCTCCGACATTTCGGAACCGGGATGTTGTTTCAGTGTGTTGCTTCTCTGCAGCGGGAGCTGGCAGGTGGACAGCACTTTGACTCGGTTTCCTCCAGATTCTGTGTTAACCTCACAAAGTGCAAACGCTGCACAAGAACACAGGAAGGGTTCTGGCCCGTGTGGAGACGAGGCGATGATGGCTGCAGTGGGAACCGAGCCTCTTCTCTCCACTGTTTCATTGCTGCTCTCACTTTCTGCAGCAGAAGTGAGACATCTTCTTTGGTTATTGAAGTCCTGCTCTCGTCGACTTCCTCCCCGCCTTACTCTGACTTTCTCCACTGGCACTTGTCCATCCAATCCAGCGTCTCACTCTGTACCTGCCTCCCACTTTCCTCCACCTCTCCTTCCATTAGACTATCTTTACCTCCCTCCCTGCTTCTGTCTTCTTGCTGTCTCATCTATTTTACACCCCATCCCTTCTCTCATTCTTTTTATGTCTCTGCTCCCTTCTTCCAACCTCTCAACCATCACCAACCTCCTGTGCTCTTGTTCATCCATCACGTCAGCAGAGACAAAGGCACGTCAGAGAACCAGGGTGGATGCTAGCTGCTCCAGCCTGTTTTAACAGCACTCAGTGCAATGCTCAATGTGAAATTCACTCAACATAGAACCACAAATTATAGTAACAATAATAACAATAATCACGTCCCCTATTTACTCTGACTGAGCATATAAGATATTAGACAAAAATGAGGTCTGCGTTTGACTGTCTGCCGGTCTGTCTCTGTGTATCTGGGTTAACACCATAATTCAAAATAGGAAGGACAGATTTCAAAGAAATTTTCATAAAAAGGCAATGAACTTTTCCGTTTGTTGTGTAGGTTCTGCAAGCAAGTTTCAGAATGTAGCTGTCCCATTGAGGTCATTGCTAGCAATGACCTCAATAAAACTGTGTCAGTTACAGCCCACTTGATTTTGCAGTTAGCGTTCATCCCTAAAGGTTGCTGGCGCGTGTCCGGCGTCTGTCGCTTGTGCTTTCATTTCAAATTCAAATGAATTCATATGACTGTGAGCCATTTCAAAATATCGAAGTGAATAACAAGGCCATTTACTTTTTTTTTTTTTTTTTTAAACAACCGGTCAATGCTCCAAAAGGATCCTCATAAAACATCTATTTGGCGTTCTGCTTCATCTTTTCATTTTTATCTTATTTTCATTTTTTCAGTTTCCACCTGGATTTTTTGAAACTGAGGCAGAGGCGCGTCTGGAAAAAAACTCAAGGAACGCAGCCAATAAGAAGCAATAGAGGAACATTGAGGCTGGGGAGAATGTTTTGATGTTGACTAAGTTGGGGAGAATAAAAATGTTCGTTTTTAATCATGAGAAGTAAATCTCACTGCAATGAGCAGCGGTCCATCTCTTCATATGTCCGACCATAATGTGTGAGTTCCACTAGCAACAGACTTCAGTCATGATGAGGTTTCTTCCGGTGAAAATCATGCCAACAACCATCATATTCCTGTCCACCTTCTTGACGTGTTACGGGTTATCCTTGTGCTTCGATGATCTCGTGAGATTTCATCCTTAAAAAGAGACCATTTTTCTCATGACGTGGCGACTCTCACGTAAGACATGGCCGTGTGCCACGCTCCTTCACGTGAGGCGGAAACCCTGTTAGCTCAGCAAAACACATTGTGCTGATAATGACAATCGCCTCGCTCTGACCTCCGTAGGCTCGTCCGTAGTTTCATCTGTCGTTAGCTTATATGTCTTTTTTAAAGAAATGGAGTTATCAGTTCCTTCCATTTACATTTTCCCCTGGAGTAAATGTGTGGCAGCTACCATACCTTGCCGTAACCAATTGACCCTGGGTTCATAGTCCAGCCCAGAGGAATTTAAGAAGTTCACAAGATTACAAACTTAAAAATAGATAAAGAAAGAAAGAAACTACAAGGAACTGCTACGTTTTGAATGAATTACTTGGGTTACTAATTCCATAAAAAGTAAATGAGATGACTTATCAATATTTCTCTTTGTATTATCTGGAGACAGATCACACATTTTCCTCAGCTGTCGCAGAAGTACTGTTGTGTTTTTCTAGTTGCTGAGATGCCAGTGCACGCCGACCTCTTCATCTTTTCAGTTCCAGTCATTCGAAGAGGCTCGGGCTTTGTTGTGTGAAACGAAAGCCTCAAACTAAAGTCATGAGCTTAGCAAATTTTGATCTCACGCCTTACATTGTGGTAAGACCATCTTAGCGTCGACCTCATTTACTGTGCGCTGTGATCTCTCCTAAATCGTTGCTGAGACGATAATGCTCTGACAGCGCTTCCAGGTACCGCAGTCGCTTTCCACTGTCTGTTGACGTCGCGTTTCAATGGCAAGTTCGTATTTCGCGATAGATCTCTTCTCCCTCTCGCTCTGCGAGTGATGCATTTTTAACCGCTCGGCAGCGTTCTTCATCATACTAACAGCCGGCGCTGGTTTATTGTTTGTGAAGTCCTATTTTTAGAAGATGAAAGTTGCTTTTTTTTCACTCTGCGCTGTGGGGTTTATGTGAAAACATCAAACGTGCTTCAATTATTTTATTTCCCAACATGCTGTAGAATCTATTAGCATATTGTCGGACATAAACAGGGCTCTCTGCTCAGCAGGCTTTTTTGTTTCGGCTGGATGTCACGAAATGTAAAAGGAAATTAGGAACAGCCTCAGCTGACCCAGGAAGCGCGTGTGCTTCGAGGTTTCAGAGCCTGTGCCTTTACGGTGGAAAGTAATTACAGAGTAACACTGGCAGAGGCAGTTCCATTGATTTCCATATGAGAGGTTTTCATTTAGCATTGACCTTAAACTGAACTTCCAAGACTTTACGACATCATGGGAATAAAGGAGAAACGGTCTTAAATGTAGAAGTCGTACCCCATGTAAGGCCTTGTTCCGCATCTCTCGTCCGAGGGCAGATAATAACGCTAACTAATGCACTGAGAGATTGTTACTTTGGCCTGTGCTGTCCGACTGCAGCGCCTCTCTTCCTAAGTATTCCTCCTGGTGAGCTCATTTTTAACAGACAGATCCGAGGCATGTGGTGCAGGACCTGTTACTGGCCTCTCTTCTTGTGCTTAAAAGGAAAACGAGCAGCTTCTACATTTAAATAGGCTCATCGCGGCAGGAGGGAAATTGCAACGGCTTATAAATTATCAGGATGTAATGTAAACGCTTGATCCGGCCACTTCCCCAGCAGAAGAGCATTAACTACAAGGTGATGTGGGCTCTTATTCCGCCCCTGGATATTGCCGCTCTCCGTCCGCGTTCTGTGAGAGCAGGACGGGGGTCCGGTGAGGTGACAGGGTGGAAAATGTGAAGAATGGCCGGGCAAGACGGAGCTGGAGGGGAGCCAGGCGAGATGGTGGAGGCGAACGCTGGCTTCACCAGCGGAGGAGATGGAGAAGGGAGGATGGTTGACAACCTCTAAGAAATGGGCAGCGCTCCCAAACAATGCCTCAGTTTTCTCCCTATTTTATATCAGAAGAATTAGTCGGGGAGACATTTTCAAACCTGCAGCTTTAGGCTACTCTGACCTTGTCTGGAGTTTGTATGTTGTCTCTTGTTTTGGTTTGCTCCGAGTCCTCTGGTTTCCTCCCTCGGTCCAAAAGCAAAGAGAAGTGAAGTGGTTACTCTAAACCAGTCAGAGCCACATTGTTTTACTGTGCTGCTGACAAGAGCCACATCCTACAAATACATCTAACTTACTACCGGGATCGGTTCCGACCAACTGGTCGTAAGTCGGATTGGACGTAATTGCCGACGCAAGGGTTATAGGTACTACTGCAGTGGTAGATAGCTGTGTGAGAGTGAGATGCTGGGATACTGTTCTGCCGTAACTGTCGTACGCGATGCTGGGCTGCAATGAGCTGCGGTGCCAGACATTGAATAAAAAAAAAAAAATGAATAAAAAAGTATCTGCCAGCTGTGGTCTTAAGTACGAGTGAACGTAAGTCGAGCAGGTCGCTGGTCACTTGACTTAGCGGCAGTATAGCGGTTGAAGCACATCCCTGTGTGTCACAAGGTTTCTGGTCAGCGTCCGGCGTATGTCTCTTGTACATGGATTTTTAAAATTCATTTTCTGTGATCCTCCTTCGAATATCAAGCGGTGTAGATAGCACCCCACCTTGAAGCACGTGCGGTGAAGTTTAAAGATAAACCCAAGTCAAAGTCTTATTACAATGCGATACAATATTTTGACATTTTGTCGGTATAGTTCTTACTTATTTCCTGTATAATCCGATATATCCGATCATCTCAACAGCAACTCGACCAAAATGGCAGCCAGTTCGGCGGCTCATTTGGTGAAGAGCCGCGTGAAACTGGGCCAGGGCTGTCTCCTCAGGAAATAGTTTGACTGAGTGTGTTTCAGGGCCAGATAAATGCCTGGTGAAGGCATTTTGTCAAATTAAATTCTGTTGCTGTGAAGGGTTTAAGTGTGAAGAAAAGAACGGCTTCAAGCATAGCGAGGTCAAACTGTCTTCATTGTGATGCTGTGTTCAGCCATCACCAGGTCTGGCTGTGGATGACGATGAGTCTGCTTCACTCCATGTTGTTGCAGTCTGATGTCGCCCGCCTTTCCATTCCAGTGAGTGATTTGCTGCAAAACAAATGCTTCTCAGAACAGATAGACTGAAGTTTTTCACCCACCAGCGGTCAGTGTGTCCTCACCTGCACTCTTTAGGGGGTGAGGGACTCTGAGTTCACCTGATGGGCTCAGTCCCTCGTAACTTAGCGGACATGGAAAGAGGGAGGACACCAAACAGGAGCGGAGCCAAAAGAACATGGGGTCAGCAGGGGAGTGGACGCTTTCCTGTGAGGCTCAACCGGCCAACATCAACACTTGTCTGCTTCAATAATCAGAGGAAATGAGCGTCATTTCAGCCGTTATGATGTCAACACATCTTCTCCACTGGGTCACTCAAAGGGCAAAAGTTACCATGAACATTCTGGACTGCACAGCTTCTGATAGCTCTGTGTTTTATTTGTCTAATTTAGCTTAACATGCACAACTCTTCAGTGATAGTAGCGGCATTCTGTAAAGGAATGAGTTGCATCAGCATTTGTTTGGTCGGTGGAGACGGTCGCACTTCCTTCTGTGCTTCTCTTTAACAAATAGTTTGGGGACCCCAGACAAATGACTGGTTTATTTATATCCCATCAGATCCTGCACCTTACTTACAGTGAAATGTTTTGATAAAACTGAAAATGTTCAAATACGTGTTTATATAGTAGTGTTGTAGTGCTCGAGATTGGTCTCAGTCTTAAGACCACTTTTGCACGACACAGACTCTGGATTTCTATTCAAGACCAACAGAGTTATCGGTGGTTATCGGTAAGCATAAATGGTCAAAGAAGAATTTTTGTTCAGTTTTGTTTTCTTTTTTTCTTTGATGTTTATCAGGGGTCTCAAAATGATCCACAAAAGGGCCACAGTAGGACACAGTTTTTGTTCCTAACCCATCAGGAGGATCCAGAAACACCAAGGTGTCTGAAGACTGTTGCTGTCAGACTGGTGCTGCTGAGACCTGATCTGTTCACCAATGTGTGCCTGCATCCACTGCAGCTCATTCGTGGATCAGTCTGAGACTCCTGATATACACTGTCTTGGTCTTGTCTCAGACTCCATTATGTCTTGGACTCAGTTGCAGTGGTCTTGATTATAACACTAATGAAAATGAGAGGTGAAGAAAGTGTGACCAAATGGATCATAAATTTTGTGTATAAATTCATAAATTCAATTCCATTTTAAATGGTAAATGTCTCCAGAAACTCTTGCACTGTTCAAAGTTTTTAAAGACTTTTAACTCCTTCAGTGATACAGAAAAATAATAGTATAAGATAAAGAGGTTTTGTCATATGCAGAAGCTGAAATTGTACTGAATTATATGTTGAAAAATTATGGGTGTTAATGAGCAGCTTGGCCCAGGTTTTCGCTTTCTTGAGTGATTTTCTAGTTTGAATACACAGCATCAGCGGAAAACAAGACAAGTTATGAGTCGAAACACTAAATTAAAGTAGGTGTGGAAGCATCCAATAATGGGTCTCTTGGTCAATGAATAATTTAAATTCAGAAGATGACGTAAGATTAAAAGTGAAAAAATGATTTATTTATGTTTCCAGTGATTTTTGAGATCCAGAATCACAATGCTGTCAGTGTAGTACTCATTGTGTGTCGGTGTTGAAGTGGACCACAAAACATTCAAAAACTCACCACTGAGCGAGACTGGATCGGTGCCATTATTGATCTGTCCTGAAACATTTTCTGAGCTAATTCTCCCCTGCGGGCCGAGCGAGCTGTCCACTGCTGTCATGGGAGCGCAGGGCTAATGCAGTTATACCGCTATCAATTACGGTGATGAATATTTCATTCCACCTGGAATGTTTGATCACACGCTGAAAGTTTGAGTTCATGTCCTGATATCTACAAAGTCTTCCTCTGGATTTTTATTTTTATAACTCTTTAGGTAAGAGGAGAGAGGTAGTGCAGGTAGTGCGGAGAAAAAAAAGATTCTACATGACTGAGTGAAGTCGTGAGAGGCGCAGCTGCTGGCTGACTGAGCAGTCATCCGTCTGTGTGTGTGTGTGTGTGTGTTTTCGGCAGCGAATGGAATTAGCCATCAGGCCGAGTCCTTAAGCAGCCGTCTGCAGTGGCGACTCAAGGTCACCCTTTTCTGCTGACGTCTATTTTCTGGATCCACCACGACACCGGTAGATGCCACCGTCCCATTCACGCTCCGACACATTTCCATAGCGCCCCGGCAGAGGAGGAGGCACTTACCCGTTAAATTAGCTGGGGGGGGTGTCGGCGCGTCCCCGCTGACGTGTGTCCAGGAGATGGATAGACGAAGGTGCCCTGATTTCCCAAGTGAGCGCAGTAATTGTGTTATAATGAAGGTGGGAGCTTAGTGACCTGCAGTGGAGGGAGGCACCGAGCTGCCAGCTGACGTCCAACATCTGGATGTTAGCAGAAAGGCAGTGGTGACGGAGCGGACGGGGTGTGTTTCCTTCAGTTTAATACCCCATTAAAGGCGCTCACAAGGATGTTTTTCCAAGCGGGTGCAAACTCAGCTCTCAGGTGGAGGAGCCTGAGAGCCACCATTTGTAACACCATGCCTGGAGGCCTCAGTTCAAGTTAGCTGGAGGGTTCAGAGGGTGGTGCCTTGGTTTTCTCCTCCCATTTTCTGCATCAAAAGTGTCATTTAAGTCAGGGGTTCTTCAGCTATTTCATCTCGGGGTCCATCTTTCCCAGTACACATGGACCCAGGGCCCATTCAGTGGAACTGATTTACCATATTTAATCTACTTACACGTCAACAAACCAAAACCTTGTGAAATGACATGAAACCGCGTTATCACTGCAAAGATTTGTCAACGAAACGTCCAACCGGCAGCACAACCAGGTTCAAGTCATATTCATCAAATTTACTGAAGAAGAAAAATACACTTGATGCAAACTATTGAGAAAATTGGAAAAAAATGAATAGAATAAATATATTAAAACCATGTCTAAATATCATAAAATAAAAATCATATTTTTTATTTAAATGCCAAAGAAGATATTAGTCAAGTGTAAATGAAAATATTGCCATTAAATCTAATTCAAAACTGCTTCTACTGGTGCTTTCATGAACAGCGTTTACTGTTGGGGCGCTATGACTTTCTTTATCATTTTTTCCTTTCAAGAACTTCTCTATTGTTGGTAACTGTCACAGATTTGCAGCTGTCAAGTCAATTCAGTGATTCACTACTGCCACCATACGTGGCTAATGTATTAAAACTGAGCGTCTCGCGGTCCTCACAACCCGAAGGCGTTAAAAAAGCTTTTAGTAGAGGGCCAAGGGCCCCACTCCTTTCTTAAGAATGACGGATTTAAGCTCCAGTTTTCTCCATTAGAAGCAGCTTCAGAGCTTCAGATTTCCGTAATGACTGACGTGTCGGTTCTCCTCCCTAGGAACCATGAGACCAGTGCAGAGGAACTTCTACGAGCCTTCGTCAGCGCCAGGTAAAGGCGTGGTGTGGGAGTGGGAAAATGACAACGGCTCGTGGACGCCGTACGACATGGAGATTAGCGTGACCATCCAGAATGCTTACGAGAAGCAGCACCCCTGGCTGGACCTCACCTCTCTTGGATTCTGCTACCTCATCGACTTCAACAGCATGTCCCAAACAAACAGGCAGACCCAGCGCAAGCGGCGACTTCGCCGGCGCATGGACCTGGCGTACCCGCTCATCATGGGCTCCATCCCCAAATCCCAGTCCTGGCCTGTGGGCGCCAGCTCGGGACAGCCCTGTTCCTGTCAGCAATGCATCCTTGTCAACAGCACCAGAGCGGCGTCCAATGCCATCCTCGCCTCACAGCGTCGGAAGCACCACGGCGGTACCGCGGCCAATCAGGGAAACGCGCCAACAGCCGTCCGGCAGAGCAACACCTTTGCTGGGACGTCCCTCTGGTCGCCGACGACCGCCTCCTCCGGCACCAACAACAACATCAACGTCGGAAGCGGGCCGGCCAAAGCCGAGCAGGTGCAGTCACCTCACTCAACCGCCAACTTCCCCTGCTCCCCCGTGATGCCTTCGCTGACCGGCCACCATGCGCTCACCATAAACGGACAGAACAACTTGAACCGCCCGGGCACTCAGCGCATTTCCATGGGGACAGCCAGAGGCACCATCCCACCAGGGTAACGTAGCAAACACTCACTCCAAATATAGCCCATGCATGATGGTCATTTTCAGCCAAAGGGAAGGAACTAAAGGGAGACAATCTCCACTTCTGCTTGTCTGGTTCACAAAGCATCAGCCTGAATTTAAATGCACCATTGTCCTACTGTCACTCGCTTTCTGAGTCGCTCTCGCCGAGTTTGTTTTTTTTTAAAGAATATCTGTTAATATGCAGAGCAGCTAATCTTCCGAAAGGTCTTCATCCTCTTCATCTGAGGTTACAGCCATAAGAGTATCGGCTGCTCTGGTTTCAGGCCGATAATGAGCTTACGTTGGTGAGAAAACCAGCAGCAAGAAAATACTTCTCATTTGTTACTATCGCTCCCCGCTGTATCCGCTCATGAGATGTGAAAGCGCCCGTGTGGACGTCCTGGATGCGAGCCGGCTTGTGTGAGTGTGTAACCAACGGCATCTTTGTTTGATGATGTGGCTGTGTGTGTGTGAGCAGTCAGACATGTGAAGTGGACTCTGGTGTAGCTGTGGAAGCCTATTTGCCATGGAGGCACCGCTCCACCGGGGAAGGATGAATAATGGATCAAGAGGAAAAAAACGGGAGACTTCAGCAGAGTGCTCCGACCTCAGAGCCATGCGGGCAGAGAAACCAAGCAAAAGTGTTGTAACCGATACTCCAGTCCTGCTTTCTTTTGCTAAAATAAACCCTCCTCCGATCTAATTGGGTTCAATTTTGTGCTTTCAGCTCAGGGGAAAAGAGACACTTCAGCATGTTCTCCCTCCTTTTCAGCCTTTTCTGTGCTGCTTTAGAAGCCTAAGAGATTTACATAAAATCTCTCTTACAGGAATAAGATTATGCTGCTATTGAGTTGTTGTACTTTGCAAGGGAGATACCATGAAGCTTTGGGTTCTCAGCTGTTCTGGCCAACCGCTCTTTGTAAACAATGTGTGCTGCGTCACTAGTACACGTGCTCGACCCACTTTTCCTAAGTGGCATTTTAGTCAACATTCAATCTTGTGTCGACACAAACGTTAGGTGGATTGATGGGATTCGTCTCCGTTCCAAGTAGCTAGTTGTCACACATTGAAGGCTTTTGTTGTAAGTTTGTGTTTCCGTGTCCGTGATCTACCTGAGCTGGGGTTGAGGTCAAAGATATCCATTCCTGTTTTCACATGTACTACAAAGCAGAAGTGAGTCAATGTGTCAGGCAGCCAATATGCCAAATCTACCCAGCAGCAAGATGAAGTCGATATTTATTACAGCAGGGCTGTTTAACCCTCCTCACCTTTGAGCTGAATTGATTTCTTTTTGTTTTATTTTGCATGGCAATGCACATCAGTTAGGATTTAGTCATCAATCGTTCACATTTTGCACATTTTTATTTTCATTTTTCTGTTTTTGCCTTTTTTTAATAAAAGAATTCAGAAAACAAATTATTTTAAATCCATCTCACCTCAATTCAAGTTTATTT
This sequence comes from Synchiropus splendidus, assembly GCF_027744825.2. Lineage (NCBI taxonomy): Eukaryota > Metazoa > Chordata > Actinopteri > Syngnathiformes > Callionymidae > Synchiropus > Synchiropus splendidus. The sequence continues at coordinate 20,022,996 of NC_071340.1, forward strand.
GTGTATTTTTTATCTTTATTTAATGGACTATTTAACAGGCTAACATTCATTTAACTTTGAGTCTATTTTGAAAGCAGGTCTCCACATTTTTGTATTTTTCACCACAACACAATTTGATTTTTCAAAGATACTTCACTCACTCATTTCATTTAGTTAGTTAGTGTGTTTGAGTTTTGAATGAATATTTGAATTTTTATTCAACGAATTTTACCTCTCATTGGCAAAATATAATTTTCTAATGCTCTACTCTTAAAATATTAGCCACACAGCTGTTCACTCAAACATAAATAGACCACAAAGGATGTTCTCAACTCTGAGTTTTGTGTTTTTGAAATAGAGTTTCACATTCGTTTTTTTTACCTGAATGAAACCAAAAAATGTTTGACATGTTTTTCTCTAAATGATTGCATTATTATTATTATTATTATTATTATTAACTGGAGTTCCTCAATTATAATGTCTATCCATCCAAAATCATTAGTAGATTTTCTTAAAATATAAAACATAAACACTCTATTTTTCAGATTTTATCAATGAATATAATCTCCTCATGCTCTACTTAACGTCACATATTTCCATTATTCACACATAATTACACCCACAATATCAAGTCATTCATCTACTTTATATATATATATCTCAGATATCTCTCAAGGTTTTATCATCTGACGGAGTTATAAACTATATAAAGTATGTTCTCCATTCACTTTGCTGTTTGTTGTGTTGATGATTGTGAGTGGAACTCACACAACAGGAAGAACTCACTGGAGAGGCTGAGCACTGGCGACTGTCTGTGCTGGCAAAGAGTGGGTGCAGATGTGTGGCACATAAAATAGATAAAGCCCGTCTTCCACTTTTGAGATCTTTGTTGGGAGCTGAGTGAGAGACAGAGACAAACATCGGTTCCCAGGCGAGTGGTTCAGCGCACAGGATGAATGTGGTGAACAGGCGCACACACACACACACACACACACACACACAGTGTCATGTGAACTCACATTACCACAAGTGTGCTACAGACAGATAAGAGAGGAGCCCACACAGAGTGTAACGTTCACACACCCACGCCCCACTAAAGCCTTTGTCAGGTACTTAACACGACGTTGCTTTCACCCTCAAATTACCACGCTACAACAGATTAATGTAAATACACTGTTGTGTTTTTGTCAGCTTCTTTGCCGTCACTGTTGCAGCCACTTTTACACTGCCGTGATTTCACCCGCTTTCTCTGGTCCGTTACACTCTCCCCTCTACGTATCAGGTCACTTTGTTGGGTGAATGAAACTCAATTTCTCCACCTGTTTATTTAGGTTCCAAATGTAGAGGTTTCACATCACAGATAAGATGCTTTTATTATTGAATTTTGAACATTAAATGGCTGAAATATGTACATCATGCAATTTTACCTTTTTCATAAGTTTGTATATATATATATATATATATATATATATATATATATATATATATATTCAATAATAATATTTTTTGTTTGACTTATGTTTGAATGTTAAATACAGTGAACACCTATGACAGATTAAAAAGATTTATTAAGTATAAAAAAAATAAAAAAAATAATAAAAACTGCTCTGACCATCAAAAGTGGAGCTTGAGCTCAGCTCTTGGTTCAGTATCAGGTTCATCGTAGTACTATTTTCAGCAAGAGAAATGTAAGTTTAGTCATTTACATCAACACAAAAACATTTTTTTTTAAATCCAAGCAGAAGCGTGTGTTGTGGACATTGCGACCACGGCTCACACGAGGTGTTTATAACCGCAGAGAGTCTGTCATTTGGAGCTGCTGTTGCAGTATAAAAGCGATGGGTGTGTTTTTATGTGCTCTGGTACATGCACACGTATTTCAGGTGGCATCATCTGCTGCCATTTGTCCACAAATCACGTCGCCCTCATATTGTGAGAGCTGAGAGCCGATAAATCACTGTCTGACGCCGACATTTCACACGCGGTAAAATGAAGAATTGAGGCTTGTAAAGCACGACCTGTATAGTCACAGCAGATGCCGGCTGCGTCATTATAGCTCGAAGGTCGCCAACTGTACACATACATGCGATGTCAAAGTGGTCGATATGCCCTTAAGTGCGTGATAAGATTTTAAATAATGTATGTGTTTGAACTTTCCAAGTTGTTCGCTGTAGTGTTCTGGATCAGCATCAGCAGGAATGTGTGACTTACTGTACTGTATTGACTGACATCAGTGTTGCTTAGATTTCTGCTGTGCACTTGTAGTTTATGTGTTTACTGACTGATTTACTCAATAGCATGGGTTAGAACTTAAATCTGAATTGTAAACTTGAGTCGCGTGTATTTATAGTGTGTATTTTAGGAAAGGAAGAGGAGAAAAGGGCCATACAAGTAGATAAATGCACAATAAAAACAATTATTAAAAATACATGACTCGCATTTGTGCACAACGGAAGGCTGTAAAAGCCACATAGGCTTTGATTTTTTTTTTTTTTTTTTTTTTTTTTAACTGCACTAAAAGGATGTTACTGAAGGATCTTCTGTTGCCAAACCTGGTGTCCACAAGAACCTTTTACACAAACGGTTCTATTCATTGCCTCATAAATCGATACTTTAGTGTTTTTTCAGAGATTGAAATGTGATTTTTAAAACATAAAAATATGACACTGTGCGGGACCTCTGACTCACATAATCTGTTCATCGTGACCATGGCCAGTTGGGTTCTGCAACATGGTCTGATCATGCGTATTCGGTTTAGCACCGTCGTCTTTTAAAACCTTCAACCTAACAGAAACATCAGCCACAAGGTTTAGGCTGGTCCATGTCCCCCTTCTCTCCCAGGATCTGCATGAGCCTCTGCAGATGAAAGAGATACAGATTGTTGGAAGTGAAGCCGAGTTCACACCAAGACTCCTTCACGGCAAAATTGTCTGCTTAAATGTGCTCGTCTCACTTCTGGCTGGGGAGTAGTGTGTGCTGAGTGCAGATCATTATCCCCCTGTGGGCTGCCTCACCACTTCGCTCCGGCGCTCTTCCTTGGACAAAATTAATACTGAAATGAATGAATAAATCATGAGCTCTCATCTGGACCAAACTAGCGCAATTTAGAAAGACTTGATGCTGTTATCTCTTCTCCTGTGGGCGTCGTAGGTGTGTGGTGACGCGCGCCAGGCGTCTTGTAATCCCCTTCCTCACACATCCATGCGCAATTATGAAGAATTCCTCTCCTTTAAACTCTTTGTTTATGGTCTTTAATAAAGGCGTGGGCTTCTGTCAGCACTTCGCTGGGCCGTCATGCGCTCTGTTTTGGGGGTTCAAGTTCTCATCTTCACTCAGCTAAAAGAAAACTGTTACAGAAATGGTGGTGAAAGGGATTTGCACGGTCTGTTTTTGTCTCAAGGAGGAGCACGCAGAGGAAGAGATGGGTGCAGCACGCTGTGAGAAGATGGGCACTGGAAAGGAAGTGGAGAACACGGGTCAGGAGGAGAAGCAAAACAAGAGTTGGCAGGGCGAGAGAAATGCCGAGGTGATGAAATTCAGGCCGGTCGACTGAACACACCTTGTCAAAGTGGCAGGACATCAGCGCTGATGTCGAAACACAACATAGGGGACGGCTTTTAAATGGTAGACAGAGAATGACTGAGTTCAAGATGTCGCTTCACTTTTATTTTATCGCGAAGGTCATTGACTTATATGCATGATGGTGAAGCTTTTTCTCCACATTCAATGGCTTGTTTAAGGTAGGGAGGTGCTCATTGTTGTGTTACCTGTAAGATAGTTTGGGAACACATAGTAACTATGAATCAGAATCAGATTTATTGCCGTGCTCAGTGGGGATCCCACCAACTAGTCAAAGTCATACAATACAATACATCATACAAAAACATTGTAATAATACAATAAAATTAAATTAAATTAAATTAAATTAAATTAAATTAAATTAAATTAAATTAAATTAAATTAAAATACAAACATCAACATAAAACAAAGAAATAAATATTAATTGTGGTGTTGTTTAGCGCTGAATATTGAATTTCAGTGACTATTCCAGGGTAAAATGTAAAGTGTGACCAGTATTTGTAAGATTGTTGCAGCAACTATCTAATGCCTGTAGGTGCACCAATAGCTTTACTGACACCTCCGGCCCATAGAGCTTGGCTTCGTGATATTAGGCACCATCTTAAATGGGAAAAATTTAAATTCATACTTTGAGGATCAGACAAATTTTATTTACATTGGACATAATTGATGCAGCATTTCAAGAACTTGGAACCAGAATAAAAAAAATCTGCTTCTATTTATTTTGTTTATTCTGCTGCCTGCTGTCAGAGGCTCTTGAAATAAAATAACTAAATGTGCTGTGCATATACTTATACTTATGTATTGTATGTGCATTGTATGATGGTGAAAAAAAAGAAAAGCAATGAGCAGTGGACGGTGCTGTAAACAAATTCAAATGAAAGCTAGTAGAAAGTAAAGTCGGGTCACGTGGGCAGCATCCGGAGCAACGCAGCAGACTCCTCTCCGCAGAAACCACCTCAGCCCTCCTGGGGAACACTGAGGCGTTCTCAAGTCAACCATCATCTCACCACTGAGGCTGCCCCGGCACCTGCTGCCAGTTGGACCAGTCCTGGGAAGCCTCCTAAAACAATGGCTGACCCACGTCCTGGCTTCTCTCCCTACTGAAATCTGTGTATTATAAGTATTGTGCTAACATCAGAGGCTTTGTCACGGTCCAGAATACATGAAAAATATCCTGATCCAACAGGAAAATCCTGCTGAATAGCGACAAGAACCCATTAAAATAAAGTTTGCACCACAAAGTGTATTGCCTTCGTATGAACGAGCACAAATAGAAATGTAACACTGTATTTGGCGTAAGTAAAAAGTAAGAACTATACATCATAAAGATCCCCCCCCCCCCCCCCTCCTAGCCTCAGCTGGGCTTCTGCACACTCTCTGGCTCACTGCTCATTGAAGATCCAGTTTGGAGTCCGCAGCAGAAGCTCTGGCTGATATCAAAGCTAAATCTTTTGATGTGGATTTGTGAGATGCCTGAAGCTCAAGTCCTCAGCCGTGTCACGGTCAAAGGTCGGAGAGATTTGAAAAGCAGTGGAATGTGTTTGATAAGTCAAGATAATGGACAGGTGATACGACCATGGGCCAATGTAGATGTGTACTTGCAGTTTTACCTTATAAGGAAATTTAATTTACATTGTATTAGCAACAAGGGAGAGGGAGGTGTGCTGCACTCTCTGTCAAGCATCTTGCATTGTGTACCAACTACTTCTTACATGAATACTGTGCCTCTTCATCCTAACACCAGATGACTTGACCAGTTAAGGGTCTTCTTGTTGACTAGTTATCATGGTATTAAATCACCCCACAATGAATATTTAAAAAACTATTTTGTTGCGACTGAATGAAGACATTAAAATCTAAATCCCCAGCTGACATAAGTGTCTGAGACTGCAACATCTAACGGTTCACTAGCGTCATCCATCTTTGATAGATTTTCAAGCTGTAGCTCTTGATGTTGAACATACTGCTGTTTGACAGGTAGCTTGTTCTGCAACGCTCGATGACCCTCGGGGATGTTGCCTAAATCAAAAGTCAGGCCTCCATGAAATAAGAGTGGCCCACTTGTCGTCTTATTAAAGCCCTGAGTGCTTTCGCCCGCCTCGCTCCACAGACCTCACGAGTGCGCGAGTCAACCGTCTCTGTCATCGGTGTTTGTGGCGGACTGCGGCCTCAACAAATGTCAACATGAATCAACCTCGGCTGCGGCTCTTTGTGCGTGAGTCAAGCTGTCTCATCCCATCGCTGCTGCTGAGAACAGCGTGTTGAAGCAAATGTGACATTTTACTTCAGTGTTTTTGCGCAATGACGTGCACGGCCAGTAGATCGGGAGATGGGAAACAATGTGACCTGCGCCCAACTCTTCGCTACTTTTCATTTCCTCATCTGAAAAGCTATGCTTCAATATACTTGACATTCTTTGCTCGTGTAAGGATCCACCAGAACCAGAAGACACTGCTACAACCTGTATGAACTAAAGAGATGAAGGGATGGGGAAGTGTTGCTTGGACTCCTCTGTCTTTGCGAAATGACAGCTGGATAGATCTATTCTTATGCAATCTGACTGGGGTCATTTGAAGTGCAAGCGTTTGGCCGCAAAGTGCTCAGTCTTGTCACATGGTGCAGATAATAACAGATTTCAGAGCGAGAGAGACGAAGGTGACCGAACACCTGCTGGGATCATTCAGGGTGAAGGCACCAAACCTGTCATTTTAAAGCCCACAGTTTCCCGAGAATTAAAAAGTAACCCGTTCTCTATTTTCCCTGCAGAGTTCCAGCACTCCCAGTGAAGAACCTGACTGGTTCCGGACCAGTTCACCCGGCATTAGCAGGTGAGTCGACGTTCTTCTTTCTCCGATCCTCTTAACAAACAGCTCATCATATCTTTAGTGTGATCGATTAAGACTGGAAATACAGTTACCCCCCTTTTCATTTTCTTTTTCATGTTTGTGTGTGTGTGTTACGTATATGCATCAGGTATGACCGGTATCCTGATGTGCGCTGCAGGTCTACCCGTCTGTCTCACCCGAGCCCCAAAGCCCATCCTGCACCCACCACCCATCAACAAGAGCGACATGAAGCCTGTGCCGGGGATCAATGGCATGCGGCGCAAAACCAAGAAGAAGCACCTGAGGAGAGGTGAGGCAGAGGAGCCAGAGAAATACCACGCTATCATTTATGGGATTTTTTTTTCTTCAAAATGGCAGCCGTAAAACCCGATTATTCACACTTGACTGCCGTAGTGAGGCCGTTTCAGATGGAATTCTCTGTGAAGTTTGACTGCCAAGGTTTGAATCAGTGCTGGTCGATGTGAGCCGAGGAAACCGGCCTCCTCCCACGAGACTCTTCGTCCTAATTGATCAGTCAGGCTGCTGTATTTGCATCTCTGCACCGACCTCCTCCTCTTGGCCGGTCATGCGGAGATTCTCTCCATCGTCTTATGAGGAGCAACACGCCGTTTAAATTTACTGTAGTTTCATTTTCTCTGAGGACGAGACGGTCTTTTGTTGTGGGAGATTCTGGCGCTGGGAATTGGAGTTTTTAAAATATTTTTTACCAGGGTCGAGAAAAAAAATGTGACCAATACATGATACACAGAAATTGTTATATAAGCTGTGAGACATTTTTGATGGACAAATAACAGACTGCAACAGTGTCCACACAGCACATAGAGACAAGTGTAAAAAATTGTCTGAAAAATCTGAATTTTGCCCTAAATGTAGTTGTGAGGCATAAACACACACAAGATGCCAAAAGTGAAATGCATTCTTAAGAATAAACTCATTTGAATTTAATGAAAATATCTCTCCAGTTTTACTACAGTAAGAGTTCTGTCCTTTTTATTGAATCCCTAACTTCTTTGCCATTGTTTGTCTTCCAGACCACTTTGCTAACATCTCCACTGTCTGTTGGCGGGAAAAATACTGCAACGTTAAATGATGGAGCGGGTTGGTGTCGGCCCACAGGCCTTACGTTTGACACCCCAGCTTCATTTAATAACTAGTGGTGGAACTGTAACGCATTAACTATGATTAATTTTATTTTATTTTATTTTATTTTGCTCTCCAGACAACAGGGAACCTTTGTCAGTGCAGGAGTTCCTGCTCCACTGATCACACTAATGCACAAGACACGTGGCAGCTGGGATGATAACAACAACAACAAACATGGAGGAATCCCAGAACAAAAGCAAACAAAAGCATCTGTTTGCCTCTGTTCAGGGATGTTTTTCACTACACAATGGCCAGGGTTTCCACTACACTGAATGGACTTATGAAACTGAAATTCTTATACAGTTATTTTCAAAACCTTAAAAGAGCTTTGGTTTAAATAAGGTGATATAAAAACTTGAATGTAGCCACCATCGTGATTTATTGTGCTATTGTCCAACTGATTCAAAATAAACAATATTTTGTTGGTTAAATGTATGTATGGCTCCATCATTTGATTCAGTAATATACCAAATTCATTCAAATTGAAAAATGTGGCTTCTTGTGGCAAATATTCTTATACCATTAAACTGAGATTAATTCATCACAAATATATTTTTTTATCGAATCCCACCCCTAATAAATAACACAAGATGAGCAGGACGATAAGTTTTATACAACGTAACCTTGGTGTTAATGGAAATAAGTGACTTGTTCATGTTGAAATTCTAAAAACAGCCTGGAAGAAGAGTTCTGTGAAGCCTCAGTGTTTCATGAGAGTGCAGCAGTCAGATGTGTTGACGTGATCTCGCTGTATGAACAACATGACTAGATCTGTGTGTTGGCTGCGTGAAACCATTACATAATGGTAGATCAATCCTCAGTTCTTTATTTCGCTCTCACCGCTGCCCCCTTCTGCTTCTCTGGCTGTTGCTCCTCTGATGTTCAGAGAACAGCTGGGTGGGGGGGGGAGGATGTCTGGAAGGTACTGAAGCAGCAGAGGTTCTTCCACTCGGAGGGATTACCATGTGATCTGCCGGTTTGAAGGTGACCCCTTCTTTCATGGCTGCTTTATTTATACACGTTTAGCAAGATCACACCAAGATGAAGACGTTTGTCATCCATCACGATGGAGGCGTTGTTCTCTTGTCAGCCGGGCCCCTCTCATGTTTTATTCTTCTGTCCAGGAAAAAACCCGGAGGATGTGGTGCGCAGATACACAGAGAAGATTAAAGTGGCTCCAGACGAGGTAATGAGAAGACTCGCAAGTTTGGCGTGAAAGCGCGATGAACAGGCGTGTGAGAAGCATTTCGTCTGGCTATTCCAGGACTGCACCATCTGCATGGAGAGGCTGGTCATGGCGTCCGGCTACGAAGGCGTCCTGCAGCAGAAGGGCATCAAGCCAGAACTGGTGGGAAAACTTGGCAAGTGCGGGCACATGTACCATCTGCTGTGCCTGGTGGCCATGTACAACAACGGCAATAAGGTGAGAAGATCCTCGTGAGCCAGAAATTGTTCTGATGTCACGGTCTGAAATGATAAACTTTGACGGCCAGAGTGAGAGAGAATCTACTCTCAGAGATTCTGTTCCTGAAACCCCATGGAAGATTCTGTACTTCCGAAACCGCAGCAGCTCATTCAGTGCCACTGTTTTGTTCACATTCTTCCCGACTTTATCGTCATGAATGGAGCGTTTAAGCAGAACTAATTCATTTAGCGGCAGAAAGTGAATGAATAACAGAACGTGTTAGTGTTGGGAAGCAGTGGGACTCAGTGGTAGCTACTGTGGCCTCTGAGGTTTCATTCTCGCTCCGGCTTTTCTTTGTGTTTGCCTCTTGCTTTTGTTGGTTTCTGTTGGTTACCCATCCTGTTCATTGGAAGCAGAAACCTTCATGTAACGCTGGGATAAAGAATGAACAGATAAAATATTGAGTTTGACTAATGGGCCATTGGATGCCTCCATCCATTGTCCAAGAGTTGAGGCCAAGACAACCCCCCTCCCAGCAATCTCCATCAGGCTTTGCGTGGGAATGCAATGCGCCTCTTTCCCCAGTTTCATGCGGCTCTTCACCAAAGGAGCCGCCGAACTGCCCGCCATGTTGGTCAAGTTGCTATTGCGATGATCCTTTATACAGGAAATAAGACAAAAAAGTAAGAGCGATTCTGGCAAATTTTCAAAATATTGTTCAATGACTTTGACTTGCGTTTAACTTTGAAACGTAAACAATAAACTTCGCCACAAGTGCTTCAAGCCGGAGGGACGGGGCTTGGAGCACGTTCAATACAGATGTGAGTCACGGTCCTAAGACTTGGACCGTCATCAGATCCACGATCAACACAATTTACATGTCATCCCCTGAACTAAACGTATGGCATGTGTTTCTCCTGTTATTCATTTATGATCGCTGTGATGTCCATTTAATTCAGTGGAGTGAAGATGAGATGCTCCAGTCTGCAGCGTCACTCACATACACGGACTGGGCCGACGTTATTGGTGGCATGAGCCACGTGAAAATATATAAGTCAAATAAATGGTGCAACATATTTGTCATATTTGATATTTCGAGGAGGATCATGGTAAAATGTATGAATTTTAAAAATACGTGCACAAGGGACATACACCGGATGTGAACCAGCAACCTTGTGACACACTGGGATGTGCTTTAACCGCCATCCTGCCGCTAAGTCACATGACCAGGTGAGTCTTACAGCCTTACATATTTGTAGGATGTGGTTCCTTTCTGCAACATAAAACAATGTGGCTCTCAGCCTCTGACTGGTTGGCCACCCCTGGTCTAGCTGATAACTTTCCTCAGCAGGGAAGGGAAGACATGTGACTAGACTCCACTAGGTAGGTAGCCTGGATGACCAAGTATAACATCTGCTGGGAACAACTCAGGAAACTCTGGCGTTTTGGGGAGAAGGACGTCTGTTCCCATCTTAGAGCTGAAATGTTTCTTTAGATGACTTCATGAGGCAAGTTTTAGGCCAACCTTGTCTGCTTCCTCTTCAGGACGGAAGCCTCCAGTGTCCAACGTGCAAGTCCATCTACGGGGAGAAGACTGGGACCCAGCCTCCTGGGAAGATGGAGTATCACGTCATCCCGCATTGCCTCCCCGGCTACCCAGACTCCAAGACCATCCGCATCGTCTATGACATTCCTGCAGGCATTCAGGTGAGGACCGTAGCGCGCCACTAAATCTCCCGCGTCCCTCAGTCTTTACTGTCCCCACAACAGCTCCTTTATGAGGTTTGACGGACAGTTGTCCGTGCTGCAAGGTGAGCGACTGTGTCCTCAGACGAGAAACTGTGATAGGAAATATCCGCCATCACTCAACGCATTCACACCTCGAAGTAAAAGAGCCATTATTTGGTGATATCTATCAAGTGATTCCTTGCGACATGAAAATAACTTAAATGAGTCTCATCGACCGAAAGCCATTAGATGCACGTCACGCTCCTGGAGGAATGGGTGTTTTGCAGTCTGGGCGTTCAACAGAGGGGATGGTGCATATTTCATCCTGACTACAGGGGCTGGCTTTGCCAGTCAATAAAGTGACCTTTTTCAACCTCGATAGAAGGACGCGCCTCTCTGGGGACCCACACAGCAGGTCACCTGAGCACGCAGGGCAGCACACTGTATATCGGGAGGTCATCCGTCTTCGGCCTGCAGTCTTCCCACTAACTGAGTATTGAAGTCAAGTCTTATTTATGTTGGAGCAATCCATAAATGAATTGACCGCAAGATGTGCGAGACTAATAACAGCAGACATCTTCTTCACGCAATATGCAAGTAGCGCTGAAGACAGCGACACACACAGGAACAACGCATTTTTTAATACATTAACAAGGCCATTAATAAAGCCCCTCGCACTCCGCATCCTTGGTGTAATGACAGCATTTACTCTATGTCAAATAAGAAGATCTCATGAGCGCTAACGTCATTGCAGACCAATGAGCACCCGAACCCTGGGAAGAAGTTCAGCGCCAGAGGTTTCCCGCGACACTGTTATCTCCCGGACAACGACAAAGGCAGGAAGGTGAGTTCGATCTGCAGAGCAGAGGTCTGAAAACATCCTCGGTTCGTGAGAACGCTGCTCTGAATGTCTTCCCCACTGCAGATTCTATTGGCCAAATACTTATACGTGTTCTGTCAACCGTTTCTCAAAACGGTTTGAGATCATAAAATTTTTGTTATGAGTGTAAATGTTTGATGTGAAATACTGGGAATTACTTGAATGTATTTCTTCCTTTCTAGTATTTAATATTTGCTGTCTATTTTTCTGACATACTGTACGTCCTTACCGCACAAATGTGAGAAGTTTTGTCTGATCCTTTATCATGCCCATTAAATGCTCGTAGGGCAACAATGACTAGTCGACATAGTCAACTAACTCGGTCCCTAAATGACCAATGTCCAAAGTGTGGGACCATTTCATTAAAAGAGGACACATCAAAGGACAATTTAAATTCAAATACTAAGTTCAATTCACATATATTCCCTTTCTTTTTTCCAATACTCTTTTATACATGACAGAGTTCAACCCGTCCATGTCATATGTTGACCTGTCGACCAGTAAAATAGTTGTTAGTTGCAGCCCTATATATTTTTTTGCATATTTTTTTTTGTTATGGATTCCTAAAATGACATGATGTTTTTCATCTCATTTCCATCTGCATTTGTATTTGAAAGAAAACACTGCAAAAACTGACTTTTTTCAAATGGGTTGAAAGTTTGGAACAGACAGTGGGCTTCATGTACTTGAACAAAAACTTCAAAGGCAGGACTTTAAATCTTGCCGTGCACGTTCACACAAGCTGAAGGGAAATCAGGAGCCAGAGTGGTTAAAATCTTCTTCTTCACCTTCAGGTCCTCAAGCTTCTCATCATGGCATGGGACCGTCGCCTCATCTTCACCATCGGCACCTCCAGCACCACAGGCGAGTCGGACACGGTGGTGTGGAATGAGATCCATCACAAGACGGAGTTTGGCTCCAACCTGACGGGTCACGGCTACCCGGACCACAACTATTTGGACAACGTCCTGACTGAGCTTGCGGCACAAGGGGTCGGCGAGGAGAACCTGAAGGACTGAGAGTGGTCTGAGATGAAACCAGTCATGTGGCGGTTAAGATCAATATATTTGATTTGAAGAACCCCTCTGCTTTCTCCTCATAATGCCTCAAGCATGTTCAACTCATGCAAATTTTGGGCGGAGGAACGACTAGCTGAGATTTTTTTGTTGACATTGTTAACAATTTTGGGTTTAACCACGAGTTTGGTTCCACTGCACTACAGCTGAAAGATCAAGGCCCGCGCCAGAGCTGTCTTTTGAATGTTGAACCAAATCTGCAATAACTTTTAGTGCCGAACTTCTCAAGACTAAATTGTTAGAACATGACATCCTCCAGCGCTATTCACTACCTGGTGAACATTAGTGAGAAGAGCTGTGTACTAAAGGTTCCGTAGTGCATGAACTAGTGAGCGAAAAAGGCTGAGAATCATTGCTGCTTGCTGTCGTGTGTTGTCGTGTTTGTGAGAGGATCTAGGCAGGCAGAGCGTAGCAACATGAATGTCGTAGGTTGTGTGGTTGCTGCACTCCAAGGTTGAACTCATTTGTTTTGTTGACACAGTAATGACGCCGACCTCGGTGAATATCAAACGTGCGTTATTTTCCTAGCTGGGGCAAATGTTGACACCGGCACGATCCATCAAGCCTGTGCTCCAAGGCAGTTATTATCTCCAGCCTTCTCCTCAAGGAGAAGAGCCCCACATGCCTCCATTGGATGGCGCTTTCCCTCTGAGATCCATTTATGGCTACATGCCTGCCTGCGATCTCCATCTCCCTCGTGAGCTTATTTGCTGTCAGGCAACGCGCCGGCCTCCTGCTTCCAGCGCCAAAACATCTTTCCGCCTTCCAGAAACCATGCAAATCGTAGCTCCGGCTTCGAGCTACATTTTCCTCACCTTATCGTCGCCATCAGATCTAGTACCCACGAGCTCCAGCTGAACTTGGAACTCTACGATACCATCATAACTCACCATAAATATATGGGATCAGTTTCAACACGCAGGATATTGATGTCAGGTTTATCAGGTTGGCGACCGCGCTGTGGAATTCACGAGAAGGCCAATCACAGTCTTCCACTGAACTTTGAAGCAACAGATTTATTTAAAATGTCTTTAATGCATTGGAATCTGTTTCCTTTTTTTAAGTTTGAAAACAGATATGATGTACCTTAAACATGTAAGCTCACTTTCTGGAGTTTATGCTGTACTTTATTTTTATACCGATGTAAAGACGAGTGGCCCACATATCTACACAGAGGCACATGAATATATATATATAAACTGGCAAATAGTATTTTGTCGGAATGTCAGGGATCGTTGAAATATACATATATATATATGACATGTTATTGACGTCTAATATTACAAGTAGTGCTCGCGTTTGCTGCTGTCGTCCATGTAGAGTCTGTGTAGTGGAGCCGCCGTGGGACCGGCGAATGCGGTCAAGGTGTTTCATCACCGTCGCTGGGGGGAGGGGGCGAGGGAGTTTTAGCCGCATGGAAAAGGCTATTCCTTTTTTCAAATTGGCAATTGCTCTTTTCTGCTGGTCCAGAACTGGTTTGGTCAGCATTTCCTGTTGGCCCGACGGGGTTAATATCAGCTGCAATTATTCAGCGTGAGACGCTGCGTTGGCTGCTGTCTGGCGGAGCACATTGTTAAGACTCAGAAATCATTTCATGTGTTTTGGACTGTTGTGGAGCCCGGCTCTACTCATCTGTTACTTAGATAGGAGAAGATGCGCCAGTGTCTCGATTTAAACTGGTTTGAACGGCTTGAACACGAGGGAGGTAAAGATGAGCAGACAAGACAAGCGCAGAACGCCTTGACAATTTTCCCTCCTCATTTTGGAAATGATTACTTTCATCATTACTGGTGAATTTCTTTTGGATTTAAAGTATTTGTGGAATAAAACTGATGTAGTTAAAAGGCTTGTCAAGTTCTCCATCAGGCCAGCAATATAAATACCTGTGCTTGCGATGTCAGTTCCTGTCTCACAGCAGCGTCCGGTAGAAAGCATCACTCGTGCTTCACGACTGACAATGCACTGCAACAGTTATCACTGTTGGATGAGCCAAAGCTCAATTTGATTCATTGAGATTCAGAAAATTCAAGCCTGTTTGACTCATTTTTGAGATCAACTTTGACTCTCCGTAATGTTCCGGGTGTGTCCAGGACAGCAGAGTGAGCAGCCACTCCATTTGCTTTTTACTTTTTCTGGCAATTTTTTATTTTTCCGTCGACGATGAAAATGAGCTCAACCTGTTGCTAAGCTTATTTCAATGTATCATAGCAGTAAAATGAGCTTTCTACTTGTCACAAGGAGCGTTTTGAATGAAAACCTTTGACTTGAACTGTCGATCATCCAGTATTTTTTTTCCATAAAACGATCCAAACAATCGCTTTAACAAATGGCATAAATGTGGCTTCATCTAATTAACTATTGTATCTCAAGTCACTCTTAACTTCACTGGTAGTTTTCATGGATTTACTTGATGCGTCATGAAAAAGGGAACCATTCTTTCTGACGCCCTCAGCAGTGGAGGGCAGCAGGTAGTGAGAATGCTTCGAAACTATCAGGGACTTTTAAAGATCGAGTGTTTCATTCCTGGCAGAAACCCAAATATCTATTCCTGTTGGCGTCGGCCTCGAAGTACCAGCGAACGCCGGCCCTTTTTCAGGTGTGTACAGAATTATTCGGCACTGGGGGATTTGACAGTGTTCGTCTGATGAACCGAGAGGAAATGGTGTTTATGCAATTTCATAGTTTTAGAACATTTACTTGTAGCAAAAGGCAGATTTGTTTCTTTTGATTTGTCTTTATAGGAAGTGTCCATGCTAAGTGAGGAGGTTCCAAGAATGTTTTACAAAATATATATTTTTTATTACTTTTATTGACCAGTTGCATAGAATTGCTGTATTTCTCTTCATATCTATATTCAGTTTCAGAGTGAGAAGGGATGAGATCAACCCAAATCTTCTGTCTTTTAACGCTCATGTAACATCTGGTGTGGATATAGTTGTGTCTCAGTCTGTGTGGATGTGAGGCGAGCGCGCCGGTCAGAGGTCGGTGTCCTATAAAAGATGCAGTAACGTTGCATGTTAACCATTCTGTGAGCAAGCTAGCTGACGTCGCAACTCAAACATTGTAGTATCTTCGGAAGAGTCACGTGGCTCAGCACTGTGGTCTGCATCTCAACTCCAGCTAGGTAGAGACGTATTTGTTTTTCGAGAGAGGACGGCGCAGCGTTTGGCTGCCCGCCTCGATCGCCCTGACGTGTGGACCATCGGCGCGGTTTCCGTTCTGGGTGCCCATTAGGACCATGTGTTTGTGGTTTGATTTCTATGGATCAGTCTCCACGTATTGCTATTTTCAAAGTGAGATGTTACCAGAGACATTTATTTAACTATAAAGGGCTTCTTAATCTACCAGTCGGTTGTGATGATCATGTTGCATGTCTGTGTGTTTCTCGTGGAAAATAAACGTGCCCGCACCAGGGCCCCTTCAGCGCCCCTGTCGTCCTTTCCTGACTCGAAACACAAAGCGAAGCTCATCCATGCACTGCAGACGTCGGAGTCATCCATAAAAAGCAGGATTATTCATGTGATTGACCCAAGACACGTCACAAATCTCAAGGCTGTTTTGTTATCAGCCGCTCGACGGAACAAAAACATCAAGTTGTATCACAAACTGAACTTCAAAGTCAACTTCTTGCCAAGTAGCAAACAAAATGTCAAAACATCTACACTAGACCTGGTCAAAGTGCAGCCCTTTGCCCACATTTATTCATAAGGTCAGTGCAAAAACTATAAAAAATATAAAAATGTATACTTTTCTCCTTTTTATAATTCATTACGAATTGAATTATAAACATAATGATATGTTAGGTCTTTGAAGATAAATACCTAAAGTACCTATTGAGTACAGTTTCACATGCATTTACTGTAAATCATTTAAGGAGTATTTTAACAGAAAAAATACCTTGTAATAAAATAAAATCATATTCTTTTCACTTGTTTAAACCATGAATTCTGTCGCCAAGACACTCTCACTTTAATAGATCGTCCACTATTTATATCCAATTTTATGCTGAGGATAAAATGTCAATAAACTGCAAAAAAATACACTGAAATCCTATTTTTGCCTTGTATTGTAATATTTTCATAACACATTTTTCTACTCGGTTCTTTGGAACAGATACCATCATCGCCCATAATGATGGTTCTCCACAAACTTTTCTTTCTCTTGCAAGTAAGCAGTATGTATAATTCTATAGCAGGTTTTGATGAGCAACGTGGAGGGTTTTTTGTTTGTTTGTATGTAGCCATTGGTCAGTCACTGGATGACACACAAGCACGTAATGCAAACCTGGGGGAAAGTGTGGCTTTGACTGTATTTATGTGCCCCCCCTGTCAGAGTCAGAGTAAAACACTAAATAACATAATAAACATTGTTGCTGTCTCTGACATTTTTGTCTAAAGCATTGTTTTTTTGTTCACTATGATGCAACTGAAACTTTTGAAGCACGTTCAATGGCGATGTGAGTCGTGGTTCTACGACTTGGACCGTCATCAGATCCATGACCAACACGATTTACATGACTGAGTTCCACGTTTCACTGTGTCCGTCCCTGAACTGAAAGTATGGTGTGTGTTTCACCTGTTATTCATTGTTGATGGTGGTGAAGTCTGTTTAATTCAGTGTAGTGAAGATGAGACGCTCCAGTCTGCAGCATCACTCACACACACAGACCGGAGCAACATTATTCCATCTTCCATCTACATTCCATGTTCTGTCTGTGTGTTTTCATTGATTTTATTGCTCTTTTATTGTTATTGTTCTTACTTCCTGTACAGTGTCCTTGAGTGTTCAGAAAGGCGCTTTTAAATAAAATGTATCATTATTATTATTATTATGAGCCACGTAAAAAAAAAAAAAGTAAAATAAATGGTGCACACATTTCTATCTACACTGCTTGATGTTTGGAGGAGGATCAAAGTAAAATCTATGAATCTTAAAAATACATGCACAAGAAAGAACACAGAAAAAGACAAATCACGCATCTGTCACATAAGAAGTCACCCCTTTACTTTAAATCAGACCTGGACAAATGCGGCCCTGGGGCCATATGCGGCCCTTTGCCTGTGTTTTTGTGGCCCTCCTGAGTTCACACCAAAACTATACAACTGATGCAGTAAGTTGGTTCATGCCATATTTTCACTTCTTAATATCCTTCTTAATTCCACTGAACCTTTTGTGGTTCATTTTGTCTTCGTCACGGAAGATTTTTTTCCTTCACATTTCGAAGTCACCGCCACCTTTATTTTGGCTTGATGGCCCCTCACCACGGTCACAGTTTATAATGTGGCCCTTTAGGAAATTTAACTGCCCACCTCTGATCTAAATAATCCCAGCTACTGTATTCACTTTGGTATTTTAACTCTCACATATGCATCCCTTCACCTGGCATCAATTCTTTGCCAAGACAGGAAGTTGCTGGCTGACCTGTAGTGCCAAACACTTTTCGTATTTTGAAAGTGGTTTCAACACACACACAAGTCATGGGTTCATTCATCTGTATGGCTGAGCTGGATCATGCGATTCTACACCACCTGAGTGGGTTCTACATGCTGAGGGGGAGTCACAGCAATGAGGATGAGCAAGACCATTGGCCAAAACTAGGGTGACACTCTGAATACTGAATCATGTATGACCTATTTTCCTCATGCTATGGCTGTCAGCTTAGCTGCTGTTGGGAGCCGCGCCGCAGTAAATGGACATAAATGAGCTTTTCTCAAGGTTTGAGGTGCAGCAGTGGTATTTGTCACTGGTAGTAAATTTGCTTTATAGTCATTTTCTGTATCTGGCTGCTGTTTGTCACTGCTGCCAGAGTTAAGGGAAGTCACTTTTTACTCTGAATGTTAGTTCTAAAGAGAGAGGGATACTAAGATATTTCAGGTTTTTGTACTCGTAGTGAGGCTCTGCCATGTGTTTGTCATATGGGACACTGGGAGAACAAAACCGTATGGAATAACTCAAAAAATCTCTTGTTATTAGCTTACTGGGCCAAAGCACTGAGAACAATAGGAGAGCAATATAACATGTTGCGTTTATGCTGTTGTTTTTGGAGTCAATGCAAGTTCAGTCAAATTAATGTGAAGCAGTGAAGTCTCTAAGTCTTTAAAGTTACCAGTACATATGCGCCACAGCTGGTTCCAACTTCACTCCCAGTTTTTTTCCTGGATCCTTTAGTGGACATCAGGTGGTCCTTCAATCACAAGTTAAAATAGATATATATTTAAGTTTAAGTCTGGCTGTGTTGCTCTCAGCAGTGTTCTGCAGTCAAAGGAATGCTAGCTAACATGATAATAACACTTCAGGATACTTTACTACTATTTTATACACATTTTCTGAGACAGGAAAAAGCAAGACTACATGATAGACAGATAGACAGACAGACAGACAGATAGATAGATAGATAGATAGATAGATAGATAGATAGATAGATAGATAGATAGATAGATAGATAGATAGATAGACAGACAGACAGATAGATAGATAGATAGATAGATAGATAGATAGATAGATAGATAGATAGACAGACAGACAGTCGGATGACAGACAGACAGACAGACAGACAGACAGACAGACAGACAGACAGACAGACAGACAGATAGATAGATAGATAGATAGATAGATAGATAGATAGATAGATAGACAGACAGACAGACAGTCAGATGACAGACAGACAGACAGACAGACAGACAGACAGACAGACAGACAGACAGACAGACAGACAGACAGACAGACAGATAGATAGATAGATAGATAGATAGATAGATAGATAGATAGATAGATAGATAGATAGATAGATAGATAGATAGATAGACAGACAGACAGACAGACAGACAGACAGACAGACAGACAGACAGACAGACAGACAGATAGATAGATAGATAGATAGACAGATAGACAGACAGACAGACAGATGATAGACAGACAGACAGACAGACAGCTTAGATGTTACCTTCAGATTTCATGACTCAATAACAACAGAATTGTAGAACCTCTTTGTCAAAAACTAATTCAAAAGACGATTTTAAGGACTGTTTCGCCCTCACAGGTGCAACTTCCTTGTCAAATGTGGTTCATGGGTTCCAATATTGTAAAATAAAATTCACATAAAAACAAACAACAGAGGATGCGCTCGAGGGATGGGTGCCTTGTCTTTATTTTTGACACAACAAAAGCTCATGAGGGAGATCTTGAGGAACTTCACCAATCGATGACAATGCGTTTTGAATGCAGCAAGTAACAAAAGACATAAATAAACCACATGGCCTATTGACTGGAGTGTCGGCTGGTGCTCAGAGCTCAGAGCTCTAGATGACTAAAAGACTTCATCAAATTCCTGTGTTTGGCATCTTAAATAGACAGACTGCAGCCTCAGATAAGTGGCAGTATAAAAGCATTTACATAACATTGATGGAAAGATATTTTGTAACATTTATTTAGGATATTAATATTCAATATGGCAGGTAAATATTACCCAAATAACAATGAGGCGATCACGGAATGGTGGCCTCAACACAAACAATATTCCTTCTTGTCGTATGCAGTTTCTATGAGGACGCATAAAATGTTACAAATCCTTCATTGAAGCAGATTTACAGATTTTCAGAGTGACAATACAACAAGCCGTTTGCATAAAAACTTTACAAATATATAAAAAGACAATTTTCACATTCCATCACAAGTTGATAAGAGATCATGCAGCGATTGCTCATTCCTACGAATAAACGTTGCCAGACACAGTCCGATATAAAAGCCTCTGTGGCAGTGCTGAAGTCGCTGGCACTCTGAGAAAATAAATATTTAAAACGCAGTAAAAGTCTGCGGCCGCATCTCTTCCTGGACGATTACAGGAGTCCCGTCACTTCTTTATTGAAGCGAATCCCAGCTGGGTTTAATTCTAGGGATCCAAAATAACGCCGTTCTCTTTCTCCTGGAACGTAGCGTGAGCTTGTTCCAAGTCGTCGATCACCATCAGGAGTCGGGCGGCGGAGCTGCGACCTGCCTTTTGGGGGGGAACGTGGCATTCCGCTCCATCTGCAACACCTGAGGAAAATGGACTTAGGCGTTTATACACTTAACTTGAATCCAGTGGCAGAGTACATTGAAACATAAACACATACATGCTACTTCACTGAGCCAGTCAGTGCCCAGGTTACTGAACCGCCTGCTCTGATTCTCTCATGCCCATTGGCTACAGAATCCCAACAAATAAATGTACACATACAAGTGAGAAAAACCCACAACATCCTGAGCCCATAACTAGTGAAACACAATATGGCAACTGTTCATCACTTTGTGTGGCACAAATCTGAATAAAATGGATGTGTTTATATTAGACATACACAGGTGCCTATCACTTAACTGTAAGAGATTCTCATGTGAATCAATGAAAAACACTCGGATACACCTAAAAGAGAGTAAGAACTTCATATTGGGCGGCCATTATGAATTATTTCTCTTCCTGATTCAAGCAGCTGGAAGGGAACATCAGTGACGTGGACCGGCGCTTTCAGGAAGTTCAGTGAAACATAAAGGTAAAAAGCATCCGTGACTCGGTGAAAGTAAAAAAAAAAAAAAGTTGGATCTTCAAATATGCATTAAGATACTACATTTTGTCCTCAGTAAGATAATTCTGGAGACTCAGTCACATGATGCAGAACTAGGTTTGAAGTAATGAACCTGGGTCGGCAGACAGGAGAGGGAGGGAGAGATATATGTTCAGGTCTTTCGTTGTGTAGTAGAGACCGAAAAAGTCTGTGCTGTCAGGATAAGGTTACACTCGTGTTCACAGTCAATATCACATTTTAACCACAGTAGACTGTAGCATTATTCTGTAGCAAATGCACACATTTGCTACAGAATAATACAGTGGAGCCTCGGTTTTCGAACGTCTCAGAATTCGAACAAAAATCCAGAACTCGATCATGAAAAAAGGTAGAGTGTCACAGGGGAGGTGCTCGCTCTCACTCCAGGGTTTGATGTCCTGTTGTGGGCTGGAGCTGGGACAGTGATGAGGCCAGTCTGGGACAGAGCGTGACTTGGTTTATGACTTTGTCACAGCCAAACTGCACAGAAGCGCACATTCAGAGCTGGACACGCACCGGGCACCTCTTCACTTCTGGAGAGACGTCACTCACTCGGCAACCCCTCCCACATGCAGCGGCCACACACATAGAGGAACAGCGCACCTGCAGCAGACACTCTACATTCACTCCTACAGAAGCCTATTTTAAGGCTTGGAACGCATTATTTCTTTTTCCATTAACAGTAATGGGAAAAATCGATTCGCCTCTCGAACAGCAGTCTGGAACAGATTGTGGTCAAGAACCGAGGTACCACTGAATAGTCAAAACTTCAACAATAATTTTCTCTCTGGGACAGCATTTCTACTGCAACGTTTAACAGCTATAGATGGAAGAAGTTGGGCCCTGTTAGGATAAACTACTGAATGTAGTTACATTTTCTTAATTAAAAGAAAAAAATAGACTTTAAACAGAAAAAAGAGAAGCAGGTTTAGTTTTTTTCTGACACAGTGTAGAACTTTATGGAAGTGAATTTATAAACCATAATATTTTCTTGTTAAAATTGTATTTCATTTTCACCTTTTGTGTGTGTTGAATTATAGAAAAATGAACTAGCAATATTTTCCAAAACATTGATATTACTATTACAACAAGTGGATTTTTTATTTGCATCACTGACTTTAAGTGACTCGTAACCCATCAAAAACAAGTCAGTGTAGAAGTGGACGACAGACCTGTTGGACGATCACAGTTGAGCGCTTCATTATGGCTGGGCTCCGGATCACCTTCGGGAGTCTCCAAATATTTTTTCCTGCAGAACCAGAAGGAAAACATGAGGCTTTCTCTCGCACACTGGTGGTGAGAAGCAACGGCGCAGTAACACTGGCCTCTGGTGTAGAAGGATGGAATTACATCTGGTCGGGGCTGACCTGAGTTTGTCTCTTCCCTGGAGGAACTGCTTGAATATAGTCTGCGTCTCCACGTCTGGATCTAAGGGGTCACTCCAGTCCCCAAGAGTCACAGCTGAGTGGGTTCTGCTGCAGCCAGCAACTGCAGAACAAGCATGAAAGGTGAAAGAAAGGATCACAGGAAACTTCTTACAAAGTAGCTTGAATTTAGTTTTATTAAGAATAATAACGGAGAAGAATTACCAGCGCGATCCGTCTGCAAGCAGCAGCTCCACTTCCCGCTGCGATGAGCCCCCGGGTGGAAGGAGGGCAACATCCCTTCATTACAAATACTAAGTTTTCTGATGGCTGACAGCCACTGGTTCAACTCATTAACGTTCTAATAAAACAATACAAGAAGCAAAATTAGAAAATTGTGGTGTTTTATTCCTGTAACAACTTCACAGATTTAACAACGGCATCCCCACTGAACATGTAGCCGAGCCTCCACAGACTCTGAGTGTGTATCATTTCCATTTTTTCCATTTTAGTAAAAATTCAGAAAATATGACACTCAGATATCAGATTTTCAATTTGTGTTTAAATCTCTAGATTATTTGGGGGACTTAAAGTTTTGATTACTTGTTGTCGCTTTTCATTGTAAAATACCGACTTATTTCAAAATTTGAAATAAAACAAATGTTCAATGTCCAAGGGTTAATGCAAAATTCTTTAAAAAATAATATAATAATAATACCAGACAAGTTTTCCTTTTTTATATACATTTAATCTCATAGATAAATATAACATATTTCCACTTTTCACCTTCCACTTTATTAAGTCTATTAACCTAAAGAGATTTCTTTTGTTACATAACGTGATCCAACTAGTGTATAAATGATAACATCATCAAACTGAGTTAATTTCTGGACACGTGTTCTACAAAAAAATTTAAATTGTTAAAAACATTTTTGTTTTCGTTTCGATTTTTGGAAGAAGACATGTAAGGGGTTTAACTGAAACTAAACTAAACTGAACTAAAAAAAAAAAAAAAAAAACTCCTAGATTGAACTAGATTCATATATGTTAACTATGAGAGTTAACATTTTTCGATACAAATATGTGGCGTACTAAATAAAATCCTGTGTACATGAACTAAAACATTTCTGGGCCTGAGAGAAGGTAGTTGAGTATGGGGTCCTTACCGATACACAAGGTCATGTGCTACGGACTTATAAATCTAAACCAGTGAGTTTGAATCAACAAGCTTTGCAAGGGTTTAATAACTCACCTTGCACTGGATGTAGATGGTGTGCAGCTGCCCGTCGTTGTCCTGGGTGATGACCTGCATCACATTCTGCTGCTGAAAGGCATTTTCATCCACCCTCTCCACAGCACTCACACACTGGATCGGGATGGAGGCCCGCACCTGCAATAATTCACCACAGCAACCGCAGACAAATTCACTGTGAAATAATGGCCTGCAATAGCTTGTGGCTGATTTTTAGAAATATTGCAGGGTAAAATCAAAGGAGGAGGCCAGTCAATAACGTGAATGAGATGACGGTGAAAGCAGAATTGTTTTCCTTGCGAGAGGATCTTAAAAGGGGCAGAGTTTACTGACACTTGAGTCACTTTCACGCAACTTTCACTGACACCGAGACCAGGGTCTCTGACTCACTGGCAGCGTTAAAGACGAACCACCCTCCCACTCACCTGCCAGTCAGGGGTCTTGGCATAAGACAGGGTCTCGCTGGTCAACCAGAAGTAGCGCTTCTTGAAGGCAAAGCGAGACAGAATTTGGGTTCCCTCCGCCTTGTGCTTGTACAGGTATCCCTCTTTGACTGTGACCGAGGGCATGAACACGGCTCTTTGTGGCAGCTCTGACGCTGCAACAGACAGAATGACATTCTGTGATTCAGACACAAGGTGGTGCTGTGACGATAAATCTTGTTTCACGATTTTAAAAGCATCATTTTGTCATGAACTTAAAATTCTGGGTGGATACTCCTGATCAATACAACGGCTCTTCTATTTTTTTAAATTTTTCTGAAAAGTGAGTGTCACACTGGCCTCTGAGAGGGAAAGGGTGGGTGTGATGAGTGCGAGGAGGCTGAAACGTGAGAAGTCAGAGTGCAGATGATTCACAACAACAGACCCGGCGACAGATGACGGGGCGAAGGCAGCCAAGGCATCGGCCGCGGCATGGGCGAGGTGCCGGTGACTTCTCACTTCAGCTCCCCGCCAGCTCATTTACCATGGCGCCTCTTTTCTTCCAACTGGTTATTAATATTTCACTAAGTCGCTAAGCATTGTTTTGCTGAATTTTTTATTCCTTTTCTGTTCCAGCAAAGCTTCGCCATTTTCCCTGAAAGCCAGATGGTGTGCAGTGCATTTGTTAGGCCTGCTAAAGCGGCTCCGCCCCCAAACACTTCAGCTTAAAACTCTTTACTCCACTGAGCCCCGGTTCAGACAAAGGTTACACACCCCGTAACCACTTCTGAGCAGCCACACTTTTTTTTATTAACCCAGACCTTGCATCGAAAAACTGCTACATAAAGACAGTAAAGTAAACAAATAGTGTGGATTTTATTTTAGTTATTTCTGTCGGTGGGATGCTGTGGAGGGGTCTGCTATGGCCTGGTGGTGGAGTCAGGACTGCAGACTGGATATGATGACTGAGATAGGCAGTGCCAAGTTGGCGCTCGCTCATCTTCTCTGTGCATGTGTGGTGCAGTGAAAATTTAAAAACTTACTCAAACCTCAATAAACTCAATACAATACCCTACTTCTTAAAGGCTTGAAATACAAAACAGTTTCTGTGCTTCATCCTTAATAACATCACAGTCTGAATGAGGCTCTCATCTCTTACCAGAGTCGTGATCGATGTCTATCATCTTGTCCAGAAAGTCCTTGACTGAAGACACGCTTTGAAGAATGATGGGATGTAGCGGGGTCATCCACTGCTCTTTTCCGTGACCCAGCTGAAGTCCCAGGTTCCCAACGCTCTGTAAAGCCTGCCAATATCAGAGACATAATTATTAAGTATCGGCCGCCTCCTCACGGACATCAGTTGGGGATCAAAAGGCCCATCCTCTGAGGCCAATCACGCTGTGAGGCCTTTTGTCCAGCCCACACCTGCCTGAGGGCAAAGAGGAAGTCCCTCTCTAATATTCAGCTTTGAACCACAGACAGGTTGAAGCACATGCGGAGTAAAAATAGCACCTTCCCCTTCTGTGCGGACCCATGGCAACAGCACTTCAGCACCACGGTCAGCATCTATCCAAGCATTAGCAAGAGAAGGACGGACGCGCAAGTTTTCTTTACCGTGGGACAACAAACACACACACACAAGTCACACTGCTATTGAGTCTGAAGCAGCATGTGGCCCCTCCATCGCATGTTTACAGTCTCCAGCAAGAGTGGCACGTCTAGAGTAAATTATTCACAGGAACGGCTGTTTGTTTTTGTTGTGAATGCTACCTTGGCCAGTAGCAGCAGAGTCCTACTGGTGCGGGTGTCAGCATGCTGGTCCCTCAGCTGAAACAGTTTAGGTGTGAGGATGGCAGGAGCGAAGAAACGCAGGAAGAAGAACCCACTGATCGCTAGGTACTTCACATCCTGGGAGAAGAAAAAACACAAAGACCATAAATAAAAGCGATTTTATGGAAACACACCATGTTGATATAGACGGGTGTATATGATGCTGAGCTGGATGGGTGAAAGGATGGACGGATGAGGACCGAAAGTACGCTTTATTGATCTTCTTGCAAGGATATTTAGTTTGCCACTCAGGGACGGTGCCGAGAGCAATCGGGGGTTAAAAGCTTTGCTCAGGGACACATCGACAGAAGGGATATGAAATGATGGGACGGCTGGATGGAATATGTGGGGTTAAATGGATGGAAAACAAGGTGTTGGGATGGATGGTTTTGTGACTGATGGATGGAATACAGTATATGAGGTTTAAATGGGTGAGTGGATGGTTGGATGGATGGGATCGTAAGTGTTGAGATGGATGGATAAATTGGTGGATATGAACTGTTGAGCTCAACAGGACGGACTGATGGATGGATGTATGGACAGCAGAGATGCGACTGATAGATGGAGTATAAGGGCATGAATGGGGTGAGTGGATGGTGGGATGGATGGGATCGTAAGTGTTGAGACGGATGGATAAATTGGTGGATAGAAAGTGTTGAGATAAATAGATTGATGGATGGTTGGATAGATGGGTATAAGATGGAAAACAGTGTTGCAAGCAATGGGTGGATGGTGTTGCAACTGTTGCATTGGAAGGATGGTCTTGTGACAGTTGGATGGAACATATGGGGTTGGAATGGATGGGTGGATAAATAAAATAAATGGACGGACAAAAGGCCGGATCTTCTCAACCGTATGGTAACGTATTATAGTTCATTTTCTCTGAGTCCCAGGACTGACCTCGTTCTCTGGGTCAGTGAACTGCTCCTCCACCCTCTTGTGTAATTGCTTGAAGGCCACCCTCATGACAGGAGGACACTGCTCAACTGAGCCCACAATGGACTCTATGATGCTGGTCAAGTAGCTCTGCAGCATCTCCACGCTGCTGTCACGCACCTCTGCCTCTGAAACCGCCCCTTTAAACGAAATCCTCCTGCGTGGAGAATCAGAAACCTTAGTGGCTACGTCAACCATAAGACACTCACAGGTGGAGAGCTGATGTTTTACATGAGAGAATTATTTCTGAAGAAAAACTAAAACACGGGAGAAAACACGAGGTGACAGCAGGCGAGGCGACTGCCAGCAGAGAGGATGTGAGATGCAAGATCATACTGGATGTCAGAGATCGACATCTCAGGGGGCTCGTCGCAGTTGCCAAGCAACAGCCAGCCCTCTATTTCACATTGCTTTCTTCATCTTACACTGATGTCTTCTTCTCATGGGTGGAGTGAGAAGAAACTGTAGATTTTTGTTGTGACATTTTCACTCAGAAACACTACGGAGAAGCAGGAATGCGTCGACAAGTTACCTGAGTCGGTTCAGGTCAATCTTACAAGGGTCCAGCTCGATGTACTTCTTCTCCTCGAAGATGCGGTTGATGATGGGTTTCAGAACCTCATGGAGATACAACATACCAACTGCCTGTTGGGAATATTTAATACACCTGAGATGAGGAAACAACATCTGGCATCTCAGCTCCACTACACCTTCATGGCTAACCATGAGCCGTATACTGTCTCTCACTGAGCTGACATTAAAGCGAGCACTCACCTTCATGAACTGCTCCATGGCTTTGGATGCGAGTGAGTTGGAGCGAAATAAAGTGTTGGGGTCAGCTGTAAAGGGACACAAATAAATCAATAAAATAGAAGTGAATCAAATGACAATAACGTGAATGTCGTGATGTCTTTCTTAGCACAATCCACTATAAGAAGAGACCCAAAACATGAAAGTATGGGACCATTTCACAAAGGACACATTAACAGGACACATAGCTTTTACACCACATTTAAATTTCCAGTATTCCAGTATAAAGTTTCAAAACAACTGTTAACACTATATATATATATATATATATATATATATATATATATATATATATATATATATATATATATATATATAGTGTTAAAGTATGTATATATAAAATATAAAATATATATATATATTTGTTAAAGTGGTCCAGCAATGAGGTTCAAAAGCTTCTGTTCTCAGTTGCCGTCATGGAAACGTCTTGAATTCTGAATAGATGATCAGACTCTACACGTCACCAGTCGCAGAGTTTGCCACGCCACCATTTCCTTCAGAGATTTCAACTGGCAGGGTTGCATCATCAAAGAGTCTGTGGTCGATGATAGCTTTGACATTATCGTTCTTACAGCTGTACATCTACTCTTCTACAGGACTCCATTCCGCTGAGGACAGAGTCTGGAGAAACAACAGGCTCCATTCGGCACTTTATTCAATGCAAAGTTCGGTGTTCTAGCATTAGCCAGCTCACTCATCCCTTTGTGGGATTCAAACACACAATCTATGTTGTTCACAAGCAGAGGATAACAGCCAGTGACCATATTAAATAATGACCTTGAGAGTGATGTCATTTTTACTGTTGAAATCACCATCATGAAGTGGTGCTTCAACCAATTTTCATTCATTTTCATGGGAACATCCAAGCGAACCGTGAATCTACCTGCTGCACCGATGACGAGGACAGCTCCACATTCCATAGAACTGTTTGTGTTCACGCCAGTGTAGGAGTGAGAGTGAGACAAATCCGACTTCACTAATCCTCTGAGTGACTGCTAATCCTCTCAAACCTAATTTAACTGCCAAGTAAATATTTTCATGGCAAAAAAAAAAAGACATTAGCGTTAGTGATCCTTGTGGGTGTGTGTGGTGTATGTTTGTGGCTCCTGTCTCATCACGTCTGGCTCGTCACTATCATCTATCTGTGATAGACCATTTCCAGTCCTGTGGAGTTGCTATGGAAACTTTGGCCGGATGCTCATTATCGCAACGTACTCCAACAACAATGTAAGAGCGCGAATTAGAGGAATCGCCGTGTGATGTGGAGGCAGAAACGTGACTAATCCGGACCGGGGAGAAGTTGGGTGACAAACAGCAAATATAGCGCTGGTGGGATGGAGCCGCCCACACACCACAGAGTCACAGACCTGAAGTCATTTCACTGTCAGCGGGCGAGCAGGAGCTGTCCGAGGAGCAAAAGTCCCAACACAATCTAAAATAACCACTGACTCACTGACATGATGACAGTCCAACCACACATGATGATGTAATCACCATGGACTCGGGGGGTAATGTAGATTCACAGAAATATTCCACTTGTCTGAGACTCCTTTGGTTCTTCATAAGCAATATGCACACACTACAGCACTCCATCGTATCATGGGTGTGAGTGCTCTTTAAGACGATGGCTCTTACTGGTGTGGTTGACCTCTCGGGTGTTGAGATAATCCAGGAAAGGAACCACCAGACCTTGGCCCAGGTAGATCTTGACCAGAGTCATGGCCACATCTTGGCGGCTCTCCACAGTGGTCACCTCCTCCAGCATAGTCAGAGCACTGACGTCCTCCACCTGGGGCGAAAATCCAAAGGAAATAAATGACATAAAAAAAACAATCCTTGTGATCTTCTGTGTAAATGACCTGCACCTCAGTTGGGGAGATGACGGACTCCACCAGAAGGTCAATGAGGGGTTGATAGTATGCTGAGGGCAAAATCCGATCCTCCACCAGACGAACTTTAAGCCGCAATGCTCCCAGTTTGCCACTGAGAAGAAGAACATTACAAATCTAGAGATGTTGCTTTTTTATAACTTTCTAATCCAGTCCTTCTCGAATAGTGAGGTCATGTGACCTCAGGGTACTTTGTTACTTTTTTGCCTTACTACAATTGCACATCCTCTCATAATTTTTTTTTTTTTTTAATTTCAGGCAAATTGATGCACTTTTAAATCTTTTCTGACAAAAACAATGTTAATAATGTTTTTGTTTATTATAAGTTGGTGTATATTACTTTTTTCTTTTCTTTAATATGAACAAGGATGCAATGTTATGCAGAGGTGTCTTTATAACAATTTACAATTTACTTCTTCCTGGGGGGAAAGTAAATGAGAAGCACTGTTCTAGTCCAAGTCACGTCCCATATTAGGGGCAAAATTATCTTTTTTTTTTTAACATACTTAGCCTCTTGTGAACTTGTGGAAGCTTCAGCCAGCTCACTGACATTACAGCACGCTGGCTGCCCTGCTAAGGGTGTGTATATCTAGGAGAACATCACACTGAAGGCAACCCAGGAGGTCACCAGAGTGAACAAACGCTTTGTGTCTGTGTGTGAAGAAATTGTGTTTACCTCTACAGCATCTATTTTGCTGTTTTCCTTTCCTTTGTAGCACCATACCGATGAGCATTTTTCCTTTGATGGAGACTTTGGCTGCGAGCCAATCTGTGTTGTGCATGTGTTTCCCACTGAAAGTGTGAATCTCAACCTAATTAGCAGCTTCATTTCGCCATCACACTTCCAGTTGCATCACACTCAGCCCCACCTGGTTCTACAATTATCAGGATACGCTGGTAAAGATAATGTCAGGTCACAGCCCCAAACATTGCTAAAATAAAACCTGGAGGAAACTATGACACATAAACAGGGATCCTTACCCGGGATCCACCTCGCTGTTTCTCAGGGGTAACAA
Organism: Synchiropus splendidus; assembly: GCF_027744825.2. Classification (NCBI taxonomy): domain Eukaryota; kingdom Metazoa; phylum Chordata; class Actinopteri; order Syngnathiformes; family Callionymidae; genus Synchiropus; species Synchiropus splendidus. The sequence continues at coordinate 20,053,730 of NC_071340.1, forward strand.
TCGAAGCCAGCTCTCGAAGTGAGGCGTCTTATGCAAACAAGCGAAGGGAATCTCCACCTGTAGTCGCAAGATAAGATTAGAAGTGAGAACAGCAGCCTGGATGGAGAACAGGGAACCACCGAAGCAGAACAGAACAGGTGCTAGCAAAACATGAGGAAATCTTCAACACACACTACATGTATAAGGCGAGGCTTGGGATATATAATCTACACGTAGACAGCGAAGGCAGGGTTTTCCTGTGGGCGTCTGGTCAACTGTCCTCAGTGCAATTGGGGTTGCAGTCACCAATTTTGACATGATCTTGTGGACCTCTATTTTCTTGTGACGTTGTTATTATTGAACATTGATATTTGCTAGATCAGGGGTGGATACATTTTACCGTGATCGTCTTCAAAATATCAAGCGGCACAGATATATTATATTAATTTATTTATATTTTTACGTGGCTCATTCCACCAATAACGTGGCCCCGGTCTGTGAGCGACGCTGCAGACTGGAGCGCCTCATCTTCACTGAATTAACTGAATTAAACGGACGCGAAACACATGCCATATGTTTAATTTAGGTCATGCCAAAGTGAAACGCAGAACTAAGTCATGTTAAGTTTAAGGACTGCGACTCTCATTGCCATTGAATAGGGGAAGGGCTTAGTGCATGTGCGGCGAGGCACACTGCTTACGTTTCAAAGTTAAACGGGATTCAGAGTCTTCCACCAATATCTTGAAATTTCACTAGAATAGCTCTTACTTTTCCGACTAATTTTCGCGGCTCATGTGGTGAAGAGCCGCATGAAACTGGGCAAAGAGCCACATGCAGCTCGGGAGCTGTGGCATGTCCAGACCTCATATCCAGACCTCATTCAGACGGAAGTAAGCGGTTGAACTTTGATAATTCGTTGAGTCACTTAAACTTACCTTTCCTAAGAAGTCATTCTTGCCCACCATGTCCCAGTCCCACACCTCCACAGTGACAGTTCCCTCGCCGTTGAGCTCCTCAGGGTCCAACTCCAAGTCCAGGGTCTCGGACCAATGAGGGAAGCGGGTCTTTTTGATGATCTGAAGACGTATGAGGTTAACTGAATCTATCTGTTGCATTCCAGACATCAGTTCACTCACTGTGGTCTCAGCGCTGTGGGTGTTGAATATGACTCTTGCAAATGGATCAGAGGTTCCCGAAATGTCTCTGGGTGCCAAGTCTCTGAGGTGGGAGCACAATGAATATCGCATCAGGAGCCATACATCATCGGGCCGGAGAGCTTATTTCACCTGACGCGCATGTTACAGCCGTCACTAAAGATTGATGAGCCCCGATTCACCTGACCCCAATCGATCAAACATTACTCTGAGCTGAGGTTTGAATAACTGTGTCAAACACTGATCGACCGACTTATTAGTGAGGAGACCGAGAGGGAGACAGGCTGGGACGCAGATGGGGCATGGAGTGGTGTGATAGCGGCACACTGGAGCACGGAGGCTAGTGAGGAAGTCTTCAGATTTAGCAACTGTCGATCAGTTTGTTCTGAGCAAGGCTCAGCAGTGATGAATGTTCAGATACATTTCAATGAAGCTCATTTTCTTGATGCTACCTTGCTTCAATGACTTGACATCGCAGGCTTATCTTCTCTCCTTCCTTCAGAAGCTCCAGAATTAAGTGGATCTCCCCTTGGACCTCTTCATCTGGGTCAACCCTTGTCAGGTTCAGCCAGCAGTCCACACCTGGCGAGACCAGACATCATGAATTAGGTATATTAGGAGACGTAAAGTGAGTAAAAATGTTGCTCAAAAGACAAACAAAAAAAACAGAAATCACACTGGATGTTTAGTGACAGCAAATCAGATGTAAGGCTTTATTTTAAGGACAAAACTTGTATTTCAATGTAAATTGCAGACAACACTGTGAAGTAAAAGCAAACACAATGTCTTTATTAAGAGACAAACAAAGTGAATATAAATAATAGGGTGAGGTTTATGTATGTATAAATGTATGTATTAATAAATCTGCCATTTAAAAAAATAACTACATCATCGTGTTGTGACAAATAAAACAAGCAAGAAACAGTAATTTTAATATTAACGTCTTAAATATAAGCTCAAACAAGATACTAATATCAAAACATAGATGACAATTATAACACAAAAATGATTATGATACAGTACCTTAATAGAAAAAGCAAAACCAAAATACAAAGTGAATAAAAGTGATTTTAAAATGAGCAGCCTTGGACAAAACAACCCGTTTATTACATTTTTTATTTAAATTTTTAGGTCGATTTCAAAACTCAGTAGGTGATTCAGTGTTTCATTCATTCTAAAACATTGAAGATGATTTATGACCCACAAATCAGGGCCATACAAACACAAAGCTTGAGAGTCGACTCATAAATACATCAACATGTGACCGTCTCTTCACCGGCGGGGGAAACGTTTCCCACTGAAAACTTTCCCAGAAGCTTTAAAAAGTTATATTTCTGCAATCGGCCTGACCTTTGACTCCCTCATGTGACCGCACAGCGCATATAAACAGTCAGTCGTACCTTTAGCTTGCGATCCAATGGCTTCTTTGGTGAGAGTTATCTTCCCAATAACGTCATCATGGCTGCAGGAGAACATTGAAAGTCCACTCAAATCAATCTTCCTTATTTACGTCAGTGAGATATAAGATACTTTTGTTTACTTGCTGTCTGGATTGAATGAACTCGTGATCCAAGATAAACATCGCTCATGTTGCAGACGCAGCTCTGAGGTGACTCACCCAATCGTGTCTTCATCCATGACCTGGAAGGACAGCGAGTGAAACCCCATGGGGAGGTGCAGGGTGTATTCTTCTCCCCAGAAAGGATTAAGGTTCTTCCACATTGTTGCCGTCCTGAAGAAAATCAATGGGAGACTCACGTTTTCAAGTTGTTCATTGTTCTATTGTATGGTTACAAATTGATTTTTTAGGAAGACGGAAAAAAATACACACATATATATGATAAACACTCTTATACTGTAGTATAATTCTTTTCTATAACTTCATTTAACTCTCTATTGGAAATTGCTTCTACTTCCACTGACTTTTTTAGGAAGAAGGAAAAATTAATTAATTAATTTAAAAATATATATTTATTATTAACATCAGTAATTAATTATTAAATAAATAAAAGAGCCTATTCGTAAGCGTTATCTGCACGACTTAACTCAAATAATGGTCACAAGGTGGACAACAGCGATGGTGGACTGGCAGTTGTTGAGCAACAAAGGTGACTAACATACTGGGGGAGCCATTTGCGACATCAAAATAGAGGCATGTGTGACATTTAAACAGTTTGGTGTTGAAAATAACGTCAAGGTTTCCTTTCTAAGGATGTTACTTTCAATGATATATGAGCTCACATTCCGTGATATTTAGACCACAAATAAGACAAACTCTGAACAGTAAATGTTTAGAAGCCAGTATTAAAGAAGCACCACGGTGGGAAATGAAGAAGTAAGCACACATGGGTCAGAACAGAGACTCACTATCAGACCGACCGAAAGTGGGCGTGCTATGAAAACAAAGGCATTGATCCGTTGCACACAATGACTCCACTCATCAAGAGGTTATAGTAAAATAATAATCAAAAGGGCTGCAGATAAATAAACTTTGTTTTGGGGTTAAGATCTCCAACTGGCGCTTCATCCGATGGTTCGTCCAGCCCAGAGTCACATGTTTGAGCTTGTGTCACCTACCATCAATCATCATGGGAAACTCAGACTCAGATTTGACCTTCATCTACTGGTCGATCACAAAGGTCGTTCAGGTTAACGCATGACTCTACCTTTGATTTATGTCAATGAAATAATAAAAGAGAATTTTTAATAGACGACTTGAAAAGGTGAAGGGACCACTACAACGTTGTGCTTTCCATTGATGTTTCTCAGTATTTTGACAGCCTACATCACAAAAAAAGAGTGAAAAATGTGGACTATTTAAATGTAAATGATCTACTCCACATCACCCCAAGTTAAATCCAAATACTCCTTTACACAGTACTGACTGTCTACTGCCTCAAAAACATGGAATCCAACTCAAACCCAGCTGGCCTGAGCTCACAGCGGCGGCTGCATGCAGTAATGAATGCATCCTCTCCATGGTTACCTGCGGGTATTTTAAAGGACACACCGGGATCAGGTTCTCAGACCACGCTGTCTCCGGGATCATACACATCAACACTTCTCCTTGATCGCATGCGATCAGCAGTAAGACAAAAAAAAGGGGGGGACAATACCTTGCAACAACTTCATTGTCAACTTTGACGATACAGTACGGATCGCTGGTTCCAGAGCTGCAAGAGAACAGATGTTTTTTTTTTTCTGAAACAGAATCTAATTTGACATTCAGGTATTTGACACATGAGAGTGAAATAACGCAGATGAACAGGTCCGACAAAGCTCGCTAAGGAAACCCTAAATTACTCACACGTCCTTCGCAGGGAGGTTCCTTCCCTCGACTATCCGAAAATACAGCGATGTGTTCCTGGCCATGGTGGTGCAGCTCTCATCAAGCAGCTCCAATCCTCCCGAACTCACCGTTCTCCCTCGACTGCTCATGCCACCTTCGTGACGGCGCGCCGACCCTCGCAGGCGCGCGACACGTGCGCGCTCCCGCCGGACAAAATCACACCAGCAGGTAAACACGGCGGGGGGGCGTTGTTGCTACTTCCGGTTACACTGTCGCTCTCGGAGAGGCTATAAAAAACAATAACGTTTATATGTTTCCAATTAAACAAACACAAAAGCAAATAAAAAGATATATCTATACAAAAGGGATATCAATCAAATTTAACTTTTGTCCAATACATAGGACAACTTTTTACCACAACCAAGATACATTAATGAAGATATAAGAACTATTTTACCAATAATTTTCTAAATGCGTTGACTTCTTCATCATTACATGGTGATCAAAAGAGCAATTCTGTTTACGATATTTAATTAATTAGTGTAAAAATATTTTAGAGCCTGTGCATCCACTGAGGCATGAAGTGGGGGTCACCCCAACAAGTCTATCCTACTAATGGTGTGCACGGATTAAAGGCCGGGCAAACACCAGAGCTGCATGGTTTGGACTGAAGGCAGAACTCAAAGGAAGCCAACAGAAGCAGAAGGACACAGTTTCCATACAGACGCCTTCAGCTGCTGGAGTCAGGTGCACACATGAATTGTTGTTGTGAGTCAGCGGCAGTGTCACAGCATTTAGTACAAATGATCAAATATTACTCTTACAAACAACCAAGAGACACACAAATAAATGGCTCCTCAATATTTGATAATTGTAAGATGCTAATTCTTTAATTCTCTACATGCTGCTTTACACATTACTGTATAACAGAAACAGTCGATGGAACCAAAATGACAAGTAAGAGCGTAAGTAAACTTAGTATTTTTTTAGTATTTAGTATTTTTTGTACTCTGTATCTTTGTATTTTGCTATTACATTTCACTCTTACCTTACTCTTACTTTGGCTGGTTCTTGATATATTGAACAGCCCCATCTAGTGTTCAACTACAACCGCCTAGCAAGACATTATGAACAGGCATGTTTCAGGACAGCCCAGCGGGGTCCTAAAGGAACCGAGAGTGTAAACAATACAATGACTTTCGGTAGACGCTGATTTAAAGCAATGTCATCCTCTTAAGACGTTTTTTTTTTATATTGATACCTATATATTATATTTCAATATTTTCTTCTAGAATTGCATTTAATCCGTCTCATTTTATGAAACCGCTGTAGGAGATGGATGTGTATCCTGCAGTCATTAGCATCGACTCCGCTAAACAACAGGAGAGACATTACTTCTTGTTGTCAGAGCTGCAGGCCTTAGTCAAAGATCTGCCCAGGTAAGATTTACCTTGCCGCCTGTGGCCTCCAGAGATGAGGCACGGAGTGACAATGTTTGCAACAACGTGTTGTCTTCAGCTCCTACCAGCAGCGACTGTCCTACAGCACCCTCAGTGATCTGGCCCTGGCTCTCATCGATGGGACAGTGTACGATATAGTTCAGGGGCTGCTCGATATCCAACACCTGACTGAGAAGAACCTCTACAACCAGCGACAGAAGCTGCACTGTGAACATCAAGGTGACTTTTTCTGACCATAAGCGAAGTAATAAGCCGATTATTGATTGAACACTTTACTTGTGTACTACATATGTGGAGGAGGGTTGCTGATAAGGCCTGCTATTAATACTATAAACGGTTGATATGCTTTGTATTTGTTAAGCATTGAAGCAGGACCTTGTTCGGCGACACAAGGAATCACTGCAGTCCTGCAAATCCCACAACCTCGCACTTCTCAAGTCAAATCAACAAGCAGAGCAGGAGGTGAGATAACCCGACATTATTTCTCATTCAATTCATCCTCACTATTTTTCACTCCGTTTTTATTGCCTCTACCAGGCTCTGGAAATGCGTGTGCGAGAAGAGCAGAGCATGATGGATAAGAAGATTGTAGTGGAAATTGATCAGAAGGTTATAGATCAGCAGACCACGCTGGAGAAAGCTGGAGTCCCTGGATTCTACACCACCACAAATCCTCAGGTTGAGAGCAGTTCTTCCCTTGGACAGGAGAGGGGAGTCCTTCATTGTGAGGAGCGGTTGCATTATGATTGAGGAGCTTCAGAAAAAAGTACCGTTTAGACATAGATGCTATAAAGAAATACTGGAAAACGTGTTCATCTCTGGCAAGGCCATACTTGTTAGTCAAGTATTCATCTGGGACTGTAAAATGAGCAGCTTTACCTTACTCGACAAGAAATCATTACTAAGCTAACCATGTGGGCTGTTAGTGTAGTGTGTTCTTTGTGTCCTGAGATATTGATTTTTCACTCTTGTCTTTCTGCAGGAGCTGATGATGCAGATGAACCTGCTTGAATTGATCCTGAAGCTTCAGCAGAAGGACACACAGTTCGTGGCTTCGTGAAAAACAGAAATTCTATCGACGTCATAAACAACGACAACCCTCTCCACTTTGCCATGAGCTGCTGGTTGTTTGGGATCTCTATGTATGTTCAGCAGGAGGGATTGCCACTCCGACAGTAACAGCAGGATCAACACCAGGCAGAGATAAGGACGTTAGTAGATCAGTCATCGAACCTGTCAGACTACTAATTAAGCCAGTGCTCACACGCTTTGACCTTCCTCGAACTCTCCGTGAAAACTGCATTCTGGTTTTTGGCTGGGAGTGACAGAGACATGGAGAGCAGAATCACATGAAGGTTATTAGCTCACACAAATGGCCTCTTCTCTTCCCCAAAGTTCTGTTCATTAAGAGGATGAGAGTCACATGTTCTGGGACATGTCTTGTCCTTGACTTCTGAAGCAGAAACTTGACTCAAGACTACACGGTGGTGTTGTTCGAAAGAAGGAAAGTGTCTCATGGGCTTTTTCTATTCCATGTCCTGCAGTTTTCACAAGATCAGAAATTGTCTTGTGCTCGAGCTGAAGGTTTAACTTTGTTGAAATTTACACCATTTCTGGATTTATTTAAGACTGTGACAGTATTTTATGTCATTGACACACAAGCAAAGTTTGAATATTAGTATAATATCATTGTAGTTAATCATTTTACATACATAGGAGTGATTATATTATTTTGGGGGGGGCAATCACATGAAATATCTACATTAAACACATTAAAATTACTCAATTCTTTGTGCATTCTGTCAAGTGTCATGAATATGTCTAGTTATATATTCACATTGACAACGTTGCTGATGTTTGGTAACCATGGGTATTTAGAGTTTATGTGAAAAAAACGGAAGTATAATGTGTAATACCAATGCTATTGTAGTGGTTTCTGATGATACCTGTCCGTGTTCTTTAATATTGTTTCATTATTTATTTAAAATGAATCAGCTACATCAGTCAGGTTCCAATTTTGGTCAGTGTTATTGGTCTTTTTATAGTTATATTTTGATTACCAATTAACTTGTTCTTTTGTGAGTAAATAGCAAGGGGTCTTTACTAGGGGTACTTTTACTTTTTCACTGTTGCAAGAAATAGTCCTTGTGGAGAACAGAGTGGTCACACTTATTAAACAAATAACTGTAGTAAAGTTTATATGAGAGACAAAGTGGATAAGAAAATAGGACAACATAAGACATAGAGAGACATATTCAAAAAGGAGTGAGAAGAATCACCTCCTCCTTAAATAATAAAAAAAGAAATGTATTGTTCTGTATTAAAAACAAAAGAGACAAATGTGATTTGAACATATTCTCCCACGTACAGAATCATTTTACCGGCATAAATCAAGCATACAAAAAATCTTGAACTGTATATGGTTGTGCATTGTTTACAATCTAAAGACAAAGTGTTCCATAGTTTCACCCTCCCAACAGAAACATGAAAGTCCTTTCGTTTGCACTGTCCAATTGAAATTTTTTTGTTACATTTCCCCTCTAATTCACCTGATGAATATTGAATCATTTCTGCAAATTTGTTGGTTACAGTTTATATTTGAATTATAAAAGTGGATGAATATGAATGGATGGAAAGACGAGCTACTGACTGGTTGCTATACATCGTACAGAGGACACAAAACTCAAGTGAAATCCTATTACTTCCCCTGCCATGGTCGTGTCGCCGGTGGGGGTCGCTGGTGACCCCACCTCCTCCTGCAGTGCTACTGTCGCTTTAAGAAGCTGCTCGGCTCCGGAGTCCGTCGCTTTCGTCCACGACGCAGCTTCTGCTCCATCATCACCAGGCGATGCGCACCGGCCGCTGCAGGACCAACAACACTGGGGACGACATATGTCACGCCGAAGGTACGTTTAAATCAACACGTTAGTTTTATCTCCCCGCGACTCACCTTGGTTTGAGTGATGAAGGCGGCGAACACCTCACGTATTAACGACCCTCACCGTCTCCATCTTGATATCAATTATTCAATAGTCGCTCGCGCGCTGTGTCCGTTTACATCGCGTTTGAAGGGTGTGCAACATCGTCATATTCATGTCAATGTAAGGCTGCGCTCGGCAGGCGTGGTTTTATTAGTGATAGGGAATAAAGCGTTACGTAAGAGCCGCCGGTGGAGGGCAGGAATAGGATGTTCGAGTGTCAACAGTCTGCTTCCATATCGGAGTGTGTTTCGCTGTAACATGATCCTGTTCTGGATGAGCGAGCGAGCGAGTGCATGGTTGAAAGATCGAACCGTGTGGTGGCACAATATGGTAAGCTTTATATAGCCAGATGTTACATGCAACATACGATGATAGTGACATTAAGTCAATGTAGAATGCTATTTTTAAAAAGAGGTTTAATGGATGTGAATGTAATATAAAAAATATTAATATTATTATATTAAAGAAAATACTTTGGATAAAATTAAGATAAGAAAGTGCAATAGTTTCAGTGAATAATTCCACTTGATAATAATGAGTAGTTTTTGGTTGAAAAGTTGGTTCTTTCATGGTTATCAGCGCATCACCGGACACATCGATTCTTGCTGTGAAGTTGCAGCTCTAACCGCAAAACCAATGTGGTGGCCTCCTCATCTCAGTGAAATGACGTGACATAATAAATAAGGAAGTCTTGACACAGCTTATTAGAAGTTGAGGAAACAACTGAACAAATATGGCGTCTACTTGAGGCCGTAATTTCAAACTACATTTGAGCTAAAACAGATGCACTGCATTAAAGAAATGAAGTTTATATGCAACACCATATGTTGTGTTCACTCATGGGTTTATTTTTTTACTCTGTATTTGATGTCTTTTTATTGACGCTGACCTTATGAGTTGCTAAGTATTGTGTCCTCCTGGTGATCAGAGACTGTAAATGTCAGTCTTTGACATGTAGGATTCACATTCATCCCCTGAGTCACCGCCTCACACCACAGAAGCTCTCTTGGTTTTCCTGACTGACGTTTTCATTTGTCAACTGTCTTACAGGTCAGCTTAGTGGAGAGATAATGGATCCCGTGTGACTGAAAAAAAGTGACATCCTCCCCGCCGACCTAACAAGATCCGTAGCCATGGCAACCTGCCCCAGAGGCCTCGCGCCAGCTGTGCGCTTTTGCCAGAAATTGAATCGTCTGAAGACGTTGGAAGATGACATGATGGCCACGTCACTGAAACGCTGCCTGTCAACTCTGGACCTGACTTTGCTGGGGGTGGGTGGGATGGTGGGCTCTGGGCTCTACGTCCTGACAGGAACAGTTGCAAAAGACATCGCCGGACCCGCTGTCATTATATCCTACCTCTTCGCAGGCTTTGCTTCACTGCTGGCGGCCTTTTGTTATGCGGAGTTTGGTGCACGCATCCCCAAAACAGGATCTGCCTACATGTTCACCTATGTGTCAGTGGGGGAGATTTGGGCCTTCCTGATCGGATGGAATGTGATCTTGGAGAACATGATTGGTGGTGCTGCTGTGGCGAGGGCGTGGAGCGGCTACCTGGACTCCATTTTCAACCACGCCATCCAAAACTTTACGGAAACACACGTCATGCGCTGGGATGTTCCGATCCTGGCTCATTACCCCGACTTCCTGGCAGCCGGAATTCTGATCGTGGCATCCTTCTTCATTTCCTTCGGCGTCCAAGTGTCCTCTTACCTCAACCACATCTTCTCCCTCATCAGTATGGGCGTCATCACCTTCATCCTCGTCTTTGGGTTCATACTGGCAGACTCATCCAACTGGAGCAAGAAAGAAGGGGGGTTCGCTCCGTTTGGTTGGTCGGGAATTCTTGCCGGCTCCGCCACCTGTTTCTACGCGTTTGTAGGTTTTGATGTCATCGCTTCTTCTAGTGAAGAGGCTAAGAACCCTCAGAAGGCCGTTCCCATTGCCACGGCCATTGCCCTGGCGCTGGCAGCTACCGCCTACATCCTGGTCTCCGCCGTGCTAACGCTCATGGTTCCCTGGCACACGCTGGACCCCAACTCTGCTCTGTCGGACGCCTTCTTCCGTCGGGGTTACAGTTGGGCCGGGATTGTTGTAGCTGTTGGCTCCATCTGTGGTGAGTATCATATTGTTGATCCACGAAAGCCAAAAGATTACGACCACCCGGGTGTTTCATGTGTAGGAGATTATTTCCTACTACTACACTGAGTAGTAATGCAACAGACTTCGTGGCACTGTCTGCTGATGAACTTCTAACTTCACCAAACCAAATATGGCAGAGCTTCTAAACTCTCATGTCCCTTGCTGGTCCCTCAGGTCAGCTGACCATCTGCTAGTTTAGTCCCCAAAAACGAAAATGAAGTTGAGAGGGGAGATGGTTTGCGGTTTATCTAAGGAATGTCCTCCCTCTTCATATCAGGCAAACACTCACTGTCCACTTTTAAAAACACATCTTGAAGCACATCTGTATCTAGACTCACAGATGATCTTGGTAGTTATTATATTGCTAGGGTTTATCTTTTATGCTTATATTTTGTCAACTGTCTTATCATGTTTCATGTAATTTATTGTTGCCCTTTGTGTATTTTCTCTCTTGAAAGTTTGTTTTTTATTCACTTGTGTACAGCACCAACACAAGGCCAAAAAAAGACTTTTTAATGGAGAAAATAGAGGGGATATACTGTGTAAGGAAAATAAATTGATTATGGAATGAAGGATAGGGTGGAGCAACACAACATTGTGAGAAAAATTATTCCCCACCTCAGCAAACAAATGTGCTGCACACACAATGCTTATTTTTATACTGGTGGTCATGTGACACATATTTTTCCTTTCCACATGATTCCACATGGACTAGTGTGTTCAACTGTTGTATAGTTCAGATCTACTTGGACATGTCAACATTTTTATACCTTTGAACTACAGTTTTGTGAAATCAATCTCCTGCAGAAATGTTTTGTCTCTGAAGTGGAAGTCTTTCAAGATGTGATATTCAGTCTTGAAATACTGTCATTAGTTCCATATGTCTTCTGTTGTAATATATATTGTACTTATTTATTACTTGTTTTCTCATCTAAACAGATAGTTAAACTATATTGACGCAGCCCAGAATACCAATAGTAAATAGATCATAATCATAGAGTAACAACATAGTATTTATCTTTGTTAAGTAGAGCTACAAACATCACTTGGATAGCACTGGCCTTATTTAATTAATTCGTTTTTGGCAGATACTGAGCCAAACATTACATGTCCAAGCTTGCTAAAAACAAAGTACTGTTATTCATCAAAGAAGTCTATTTTTACCTTGAGATATTATTAAATCAAAGTATGTTTGTCTGATAAAAAAAAAAAAGTTTGTATGACATAACAAACACTGACTTAAATAATAAATATCGATATATATTTCTTTCACTAGTGTAAATATACTTGTGTGTCTACATTGCAATAAAAATTGTTGACTTCTATTTTAACATTTATGCTCATGTGTGTGTTTCAGCTATGAACACTGTGCTGCTGTGCAATCTCTTCTCGCTCCCTCGGATCGTGTACGCCATGGCAGAGGATGGGCTATTCTTCTCCATTTTTGCTCGTGTCAACCCTTTAACCAAAGTTCCTGTAAACGCAATCCTGGTTTTTGGAGTCCTAATGTCAATTCTGGCGCTCATCTTCGACCTGGAGGCCTTGGTGCAGTTCCTGTCCATCGGGACTCTGCTGGCCTACACCTTTGTTGCTGCAAGCGTCATCGTGCTGCGCTTCCAGCCGGAGAAGACCAGCTCCAAGTCAGCATCTTCTCCCAACCCCCCGGCAGAGTCCTCCGGTGCCAACGCCGAGTCCCAGTCCATCCACGGAGACAGCGAGGAAGTGAAGCAGTATGAGTCATTCTCTGACAAACTCCAGCTGGTGGAGCGGCAGAAGACAAAAGAGCGGAGAGGAGTCGGGCAGCTCAAGGCTCGATGGGAGCCGTACCTGGGCCGGATGCTGGGAGACGCTGAGCCAGGCGAGGTGGTGGCCATCTGTGTGATGGTTGTTTTCGTCAGCTCCGTGTCCCTCTGCTCTGTTGTTGTGTTTGGGAGCAGTCAGCTGGCCCTGCCCGTCTGGAGCTTGTCACTGCTGTTGGTTATTTTCATTAGTGCTTTTGTTATCAGTTTGGCTCTCATTTGGGTTCATGAACCCCAGACCAACACCAAAACTTTCCAGGTGAGTCGATAAGGATGTATAGGTCTTTCGTTACTATCAGAGAACTGATAACATTGTGATTCAATCCTAGAAATGGAAAAGCGTTTTTGCAAAGTAGAACAGTGTCCATTTTGACTCTTTGGAAGGACGGTTGTTTTTATATGAACTATTGTATACGTTCTCTGACTCAGTCTGCCTAAGTCTATGGGAACATATGTTTTCCATGTGCTCCGTTCTCTCATGATATGTTAAAAACTGTATTCAAAGCTTCACCTTTTTAATGTAAAATCAGAACACATGCACTGAAACCAACTATCTGGATCAGATTATTAGCATTTCAGTTATGATTCTATCCCCAACTTGCTCTGCCATATGTGTTATGCCCTAATTCACCTTGAAAACTTCTTTTGTTCGTGTACTTTGTCAGTCATTTTAACTAAAGAAGTCAGATTTGACTCAGCGCTGCCTGTTTCAGGTCCCTCTGGTTCCTGTGACCCCAGCTGCCAGCATCCTCATTAACGTGTTCCTGATGCTCAAACTCAGCTATTTAACCTGGATCCGCTTCGCAGTTTGGATCGCTGTCGGTAAGAAACACACACTTGCAGATCTCATGCTGTTTTTGTCTTTATTGATCCTATCACCTTTAAGTTTCGGATTACAGCTCTTATAATCCCTGGGTAAATTAGCTTTACATATGTGTCACTCACATTTGTGCATCTCTCATCGTCACAGTAACACCAGCAGGGGTTACATAGATTTGACAGCTAAATAAGGTGTGCAATATTTGGGTCAGCATTGTACATGTAAATGAACATTGGCAGTAAACATTAATAACGGAAAATAATTCTGATAAAAAACAAACACAATGGTTTAGAGTTGCAACTTTTGAGCCAGACATACAGAAAATTATTATATCTATTATTAGTTTTTCTGACAACAGCCAAAAAAATAAATAAAAAGCACCAAATGAGGTGAGTAACCCACCTTGATGCCATTTTCCATGCTCTTTAATAATGCTTCATTCGTTGTGGAAGCAAAATACCTAATGAAAAGAAAATAGATACATTACAAATCTACAAAGACTGTTTATGCTAACATCAGATGACGAGGTGCAGAGAAGAAGAGGGAGCTTCTTAAAACCTCATGCTGGAACCACGATGAGACAAATGTTGACTGTAATAGTGGGAGTCAAAATGTACAACTTCCCTGACAACAGAAATGAAAAACCAACAACTTGTGGGTTTTCAAGAAAATGAATTTGACACAAAAACTTAAAAATTTGTTACAATAATGTAGCCATCATATTGTTTGTCATGTGGGTGTTTACAATGTGTTAGAGGAGACTGACAAAAAACTGGGAAGCTGGGAAATGTTCTGAATACCAGTCATGAAATTCATGACTATTTCACACAAGTCAATGCACTTGAAACCAAAGTTTTATATGGAGTTAATTCGACTCAAAACTCCCAAGAATGTGCACAATATGCTTCTTATTTTAGAAGGTCTTTTCAGATTCATTTGTAATAAATGAATCAACCGTGATCATAATCAAGTTGTCAGGTTGTAAGCCGAGCTAAGGCCACTCTGAGAGAGGAGGATTGCTGGAGCGACATGATTCGCTTAAGGCACTGCTGGACCAATAAGCCCTTTAAACACCACTGTCAGCTCTCAGCATGTTAACAAGATGCTCGCTCGTGGAATAGCTCACCCTGAGGGTCTCTGGGAATGTCTCCCCTCCGTAGGTTCCTCTTCTTCACTAAGAGGATCAAGTCCTGCCCATGATTCTTAGCATGTCTTCATTTCATTTGGACGATTGTTGTTGAAAATCAATTCTCTAGTCAGCCACTTAGGAGTCATAGTAAGAGCCCTCAGACAGTTTAGACCAGCGGTATATTTCCTCAGGGGCCACATTATGTACTGTACTGTGACTGTGCCGAGGGGCCGCCGAGACAAAGGGAATGAGAAAATGTTATTATGATGAGAAAACTCGGGGCTGGCGTGGTTGTGTACCGTACATTTTAAGATGTATATTAGGGATGTTCTGATCAGGGTTTTTGCTGCCGATCACCATCCACAGTGCCGATCACTGATACGGATCACATGGATTGGCAATGAATTTGTAATCAAAAGGAGACCTTCTGTGTACATGATGTGAAAACATGATCCATTAAATCATTTTAATTCAGTTTGACAGTTTTAATACACCTCTTCAAGAAGGCAAAAAATAGGGGGAAAAAACTTCCACAATGCAGCAACTATTCTGTCAAAACTGAACAACATTTAATTTGATGTTAGATGTCACTGTTTGGTGAGTCTCTTGAGACTTTGCTACGTCCGTGATATATTTACATACTGGCCGCTTGTAGCGGGACTTCGAGACAGAGAGCACGGCATTTATGAAAGTTTCCACTCCAGACGTTTTCAAAAGTTTTAGATACTGGTGGCTAGCGTAGAGGCATTTGCCGATCACCATCGGTGACCGAATATACAGCCATAATGTATATTAAATACAAAACAGTCAAATGAAAAAAGAAAAATTACATATAACAAGGAAGTGATGTCTGAGTTGCTGTCATAATGAACCAAAAAAAGCAAAGTCACATTTTTACGAGATCTGGTTTACTGCAGGAGGGTGCATTCATACAGTCGAAGGGCCGCGTGTGGTGGAGAGGTCACACTATGCAGGTTTAGTAATCCAAGTGAAATCCTGCAGCTCATTCCTGGACAGCATATATAACACAACTCCACTTCCTTTGGTGGCGCAATGTTACATTCGAAAAGAGAACATATAATGTTAGTTATTTCACGACAGGAAATTTGAGGGAACCACACCCAAGAATCGACAGCTGGCACCTCTGATTTCCAAAACAATCAAGTATTTTAATTGCGTAGAGGAAGCAACGGCTCCGCTCTGCCCGGCCAAACTGGTGGTGCGTGCTTTCCTAGCCAAATAGCTCAGCTGTGGGTTCCAGGAAGGCTTGCCATCATGCCGGAAGAAAATTATGATAATTATTCTTCAGCTAAAATCTCCTTGTGTAAGCCAGTAAAGAGCTCGAGGAGTGAACATATTTTCTGTGTCGGGCTGAAAACTCGCTGGAACATGGTTCATGAAAAGGAAGGTGTTTATTGTGACAGAGAAGCCAATAGTTGTTGACATGAAAAAAAAAAATTCTGGATTGCGATCACTCCCACATATTTCATGAAAATTTCTTCCATAACTTTTCAAGTTACTTTGAGCACAGGCCAATAAACTGACAGACAAACAAACCAAATCCAATGAAAACATTAACACCTTGCTGGATGTAACAATATTCATGTTCTTTTTTTAAATCATTTTATCGTTTTCCTCCGTTACATACTTACATTCAAGTAGTATTCCACAAGTTAACTAAACTAAAAAAGTTAAAAAGTTAAGTGAAAAGTACAGAAAAGTTAAAAGTTAAAAAATATATATTCTTTAAGTACCATGACACTCCTTCAGCTTGCATAGGTTCCTGCCTTTCTCTTTTATAAGAGATGACTGTTGTGTCTTCTTCTCAGGCCTGGTTGTGTATTTCGGCTACGGAATGTGGCATAGTAAGGAAGGCCTGCGAGAACTGCAACCCCAAGACATGGCTGCTCGCTATGTCGTGTTGCCCAGTGGTAGCCTGGTGGAGACGGTCCAGTCCGTCCAGCCTGAGGGTCAGGTGGACCCCTCACTGCCTGACGTTAACCCCTCCACAGCACCGGCATCCGACAACGGGACCAGATGATGCGAGCGCTCCACCACCATCATCAGCGTCTCTCCCGGACTCTCCACTATTACTCTCTCACTCTGGCTGGTGTGTGACTGACCACAGGCGGGTCTGCACGCCGTCTCTTTGTGAAGCATATCTGTCTCTATCATGTAATACTCGAATGTTCTATAGAGAGCTTTATTACCACTTTACACCTCTTCAGTGAGTTACATCCTCAAAAGACCAGCTCTTTCTCGCAACCTTGCCACGTGTTTACTGTGTACGGTGCTTTCGTTGTGTCCATTCAGTTACACTCAGTGGAAGAAATTGGATATGTAAGCACCTGTTATTTTTCTGAAACTCAAGCAGAATTTAAAGTGACAAGCGTTGTCCCTTTAAGTCTCAGGAGAAGCAAGACTCCGATGACGTTAACCTTGTGTTTTCGTACTTACTGCCCAGCCCAGAGTCTTAGGCTACAATTCCACTTTTTAATACAATAAATATTATTTTATTACATTAATGCTCCTTTCATTTCATTAAGTAAACATTCCTGTGATTCATATTGGGGCATTATTCATTTTAAAATGTAATTAAAACAGCAACGTTTGTCATTTAAATAGAGACTAAAACCAGGAATATAGTCCCAAACAAAACAGGATGAACACTTTCTCTGAAGCATACAGCTCTCTGACGCTTAGGCGCTTGAAAAGTTTACTGCTGCATTGTGGGAATTGTAGTGATTGTGTTGCGCAACAACCCAGATTTAGAGCATCAACACACGAGGCCTGTCACGATTGCACATTTTGCTGCTCGATTAATTGTCCCACAAATTATTGCTGAAAAATGATATTATTGCAATATTTTTAAACCGTAACCACTAATGTAATGGCAGTGTGTCAATAATACCTCAAGCACACTCTTTAAATACAAACCTTCATTTAGTACAAGTGCTCTTACTATTATTAGCACACTGTATTTTAAATTACTTTTAATATTATAAACTAATTATAACAATTAAACTGAAGTTTACAAATGCGCCTGAAGATGCATCTAAAAACCGATGCAGTATGAGCCCTCCTGTCAGCGAGCAAAGATAGGCAGCAGTAAGAGACGGGAGACAAGGAAATCAAACAAGCAAACATGCGCATTGTGTTAATCGAGGCCAGCAAAATGACAGTTCATTGTTTTATTATTGTCCGATTAATTGACTTGTTATCGTGACAGGCCTACTGTAGGTGCAGTACATATGCAGTGGAAGCTTCTCCAAACTACCTAAACCCTATATATTTTGATATTTCTCACACAAGTCTCCCCTCATACAACAAGGGATTAAAATAGCAAAGCACATTTCTTACTCTTTTATCTTATCATATGACGACTCTGTGGTACCTTCTGGATATAAAAGGCACAAATCTATTGAACTGAGGTATTTTCAAATCTGGGCTGTTGCTTTGTCTCACTCCCGATGCTTCTAATCCCGACAGATTTGCAGCAGCCTGTAGTTCGACCTGGATTAGAGAGCGGAATATACGGAGGGGCTCCCACAGCTGCCGCAAGGCCGTCCCACTTATCAGATGTTTTGCTCTCCGAAACATATCAGATTTATTCTATATTGCATGTTACAAATGAAACCAATGGCCTTAAACATTTTAAATCAGCAAACTGACCAAACGGTTTATCAGTTCCACTTTATTTCACTGTTCTTATATAACAATTATTTAACAAACCAAATAAACACACTTGAGAGAATGTAGAGTTGTCACATGTTTTGTGCAACTTTGCGCACTATTTTAAATGTGTCATTCTTCTGCTTTTGATGTGGAGGCCGGGTATTGTTGCCGTCGTGCTTTTGTAAGACCTTTTTTTTGTCACTTCTACTGCTGTCTTGTCGAAGCACAGATTTATGATATCAGCTTGTTTCTTACCTCTTACCTTGCACATTACAATCTTGATCGTTCTGTTGTATTATACGTCTGTATCGATCGCAAAATGTACAAAAAAATAAATGTTTTCAGCAGCATTTACAGGGTTTTTTTTTATGCAGTGTGCTAACATTGATATCACAGGGTGTGTGTGGCTGATATTACTGTGTGTGTGGTTGAGAAAAAAGGGGGTCGTGCTCACAATGTCTGAAATGGCATGAAATTAAATGACACGGATGAAGGGACAACTATAAGTCTGATCTGCTTTACAGATTAACCTGGGGGTCACAGCTCCTTCTTGGAAATCCTGAATCAGGTGTTAATTCACATGGAAAGACTAGAAATTGGCTTGTTACTAAGCAGCAGTGACACACTCATGACGTCGAATCCTGGTGAAATGCGATGGAGAATATTGTTGTCACCTCTCTAATTCCACGTATGGCTTTTCTTGGCAGTGCACGTACCCTGATGTGAGGCTCCACTTGAGGCTCACAGATCTTATTTTGCAGCTCGGTGACATTACTGGATGTTGCCAAAGCTGCGAGATCAAAGCAACCTTCACTGTTCAGTCAACACATTTACAGCCTTTCAGAATCAAGTCTTTTCACAATTATTCTGATTCCATTTGGATCAGACACATAGTGACTCAGTCAGTCTCACTTCTGCATTTCACTCTCTGTGGTTCACTTTCTTCTCAGTCTGTAGACTCTGGATGGAGCCGAGTGGGAAGTTCTGTGTTTTCTGGCTGAAGCCTTCGTGGCGTCGGGTTTGAGCTCCAGGGTTTGAAGGTGGAGCTTCACAGATGGCGGAGAAACGGTGGGTGTAGGAGACTCAGACCACCTGCAGATCTCCAGGTCAGCGGATATGGCTTCACTGCCACTCTGTCTGAGGGAGCAGGTAAAAGCATCTCAGACCATAGAACAATACCTCCAGCTACCTTTCTAAAGCTGCTTGGATCATTTCAAAAGTAACCCTTCAAAGCTTCTGGAGAACCCCATCACCTGATCACCTTCCTCTCTACACCTGACTGAATAAATGAAAGCACAACTTCCTCAGTGCGCCCTGCTTCGAGCCATCTTCCTGAAGGTCATGGTTTTAACTTCCTCACCAAGAGAGCACACCTCCTGCAGTAAAGCCTTAACATGGCTTCCCACCTTCTTCAGGACAGAATATATCAGCATACTTACGCTGAACTGGTGCGTGACGCCAACACGTGGCTGTGCCCTGGTGATGTGCCGGATGACAATGGATGAGATGTGTCCTGATTTACAAGTGAAAAAAAAACCATTAACCAAATTCAATAACACATGTTTTTAGGTGAATAAATGAGTCCTACCTCCACTTCATCACCTTGGGCTCTTTCCTTCAGTTTGACCAGACTCGTATGAAGTGACGCGTTCTCTCGCTCCAGAACTTTGATCCGAATGGAATTTGCCTGGAACTGCTGCTCCATATCCAAAAGCACATTTCCTGTACCTTGTGACCACAATATCACATCACATCACTAGAACAGCGTGCATACCGCCACCTCTGGTCAGTCCTGAGCACATTACTACTGATGAACTGTGTCATGATTCAGCTGTCGCTCACTCTGTGGTTGGACCAAAGTCAGTGGACTGAGCTCAGGAAAAGCCACCAGAAGCCTCTCTCTCTCTTTCAGCGACTGAACAAGTTCCTGCAGATCATCCACACTCCTCTTCAAATCACCAACATCTGACTCCAGTCTTCTCTTATCCCTCTCCAGATACACACAGAGTTCCTAGGAAGTCAACAACAGACTTAACAATCCCATATCTGATCTGAGTGAGAGTGTCTGAAAATACCTTCTGAGGTGTGAGCTGCGTCAGCACGTGTTCTTTTTCTCGCGACATCTCCTGCAGCTGAGAGTAGAGGTCCAACTCAGCCTCTTCCTTCAGTCCCAACTGTCTGTGCAGCTCCTCACACTCCACATCCAAAGTGTCCACACGCTCCAGAAGAGACTTCTGCTTCACCTGCATCGACTGAAACACGTTTCATATAAGACATCAGCATTTTAAAAATGTCATTTCAACTTCCTGTTTAGACTTTGAAGATGTGTATTCATGATAAATATTAAACATCACTTATGAATGCGATATATCTGCAGTTTAATATAAAATAAACCCGTTTTTTAAACTTCCCCAAGAGGTAATACGATCTGTATTTATCTGACTATCTATCTCTCAATAAAATGTCCTGGAAATATTAAATAATATACACTAAATCATTTGTTACAGCTTTGATAGAAAGAATCATAACAAAGAATCACCTCTTGTTGACGGCACGCACTTTGGTATTTGGCCTTTTCCTTCTCATAAAGCAGCTGCTGTTCCGAGAGTTGACGCTCAAGTTTCACGACTCTCTTCTGTAGTTTGCCACACAAGTCTTCTTCCATCTGCAGCGTCCTCACTTTCTCCAGCAGAGAGGCCTGCTCTGCCTCTGATGAATATAGTTCCAGTGATGAACAGAACCAACGAGTATCAACCAGTCAAATCACACATCCAAACTTACGATGCGCTTGTAATGACTGCTGTTCCAAAGTCAGCTTTTCTTCCAGTGTTGAGTTGCTTTCCTTCAGAGAGAATAACTCTGTTGATACATGAGTATAAGTGATGAGGAAGGTGGAGAGAGCAGCATGGTGTTTTGTTTATTTTAGGGGTGGAACTCGATTTAAAAAAATCATTAATTAATTCGAGAATTTGCGATTAATTAATCTCAATTAATCGTAGTATATTTATTAATCACGCTGCAGATGCTAATGTTAAAGCATGACTTGATCTGAGCTAATGTAGCACCTATTACTCCAGTTGTTGTGGTGATGTATTTTTATTAGGGGTGAGATTCGATTAAAAAAATCTAGTTCATTTGGGATTAATTAATCTCAATTAATCGCAGTTTAATCGTATAAGAATATTTGCCACAAGAAGCCACATTGTTTAATTTGAAAGAATGTTGTTTATTGCTGAATCAAATGATGGACCCATACATGCATTTAAACAACAAAATATTGTTTATTTTGCATCAGTTTGACAATGGCACAATAAATCATGATGGTGGCAACATTCAAGTTTTTTATAAAACCTTATTTAAACTAAAGCTCTTTTAATGTCTTGGAAATATTTGTATTAGAATTTCAAGTACATTCAGAGTAGTGGAAACCCTGGATATTGCGTTGCAAAAAACATCCCTGAACAAAAGCATTACTTTTGTTTGCTTTTGTTCAGGGATTCCTCCATGTTTGTTGTTGTTGTTATCATCCTAGCTGCCACGTGTCTTGGGATTATCATGTAGTCACAGTAATAAGCAGCGCAGTTGTGATAATGAATGTATGAATTTTGCCAGGACTGAGCCCTGAGGAACACCAGCTGTGGCCTATGATGCAAGGAAAGATAAAGACAGACAGAAGGTTGATTCCCTTTGGCTCAAATGAAAACAGAAAGAAGCATTGTTACCTGTTAGAAGCTGCTTTTGCTCCTCGAGCAGCTTTTCTTCCTTGTCTTTCATCAACGTCTGTGTCTTTTCCAGTTTTGTAACAGTGGCGCTATACTTCTTCACTTCTGTCTCCAGTTGCTTTATCGCACTCTCGCTCTCTAATCTGAGTTTCTCCCGCTCTTCCTCTGCTGCAGTCAGTTGTTTTTTCAGAGGCTGAACTGTCTCCCTCACTTCTCTTATGTGTTTGCCCAAGCGCCGCAGGTCTCTGAGCTGCTCACTGGCCCACTGTGCCACATCAACATCAGTCATCTGACCCGGTTCAAGATGGTCCTCTGAGGCAGCGAGAAGAGACTGCATGGACGAAGGCAAACCTTCAGCCGTAAACAGTCCGACCAGTGCTGCGCCCGTCTGTCTCAGAACGGACTGCACTTCATTGCAGGCGTCGCAGGGTAGCTCTCCTGTCTGGCAGCTGGCACTGTGGCTCACAACATCAGTGGAACACGGGTGACTTTCAACGGGGTCGGCGAGGCTCGGTGACAGGTTGCAGGAGTTTGGGATGGCTTCAGTGACGTTGGATGGGCCTGTTTCTGGGCTCATCATCTTTGGAAAGGGGAAAGTAGAAATGATAAAACAAAAGAAGCTGTTTAAATAATGTCCCTCAAATGTTTCTAAATGGTTCACAGAAGTCTTGACCTCAACAGATTATACAGTTAAGATGTAGTTTTCTATTTGAGTGAAACACAGTTTGGCTTCTTCAGAATCTAGCGACGACCAAAAAACAGAATGTTTGTTGGATTTGTTATCTTCATTGATAACAAATATAACATCAATAGAATGGCAGTTTGGTTCACAGCATCACCACTCAAACATATGCAAAATAATTTACAAATATACAATGTTGCCAGTAAGCTTTATCGTACACAATATTCTTACCTTATTGTTGGTAAATTCAACTAAATGACTCCAGTACTTGATGACAACGAGTCCAATGGAAATGCATCCTTTCTGCTGGGTGGATCTTTTCTGCTTGCTGCTTCCAGGTGCCTCAACATACGAGTCAAAGCTTTGCAGAAGAAGTAATAACCTTAAGAAGATATAAAATATAATAATCAACCTCCTCACATTGTGCCTTTGTCATGAGTTCCGTGCTACCTGTCGATAACCAGCTCCAGCAGAACAATGTGGGCGTGCTGGTTGAAGGCATCTTCCCCCTCCACATGGTCGTATTGATCCAGGAGAGACACCATGTCCAGGTTGCATGAAAGCTTGTCCGGGAACTTCCAGGAGGGACATTGGACCGGACCGGTTTTCGAAAACACGTCCACAATCGCACCTTGGAGATCGACGAGGTCTCTCCGCAGGCTGTCCATACAATCCTGGCGCCCCAAAAACTGCGTCATTTCACCCTGATAATGGATTCACTGCAGTCTAAAATGAGACGACTGTCAGATGTCACTTGTTGCCGCGTCGTCTCCTTGACAACGTTGAGGAAATAGAGTACACCATGTTCCACAATGCATTGCGAGGGTGTCCCGGAAGTAGTTGGCTTCCATTGAACCGGGGTCAACGTAAGCACGACGCGGTAAGTCCTCAAAGATTTTCGGTTTTTTTTTTCACTCAGCATAGCAATGTGTTGTTCGTGGGGTAGGTGAAAATAAATTAACGGTATTTTATCGGCCATAATCGCTTTTAGAGCGCTTCCAACTGATCGAAAGACGCCACCATGCCACCGGGGCCTGTTCAGATCATCCAGCCGGAGCCCAACAACAAGGTAACTTAGCTAAGCTACATAGCTATTCGCTGGCGCTTACTGGAGTTCAGCGCTTGTTCTTTTATCATGCAGCTTTCATTCATGCAATTGGTCAATTGTGTGGAAGACTGATCAAAGATAACACCATAATAAAGTAATGACTTAAGCTTGTCGGCTAACTTCAACGCCACGACTCGTTTTAATGTCCAACGTCATTGTATAAACGACCGAATCACGTAAAATGATATAGAGAAGCACGTTGGTGCGGTTTATACACACACTGGAATGCACCGTATTTAAGAGGCCAAGTCACCTATATCCTCTTATGTTACACTGTAATGATCTTGTCATTAGTCATTTCACTTTTATGTATCTCCTTTTTTTATTATAACTTATTTAACCTTTATTAATATGTATTTTGGCTAAAATACGAAAAATGTAATCATGTTGGTTAAATATATCAGTGACGATCAATTAATTATTGATAAAATTGTCAGAATTACTTTTGCATTTACACATCTGTGTCTTGTTTTACTGCGGACAGAGATTTCTACTAAAGATCTCTTTTCAAATACAGTGGTACCTCGGTACTCGGCCACAATCCGTTCCAGACGGCCATTCGAGAAGCGATTTGTTCGAAATCTGAATTGATTTTTCCCATTACAATGAATGGAAAAAGAAAGAATGCGTTCCAAGCCTTAAAATAGGCTTTTGTAGGAGTGAATGTAGAGTGTAGAGCTGTTCATCTATGTGTGTGGCCGCTGCATGTGGGAGGGGTTGCCGAGTGAGTGACAGAAGTGAAGAGGTGCCCGGTGCGTGTCCAGCTCTGAATGTGCGCTTCTGTGCAGTTTGGCTGTGACAATGTCATAAAGCAAGTAACGCTCTGTCCGAGACTCGCCTCATCCCTGTCCCAGCTCCAGCCCACAACAGGACATCAAACCCTGGAGTGAGAGCGAGCACCTCCCCTGTGACACTCGACCACGGTCCAGTGCGGAGACAGGAAAGGTTTTACACCTCAATATGAAGAAAAAACAGTCAGTAAATGGAGCTAACGGGACACGTCTGCATACAGAGGCTGCGTTATACACAATAACAAAGCGCATCGTGGGTCCAATTCCGAGACGAAAACCGAGGCACCACTGTAGTTGGTTTTCAGCTTAATTTAATAATGTACTACGATAATAAAGATTTTCATGTCTGGGATTGTTTAAATCATTTTAATGCTTCTGAACTCTAAAACAGAATGATGCAGAAGAAACGCCTGCCACTAAACCGATCGTGGGTATCATTTACCCTCCTCCTGAAGTCCGAAACATTGTTGACAAGACAGCCAGCTTTGTTGCCAGGTGAGTTACTTGTGTTTGTGAGTGTTTTGTACTCAATTGAGTACGTCTTTGAGTGCCATTCTAATGCTTTGTTTCCAGGAACGGGCCTGAATTTGAAGCAAGAATCAGACAGAATGAGATCAACAATCCAAAGTTTAATTTCCTCAACCCCAACGATCCATACCATGCCTACTACCGACATAAGGTCAATGAATTTAAGGAAGGAAAGGCTCAGGAGCCATCTGCAGCGGTGCCTAAAGTTATGCAACAGACGATGCAACAGCAGCAGCTGCCTCAGAAGGTAGGCCTAATTTGATATTTTAAATATTGAATTTCGCTATTTATATGTCTGTGTTGATGGCATTTTCTTTATTTCTGTGAATGTACAGGTGCAGTCACAGGTCATTCAGGAGATTGTGATCCCAAAAGAACCTCCTCCTGATTTCGAGTTCATAGCCGACCCTCCGTCAATCTCTGCATTTGACCTGGATGTAGTCAAGTTGACCGCCCAGTTTGTTGCCCGCAACGGACGTCAGTTCCTCACTCAGCTAATGCAGAGGGAACAGAGGAACTACCAATTTGATTTCCTGCGACCACAGCACAGCCTTTTTAACTACTTCACCAAACTGGTGGAGCAGTATACCAAAGTGAGTAATGGACTCCATGATTGTCTGTGGTTCACGTATATAGATGCCTTATGTTTAGCATGATGTCATTGTTGGTTAAACTAAAACAAGCTAAGACGATACAACACGCTCAACCAAAAAAAAATCTTTGCCTCTTTAGGTCTGTAATGTGTTTTTTTTTACTGGTCAGAATGAAGAGTTTTTGGTTCATGATTAATCTTTTCATTATTCTTCAAACTTGCAGATTCTAATTCCTCCCAAAAGCCTGCTGGCTAAGATGAAACGAGAGGCCGAGAATCCAAAAGAAGTCATGGACCAGGTAATGTCTGAGACTTCTGCGCCTTTATTCATGTCTTCAGATCATATTCAGTATAAATAATTTGAGTGCTTATCTCCAGGTGAGGTACCGTGTCGAGTGGGCCAAGTATCAGGAGCGAGAGCGAAAGAAGGAGGAAGAGGAGCGGGAGAAGGAAAGAGTGGCGTACGCTCAAATTGACTGGCATGACTTTGTGGTGGTAGAGACAGTGGACTTCCAACCCAATGAGCAAGGTAATGGATTTTAAATCATCTCACTGAGAAAATGATATGAAGAGATATGTCAAGTAACGTTTGTCTGTCTTCCAGGTCACTTCCCACCACCAACCACCCCAGAGGAGCTCGGCGCTCGCATCCTCATCCAGGAGCGCTACGAGAAGTATGGCGAGAGCGAGGAGGTTGAGATGGAGGTTGAAAGCGAAGATGAGGAAGATGAGCGTGAGAGCAGAAACATTGGCATGCTGTCACAACCTGATCAAGACACTCAGCTTCAGGATATGGATGAGGTGAGTCAAAGAGAGCAAAACAATATGAAGGAATTGTAATTGCTTTGTTTAAAAAATGTGTTTTTAAAAATTTTGAATGTTTTTTTTTTATTTTTTTATTTGACACTGACAATTTTAGTATTGCTGCAGTGGAGCTATTCTGCCAAACTGATACAAAATCACCAATAAAAAACAGACAGTAATAATATCCTGTTCTTCCAGGGATCCGATAATGAGGACGACGTCATGAAGGTACCATTGCCACCTGAGAACCCAATGCCGCCTCCACTGCCCCCGACTCCTGACCAGGTCATCATCCGTAAAGACTATGATCCCAAAGGTAGCTGGCCTCTGCCCACTCTGACACTAACCATGACACAGCTTCTGAAAATGAGTGACTTTAATATTGTGTTGTTTTATCACCAGCTTCCAAACCTCAGCCAACAGTCATAGCTACAGATGAATATCTCATCTCACCCATCACGGGTGAGAGGATCCTGGCCAGTAAGATGCAGGAGCACATGCGTATCGGTCTGCTGGATCCTCGCTGGCTGGAGCAGAGAGACCGGAGCATCAGAGACAGGCAGACTGAAGATGAGGTGTACGCTCCTGGCCTGGATATCGAGAGCAGCTTGAAGCAGCTGGCTGAGAGGCGTACTGATATCTTCGGTGTTGAAGAGACAGCCATCGGTAAGAAGATCGGAGAAGAAGAAATCCAGAAGCCTGAGGAGAAGGTTTGTGTTGGGAACTTTAGAAAAGATTCGCCTAGACGTGTTTGTGCGCTAAATGTGCTGTTCTCCTGTTGTTGTAGGTGACCTGGGATGGCCACTCAGGAAGCATGGCTCGCACCCAGCAGGCAGCTCAAGCCAACATCACCCTCCAAGAGCAGATCGAAGCCATTCACAAGGCTAAAGGCCTGGTCGGAGAGGACGACAACAAGGAGAAAATTGGCCCGAGCAAGCCGAATGAAATGCATCACCCATCTGCGATACCGTCGTCTTCGCCCAGTATGCCCAAACCAGCCCCACCAATTCCTGCGATCTCTCGCCCGCCTGTTTCTGTGAGTTTCTCTTTGAAAAATAGGGACCGTGATTGTTTTTCTTCTTCTTCAACGCCTCAGTTGTCTTGATAGGTGGCGCCAGTGCGCACTACTCTTCTCTCTGCCGTGCCTGTCATTCCGAGGCCATCAGTGGCTCCAGTGGTGCGTCTTGCTCCAGGACAGGTTTTAGCGCCAATGCCTCCCATGATTCCCGCTCCTCGCATCAATGTGGTTCCCATGCCACCCGCACCGCATCTCATGGCCCCCAGACCTCCTCCCATGGTGGTTCCAGCCGGTAATATGACAGCTCTCCAAACACTTGTCCCCAAGATGCCTTTACTTAAAATCCTGCTCGTCTTCTTGTAGCGTTTGTCCCAGCTCCTCCAGTTCCACAACCTCCCAGTGCCCCCATGCCTCCACCCCATCCAGCCTCACTTCATGATGACGAGCCGATGAGCAAGAAGATGAAAACAGAGGAAAACCTCATTCCTGAGGAGGAGTTCCTTCGTAGAAACAAGGTTTGTCAGACTTCTCCAAAGTCAGTGTTAAGTCACTGGCCGAGAACATTACAACCATCTCTTCAATAGCATATAAACATGAGGCGTCTCTGAGTACATAGGAGCCGCCATCACCACGGACGTATTGCTTTAGACATGAGTGACACTTTAGTGGTTGGACTCGAACCCTCTCACTGTTTTTGACCATGAACTTTTATGGGTTGCTGCTGTCATGAGTCAATTTTCTAATCAAAAATGTCTGTTCATCCTGTTGTTCCAGGGTCCAGTGGCAGTTAAGGTGCAGGTCCCCAACATGCAGGATAAGTCTGAATGGAAGCTGACCGGCCAAGTGCTGAACTTCACCGTCCCACTCACAGACCAGGTAGTTCAGCTACTTGTGTAGTTGCTTTGTCGTCAGTCTCTGGGTGTGTCTCACGGACCAATTGTCTCAATAGGTGTCTGTCATCAAAGTCAAGATCCATGAGGCTACTGGGATGCCAGCGGGGAAACAGAAGTTGCAGTACGAGGTAAATACATCAGTTGACATACTGAGGGTTAATGAAAAGCAAATGTACTTCATGATGATTACACTTTTTTTTTCAGGGTATCTTCATCAAAGACTCCAATTCGCTTGCGTATTACAACATGAACAACGGTTCAGTGATCCACTTGGCTCTGAAGGAGAGAGGAGGAAGAAAGAAGTGAGCCTGCGAGACCGAACAGGCCTCATGCAGATGCATTGTTGCTTGCTTGTTTTTTTTTTTATATTCTTATCGTAAAAAAAAGGAAAAAAAATCTAGTTGTTGTTCAAGAACGGTGGAAATATATGTGTAGCCACAATGAATCAGTCAACTGTGATATTCCCATTATGTTGATTTAAATAAAGGAATAAGAAAGGTCAATATAATGTGACAAGCAAATCCTATACCAAATGTTCTTGTTAAACATGGAGTCATTGGCTTTTGTAACATCCTGTCCTGTTGTCCACAACAGTGAGGGACAGCATATTTTTGTTTTTCAAACTCCAGTATTCTGATTTACAAGACAATATGGTTTGTTGCAGTTCAACTTTTGTGTAAGGGATTTCATGCTATTGATGTTCAATATTAAACTGACATCAAACAAACTTTCTTTTAGCCACCCTTGTTGAATGAACGTGTTTTTGATGTTCCCACAGTATTAATCTCATCTACATTTGTGGGACCTGATGTGCTATGTTTACAACATCACAACCAGTCCAATGTGTGTGTGAGATGAAGAAAATGTATTTTTGGAACAGTAATAATGGTGCTAGTATAACTAGTAATTCACTAGTTCGTCTTGATATTGACCAAAAATGGAAAAGCAAATGCCTTAAAAGTCGTTTTTATATTCCGAGGCAACATGTGTTGTAGAGATACTGTAGGTGTTGCTGAACGTGGGCGTGATCGGCAGGCGCTATGCGAGCTGCAGTACCGAGGGCGGCAGCTAGAGGAGCCCCTGCTGCTGAGCCAGCAGGGCTGGTAAAGCGAGCGCTCCGCTGGGTGTCTGCTGCTGCCGGGAAAGCTCCGTCTGTCCACCCGCGGTGCCAGGACATCGAGCTAAGCCTGAATTAGCCGCAGACGTGTCAGGGTAATCCAGTTAGTGAGTCGCTAACAATGAAAAACACTCTACTTAGTTGAGTTGGGCTCAGAGCAGGGGAAAGTTTTGCGCTAACTTGACATTAGCAGCCGAGCTAGCGAGTGTTCAATCTCTGCTCCTCAGTTGGTTTCAGTTCGGCAGTTGCGGTTTAACGTTTGATGGGTGAGCCACCGGTTCGCGTGTGTATCGGTCGACAGCGCGGATGAATGGCCTGGCCCAGGTTCGATTCGACACCATATGCTGGGGAGCACTTTTGACTCGAGGCTGTCAACAAACGCTCTGACGTTAGCTGCCCTGACTAGCCGCCGTGCTAGCACGTCCGACCATCATGGCCAAAACGGAGAACGGCCGCCAGGCTGCGGTGGACACCCGCAGCATCCGGACCATCAGCAGCAGCCACATAGACGACGAGAGCTCGCTCGGGTCCGACTCCGAGATCAACGGCTTCGCCAGCGAGAGACAAACGGACAAATATGGATTTATCGGCGGAGCGCAGCAGTACTCGGAAGAATCGTAAGTCTCGTTCGATTCAGCTGTAACATGCTTCGAAAGTCGTGTGTTTTTGTTGAACGCCAGCCGCGTGGCATGTTGTGCCCACTTTCTTTCGAGTGCCAGTTGATTTATGATGCGAAAAGCACTATTTAAAAAACGCCCATTTTGCATCTTTGTTGTTGCCCAAGTGAGCTCAACTCGTGTCACCATCAAAGTCACTTGAAGTTGCCTATAATCTTTATTTAGCGGGAGTGATACGCTTGGTATTTTCTCCCTGTAGCTACACTGACAATGTCATATATACATTAAGAATTATATTGTGCTGCTATGTCAGAACTTTGAAGATATTTGGATGAAATATATGTCTTCTATTAGTCGACTAATCGATTAAAAGCAGTGAGACCATCGGGACAACAAACTGTTCAAACCTAATTTTGGGCAATTCCAATATTAAATTTCAAAACAGCACTTGAGGGCTTACTATTTACAACCATGCACACTCAGAAAAGTCACGTGTTTGTCAACCTGGACACACCATGTGTTACAGTCGGTGACATGGTTTTATTTGTCAGATATTTATGTGTTTACCTTGAAATATTGAGTGACAGTCAGGCCAGACTAACACAGCTATTACAGGTCATTTCATGGAAGGATGCTGTCACACATCACTGACCAAGCAGCAGACAGCATTTTAAATTCTGATTTGCGCTTTACTAACTGATTCTGGACAAAGACTTGGTCGAGAATGCTTTGTTTTGGTCAGCGTCCAGTCTTAGACAGTCGTGTACACACGCACAATGGAAAGGAAAGGTCAGACTGTTTAATCTTCTGAATGGAGAAATAGAAGCCCAGACTGCTGGGTGATGGTGCTGTGAGTTGATCAAGGGATCAGACAAGGACGACAACACACAGTCATTTAAAGACTCACCTGCTACTTGAACTCTGAAGCGTGATAAAACCTGGTGTGTGTTCAACAAACAGACTGTCAGATCCCATCTGACTGATAGTTCTCCCTCAGTCTCAGAGCCGTAATTCAGCAGCTTTAGTTTCACGTTGACATCGATATTTGTTATTTATGTTTCAACCTAAATGAACCACAGTGCAACCACCGAAATACTCCGTTGGATGTTTCTGGGTTGCATGTTTAGAGTTCATATCACGGCCATTATTGAGTCGCAAGGACGGCATCTCAGGACTAAACTTTCACAGCGATGCTAGTGCATAATAGTAATACCTGTCTTGCTAAAAAAAAGACTGATTTACGTCTATTGAATATTCAAATGTATTTGATATTTCGCAGCTGTCTGTGTTGGACCCTGGCTTGAGCCATTAAAGTGAGAGACATTAGACTTTGTGTTTCTGACCGTCCATGTTGACCAGAACCGAGTCACAAGATCCTGCTTCTCCTCGCTTTTTTAGCCTGGGAAATTTCGTCTCGCTTGAGTCCCGGGTCGTGTTTTGAAACAGGCCATGTGATTCCAAATGTGATTTCAGGACCATGAATTTAATTAAGTTTCTAAACCTAGTCAAATGTGTGCCCCTGCCTCCAGCACAGGTTTAACCCATTAGTCACCAGTGTAATGCTTCACGGCGCAGATAAGAGGAAAAGTGTCTAATGGAAATTTGAGTTTTTGTTAACATTACCCAGTTAATGATTCACCAACTAGCCATCTGGATGACTGAACTGGTGCTGGGGCCACGGCTCCAAGTTCTCCTGGGATCATTCTGTTTTACTTTAAACATTATTCCTTGGGTTATTTGTTGCATAGTGATAATCTTTCTTGAATTTCTTCTGTCCACAATGTAGTGGTATTAATTTGCCCAGCACTAAAACTCAAATGCACCATCATTTTGATCGCACAAAAGTCTAAAGTAGTTTCAGGCAGCTTTGTTTGTTGGAGCCCATGAAAGTCAACTAGCGAGTTTTGGTCCTCTCTTCCATCAGCTCATCCAGATCCCTGTGATTTGCTTCTGATTTCTTTCATTGCTTAACAACTTTTTACACCCTGCTCTATCTGAAATAAAAGGCAATTCTTCCCATGAATGCCAGAGGTATGAGGTACAATTGAAGCATGGAAGATTTTAGACCTTTTTGTCAGTGTTGCATATCAATATTTCATGGCCATTATACTTTTTATTTTCATTTTTTGATGTCAATAACATGGATAAAAGATGTTACTCAGAACAGAATCATTTTTGTGTCAACCTTCCCTCAATACTCAATTGATCATCAGCTTGACTTTCACAGCTTCGTGAGACACACGCTCTCTCCTCTTCACACTGTGTTTATTTTTTCCTG
Source organism: Synchiropus splendidus (assembly GCF_027744825.2). Classification (NCBI taxonomy): domain Eukaryota; kingdom Metazoa; phylum Chordata; class Actinopteri; order Syngnathiformes; family Callionymidae; genus Synchiropus; species Synchiropus splendidus. Next base: position 20,086,307 of record NC_071340.1, read on the forward strand.
CTGGAGTGTTTCGGGGCTTTCAGTGGTTTCGAGGGTTTGTTGTCATCATAACTTTGTGTCGCAGCAGTAAGTATGACTCCTACTTGGAACCCCCCCTGCTCCCCACTTGTGTTGCATTATGATGCATTGCCTTCATCAAGTATGGGCTGGAGCAGTCACACTGCCTCGCCCACTGTCGGGATCTGTGACTCTTAGGAAAAGATCCGTGTGGATTCATACCATATTTAATATGAAAAACAGCCCGTGTTTTCAACAACTAAGCATTTTTTGACCTTAAGACAACTTCCTGACAACCGATTCCTGTAAGTGATTCCAATGTATGAGTTCATCCTAAAGCTGGATCCATCACCGGGGAAGCGGGATACTTCCTGACTCAGAGGTTTTGGCAGCCACAACGTCAGTGCCCAGTAACTTGCAGGGCCTCTCTTGGCTCTGTGTATCCACAAACGCTGGGTTGAACTTGTTCTGCTTGGCACTGACATAAAGTAGTGTGTCTCTTCTCTCCGAGCTGAAGCAGCACTTCACCATATTGCTGAACAGATTTCCCGCTTTTCTAAGTAAAAGACGAAGGTCCCTGGTTAAAAAAAAGAATCTTTGAAGGGTAGAATTACAGGCCTGTTCTGATGAGATAATTGTATTGCTCAGTTAAATGTCAGACCTCACTCATGATGTTGGTTCCAGTCTGCTGACGTTCTCCTTTTCATTTGAAAAATATAGCATGTTGTTTTTTCTCTTTTGTTGTGGTCTCACCTAAATGTTTAAGTCAGAGGAAAGCAACTCTTTGAGGCAGAATGAGTCGCTCCATTAAAAGGACTGTGTCTGTGATTTATTTCCCCCCTCAAATTGCGCTCACTGGTGGTTATTTTAGGCCGACTGCACGTTTTGGTGTTCATACAACTGACGGCCACACAAGTAGCTCCTATGTCCAAAGATGGAAGTTTCTTGCAATGTTTAGAAACTGCTTTGATAACATCTGTTTTACAGAAGTTGTATTTTTTATGTTATTTATTTTTTTATATCTCAGAAAGTAAATATAAAAAATGTTTTTATGGAAAATCTAAAATGAAATGAAATTCAGCAGCAACTTATTTATATGATGTGAATCTGTTCATCCGACAGTATTTCATTTGAAATAAACTTGTGTTTGTTGTGTTTCCAGAGCTCAGGATGTGCCTCCTGCCGTCCTGAGGCAGAGGGAGGTGAAGTGGCTGGACATGCTGAACCACTGGGACAAGTGGATGATCAAGAGATACAATAAGGTCTGTGCTTCCTGACCAATACATGGGCTGATGTGATTAACTTGATCTGTGACACTCATATTTCCACGTGCCGTTGAGCCGTGCATGATCAGAACAAATGGAGTCTTGTTTGCTCACGGATGAGAACAGGATGTTCGCTGCTTCTCTTTGCTTACCTGGTAAAGCTCTTTCAGCAGTTCCACACTGAGGTGCAAGCTAACCTCATTTCCATGAGTCAGCAGCAGGGCAGGACCTGACCTATCCAGTCATTACACCACGTAACGTGACAAATGTTATTCATATCCAGGGTGGGGCTCCACCGACTTCTGCTCTGAGGAGAGGAGACGAAATATGCCTGTGTGTGTGTGTGTGTGTGTGTGTGTGTGTGTGTGTGTGTGTGTGTGTGTGTGTGTGTGTGTGTGTGTGTGTGTGTGTGTGTGTGTGTGTGTGTGTGTGTGTGTGTGTGTGTGTGTGTGTGTGTGTGTGTGTGTGTGTGTGTGTGTGTGTGTGTGTGTGTGTGTGTGTGTGTGTGTGCGCGCGAGCTTGTGTGTGTTTAGACTATGAGTAGTCAAGTGCACAGGGAGGGAGGAATGTGCCAACATGCATCACAAACTGAAGGTCATTGTTTTCATGCTCCGCCATTGTCTGGTCGTAGTCGTTCCACTTGCTAAAAGGCAATCAAGGTCACTTGGTCTCAGTGTTATGAGTTGTTTCAAACCATTTTAAACAAAATACTGTCTACTAATGTCCTCAAATCTGGCTTACATTTCGTATAAGGTGCAGTATAACACAACTGCGGGGACACGCCCCCTGGGAATTTTGTAGTGCTCTGAATTTAGACACCATTTCCAGCGTTGAGGTGCAAATGTACATTGTTTTTGTGAAAAAAAAAACCCCTTCTTGTTTATTTCGCCTTTCCTAGCTAGTAGCTTTTGTGCCTGAGTGAAACAGATAGCCTTCCTTTTTCTCTATATGTTAAAGAGAGAGGTTTATGGATCATAAAGGACAATGATCAACTGCAGATGGTGATAGTGGAGAATTAAGTGCACCGTTCTCTGCCTACAACATCTATGCATTCACCATTCAATAGGCTTCTTACTATTCGATGGAACCATACAGACTTCAAGCTCATTTTGCCTCTGTGAAAATCCTAGTGTAGGGTCCCGATGCTGGAGACCCTGAGCACCAAAAAACTATGAATGGATTTTCTTGAAAAGCCCAGACCTTTTCACCTCGGGAGCTACTTATAAATGACTAAGTTTCAGTGATCTGCATATTTATATATTGACTATTTGTTGTTGTTACTGAAAAATCGGACAAATATAATATGTAATATAATTAGACCTAAGCTGCGTTGTCTTATAGTAAGTCAATAGAGAAATATGACTTAACATTTCTTCACATAACTCATTCAAGGAACAGGAGGTTGAATGGATGCAGTTGAATGAATGCATGAATCCATATTACACAATGCAAATCTGTTCATATTTTTCTATAGTCTGTAAGCAGAGATCTTGTTGTCCATTGTAGAAAGATGGCCGCATACCATCTTAAAAATGCACAAGGAAACGTGACATAACTTCTTTTGAAAACGGGGTCCAAAATGGAGACTGGTGATGAAAACAAACTCAAAACTGAAGGCAAACCAACAGGTGTTTTGTTCGCCCGGTCAGTTCCCCACAGCTGAGCCAGTTTGTGGAGCCGGAGCTGCAGGGATGCTTGGTGTTATACTCGTGGGTGAAAACGGCGCATTTGAATGCTTTAGTGTGTATAAAACGCCTGTAATTTCATGCGTCTGATGTATCAATGTCTCTGTCTTTTCGAGACACAAAGCTCTTTGCCTGTAAATTCCCTATTTTACTGATCAACCACTGAGTGGTTGACTGAGCTGCAAAAGCATCATGGGAACTGATCATATTCAGGTCATTGTAACTTGAGTTTATTGTTGAGCTTGATAGGACCTCACAGAACAACAGTCCTGAGTTGCGCGTGCGTCGCATGGCTGTGCGATCTAGCATCTCTTTCAGACTCTGCCTTGGTTCTGGCCTCAGTCCGATGCTGCTCAGGTGCCCGTGCCCTCCGTGCAGAACTAGCACAAATCAAATCAGTCCTTCACAACTGGTGTGACAAATGTTTCAGAGGGCTTTGACTATTATAGTGCTGGCTACCACACTGCGCTTTCACACAAGTGCTGTGAGTTCGAATCCCAGTAATGAACTTTACTCATGCTGTCAGCTACCACAGTTCTTGAATCATGGAAGTTGTTTTAGTGATAAGATTCTACGCTACGTTTTTGTAAAGTCGTGTGAAACAAGGCGAGTTCTGTCCCCAGCCCAGCTCTTTTCTTTGTGTTCCGTCTCAAAGATTATGGCTGCAGTTATTCATGTGAGACGAAGCAGAATTTTGAATGATGTAAATGATCCAGAGTGCAGGAATTGTACCAGCAGTGACTGGCATCTACTCCTACTGGTCTTAACTCCAGTGATGTAATAGGTCACATGCTGTTCCTCTGCACAAAAGCAGCAGCTAATCAGACTTGAAGGCTCCATAGTTTTCACATCAGAAGAATGAAACTATGACTTCAGCACAGATGTGCTAAACCTTTTGCAAAATCACCAGTATCCAGCGGTGTGGTTATTTGAAGTGTTCAATGAAGAAGTGAAGGTAAACATCTTCCATCTGATGAGCTCTGTTTCCCTCCCTGCTGCTCAGGTGAGGCTGCGCTGCCAAAAAGGAATCCCGCCGGCGCTGCGAGGTCGAGCCTGGCTCTACCTCTCTGGAGGGAAAGTGAAGCGAGAGCAGAACCAAGGAAAGTTCCAGGTCAGACAGCAGCATCTTTCACTTCTTAATTCTGAATTACAACCGCAATTTAGATTGTAACAGAAACTGTGGCTTCTCTCTGGTGTTTCTATTGTGGCTGAGATGTTCTTAAATTCACGCACGCCGACATGGTTCAGTGGAATTGTTCGGTCTGTGGTTGAAGCTGTGTTGTTCTGCTAACCAGCGGTTTCTATGTATTTGTCAGGAGCTGGACAGTCAACCAGGGGACCCGAAATGGATCGATGTCATTGAGAAAGACCTGCATCGGCAGTTCCCATTCCATGAGATGTTTGTGTCACGTGGAGGACATGGGTGAGTCCTGCTGTGAACCTGCAAACTGGAAGTAATAGGACCTGATCTTTTTGATTCATTGTCCGATGAATCTCTGCAGGCAGAAGGATCTGTTCCGGGTTCTGAAGGCCTACACTCTGTACAGACCAGAGGAGGGTTACTGTCAGGCTCAGGCTCCCATCGCTGCCGTGCTGCTCATGCACATGCCCGCTGAGGTAGCTCATCTCCTGACTTCATTGTCTGTCATTGATAAGCTGTACGGCAGAATTTGGCTGGATTTGTTGATGCGTATAAAGCAATTTAGGGTCATCTTACGCAGTCTTCCCCCTGAAATGGTCTCTTTGGCTTGTGTACTATTGTGGGGGTGAAACATTGTAAAGCCTGGTTTGAAATTCTCTGCAGCAAGGTAACCCAAGTATTGTCCTGAGACACGGGCAGGGATCAGCTACAGCGGGCGTGTCGACAACAAAACAAGACTCGAGCTTAAGTTAAAGACATGTATTGCATAAAGGGTCACAACGGACCACACCTCAGCCTCGTGCAGTCACTGACCCCAGAAGTCCAGCTATTCAGTGCAACATCAGAAATGGATCATCTTTTTCATATTGGCCTGAAAACTGCCAGCAGTCCCTTGTTGTGTTTTGACACCCCTGATGTCCCCTTTTTATTATATTTCACAACCAGATCCCGATGATGTTGAAGGCCACGTGGTTGTGGCCTCATTTTTACAGTCCTTCACAAGAGTCAGATATAATATTTTGACATTTTTAAATGGTATATTCAGTCATAAATAACCACTAGGAGGCCGCTCCAGATTATTCGTCAATACTTTCTGATCAAAGTTTGACATTTTAAAAGGAAGTGTCACCTGCGGAGATGACATCATCTCCACACTCTGACCGTGACAATGAAACCGGCACCCAACTCCCTGGAGAGATAGTTATGATGAAAGTAGATACAAATGAGGCCTTTTATTTTCTTTGGCACAGAACTGCTCCCCTTTTCAATTATTTACCAGTTCATACGGTATATTTTACTTTAGATACCAAATAAAGCGAGGTCCACAAAAGCCAGCAAAGGGGCTGTTTCTCTTTCTTTGATTATCAAAAGAAGCAATTTCCTGTTGGAGCCTGACTCGCATGTGAGCGCAGATAAATGTCCTCGGGAGCCGTCTGACATCACCATCTGTATGTTTTTCCACAGGATGCCTTCTGGGGACTTGTGCAGATTTGTGAGAAGTACCTTCCTGGCTACTACAGCCCCGGCCTGGTGAGGCTGCTGCACCTCAGAAGCTTTTAACAGCATGTTTTACTGTTGTTTCGCTGCCACTGAAGCGCTCGCTGTTGACACGCTGTGACGCAGACGTGGTGTCAGTAAAGCTGTGATTAGACCTCAGAAGTGTTGTTGACTGTGTTCGCACGAAGTCGGTTAATAAGCCTTTGCACTTTATTAAGCTTTACTGTCTAATAAGTGAGTTGGAAGCCTGAAGGGAAACGCTGGCGTCGCTGTGCATTGAGGCCTGCAGCAGTTTGATGTGCTCTAGTTTAGTTCTGACTGCTGAACATCGGCAATAGTGTCATGTTTCAGCTTCACTGAACTTGAATATGGCCTTTGCTTCCGCACTGAACCCTTCCTACCTGTGCCAGGAAGCCATCCAGTTGGACGGCGAGATCCTGTTTGCTCTGCTGCGACGCACCTCTCCACTCGCGTACCGCCACCTGGAGAAGCACAAAATTGACCCCATCCTCTACATGACCGAGTGGTTCATGTGCGCCTTCTCCAGGACGCTGCCCTGGGCCTCGGTGCTGCGGGTCTGGGACATGTTCCTCTGTGACGGTGAGCCCTGACCTCGCGAAGCATCACGAGAATGGCTTTGGACAAGTGGGTTTCTTTGTCTCTCAGGAGTGAAGATCATATTCCGAGTGGGCCTGGTGCTGCTCAAGTCCATGCTGGGAAGTCGTGAGAAGCTGAAGGCCTGTCAGGGCCAGTACGAAACCATGGAGCTCCTTCGAGCCATTGAGCCACGCTACATGCAGGAGGGCTTTATGGTGCGAGAGGTGAGAGTCTCAGCCGTGATCTGCTGTGTTTGAAGTGTTGGCCGGAGAAGATTTCACCGTCAGCTGACATGGCAAGTTGCTGAAGGTTCTTTTCATGTGTGACCCCTTTTTTTAAGAAAATAAAAAACTTACCTTCAGTCATGAGAGACAAGTTCATGTTCCTGGAATCCAAACGTGTTCTTTTCTATAGACCTTGGCCTGGATTTTATCCAGTTATTATTGACTTGGGAAATGTTTCTTGTCCTGTAGTGTTTCAGTACCAAAATCCGTCGATAGGAGGCAGCACTGCGGTTTAAACGCGCATTAAAGGGCGAGGTTGTGCAGGGCGGTTGAGAACATACTGTAGGCTGGGCATGTCTCTCCTGTGTTGCTGGCTCTGCAGATGTTCTGTGGTCTGGAGATGATGAACCCATTACAGACTGCTGGTGAGCGTCATCTTCCCAGTTCTTGTGTGAGTCTCTGTTCACACAGACAAAAGCGGCTCTTGTGTGAAGCGCTGTCCACACTGGCCGTCCCAGCCTGAGACCCTTTGACATTCGTGTTCCGCTCGCTCTTCCAGTCACTTTTTTTCTGTTCAGTCAATGACTGCGTTGTGCGTCTGCCGCAGGTCCTGGAAGTCCCCGTGACGGCCCGGGACGTGGAACGAGAGCATCACTCCCAGCTGAAGCGATGGAAAAAGAATCGCGGCGAGCTGAACTTCAAATCCCCGCCCAGGATGCACGGCGCGCGCCTCATCATGCTGGCCGACCCGCCGCGGCGCCAGGACCTGCAGCAGAACCCCACCATCGTGCTGGAGATGCCCACGCCGCAGCTGAGGAAGGACAAGAGGAGCAAGCGGAAGAGCAAGAAGAATTCGCTGCTGGCAGAGGAGATCCCCAACCCCTACCCGCTCCCCAGCGACACTCCACCTCCGCCAGCTGATCCACCAGCGCCACCTGCTGTCAGCATGGCGCCACAGACTGAAAAAGACTCCGCTCAGCTGCAGGCCTCGCCGCCTGCAGATGAACCTCCTGCCAAAGAGTCGCCTCTTCAGCAATCCACTCAAAGCCTCAGCAGCACAGAGCAGGACACTTACCTGTAACTGTGTGCGTGAGTCATGAGCACCAGCATCACCAGCCTGACCTTCACACAAGTGTGTTATACTCCTACTCTCATCTACTAGCTTGTGGGCAGCATTGAAACAGCAGTAGAGTTACTACTATTAAAGGCAGCCGCCGCCCGGGCCAGGAGGGGTGTGGCACAGTCACGGCAACACTATAGTCAAATGCCCCTGCTGCTGCTGCTGCCTCAATACTAAACATCTCACTGTTGAGAACTGCTTTACACCCTCCTGGAGACCAAGCTGGAAGTTGTGACTTTGCACCTGTGCTTCCGGTTAACATGTCTGACACTCGTCTGGAGTGTTGCAGCCACTACTGTGACCTCACACCTGTGCAAGTGCGTTCAACAACGACGGCGTAAAACATTAATACAGGCGGAATAAGAATGGTCTTGGTTTCATGTTGTGTGTCACAGTTCAGGTCGACTGTACTGTTCCATGAGACCACACACACTATCTTACGTTATCCATCTCAGCATTGCGTGACACACACACACACACAGAGTCAGGTCTGCTTGGAGGTGATGTGCACACCAGCTCCTGGTCCTGCAGGTGTCTTCACCCCTCTTCTGACCCATGAGTCCGCGGAAAACGAAAAAAAAAGTTTGAGTCCAACATTTTAAAATGCATTATATTTGCAGAAAAGGGTTCACAATCATCACAGCGAGGCCTTAAATTTCACGTGTGTTTTGACTGGGGACGTCAGCAATATTCCTAGTTTAAGCTGATCACAGCAGGACTGCGATTCCGTCTTAGTGTGGGAGTTGTGTCGTCAGTCGAGGAGCATTTCGTCGTCTTAACGTTTGGATCGAACTGAATTGCTTCATCTGAATTCAGTTATTTATTTTTGCCTTTGCATCAGTGGTCATTTCTTTTTGTTCGACTTATTATAACTGACCAAAACTGAGCGTACCGGGGGAGTTGAGCAGGGAAGTGAGGGAACACCACGTTCCTCCTTTTTTGTTTTTGTTTTTTCTCCTATCTGTCCAAAATGCTGCCTCCTGCCAAGCGCTGGTCTGTATTTGTTGAGACAACCGTTTTCCTCCTGAACACTAAATGGTGCTGACTCGGATGTTCAGGTCCTCTCTAGACTCTCCAAAGCAGACCTCTTGCTTCCGAGGAAAGTCAGGTGACGTTTCAGTGCAGCGGCCTGCAGGTGGACAATCACTCTGGCTCGTGTTCGCCACTAAAGGGAAAAGCTTCGCGGCACCTATTTGCTTGTACATAAGTTTGAGTTGAGTTATTGGACAAAAGGTAATCGGTCTCGAATGATCACACACACCTTCTGACACTTTCCTTTATGCAATAGTTATAGTGGCTTGTATAACTACACACTTTCGCCTGGCTGTTCTGTTTTTATGTTGTAAAAAATGACGATTTCTATCGATATATTTTTGATGTGTCATAAGAAACGAAGATTGCTGAGAGTGTAAAGTCTCCATAAAAACGTGTTCTTATAACCAAAGCGTGCAACACTAGTGGGGTTTGATCAGTCGACCTGCTGGTGGTTGGCTGTTGGGAAGCATCCAGACATCACCTGGGGAGATTTTATAAATTAATTAAAAAAAATTAAAAAAAAGTCACAACTCGTCATATTGATTTCTTTTGGACGACTGTTCTCTATAACGGTATTTTCTTTGGTTGTTGCGATGGAAGTGCGCGACAGCAGATGGCGCCACACGTCATCGCTTTGCGTCGCATCAACCCTGACAGTCGAGTGTTGGAGGCAGGATTGAGTGGAATTTGTCAAGTTAACGGACACATTCACATTCATGAATGAAATTGTTGGTCCATTGTTGGGTGGTGCAACGGCCCTAAAATTTAATAAGCCAGACATCAAAACATCCAATAGGTCTAAAATATAAGTCTGACGATTTTTCATTATTTTCATTTTCAGTCAAAAATACTCATGGACACTGGAAAAAAAACATCACCCCACCTCCCCACCTAAGCAACAAAGAATAATTATTAAAAAAAAAATCACAAGACAAAAATAATAATAAAAAAATATATAATATTAAACAATAATAACATGAAATATATATCAAATGCCATGATTCAGGGAACTATTGTACACATCGCAGCAGTGTCCACATTGCAGTTAAGTGATTCATATATGATGGGTTTGTACCACTTTTCCCAGAGGAAAAACAATTCAAAACGCAAAATCATTCATTGTCCTCCTCAAAAGCCTCCAAAAATGGACCTCAGATCAGAGCGTGTATCGCATTTCTTCAAGATATGAGAGAGAAAAACCATGTCATTCAGCCGTTTGTTGTAACAGGCTAGAGAAGAGGGTTTCCACTGACTCAAAATGACTCTCTCTGCAATAACCAAACTAAAAGCAAGAGAACCAGACAGCTTTAAGGGAGACTCTGAACATTCTAAGACACCAAGGAACCGCTCAGAATAAGGTGCACCTTATATGACCTTGAAAAAAAGGTCAAACAACAAGGCTTTTGGTTGTTGATGGCTGCATCCACACAACAATTTAGGAACGTTTATGAACACCCTCCACCAAGGTGGCCACTCCACCACCCATGTGTTGGTCAGTGTCAACAGGAAGGCCATTGTCTGCTCTGCGGGAGGGAAATATGACTGAGAGGGAACAATAGAAAAGTAAAACCAGAGATTTATGGCAGGATTGTGGAGCGAGAAAACAAAGTGAGTCATGTTTTTCACCAAACGGTCGTGTGGCATTCACGACTACTTGCAGTCTCAATCCATGTCGCAATTTTCTCCTTAAAAAAGTGATGAAAAGATTTGAAAGATTTGTTTCTAACACACTTGACAAGGTTCTACTGAGAGAGATCAAATGAATGCTGAGATGGTTTTTCTTCAACTGAATTGTTTGAGGTTTAAACTTCTGGTCTGGTAGAGGTGAGCGTGCTGTGGAGGGCAAATCTTGACTCTTTGGAGTTGAAAGCCAACATATAGGACACATGGCTCTGGCTCCGCTCCGAGTGAAAGCTGAGGTCTGCTGCTGTCCTGGGCAACAGACCTGGAGGGAGTCACCAGAATGAGGTACAAATTGTTGGGCTCCTGGAGTCGACTGACCAACCAAACCCTCATGGACCTCCTTGCTGGCTACAGAAGTTCTAAATTCAACACCAGTAAATCGTCTTGTTAATTTTTAGACATGCTTGGGCCAGTCCAAAGTCACTGAGGTCTGACTCACAGAGCCACATTTCTTTACAGCTGTGCTGAAAAGAGCCACATCCTACAAATATCTAGGGCTGTAAGGCTCACCTGAACAGCTGGTCATGTGACTTAGAGGCAGTATAGCGGTTAAAGCACATCCCTGTGTGTCACAAGATTGCTGGTTCGCGTCCAGTGTATGTCTCTTTTGCATGTGTTTTGCATGGATAAAGGTCACTCACAGGACATTCCACTCAAACCGTCCTGCTAACTTGGCGTGGAGGTGCCTCACCCCCATAAACAAGGTCACGGCGGAGCATCCCTCCTCGTTTGAACTAATGACAGGTTGCCATTCTTTCCCTAACTCCCGGTTTGACCTGCCGCAGAGCCTCTTCTGCACCAGAGGTGTGGGCGCAGCCGCTCTGCTGCCCCGGGCTGCTGCAGGCCAAATTGCTACCTTGATGACCTCACTAACTGCTCCCTAATAGTGCGGCGGGGCGTGAGCCGCAGCTGTTGACCTCTGCTCCTCTGAGGAGAGGAGGAGAGCGGGTTGGGACGACCGTCCCTGTCATCTGTTATCTCAGCCAACATTAAATTTCAATCTGCCTGGCGGGGCTCTGGTGCGTGTGTGTGAGACTCATGGGGTCAGGGATGATGCTGAAAACTAACTCACTAATGATTATTTTCGATCAGTCCACTTACCTTTATTTGGACCTGTTTTGAATTTCTCTTCAACCTTAAGTTGCTTAAATCATCTCACTGTGATACTCAGACAACAAACATTATTAAACAAGCATATTAAAATAATGTCACATAATCCAGGACCATGTTTTAACCCTGTGAAGCATGAAGCATAAAACAGTTGACAGAGAGTCTTTATCACTGCACAGATATGTATCTCATATAAAATATCTGACCAACATCCACATCAAAAGGTCTTATTTGAATAATAATCTAAAACGATGTGTTCAGTGTAGCTCCCTAGTTCAGGTCTGGTTATTATTATTAGGAGGAGAGAGTCTGAGGACACTTCACCACATCTACAGCAAGTTAGCTTCGTACTAACCGACATGCTAGCTGTTAGCTCGAGCGTGTGTGACGTCACAGACCAAACACGGAACACTCTCTCATCATTCTACCAAGGTGTCGAAGGGGTTTGCTCGTCCTTAAGACGCGTTATCTTCGCAAACAAAATGAAGCCACACTTTAGAACACTACGACCCGTCGCTGCTCAAATTCCTCCGTGACTGTGACTGAGGCGGTCAGTCGGAGGTGGTGACGCGGAGGTGGAGACGCGGAGCCAGTGGCGCGCAGCGATGGTGGCCAGTTGGAGTCGGACCTCAGTCAGGAACCAAATAAAGGAACAGAAATAAACATATTTTCATGATTCCAGAGAAAAGCAACATGACGCATCGACGCACAGATTTTTGTTGTCGACGCTATCGATGACTGAAAACCATTTTGGGTTCGCATCTAAAACTGAATCCTAATTCTGCATGTTTTACCATTCCTGGATTCTTTTCCCAGGAAGTGAGATACAAGTCCCTGTCATGGCAACAGAGTATATGCTGCTGCTGCAGATTATCTTGGGCCCACGGAGGCAGCGAGACGGTTAATGGTGGAGGCCTCAGGAATGCATGCGCTGTCACGCTTTCCCTCTTTGCATCGGACACCTGGACCTCTTTCAGTGCCACCGTTCCATTTACATCTCAAAGGCGGAAAGGCAAGAAGGCGCCCTCTGTGCTCGGCCCCTCACTCCAGAGATGATCTGATTTATCTCTGCATCAACGGAAATCCACGGCTTCGCAGGGCCATCCCGCCTCTCTCCTCCTCAGCTACCAGGCCCAGGAGCAGTAAAAAGAGAGACTTGTGGTCCTCCGTGTGATCCCAGACCGAACGGACCCCCGTCACAAAGCGTGATTCATGTGATGCGGGCCACTTTCTCTCCTCTCCCAGGGCCTGGTGGGTTAAGGCCAAGCAAAGGCGCCTGTGTTCCGCAGGTATCCAGTTCCCATGTTTGATGGAGCTTGACAGGCGGGCTCAGGTCACATTAAAAGGCCACAGTAACAAATATGAGGCCCGACATTCTGAGCCGCTCTGCACTTTTCGTGGCGCTGGGGATGAAGTCTCGGTTATTGCACTCAGGGAGAACATTTGTCTTTGACTTAAAATGGGTAATCGAATCATCTGAAGGATGAGGAGCTGTGTGGACTAGGTCCATCCCACATGCAGCAACAGAAGGAAGTAGCAGGCTTGATGCCTCCTAGACGCCTCTATGGTGAGGTGTTCCGGGGCAAACCCAGATGGGAGGAGACCAGAACAAGCTGGAGAGATTACACCCCGTGTTGTTGCTTTCTTGAGAGTGAGACGTCTGGGCCTCTTCGCTTTCCAGCAGAAAATGGAAAACACCTTGGACAGAGATACAAGAATATCCTGAGTGTTTCAGTGAAAGGTATAAATTTACCTCTGACAGTGTTTCACCTGAAGGAAGGATCAACTTTGATCCTATTCTGATCCAAAAACAAGGTCTCACACCATGTTTACGCAGCGATAGTGAAAACCACTGGATCCATCACTTTCTTTGTCATTTTTCAAAGTCTTCTCCATAAAAAAGCGATGCGCTTCAAGTCAGTGTCTAAGTCAGTCTTTTTCAACCTTTTTCCAGCCACGACACCCTTCGTTCATTGAAAAAATCCCGGGGCTCACCACCAAAGGAACCTGGGCCCGAGCGCACTTGTGCTTAAAGTCCTATAGATAAGCCCTCTTCATTTGTGAAAAACTGACTACTGACACTCATTTAGCCAGGATATTTGCAGAAACAAATAGTAGAAAATGTATTTGTTTCAAATGTGTCCAGAAAGGGGCGGGCAATATGGCGAAATATATCATGATGTATTTATTTCTTTACTTCCTTGTCTTTACTGTTTGGGTTTTATCACTTCTCTTTTATTGTAGTTTTGTGTTTCCAGACAAATCCTTAACATTCTTTACCTGAACTTGCTTCATAAAAACTACTATTCTTTCTCTCTTTACATTTTGGAGCGCATTTATGTCAGCGAACAGTAGCATAAGTGTTGTCAGTGTGCCGCAGCACCAGGATTGAAAAACGCTGGTCTAAGTCAGAAACAAAGTTTTTCCACTGGAGCTTTTCACAACAGTGACGAAGACATTGTCGCCCCAAGTTTCCTCCAGATTCCAAACGTTGGGGTGGGATTCAGGCACGTGACACGGGTTCTATCCTTTCAGTCACAGTGTAAACAGCACCATAGTGTCCTAGAGGTGGAGCCAGTAGTCTCTCGCCCAACCTGTGGCCTTGAATCCCCACTAGCAACTCTCTCTTTTGACTCCAGCAGGACAACACTTATGCTACTTTCACTGGAAGAGAGAACACACATCATTTCTCAACTGTCCTCTTTGGTCTGGAGGTGAACCTCCTCAGTCTCTGCAAACAGTTGGCAAAGTCCAACATCCACTAGCCTTCTCCATCATAGTCCTTCCTCAGTTCATCTCCACTTTTCTGGCTCCCCATCCTCAGCTTCCCATGTCTCCCCTCTGACGTGCTGCTCGAATGATCGAGCTTGCTGCAGCGAATGTCGCCGTCTAACACCTGGTCTGTTTCTCAACTCTGACACTGCTTTGGTTCGTCCGGAGATGATGAGTGGGGAGATGTGGATCGTTCGGACAGGACGCCGATGATGAAGCTGCGTGGCCAGTGAGGGCGCCGTAGAGGAGGCTGAGTCGGAGAACAAGCAGACGACATGAACATTAAACAAGGTCAGAGGTGGACTCGCTGTAATGACTCATCCTGAAGAGCAGTTTAAACCCTATTAGACAGAGACGAACCTGGAACACTTGTTTCATCCTTAGCGATGCTTTTTCATCCCAGAGTTCTGAGGCTGGACTCTCCACTGTATCACCGCCAAATATACACCGCGTCTCTGTATCATTTAGAACAGAACTTTCCCTTCTATTTACGCTTCGCAAGTGACTCCACATGTCAGCTGGTAGCTTTACCAAAAAATAACAAGCCAAAAAACCCTCCCGGGTGCATTTAGCAAGGCGCTTTAAATGTCATCAGGGTTCGCATTTCGGCGCCTCCCGGTGGAGGCTGCACTCCGGATTAGCGGCTGTTTGACAGTCATTGAGCTGACAAGCATCGCTGCGCGCTGTTCAAACGCAGCTCTGGGCCATTACTGTAATAGTCCGTTCCCTGGAATCACATGTTCGCACCCTCACTCTGTGTGCTCATGTTCTCAGAGGACCATTCCTAATGGGCCAGGAGAAACAAACCAGCAAATTAGACGCTCATTTAGCAGAAGAATTTTGGGGGGATTATTCCTTCATACTTCACAGTTTGGACTTCTGCGTCTTCCTTCAACATGAAGAAGACATTTTGTCCTGAAAGATTCAAGAAGGTTCTGTCATGTGGTGCGCAGGAGAAACAGCCTGACTCTGACACGCCAGACCCTCGCACCTCCATGGTTCTTGTTCATTCCTCCCCGATTTTCTCACCTATTCAAGCTCTTGTTGCACTTTTTATCACAGGTAGTTTACATCAAACCAGATGCTACACAAAACAAAAAACTGGTTTGTTTCTTTTAGCAGGAATCATGTTGTGTTAACCAGTAAAAATGCACCATGGTTCATGGTTTTGTTGCCATTCATGAAGGGGCTGCTTCTCATTCAACTACATGCTACGCAAAAACGAATAACAAAAGCAAATGTTTTGGACAGTAATTGGCATATCAAAGGCTTAATATCAAACGATGAGGAAGTGGGCCACTGTTTTTTCGATGTGTTTCTCAACTGTGTGACCTGAAGGGCTGCCAGTACACACTTCTGAAATAACAATGTACAGTGGTACCTTGGTTCTCGACCACAATCCGTTCCAGACGGCCGTTCGAGTAGCGAATTGTTCGAAATCTGAATCGATTTTTCCCATTACGGTGAATGGAAAAAGAAGGAATGCGTTCCAAGCCTTAAAATAGTCTTTTGTAGGAGTGAATGTAGAGTGTCTGCTGCAGGTGGCTGTTCCTCCATGTGTGTGGCCGCTGCATGTGGGAGGGGTTGCCGAGTGAGTGACGTCTCTCCAGAAGTGAAGAGGTGCCCGGTGCGTGTCCAGGACGTTCGAAACCGAGGTTTGATAAATGATATTCCTCTCAAATACTTGTCTCATTGATGAGTTTTCACAATAATTTCCAAAAATTAAATCACTAAATCAAATGTAATAAGATGGTTATTACATGAAAATGTATTTAATATGTTTTACACAGCCCATGTGCTACTCTGCCTGTGCGCACCATGTTGGTGACCCCTGCTCTACATGGATACACAAAAGAGCGAGTCTGTCTCAAAAACACTCTCAAAATGCTGGAGAGGGAAAGAATCCATAATAATTCGGGAGGGTTCTCTAACCTTCACCTCCGTCTCCCGGTGTGTCTCTGCTGTGCCGTCAAAAACAAGGCCCCTCTGTCGTGTGAAATAACGCAGAGTGGCTGAACAGTAAAAAGGTAAATGAGGCGTAATAACTACATCTGCTAATCACCTGCTGGCTGTTTTTCTCCTGCGGGCTATTTTGACTCCAGATGAAGGGGATGAGGGGGGTGAGTCCAGGCTGCACACCTGCACGGGCCACCTCCTCCAGGAGTTTTAGGTATTTGGCTTAATCTCCATTGGAGGCCTCTGACCTCTGCACATCCTCTGGTTCAGCAGCCCCCCGGGCTCCTGAAACCGTCCGAGCATGTGAGGGGAACCTTTCCTGACACCTGCGGAATCCGGCGGAGGCTCTGCCAGGAAATATGTCGGCATGAATCCCAGGGAATTTACGAATGAAGCCGGAGCAACCACGAAGTCATTCATGACAGAGACGCATGTGCCAGAGTTGGAGGTGATGTCACCTGCCCATCAAATGTACAGCCACAATTTTCAGAACTTCACAGCTCAGTTTTGATCCTCTGGCTTGATCTGTGTCTGTTATAAATGGTCGTAACTTGACTTACCTCGTGACCTGATCCTTCACCGCCATCACCTGAGGAAACTATACATTGTAGTAGGTGGCTCGTCAATAGAGGGCGCCACTGCTACCAAGATTTGAGGAGAGGGAGAAACGCGAAGAAGAAAAAAATGATAAATCACTTTTTAATATTTATACTTAATATAAAAATCACGTCATTTGAATCGAATCCGTCCACGAAAAAACCCGACTCTTGAAGTGGCTCCCCTCATCGTCTCTCCTTCATCATGGATGTTTTGGTTCTGACATCACAGTGTATAATGTGGTGCACCTGGAGAAATGCTCCCTGCGAATGAAAGTTTATATGTAATTCATCTGTTATTCGCATTGTTTCATCGATCTTCTGTAACTCCAATCTAAATACTCATCGTGGAAGGCCAGGCTACTGGAGGCCAGTCTGAGATGTTGACCTGTACTAGTAGCAGTACTGCGACTGTAGTATCATCATGACACCAATAAAGTGTCATCATTATATCACGCTCTGTTTTTATTTCAAAAATTTCATGAAATACCTTTCGCCTGCATCAAGCTTGGATGGAAACATATGCATTATCGCTTTTCAAAATCCCTTTATTGCCGCTTGAACTGGGGTTATCATAGGGCATCAGGTAGCTAGGCAGCTGCTCTAAACAAAGGCATCACTTTTTTTCTGCATGAAAGGTCACAATTCACATGTGCAGGTCAGGGTGACCAGCTGGTGAAGATGAGGAACTGGAAGTGGTGACGGAGCATCAACACAAAGAAGATTTTTTAAAAAGCCTGCCTGCCTTCAGTGCAAGTCCTGAGACAAACATGTGTCATATGGCTGACATTCTATGACTCGCAGGAAAGCTCATGAGACTTAACTGTAGAGCATAGGGTCCACAATGATGGAAAGTCAGCATCTAACCAGGCAGCTCGACCTGAATAAGCAGTCAGAGTCTCGCAGCTTGAGCAAGAGTTTTGCTGTTTAGAGAGCCACTGTGGGTCGCCCCAACACTCCCAGAAATAGTTCACAGCCCAGGATTAACCACTGTTATAAGATGGTTTAGTTCTTCAAGGCAGCCTGTCGCCAATATTAGCTGAAACTGAAGCCTTTTTAAAAAGTTTCTTTTGATCATCCTTCCTTTCATTGACATTTAAAGGTGCTATTGAGATTTAATTTCTTACTTATTTGTATCTCTGTGACTAAAATATAGAAGGGCTCACCAGCGGCCTCACTCATGTGCGTAGTGTCTTCCACTGCCGGTATGATCAGATGAGGGAGTCGCACGTGAAGATGGGTACAAACGTGGGACTGCGCTGCAACAGTAGATCACAGGGTCCTGCTGGCTCTCACTGGGTAGCTGTTTATTTCTTGCATGATGATGACTTACAGACACAGATGGTGGGCATCAGAGGAGCAGCCGGGGGCAGATTAGCCGCCTCCAGCTTCTTAGCGGCCCCCGGCACCTACCCCACTCCCACAGAGCCCCAGAGGAGCCCCCCCCTCCGCCCCCCCGGCCTCCCCGCGTCTGTAACTCTACTCGCCTCCGCGAGCCTCATGTGTTGACGGAGGCCGAGCGCTGGCTTATCTTGACTCATTCCTCCACCGCTGGGCCAGGCATCGAGCGAGGGTGGGGGGTCCGTGTGTGAAAACACACTTGTTTTGAGAAGTTAATGCTGTTGTCTTTTGAATGGCAGCGATTTAGCAATTAGATGTAACGTTACACTAATAACGGAGCCGCTTCTCAGCAGCTTATCTTCTTATTGGAGGGAGTGAAGGGACCGTCAGTTGCCTCACGCATCGTCTCTTCTTGGATCCATGTGGAGGCGCTTCATTATTGATCATTTCGCAGGAGAATGTATTTTATTTTGGTGGGTAAGACTGAAGACAAGCTGCCAATCTTCACATTAATAAACAGAGCTGGTGTGATGTACAGTAATATGTATATAATGTGCCTCCTTTGGTGAATGAATGGGGGAGTGGGTGGATGGCACATGTGTGGCTTCCTCCACCGGGAGCTGGCTGGTAATCCCCGCTTCCGCTCAGTAAAATATGCATACAGTGCACATTTTGCCTCCATGCCACTGGACAGGAAGCAAGGTCAAAGGTCATCCAGATGCAACGTTGAGGGCACAGGCGAAGGGGGAGTCCGGCGGCTCGGTGTTTGGGGGGGTGGCTGTTTATTTTATAAACAGCGGGGGCAGATTAGTGTTGGAGCACGGCTCAGGCCGCCATATGGGGAGGAAGTCCTCTCAACAAACCATTGTGTTCATAGACACATCACTGATGAAGACCCGGCTCACGCACGTGAACGTTGGACGATTAGCGCCGGCTCACCACGTCTGAGTCATTAGTGGAGTTGGCACACGCTCGCCGCCATTTGAGTCAAAAACAGGAAGCGAAACCCTCTTACCCAGATCCTCAGGACCAGTCTGAAGATGTTTGTGCGTCTCATCTCCTGAAGACCCTCAGCCCCTTCCTGCCATTGTTCGTGGCCTTCTGACATTTGGCAGCGGCAGAGCCACTTTGATGGCTCCGACTGTCAGCGCTCACCCACGGCCCTCCATCCACACGTGAAGGTTTGGGAAAACACGCTGGTGTTTGATGGTTCAACGCTTCTCTCCACAACACTGGGCGGAACCACAAATCTCAGCGCAGGCAGGAGGCCCTGGCAGGAAGCTCAAATAAACCTGCTCCCGTGTAAAAATCCAACGTAATTATTTATCCGACACTGAGCAGAGAAGAGTTTCAAAACAATGTTACAGATCATTTCCTTCTGAAAGGTTTCATCACAAGAACATAAAACAAGGAAAACCCCTGCATTTTAAAATTCAAGTTCTTCAGCTGAAGATGGTCAACCAATCCTTTGAAAGACGTTTCATAAATGTGCGTTAAAAAATAATCTACGTCAGATAGGTCCTGGGGCTCTTGTTCACAAGTGAGGGGAGGATGGAGTGTGGGATCTGTTCAAAAGCAAAGGTCTCACTTTTGTTCCCTGACTGAGTTAAAGGTCGTGTCAGAGATTTTTCCAGTAGATTTTTTTCTTCACACCATGGTTTGGTGTCCTGGGAATCTATCCGCACTTCGTCTTCCCACTTGGTTTCTAGTCAGCTCCGACGCCCCCTCGGTCTGAAGGGAGCAGGAGTATTGGGACACACTACACTTACACGAGTGTTTGAGCCAAAACAAGTGTTAGGGAGAGAATTGTCCCAACTAGGTTTCGGGGCAGAATCTAAATTCAAATTGCATCCTGTTCGTGAAGAACTGGTGACGGAGTTCTTCTTCTTGATGTTTGCTGCTGTGGTCTTCCTGGGTCAGAGCTGTTTTACCGAAATGAAACAGACGTCAAAAGCCGTTTAAGCGAACCTCATGCACTGATACTTTTGTCTGTGTTTCTTCTCCATCCTATTGAGCACTAATCCCATCTAGACGCGTCACAGTCGGCACATCTGCTTCAGGTCTTCCTCCACATAGGCCCCAGCTTTAAAGGAAATGTGGAAAGAGCATCGGTCTGAGCCCAGAAAAAGCTTCCAATGTTGTATCTGCGACTTCTTCTCTGGCCCATGACCAATTGGATACTAACAAGTGGTTTTATTAAAATAATTACACTCATTGTTCCCGCTACGCTCCAGCCCAGGAACAACACCAGCCCTGGGAGAAATCGGCCACGCATGGGAAAACGCTACAAACAAACTAAGCCGGTTTGCTGCCCATGAGCGGAGCAGGATTGTGGCTTCAGAGTTGTTTCCAATGAGCCTCCCCACGTACCTGCACACTGACTCTCTCACTGCAGCCACACACAGCAGACTTCAGGGTTCATTTTGAGCCGGCGGCTGGGATCTGCTCTCACAATATTGTTGCTCTATTCTGGATTATGATCCACAAGGATGGATTGTTGATCAGATCTTCTGTGCCAGGTTTCACTCTGAACATCTCTGTGCAAGTCCAAGGGTCATGTGAGGGGCACCTTCGCTCCTGATCCCAAACTGAATAAGCGTTTGTATAGACTACAAATGCGCTAAAGATTCCTCGATGCGCCATATGAGCTTCTTGAGCCCCCAGATTACATTTTTATTACGCTTCGGTTCCTGTATTTATATTCAGTTGAAATTCTAGCGACACAACTGAGCCTGTCTGTTGTGCACAGTTTGGTTGTGTGTCCATGTCTTGTGCAGTACTTTACTTATCATTGTTGTTTTCCCAAAACTCACAGAGAGATTCCCAAAATAATTCCCGTACTCCTGAGCAAAACTGGCGGGGGACCATGACGCAGAGGAGATCTCCAAAAATAAACCTGTTCAAAGAAGGACACTTGAGAGAAGGTGAGCCATCACCACAGTAAACAATCAGATGTGAAGGCCAGATATGAAGGATGTCCACGAGGATGTCTGTCAATTGTTGGGCTGAACAATGTCGTACAATATTGGATGAGTCAACCGTGTAGAAATGAAGCAGATCAACACAAAGCTATGGTGATTCACACTTGCAAACAATGAAACATTAAAGGAGTATCAGAGTCTTGGCGCCGCTAGATGACTGCCGTCTTTGGTCAGAGACTCTCATGGTTTCATCTGGGGAATGATGTTGCAAATTAAAGCAGGAATGTCAAACTTCCAAATCCAATATAATCCTATAAAGCCAGCAACATATTTTCATCATATCTTTAACACCTGAGCTGAGGAGGTTATGCTTTTGTTGGCATGTCGGCCTGTCTGTCAAACATGGATTTCAACTGTGGATAGTGGGATGAGCAACCGATTCTTCAACCTGGTTCTCTGTGCAGTGAAGTTGTGCAAGTGGAGCAGTGTAGACACAGGCAAAACACATGAACACATTAGTTAAAAAATAATAATTCATCCATTTCAATAGAACATGAACCAGTGTATAAGAAAAACATTAAGTGATTTGATCATACTTTTTTATGAGATACAACAAAACCAAGACTGGCATGAGGTAAGTAATAATTGAGTGTGTGTTTTCATGGAAACAGACTGATGCAGCCTTTCACTCCAACTCATGGCTACGACAGGCTGAGAAACTCCAGCGCAACAATAAGCAAAGTCAACAGAAGAAAGTCACAAGTCAAAACAAGCGACCGTTGGGTCAGAAGTCAGAAGTCAAAGCAATAAAATGTGAAGTGAGAAGACTTTGGTTTCCAAGATGTTCAACCTCTAAAACATCACTGCAACTCAGCATAACTCATTTTGTTGTCTCAGGTTTTGACTCGGGCTGCTGTAGTTCTCAAGGCCATATTGACACACTGTCTGATACCTTTATGTAATATGGTCCTTTAGTCACTACGAACAAGTGAAATGAAGAAGTTCATGTCATCTAATTCCTGAATAAAAATGGTCAGTCAAACATGACATGAAATTATGATTTAGTCATCATATTTTTGGCAAGACTTTACTGTAAGCACTCATCTGCTATAAATGACTATAAGTACATTCATCTCTGTTGATCTTTTAGAAATGTACTATTATATAAATGTACAGAAAGAAAACAAAGCAACACGCTCTCATCATCATCCTGGCAACTGAGTGTTGAACAGGATTATGTGTCACAAGATTAAATAGTTGAAGGAAACACAAACTCCGCTCCAAAAAAATGGTCTTCATGGTCCTTTAAACAGCCTGCATTGCTTAAGGGGTGAATAATGGTGCTGGTTTTATTGTCCAACATTTGTTTAAATACACTTAAGCTCAATGAAACATGGCTCAGTCCATTGAATGACCATTTGGGCGGCTCACACAGTGCCTCTTGGTTCGTATTGCAGACTGAGATCTGCCCTGTCAATGGGCCATCGGACAGCTAAACTTCTTCTTCTTCTTCTTTTCCTTTCAGCTCATGTCCTCCTTCACCACCTCCATCAATCTCCTCTTTGGCCTTCCTCTCCACCTTCTGCCTGGCAGGTCCAACCTCAACATCTTCCTACCAATGTACTTGCTCTCTCTCCTCTGTACATGTCCAAACCATCTCCATCTAGCCTCTCTGACTTTGTCTCCTAAACACCTGAGCACATGAGTTGTCCCTCTGATCCTATCCATCCTGCTCACTCCCAGAGAGAAGCTCAGCATCTCCATCTCTGCTACCTCCAGCTCTGCCTCCTGTCTTTTCCTCAGTGCCACTGTCTCCAAACCATTGGACAGCTAACCTATATGTATCTATGTCCTGCTTCATTAAATGGACTGTATGAGGTGAATTAAATGACCTTTACTAAGTGGATGTGAATTTAAACATCATCCTTAAAATGGCCTCAATATGGTCAGTAAGCAAAGTCCTGTCAGCCGGTGATGGTTGGATGAGAGTGTGAGTGTTAGCCTCCTGATCCAAAACTTTATAAAGAAAAAAAATACTTCAAATACCAATCTGTCGTTCTAAACTTTCCAGGATGATAAAATACAAGTTTCCATCCGCCGCCTGATCAGGTGATTGAAAGATTGCAAGGAGAACTCCACGCCACACACTTTGTCTGGGAGAATGTAAAACTGGAAAAGCATAATCAATCCAGCATGTCTCCACTCCCCGCTGCATTTGGAGCAGATGTTCATCACGGTGTGGAGCGCACGCTCACTGGGCGACCACTGTACCGCAGTGCGTTTGTTGTTTGCGCGCAGTAGAACACAATGTGACTCCGAAGCGCTGACATCACTGACTTACATTTGACCTACTGTAGTGAAAATAAGCAGCTTCCTCGCTGGGCAACGTTTCCCCACTGTAACTGGAGCCTCATTTCTGAATCACATCTGGAGTTTCCTCGCTGTACTAATATGAACTCATTATAGCAGATCATAAATCTTGCTGCAGCCACGATGGCGCGCGCGTGTGTGTGTGCTGTTGTCACCTCAACCCCAGACGAACATCTGCACCTCGGATGGTCAGAGACGTGAGAGAACGATTGCTGCACGAGAGGTCACCCGCTTTTGACTCTGAATTTTACATTTGTTTTGATGGAGCAGTGGTGATGCTGTTACACTGAGCACTGAGATAATCTAACCTGACTCGAGAGGTTAAGTGAGGAGGCTGGCTTTGGGCGAGGGTGTGGACAGGAGCAGAGGGACCCTAAAGAAGAGGAGTTATGCTGGTGTGTAGTGTAAGAAGAGCCAGCAGATGAGATTAGAACAGGCAGGAGTGAATGGGACTGAGGTAGAGACGGGAAGGTGTTTCCTGTTAGTGTTGCTTCAGGAAGACACCTCTCATCGCCAATAATATACATTTGTTTTGGATCATTCAAAAGTCACCCCATTTTCTCATCACCTCCGAAAAGCATGTGTTTCTATTTTATTTTGTTTTTCTGGAAATACTCTCATTTTTTATAACCCCACAACATGAAACAATGCTGCATATTTTAAAACAATTCGCATCACAAAATCCTTTTTCACGTATAGTGTTGTCACTTATTAAGCACCCACCAACCACGTTGGCTATACAGTGGTGCCTCGGTTTTCAAACTTGGAATTCGAACAAAAATTTTGAGATTTTTTTGCTTCGGATTTCGAACGAAAATCCAGACCTCGAACGCCCCCGAAATAAGCCGGAAAAAACATAACGTGCTATCAGCTGACCCACGACGCGCTTTGTTATTGTGTATAACGCAGCCTCTGTGAGCAGAAGTGTCCCGTTAGCTACATTTACTGACTGTTTTTTCTTCATATTGAGGTGTAAAACCTTTCCTGTCTTCGCACTGGACCGTGGTAGAGTGTCACAGGGGAGGTGCTCACTCTCACTCCAGGGTTTGATGTCCTGTTGTGGGCTGGAGCTGGGACAGGGATGAGGCGAGTCTGGGACAGAGCGTGACTTGGTTTATGACTTTGTCACAGCCAAACTGCACAGAAGCGCACATTCAGAGCTGGACACGCACCGGGCACCTCTTCACTTCTGGAGAGACGTCACTCACTCGGCAACCCCTCCCACATGCAGCGGCCACACACATAGAGGAACAGCGCACCTGCAGCACACACTCTACATTCACTCCTACAAAAGACTATTTTAAGGCTCGGAACGCATTATTTCTTTTTCCATTCATTGTAATGGGAAAAATCGATTCAGATTTCGAAAACGGATCGTGGTCGAGCTTAAATGACTTCATGCAAAACTAAATATTCACCTGTGAACAACACCGTTCCTATTTTATAGTCCTGCTAGCTAGCATAGCGGTTTTGCCCAAACGTTGAGAGACTGTGAGTGAGTGAGAATGAGAGAGCGCACGTGCGGCTCAGCCTCTCCAGATGTCACAGGTGCTCTCCATTTCCATCCCCAATGAGATGCTCGCTCACGTTACTGGTGACTTCTGCAGAATCCTCCGCGGCCACCGCAGAAGAAAGAGGTGTGTGTCTGCAAGCTGCCGGTTCCAGTTGAAAGAGCTGCGAGGAACCAGAGCACGGCACAGCTGACGGCCCTGGCTCCCACACAGAGACCCGGGCCTGTAATTACACCACAATAAGCCCCTATTTGCTGCCCATATTGGTGCCTGATGGAATTATTGATCAAAGAGACGCGGCAGCAGGAGAAACAAGCCCGGTATAGAAGCTGGGCTCTGTGATCAACAGGTGACGGACATGTCTGGCTGCTGGGAATAATTATATGTTGGGGAAAAATTCACATGTGGGGGAGGGGGGCGACTCCCCATGGTTAAAGTGGGGTTGACATTTATTAAAACTGGTGACGTAATGAAGGGTTTTAATCCGAACATAAGTGTGTGTTGATGTGTTGAGAAGAAAGAGAGAAATTCTACACCAATTCAAGACAAACTTAGTGCGTCACTGCTAAATAGTGCTGCTGCTTCTGAGTGCTATTTCTAAAGAGCATTTTGGATGATTCCTGAACAGCTAAAGACTATAAGTCTTTTGTACTTAACCTCTGAACGGTCTCGGGCAAGTACACGTCACCTTAAAAATCCTTTCTGCAACATGACCTTTGACCTGCTGTCCGATGCTTGAATGAGAGCTTCTGTGCTCCAAACAGAACCTTGTTCAGTAACAACATATTCAGAACCTTGTTCAGGTGGAGCTCTGTTCTGCTTGAGATTTTTATGCCTCAACCAAAGCCACACAGCTGTGAGGTGCTTCAGCTCAGGCTCCAGGAAGACACTATACGCCTGCTCAGACAGGCACCATGACGAATCAGCAGTTCTCATGCGAGCAGCTCATGTTTTCCTGAGTGTCCTCTGAAGTGTCCTCTTTGTTTGGGAACAGTTCAAAGCCTTGAAATGAGGACGGAGTTCATGTTTTGATTTCTCATACCGCTGAAGCGCAGGTGATCACGGGTTGGTTCAGAGCAGCTTGGCTCTGCAACTTGGTGTCCCGCGATCCCTCATGAGAGCAGACAACATCTTAGACTTCCTGCAGGGATGCGGAGAAGACGCTGCAGCACAGCAACGCTTTGGTTCCTTGTCAGCCTCTTTGCATCTTGTTGACAAACAGATTTATGTGTCAGTTCAATGTTGAATTTGGTGAATCATTGCTGATGTTTTGTTCAATGTTCTCGTACTGCTTCAGTTGTTTGGCTGCCATCGGTTGTTGCTGCCACCTTGCAGACATGTATCGCATTTTTACATGACTTACATTTCTGTGCATTGTATTACATTGTTTCCTACTGTGTATATATATTTTTTTCAACATTTACATTTTTATTAACTAAGAGTGGCCACTAATATTAAAAGAGATCATTATGGATAAAAAAATAAAATGTCCGTCTATAGTAGCCCTGTGCTGGACAGATGCCCACCTCTTGCCCTGAGTAGCTGGGACAGTCTCCAGTACCCAGAACTATCGGGCCATATTCATCTCAGATGTACATCTGTATGACTCACATCCGTCTGTTCTGCCAGTGGCGACTTCTATCTGCATGCTCCTTGAATAAGAAGGCGACTGGAGGAAGGATGGACAAGGCTTACAGAGACCCTCCCAGGCTTCTTCACCCTCACCTTCACCCTGCTGCGTCCTCACTCTCCTCCACTGCTGCTCCCATTCTCTCCCTGTGAAAACAGGAAGAGGGTGTGTTTGGAGAAGCAGATCCTGAGGAGTCAAGGCGGCCGCCACTGAGTGACAATAATCTGTGTGCGAGTGTGTATTATTACTTTCAGGGGCACACAGCCTTGGAATAGCCTCCTTTTGTTCCCCTCTGTATACATCATCGACCCACACAGTTGTCGTCCTTAAAACTCATTGAGAGCACGACAGCTTTCTCGCTCTCAGCCGGGAGTCTTCCTGTGAGCTGCAGGAGTTAGAGCGGAGGCAGCGACAGGCTGATGTGGGGGGATGATACAGTAGGTGAGCTCTGCCTCAGCCATTCCTCTCCCAGTTGGAGCTGTCATCTCCACACTGGCGCCTTGCTGCTGCGCTCGACTCTTATTGGGCGTGTGCCGGGGCCAGCGGCAGGTCACTCCGCAGCCTCACACTCAAGACAGTAATGTATATAAGCTCCGACAAGCTGTGGCCGGCCACTGCAGGGACGGGGACAGAGAGACTTTTTTCATCGAACAGTGCAGGTGGACATTTTGGACGAAGTGAAGCGTAGCTGTGGTTCACTTCACTTCTGTGTTACTGCCAGTGGAAGTGCTCCATTGATGAAACTCAAACTAAGCAACATTTTTTGTGCTTCAATCCTAAAGTTTTTAACACTTTTTAAAAATCTCCATCTGTGCAATATTGTTTAGCCTCCCTCATCATGGATGTTCTGGAGGCTCTGACATCACATTACATCATGTGGTGCACCTGGAACTGGAGCGCTGAAAAATCCCCCTGCAAAGTTGTGTCATTTCATGATCTTTTTTTCTCTCATGAAATAATCATATGAACGTGTTAAAGTTTAAGCCCTAATATAAAGCCTTCAACCAAACACACTGAGACGTTGGATCACTCAAACAGCAGTTAGATAGGTGCATCGCTGTTATTAAAAAAAAAGGTTTTTCAAGCATAAAATGGAATTTGTTTTTTAAATGCCTTGTATTTTTAGTTTTATTTGATGTCACATTTTCCCTCCCGCTCTTTACCATTTGTACTTTTTTTCTCCATAAAATAAGCACATATTTTGCCTTTTTGTACTTTTTTCTCCATAAAATAAGCTGATATTTTCCCTTTTTGTACTTTTTGTCTCCATAAAATAAGCTGATATTTTTCCTTTTTGTACTTTTTTCTCCATAAAATAAGCACATATTTTCCCTTTTTGTACTTTTTTCTCCACAAAATAAGCACATATTTTCCCTTTTTGTACCTTTTTCTCCACAAAATAAGCACATATTTTCCCTTTTTGTACCTTTTTCTCCACAAAATAAGCACATATTTTCCCTTTTTGTACTTTTTTCTCCATAAAATAAGCACATATTTTCCCTTTTTGTACCTTTTTCTCCACAAAATAAGCACATATTTTCCCTTTTTGTACTTTTTTCTCCATAAAATAAGCACATTTTTTCCCTATTTGTACTTTTTTCTCCACAAAATATGCACATATTTTCCCTTTTTGTACTTTTTTCTCCATAAAATAAGCTGATATTTTCCCTTTTTGTACTTTTTTCTCCACAAAATAAGCGCATATTTTCCCTTTCTGTACTTTTTTCACCACAAAATAAGCACATATTTTCCCTTTTTGTACTTTTTTCTCCATAAAATAAGCTGATATTTTCCCTTTTTGTACTTTTTTCTCCACAAAATAAGCGCATATTTTCCCTTTCTGTACTTTTTTCACCACAAAATAAGCACATATTTTCCCTTTTTTGTATTTTTTTTCCTCCATAAAATAAGCTGATATTTTCCCTTTTTGTACCGTTTTCTCCACAAAATAAGCACATATTTTCCCTTTTTGTACTTTTTTCTCCGCAAAATAAGCACATATTTTCCGTTTTTGTACTTTTTTCTCCACAAAATAAGAACATATTTTCCGTTTTTGTGCCTTTTTCTCCACAAAATAAGGACATATTTTCCCTTTTTTGTACTTTTTTCTCCATAAAATAAGCAGATATTTTCCCTCAATAACATCCAACCAGATTACTCCATGTTTTCTTCAGTCATAACTTCCCCAAAACCTACAATCAACTGAGGTTTGTGTGTAAGCAGCAGTGTGACCGATTGCACAACTAAATGTGACCATAACAAACTGACACATCACATTAAAAAAACAGTTGTGAATTCCATCTACAAAGAGGGAAATGTCATTGTCAGACAGTTATGTGGTGGACGACCAAAATGATGGCTGTTAGCTTTTGTCGTGGGTGAAAGTGACGGCAACATTATATCCAAAAACATGATTCTTCGAACAAAGCGGTACTTGTGATGTACTTCCAGAGCGTATGACGTGACCGACTGGAGGCCTCCGACCAGTGTTTGCAGTCCAATGAAAGTCTTGCACTTGCTTGAGTCTGCGTGAAGCGTATCGCAGCCTCTTCAGTGGAACGGCACTTATCAGGCTGGCGGCTCTCACAGAAAACACTTGTCACGACCTTGGCGGCTCTACTTTTCCACGGGTGATGGAATGTGCATGAGCGGTTTTATCGCAGCAAATTCACTCGCAAACAGCGGATTTGTGATTTAATGACCTCACTTGGCAGCTAATTGCCTGCTGCAGGAATTTGCTCAGATAAGACGCTGCGCCTCCCTTTTCTCTCTGAAGACGCTTGTTAGCGGAGGAATGTAGCGGGTCTGTCAGTGCAGCACAAGAGGAGCCTGGGAGACGCACGTAGTGCGCACACGTAGCATTTAGTAAACAGAGTAATACAAACCACAGTCACATTTGCTATTGGAGCTATGATACACTGTTATGTATCTCACCACAAGTGGCACAATAGATGGGAATAACAGGTGAAAATGTCTGGTGAACGGTGACTTTAGCAGAGGCGCTAACAAAGCTAGCAACCCAAATCTAGTTAGTCGCCCACCTCAATGGACAGATACTCAGCTTGTAGTATAACTGTTGTATCTCATCTTATTTACCTACATAACCTTCAGAACACTAGTTGTTGCTAGCAGTTAGCGATATCATAATTTGCTAGACAGCTAGCAACTGTTGCATGACGAATAAAACCAAAGCCACTGTCCCTTGATATACGGAATCCTTCAGTATTTTTCCAGTAAATACATTTTTAAACAAGTAGTGGTCTGTACCGTATCGCGTATCGTGTCCTGAAAGCACCACGCTCCCCTCAGCTTTGCATCTCTACTGTTGACCGTAGAGTCGCTATGCACTCTTTCTGAAATTAGTTGTTGATGGCGGTTCTCCTTTTTTTTTTTGATGACTATCTGTCTATATGTACAAATTACCTCTATTTCCACTAAAGTCAAAGCTCTATTATAAAATACATGGAAATATTGCGAAGTTCTGAAGCTGAACTATAAAGCATTTCATCATTACTTTCCAAAACTCTATTATACTTTTCATGACGTATTCTTTTCTCTGACACATGTGCAGCCTGTTTTCCAATAAGTTATTTTTTAGAGCATGAATTATGATTGATCATCATGTGGCCAAGCAGCAACTCAGTTTGTCTTATCGAAGAGCAGCCCTGCTTTTTCAATAATACGGCCATGATATACAGTATATAAGGACATTCATGAGTAGAATATTTCGCTCAGCTGAATGAGCTCAGTGTTGCCAACTCCCCAGCATCAGAAGACAGAGACTGACATTTTATTGGTGCTGTTATTACATATACTTGCTTGTTTTTTTAAATTTTTTTTTTGGAGCTGTCTCTTTCTCTGCACAGGGAAAGAGAGAAAACGGCGCAATTATTTTTTCCCCCTCCCGTGATCTTGGATCCTCTGATCACCAAAAAAAGTGGCTAGATTTGTCGCTTTTGTCTAGTTTTCTCCCTCGGGGGGTCCAGAAAGCAGCTAAAAATAGCGACAAAGTCGCTAAGTTGGCAACACTGAATGAGCTGAATTTCATCAGTTTAGGTTTTATACTTTAATATTGATGACTTTAGAACAAGTAATACCAGATTCAGGTTTTTTGCTGACTCCCAACTGAGCAGAAATATCAGCAGCAGCTGCCTGAATCTTCTGCAGACCTCACTGGTGATGGACGGCAGCTGGATTACAAAGAGGAAGTCTGCTGTTCAAAACCTGCTGCATCTGACCTAAAGACAAGCCTGCGCAGGTTCAGAACAATAGCAGCGGCGCTCGCCAAGAGTTCAGCAAATCCGTCACTGTCTGTTCCGAGTGCCTCCTGCGCTTCTTCTACTACGTCCACACTCACAATGTGATGCTGTAATCCTTCCTCTCAAACGTATTAACGGCTGCATCAATCTTTCCCGCCCAGCCTCTTGTTTTGGTGGTGTGTCGCCGCAGCTGGGATCCTCTCTCCCCCTGCCACAGTAGCAGCGCCATGGAAGTGGACTCCCCTGACCCACATTCATCCGAGGGGAAGCTCTAATCACAGAACCGACTCTGGGTGTTTTCAGCCTCCACTGGTGATGAACTCCAGATTGGATTGTGATAAAGCATATTATTTTTCCTCAGACTGTTTTCCTGACCTTCCTCAGACCCTTACTACCGGGGCAAAGGTCGTACCTGAGGAATGGAAGCTGTTATTGCAGCGCAGACCTGTTGACCTGGGCATTGTCCGACTGCGCCTGAGGTTCAGCGCTGTGACAGGTAGAGGTGTACGGTCAGTGGCAGCGTGTCACTTAGGGCTCCCTGAGGAATGTTTTACATCCGTAAAACTACATGCCTGCGAGGGGCCCTTCAATCACTCAAAGTCACATTGCAGCATAAATTTCAGCAAATTCCTGCCCGTCTCATGTTCAGTTGCACCTCAGGTGAGTTAAATGTACTCACAACGACACACAAAAGTCTGACTTCACAGACACAATAACGTCGCGTGACTGTCATAGATTTTCATTTCAGTGCTGTTCATCTCTTCATCGAGCCTCAGGTCACATGCTTGCCTGACGTGTCAGCACCTCCGTATCCTCCTGCTCAACTTCACTTAAGACATGTTGCCAGGTATCTACTCTGTGAGGGATGTGCTGAATCAGCTACATTTCGATAGATGCTGTCTTCTTTATTGGAAGTGAAGCCCTTCCCTGACAGATACAACCTTGTACACCGTGCTAGCAGACAGGACGACGGTCCTTCCGCCGTCATTGTAAAAGCAGAGGGGCACACAAACTGCTGTACATTGCCATGCATCCATAAAGGGTCTCCAAAACAATGGACTGCTCTCTTTAGGCACTTTCTCTGAGTCACTCTTCCATAGTGTGGCCCCGCGGACGACCAGGAGAGTTCACCCTCCAGACCTTGTGCGGCTTCCTCTGACAGGGATGTAAGCTCGCAACCTCCTGTTTACTCACGACGCTGGAGGCCGAGGAAAGTGGCGGGGAGCTTGGAAATCTGCCGGAGCACCATGGGGGGCATGAACGGGCGGCTGTTTTTAGACTGGGGTGGGGGGCATCCTGCCATTGTAGGTGCTTTACCCGGGGTCCCTCGGGGAGAAGAACCCTATATTTACTGCAGCGATCAGATTGATATGAACCACCAACTGAATCCCAACCTCTGTTATCATTCTGGGCTGCTATGATGAAACAACATCTTTTTTTTATCCACAAAACACGCATTTGAATGTGAGAGGGTGTGTTTTTATTCCAAGTTTTCTTCCTTATCGTAGCTTTATATGCAGTGGGATAAAGATCTTGGTGTAGCGAATGAGTTCTTCTGAACATAAAGTCTTTTTACCATCTAATACATTTATTATGAAACAATGGAAATTATTTTCGTAACATGCTCTGTACCCAACATCTCACAATAAAATAGAAATGATATCACAAAGTGCAAAAACAAATACAAAAGATGTTAGAAACAATGTGCAAGAAAAAGCAGATTCAAGGACAGAGTGAACAGAAAAACGTGTCAAAGAATCCTTCACTGTAGTTCAATTCAATATCCACTCATCAGGATGTTCCTCTGCTCAACGGCTTGTGAGACTTGAACAGACAGTTTTCTCTTTTTCGCGCAAGCACTCATAAATCATGTTGTTATGTCCACTTCCACTCCGACATCATGTATATTCTTTCTTAAAGTGTTGCATATCGGCAGTTGCGTGAGCTTTACAGAAAAACCCAACGTTGACAATAACTTATTCTGAATCTGTTTTGCTGACACACATTTATCATGTGCGCCAGTATAAACTTGCGATCACATCTTCTCTTCCAGCACCACACCACCCATCCTTGTTGACAGTGTGTGTGAGGCGGTGAGGGGGGTCTTGTTTGGACGGGAGGTTGGTCAGGACAGAGCAGAAGATCTGACCAGCCGCCTCCTCTCGGCTCTGAGGAGGTCCGGCTGATGGATGGACTCTAATCAGCAGCAGACAGACCTGCCACAGGAAACATCTCCCCATCACGTTTACGGAAACCAGCGCTCCTCCAGAGACCGGCTGATAACCGCGGAGAGAGCCAGGGAGGGGGAGCACGCAAAACAATTGGATTCTACCTTTTTTCTGGAGACGGAATCTGTGATTTGTCTGTTTTTCAACAGCATGGTTTACAGGCGCAGCATCAGATCCACTTGGACAAAACGCAAAATGAGATTATTATTATTATTCTCAGCCAAAAAAATAAATAAATCCCTCAATTTAAATGTGGAAACTGTCCAAACCAAAGCTATTACTCAGCTACTTTCTGACTTGTGGATCGAAGTGCAGTCCTTCACTTGATAAGTTAAAATAAGTTATTTCCTGTTTCCTGCTTCAATTTCATTTTCTATCCAAAATGGAAAAACGGGAAATTTCATTTGTGTGCCTGCGGGTGTGTGACATTTTTGACTGTGTGTGCACGTCACATGTCAACAGTGTATGACGCTTCAAATTTCAAGTGTTTTACTGTGTAAGATTGTTCGACACGAAACTCCAACTGGGCGGAAGCGCGACTTGCTCTCGCTCTATTTGTGTGACGAAATGGCGCAAACGACGGCAACGTCGCGGACATGAACTGCTGAATGCGGAAAGAGCCGCGTCCAAACACTGTTACGACCCAATCTTAACACCCAACTTTATAGGGTTGGCCTACTTATCCTGGTGTGTTTGGCCGAGGTTTAACACGTTAACGCCTCGTGAATATGCTGACAGGATGTTAGCCCAAGATAATCTCAGATGCTTTGTTTAATTCATGACCTGCAGTTGTGTCTCGTAACGCCCTGAAAGGGTTAAGTGCGCTCCTTCCTGATCTGGCATGTGTCAGTAAAACTCACTCTTTTTGTTTCATGCTCCGTATCTTCGCTGAAGGGCTTTCTACCTCCGACAGGTGAGGCTGATCCCCTCCCCCTCTGCAAGCTTTGCCACTTATGAATAGACAGATGTGTCTGCTGTGTTGGAATGCTGAAAGCTGTTTGCCTTTTTTTTGGGCCCATAAAAACATGTCACTCCGAAGTGTGCTTGTAGAGATTATGGCTGAAAAAAAACACTGGGTGTCCTCCTTTCCTCTCCTCCCCTCACAACCCCTGTGACCTTGATCTTGCCGTCACAAAGAGTCTGACCCTTTCAACGGAGCCATCCAGATAAAACCCGAGGGAGGGTGCTGAATCATGTCACCTGAACTCAAACAACACCAAGTCTGACTGTTGTATTCGAATTCATATCCTCTCTCGGTGTCTTAATGTACTGAAGTGGACTCTCCTGGCTTGTGGAGTGATGCTGGCCGATCAGGTTTGGACTTGCCGTCTCCCAGGCTAATCCCTAAAGCCCCCAGGGCTGGAACCACCTCCTCCGTGGTGTAAAGACGGCAGTCAGTTTCCACGATACTAATGACTTGCCCCTATTGGTCTCACATTTGCATTTAAAAACACCAATAATCACTATTTTCACACTGAATTTATGAGTCAGGCAAACCTGCCACGCAAGAGTCGCTCGCTACAAACCTAGCTAGGACAAACAAATGCAGGAAGGGCTGAGCAGCGGGAGCGTATTCCGATGCCAAATCCCACATCCATCGATTAAACTGCGTCAGAGCGCTGACATGTTTAACACGGGTCATTTTTTACTCGGAGAGCGCGGCCGCTAAAGACCCTCGTGGACAGTTGGTGGGAAACATGGTGACAAGAGGCATTTCTCTCGAGTCGTGCTTCATCTTCCATTGCACAGGTGAACACAGATGTCCCAGAGGTGCGTTCCACCTGCCGGAGATACACAAATGTCTCTTGAAGTCCCGACGGGCTGCTGATGAATTTACAATCTGCTGGCTCTTTACGGTCGGAGGGCAAAAGTTGAACAAGTTATCTGGACTATGTGCTCAGTTGAGGACATGTTTGAGCTGAAGACTGGCTTTGAAACATGTTCTCCTGCACAGAACAGACAAAAAATAACGTTTACTTTATTTTGGAGTTGATAGGTCCACACAGGGGAGTAACTTTGGGTACTGGAGGTACGGTCAGGTCTGGGTGGGAGGAAGTTGGAGGTGGGGGTAAACATGAAGTTGTACCGTCTGAACCACACAGTAAGCTCAAGTAGGAGGAAAACACAGGGTAAACAAACAACATGGCTGCTGTTACTGGACTGAAAACTTTCTTGCCTGAACATCATGCCTCAATGCCCGTAGAGGATTAGAATCCCTGTCCTGTCGGAGAGCCAGTCCCACCATCCCGGATAGATCTGCCGTGCTTTCAACCCAAAATGGTCCCTGTAAGAGTCACATCATGGTGAGTCATTTGAGTCTTAGGTAGTGTCGCACCATGTCCAGTTGACCAGCGGTGTCGCGTCAAAAAGAGTCCAAGAGAAGGTGAAACCTCTTTTCTTCCAGTCCAAAGTGTCAACGCTGACAAGCAGGTGAGCGACAGAGGCCTTAGACCGCATCAGGTCTGGTCAAGGCCAACAAATGTGCTCTTGGTCTGGACTTGCTGTAGACGGCACCTCGAGAGCCACGGTGTAGAAAATGGGAAACAAGTGAGAACTTTCCAAGTCAAATAGTTAACTGGCCCTTTGTCATTTTAAAGGTTGAAGCATGAATTATGGGGGTCACATGTGACTTGCTTTGAAGGTTTACTTCACCATCCCAACACTCTACAGAAGAAAATGACCACTAAAGCTTCATAACACACAATGTTGACAACGTGTTTCAAGCAGCTCAGCAACCATGAACTGAAGCGAGATTGCAAATGTCTGGAGCCTCCATGAATGTGTAGTTTGAGAGGAAAAACTATGATATCAGCAGTATTTCAGTCTACGATACCCAAACAAAAGGTTTAAGAGACACAAAACTCTCCTGTCATCTGAAGCTTTAGCTGGTTGATTCCACGGTGATCCAGCACAGTAAAGCCTCACTGTCACTGCGGTGCCCAAATATCTGGCGAATGTACTGAGCTCACAGGTGGCGGAGATAGTATTTCTCGTATCCTCTGCATTCCTGGGTTACAGCCATGAGGTGTTTCATGCGTATCATGACATGTAGAAGTCATGATTTGTGAGGAGAGAGAGTGAAACCTTGAAATATTGAATTCGTTCTTTCAATTGAGGCTGCAGCTCGCGACACCACATACTGACTCACCAGTCCAGAGAGTGGTGTGCTTTATATTCTTTGCTTCCCATAGGATGATTAAACCCAATACAGACTGAGGTTACGTTGCTCATGTGCTGATGGACGCCAACCACATGTAGATGGGGTTGGCGATCAGCCGAGGAATTTTAGGATCAAATATTGAAGCAGAATTAGACTTGCAAAGAAAATGTGTCATGAAACTATAGGAAAGCAAACATGTGGGTTTTATGTGAGAAATTGTGGTGTGTTTTGTAGGAATCTCAATACCACTGTTTCTGCTGGATGTTCTATAATAAACTAAGACTCACAAACTCTCGTCCTCTCGACCAATGCTCTCATACTCTCTGACTCTGCTCATATAAAGTGCATGAAAATTTAAAATCCCCATATGGATAAATTGAGACGGTCTCATCTGGGAGTGATGGTAGACGACCCCGATCAATCTATATTTCAAGTACGACTCCTGGTATTGTTTGTTAAACGCTGTTTCTTCTTCTTGGAAGTTGTAGGCTCTTCTCATGTCTCTTCACTGAGCCTTTTCCCCTTCTCAAAGAAACGGCTGTTTCCTACTCATGTTGCGAGCTTGTGGGTTAAATTTTGGCTCTCAAGTGGAGATTCCGGTCATGCGTCAAAATAAAATGTTTTTCAAAATAAAAGACCCCTCGGACTCAGATAATACACAAAACGGAAATAATGAATTATTATTTACCAATTGATCCACGGACCGGTACCGGTCCCCGGCCCGGGGGTTGGGCACCACTGCTATATAACAATACTCAGAGTTGCAGCTACAGCAGGGTAGTGCGTGAAAAGCAAGGAAAAGACAGGTGAGGTCAGCAGGGCAAACACACAAGATGCCTGCAAGACGTTGGATCTGAAGTAAAATGTTCTACTCTCAAAAGCTCTTATCCCTTACTGCTTATATAACTTATGATATCAACAGTTTGCAAATATCTTTCTAATGAAGTGATAGTGAAAAAGACGTGATTCGTCTCTGCCTGTTCTCCCAGTCCCAGAGCTCCAGTGAAGCGTGTCGCCACAACATGTGCTGACAGCCAAGTCCGTGGCTCAGCCCACTCGTGAGGCTGAAATGGTCCCGGTCTCTGTCCAAATATTTTCTTAGTGTCCCAGCTTCTTTTCGGAGGCAGCTATCCTTCTCCCACCCAGGGCTCCGCGCCGCGACACATGGCTTTGACATTGACTTTAGCCCTGCTTTGGGAATGTTAAAGGCCAATTTGTCAGCATTCAGCTGGAGGCAGGCGCTGAGATGTGCTTGAAGGGGCCTCACATCTGGAGCCTTTGTGTTTTAACAGCGTCCCACTTCCTCTTTAAGAAACCTGTAGTGTGAGTATAATGGAGAGGCCACGCTCCCGAGCCAGATAGTCTGATTTCATTGATGGCCTGAAGTCAGGACCTTTGACGGAACCTGGTGAACCGTCCGGGACCTTGGCTCATGAATAGGCCTGATAACAATCGCCAGTTCATGCGCTAATGTCTTCATCGTCTGCTCGGGGGCCATTGTGGTCACCGGCGCTGCGAGCAGAAATGGGAGGTGGGCGGGACAAGGCCAGGTTCTGATCCGGACATCAGTCAGTCAGTTGCTTGATTTAAGGAAGTAAGAAGCAGTGGAATTGTTTCCAGCGTGTTTTCAGCCAGTCTGGTTGATGGCAACAGCAAAACAGATGCCAAAACAATTACAGGGACCAAGAGGATGTTTTCACTCCTGCTCTGTTAACCCCCCCCTCCCCCCCTCATCCCCCGCACACACGCACACACATCAAAGTTGTCGACACTGTGTAAAAGTTAATTTTGTTGTTTGACTCCTTCTCAAGTAGTTGGGTTTTAAAGCATCTGGATCCAGAGAGAAGCTGAGATTCGACTCGACAAACTTGGTTTTGAAAAATAGAAACACAAAGGACAAATCGCTATCATTTGCATATTTGAAATAAGGTTTCCATTCCAATTCAGTCACACTTCAGACCTGGGCAAAGTGCATGCTCGGGGGCCATATGCGGCCCCCTGTCTGTTTTTTCGTGGCCCTTTTGACGTCAGACTAAAACTATAACTGATATGTTGTCATTTTTTAAAACTTTTTTTTGTTCTTTGTCTTTTAGTCATCACCACCACTTGCAGCATGTTCTTGTTTTAAGAATTTTCTTCTTTTCATTTGCCATTTTTGTGCATTTTTCTTGGGCCTCAAAATACATGGAAGGAATATTGAAAATATATTTCGAAATGAATTGCCTTTTTATCTTGAACGTCTGTTTACAATCTATATTCAAATTAAGTGCATATAAAATGAAATATTTCATTTGGTTTCATGGCATATTTACACTTCTTACTATCCTTACTTACATTTCATCTTCTTAGGTTAATTTTGTGCTTGTTACTTAAGTGTTTATTTTGGCTATTTTCCCGTCATGTTTGTCATCGCTATCTTTCTTGTGATGATGGCCCCTCACAACAGCTTCTAATGTGGCCCTTTAACAGTCCTTAGCGTTTTGTTAAGCCTGGCTACAATTCAGCCAGGGACTAGCTCCAAAGGTTCACTCATAAAAAATTAATAATAGCTGATTATTGACCATTAATAAGATGGTAATTAGTTTATTTATTAGTGTAGTTAATATGAGTTCCTCACTCTAAAATGTTACCTTCTATTCTGATGTTGAACACCATTATTCTTGTGAGTGAGTAAGCATTTCAGCAGAATTCAGTAGAAACGCAAATGTCTGACAAACACGTCAAAAACATACAAAAAAAGTTGTGTTTCATGTTTTTTCCTTTTGAAAATAAGATTTGAATGAGATTCTCAGTTATTGATCTTCACCTTTAGTGTCCCAGTGCATTGTGTTTTGACTTGTTTTGCTGTTAGCGCAGTCACTAACTGTTGTAAATACAGCCAAGATCAGAACAATGCTTGGTTGATAAGCCCAGTTGTTGTCAGTCAAATTAATGCGCCAACAAAACATTGCTTAAAAGACATTATATTGTTCTCAAAGATAAAAACTGCTGCGGAATTTCAAAATATTTGGTGATGCAAATACGCTCGCAGCAAAGACTATGCTATTGATGAGCGGCAGAAAAGATGTCTGTTTCCAAACCACTCTGGTCAAATGTCATGTCCACAAACATTGTTGCATTTTAACAGTTGACATTCACGGTCAGTGACGGTGCTGTTATTGTTACCACTCTGCTGATAAATATCAGTTATCTCTGTAGCTATTACTAGTGCATTTTCAAATCTTTTCTAAACAAAAAGACATATCATTTTACACACACACACAACACTGTGAATCAAGCTTTTGCACTTTCGGGATGCTGTCAGCATATTTTGAACTGAATATTAGTATAAGAGTTTAGCGAACCACGACACCCAGCTGGAGGGTAAACAGGTAGGGGAAGTGGGGGATGCAGTGAAAGGTGAATACAGGCAGACTCGGAGTGTTTGCAGTGAGTGGGGAGGGGCTGAGGCTTCGACTCAGCGATGACTGATTTACAGTTTGTTGCTGTCTGTCAAACAGCTGACAGATGAGGAGGAGAGGGCCGCCTCCGCCACGCCGTCGCCACGGCGAGGCGTCCGCAGCTCCTCCAGCAGAAGAATGTTGAAGGCCAGACCACTGTTAACGGGAAGGAAATACTCTTTATTAGTCAGTACCTGCGCTGACCACCTGCCACATACGCAGCAAGCCACTGCATCCATTTAACTAAACACACACACCTAGTAGTAAGAAAAATAATCCTGCCTGGGATAAACTGCTGCAGTGGGCGTCATTTTGACTGTAAATCATGAATGATATAAATAGTTTACAATATTCCTGGCATGTCCGTGGCGTGAGACAGGACATGTTTCTGATTTTAGTTGCTCCATGAAAGACCCTTTTAGAGGTGATCTGGAGAGGTTCCAACTTGAGGCTTAACACGCCGCTTTATTGACTAGGAGCAAACCTGTGGTGTTTTTTTGGCAAAGTTTTGACTTGGTTTATGGTTTACTTTAAGAGCACATAATTCAATGTCTGCATCCTGTTTATCAGCACGATCTATCTGGGCTCACTACATGTCAACAACCATTTAGCTTAGCTTTGGACCCTAAATGGTTCTGGCTTAATGTGGTGACATGGCATAAGAAATACATGATAGATATCACATATTTAAATGCAACAGCAGTTAGAGCCATTATATTCTCCATGATTCTCCCTAGTCACCAGTGCAGTATGAAACCATAATCCATCCCATCAAGTTTTGGGTCTGAACAGAGCACTAAATAGATTTTACGAAAATAAAAACACATTACCTGCAAAGTCTGTTGATAGGTTCTTAATAATATTGTAACATTCTCTCAAGAATGAAACTTATTTCTCCCCATAGAGGCACAAGGTTGTTGTTTTGTTGGGAGATTCTAGGCTGAGCGGAGCCACGTTCCCGCAGATCTCCTGGGATATGAGGGAAGACTCTGGGAGTCTGGGGATCCCGACTCCTGATCCCTGTCATTAGCTCTGCTCCGCACAGAAAAGTGGCGGCTGTCCTCTCATCAGCTCTGTCCTGGCTCCCTTTATTATTTCCTCACGTCCTCTCTGTCATCTTCATTTGCCTCTGTTGCTGTTCTCAGCTCACGTTACTGCCAACACATGAATCACTGTTTTACCTGAACGCATCTTTGAAGCTGCAGCGCCAGGTCTGACGCTGAAGAGACTGCGACGTCAGGTTTCAGTTTTCAAGACAAAATTCCTAGAAAACAGGGTGACAACAACAACAATGAATCTATTGATGAAAGCATTGTATATTATATAAATTTATACGAAGAAGAAATACTGATCCAAATATGAATAAAAAATATATTTTACAATAACATATAAGTTAAAAAGCAGCAATTTATTTCATATAGTTTTACCAAATTAATGATGTTTTTTATTTTTATTTTTCAGTCATCTACATAAAAGTAACGATTTAAATGTACATTTAAATCGTCGTACTCACAATGATATAATACATGTAAATATAATATATAATAATAACAATGATACAATTTTCAGTCATTCCCTTTAGTATTGTATTTCTTTGACATGTTCCGCATGAATCAGAATCTCATTTTGAAAACTTTTTTTCCCCTCCTAAATTTCATAACCGATATTTCCTGGTTGTTTTGTAGAAACAAAGAAACCTCTAAATACTTAAAGGAGACATAAGATCAAGGCTCCTCCATACGCCTCATCCCCAATAAAAAATATATTATATTTAAACAAATATTCATTAATATTTCAATGTGCAATCAAGTTTGAATGTATATATTAAGGGAAATACAGTCTTAAACCTCAGTTTCTGCTTAGAAAATGAGGAGCCTTAAACACTTTTTAAAGCCTGTTATTACAGATCATGTAGCACTATTTCCTTTTCTTGTTATTTCAAACATTTAAACATGTGACCAGAGGAGGTTATCAGCACGTTCTTGATTGTATTTTTGCAAGTTTTTTTCGTTAAGGAAACAAGGCTGTTTTTTTTACAGCTGAACTAAATTACCTTCGGAGTCATAAAACAAGCAGCTGTCTTGAGGCTCTCATTGGAGACGACAAACTGTCCAATTATAGAACATCCTGTGATGCTGTTTTGTCCATCGACACACACACGCAGGGTTTTGGAGAGAGGATGGGTGCGGAGGTGGTCCAGGGTCCTGAGAAAGGAGAAGGGAAACACCTTGTGACCTGGTGTTCCTGAGACAGCTACTGTCCCTGGCACACATCGCAGTCTTGCAGTGAAAGAAACTAAAGTCCTCAGCATCAAACCAAAGCGTGTTCAGGGAAGCCCAAACATAAATCAACCCACGTTGTGCTTCCATTCGGCAGCAACAACAACGGCTTGGCAGAGGCGCCGTGTTTGGGCTCTGGCAGGAGCAAATGTTTGGGTTTTGATATGGATGTGAAGACCAAGTGTCTGAGCGCCGCAGACGTCTCGACTTCTGCTGCAGATAAAAGCTGCAGACCGTCAGGACTCAGCGGGACTCGCTGCTTCACTGCTCAGTCATTTCAGCTACACCGAACACAAAACGACTCACAAACTCTGTGGGTCCGTGATAATATGGCATTACAGTGATCTAAATTCATTCATGGACATGGTTGACCTTCTCACAAGTTTACATTCTCAAACCGCAAATGAATTTTTTGGGTTACTAAAGAAGATGTTTAATAACAATTAATTCAGCACAAACCGCATTGAGTCATTACATGAGTTATAGTCAGATTACATACTGTCATGAATTTCACTGCTAAACGGAAGTCTGAGGCAGGATCACATGTTCTATGAGCCCTACAGGCACTCAGCACACACACAGAGGAACAGAAGCAGTGGGACATTTTCTATAGGATGCTACCTTCATTTTACTGAGGAACTAAGTCCAAGAATGGGATGACAGTGGACCTACATTGACTCATCTCTGGCTCAGATGTGAGACAAGTAGATGACTCAAACTCTCAAGAAGAGTTGCTGGTCTTCTCCACCTAACAATGTTCAACACATATTGTGGATCAAAATCAGTTCTTTTTCTTATTGTCTTATTTTTCGCCATTTTTTAAAATGAATGTATTGAATAATAATAATGATAGTTATAGCTGTGTGTGTGGACAAAACACCTCCTTGTGGGGACCTTATGGTTTTGGGGAGACACTTTTGCCTCAGTTTGAGGATGAAAACATAATTTATCATTTAACTTGAGTTAAGAGTCCTGGTTAAGGTTAGCCATCTGTTTGGGTAGGTTTAGGGTGAGAGGCTGGGGAAAGGGTTATGGCAATGAGAGGTCCCCATAAGGGTCAAACATTCCATCCTACTCATTGTTATGAATTCATTGGTGTTTCCCTCATTGAGGAAAGTGGTGCATTCCATTTGTGTTCAGCATATGTTGCAAACGCTTCTGACTCAAGAGGTGATCCATTTGTGACTTCTGGAACTTGCAGAGGGTTCTTTCATGGGTTAGTTCAAAGTTGTTCATGGACGGAGTGGAAATACAACTGTCTGCTCTCTCTGTGTGAACACACACACACACACACACACACACACAGAAAACCCAA
The DNA here is from genome assembly GCF_027744825.2 of Synchiropus splendidus. Classification (NCBI taxonomy): domain Eukaryota; kingdom Metazoa; phylum Chordata; class Actinopteri; order Syngnathiformes; family Callionymidae; genus Synchiropus; species Synchiropus splendidus. Next base: position 20,129,439 of record NC_071340.1, read on the forward strand.
AGCTTTGGCTACATGTGCGTTTGCAATTAGAAGAAAATGCTCCCAGAAAACCAAACAATAGAGCAGCCAAATGTTTCCTATGATTGGGTGGAGGACGTGCAGATGTGGCGATGAGATAGAGTGTGTGTGTGTGTGTGTCTGGCCTCCAGTTTAATGGGTTAATTACACAAGTTAATGACAAACTCCCAACATGAGAATGAGTCCAGGCGGCGGCGCACATCCCCACTCCCCGCTAACCTGCAAGTCATGGTCACGCTCCCCAGCAGGAGTCGTGCCCTCGCACGGCCGGGTGTGTGTGGTGGCTCCGTGGCGCTGGAGTGTGACTTGGTCTGACGCTGTCGAGTCACCACTTAGCAGGGCCCTGTGAAAACCTGCCACTGCAGGCGGCGTTTTTTTGTCATCAGCCCAACGATGAATTACTTGAGCGTGAGCTCAAGTCTAGCAACCCTGCCGCGCTGCCGGGCCTCCAGACGACCTCTGACCTCCGCGAGCGTGATTTGTGAGTCCTGTACCAGAGAGACACAAATCACACAGCGAGTGAATCTGCAAACTTCAAACAGGCGTCAGGTCGCAGATTACACATTTCATCATTGCCTCCTCCGCCTGAGCGCGGCTGCAGCTGATCCGACTCTGAACTCTGCTGCTGCTCACCGACGACGTCATCGCCCGCTGTGCTGTCCAACCGGAGGTTAGCACTTGTATCGCAACAGCCCAAGTCTGTGTTCAGATGGTGACTTGTGTTTGCTTTGGCGAGAGCATCTTCTCTCCTGGATGATGAGGACCTGCCCCTCCGCCCCCCCTCCACTCAGAGACCCAACTTCTGGGTCTGCACCGAGACCTTATCTGAGGCTCGGCGCCTATAAAAGCTGTGATTAAGGGATCCAAGATGACGGTCTAATCTCACCATCTGGTTCTTATCTACCGGCCTTTATTTTTTAAATTTGCTAATTTATTTGTCCAAGAGATGCAAGCAGCAGGCCACCAATCCTCCCACCACCCGGGGGGTGAGGTAGATGTGGGACCCACCTGGTGGGTGAGAGGTGGAAAGACTTACGCTGCCAGTTTGAATCTTTATATGAATTTCAATGAGAGTTTGTTTAATAGAGGAGCAGCAGAGGAAAAGCAGATGACTTATTATTACTGTTGTAGTAATAGTGGGGTAGAAGTCATAGCAGTTCGTGGTGTTTATGGTCAAAGACACTTATATACTTTCAGAGGAGTTGTATATAAGTAGTGATATTGGAAGAGGTATTTGTAGCACAAGTCGAAGTGCAGACAACCGAGGTTAAGTTGTTGAAGTTTTCAATGTAGTAGTAGTCGGAGGAGGAGAGGCAGATGAAGTTGTGATACTAGTATCAGCGTTAGACGCTGTATTTGAGTAAGTAGATGTCATATTGTTATGTTGTAAGTGGCAGCGTAAGTAATAGCAAAAAAGTTAGCAAGTAGCATGTAGTATTGTCAAAGTAGAACCCAAAGAAGGAGTCGTTGTACATTCAGTAGCAGATCTAGTTGTGGAAGCAGTAATACAATAACAAATAGTTGTTTACATCAGTGAAGTAGTCGTTGAAGTAATGGTAGTAAGTATTAGTGGCAGCAGTAATCGTAGTACTTGTCGTTGCGTTTGCAGAAGTAGATGTCCTGTTAGACCAGTAGTTACAGAAGCACATGGATAACTATATGTAGTTATAAAATAAAAAATATAATAATTATTTATTATTTATTATGCAGTCTTTTACATTTTATTATTAGTGCGATCATCATCATTTTTATTTTTTATTTCTTAATCACTTAATTAATATTGCTCTGATCATCCTCCATATTTCGCAATAAAAACAATAATAATAATAATAATTTGGAAAGTTTTTTTTTAATCGCGATAAGGGTCATTTGACATGACAAGTCCCTCAGCGGTCGTTAGAGGACAAAGCGCAGGAATACATGTAGAAATGAGGCGAACAAAGCGGTTGATGCGAGGCTTCCTTGTGTTGTTGTTTCATACTGCTGCGTTTACTTGCGCTTTTCTCATGGAAATGAATCCTCCAGACTTGAGAATTGAATTGACACACGTGTGCAGCGACCCGCTGACTTCTAATCTCATCTTCAAACAAACCTGCCTCTAATAATCCTCGGGTGTTCAGGAGAGTTGTCGGCTGTTTCTGAGGTGGTGTCCAGCGCTCGTGACGTTTGTACGTTTGATTTACGAGCGTGCGGGAGAAAGTGTCGGAACACGATCGTCGTTGTGATTGTGATGTTAAAGAGAGCTGGAGGTGTTCGGACCTGTTCTCCGCATAGTTTGACTGAACTCACCGAGCTGGTGAAGATGTGGATTTACCGGCGAAAACGCTTCAACTTGAACATATGCGCAGCTTCAAGACGCGAGATTTGAAGTGCGTTTCGTTTAGTATATGGACTTTAAATGCGCATGCGCACCTGAGCGGGACAGAAACTTAAAAACTTTTTTTAAAAAGACAAAAAAGTGATAAAAGTTGAAAGAAGGCTTTCTTGCTGCGCTTCTGCTGGAGGAGGCGGCATCAGAGGGGGAAGGGGTCTCTGCAGCAGCAGCAGGAGGAGGGGTGGGGTGGGGTGGGGGGGTCGTCCTGGGAGGGTCGCCCTTAAAAGGCACCCAGCCCAGCAGCCACTCACTCAGTCTCCCTCTGCCTGTGAAGAGCAGCAGCTCCTGTGAGTCACGCAACCTTGAAGGATTGTACGGTCAGCATGGAGACCACCACTGGGGAATATGTCGACAACTACGAGTACTACGATGACAACGAGACGGCCTGCGACTACTCGGAGTGGGAGCCCTCCTACTCCCTCATCCCCGTCCTCTACATGCTCATCTTCATCCTGGGCTTGTCGGGGAACGGCGTGGTCATCTTCACCGTCTGGAGGTCCAAGTCCAAGCGCCGGGCCGCCGACGTCTACATCGGCAACCTGGCCCTGGCCGACCTGACCTTCGTGGTCACGCTGCCCCTCTGGGCTGTCTACACCGGCCTGGGCTACCACTGGCCCTTCGGAGTGGCCCTGTGCAAGGTCAGCAGCTACGTGGTTCTGGTCAACATGTACGCCAGCGTCTTCTGCCTCACCTGCTTGAGCTTCGACCGCTACCTGGCCATCGTGCACTCCCTGTCCAGTAGCAGGCTGAGGTCGCGGGGGACCATGCTGGCCTCGCTCGGCGCCATATGGCTGCTGTCTTGCGTGCTGGCGGTGCCCACCCTCCTGTTCCGGACCACCGTCAATGACCACAACAGCAACAAAACCACGTGCGCCATGGACTTCAGCCTGGTGACCCTGAACCAGCGGCACGAGTACCTGTGGATCGCCGGCCTCAGCCTGTCCTCCTCCGCGCTGGGCTTCCTCCTGCCCTTCCTGGCCATGACCATCTTCTACTGCTTCATCGGCTGCACCGTCACGCGCCACTTCAACAACCTGCGCAAAGAGGACCAGAAGAAGAAGAGGCTGCTGAAGATCATCACCACCCTGGTGGTGGTGTTCGCCATCTGCTGGACGCCCTTCCATGTGCTGAAGAGCATGGACGCTCTGACCTACCTGAACCTGGCGCCCAGCTCCTGCGGCTTCCTGCGCTTCCTGCTGCTGGCTCACCCCTACGCCACCTGCCTGGCCTACGTCAACTCCTGCCTCAACCCCTTCCTCTACGCCTTCTTCGACCTGCGCTTCCGATCTCAGTGCCTGTGCCTGCTCAACCTGAAGAAAGCCATGCATGGCCAGATGAGCTCCATGTCCTCCACGCTGAGCGCCCAGACGCAGAAGTCAGAGGTCCAGTCTCTGGCCACCAAGGTGTAGGCCCGGACCCCAGAGTCAGGCCGCTGGACAGTCCTGGCTGCGAGAGGAGGATCCATGAACTATGGTGGATTTTGGGAGCTGGAGTCAGCGGGCTGAACTCCATCACCAGTGTGGTCCACAAACTTCTCAGAGGAGACAGCTCTATTTTTGTTTGCTGAACTTTAAAAGAAGACTTTGTTTGAGTCTTCAAGGACGCTTCACTTGAATCCTAAAGTGACCTACACAAATCTATTTTTACTGTAGTGTCTCTCTCTTTGCTCACGCTGCGCTCTGTGTTCTGAAATCTTGAGGAGATGATGATGATGGGACGGAAACCTGTTTACACTGGACCAACCGCAAGAGAAGCTGGACAGAATCCTCATCAGAACTCTTTTATTGTGGAAGCACTTGTTAATAAACGCGAGCAGGAACATCCAGCAGAGCAGTTGTTGTTGTTGTTGTTTGCTGAGGTGGTCCCCGGCTGCTGGGGGGGAGGGGGGCGGGCCAGAGGAGAAAAGGTGTTGCAGCTTAATTATATAGTTTGTGGAGAGGAGACTGGGGGGCAGACAGGCAGATGGCAGTTGACAAATGTTGTTGTGGAGCTGCAGTGGGCGGGTGTGGAGGGTTTCACTGGCGGAGGGGGGGGGCTTCAAGAATGTTATATTTTGATGTATATGTTCTATTTTTGACATTAATGTAACTAACTGTGACTTCATTAAAGACCTGATCTATGAATTATGGACCTGTGTGTGAGGTGTTTTGTCAGTCGGAGAGAAAGTTTTAGTTTCGCGGGAGTTTTGCGACGCCCGCCTGTTATTTCAGCGATCAGTATCTCCAGAGGTCCGATGCTTTGTTATGAATGCCTTTGCACCTCCTCACTAATAGATCTCTAATCTCTATTGATTCACAGTCAGTATCCAGACTCTAACCAGATTATGCGAGGTCTCCACATGTGGATTGGAGTTGCCACTTGAGTCATCGCTGGTACTTTAACTGCTCAAGGAAAGGGATTCCGGTATTTGCAGGAACCGATACAGCGGGAGAAAACACTGTTTATAATGGTAGTTAAATAACTGAACTAAGACTATTAAAATATCTAACATTCACGGAGCCTGATGTATTTATGTAGTTCTTTAAGTGATGTGTTTCAAGCTGTTTACAGACTGGACATGTACGAGTCATTTGGCAGTTGTTTTATCACAACATAGCTGGCTTTGTTTATTTTCCACTGTCTCAAGCTTGATCCTGACCATATAAGAAATTTCACTGAAACAACATGGCTTCAACTGCTGTAGTACATTATGGGACTCAAGGTGTCGCTAATTTTATTATTATTATTATTATTATTAATAATAATAATAATCATAATCATAATAATAAATAAATAATAATAATTTTGGCCAGTTAAATGTAGGGAAAGTCACTTCCGACGTGCTGGATTCAAACCTTTCTTCATGACTTCAGTTACGTCACATGACAGCTTAAATAGCTGGGCAACTACTGTGCAGGCAAGTTTTGCATAGGCAACACTGAAGGACTTGAAGTCATGTTGTTTGTAAGCAACAATTCCCACCTTCATTATCGCTGTTCTGGCGGCAGTCTCGTCCTAATGGTTCTTTAATTTGACATAATGTTGCTGAGCATCATATAGTCAGGACATTGAAGAGGTGGAAGTGGGACTTTTGGTCTCTGGCAGAGGTCCAGCAGTTGAACAAGTCCACATCTGTCTGTGGTGACAAAAGAGGGCAGTTAGAGCGGCTGAAGAGGAGCGGACCACGTCTCAGCCTGCAGATGCGAGGAAGGAAACAGACGCTTCAACTGAATAAAATTGAAAAAAAAGGTGGCGCGTCTTTCCCAGTTTTCAGTGTCTTAGGGTCCAGTTCATGAGTGAGGGCAGATCTTCATGAAAACATTTGTTGCGATGCCTTGTCCATGTCATGTAACAGGGAATCAATATATTCACCTCCACTTAAAACATGTGACCAAATGTCCTTAATTTAAACATCCTTTGGTCTGTTGGTGTGACGCCTCAAACTTAAACCTTCAGGTGGACGAAACTTTGTCTACACTTTCTGGAATTAAGTGGCAATATAGATATATTTAACTCAATTTCGACAGTCACTGACTGATAGAACTAGACCTTTATTTATAGAGAAGATTATTTCAGGAAAATGAAAAGAACAATCTAAATAGTCTTCCCGCTGGTGTTTACAAAACAGTGGAGTAGGAGTAAGAGATCATGTGACATGCTGCAAAATTTCAGTGACTATGACAAGTTGTTGAAATATGTGACGTGACTGTGAAGGTCACAATTTGAGATCAAACATTTAAGGGTGGATTTATGAGTCTAGTTGAGACCCAGAACCAAAAACGGCGAGCGAAATATAAATCACCAGCTCCCTGACACCAACACGGGCTTGACTGTAGAACTGCAGAGGCCGAGTCGGTTCATTCATGCGAGCAGGACCGGCCGGACTTGATGTTGTGACTGGGATGAGCAGCTTGTCTCATGCCATTAGCCGACAAGTTCAATTTGGGATAAGTCACCCAGAACAGCAGCTGACCAAAGCACGGGGGGACACAGGGGAAACGGCCGGCATGGAAAAACAACAGTTGTGGCCCCAGAGAGCCCGTAAAGGCTGTGTGTGGCCCTGTAGCGTGTGTGGACGGCCCTTAATTGTTTTCAAGGGGAAGCAAAACACGTCGCTGGAAATACGGAACTGATGTGCTCCACGAGCCAAGCTGCTTCTGACAGCCTCTTAAGGAAGCAACGTATATAACACACTCTATTTGCAGCTGCTCATAAACTAGCTTTTATTCTCTCCCTCTCATGGAGGCTTCACCGGAGAGGAGAGCGGTAAATAAACCCGCAGAACAGTAGTGAGTCATTTATAAATAAGAAACAGGTGGAGTCCATTTCTCTGCAAGGACCTGTTTCATCTGCTTTGGTAATGGTACAGTAGCCGAGCGACGGAGTGTCGATGCGCGGCACGTCGTGGTTTATTTTCCTAGCAGTGAAGACGCGTGTTGCCCAGATGTGTTGTATAAGGCAGCACCAGGGCTCATTGTCAAGTCCGTCCTCAGCTGTGGAGGCAGTTGGTAGTGTTTGATCCAGCTATTTTCTCTATAACTAAAACCATTATAACTAGAAAAGAGAGTGGAAATCCTGTCATCAACGTCAGACATCCCATCGATAGCAGCGCGCTTCCATGCCGCGAGATTACGGCAGTAAACAAATATGCCGACCACGATGGCCAAAATACGGTTGCGGAAGGTTAGAGAATCTTTTGATATTCGGCGGAATTACCGGACAGAAATACAATTTAATGTAAACCAGTTAGTTGACACTACGAGTTAGACATTATACAGGCACTAACAATACATTTAGGGCGTCCTGTTGAGGAAACAACGCGTCCATTTTTTCATGTTTTGCAGTTTAGACGGCGTCTAGTTAAAAGCCTGGCGGAAATCCTGAAGTTTCCGTCCAACTCCGTCCATAACTGTACAAGTTACTTTGACCACATAAAAACAACAAAAATGCAACCTGCTTGGTGGAGGTATTAAAAAGGAGGGCGCTACAGGGTGAAGGGTATGGACACACTGTCGCTAACTCGCTAGTCAGCTAGCTCTTGTAAAAAAAAAAAAAGGGTTCCGTTACCAACTTCTGTCAAATGATTTGATTTCCAAATCAATAAAAACCAATAAACAAGGAATAGCCCCGCGCAGGACCCAACCAGAGCGAGCGCTGAGGTATGTCCCTCCCACTCATCCGCACAGGTGCCGTCAGTGTTGTTGCAAGCCGACACGCCCAACTGAGACCTCAGAGCACTTTTGCCAAAACACAACTGCTCAGATCTCACTGATGCTGCCTCCCACCCAGGCAGCGACAAATGTGTGTCAGTGTGTGTGTGTGTGTTTATGTCTGTGTGTGTTCATGTACACATTGAAACAGAGATCTGACGCATTCCACAGCCTGTCAACACGACGTGGACTTTCTCTGTGGCGTTTAGTCCACCTGTTCCTCTCTCTACAGCTCCAACAAAGAGTACTTGTTTACCCGTTTGTGTCGCTCCAGTTTAGCGGTAAACTATTCCTACACTCCATTAGTAACCTGAGGAGTCGGGTGGGGGCAGAAGCGTGTTGGGGAGGGTTCTGTCATGCTCCCCCAAACCCCCGTAAGATCAAAAGAACTCTTAGGTGTCCCTCGTTCTGCCTGCTACCTGTGAATCTACAGCAAACTGATACGTGAGGGTGGGGGTGCAGCTACATTTGGTCCAGTGTGTGAGAGTGCTTATACAGCCATCCTTGCGGGGACTAACGGGTGGAACATGTACTTGTGGGGACATTTTTTTTAAAGCCTCAATTTGAGGATGAAAACGTCAAAATAACCAAGTCATTACACTTGGATTTCAGTTGGGTTCAGAGTCATGAATAAGGTCAGCTATAAGTTTTGGGTGGTTGGGTTTAGAGGAAAGGGTTATGGCAATGGAGGTCCCCACAGAGATGGTGTGAGAAACTTGTGCGAGTGTGTGTACCTGGTTATCCTTTTTTGTGAGGACCATTTGGCCGAACCCCACAAACCCAAACATCAATTTGAGGAATAAGACTTCAAAGTAACCGGACCATTCTAATATAATAACAATAGGGTCTTATGAATTCAAAATGATATGAATGACAAGAATAATTTAGCTTCTGAAGAACACGAGGAGAACATTACAAAACATCAATTTAAATAAATATAAAAGTACATTAGGGAATTCACTGAACTATACTGGCTGTCAAGTCTCTGAGCAGAAGGATGAAAAGCCCGACAGCATCTCCCTTCCATCCATCAGTTGTTAAAATGCTCTTGCTACAGAATAAAAATTCCTCCAGAGAGTAATAAAAAAAAGGTCCTTCGAAGTGGCCCGTGGGCAACTGCTACAGTCCCAAATCTCTACAGCCACCTTGGTGTATTTTAAGTGGAGAAGTCATAGGACATGATGTCAGCACTCCCTGCCCCCTGCGTATGTCCAGACTGTAACATAAGCAGCAATAATATTTCATCTGCTGTTGATGTTCCCACTGCTCCTTGTGAACTGAGCATGCTCAGTTGGTGACACTATTTGAAGTCAAGCGTTATCAAGCAGACTTAGTTGCAAAAATGATGATGTCAAACTGAGAGGTGATGGAAATGTGACTGTTTACAGGCGGAGGCATTAGTGGGCAGCAGGGCAGTGAGGGATTGACAGCTTTGAAAGGGGAAACTCGGGCCAGGATTAGGGATCTCGGTGTACTGTTAATAACAAAGAGTCTGAGTCGGAGTTTGAGCAGTCTAGACAGTCCAGGCTCTGATCCGGGCAAACAAGTTTGGATCCACCTTGGGTTTAAATCAGAGCTCCTTTTTTTGTTCTTTCTCTTTTAGTCAGCATCAACACTTCAGCAGTAAATATAGCATGCTCTTGTTTGAAGACTAGAATTTTCTTCTTTTCATTGGCCATTTTTGTGTGTTTTTCTTGTTCATCAAAATACATTGGAGGAATATTGAAAATATATTTTGAACGTTTTTATCTTGAATGTCTGGTCCTTGTTGTAATTATATATTTTGCATATTTTTCCATCATGTTTTGTAGTCATTGCTGTCTTTCTTGTGATGATGGGCCAAAACCGGTACAGTTTCCGATATGGCCCTTGAGGAAATTTAACTGCCCACCTCTGGTTTAAATTCTACACCGATTTTGGAGTTAACTTGTGAAAGTCATGCACATGTTGCAATATTTTAAAATATATTTAAAAAATATATCCGCAAAAATGTAATCTGAAAAAAAGTTCACGTTCGTTCATATAAATAAATAAATGAAAAGTAATTTATTTATTTAAATTTATTTAAAATTTTAATATTTTTGTCCAAAAAAACTCCCTAATAAAAATGATCTATACACAAACCTAATCACACATTTCTCCCCAGTTATCCTTTCAAACAAGAATATCTCAGCCTTTGAACTTTCTTGTCTGCAGGGAATCACATTCTCTTATAGAGCGAATCTTACATGTGCTGCTTGTTTTCCATGCTAATCTGATGTTTCTAAGATGTGAGGTTTGGGGGTACGTGTATTTTCCATCATCATGCCTAAGCTGTTGCTCAGCAAAGCGAAAAAAGCTGGACTCATTTTCAGCAACATTAACTTCACATCTCTGTGAAATCTGCAGAGAGAAACTTATCGATATTCTCCCAGCAGTATCACATGTCTGATCATGCCTTGTGCATGTGTGTGTGTGTCTCCAATACACACGCTTAATTGCTACGTCTGCCGGACGAAAAGTGCCCAAATCAGCAGGCTGTTGACCAGAACCTTGAGAACGACGACGAAGAAAAGCGTAGCATTTACATGAGACCAGAGTTGCAACGGCCACATCTACGAGGAAATGTTTTTCAACAGCTGAGTGCCCCCCCCCTGTCTTCCCCCTCTCCAGCCCCCATTGTCATGCCGGGCCCCTCCACCCAAGCGGAATTAAGTCGGTACTGTAAACTGTACTGTAAAGGTCAAGGTCAATCCGCCGCCATACGCCCAGCATATGTGCAGGTTGATGCAGGTTAATGTTGCTGCTGCACGTTGGGCTCAGCGCTGCATGGTAATGAACCCCGCTGCTGGAGCTGATGCTCTATATCATTAGGCGAGAGACGCCGCTTCCGAACACGACATGGTTTGGCCAGACCTGAATGTGCCGGGCTGGCGTCCCCTCCGGATACGGTTGCTCAGGGCTCGCAGTCCCTCCCAGACACAAAGCTCCTCTTCACCCGCTTCTCTATCCCGTCCATTGTGAGCTGCTGCCTCTGGGCTGTCGTGGCTTCATCAGGCCTTAATGTGCCTCCTGTCACCACTGTGCCAGTGCCAGTTCAGCTGCTGGACACTCAGGTGTCCCCGCAGAAACACCCGAGGTAAACATTCACAAGAGGCTCACCAAACTGATTCTAACGGCAAAGTAGGACCAGCAGTTTGGACGTGCTCCCTGTGGGTTTTACTTTGAGCACAGACGCGCTCCTAACTTCCAAAACATACATTCAGTTTCCATGGCAACTTGAGCATGTCCACATTTGTGAATGTGTGTGTGAGTGACTGTCTGGTTCTGTGTGACATGTAATGAACTGTCCAGAGTCATCTGATACACTCGCTCCTGCACGAATACTGTATCAATGTATTCTGCTCTTTTCACCATCTTTCATGTTGTCTTACGTTGATTTGTTATTGTGGAATGTTCCTCACATGGAACCTTCCAGATTGGGCCTCGTCCTGGTGGCTACAGGGGGCGCTATTCTGGGGTCACCTGATCTGTGATCTTGGAGCACCAATCTAGTCACCAGTGTGGGCGGTCCTGCCGTAGGACTGGTTCCGTAGCTGCTCAACTGAAGAGAGTCTCAACCCATTTCCTAAGCTTGGTGTCTCACATATATCTGAAGGTTGAATAACAACGAACGCACATCTTTTTTTTCCAACTCTAACGCCTTTTAAACGTGTGGAATATTCTACATAAATAAAGAGTGATGGGATGAGTGACATCTTTTGACTTTTAACCACAAATAAAGAGCAAACAAACACAGTGGGAAACAGAGCAGAGCAAACTTGAAGAAAAAAGTGTAGAGTGTAAAACTGTAGCTGTTCAAACTTGAACCATTTACGCCGAATTCAACACACATACGTTGCTTAATTACCTTTGCATAGGCTCGTAGTCTGCAGTGAGGATGAACTCGCTCGACGGGGAATGGCCGATGTCCGGCTGCCACCTTCTGGTCATGTTGAGGAACTAACATAAAGAATTGAGTTGCAACAAGAACAGTTCTTATTCTTAAGAAACTTACTTGCGTAACGTATTGAAGGGTTTTAAGCATCCAATAGTGGTCCGTGCTGCATGCGCGTCCATGGTTGGAATCCAGATTGTGCTTATGCTTCATGCTTCCTAAAATACATTATTATTATTATTACACAATAAAGAAAACAAGAAGAAGAGAGACACAAAGTACTCGGTTCAAGCATTTTAATTTTCTTGAAAAAAGATTTCGCGACAAAAAGACATTTAAGTTATATGTTTTATTTAATTTGGGACAAATAAATAATAAATAAAGAATAAATACATTTAATTTAATTACAAAACAACCCTTCCGTCCCCATCATAAATGAGCATGAGGATTAAAATCACTCCAAACATGACGTTCACATTAATATGAAGAGGTAATTTCATTTTTCGTTTCGCCTCACTGGATGATGACAACAGGAGGCTGTGAGCTGCTCAGTTTGAAGTCACTTGGCTGGTTTTGCCTTGACCCATTTCTTGCGAGGCTGCAGCGGAGGGGCGACCGGTGGGAGAGGCCTGGAGCTCTGATGACACTTGCACACGTCCCTCATCAGAACCTGAGACCCCTTCGAGTTGGTCACAGTCTGGGATCTGGCTCGAGGGCCGGCTGCGACAGGGGCAGAGCTCTTGGAGAAGGTGGTGGTCATGGTTCGGGTCAGCACTCTCTCCTTCTTGGAGCGTACAGAAGTAGCAGGTTTCTCGTTGCTCTCCGGCTGGTTTGGCCTCTGAAGCTTGGCCTCCAGGTCCCTGAGGCTTCCATCTGTGTAGGCCTGCATCTCTCTCCGAAGCTCCGTCATCTTCTCCTCAAACTCAGCTCTCAGAGCCTTTTGAGCCTCGTCCAGTTTCTTGTCCAGATTGTCATAGATCACATCCTCCTTCGGGTCGCTCTCCTCCGATTGACCGTTCAGCTCACTCTGCCTGTCTTTAACCTGCTTCACCAGCTCCAGGATACTGCTCTTGGGGGTCCCTGCTTGGGATCTGATCTGCTTACGTACCTGCTGGAACAGAGACTGCATCTTCACCAGCACCTCCTTATCTGCCTCTTCATCGTTCCCACCTTCGTCTGTGGTCGACTGCTGATCCACTCCTGCATCCTCCACGACTTGATATTTGACGCTCATCTGATGGTCGGAGTCTGTGGACGCTTCACCCATTGTCTTCCCGTCTTGTGACTGCTGGTTTGCTTTCTTCTGCTGCTCTGAGAGGAGGAGTAGGAGGAGGTCTCCAGGGACGAGGAGCACCAGGGACTTCAGGAACACTCCAGAGTTTAAACCGAAACAACACACCCATCCCAGAGTCTAATCCGAAGACTGTGAGAAATCAGATGAGAAGATGGATCTGGGACTGAGCTCAGAACATCTAAACCTGCAGCCAAACATGATGACATGTGGGCCCACATAACATGTAAGAGAGTCTCCCTGACAACACCAAGAGACACAGCCAGAAAACAGACGTCCTCAGGGACAACGCTGCAGGAAACACCAGGGGCTTTTTCACCGCGTCATTAGAGGACGGAGCGCTGCATCGCTGTAACTCAACACTGCTCACAACAAACCACAGAAAAACACTCTCCCTCCCGTCCCTTTAGCAGCTCTAAAGACAAGACTTCTCACATTTTTTTCCACTAATTCGAGCTGTATTTTACTGAATTCCTCTTGTAGCTATCATCAAATTAAGACGGTAAGATGGAGAAAAATACTTTTTAAAAGCAAAAATATCAGCAAACTGGATGTTAGACAACAATAAAACAGGACAGTTTAAGATAATAAAATCATGTCTTAATGTCACAAGTGAAAAATGTAATCATTCCAATCAATTCAATTTTTTTAACGTATCAGATCTTTTAACCAACTGTAGATTAAGCTGTAGATATTAAGCGATTTATTTATTCACCACATTTTTTGTTTGTTTTTATGACCACAAAACAAGCATACAATTTGAAAATTGAACTATTTTAGATGAGGATATTATACTAATAAATTCTGACTTTGATCTCATTAGATTTGTATTTAAATAAAAACCAGTTAAACCTTGAAACACAAGCACAACATAACACAAAACATTGAGCAAAAAGCATCAGTTCTTTTTAAGTCTTAAATGGTCAGGCAGACTGTCCTGCAGCCAAGGCAGCCTGACGGACACTCATGACTAGAAAGGACAGTTGTTTAGAAGCTGGCGAAGCAGAGGACTCACTCTGGTATAATGGGTGATTGCTACAGCAGAGTACAGGATGGTTATGATGGATGAACTTCAGATTCTGACTGACATTCTTTCATTTTGTGAGGTGCTATCTCGACTTAATCTCATCATTGGGGGTCTCATGAATGGCTGTGTCTATAGGCGCCCTCAGGGTGAGTGTTTAACTACACGACAAGCTACACAGCTAAACGTAACTTCTCTCTTTAATGTTTGTTTCTTGTTTGATCTCTTTAGGTATTTCACAGTGGATAAAGGCTTAGCCAATCAGAGTCCAGACTGAGCGAGCCTCCTCTTGTTGCCTTAAACACAAACATATGGTCCTTTCCAGCTTCCAAAAAGTGTTCATGATTCATGAATGTTCATCATTCTGAATCTGCACTCATGAACTGTTTGGTCAGTCAGATTTAAATAATTTCGGAGATGAGGACTTTGTATTGATCATTTTCTTATCAGTTTCCAAGATGATTTCATCTTCACATGATCCTTGTATAACAAAAAAGGGGCTGTATCACACAGCACGGCCTCCTCCCCTCAACTCACCCTCACGTCATCGGTGGGCCCGGGTTTAAAAGTTTCACTGCAGTTACTGACCCACGCAGCAGCACGAGAGAGCAAGATGGTGAGTGAACTCAACCTCAGCATATTTAACCGACTATTTTAAATCGAAGCTGAAACTCATATTCACGCATTCATCCGACAGACGACTTACACCGACAAAGGCGAGAAGGTAGGACCCAAACTCACCTGACGGAAAGTACAAAGTAGAGTTTAAAACATGTCATTGAAACTATGAACATTCATGTCTCATCTCCAGCATGAGCAGGGAAAATTCCTCTGCTTCGACCACCTGACCTTCTGGGTTGGAAATGCAAAGCAGGTAAGTTATTTTTCTGTCGCCTCATTTCAGATGATGGACAGATGAAATGCTGAGGGAGACGATTGGCCCTCCAGAGGGGTGGAGGTTCACAAATGTTGTCCAGATATATGAAGTTGTAATTCTCCACTGACCAATCGTCACCAGCAGAGGACGCTGTTACTCGGATTTTTCAATCCGTAATCGATACTACTGTTCTATACTGTACTTCCACCAGGCTGCCTCCTATTACTGTAACAAGATGGGATTCGAACCTGTGGCATACAAGGGTTTGGAGACAGGATGTCGTGATGTTGTGTCTCATGTGGTGAAGCAAGGAAAGGTAATAAAAATGTCATTGAACAGTGGAAATAAATCCATATTGTCAGTATGAGCTATTATTGGTCTTAATAACTATTACAGCTACGAGTGAAGACATTTTAGTTTAAATAAGTCAGATGTTTTATTTTATTTCAACAGATCATGTATGTTTTTTCGTCTGCCCTGAACCCTGGAAACAAAGGTACACAAGCTACTTTTTTTCTAATAAAAACACATGTACTTCACAAGCTGCTTTGTGTTCATAATATATGATTTCAAGTAAGAAGAATTAAAGGCTTTCAATCTTTTTTTTAATGAATCATATATATATAGCCCTATTTTTGTTTTCAAACATTATCTCATCAACTTCGATGTCAAGTCAAAAAACTGAATCTTGATTATTATTTTGGTTGTCGTGCTTCAGTAGTTTCCTACCATTTTAACATCGCACCTTCTGAAATTTAGGTTAGAAAGAGGCTATTTTTTTTCACTGTGCTAATGGTTGTGTCTTCCAGAGATGGGGGACCATCTAGTCAAGCATGGTGACGGAGTGAAAGATATTGCATTTACAGTGGAGAACTGTGACTTTCTGGTGGAGGTAAGCATTCAACATGTTTTTCACGCACCGCTTGAAGGCCAATGTTTGCCATTCTACATTCTCAGAAAGCTCGTGAGCGAGGTGCAACCATCATAAAAGAGCCTTTCACTCTGGAGGACAAGTTTGGTAAAGTCAGGCTGGCTGTTCTTCAGACGGTAAGAGACTCCATATAGTCACATGTAGGGGACATGAAACAGTGTAAATGTGTGTTCCTGCGACAGTACGGTGACACAACTCACACGCTTGTGGAGAGGAACGGCTACAGAGGACTCTTTCTACCAGGCTTCAGTCCACCTCTGTTCCAGGACCCTCTTCTGGCTAAACTGTGAGTGTTACCCAGCAGTCCTCTTCCAAGACTGAACCACTAAGCTCCACATCATAACTTCTCCCTGCAGACCTAGTGGCAAGCTGGACTTCATCGATCACGTGGTAGGGAACCAGCCGGACGATGAGATGGTTCCAGTGGTGGAATGGTAAGAGAACATCAATTATAATGGAATTACGACAGGAGCTGACCGGGGCCTCGGGGTGCCAGATTCTTGTGTAACTCACTTCAGTCAGGACATGAAAAGCAGCATGACTTTGCAATTTTTTGGCCCTGTTTTTTTCCACATCTGGATCTTGTTTGCGTGAAGAGGCAGCCCACCAAATGAGGCAAATGATTGGTTGATCCTGGACTTTGGTATCATGTGACTATACTGGCACTGTATAGAATAGTCAGACTGGTATAGTGGAATAACGCGACTAACTCATGATCTCTCAACACAAACTGTGAATATGAGGCTAAGACAACACACGTAAAAAGAGGAGCTCATCACTCACGGTGTCCAGGTATCGGCAGAACCTCCTCTTTCACCGCTTCTGGTCGGTGGATGACAAGCAGCTTCAGACCGAGTTCAGCGCCCTGCGCTCCATCGTGGTGGCAAACTACGAGGAGACTGTGAAGATGCCCATCAACGAGCCTGCCATGGGGAAAAGAAAATCCCAAATCCAGGTGTGAAAAGTCAAAGTTGATGAAGCATCCTGGAGTCTGTGTGATAATCTTCTACCTGTGCAGGAGTATGTGGAGTACTACGGAGGGGCCGGAGTGCAACACATCGCCATGAACACCTCAGACATCATCGCAGCAGTCCGTATTGAGAAATGAATATTCAAGAGACAAACGTAATTCAAACTGCATCAAACGTAATTCTATCCTTCATGTATCAGATTCGCAACCTGAAGGAACGTGGAATGGAGTTCATGTCTGTGCCGGACACCTACTACCAGCAGCTCAGGGAGACGTTGAAGCACTCAAGTGTTAAAATCCAAGAAGACCTGGACGTCCTGCAGGTCAGGGGTTTAAGACAAACACCTTCAGTGATTCAGTACGCTTCAACATTTATCTGATACTCACTTGCAGGAGCTGAAGATCCTGGTGGACTATGATGACAATGGCTACCTGCTCCAGATCTTCACCAAGCCGGTTCAGGACCGACCCACCGTGTTCTTGGAGGTCATCCAGAGACATAATCACCAGGTAAGGGCAGATCAAACTGCTAGTCATTCATACTCTTCTTGATACACAGACTCTATCCTCAGGGCTTTGGCGCAGGGAACTTCAAGTCTCTCTTCGAAGCCATCGAGGCGGATCAGAACGCCAGAGGAAATCTCACTATCTTGACATCGAACGGAGTGTCCGAGAACATGTGATCTCATTTAATAAAAGCTTCCAGTATGCATTTTGTGCTGTGTCCATACTGTTAGGTTTAGAATCAAGCTGAGTTTATTCTTTTAGTATAAGTATGAACCTTAAAATAGAAGCTGCACATGTATAATTTTTGTCTTAAATGACTTAAATATTACACATTTACTTTTCCCCAACCAAGTGGAGATATATAGACAAATAACTATAGACATATATATATATATATATATATATATATATATATATATATACATACATTTAAAAAAGCATCATAAATAAGCAAATATATTTTTAAATAAATATACAATTCTGTAATAAT
This sequence comes from Synchiropus splendidus, assembly GCF_027744825.2. Classification (NCBI taxonomy): domain Eukaryota; kingdom Metazoa; phylum Chordata; class Actinopteri; order Syngnathiformes; family Callionymidae; genus Synchiropus; species Synchiropus splendidus. Next base: position 20,147,026 of record NC_071340.1, read on the forward strand.
AATTTATTTAATCATTTATTTATTTATATATATTTTCATGTTACTCATTTTACTCATTCATTCATATTTATTTTTTTGATTTATTTATTTCAGCACTTATAAATCATTTATTTATTTATTATTACGTCTTTTTTACCATTCTCATAGTTATCATGCAACCTTCACATCTTCAACGCAAATGTCAAAATGAACCTCAAACGTAACGCCATGTTTTCTATATATTACCGCCCATCTACATTAAAAAAAAACTGAGGAGCAACAATATCATAACTCACTATCCATTCTGGCAACGACACTGCCCTGGCGCAGCATCAGCTGGATCTCATGCTGCTGTGGCTAATTGATCACCACAGCCTGTGCACCAGCTTCTCTCCTGTTGACCTCCAGCGTTGTTCCAGATTCTTGCTGTCCCATTACGCCGTCTTATTTCTGTCTGTGTGACCGACCTGGTATTGTGTGAATTCTTGACTTGCCTTCTTGGTGGTACACTTGTAACCTGAGGAAACTAATTTGTTATGACACAAAACTAAGTGTCCGCATTATATGGTTTGTCTCATTTAATCGGAAAAGTACAATTCACAACTTACTTGATTCAAGTAAAAGTCATTGGAAGTTCTCCAAAATGAAAACGTAGCTTTTGACAGGAAACTGAATAGAGATTTAAACTAGGTAGTTTGTGGTGTGCTGTATATTCCCCTAAAACAAAGCAGGTTTAACTGCTATGTGTAGTAGAAAGAGGTAGCTGAGGAACATTTGTAAGAACATTGATTAAGTGCCCTAAAATCATTCAAACACAATTGACACAACTAGAAGTCTTATATTTCATCCTGGAGACGGTGTCAGATGACTACCTCACCGTCACATGATTCCTAATGAGTTCAGACTTACATTATTGAAATGTTCCTAGGTTCCACACCTTGCTGAGAGAATCTGTACTTCAGTCCCTGAGTAGACTTCAAAAGAAAAGGCAGAATCTCCAGCGTGTCAGTTCAAGGAGCCGTGGCAGTTTTCTGCTCCACACAGACAGGGAATCTTCGTCTCCTCGATGGGAAACTTGTAGTCATATGTCAGCTCTTCGTTGATGTTGATTGGCTGTCGAGAGTAGATCACGATCTTCTTCTCCGACTCCACTGTGATGATCTTTGCATAGCAGTTAGGCTGAAATATAGTCACAAAATGATATTTTATGTGAAGTTCAAAAGGTTTTGCTTTGATCAGATGTGACTCACGTTGCAGCTGTGGTTGATAAATCTGGCTAAGTTCCCACATTTGGTCGCATCGATGATGGTGTCCTCATCGATCCGGAATAAATAGCTGCTTCCAATACCTTCCTCTTCATACCGCTGCTCCCTTACATCAGCCACAACCTAATAAAGGATATGCGTATTTCAAAAACACAGGCGAAGACTGGCAACTGGATCTGTAAGCGTTGAATCTGTCTTACCTGTCTGATAATTTGACCGACATACTCGATCACCATCTCGTCCGCAGCAATAGGCTCCATTGCAAACAGACCCCAGTCATGGATGTGACTACGGCTGAAACAAAGCCTCTTTTTTCGGTACTGGAGCAAAAGAAACGTCAGCTATAGACTTTATTAGTGTCGGTATTTTGTTAGGAGAAATAAAAATGTATATGTATGTATGTTTGGATGGATGGGTGGGTGGGAGGACAGACGGGTGGACGGACGGACAGACAGACAGACAGACAGATAGACAGATGTGGACTCACCTTAAGCTGATTGAATTTCACCAGATCGCTATCACAACTGAACGATGACAAAAGACGGCGCTGCTCACAACGAAAATCAGATTTAGACCGTAGTGATGCAGACTGGGCAGGAGCACACATTTCATCCTGAAAACAAAAATTTTCAGAATTTATCAAACAGATATTAGGCTTGGCATCTTACTACAAATATTTATTAATTTAATATCTATTACTACAAATATGAATAGACTTAAACAATAAAGAAAATGCTTTGATTGATTGCCACACACTAGCAGTCTTCAGCAGTTCTTATTTAAACAGATCAGGCTTATTTTCATCACACCTGAGAGCAGGAAGCTGTAACTTGAGCCATCATTTTGTCACTTTTGCTGATTCTGTAAAACCCTTCACTGCGGGCCGAGCCGGTCTTGTGTGTTTTCTGCCATGTTGTTGATGCGTCATGAGGTTTTGTGTCGGGTTTTGTCCGTGGGTTAAGAGTTAAGATTATGAAACCACTCGGAGCTTCATCACAATAAAACAATGGCTCATTTTCTAAAATAAAAAGGATATGAGGATGGGGGATCCAGTGAGTGTGACTCAACCAGCCACAGCCTCTGTTCCGCCGCAGCAGCCAGTCAAATTTGAATTGCAGAAGTCTGGTGTCCTCCTCATCCACACCCTCCTTCCACAGACTGTGAAGGATTCTGTTCTCTTCACTCAGTGAACGGCAAGAGAAGAGTGAGCCACCAGGTCTGTTCAGTTTGTCCCAACAACGACGCCGTCTCCAGTACCTCCTGAATCTCTTCTTCTTGTTCTTGGACATCAGGTTTTCTCCTACTAGAAGGCCAGGCACATTTTCAAGTCCCTGCAATGGTTTAGTCCTCTCAACACACCTCACCCACTCTCCCTCAGAACCCCCAAATGAGGAAGACTCCCCAATACTCCCACAACCTATGTGTGTCTTCCTCCTGTGAATGATGGCTCTTCGCGGTAGAATAACATCCCGTCCAGGAGTCTTTGGGGCATGGATATAGGGACTGACTCCCAGTGATGGATCGGCAAATGGGAATGCAACTTCACTGTAATCCAATTCAGCTCTTTCCCAGGGACAATATACCCACTCAGTTGTCTCCTCTCTGCCAGGTGTTTTGGGTCTTTCTTGGTATGAAAGTCTTCCCAGAGATTCAGGGGGACCCAAACATTGGTCCCTTGATGGTGAAGGAGAAAGTACTTCATCAGAATTACTTCCTAGTTCAGCCAAAATCCCTCTTCCTGGAGTCTGTGGTCGTTCCACCTCTGGGGATGTTGTTTTACTTTTAGTAGTCACATCTGGATCACTGTCCACAAAACTCCCAGTCGGAGTTAAGGGTCTTAGGTGGTCATTGTCCTCCTCGGATTCCAAAACCCACCAGTGGTTCTCCATTTCAAGATCAAGATCCTCTACAACTGAGGGACATTGGAAGAAAAAGCCAGTCTCGTTACAGTTTTTCTTTTTAAGTGACATACACATGAGTTAGAGAATCACCTGTTGGTTCGGTTGGTGATGATCGATAAAGGCCTTCAGGTTGGTTGAGATGTTGGTCACCCGGTTCTTCGGTTACTACCATGTCATGCCGATACATGCCATGGATCTCATCTGGTAATGACCAGTCCTGCACTTTAAACACTTCCTGGGCACACGGAGTCGGGGGGGCAGTGGGTGTGGCAGGAGGCTCAAGGTCCATGGACTCTTCGTCTGATGAAATACCACAAAACTCTCTACTGGTGATGAGCTGGTCTTCTTCATCCTGACTGAGTCCAGACCCAGATGAGTCCTCAAAGTTGTCTGAGATGCAGTAGCTTGTGTTAGAGGAGTCGCTCTCTGGGGACGACTCTACAGTGATAACACAACAGTTCAGCACAATTTAAATTTGAAAGAGATTAAGTTTGCAGTTTTGCAGCTTACCACTCTCTGAGATTTCAGTTAGTGCTGCTGGCGAAACACCATTTTCCTGCTTTTTGTCTTCCTCTTTTTCTCCATCTCCACCATCACCAGGGTGTTCCTTGTTACACTGAAGAAAATAGATGCACACAACTGACTCCTGAAGCCAGATCCAACAAATCAGAGTCCCCAAAACATTTTGGTACAGCATGGTAAAACAATAGAGGATTCACTGTAAGTACTCACAGTACTCTCTTCAACGGCCAGTGTTTCAGCTCTCTCTAGTTTGCTTGATTCATCTTCTTCTTGCTGGGCATTACTTTCTTCACTTTGATCATCTTCATCACTTTCAAGCTCTAGCGGTCTCGCATGTCTGTGTTTCCGTCTCTCTATCGTCGGAGCAAGAGACTTGTCCATTTGTTCCCAATCTAATAAAAAAATATTATTTTGTTCACTTCACCTGAGCATTGATTAAAACTCAAAACCATATTCATTTTCAAACAAAAGTTGTAAACTTAGTAAAAAACAAACCAGAACTAAGTGTTTTGATGGGCTCTGGTGGCACAGGAGCTTCACGTTTTCCCTTTATCTATAAAAGTCAACATTTGTTGAGTCCTTTCTGCTAAATATCCGTAAGTTTGTTTTGAGAATGCAAGTATGTTTGTTTTTACCTTGAAAGAGGGAAGTGGAGGTTTATTGACTTGTGCATTGATGCGGTTCATAGGATTTATGAGCTGGTTCTTGTCTTCCACACTAGCTGGTTTACTCTTCAAAGAAGAAACCTAACAATACAGAAAACGAGAGACATGATTGATACTCATTGATACTGCACAGAATCTTTGCTTAGAATGGTAAACTTGCCTTGCGATGTCTCTTTTGAGATTCCCACCAGTCTTCAAACAGCTTAAACGCAAACCCCTCGATCATTCTGCGAGTAATGTCCTTCCTAATGACACACTTCAGTTCAACCATGATAGTATCAAACACCTGTTCAACTGTGATCTTGTGAAGGTTTTTCAAAGTTTGTACAGGAAAAGGTGAACGAGAGGTTGACACCATGGAAGATGGAGGCTGGGGTATGCATATAGGAGGAGGTGGAACACAGGTTGGAGGCCGTAGAGTTTCTTGTAGGTTTTTCCAACATGGAGGAGGAAAGGGAATTGCACCATTTGGCAAGGCAGGTGGTGCAGGAGGGAAAGAAGGGATGGGTACAGGTAACCGGGCAACTGGGAGGAGGGATGAAATAGCAGGTGCACCATCTGGATGGGGATTATGCATGTTGGAATTGAGAGGGTGAAATGGTGGCGGAGGAAGGACAGGGTAACTAGTCTGTGTGGCAGGCAAACTCATTGAGTGTTTGACATGCAACATGGCTTCATCTGAAAACATCTCTTCCTAAGAGAGAAAAGCAGAATACTGAATTAGTCACTAAAATACTTAATGGTTATAAAATCAAACATGTGTTTTCACCTTTGAGCTTGGTGTGAACTGATTTTCTTTTCCTTCAGAGGTAGGCTCACTATCTCTTCTGTCACTGGAAACATCAGCCTCATACACATTGAACTTTACTTGTAACTCGGGATTTCCATTGAGCAAAATTGAGTCTATGTCTTTGTGTGTCTCGTTTGACGCGCTGGTTGGGTGTGACAGTGTACTAGGAGGACAGCAAAGTGACTCTTGAGAGCACTCAGTAAATAACAAACTCTCTATGCGGGAGTCTAAACTCTGGGTTTCATCTCTAAAAGGAGGCTCAGCAAGCTCTCCCTGGCAGACGGGGGGAGACGGAGGATTTCTTTTAGGGTCACTTCTTAAATTAATGTCCAAAAATAAACTCTGTGTAGCAAGATGGCAGGTGGATTCTGCCTCGTGGGTTAATGATTGTAAGGAAGCTTCCGTTTTCTGAGGTGAAGATTGTCCTCTGTTCTGCCTCCGGCTGTAAGTAATGCATGAGGTCTGTTGTTGCCAGTGTTTAAAGACCAAGCTGACCTTGGAGACCTCACCAGTTCCCCTGTGACTCCTTGGCTGCTTCCGGAGCTCTCGCCTGAAAGATGTGTGAACACTGTAAGTGAAGGGCTCCCCCGTGAGGATTGGGGTGCTCTGAAGGCTGGAGTAGCAGGAGTCCTGAGAGAGTGGAGTCGCAGACAAACAGGGGGTGCGGGGGGTTCCTTGCGAATGTGGTGTAAGGCCAAAGCTGTGTGGCGTGTCCTGCCACATGCTGGAGTAGGCTGTGTCCAGTGAGAGAGGGGTGGTGATGCTTGCGGGGCTGCAGGCGCCACTTAGAGGTCGAAAAACTGCATTGCACTGAAACACAGCAGACTATCAATGATGCAACTCGGCTACAATGTAACTATGTGAAACAATAAATTACCTGAAGACTGTCCAATAGCTTCAGGAAACTTTGGTCGGAACATCCCGCGGGCAAAGTCTGTGGTGTATACACACCCTGCAGGAGCAGCTGGATGTAGCGGGATCTGTTGTCACCTGATAAACAATCGACAAATCTTTCATGTCATGGACATCATCCATTTAAATCCAGATGATACCTCATTTAAAATACTTATTATACACTTGCTTATAATTCTATTTGAGTATTTGTTGGAGTATGTTTGGAGCACAATCATTTAATGAGGGGGTAAAATGTGCTAGAAGCCAATGTGAGTGCTTTGTGTCCACAAATAAAAACCTGGTTGTCATTGTTTTAAGTGTGACGAAAATCAGAGCCTGATAAATACCACTGCAAGAAGCACAACAATAATATCATTTAGTTCAAAATGATGTAATTGAGAAGAACCTAGCGATAAAACTATTTTACCTTTGGGATCAATTTCAGCGTGAATAATGTTCCCCATCACAGAGGTCTGGTTCAGCTTCTCCACTGCTTCCTTAGCGGCTTTCACGCTGTCAAAAACCACCTTCCCAATTCCCAGATGCTTTTTGTTGTTCGGATTGTAAAAGATTTCCACTTGTTCCGTGTCTCCAAATTTTTTGCACATATCATTCAAGAACGCCTTGTTCACATTGTCGTTCAACCTGGAAAAGGTCACTTCTTTAGGAGGAACTGGTCCGACATACCATTCATCAATCTGGAAGGAAAAAAAAAATCAGTTATTTACTGTGGCCAGATGTAGTAGTAGTAGTAGTAGTAATAGCAGAGCATTGTAGTATAAAGTTGCATTAGCAGATAGATTAGTTTCAAATGAGATAGTGTCGGCAGTGGCATCTTAAGTGTTCTTATTACGTAGTATTAGTAGTAGCATTGGTGTCAAATATTAGTGTCATTCCTCGTTGGGAGTGACCAGGAAGGACATGAGTATGTCAGAGGTTGTGTAATAATACAGTGTAGTGCTTAAAATGACTAGTTCGTTTTGTTCACACAAATCTTTTTTCTTCATTGTTACTCCTTTGTAGTAGGTCTGGAGTGTTCTGCAGTTATATCTACCTTAAACTTTGGAATTACAAGGTCAGTCTTGTTGAATTTTCTCCACAAGCGGCAGATGCGAGGATCTTTCACTGACTCTACAGGGAGCAGGCCCAAGTCATCAACCTGCAGACAACAGTACGTGGCACATTGCTTCTTCGTCGTGCTCGGTGATAGATGTGCAACGTATATTGTGACATGTCTCACTGGTGTGTTAAAACGACGTCCATCATAGCGGTAGACTTTCTGCAGTCCTTTCGTCAACGCTGGGTCGATGATTAACTTGAAACAGTTCCAGTTCTGCTGCGGTGCTTCTCTCACACTGTGTATTTTGCTTTCCATTACCTTAGTAGAAACTACAAACGGAGGAAATGAACACAGTAGACTCGGTTAATTCGGTTCATGATGACAACAAACTAGTGCAGGCGGAGGTTTCCACGCCCTGACAGGTGATGCAGCTGCTGAGCATCTTCACCTGCTTCTCTCTTCTCCTCCGCTAGAAGTTCATTTTAAAACATTTTCCCCAACTACTTTATAAAACGGCGAGTAATACGCGAAACCTGCGTACCTGGGTTGAAGTTTGCTCACTTGACGGGCCGACATTGTGAAGAAGCAAGCGCTTGTTTTCACTCTGGGTATCTTCTTCAGGTCTGTGGTCCTGCTTCGCTTACGTATCCATCCGCCAAACTTGAACGTGCATCAGTTAAGGTGCGGAAGAACACAAGGAGACAGGCGGTGTGACGGGAGATAAAATAGTTATCCTTAAATGAATATATATATATATATATATATATATATATATATATATATATATATATATATATATATATATATATATATATATATATATATATATATATATATATATATAATGACAATCTATAATCCAAAAAATCTATAATTAAAAATAAATTATATATATATATATATGCAGATGAAGCATGCTTTCAGTCACAGTGTGTCCACGAAACTATTAAAAATAGCAATAACTCAGTAAAAGCATAAGAATATATATATATATATATATATATATATATATATATATATATAGAGAGAGAGAGAGAGAGAGAGAGAGAGAGAGAGAATGACAATCTATAATCCAAAAAAATCTATAATTAAAAATAAATTATATATGTATATATATATATATATATATATATATATATATATATATATATATATATATATATATATATGCAGATGAAGCATGCTTTCAGTCACAGTTTGTCCATGAAACTATTAAAAATAGCAATAACTCAGTAAAAGTATAAGAACAATGAAATAAATATTTACATTTACGTTTTTTTTTATATTTTGCTGATAGCTTCTTTCCAAGATATTCACCTCTTAAACTGAAACTCATGTTTATGTTACAATTGAATGAATAATATATGTATGAATGAATAGAATGGTTACTTATGTTGAGAATCCTTAAATAAAATGTAAGTATCAGGAAACATTAATACTGAAATTATGATTTCCCATCATATCTATTCCCTCTGGCCCTCAAATGAAAGTCACAGAATACAACACGGCCATCAGAACATTGAGTTGCCAAGGGACTCCAAGTCGAGACTAAGGCAACACAGTAGCAGTTGTTTGCACATTTTGCAAGTCTGGTTTGGGAACTTTTCTCCACAGGAAGTGTTAACATATTTACTTGTTACCTCCAGCTGTTCTTCAACAGTTAAAAGAAAAAAGAAGAAAAAGAAAAGGATTAAAATCTTAAAATATTTTTATTTTTCAATTCGCGTAACACCAGTGTCATCACAAAAGAAACCACTTCATAATTTATTTTAAAGCTGTAACACCAGTTGTTTGACCCGTGTCTCCAAACAGAAACATGGAAAACATTAAAATTGGGTTCTTGAAAAGGCTCTTTTGACACCTATTTATTAAAAATCAATATGTACCTTAAATGATGCACTGAAGCTTTATCCCAAAACAGGCTTAAATGTTTTGCAATGTTTTCCTAACATCTTAAAAACAATGGCAATACATGAAAACAATCAATACACAGCACAACACACACAAAATAGAAAATGTCTTAAAAATAAATTAAAATGACCCAAATATGATTGTCAAATGACCTCGACTAAATGCAACTTTCTTTTGCATATACAATAATATATAGCAATTGTGTAATAGCGACCTGTTGCATTTTCAGCCATATCAGGAAACCAACACATCTCTTAACAGAGAAATTATTTTAAAAAAGAGAAGTAAATTAAGATGATATAAATGTTAAAATAAATATCTTTCAAAAGTACTTTTTTTTGCTTAAAAGTGCACATAAAAAGCTAAGCCTCATCTCTGAAACACCCAATACTATGAGAAAATGAAGGACAGTACTGATAAATACAGCTGTAACTTTTGCATTCAGATTTGGGTAACGTAGCATGAGGCTCAGTCAACAGTTTAAAATACATCCCATACAGTGACCTTTTGTTTATTTACTCAAAACAACTGAAGCGGTCTAATCCTTGACTACTTTTCATTGTACAATTTGTCTTAATCCTGTTTCATCCATCAAAAGTGTACAAAAATGCATGCACGTGCGCATAGTAAACAAGACAACATCTTAAAATCCAACATATGGCACTGAGTGTAACAGCACATTGGCATGAAAACAAAGCAAAGCTAGAGTCCAAAGCAGTGAAAGAAGAGCATCTATTAAGCAAAATGGGCAGCAGCTTTCAGGTCTTCATTCTCAACCCTGTGGTCCAACTGGTTCTGGAGTCGAATAACTTGCTCCAGCTCACGGATCTGCCGGTCAGTTTTGTGGCTGACCAGAGTGCGGTAGAAGTGGACTGCAAACACGATAAAAACAATCCCAAAGGGAACCATGATGCAGGTGGAAGCGATTGCAGCAGCTTCACCAGAGGTGATGGTGACGTTCTTTCCAGCTCTGGTTTCGAGAGGTAAAAACTTGACCCAGCATAGGAGCATGACCTCTGTGAGGAAGAGCAGCGTGCCGATCACGGTGGAGAAAGCCCAGGCTAACTCAATATGGCGATGCATGCGCTCGTGAGGAGACTCGTTCACTGAATTGAGGTTGTGTACGTTGCTAACTGCCTCCAAGTTGGGAAGGATGCAGGTGCTGATCATGAGGGCGAAGAGGTGGACCGCAACCAGGACTGTGGTGCAGGCACTGAAGGCGATCAGCAGGCCCGGTGGATACTCATATTCACCCTCCAGCTGGACCTCAACCATTGCCACCTGAAAAGCATTAACAAAAGTAAATATAAATAACGGGTGTGATGGCTTTCAAAAAGGCCAACACATTTTGATAGCTCACAACCACGCAGCACCCGAACTCCTCCTATGTTACACTTCATATTCATGTAATCTGCAGTGAAACAGCCATTCCATGCATGGAAAAATAGGAAAACGCTCGACGAAGTGCTGTCACTTACTATATGCAGTAACATGTTGTGGATAAAATATTATTAATATATACAGTATTTAACCTTAACAGTACTTGTAAAATTCATAAAATCAATTAAACATAATGTGTTTTTCAAGGTTTTGTTGCAGCTTGCATTCATTGCAATAGTTCTACCTGCTGCAATCAATGACAATATATTTTATTCCTTCGGTACTCTGATGTTAAGATGCACTCGCTACTCACAAACAGCTGCCATTTAAACATCTACAAAAAGCACTTGGCAACAACTCAAACCAACACCACCTGAGCTCCCCTTGTTTTAACTTCACGAGGTAATAATGTCAAAAAGCTAAATTAATTATTTAACACACCAAAGTGACTGCTGAAGAACTGATCTGCTTCTGAATAGTTGGATGCCGTTATATTGAGACGCTTGAATAAAAGGGGGTGCATCAACAACGTTTTGTACTGGTGAAGAGACTGATAAATATTTACAATAAATATTTACTTTATATGACATATGATATGACATTAACTTTTAAAAGATTCTAAATAAATACTATCATTATAGTTTCATAACACACGGCCCACTGAACGAGGATTATAGCGTTTAATCTAGTATTGTTTAAAACCACCTGTCTTACAATCAAGCTATAAGATACATTGCTTAAATGAGTTTTAGATTTTAAAGGCCCATAAACAGTTAAGACCTTGAAAGCAACCTGCGTCACAATAATACGAGCACTTCAAAGACATGAAAACAACGTCAGCAGCCAAACTCTTGACAGTAACGTCTTATCTGAGTGCGCGGAGGAAAGTGTACCATTGCAAATCCAGACAGCAGAGCAGAAGTTCGGCTCGTAGCTTTCAGCTTGGCACGACTCAAGTACAGTTTTCTCCATGACAGAGCCTGTAGGGAGTGTTCGTTCAGGCTCATTCCGACGCTCGGTGAGAGTTATTCAAGTACGAAAATAGTCCGTATGTTTAGCGAAGGAATACTTCTGGGTAATACGTGCAACGGAAAAGAGAAGGGCGTTTGGTTCCGCAAACGTGAGGCTTGTGATATCGACGCTGTCAAACTCTTGACAAAACTTAACTGCAGGAAACACAAGATACCCACAATTCAATGCTGGACGGGAACGCGCGTGGTAGACGACTGCGTCCCTGTGGACGCGCATTCAGCAGAGAACATGGAATAATGATTAAAATGTACTTTTACCGACATAGAAGTGGTATAATAAAGAAGAGTTTTGAGAAGGCGCAATCACTAATATTTTGATAGGTTGCTTTTACTCATCCTCACGTTCATTAAAATGCTCTTACATCAGAGGAGCGCTGAGATTAACCACAGTTAAAAGTGTTACATAATTTTAAATATGCATATCATTCAAACTAAACCAAGATGAATCTCTTGATTAATTATCTTTTCAATCAGTTGGTAGACACCGAAGAATTGAGTGGCCAAACTAGTTTAGAGGTTGGGCGGGGAGTTCTGTCATCGAGGCACAACTCAGATCAGAATTGCAGGGAGAAGATCTCTGAGATCTTTGGCCATTTCCATAGTTTTTTAAAATTATATTTCTCGCCAATAAACTCTCAGTAATGATATAACTAGTTGGGACTCGTTTTAGAACTGCAGTTAAACTCCAATCACACATGAGCAACACATGATTTAAAATGAGCATGTTAATCCGATATAAACTAAACTTGTGTTGTGCATTATTTGTGTTGTTGCAAGTAGCATTCATCATTGCATCATTTAACTCACGCATGCTGATATCACATGCTGCAGAAAGAGAGTGAGAGATGAGCGTCACCTCATTATTTCACTCATGTTTGAACATATAAGAATTACATCCAGTATCGTTGTGGTTAGCGGTGTTAGAGCCATAATTCAGCCTATGTGGTTTTAGTGAGCTTGGTGCTCTTTGCTTTGGCTGCTGCCCCCGCAATCTGACCTCGCTGAGCGGAAGAAAATGGACGGACGACTGTTGACTTCCCGTTTCGCTTGTGATGCGTTTATCACACATATTCAGCGTGGTTAATACAGCTCCTTCGTGCCTTTTTTATTCAAGCGAGTGATTTAAGCGCATTTCTTTCAACGTTGAGCAATTCATTTGGGCAACAAATGTCATAGAAAGGCGTGTGTTTCACAGATTTGTCGATTATGTTATTCTAATTATTTAAAAATTATTTACAGTTGCAGTTTTCCTGACTGATTTGAACGCAACACACTAGTAGTACCAGCTGCTCATGTTAGGAGGGGGCGGGGTGAGCAGCGCTGTTGGATTGTTCAGCCATGTTAGTTCTCTGCTGTTACCAAACGATGCGAGTGTGGAGTCATGGCCTTGTCACTGAGCGGAGACGATGAGGAGTACGATTCAGAATCAGAACAGGTCAGTCATCTATGACATAATGCACCATCACAACGCACCAAGGGTTTTATTTACTCCACGAATCGAGGTACTGTAAACGAATAAACGGCGGAATGTATTTCTTCGTCAAACGCTCTTTCGATCGACTTGTCCCTGAAACAGATCGGAGATTTAAAAAAATAAATCTATTTTAAATCGTATTGAGACGAATTCACTAAGCGAGCGTCAGGCCCTGGTTACTAAACGTTAGATTTAGTGAATCAGAAAGCAAAACCTGCCCGTCAAAACATCCCGAGTCCTCTTGTGTGGACATCACTTCCCATGCTAGCAAACCCTTGACCCATATACACTGTCCAGCAGCGACACATCGCTCGTGACCTCAAATTCCGCCGATTTTGAGACGGTTGCAAAGAGAACTTGAGTCGTCCGAACCGTCCGACGGCATTGGAATCCACTGATATGCCCCGTGTTTTCCAGTGGTTGAGATTGAAACACTTCCTTAACTTAGCCACCGCACTGCCTTTAAGAAATGTTGTGGGACTCAGGAGGGGGATGGGAGAGGGAACAATGAAGGTGCTCTCCTTCTGTTGCCTGTGGACAACAACCAGACAAAAACAAAAATGGGATTTCATTGATTTCATTTGTTTGTCCCACTCTCTACTTATTATATGAGAGCCAGAACAGATCTATGATTTTAAAAAAACTTTCGGCTATTTCAAGTTAACTTTTAAATGGAAAAGTACTCCATAGCAAGTCATAAATAATTACCTCCTCACTTACCCGTAGGACGAGTTCTTGAGAAACTGTATCAGAATTCTTTGACAGAATGAGAGCGCAGGGAGACAAACTACAATTACGGTAACAGTGACTGTTTATGGAAGTATGACAGGCTTCATTGTAATTTCTTGTTTTCAAATGAGACCCAACATTAGCCAGGATTAATGATCCAATGGAATTATAAATGCCTGCCAAACTTCTGACACCACCACGGCCTGTGTAATGTTTATATGATTCCGAGTGCTTCTTCTTACGTAATGTTCATTTTCAAAACACAAAGTTCTCGTTCATGAGCAGAGTAATCTCAAACATACTTGGAATGGGTGTTAAAGGCCGCAGCGCACAACAGTCATCATATGATAAGCCTTGTTATTTCCTCTTACTGAAACTTACTCCAAAGCTGAGTCACAGCACTTTGCTGAGTATGTAGGCCACATTTTTGACAACGCACTCCTGCAAATCCAGCCAAATTCTCCACATATTAGTGAAGAGTTAGTCACTGCTGGATCAGTCGCTTATTTTGTGCGATCAAGTTGGCTCTTCTTTATGGAGGAAAACATTCTCTTTTGGAACCTACAATGCTGAAGTTGAGGCCAAAATGTTCTGTGCTGTCAAACATCTGTAAACTAACAATGATGTCACTGTTCTACTCATGCTTTTCAGACTTTTAGGAATCACTCTTTCTTTTATGTCCGTCATGGTTTGGTGCCTTACAGTAACCCCACTGTGTATGTTACAGTATAGTATTTTTATGATACAAAATACTATGGTAAATTAAGTACAGTTGCAATTTGTCTTCCTTCATTGGCAATTTTATGTTGTGGAATGTCTCTGTAGCATATTATCCAAAATATTTGGATCAATATTTACCGGCCTTTGGTGACTTGCTTTTTAGTATGAAACACAAATAAAAAAAACTCAAGAGCACATCTTGTTCTCATGCTGCGAATGAGAGCTAATAGCAGAAAGCTTCCATCCTGTAAGATTTTCTGCATCTCCTGCAGGCTCAATTACCACACAGTGTGTTACCACGGTAACACCTCCTGCTGGAACAAAAGTATCCGTAATGCCGTATGATTTGTCTTATTTCAGTAGAGCTGTACCTTGATTCCATAGCAACAGAGATGATTCTAAAAATAGATGAGAGAATTTCGCACGTTTCCCTTCTGGTTGATTCATCGGTGAACTGCATGTGAGAGATGAAGTGGGTGTTTTTGAAGGATGCCACAACTGGTAGTTTATTTACTCATTTAGTCCATATACGTATTCGGAATGGATGCAATGTAAATATGCTGATGAGCAGGGACAAAGACAATGTTGATCATGTTTTTTGGAGTTAAAATATCTCTAATTCTTCATCATCTGGCCAAGAAGATAAATATTCTCAGAACCACTGTTTGTCCCAGGTCAGGTGCAGCGCATGTCTGACACTCGCCTATCAAAGCAATTGCATCGGATTCAAGGGCATTATGACGTCAGCTGATTCATTGTTCACTTTCTTCACTCATCATATGCTGTCCATGAACCATCACTGTTGCAAAGACCTTGATCTCTGCGTTTAAAAAAAAAAAAAAAAAAAAAAAGCACCAAGTTGACTTTAATCATTCTCGATATATAGATTAATGGACCATCTTCTCCTGCCACTTTTGTCCTGCAGCAGCGAGCAGCCAATCGGCCAAAGCCCAAGATGGCAGCGACTTCAGCTGTTAAACTACCGCCTAACCGCAGCTCTTCAGGTGCGAGACGTCGGCGCACACGCTGCAGGAAGTGCGAGGCCTGTCTCCGGACCGAGTGTGGAGAATGTCACTTCTGCAAGGACATGAAGAAGTTTGGGGGTCCGGGCCGCATGAAGCAGTCCTGTATCATGAGACAGTGTATTGCAGTAAGTTGATTTTCTGTGTTTTCTGTGTTTCTTAAAATTGTTTCAAGTTAACCTGCTTTGATTTATTTTATTTATTTGTATTTTTTGCCCACAGCCCGTCCTGCCTCACACGGCGGTGTGTGTGGTCTGCAAAGAGGCCGGGAAGGAGGACACTCTGGAGGAGGAAGAGGATAAGTTCAACTTCATGTTGATGGAGTGCTCTATCTGCAATGAGATTGTTCACCCACACTGCCTAAAGGTACACAACATCTGAAGTGTCCCACCCCCTTTTAGAGTGTGGCTTTCTGGTTTTGTTTAGAATTTTGAGTATAGCCTGTGCTGGTCAATACGATTTCAGACTGCTGATAAATCTGTACTTTCGGGTGGGGTTGGACAGGCGGGTTTATCGTGGTGTAGCCAGGTATAAATAGGCTGAGTGTTCTGTGAGTCATGCCTTGAAATCAAGTTCCAGGAATCTGAGTGACTCACGCAAATTTCGCTGTTCTGCTTACAAATTAATGTTCTTTTATTCATCTTCCTTGCCAGTTTATCTTTTGATATGTATGAAGTCTGCATGGTGATGTAATAACATGTGCTGCTGGATGAAAACAAAAGAACACGCCCAGAACGTAATAATTACAGAGTGTTTCAGTCAAACCGGTTGTTTGGACATGTTGTCTCTTGTCAGTCGTGTTAAACTTGTCTCTTAATATTAATATTTGTCCTTCTCCTGATGTCACCCTCACAAAAATTTAACGACCTCTCATTACTTTTACTCTTCTTTTAAAGCGGAGTCTGGCCACGCGAATGTGAAAAACAAAACTTTGTGCTTTGCACTTTCACTTCCGCATATTTTTTGTTTGAGAACAATATTCAGAACAACTGGATTTTGAGTGATCCTTTTTCCTGTTTTGCCAGGTGACTGAAGCCTCAGGCGTGGTGAACGACGAACTTCCAAATTGCTGGGAATGTCCCAAGTGCAACCATGCGGGAAAAAGTGGGAAAGTGAGTAGTGTGTGTGAAGATTGTGGGTTCAGAAACAAGATAATGAAGAGTAAATTATGAGTTAACCTTTGCAAAGCCTTTCTTTGTTGGTCGTCTTGAAGATTTAGGATTATTTGCATTTTAGATTAGCATTTTGGAACAGATAGTTGGCATTATAACGTATGAAGTTGTTTTTGGCTAAAGGTATAAAGTTGTCTCGCAATGTTTGTCCCCTTTGGTATTAAAGCAAAAAAGGGGTCCGGGTTTCAAGTACGCCTCCAACCTCCCTGGCTCTCTGCTGAGGGAACAGAAGCCTGTGAAGGAGGAGGGGGATGTATCTTCAGCCCTCAAGAGGAGACCTGATAAAGAGGACATGCCCAGGTTCAGACCGGACGAGACTCTTCACCGACAGCCACCGTTGCTCACACCCAGCAGCCTCCCCAGACCTCGACCTGAGGACAAGCTGAGGAAGAAGAGGAAGCTTTTTGAGGAGGAAGATGAGGAGGATCTTGCTGGGAGGAAGCGGGTGAGTGTGACAAGCTCAGGGCTACATGTGAAAGTCTTCAAACACATTTGAGATACAGTGCTAGTCCCATGCTTGCTTTCAAATGGAAAAAAAAATATGGAGTACGGTAAATTATTTTGTTGCTTAAATTGTCCGTGCACAAAACATTATAGGTTTCCATTTTAGTGGGGCCCTTTACTTATTGGTAAGCTATCGAACCCCAAAACTGTTGTTTGAAACATGCAGGCGGAAATGAAGGAAACCAATATATAATATGATGGTGTCTAAATACATTTTAAAGACATTCATTTCTATACCTTCAGGAAAGGCCAGAGGACCCATTCTACCCAAAGTTTCTGCATCAAATAAAGGTGGAAGAGGGCCATGAAGATGGGTACGAGGAGGATGATGATGGCAGGGAGGCTCACTTCAGAAGTTTCATGGAGAGGCGAGGTCATTTGGGCGCCCTCGATGACAAACTGGATGACAAGAGCGAGCTCTTTAACCAGTCTCTCAGAACTCCCCTGGCAGACAGCGACCAGTCTCTCTGCAGTTCTCCACAAGCCGGCCCCAGTAGCGAGGGTGGTAGTGAGACTCAGGAAAAGGGCCCTCGCCCAAAAGCCCGTCGCAAGCGTCGCCTGCCAAACAGGGAGCTGAGTCGAGAGCTGAGCAAAGCCCTGAACCAGGAGATCCAGAAGACCGAGGATTGCCTCGCCAACGAGAACCGCCAACCCATGAAGGTGGAGCCCGAGTCGGAAAATGAGGAGCCCAAGCGGTTGTTCCGTAACGGCGGAGAAATGGGCGATCAGAGAGCCCACCTCAAGACCAAAGAGATGAACGGGACCCCATGGGAACTGCGCCACTTCTACCCGAGTCAGATTACGCCGCTGGGCTTCAACCGGAGCACGCCCACGAGCCGCCCTGTGCCGCCACGCTCCCCGCCAAAATGTGTCCAGATGGAGCGGCATGTCATCAGACCGCCTCCTATTAGCCCGACACCCGACAGACTCCCTCTGAAAGACAATAAAACTCATCCATTACAACGCGAGGTCTGGATGAAGATCTTCAGCCACCTGACACACCAGGATCTCTGCGTGTGCATGAGGGTCTGCAAGACCTGGAACCGATGGTAAAGAGCAGATAGTTGCTGTGATGTTTAAAAAAAATGGTGAAATGCAGCAGTCGAGTTTCAATATTGCTGGTTGATTCCCAGGTGCTGTGATAAGAGACTGTGGACAACAATTGTGCTGAACCGGTGCAACTCCATCACTCCTCTGATGCTGAGCGGCATCATCCGACGACAGCCAGTTTCCCTCGACCTCAGCTGGACCAACATTTCTAAAAAGCAACTGAGCTGGCTCATCAACAGATTACCAGGTACCAAACTGAGGGCCACAAAACAACTGCTTTGGAGTGGTCTGTCAGTGTCTCTGAAGCCCGTCTTGTCTTTCAGGGCTGCGGGTCTTGAGGTTGTCAGGATGTTCGTGGGCAGCCGTTTCTGCTCTCTGCACCTCCAGTTGTCCCCTGCTGAGAACCCTGGATGTCCAGTGGGTGGAGGGTCTCAAAGATGCGCAGATAAAGGACCTCTTGTCTCCTCCCACCGACAACAGACCAGGTAACCCCACCAACTGCGTAGGAAACAAGCAGTATTTGTTCACATTGAAAATGTATCTGAGACTGAGACTTCTTTGTGTGACCACTTGACAGGTCAGGTCGACAACCGCTGCAAGTTAAGGAATGTGGAGGACCTCCGACTGGCGGGTCTGGACGTCACTGACGCCTCCCTGCGTCTCATCAGTCGGCAGATGCCCCTGCTGTCCAAACTGGACCTCAGTTACTGCAACCATGTCAACGATCAGTCGGTCAACCTGCTGACTGCAGCAGGCACCACCACCCGAGACTCGCTCACAGAAATCAACCTGTCCGGTGAGAAACTTAGACGTTATCATGTTTGCATAGCAACGCTATGTAAAGTTGTTTTTGTTTGGAGAAATTGGTTGCATCATAGTCTCACTGTTGAGTCCACCCTGACGTCACAGACTTCACTACTCCACAGTGTTTGCTAATAAACGGTCTGTGCCAACATGCACTTTGTAAACTGAATATATGAGTCGGCGTGGTCGCTACAGTAGGTCAAAGAGAACTGCTTTACTGTTGCTGCTTCTTATGTTTATAAAACAAGATGGTGAAAATACGATTTACCCATTCCTCTCTTCCAGTCTGTAACCGGGTCACGGATCATTCCCTCAACTTCTTCAAACGCTGCGGAAGCATCTGCCAAATTGACCTTCGCTTCTGCAAGCAAGTGACCAAGACGGCGTGCGAGAGGTTCATCGCAGAGATGTCAGTGAGTGTGCCGTTCAGACTGAAGGAGGACAAGCTCCTGGAGAAGGCCAGCTAGTTCCTGAGAGGACCTGGTAGAATCACAGACTCTATGCACTTCATGGAACCTGTTTTTCATATGGCTCCCTCTTTTGTCGGCATCATAATGAACAGACAGGCTCAAGTCGAACGGACTATAAAGAAGAGAAGGTAAGAAAGGATCGCTCACTGAAAAATATTGCATGCATCTATGTTGAAGCTTTTCTAAAAAAAAAACGTGTTGTAATTGACTTTTCAGTTGTTGATTTTTGGTCTTAAACATTTAAAAACAGTATTTTTATATGAGCCTTATATTGAGTTTAACTGTTTTTGACAAAGACATATCATGCCCCTTTCCTGCTTCTCTGAGACAAGTAATTCTGACCATTAAAAGATCTTGATCTAATGTACAGTGATTAAATATTAGACTAAATTATAACATTATCCAGAATGTATTTCACCTCACACTACTGTCCCCCTCTCCTTATTCTTTTCAAATATCGTTTTGGGAATTTGTCAGCAGTTGAACATTTTATTTATTACTTTTTTTTTGTATTTATTAATGTATTTAGCGGCAAGTATTTGGGGGTGGGGACATCGATTACTGATTCTCTCTGGCACTGATAATCTTACAATTACAGTCAGACGCACATATCCAGTTGTTCTTCCACATTTAAGACGCAACTGTCTCGACCTCCACACCTTCTATGGGATGTCTTGTGCTGTGATTGATAAGTTATTGCCTCAGGTGAATGTGGTAATGTTTATATTTGTAAATCCAAATGCTATGTGCTAATATGCATTAAAACAACTTCATTTGTACCAGAATGCTTTGTGTTTTGTTGTGCTGATTCAGTGATCCTGCTAGTCAGAGTTGTGTAATACCACTGTGGTGCAGACATGCCACATCAAGACAAACACAGGTGTGCAGAACTGTAAATGACTGTTGTCAATTATTGCTCGGTCAAAGGTCACCCGTTTTGCAAAAAAGGAAAAGGCATCTTGTACGCAAATTTACTCAAACGATTATATAATAATCATGTACAACACAGCCAAAAAAAATGTCAGATGTAAACCACATTAGAAATGGTGTAAAGGAGGAGTGATGTGCTGAGCTGTAGGTTCTTTTACAAACATTCTGTAGCGTTCCAAGTGCGTTTTATGTCTGTGTATTGGCAGGTATCTTGCGGACGTTACGTACCCGATACAGGAGTGGTGATACTGTATATTGCAATACTGTAAGTTCAGCTAGGTATTGCAATATTTTTTAACAAGCGCTGTCATTTTAAGGGTGTAACGCAGTGTAATGATGAGCATGAAAGTTTATTGTTATGAAGTCATTCTTGTTCGACTTTCAGTTGAATTTCTTACAGTCCAACAGAGGAATGAACAGTGTACAGAAAGAAAACTGTATTAAACACGTCATAACTGCAGCAGCATATCCAACTATTAATGTATTAGTCATGACTGTAGTTGACTTAAAATATCAAGAGAATATAACACAACCAAGCCAGCCAAACCAGCCAACAATGCTGGGCCACATATTGGTTAACCCTGTCTGGGTGGGTATAATGGGTTATAGCGGGGCAGATGCGTGGGTCCCACGTATGATGCCCATAACGGACACCACAATGATGACATGTGGGCCTGGGTTGAAAGAGGGAACATTTACATTGGACCCATATTTTTTTTTGGTCCCAATTGGATCGATGGTTGGGTCAGGCCCATCATAAAACAACTTTCATGTGTCTGTGGTGAAAAACGTAGAATTATCAACTGTTAAAATTTCTTTCCCCTGTGTTCATTTCCTGCAGAGCAGATTCTTCTTCGCGCGTCTGTTTTCTGCAGAAACAACTACCATTAGCTGTCCGTTTGAGCTCATCGCACTAAAACTGTTCAGCACAAAATACACTGTGAAAATGTTTCTGATAATGACATTGCTGTTTGTACTTTCAGTCACTGATATCACACAAGGAACAGTAGACTTTCATTAGAACCTTTATTTAGCAAAATAAAAAGTTAAGACGTTCCCAAATACAAAGACAAAACCTTGCACACGAAACCTCTGGAAATATGATCATTATCATTATTATATTGTTTAAGGAATAGCAGCAGGTGTGACTTTATCAGCCAGAAGATACTTGATAAATGTAAAATGAGAGGAAACATGCTCCGGTGCAAGACAGAATCTGTTAAAACACAGGTAAAATCAATTCAGAAAAAAAAACGATTTATACGGATCAACATCTGTAAATGCACATTAAACAATTGGATGTCTGTTCTTCCCACGTGGGCCTGTTTCACTCATAAGAAAATAAATAAAAGCATTGGGTTTCATATTTGCACAGTTGAGATCAGAGAAGTTGGTCAGTTGAGTTAGCACCGGTTGTCGTCTCAGAGACTGGACTGAGGTGTCAGCGGAGAGAAGCTATTGCTGCGTTCACACATGTAAACACTTTTGTGTATCTCGAGACTACAAAGCAGATATACATGAATCCACATTTATCATGAACAGAGGCACCGCTGTTGACTTCTGTCTTCAACACTTTTCCACTCAAGAGTTCACGCTTCATCACCTGTGACTGTGAGTTGTGTCGCAGTGAAACAAAGTGCTCTTCACAGTAGACCCGCACACCGTGTGGAGGAGGGGTCGGTGAGAATCACACGAGCTTGGCACATGGTTTGGCACCTAGTTGTGTTTCCCTCTCCTCACGGTCGGAGTCTCATTCCTTGGCAGCATCCAGACAAAGGTGTTGTGGAGGAAAGAGCCTCAGCTGTAGTCAATTTGAAGTTTCTGTGTTGCATTAACCCTCCGTGGACAAGTGCCACACATTCACTTGGAAACAAAACATACGAAGCTTCACTATAACTCCAAAGGTTTCAAGCACGATGGACAAGTCACTGTTGAGATGCGAATGCCGCGGCTTCCTGTGCTGGTTCAGGACTTGAACACATGCACTGCTCTTACTACATACTGCCTGCAGATGGGGCACTCGTTCATCCTCTTGCCGCACTTGGTGCATGTGACCATGTGTCCGCACTCCAGGAGGACACAGTCGATGGCCGCGTCCATGCAGATCCTGCAGAGGTTGTCGTCCTGGATCGTCAGAGGTCCCCTCTCGCCATCTAGGACAGAGACAGAATTATTGAAGCCTCTTTGGTCGTCCACTTATCTGACATGATCCAGGTGCATTTGGATTTCATGTCAAATCCAACATTATTTTTTCACATTGTTCTTCATATCCATCCACTTTGCTTCACTCAACTCTGAATGGTTGACCAACATAAAAGGCATGCATTGGCGAGGGGTGACAACAAAGACACAGATAACAGGGGCTTTTGGTTGCGGAATTGTGGAAGTGGCGGATTTGTGGAAGTGGCTCTTCCACAAACAGTGAGACAGTGAGGGTCGGTAACAGCATGAAGTGCCACACTTCTTTCACAAATGACAGCGACAATGATATTGTCAGGGATGGAACAAAGGCAGGTCATGGATGATCACCATGGCAACAGTGAAAGAGCCACCACAAGACTTACCTGGAATAGCACCGTTGCGGATTGGAGGAGGAAAGGCCACAACTTTGGTGTCAGGAATGTGAAGTAAAGGAGACGATACAAGAACTAATCTTAGTGACTGAGTTGTTGGTGATATTGATCAGTGCAGATTCGGGCTGTGTCCCATTTCTCACCCTAACACTGGGTTTTGCGCGCAAGTGTAGTGTGTCCCAACACTACTAAGAGTGAGGGCACTCGACGTTCACCACTTGAAATGATCCCTTCAAACCGAGGGAGTTCTGGAGCTGACTGGAAACCAAGTGGGAATATGAAGTGTGGATAGATTTCCAGGATACCAAAGTACTTTATTTAAAAACAATGTTGGATAGGGCAACAGGGACATTTTAGTGGGGAGCACTACTCTTCCGTTTGATGACTTTGTCTGGTATCACATGTTCGCGACCCAAATAGTCTACCGTGTCCGACTACATGAACAATACAACACGTATCTACAGTAACATTATGTTTTTATTTCTTCCTAACAAACAACAACATCCTCATATCGCTAACAGATCTCTCACCGCAACATAGCGGCCAAGTGATAATCTCACTCATTTGGTTGGTTCACCAAACCAAGTGAGATGATCAGTGCCGATGCAAGAGGTTGCAAAAACGTTGGACATGGTATTTTCAAAACATCTCCAACACTCGATATGCAGGAAACAAAACACAGCACAGCAGCCAATGACACGTTGTCTTTACGTGTGACATCATGAACGTCATTCTTAGGGACGTCAATCACTTCACTTCGTCTTCGAAGGGCACTTCATAGTGGAGGACACTCAAAACCAAGTGCTCGTGTTAAGTGCTTGTGTTAGGGTGAGAAATGGGACACAGCCTAGGAGAAAGGATGCAACCTTCACAACAACAGGGAGGGATGTGAAAACCCACCTGCGGTTACAGAGCTGCTCACATTTTTCACTGCAGACGAGACAAGGCATATTTTCACAATCACTCCACAGTTATGGGACTCAAATGAAACGATGACTCACCCGACTTCCTGTTCTCTTCGGTCTCTCTGTAAAGTCTGCTCACTCGCTCCACCAGCTCCCACTTCTCACAGCAGCCCGAGTAGTTGACGAAATTCCTGACCAGGATTTCTTTCAGCTGTCTGACGGACAGATCCTCGATGTCCCTCAAGCTGGAGATATCGGAGAGAGAAGCTCGGGTGCGACGCCGCGTCTGAGGACTCGCCTGTCGTGGTGAACGGCACCGGTCACGTAGACCAACAACATAAGAATCAGAAAGACAGGAAGAACTAGCAACAAACAAAGCTGCATTGTTTCGTGTCTCTCTCTCTTGAGTTGTGCACTTGTGTGCCATTATTATTATATTAACTTCTTATGGCTGTCATGTACGTCCCTGAACGGCCAGTGTTCTCTCAGTATCAAATGATATATGACACACACATATATCAACGTGCAACACTCATTTTGCATTTACTTTTAGACATGCCTGTTGTGTTATCATTTCTATGTTTCCAAGACTCTTAAAATGGTTTATATTTCTCATATGAGCGTGTCAGTCTTTTTTTTTTACATCATGCCATCTTTTTATTCTTTGTTATGGTGGCCTTTTTAATATATAATTTTCAACAATATGATACAATATGTATTCCGATACAGCAGTGGTGATATGATTGCAATAGTGTAAGTTCAGCAATATATTCAAATAAATAAATATGATTTGACATATATTATATTTATAATATAATGTGCTTGAAAACAAATTTACTATTGGGACATCTCTTCAGTTAAATTTTGCTCTCCAGCACAGGAATGAACATCTACTTCAATCAACAAAGTAACTCCAGTGTGCAAAAAGAAAATGTTTAAACATGTCACAAATGCAGCAGTATGTACGTATCTCAGTATTAAACAGTAAAGTATTAACGTAGACAACCTAAAAAAAATACTAAGACAATAATACAAAATCAAGTATTGCAATATTTCAGCCAAAATATTGGTACAACATAGAATCAGGTATCGCGATATTTGAATGTGTCAATATTTTCTTACACCAAGTTACAGTCAACTCAGTCCTCTGCTTTACTGTTTGTATTTAATATGTTTTCTAATCTTTGACTCTTGTAAAAAACTGATTTACATATATGGTACCTCACTTAAGAGCCTACTCAAGGCTGGGGGGGGGTAAATCTGGCCCACTGAGTAATTTTTTCTGGCCCACAAGATCTTAAATCAGGCATATAAAGTGCTTGAAAAAATACAAAATACTAGGTAACCTACAACACATGTAACACGAGTGTGCATGGGCCAATATATCATGCAGACATGACACGTCGATATGACACGTTTTACCTTTAAAATAATTTAATAAATGAATGAATATTCTTTCCCTTCGCAATGAGCTTGGGTTACCTCTGGCGTGTGGTCACTGGGGTCCAGGTTGAGGAGAGACACGGACGTGGCATCGCCGGAATCCTGCAGCACAAATACGACAGACGTTAGGATGCAAGAAAGAAACTGTCTGGGGATTAGGATTAAACGTTCATAATCCATCCCATTGATAGTCTGTGAGCAGCAACAAAGCGCCGCTGTCTCCATTCACAGAGGAGATTAGCGCTCGCACAGCAGGCCGCAGCGTTTTAGCGCCCTGTCCGCCGCTCAGTTGTGCTCTTTGTTGTGTCCTGGTGTTTGTTTACAGCTGGAAATGCTGTGTAGCTTTCACCAGGAACAGCGAGCAACCGAGGAAGGAGGCACAACACTAGAAATCTCTTTAGTGTTGTGATGTTTCTGAAGCCGGTTTTGAGTTTTGGATCCTGTCTTCCTCGCCATTTGCATTCATGTGATCCGTTGGAAAACAATAAATCTTCAGTCGAGCCACATTTCCAAGGACACAGAGTGATGAATAATGGCCTTTCAAAGGAAGCCTGAATGTCAGGATTGTCGAGCTGCGGCTGATTTTTCCACACAGACTTGTGACACACTAGCTCAGTATCGTGTGTATCCCAGAGGGATACTTGGTTCAATGTTGAACCTTTGATGACAAACTTTTTATCTTAACTTATTAGAATTTCATTTCCTTTCAACACACACTTCTTCAATTTCCTTGCCACTCGGATTCCTGCAAGCGTACAAATGAATGTTAGGGCAAGTCCTGACCTGGTTGGTATCAGAACTATCACTTCGGCTGAGCGGCTCCTCCTGAGAGACGGCAAAAGTTGACAGCTCCGATGCCGACTGCGTGGTGGACGCCGTCGGGGAGTAGATGGAACGTGAGTGGAAGCTGCCCGTGTCCTGGTCCTCCTCTTCTTCAATGCCTTGGTGGCACAGCACCAGCTCCACTAGGTCTTCCTTTTCCCTGCATGTGTCCGAGGGAATGTTGTGGAGAAGCAAGTACTGCCTCAGGTCTCGGACTCGTAGGCGCATGAGCCGCGGCCTCTGGAACGCCGTCGCCTTCAACAGATGACACGTGGCGCAAATGCGAAGATTCTCCTGCAGCACTGAGCACAGTGAGCAGAAGTTCTTCTTGCAGTCTCGGCAGATATACTAGAGAAGAGACAGACGGACACATTCAATAATGAATGTAACACACAACAAATCATATTTCTATGAAATGCAACTCCGGAAAAGCAGGAAAAGGTAAGGCCTGGAAATCACATCTTCACCAAAACAACCTTTCCTGAATTTTTTAACCTGCCACATCTGCTCGACTCTCTCAAGGCACGCGAGCAGCCGGCAGCTTGTTTTTTTTAAGTGACAAACATCAAACAGTAATAAATGCAAGAGTTGGGACTAGGCAGCTTGGCGAGAGAGAGTGCCAGCGCGGGGTCCTGGCTGGATCACACCAGCTCCACAATTTAGGCAGAAAACACTTTCATTTGGTGACTATTCAAGTCCAAACAAAGCAAATACCAACACAAATGATTCTGGGCAGCAGGTTCACTGACAGACAGATGCAGTTTTTTGTTGCCGCTTCCTGCCCGCTGCTCTCAGGATGCACAACAGGAAACTTTGATTGGACTCTGTGTGTATTGTCAAACATATTTTTCTGTCACTGTTAATGTTTTTTTTGTTCATTTATTTCTAATATTTGTCTAATGTCCATATATTAGAATTCTGGACTCATTGTTTATATATGCAATGTGTTGCAGCTGAGTGTGCAGCTTGTGTGAGTTGCTGCTGTGACACATTGAATTTCCCCACTGTGGGACTAATAAAGATAAAAAGAAAAATCTAAATGTACATATCAATAACACAATATATCACGCGCGACCATGCACCCACCTTCCTTCTGAAGACCGAGAAAGCCTGGCCACAAGACTTGCAGACTAAACCGGGACTCCCTGAGCTGGATGGGGGGTAAGTGGAGTATCCTGCACTGGGGGCAAACCTGAATGGCCCAGCACTGGCCCCAAAACCAGGGTGCTGGCCTCTGACAGCCCCAGTACCCATGACCTCATTCAGCAAACCACAACATGAAGCCCACACGGACGAGGCCCCTGCCTGAGGATGACAAACAAGACAGTTCATTTTAGAGAAGATTGCCTTTATTCATCGCGCAAGGGGGAGATTTTTGCTTGTCTGCAGCATACTATTATTATGACAAAGCACTGGCACATCAGTAACATCAGGATTGTCTTACAGACTATTTCGATAAAAGAATAATTGTTATGCAAAGATAACTTACATAAATATCAAATGGACTTGTAATAACTTGTAAACAATCTACAGATTAAAATTCATCATAGAGAGCTAAAGTCACTTTTATCTTCTGCTGGCTTTTACTTACCTACATCCACTTCCACCGAAGAGTTGGAATCCTACAATGGCGTCAATATCTGATGTTCCAGAAATCACAGCAAGACTTAACCCTGCGATTACCATGGTAACCACAGAGCTACAGCGCGTCATGAGAGCACATATGGACGCCGCTTAATAATAGATGAGATGACTAAAAGCCTTCGGCCACAGTTAACACGATGAAGAATAAAGCAAGCAGACAGGAAAAACAGGCGACTGACTGTCAACCGCCAGCAGCTAATGTGACAGTGAGGTGGGGAAGTGACTGACAGGGTGACAGTTGCGATTCGCCTCAATCCAAGTGACCGTGATCTCGGTACCAGACAAACATCAAGTTCGCTGACTGGCTATTAATCCAAGTGTTTACACGCGCGGATACGTGCTACGTGAGGCTAATTATCATGGCTGGTAACTGAAGCTTGAAGCAGCACCGACGCCGGACGAACGGGACTCACCTTCATTGCAGCAGCGGTGTGGACTCAGCGGCCCAGGCTGACGGTACAATCATCGCAGAATGAAGCGTCACTTTATGCAGCCGCAGCTCGAGCTCGACCGAGAGCAGAACCTCACCTGCTTCTTCTCGCTGTTCTACTGTCGGGCTGCAAACGTTGTAGTGACGCAGTACCACCACCTACCGGTCACTATTAGAAACGCATGTGTTTTCCTTACATCCACGCGTAATATACAGTTCATTGTCTTACACTTTCTCATAGACTCCGAGTTCACATACTCTTTCCACAAGTTTTTACTTCAATCTTAATCTTAAAATAAAGAATAAAAATAAACAATAATAATTGTGGTAACTAATAAATAAATAAACCACAAGTAACAAGGGTTGTGTTTATTTTACTCGTAAAAGGTGAATGACATAAACAGACCTTCATCGGTCAAGCTCGTGTTTTTTTTTTTTTTTTTTTTTTAAATGGTAGTAAATAATGTGTTCGTGTCCGTATTGCATTCTTTTTTCTTTGATAACAACTACTGTCAGCCGGAATCCTTCTGGCAGAAAACCTTCAAAGAAAACTAAACTTAATGACGTCACAACGGCGCCATATTTCGAGTCAGTAGCGCTTCCAGCAGGAACTAAACCGAAGGTGTGTTAATGATTGGAATGATGGAAAGCTCCTACCAAATCAGTTCTATGATCATGTACGATGACGAATCGGTCGACGTGCGGTTTTCTGACGGATCCCAGCTTCAGCTGTCGTCGTGTGGCTGCGAATTTGTATTCATTCCACCGGCTAAGTGCAGCGGTCCTCCGCCAGCAACCACCTCTAGAGTTCGACAGCGGACCAGGTTCACCACCAGCGCTTACAGGGTATAATGACGAGCCATAGCTGTGTTCTTACTGTATCGTGAGCTGTAGTCTCCTGTCTAACGTTAGTTCACTGCGCATTGCAGGAGATGACGTCGGCAGCCTTGTCCTTTAGGAATAAATATGCCTCTAGACCTTACCTTCCTGAAGAGCTCATTCCTTCTGCCCACAAGCAGGTAAAAGGTGCAACTGAAACTTAGTGGACTACGCTTCTAAATGAGACATCTGCCTTTTGAGACAGCCTTTGGACAGCATTGACACTGGTGTCCAGTGGCCGAGCTGGTCTTCTGCGTGTTGCGAGCTGAGTGCTGAAGGCGAGACAGTGGTCAAGGCGGAGGATGGACGAGCCCAGTTGAAGCTGTCTCCCTCTGGTGAAGAGTTCTCGGTCCAATTCTCCTGCAGACTCAGCCAGCCACACCGTGAGAGCAGCGGGGAACCAAAGCACGTAGGTTACTTGAACGTGATCTCATAGAAATGATGAACAAACGTTCCCTATTCTTTTCTCAGATCGAGGGGTCGTACCAGTCGACCACTGTGGTCCAGCACCACTCCTGCTTGAGCGTTCCTCCAACATGGCACCACCCACTCTCCTTGGCTCGGACTCACAGGTCTGAACCGAACGGAGATGATGCACACAGAACCTCTGATGAGATCAAAGCATCAGGACCGACATTTGAAAGGAACTCCTCTCTTCCCGTGGCTCTTCCTCTGACATGTTCGGCGCCTCACCGCCACAGGTGCATTGATCTCTCAGTTATTTAATCTAATTTGTGTTGACACTATGCGATGATCCTCTTATGCTTTTAAGGTGGAAAGACCAAGACCTACCAGACCAAGACTTTCCAAGCGAGCTTCTGAAGGTGATGTGGTGTAAAGGAGTGACCTATAGGTAGGTCAGCGGTAGCAGATTTGAACTTAAATATTAAACTTATTTTTTATATAGTTAGTCTACCACTTATTCATCTGGGGTAAAAATAGTCATGTTGGGACTTGAATGAGTTAATTACGATTAATTAATGACAACAAAAAATTAACTTAATTTAATTTAAATTAATTTAACAGTTTGCTCTCCAGGCAACAGGGAACCTTTGTCAGTGCAGGAGTTCCTGGTCCACTGATCCCACTGATGTACAAGACACGTGGCAGCTAGGATGAGAACGACAACAACAAACATGGAGGAATCCCTGAACAAAAGCAAACAAAAGCATCTGTTTGCTTTTGTTTAGGGATGTTTTTCACTACACAATGGCCAGGGTTTCCACTACTCTCAACGGACTTGATTCTTATAGATATAGAAATTCTTATACAAATATTTTCAAGACATTAAAAGAGCTTTAGTTTAAATAAGGTGATATAAAAACTTGAATGTAGCCACCATCGTGATTTATTGTGCTATTGTCAAGCTGATGCAAAATAAACAGTATTTTGTTGTTTAAATGTATGTATGGGTCCATCATTTGATTCAGTAATATACCAAATTCATTCAAATTGAAAAATGTGGCAAATATTCTTATACCATTAAACTGCAATTAATTGAGATTAATGAATCACAAATTCTCTAATTAACTAGATTAATTTTTTAAATCAAATCCGACCCCTAAAAAATAGTTTACTTGTTTTCATTTTAGTGAATAGTTACAAGTCAGGCAGTGTAGTGTTTCGAGTATATTCTTACCTACAGAAAACAAAATAATTGTAATCATTATTAATAGATTTGATTTAGTGCATTATTTCAGATGAATAATAATAATTCTAAAATGCTGTCATAACCTGCAATTATGATGTTGATGCTGCATCTTTTTGAATTGATGCAGGATTCTTGGTGGAACCGTTCCAGTCGTGGAAGTGTCTCCAGGAGATGGATCAGTCATGCGTTCTAATGGCATTCTAAGCAATTATTTTACTCATTACAAACCAGAGTTCACATCAGACGGGGTAAATATCCATTTCTGCCTTTGTGTTTGTCCTTTCTTTCATATCGTACATATCCTCAAATATGCCAGGTTGTTTCAAAAGTGAAAGAACTCACTCACCATCTAAAGAGTCTTCCACCGGATGTTCCCGGGCAAAACTCTGTCTCTTCCCTTGTGAGACGTGCAAGCAGGTAAAACATGTTGGTGTGAGGATTCTAGTGAACATTATATCGGCACGTCTCATTGACCCGCCTGCCTTTCCACAGGATCCTCAGCTGCTACAACCAGGCCAAGCAGTCACTGAGGCTGTCTGTCTTACCCAGCTGTTTGCAAGAGGTGATAGACTCAACAGTTATATCCAGCTGTGCACTGTCTGTCGATTCTTATTGTCGTCTACTTGCATCGTAGGACAAAATCTTTGCAACGGCAGCATCATTTGAAGACAGCTTGTCTAACCTGACACAGTCTGAGGTGCATCTGAATGAACACACAAGAGAGAGTTTGTAAGTTACTTTGAATTCCTATATTATTTAATTTTTATTTTTGCTTTCACATGACTGTTATAATTGTTCCTCAGGTCAGACCTTGTTGCTGTGGAACTAGAGAAAATAAAAAGGTTCAACTGTATCCTTCAGGTTATTTTCGTTTTTTTGTTTGTTTGCCAAACATGTGTTGTGCTCTTTAATATTTCAACAGTTCTAGTTGAACACTGCTGTACACCTCTGAGGAGTACAAGAACAAAGGAGCCCATTTGTGAAACCAAGGAACCCATGAGTGAGAGAAGCATTACAGAGGCTCTGCAGAGGACTTCGCGGGTGCTGCAGGATATTGATTCTGTTCTGTCTACAGCGCCGATCACCTGAAAGGTCCTCCATGTTGACAGTATTTTAATCTTCTCTGTCGTGTCACAAGGTTACTTCACTGGGGGAGATGACAGAAACTGCTGTCTGATAATGGTATTCTCTATGTGAATGTGTGTTAAAGGTTGTAGAATTACAATATATCGTCTCTGCCCCGTGGCGTTTATTTAAACTTTTTTTTTTAATGCAAAAGGTGGCAATAATAGAATACAGCTAAACAAGCCTAAATCTTTCTCCTGTGGTGCTTCTAAGATCTAACATGATGCATCACTGCAAGCTTGATCCGGTTCTTTCTCTTCTGATGTAATGTGAAGGTGTAAGATACCACACCACTTGCATGCAGGAAATGGAAACAGCCCAAAATAATAATGAACTGCTAGGTCGTGACGCTGCATCGTTTTGCAGTGCATTGGATTTGATGTGGCACAACTGTGTTGTCTTGCTGTAGAACTTTGAATTCAACAATGTTGTCTGTTGTCAAACAAATTTGCAATTTTGCAACTTTAGCAATGGAATTTTTGATCATGAAAAAGGGAAACGACACTATTTATTTATTATAACCTCTCCAAAAGTCTTTTACAAAATTGTGTGAATGATGTATTAATAAAGGTTACATGATTTGTATTTGTCTTTTGCATATTTCATTTGTCAGAAGTCGAACAATGGATCTTTATTTAGTCACACCCTTTTTTTTGTTATATAGCTTTCAGCCTCGAGTCACTCTGTTCATAAGATTCTAAAGTGGGGATAATTTTAAGTCTGCCATAAACCCGTCTCACTTTTATTAACACTTGATTTCTCTGAGGATTGTCATCGATTAGAATGTGACTTAAGCTGTATTCTGGAATCCTTTCCATCAGCCAAGCAGGTTGTTTGCTTGTCAAACGCAAACATGACTTTTACTTTAGTATGGAGAAAATACTGAAGTTATGCGTTTTTGTAAGAATATTATGTGTTCATTTTACAAAAACTAATTGAAACATTATACCTGGTTCACATGCATCTATGTGGAATTAAACCACACAAAACAAAACCAAAATCCATTTGTTTAGTTGGGGGGGTTATGTCTATAACTGCAGATGAGTTCACAGAATAAAAAACAACAGTTCATATGTTGAAGGACTTTTCTGTCATTTATGGAAGGTTGCCATCTTGTGGTGTAAAAGTAGATCTAGTGCCGCGTCACTGTTTGTTGCCAATATCTATCTTGAAGACTCACTGAAAGCCATGGAATAGCTGATGATGCATAGACGAATGATATGTGAACAACTTTTTAAAAAGAATATTTCTTTACACTTTGTTGAACTATTTCGCAGATGCTGGGCGTTTGGATTTTATGGATTTTTTTCCACAAACAAATACAGTAAAACAATCTTGATCATGATCAAGTAACAAGCAGTTTAAGCCATCTATTTATTATTAACGTATATGTCTTTGACATATCACGTTTTCACTTTCTCGCACCGAAATGTTTTACTTTGATTTATCAATCTCGTCAGATAATTTGTAAAAAATGGTGACATCAGTATACCACTATAAAAACACGGTGTGATTTGTTTATTTAATTAGCAGAAGTCATGAATATTAATATAATGGCTAATTCCTGCCTCATCGATAAACGTGTTGGCCGACCAACTGTTCTGTGGCTCGTTTTTCTTTCAATGACACTGTCCCCAGATCAGTATACTTGAATGATCTAGCGTCACATTCTTGATTTCAACTGAACATGTTGCTGATCCTAGATCTGTGCCACAACATCTCCCGTTGTCTGTTCTCTCGCGAGAAGCCGCGAAGTTTCCGGTGTTGTGTATGTTCCTGGAAACATGGCGGCCAGCTTCCGCGGCCGTCCTATCCGGAGTCTTCGGATGCGAGGTGAGCATTAAAAACTCGACTCACCGCCGTCACTTTTTCGTGGTATCTTGTGAGCATGAACACGCCGGGCCAGAGGAGGGTCTGGGCGCGCTCGCTCACCACGTCTGTGTTGTGTGTTTGTTGGCAGGTCGGAATGACAGCGGGGAGGAGAACGTACCGCTGGATCTGACCAGAGGTGGGCAATCCGAGCCATTATTGTTCCGTGTGGATGGACTCACATGCCTCCCAGCACTCATTCAATGCCACATTCGACAAATCCGTGCAGCTCCATTGTCCGTTTCCTCTCTCTGCTTTTGAGGACAACATTTCGGGCGATATCATTAGTTAGCGGTTGCTAGCCTCCACGGCTAACAAGCCATGACGGCGCTCTGTTGTTTTCATTGGAAGGCTGATATTTTACCAACTCATCAGGAATTGTCACGTCATGCGCTGCGTTTGATTTGAATCGTGTCTCCAGCATTGGAATCTTTGAAAGTTCCTAAGACCGATACACACACATTTGAGATTGTCACCATCATCTACTATGCTGTCTATGATTTCGTTGTCTGGCCGACCATATTGTCTGTTTGAGTCTCAAGAGTGCGAGCTGTGTTTTGCTTACACTCGAGTTGACAAGGTTTCACTTCAAATATGCAAATGCATTGCTGACCTCCACAGACGAGATTCTTATGTTTCTCAATCTGTCTGAACGACTTTCTGCTTTGTATCCAACTCTCTTCTGTGAGATCTTCATGTACATCCACTTTATGTGCCCAAATTATGGAGTCGTAAATTGCGGACTCTTATTATTTGCTTACATGAGAGATTCAGGTTTCTGTCTGGTGAGCTCTTTGCCCCCTCTTTATTTGGTGGCTATTTAGACTTTAAAGCAATACCTTGGCACCATTATTTACAGTGACCCATAAGTTTTGTGTATCACAATTTAAGAAAACATTTGTGGGTGAAATTCATGTCAAAGTATTCATCCACATTTACTCTAGCCAACAATCCCAGGATCAAAGTCTGAAATGTCCATGCAGGTCGTGTGATGTTATGGCCCGTTTGATCGTGTTTTGGATTTTATTGCTATTAATTCACCGCATTTCCTTGTTTTAGCTTAACCAGTAATGTGACCTTGACTGTCATGAAAGGCTGCCATGACTAGCTGTAACTTTTAATAATGAGTATAAAGTTGTTGTTCATTTGTTTTGAAAGTGCAATTGGAAAAGGAAGTTTCCTGTTTAGTGAACTCACATTCAATGCAAAAAAACACTCCCCGTGTAGAAATGTGAGAGCTTTTCAGTTCCAAATAGGAATTTCTAACCTCTTAAGTGGAATAGTCACAGCTAATCTAATGCTCAAGAATTTTTATTCAATGACTCACGAATTAGAGACATCTTTTCTTGTTCTTTAAAATGCATATAAATAATGTAAAATACATGTAGCGCTCGGTTTACTTTGGTCGGTGCTTTCTATTTACATGTCATTGAACCGACACTTCATTGCAGAGCGTTTTATAAAATGAAGTTTAATTTAGGTTCATTATTATTTATTGCATATAAAGTAGAGTAAAGAACACAACTATTGTGACTTGTTCCATTGACTGATGGTTAAGATCAGTCTGGACTTAAGTTGGCTGCAGCTATTACCATCTTGTTGTACCAAGTTAGTAGTGCATGATATTGATTGAAATTGTTAATACTTTGAATGTGAATCGACACACTATTTACATTGCTGACTTTGTTTGCTGTTAAGTGTTAACGTTAGTGTTTTCACTGTTGACATTTTTACTGTCCCCTTTCTTTCTCCTCCAGCCGTGTTATATTTTTCCTTTAAGACAAACAATTCTCTTATTTGGTTACACTGAGTTTCTTATGGCTTATATGTTAAAGATAACCTCATCAAGATACACTGCCTAGAGCTAATTCCAATGCATGCAGCGACTGTGAATAAAGAGTGTGTGTTCTTCACGACATTTACAATTACATCAAGGACATAATATCCAAATGGAACTAAACACAAACGCACCCTGACCAAGCTTGTCTGGACTTTGTATTTACTGTAAACACAGAATTAGTTGGACCAGAATGGAGCAATTTCCTTCCTACAGCATATTGTTTATGGTTCACTGACTGATATTATGGCAATACAGAATAATACTTGTCTTAGTTACAATGTATTTCCTCTTTTATTGTCTCCTGCAGAGCCATCAGAAAACTTCAGAGAAATCCTTCAAAATGTGGCCAAGCCACATGGAGTCAGTAACATGCGCAAACTTGGCCACCTGAACAACTTTGTAAAGGTAACACAGATGATTTCAGATGTTTCATATGTGGGGAAGAAATAGATGAATATGTGGGACCAGTGCTTTAATGTTCTATGAGGGACTCGATGCTAAGGTATGTGAGGGTTGACCTATGGTGACCAACACTGTAAGCTTGTTCTTTGAGCTTATTTCCAGGATGCTCTTCAGTTGGAATATAACGTTTTAAATGTCCACTTACGTAGTACTGCAGCCATTAACTGCCATTTTGTATTTCAGTATTTAGGTGACTCATCAAAAATACTGAATAGATTATCCACTGATAAAAATAGTTATTGGTTTTTGGCCTAAATATTTTATATTGGCAGTCACCGGGAATCACTCATAAATTTGTTTTGTATGTCATTGTGCAGTGACATATTGTTGATTGTCTATTGTTGCTTTAATAATAGTGTTTCCATCACGTTTCACTGAACCTGTGGAATGTAATGATCGGAATGTTTTTTTCCATGCATCTCCATTATCATCCAATATCTGAGATGTAGAAATAGATGAGTACTCAAGGAAGTCAAATTTAAGTTGATGATGTACAATGTTTTCAGCCTTCTTTATTGTTGTTGCTATGATGGCCGTCCAGTCAATATTAATCATGATGGTAGAGGTGTTTTTTTTTTTTGGTCAGACAGGAGAGGCCATGTCTTAGCACTTGGAGTGATTTATGAGTTGGTATCAATTACAATTTTCAAAATGTGTGAAAGTACGAAAAGTGTTCGTAACCCAAGGACATATAACCCACTGTACGTCTTGTGTGTGTGTGTGAGTACACGTATATGTGTTTTAAAACCAGTGTGTTCATGGTACATTTGAAATCTCCACACCGCATTCCTGATGTTTACAACCAAGTATTTCCACAATGTGTCTGTGTTTGTGTGTTGCTGCTGATACCTTATAAGGGTCCCAGGACAGTAAGGGTGACCTAATCCCAATGCTGAGTGTCTCATGCCCCTGCTACTGGCCCCTTTCTCCTCCTACTGCCTGCTTGGGTTCAGGGAGAGCTATCAGGGCCCTAGTGCCCCCCCCGCCCCCAAATGTTGCAATGAGCCCAGCTAAATCATCCAGCTAATTGTAACAAATAGATAGCTTAAACTGCTTGTTATCATGAATTGTGTTTTGTTTTTTGAGAGACAGAGTTTGGATTCAACTTTCACCTTTTCTTGGTAAACTACAAGTCTGTTGACCAAGTCATTCTGATCCAAGAACAGGAAGGAGGCTAAGTGAATTCCTCTGCCATGAAGAAGACCAAAAATCTAGCTGAAGCCTCTTAACCTAAAAAATAGTTTTGGTTTGGGGTTTTAATAAGGCTGTCTTGTGGTTGCCTTGGGATTTTCCAAGCTTTAGTTTTTGTTTTTTTTTGGATTCCTTTCAGCTGCTACCACCATGCAAATGCAAGGAGGATTGGTGTTGGCTTTACACGCTGTCTGGCTTTTTTAGATTTGTCTGTCACATAGTTAAAAATCATTATAAATATGCTGGCCACTCGTCTGTTGAGATGCGTTCTATAACCTTTCTGCTCTTCACAGTATGCCAAAGTTATTATTATTTAACTTAAACTTTGCAGGGGTCTGTGTTTCCCAGTGAAGTCTGCTGTTCTTGATTCTACCCATTGCCACAGTCCCATGCTGGTATAGCCATTGCCTGGCCTTGTTTTTCCTTTTGTTCCTCCTTTTTAACTGGCAACACCTCTGGATTCAAAGTTCAATGTTTTGTTTTGTTTTGTTTTTTTTGTTTTTTTTTATGTATGTTACAGCTGCTTTTTCTATGTATGTTACAGCTGCTATGCAGTGTGGGTCACCATGAGGAGGAATTCGGATATACATACGAAGAAATAATAATTTGGTAAGTGTCTATCTTTCTCACAGAGACTTTATTCTGCTGTAGTGTGTAAAAACAACCTGCTGATTTTATCTGTTCGATCAGCCAAGTTTGCTGTGTTTTGTACTCGATCTTCATACGATCTTCATTCTCCTTTTCTGTAACTGTGGTTTATGTCAAATATTTTTAAATGTTCTTGTCAAAACAAATGATAATGCATAACGTGCTGTGTTATTTGCCAATGACATGTTGGGTTTTTCTTCTGCAGCCTCCGTCTAGCTTTACTGAATGAGGCAAAAGAAGTGCGAGCTGCAGGGCTGCGTGCGCTCCGCTACCTCATAAGAGACACTGTTGTGCTCCAAAAGGTTTTGAGACTACAGGTGGATTATTTGATAGCCAGGTGAGTATTTTTGTTTATATATTTTTTTTTACTGTTTTTTTGTTCTACATGGAAAATAAGTTCCTTAAGAAGACTCTATGTTGAGTCTTTTTTAGCAATGTGAACAACTGTCATCTTGTAGGAGATATGGAACATTTTTCTTGCATGCAGAGAGCACGATGGCAGACACCTCTCTGCAGATGAGCTACTTTGGGCTCCGACCTCTGAGTTTTTAGTTACACGTAAAACAATTTAATGGTTTAATAACATTACAGGACTGTCAGTCACGTCAAGTAATAGTTTTATTAGTTTCTATTCTAACTATTGCCCTGCAAAATATAGGATGTGTATGTGCTGTATGGTATGTATCCCTTTAAACGCCCCCACAATTTGCCTTTACCTTTTCTGGTATGATTAATGGAGCCTTTCTCTTTTCAGATGTATTGACATCCAGCAAAGCAACGAGGGGGAGAGGACCCAGGCACTGAGACTTGTCCGAAAGGTGCATTTACATGTTCTCTTTCCTCCCACAGCCTCTGTCTTCATTAACTACGAGGGTCATTGTGAAGTCACTATCATCATTTATCGCACCAGCATAGCAACTAGCCAGGTCACTGGGTTTGCCGCAGTGGAAGCATGTGGCTTGTTGATGATTCTGCAGGCAATTTTATTTATAGCTCGTCTTTGGTTTACTGTAAACCTTTTACACACAAAAGTGTCATCAGGAGGGGATTTTTGCTGTGCTGGCAGTAACGTGATCCCCTGAGTTCAAGTTTTATTTTTTTTTTATCATTAATATACAGTATTTCTCATAAGGTCTAGCAGGATCTAATGTTTTCTTTCCCCTTTGTGTGTTTTTGAGTGTATTTTGTATTTAGATCTTATGTTTTTATCTCATCCCCTCCTCTGCAGATCATCACGGTCAATGCCACCCTCTTCCCCACTTCAGTGGCAAACTCTCTTATCGCTGTGGGGACTGATGGACTTCAAGAGAGAGACCGGATGGTCCGAGCTGCCATCGCCATCATCTGTGAGCTGGGTGAGGATATTAAAATAAGTGGAACAGGAGTTATTTATGGATACTCCTGTATTTTTAGCAGTCAGAAGTTTTTTTTCTTCTACATTTCCCATTTAAGTTTGATGACAAACAAATCCCCTGACCTTGTTCATATTTAATCCATACAGCCTTGAAGAACCCAGAGGTGGTGGCCAAGCGTGGAGGCCTCAGCACCATCCTCAAGAGTGTGATTGACTGTCAGCTGAGCCGCATCAATGAAGCTCTCATCACCACCATCCTCCATCTACTCAACCACCCACGGACTCGTCAGTATGTGCGCGTCGACGTTGAACTCGAGGTGAACGCACGCACAGATATGATTTCAAAGACTGAAATGAATCTGCATTCTGGGAGTTGTTCCAAATAGGATTACACCCTGCAGCTTCTTTCCCATGGAGCTTAAAGTAATCAGTTACAATGTTGATGCAAAGCTTTGTTGTGAGCTAAAAACACCTGAGAAAGACACCTGTCACCGCTAGAGTTTTCACCAGTGTGGACAAGCTTAGATTTATGTTTTATGGTTCCCACAGGATTTCTGTAATTGAATCTCATCCTTCCCATGCATTTTGAAGAACAAGAATGATCTTTGACATAGTTCCCTAATGGTCTTGAAGGGATTAAATGTTTTCCGTTTGTTTTGCAGCAAATCTTGGCACCCTTCACTGATTTCCACTACCGTCACAATGCAGACATGGCTGAAGGACAGCTCAAGTGAGTGTGTCAGTCCCTCAGTGGAAACAAAAAGATAGTGTCCTGACATTTCCGTCTGTTTACTGTCTCTGTGTTCCTACATTGGTGACACATAGCAATGAGAAAGTTGAGGGTTTCTATCATGTTATTGTGATGTTATCTTGGCAACTTAACTCCGGATTCACTTCACCAAGGATGTAGTCATAATAGTCACAATGAGATTAGAAATACCAGTGTTTTGTTTGAGTAGGTGAGTATTGAAATAAATGTGTGATTTCTGCGCAGGGAGGACAAAGAGGCCCGTTTCTTGTCCAGCAGAATGGCCATAGTGGCTGCCTTTCGCTCATGGTCTGGTAAGAGACTATGGACACAATAGGGCCATTTAAATTGACTCTCTCAAAAATTCTACTGAGTAAAATTGTATATTTCATTTTTCTGTTTCCTCTTTCATTCAGGGATAATCAACCTATGCAAGGCTGGAAATTCTGGAATCCAATCGTTAATTGGTTTACTAAGCATACCAAATATAGAAGTACGGGTGAGTTGTGCATTATTTCCTTCAACATATCAAAATGTCTCTCCAAAATTCAAATCAGTGTTTCATGTATTGATGATATGGTTCATAAAGTTCTGGACAAATATTGTGTCAGGGAGAAAAATCTGAAACAAATTCTAAACATTCTGTCACCTAAGAGTTGTATGTGTCTCCATCTATTGAAATGCAGAATGCTGTGATGTGATTCCATTGCTGCACAAAGCTAACTGTCAATTTGAACGTTGAAAAACACTACAGTCAAATCTTAACTGTCCAAATCAATAGTAGTGGCTCTCGCAGGTGTTTAAGTGGCTCTTCAGCCAGTCTAATGGGCATAATGAAATTTGCTTTGCAGAAAGGTTTGCTGGAGGTTTTGTTTGAGATATTCCGGCTCCCTGTGCCAATAGTGACTCAAGACTTCACTGAAGCTCTTCTTAGTGTTGGTAAGTTCCAGGTCATCGGTTTCTGTACCTTTGTTTTACACACATAAACATCCATCGTTCACATAAAAATGTCCCTTTCACTGAAGATCCTGCCAGGTTCCAGGACACATGGAGACTCTCTGATGGCTTTATTGCTGCTGAGGCCAAAGTTATTTTGCCCCACAGAGCTCGATCAAGGTACCATAGCGAGATCCTCTCCCTCAGTGATGTCCCGTTGCGTCGTATACTCATTTGTTTTGTGCATTGTTTACTCAACAGGCCCGATCTGATGGACAACTATTTAGCATTTGTTCTGTCGGCTTTTATCTCCAGTGGCCTGCTGGAGGTTAGTTGATTGGAAAGGTCAAGAGCTAATAGCACATTAGCTTTGTAACTAGGTCTTAAAAACTTGGGTTTGTTTTTTAATTCTAACAGGGTCTTGTTGAGGTAGTGACGAGCAGTGATGATCAACTTGCCATCAGAGCCACAATCATCCTCGGAGAGCTTCTTCACATGGTATTAAAATGTGTGTCAACAGTA
Organism: Synchiropus splendidus; assembly: GCF_027744825.2. Lineage (NCBI taxonomy): Eukaryota > Metazoa > Chordata > Actinopteri > Syngnathiformes > Callionymidae > Synchiropus > Synchiropus splendidus. Next base: position 20,188,341 of record NC_071340.1, read on the forward strand.
AATATTGTGTTGGATTTTAATCTTTTTCTTTTGTCTCCGTCTCTGCTTAGGCAAACACCATTCTTCCTCACAGCCACAGTCACCATCTGCACTGCCTCCCCACTCTCATCAACATGGCCGCCTCTTTCGACATCCCTCAGGAGAAACGACTGTGAGGACAAATTTCATTTTGTGTAATGATTCTACGACGTTTTTCACTCTTGTGATGTAATTGAAGTGACAGAGCAGTTTACAAAAGGGAAAAAAAAGATGTTATAAATTTGTTTCAGTCGAGCTAGTGCTGCCGTCAACAACCTTAAACGATTCCACGAGAAGAAGAAGAAGGGTCCAAAACCGCACAGTCTGTATCTGGACCACATCATCCGCAAGTCTGCGTCCTCACACAGCCGCAGAGAGTCTCACTCGCGTGCACACAGGGACATCTACGTTATCAAGGTAAACAATGTCGCCTTCAAATGTGGATGATTTAGGACACAGTCTATACATATAAATGCCAGATGGCTATTTCAGTATTCAATGGTATCCCAAAGTTGAAATGTGTTTCCGGCAGCTGCTTAACTAGTTTTGATCCGACCCGGGATTGAGTTGCTGGGAGCTAGTGATCAAATGAGCGGCTATTTAAATCAAGCTAGGCACCTGGCATGAAACCTGTGCCAAACTAAATAGGATTCAGGAGAAGAGATTAATCAGGATTTGTGACGTCTAGTTAGATTAGTGGATCATAAATGTGCTTGAGTAAAAGAGTACTGACTGAATACGACTGAAAGTGCCATTTTAATGTGTTTCCATTTGTTCAGGACACAGAGGAAGCTCTGATGATGAACCTAAGAGACAGTCACATTCTCAACCACAAGCAGAACCTGGAGTGGAACTGGCTTCTCATAGCCACCATCCTAAAGGTCAGACACTTGGACACACACGCTTTCTGTTCCTACTTTCTGGCTTCACTTTGGTGTTCTGATCTTGTTATTTTTCCTCTCAGTGGCCAAACGTAAATCTCAGGAACAACAAAGACGAACAGATGCACAAGTAAGACCTTTCATTGGATACAAGCTCTGCATACCTCCAGGAGTTTTCGGCACACGCTGATCTTTTTTGCCCTGATGGCGTCTTTGTTTGCAGGTTTGTCCGCAGGCTGCTGTACTTTTATAAGCCAAGCAGTAAATTGTATGCAGGGCTTGCACTAGACCACCCTAAAGCAAGACAACTCACTGTGGTTGGCTGTCAGTTTATCGAATTCCTCATGGATTCAGACGAGGTAGTGTCACGGAGAACGTCAAACACCTTCACCGCATTCATCCTGTCTGATCCCTCGTGCTTCTCTCTAGGATGGCCATGGGTATTTGGAAGACCTGGTGAGGGACATGGTGACTTGGCTGTCCTTCTCATCAGGACTGAAACCTGAACGTAGTCTACAGAGCAACGGACTGCTCACCACTCTCAGCCAACACTACTTTCTCTTCCTCGGAACGCTCTCCGCACACCCACAGGGAGTCAAACTTCTAGAAAAATGTGGCCTGTTTCAGTGGTGAGTGTGCAGAAAAACCCTGCTCATCTGGGAGTTCCCAGAAGTGGAACTCACAGGAGTCTTGATCATGCCCTGTTTAACTGCTCTGTATAACTTTATCTCTTGCAGCCTTCTGAACCTGTGCTCTGTGAAGAACCAGGATGCTGTGCTGAAACTTGCCGTATCCACACTGGACTACAGTAGAGATGGTCTGGCCAGAGTGATCCTCTCTAAGATCCTGACTGCTGCTACTGATGTAAGGGGGCAGAAAACAACGCTGTGTGGATAGAAACATAATACAAACTGTACATCAGTATTTAAACATTTATTTTACAATGAGACTGACAAGGAACGATCTAGTTATTGTCCTTCTCCCACCGTGCAGACTTGCAGGCTGTATGCCACCAAGCACCTGCGTGTGCTGCTGCGGGCCGGTGTGGAGTTCTTCAGCAGCTGGGGCATGGAGCTATTGGTTACACAGCTCCACGACCACAACAAGGCTGTCTCCATGGAAGCTCTGGACATACTGGACGAGGCCTGTGAAGATAAGGTGACTGTCAGTTTATTTTTTTGTTGCCTAGGTTTGGCTTAATTGATGTTCTATTTTACTGTTTTAAGGCGAACCTTCATGCACTGATTCAACTGAAACCAGCTCTATCTCACTTGGGAGACAAAGGCCTCCTGTTGCTACTCCGGTAAGAGTCTTTAAAAAGGCCTTTAAAAGATGTGGTGTATTATTTATGTTCACTAAAACATCTGTTCCTCAGGTTCCTTTCCATTCCAAAAGGTTTCTCCTACCTGAATGAGAGAGGTTATGTCAGCAAACAGCTGGATAAGTGGCAAAAGGTACAACGCTGCAGGCGGATTTCTTTTGACAGTGTCACCTTGCATGAACAGTGTGGCTGAAATATTCAAATAATTTTGTGACATGTTTTCCATTACATTGACGATGAGCCATGAATGTTGAAATGACTTGAAATGGGCTGAAAGTTTTAAAGAATTATATTTGTACTTGGCTCAAATATCACAGGAATACAACCTCAAGTATGTGGACTTGATAGAGGAGCAGCTCAATGAAGCTCTCACAACGTACCGCAAACCTGTAGATGGCGATAACTATGTGCGACGCAGCAACCAAAGGTGAGAAGTGGCTCAGTTGGTAGTTACTTGCATTGCCCTGAATGTGTTCTAACATTGTGGCATAATCAACAGGTTACAGAGACCAAATGTTTATCTGCCAGTGCATCTCTATGGTCAACTGGTCCATGATAAGACAGGCTGCCATCTACTGGAGACTCAGGTAAGTGCTGCTTCCTTTGTATTCATATAGATGGATTTCTTTAAATGGCATACCATCTCACAAAAACGTTTGTCTCACTTTGTTCCAGAGTGTGGTCCCTGACCTCAGCTACACGATTCGCTCCCCGATGCTGGACACCTGGGAGGGCATCAAACAGCTGAAAGCCGCCCTCTGGGCTTTGGTCAGTTGGTTTAAAGTGGTCGCATAAATGTCACTTATGAATTGGCCGTCCACTTTACTGGGTCACTGAATAGTTTTTCTGAGTCACCTTTCAGCATTGAATCATCTGAAGAAAGTCATGGAATTAAACCGAGCTTCTTGTTTTAGGGCAACATTGGATCTTCCAACTGGGGCCTGAATCTTCTGCAGGAAGAAAACGTGATTCCTGACATTTTAACTTTGGCCCAGCACTGTGAGGTGTTGTCAGTGAGAGGGTAAGTAAGTGCACGGAGGACTACTGCAAGTCTGTCAATCTACTTTGTAAATGCGCAGCCTGTTGGGTGATGTGTCTTTCTCAGTCAGGTGTTGCAGGTGTTTCTCTCAGGTGTATATATTGCATTTCAAGATTTGACAATGTGTCTGCAGGACCTGTGTGTACGTGCTGGGTGTCATCTCGAAGACACGTCAGGGTTGTGAAGTGCTGAAGCACTATGGTTGGGATGCGGTCCGACACAGTCGCCGGACGCTGTGGCCCGTCACTCCAGATGAAGTGGAGACGCACCTCGCCTCTGAACTCTCGTCAGTCCCCAGCACACTCAGCCTCAACTCTGAGTCCACCAGCTCCCGCCACAACAGCGAGAGCGAATCCCAGCCAAGTGCGTCTGATTCGGTCCTCTATGTGGCTATTTCATTGTCTCTCTAAATCCCTCTCTGTCCCTTCAGACATGTACATCCTGGACGATGACAAGTGTGATGTTCTGGACACGTCACCCGAGTTGCCTTTCTACGTACACTCCAAACCAGTCAAAGATCGCAGCCCCTTCACAATCCTGGCCTCCACACGCTTTGTTCGCGACCGCTTCCTCAACTCACTGTCCCTCCCTAGCAAGAAGCTGCGCTCCACCAGTGACCCCAAGAACTCATCTGGCTCTCAGACCCAAACGGAACTCAAGTCAGGGAGTATGAGGCGCAACCGAACTGTGACGGAACCCTCTGGCTACAGTCCAAACCAGGGTGACGTCTTCACAATGGTGTTCAATGGCAGAGGAATGCCCAAGAGTCCCACAGTCAGCCTGGAGACTTCGTTTGTTGGCACCAGAGGGGGGTCTGAGGAGCACCTTGTTGACGGAAGGCTTGCCCGAGGAGGGGGTTCTGGACTAGCACTGAGTGGACTGGGCGTGCATGTGGAGCACCACACCCGGGAGCGCCTCACCGGAGGTGACGGCGTTTGTTCCTCCACCGGGGGGACCGTGGGTGGGGTCAGCAGCAGTGGTACTCATTTCAAAAGCCGCAGTCAGAGCTTTAATACGGACACGACGACGAGCGGCATCAGCTCCATGAGCTCCAGCCCTTCCAGGGAGACGGTGGGAAACCCGGAGCATTCCGAGCCTGAACCAGACTCCTCTGACTGCGTGAGCCTTAACACGGTGGTGTCAGCTAAGACGGTGAAAACGCTCTCCACACTCACACCCCACGCTCAGACGAACCACATGCCCACATCCAAGTCCTCATCTGTCTCCCTGGTTCCCCCCGGCTCCTCGCACACGCTCCCTCGCCGAGCCCAGTCCCTCAAGTCTCCTTCCGTCACCACCATCAAGAGCCTGGCAGACTGTAGCATCATGTACACCAGCCCACGAGACGCACTGGGTTATGCGACACTGAAGCGGCTGCAGCAGCAGCGCATCCACCCGTCGCTCTCTCACAGTGAAGCACTGGCGTCACCTGCTAAAGATGTTCTGTTCACTGACACCATCACCATGAAGACCGGCAGCCTGGACTCCAGACTCACACCACGCAGGTAAGGACCAGCTTCACCGCCCGCAAAGAGGTGAAGTCAGTATGGTGCTCTTTGAAATTGATTTGAACTCTTTTCAGTCCTTCAAGGGTCCCGTGGAGTTTTGCATCATAGCTGCACTTGTGTTTAACTAGCTTTGATGTGTCTGTCAGGATGTCAGATAGGAGGGGTACCTGTCCAGAGCCCAGCATCATAAGTCCATATCGCAGGCTGTCCAGAACACTGGTCCCTCGGTGGGTGGTCCTGCATCAGTCTGCTCGCCGCAGACGTAGCACTTAGTGCAGCCTTTCCAGTCGATCAGTTTGCTACTCTCTTCTTCCCTCAATAGTGACACCATCACTTTCACCCGTGTAGCAGTCTAGAGAAAGCTGCTCCATGTAGGTTCTGTAGTCTTGTTTTGTTCAGCTGAAGAAGTCCTCTGAGTGGTCATGTTAGATCCCATGTTAGATTGTGTGTTCCAATCACATGATCCAAAGCTGTAGCTGCCGAGTCTCTGACATACATTTGGTGTTGCACTGACATCCATGATCAATGTTTCTTTGAAAGATCTGTGGGATGAAGCTAGGAATGGTGCCAAAATTGAGACTATCCTTTTTCCTCAGGTCTTTTCCTCTGGTTTCAGATATGCTCTGACTCATGGAAGTCATTAAAGATCATTGGCACCTGCCCTTTCAGTAGTTCCATTGTCATTAGCATGGTCTTGTGTGTGTGTGTGTTCACCATGTTGGTCTCTCTGCTCTCTATCGACTCCCTGGTGCTCCTCTTCCGTCCCAGTCTCTCCCCCCGGATCCTCTCACGCACCTCTCCTCTCGCCCTCCCTAGGTTCCTGAAGGCGCTCAGCTTTGCCTCTCTGGATAAAGAGGAGCTGCTGAGCCCCATCAACCAGAGCACGCTGCAGCGCTGCTCCTCCGTTCGCTCCATGGTCTCCAGCGCCACCTACGGCTGCAACGACGACTACATCGGTCTCGCCTTGCCCATGGACATCAACGACTTGTTCCAAATCAGAGATTCCACCTACTTTCAGCAGCGGATCAGCCCGCCCTCTGAGGAGAGGAAGCGCTTCCTGTTTGGCGACGGGGACGGTAACGTCACACCACAGTGGCACGGCAGATCTCAGAGAAGCTTGGAGGATTCTAACCGACAACTTCTCTCTTGCACAGTCATCTGGTCCAAGTCATATTCATCAAATTAAAAAAATAAGGGAAAAAGGATCATAAACTACACTTGATAGAAAAGTGAAAAAAAACTGTACGTCATGAATACAATTCAGATGAAAATAAATATAAAAAAATACATCTAAATTTAAAAAGATTATATATATATATTTTATTTAAAAAAAATAAACCTGATGCAAACTGTTGAGAAAAATTGAAAAAATGTATGTCATGAATAAAATTCTGAATAAAATATTAAAGTGTGTAAATATCAAAAAATAAAAATATATTCTATTTTCAGAATAAACTCTAAAGAAGATAAAAGTAAAGTCTAAATGAAAGTATTGCGCTTGCTGTTTGGCGACGGGGGGATTCTAACCGACAGCTTCTCTCTGACAGGTGAGCGGCCTGCCATCCCAATACTGAAGCAACAGTTCAGCATCTCAGAGCTGATCGTGAACCGGGGTGACTGTCCAAACCACATTGTGGGTTCTGATGAGACAGGCCTGCAGGATCACACCGACGACAACTGCCTCTTCTGCGTCGGCGCCTCGGTCCTCGGATACACAGCACAGCCTCAGATCAACAGCACACGACCTCGCACAGGTCAGATCCCGGGACCCGCCGTTCCAACTTCAGCCTCACATGTCGAATCTCTCCTCTGCAGAATACGTAGACTTCCAATCCTGGGCCGGCCAGAGCGGCCATCGTCTGGAGGTGATGCCGCAGTCCAAGTTTTCTGGCGTCTCCGGCTGCAGCGACGCCGCCGTGTCACAGGGCTCCATCTGCAGCACCCCCACGCCCAGTGACATCGTCATAGGTGAATGATGAAGAAGCTCTTTTGTTTGGGTGGAAAATGTTGAAATTCTTGACTGGAATTTGAACCACAGCACCTGATATCATTCTTCATTGAGTCAGTGAGGTTAACCAGGAATACCTGGTTATTCAACCAGGAAGTTGAATAAACACAGAAAATGCACGTCATGCAACCAGGCAATGTTTAAGCTTGTGTACACAGTCAACTCTTTTTTTTCTTGGTCGAGTTCTACCTGTACTGTACATTGTGCTCGTCCTTCAGTGGAACATGTGAGAGTCGAATCAAAATGGTTGAGCTCGTGTGAAATATTCAACCACGTTACCGTGACTGACAGGTGGCAAGGCCATATCCGAGGACGGCCCCGCTTCCCGGGTCCTGCTGAGGAAAGAGGTGCTCCGTCTCATCATCAACCTCAGCTCCTCTGTGGGAACCAAGGGCCACGAAACAGGACTCCTAACGTAAAGCTCCCTCCTCTCTTCACTGTGGCAGTGAATGTTTGGATCTCTTTGCTCGACTGCTGACTGTTGTCTGCCCTCAGGATCAAGGAGAAGTTCCCGTATGCGTTCGACGACATCTGCCTGTACTCGGAGGTGTCTCACCTGTTGGCGCACTGCATGTTTCGGCTGACGTCCAGGCGCTTCATTCAGGAACTCTTCCAGGACGTGCAGTTCATGCCAGTGAGTCGCCCACAAATGGCGTTTGCATTGTTTGCACAGTCAGCTGAGTAGGACAGGGGTTCTTAAGCTTTTGGATCTGGTGGCCCACCTTTCCCAGAACAGATGGTCTCGTTCAAGTAATAGAACTTCATTATTACTCTTAATTTCATTATTAGAGTTAAATAACAATATTTAATCTACTCACACATAACCACATCTAGCTATAAAGCTAATGTATTAAAACTGAGTGTCGTGTGCGAAACTTTTTGCAGCCCTGTAGGAGGCGCTCGCGGCCTTATGAATCACTTGAGTAGAATATTCATGGGACATTACATTCATGACTCAGCAGTTTCTTTATTTAGGCTGAGGGTGACGAAATCCATAATGGAGTCTTTCCCCCTTGAACTCTTTCTGCAGATGTACGAGGAGGCGGAGTCGATCCTGACCAAACTACCAAAACCAGTCGAAGAGGACGTGGACCCACCGCCAGAATCGTGATTCTCCTCCCTGATGCTCCGGGACCTGCAGCCTGTGATGAACACTTCAGAGATGCAACAACGACGACGACGAGGCGGACTGTTTTCAGGGGTGAAGAGGGGTTCTGTTTGCAGCGGACAGAACCACAGCCGAGCGAGTGGGCGTGAGGTGGACGAACCAAATACTGTCTTCAGATGGGTCTCGACCTTCAATAATACGTGGAGACGAGCACTGTGTTTTAAAAGAGAAGTGTGCTAAATGAGTTTGGCCCGTGATTCACACTCACACTCTGCTACTGAACCCAAACACTACAGGAGTGTTGTGATGTTTTAATCTCCACCCCCCTCAGACGTGTGGTCCTCTGTGCACTCTTCTCCTCCTCCTCCTCCCCCGGTTCCTGCTCCTGCTCCCTGTTCTCTGACAATCAGACTCACTCGTTTTTCTAAAGCACTAAACAACTGCTAAATGAGGAGCACGCATGCAATTCCCTGCTGGCTGTTAGCGTCCGTCGCTCATATAGCGCCTTCCTTCCCTCAGCCATGGCGTCGTTGGTAGGTTATTCTGCTCATGACGCTGCTGGGTCTCAGAGTTCCTCCTGCCTCGGGCCAAGACCCCGGTCACGAGCATTTCCAGAACACACCTCCGTGCTTCTCTTCCGCTGCATGTGCGACTAGCATGGCCAAGTCGCGTCGTCACTTTAACGTCTCTCTTGCTCGTAGAACTTTTGTTTCCAGACGAAAAAAAAAAAAGGTTGCCATGTCATTGTAGTAACATCATGACGCCCCAAGTGTGTGGGGAATGGGGGTGGGGGTCTCCATGGAGACGGGACGGTCTCCTTGTTTTGCTCTAATGCTGCTACAAAATGGACTCATATAGATGATCGATAGATCAGCTGAGTGACATCAGATGGATCTATTTATTGTATGTCTGTACCATAGAGTGAGCTCAACCAGAGAAGAAAAAGTTATTTATATTTTTTCCTCAAGACTGTATTATAATTTAAAGAAGTTTCTTTTTTTTTTTTTTGCCTGACTCGTGGTTTCCCTTTATATTGTGTACGGTATGTTTTCTGGGGGTGACCTGAAGAAACATACAACCCTGTCAAAGGGATGCGTTGTTAATAAACGGAGCGTGGAAAGCCCTGACCTGAAAGACCCGTGTTTTATTCACTGTATATATATGTAATATATCGTGACATCACTCTATAATCGGGACTGAACAAACGTGGGTCGGTGTGCACGTCCTTGTATAGCTATACTTGTTGGAAACCGAGCTGTGGGGACCGTTTCCCCATGAGTTGAAGCCTCAATTTGAGGATTAAAACTTCAAAATAACTGGGTCAATATCATTGAATTTAAATTCGGTTTAGGCCCTGGTTAATCTTAGCCATTTGTTTTGGATGGTTCGAGTGAGAGGCTGGGAAAAGCTTTGTCAATGGATTGACCCACAAAACTAGTGATGGGTAAGTGAGGCATCATAAAGCGACACGCTGTGTTGATACTCTATCGCTGAATACTGACACCTGCTGGACATTAAAAATCCCTGCAGGCAACCGACTTGACAGACTGAACTGACACTGATTTGATGATACCTGCCGTATATAATAATATCAAATAAGTCTTTGCATTCATTATTGTTCCATATCTTTAAATAATGTGAAAATCTATCATAATGTGAAAAACGTTTTTTTTAAATCCAATGTTTTCAAAATTTCTAAATTAAATTATACCTTGAAATTATTTTGAATTAGAATGGAACAAGACAAGTCGAAAGTCTGAGACAAACCGGGTAAAAATTGAAATAAACATTATTCTCCGCTGGGAGACGAAAGTCACGTGACTGTCTTAAACCGGTACGCGCACCGACGCATCAATGTTGCAGGACCCATCACTACACAAAACATAAAAACATGGCGTGTGTGTCCAGACATGTAGATCAGTGGTCCCCAACCTCTCTATCACCGCGGACCGATCTTCGCTTGACCATTTGAACGCGGCACGAAGGGTGTAAAGTTGCCACTTTGACCCGTCAGATAAGGCCTCTGCGTGTTTGTGTGCCAGGCACGTGGGACTCACCGACCATGATAAATCCATATTATTACAGTACGACTCCTCCTACTGTCTGTTAAAAACCGTCTTCTTCATGGAAGTCGTGTCTCTTCACTGAGCCTTTTCCTCTTAGCAAAGAAACTTTCCAAAGACGGCTGTTTCCTATGGAAGCCCATTAAAAAAAAAAAAAAAAAAAAAAAAAAAAAACTTGGAGAAAACCAAGCAAAAAAAAAAAACTTAAAAAAAAAAAAATCAGCAAGCAAACAAAAATCACCAACCAAAAAAAAAAAAATCACCAAGCAAAAAAAAAAAAAAATAAAAATAAAAATAAAAAAATCACCAAACAAAGAAAAAAATCACCAAGCAAAAAAAAGTTTGTTTTTTTAACTGGTGGAAATGTGCTTCCATAGTTTCCAACTCATTTTGCGAGCTTGCGGGTTACATTTGGGCTCTCAAGTCACTCAGGCCAAGAGAATCCGGTCATTTTTCAAAATAAAAGTGTTTTTTCTGTTTTCTGTTTCTGTTTTTTTTTTTCCTTCGAAAATAAAAGATCGTTCAAACTCAGTTCATGCTTAAAACGGAAAGAATTATTCCCGGTCCCCGGTGCGGGGGTTGGGGACCACTGATGTAGATGGTTGCTAAAGAGTACAACACTTCGACCTGAGCAAGACACTTAACCCTGGTTTGTTCCTGATGGTTCAGATGACTCGCTTCGTCGCAGCCTACTGCCTTGTGAACGTGTGTGTGAATGAGTGAAACAGTGTGAAGCGCTGATGCTGATGGATCAGCATTGATAGTGCTATATAAGTAAGAGCGATTTAGCTTTTTTTAAACACTTAATTTAGAATTATATTAGATGAAATGGCCTTTATTAGTCCCCCTGTTATGAGTAAAAGGATCATAGCATTTATATGTATTATTATTATGACTATAACTTGTGTAAATATTGAGTCAGCTGGAGAGAACTCAGGTGTCCACAATGGAGATGTGGTCACTCGTTTTGATGTGCTGCCAATGCAACACTATCACAGACCCTCAAAATAACCAGGTCTGATATTTGCACAGCTGCTCCTCCTATTGGCCACCGGACACATCCAACCAGATAAAACGCTGGTGCTGACACAGTTGGAGAGGGTCACCCTGTCTGAACCTGCGGAGCCATGGTCCCAGTCCCAGTCCTCCTCCTCCTCCTCACTTATACGGTGAGTTCTTTTCCTTTGACATGACAACGAACGTTGGACTTCTAACCATTTAGTTTTGCGTTCACCATGAGTTGTGAACTCAAAAGGGAAAAAATGGCTTTCAAAAAGCGCTGATTCCCTGAACACGATATAAAACTACAGTATATTACTTTGGCTCGGTCATAATCTAATTTCATTCCCTATAGGGATCATAGGGGGCAAGTATAAAATGATGGGAAAAATATAATACAGATAGTGAAAAGTGAGATTTAAAGGAACAGTAAACCGGTGACTTCATGGAAAATGACTGTTCCTTGTTAAAGGGTCTGACTCTCTTCTAAGTTGCAGGGTAATTTCTGACAACACAAAAAAAAACTCTAAAAATAAGAATTCAATGATCAAGCAAAGTGAGACATAACAGGAAAATTAGCACATATAATTTGGGGGATTTTAAATTATCATTTCATATACTCAGTGCCAGTGAAAATGCAACACCTGATTTTTAAAAAATAATTTTTGTTTCATCAGGATTTTTTTTTTTTTATTGGATTTTTTTATAATGAGTCATGGACCATATCTCAACAATAACCAGCAGAATTAAACTCACTTTTGCAGAAAAATAATTCATGAATATGAAAGAAATACAATGACTGCCTCAAGCAAAAGTCACTTTATTAAAGCAGCAATGTGTAATATTTAGACATAAACAGATTATTTTCAGATTTCCTGAGATGACGAAGATGAAAGTCCCGGAGTCAGACTCTCCAGCTCTCTGTTAAACGCTGCCTTGCAGTATGTAACTCTCTCCTGGCCTCACCTGAGGCACCTTTACGCTAAAAAAGCTTTAAAGCGTTTCCATTATTTTACAACCTATCTTCGAGCAGTGCTGGAAAAAAAAAAATTCAAGTGTTGCGTTTTCATTGCCACTGAGTATAACTTTAATGCGAAGAGTAGCAGGAGCGTTTGGATGTGAATATCGAAATGTGTTTTAGCTGATGTTTTCATGTGAATTGCCGGTTGGCCAGAAAGAAAGTAAGAAATAAATCACAACAGTTATTTCTCTCGTATCAGTTCACATCCTGATCATGTTGTGATAGATCCCACATCACTATGAAGACAACTCAACTATGTATGGGACTCAGTGTAATGAGGACCAGCGACTGTTTTTCACCGCAGGTTTTATCAGAGGCCCAACATCATGCCGGCTACTGCGCTTTCTACGACGAATGTGGACTGTACCCGACAATCGGAGGGTCCCTCCTTCCCCCCTACGTCCCCTGTCTGGATTACAGCAAGGCCCGACCCCTCAGAGGAGCACATTACAAGAAACTACAGGAGGTGTGTGTGTGAGTGTGTGTGTTGACATGAACTGCTCCTTTTAAATTCCCTTAGATCTCAGCACCTTTACTGAGCCGCCCTCAGTCCTGGGCGGAACTGAGACACGAGACGTGCCTTCATGCCTAGGGACGTCCTCATGGAGAACATCTCATTGTCCACGGCTAAAGTTCAATTTTAGATCCCATCTGTTTTTCCGTCCACATGTTACCTCTTGGACAAGTTTCTCAAGGCCATGCTAACGTTCTAGAACGTCTTGATGATGTCACCAGGTGGATGGCACAAAGTCTCCTTCAGCAAAACCAGGCAAAATGCTAGTCATTCCAGTCTCTTCCAGCTTCCATGACTCATAAGTCTCAGCGTCCCATTTGACTCTTCACTTTCATTTGATCCTCACGTTAAAAGAAACTATATTCTTGTCCTGTTTCCAGTTAAAAATGATGCCAACTGAAACGTTCATCTTCTCCTCCTGGCATCAACAGGATCACACCACTAGCTGGTCTAGAACTCAGCTGAGTCACTTCATTTAGTTATTGGATCCCCAACGACATTTAAATTCAGACACACCTGGTGCCTGAGGTGGGTCCGATCTGGTCACCCTCGAAGTTGAGACTTCAGCCTAAGGGAGATAGAGCCTTCTGCCCCCCTGAGTCAGGAGATCTTCTACATGTTCCGTCAACAACATTTCTCTCAGCTTCTCCCTTCAGGGGTGGCCACAGTGGATCACCTTCCTCCATCTCAGCCTGTCCTCTGCTTCCTCTTCTCTCAAACCTACAAACCTCATGTCCTCCTTCACCACCTCCATCAATCTCCTCTTTGGCCTTCCTCTCCACCTTCTGCCTGGCAGCTCCAACCTCAACATCTTCCTACCAATGTACTGGCTCTCTCTCCTCTGTCATGTCCAAACCATCTCCATCTAGCCTCTCTGACTTTGTCTCCTAAACACCTGAGCACATGAGTTGTCCCTCTGATCCTATCCATCCTGTTCACTCCCAGAGAGAAGCTCAGCATCTTCATCTCTGCTACCTCCAGCTCTGCCTCCTGTCTTTTCCTCAGTGCCACTGTTTCCAGACCATACAACACTGCTGGCGTCACCACCCTTTTGGACACTTTCCCTTTCATCCTTGCCGACAGCCTTTACATTGATGGTGACACAAGGTTCTCTGCACACAGGTGTGTCCCATGCTGGACCGTGGCGAGGGCAACACCTTTGCCTGCTGCTCATTCAACCAGCTTAACACGTTGGCTACAATGTTGTCCCTCAGCAAGGTTGTGCTGCACAGCTGCCCTTCCTGCACTGAGAACTACGTCCACATGCACTGCATCAACACCTGCAGCCCCAACCAGAGCCAGTCAGTGAAGGTCACCAAGGTCTCGAGCGTCACGTCCAGCAATGGAGAGACGCGAAAAGCTGTTGTGGGCTACCAAGCGTACTTAAGCAACAGTTTCGCTGAAGCTGCCTTCCAGTCTTGTAGAAATGTCAGGATTCCCTCCACAGGAGGCAACGCCATCGCCACCATGTGCGGCGAGTACGGTGCCAAGCTGTGCACTGCTCAGCGCTGGTACGACTTCCAAGGAGACCCCACTGTCGGTTTGTCTCCCTTGGATATTGACTTCATGCTGATAAATCCAGGCGACATGATCCCATATGGCATGGTCCCGTACAGTGGAAGGGCTCTGCGGTGTCATGAAGCCACTCCAACTGGAGGTGAAGTCTGCTCCTGCCAGGACTGTCCACAGTCCTGCCCTTCAGGACACACCGACTGGCAGAGATGACTCTCGACCGTAGAGTGAAAAAGTGATATTTCCCCTCAAGAATGTATTATATATATTTTGAAAATTATAATACATTACTATACAATAAAATAACACACAAAAGAACAAGTATTTACTGTAATCTAGTTGATCTTTATTCCAGATATGATGTGTGTGTTTATAAACGTTGTTTTCCGTGCATTTTTTTTATGTCTTTAAATTGACGTTTCTAGACTCATGATTGGAAGAGGGCTTGTTTGATCGTTCTTTAAGTCAGCGTTTTTCAACCGGGGAGCCGTGAGAGAGTGTCAGCTGTGCCGTTGGAAGTGGTCCAGTTTCACCTCATTCACCCTGAGATAGAGGTGGACCGATATGACAACCTGGAATCATGAACATTTACAATGTGTTCAACGTGAGGAGATAACATGGATTCGGTCATGTTCTTTCTATACACTGCAGATCGACGCTAATGCGTTGACTTGTCCATCACCCGCAGCAGCGCTCCTCTTTCCTCACACTCACAGTCAAGAAGCCGGTCAAGTTGTTGTTGTGTAGCAGAAATCTTTGGTAATATTGTCACAGATTTAGCAAATATTTGCTACATTTCAAATGATTTAATGTTACATTCCATTGTTTCATCTCTGTAGGTGTAAAAGCTAAATGAAGGAAAGGGGGAACCAAATCCTTAAAACACAGATTTAAGATTTAAACTTAGATTTAACATTTACAGAGATGAAACAATGGAACATAACATTAAAATGTAGTGTCTCAAATGTAACGCCAAATGTAATGTTTGCTAAATCTTTGAAAATATTGCCAAAGATTCCTACTACATCAGAAAAAAACATGGGTGTCTTTATTTTTAC
Organism: Synchiropus splendidus; assembly: GCF_027744825.2. Taxonomy (NCBI): domain Eukaryota; kingdom Metazoa; phylum Chordata; class Actinopteri; order Syngnathiformes; family Callionymidae; genus Synchiropus; species Synchiropus splendidus. The sequence continues at coordinate 20,203,391 of NC_071340.1, forward strand.
ATTCGGCGTCCCATAATAACGTCACCACACACCTTCACGACAGAATGATGGAGTGATCCTTGTAGGAACCGTGATGCCAGCTAACAGAGCTAACAGAGCTAACAGAGCTAACAGCTAACGTGACGGCTCACTTCAAAACTTTATTGACACTCGTAGACCGTCAACGTTTGCTACGTGGTTTAAACACCGGCTATAAACTAAATGCAGAACCAAACCAAAAAGAGAGAAATAATATTTGTAGTTATGAAACAACGTAAAAGAATGTGAAGGAAACTAGCATAAAATCATGCACAAGCGATTGCGATGAAATCAAAACCATTACTGACATAAATGAATAATGAAATATGTTTATGCCCTTTCCGGAGACATTTTTAAGCAAATACATTTCCAGCTATTAGTTTCTGCCAATAACATGGCAAAAATATTTCCACAAATGAAAGCACAACTGCGCTTTGGCCAGGTTCCTTTGATGGTGAGCCTCGGGATTTTTTCAAGTAAGTCACGGACAACGCACCAGAGGTCTCCAACCTTCTGCTCCAGCAGAGTGCAGTCTAACACAACACATCATGGTCAACTCTCTGGAGTCTGACAACCACCATATGCTGGTCTGGCAACCAGAAGGTGACAGGATCAAGGGCCCAGCACAAGGCTCAGTTCTGGGCCCCTTAAATGTTCTCGCTGCATATTGACATCTGTGAGGTGTCGGCTTGAGTGAACAGTGTTTTTATTAACAAAATCATTCATTGGTTATTTAATTATGAAAGATAATGTCATAGTTTCCTTTGAAATGCTCAGCAAAAAATGCAATCTTCCCCGAACACATTTTTTTAGATACTTACAAGCAAGACACTACACCCTGTCTCAATATCGACTCACACAGTGAAAGAAAGGAAAATACTGGATGAGAATCTGTCGATGAACCCAACTAAAAACGGAGTAATTTCACAATGATGTGCTGGCCTTTCTGAACTACCAATGGAAGCTACGAACAAACTTAAGGCAGCATGGGAAGAGGATCGAGACATTTCCTTCAATGAAAACATTTGGAACTCCACTTGAAAATTGGTAAATAAAACATTGTTTTGTGCCCGCCACAGTTTCATTCAGTTTGAAGTTGTACATAGAGCCCACATGTCCAAAGTCAATCTTTCAGGTATAAACCCGGAAACTAGTCCTCTCTGTAATAACTGCAAGACCATGGAAGGCACCTTAAGCTGAAATTTTTACTTCCCTCTCCAAAATTCTTCATGTCGAGGTAACACCAAGTCCACTTCTCACCTTGTTTGCTTATACTGGGGAGATTAAAAATGTAACATCGGGCAGAGGTTCACTCTTGCTCAGGTGGAAGGACGCTGCCCCGCCTTCACACACCCAGGGGCTCAGAGACGTCATGTCTTGTCTAAAAAAAATCAGACATTCTGTCACTAAATTCCAGAAAACCTTCCATGAAATATGGCACACCTTTCTGGAAGTGTTTAAGACCCTTTAGATATGACTGAGTGAGGAAACATACATGAAGTGACAGGGGTTGTTTTGGGGTTGATATTTGCTTTTTTATTTCTGTTTTTTGGGTTGTTTTTTTTGTAATTTTATTTTTAGCTAAAAAAATACAATTACAACTATTTTTTATTATTATTATTATTGTTATTATTATTATTATTATTATTATTATTATTATTATTTATTGTGAGTTGTGAAAAAAGTGCCACATTTTACTGCAAGTATAATGTACACACAAAATTATTGTGTCTTGTCTCTCATGAATTTGTGTGTTTTGTATTTAATGACTATTAATACCCAGCAAAACTATTTTGAATACAGAACACCGGGTTCCATTTTTTGTGTACAGCATGCAGCCTTTGGTCATGTGACATTGGCACGCTCGCTCATTTTGGGTTTACCACCAGTGTTCAGGTGAGAGTACAGATCAAGGTCGCAGAGTTATAGAAGCAGAAGCAGTCGAAGGTTCAGCGCCTTGCTCAAGGTCAAGGGTGATATGGACAATCGAGGAGATCCTCACCTGATACGGCTCTGATAATGGTGGATCCTTCTGTCTCGCTATCTAGTCACGCAACGCTCCGATAACACAACCTCTGAGAGAAAACCACCTGGTACCGCTCGGCTCCAAATCGGAGAGCGACCCAGAAGAGAGCAGAGAGACGCCAGATAAGGACGCCTCCATAAAGAGGACTGAGTCCTTATCATGGCTGGAAATCGGTTATCTTACAGCAAAATGGCGTCCAGCTGAGCATGAGGAACTGGCTGTTCCTCGCCGGCAGATAGGAAGATGTCATATCAGCTATCAAAGTCAATTCACGCTCAATGAAGCGCTGTCATCGCCACAGACTCCGCCGCAGTCTCACTTCACTTCTTGCTTATTTAAACAGGACTCCTGCAGAGACTGACTCGTGTTCCAAGAAATGAGCACCAACAGAACTATGAAAACTTGTTTGAAAACTTCTACATGGCGTCATGACTAATGCATGAAAAAAAAAGAAAATACACCGCGTACACAACATGGATTCACACACATCAGCTGCTCATTGTGAACTAGGGATTCAGTTGCAGTTTTTATGGACTGATTTGTTTTGCACCTACAAAAGGTATTTGCTGTATTGTGTTTTATGATGACAATGAAATGTGTTCAATTATGTAACTGCCAGTGACAGTAGGAGCGCTCCATGAACTTCTGCACATATAGTTAATGATGAACATTCATGAACATGTCTCATACGATGAATATGTTGTTGATTTATTTCTAAATTACATTTAATGTAATTTTAAAATGTGAAACACAAAAACATCATAACAGTATCATATACTGTATATGTAGTATATCAGTCAATTTTCCTACAAATTTACTGATTTCTTTCTGGAGTTTAAAGTTAAAAAAAAAAAAAAAGTAAACTTGTTTACAATGATCATAACAAAGGAGGGAAATATATTAAGGATGCAAAATGTGACAAAACAGAAAACAATAATAATATGAAGGGAAATGAATTCTTGATATAAAAATCAATTGAAATGACAGAATTGCTTCAGCACTGGGTAATTCATGATGAGTCATACAAATGTGGGACTGTCCTCATGAGTCATGTCGATGAGCTGAGCAGCACAGTGCGCTCAGTCACTTTGTTTACCTCATATTGTCCACAAAACACAGTATATTTATGAACGAATGATATGGATGTGGAGTCGTCTGACCACACGCACACCAGGGTCACGAAGAAGGGGGAAGGTATGAAAGAGAAACTCTTCAATGCCTTGGTTGAATCCCCATTTTGTCTCTACGGTCACATGAAAGTGACTGAACAAAAGCAGACACAGTGCTGACACAGAACGAAAGAATTCAATCAGAGCTAGTCAAAATGCTCGACAGCATCATTCAGGGCAGGTGACAACAATTTACAAAATAAAGTTTAAATAAAGAGGCTCCTGAGGCGTGTTTCTGTTGTGTGTCCGCTACAGGCTGATGCTCTGATTTTAGCACCAGGATGGAGGATATTTCAATCCTCCGATACACTGCAAACGTGTTGTATGAGCATTTTGTAACTATTATATCGCATGGCTTATTTGGCGTGGTAATATATTTAAGAGAAATAAATAAATGTTCTGTAAAAAAAAACAATGACGCCAAATCGCTGATGCTTCACTGAGAATGACATTCTTTAAAGTGCATATAAACCCTGAATTGACTCTCTGTAAACAATATTCCTCCATCTCACATGGCAGGTGTCGCATGTGTGGCGTCTCATAAACTCAGAAACTTGATGAATGAGCGAGTCCCCGGAGCTCATGTGCACCGGCCCAATAAAGCTGAGTCAGGACGAGATGACTGAAAGACGGAAATTGATTTGACTTTCTTCATGGCTTCTAGTTTATTTTATTTAGTCATTTTAATGAATTGTGCTTTAACTGTTTATTCCTTTGTGCACGCAAAGACATATTGTTGACATGTATTTATGAAAAAAAAAAAAAATTCTAACATAAGATTAAAAAATGTGTTAACTATTAGCTCTCCCTCACGCTGGTAGAAAAAAAAAAAAGTATAAAATAAAACATCTCATAAGACAGTGCCCATATTCAAAGTGAGGAAATTCATAAAATCATTAAAAAAAAAAATTGATACGATGATAGATGCTTTTGAGCGACAATACGGTGGCTATATTTTCTTTTCCAGAGGAAACATTCATAGAAAAAAGTGAAAAATTAAGTGTAAAATTACTATATTATACAGTAAATTTTATTTTTTTTTATTTATGTATAATTTTTGCTTAAAAATCCAGAAACAGATCAGTAAATTTGTAGGAAAATGGTAATAAAAATTTGGACAGAAATAATATGCTTGAAAATTAAATGAAAAATAACCAAATATTCCAGGATGAAATAAAAACAAAGCAAAACCGGAACCTAACAGATATTTGTTGAATTAAACTGGTTCCACATCAGTAAACAAGTCACTGACTGTCCACAGCAAAAGCACATCTCTGGTCACGGTGACAGTCTGAGCGTATCTGATCACTGGAGATCTAAAGTGCAGATTTGAGCCCCATCAACGGCTCTTAACAGCCTGAGAATGTTGGTGGTTTATCAGCTCCGAACAAAGAACAGGATCATATCTGCTCCACTTCTTCTCCGCGCATCACTCTGGCAGATGCTCACGCCTTGTCACTGATATCGCGCTGATGCCCATGTGGCGTGAACGTGGCACCTTATCACCGCTGCGACCTTGACACTTGATAAGTACATCATAACACAGCGGATATTAAGGAGGAGGAAGACACCCTTCAGTTACGTCTTCAGACGTTTTGTTTACATCCAAAGTGTGTGTGTGTGTTTCAACTTATCCTGTCTAGTGAGGACCAATGGAGGAAAACACCTTCTTAAGCCTCAGTTTGAGGGTGAAGTCATCAAAACAAAGATATGATCATAATTTAAGTTTGGTTAAGAGTCCAGATCAAGTTTCGCCTCTTGCTTTGGATGGGTAGGTTTACGACCTGAAGTGACTTGATTTGCGGAGACCCCGGGACAATGCTCGGGTCATTCACCTTCCTGTTATTATCCATAAGAATTCATGCGAATACTGACATGTTCTTCAGCTGGAGAGAATCGAGGTAGCCACCATCGAGGTGTGGTCATTAGTTTCGATGTGTTGCCACGGCAACATTATCACAGGCCCTGTTAATTATCAGTCATGATAATTGTACCGCTCCGACTTGCTATTGGCCGGAACATGCATCAGACCAGATAAGAGGCCTGTGACATCACCGCGTCCACTGGACGCTGGACATGTTATGACATTTTTACACTCCCAGCCAGACACAGAGTCAGCAGGAGAGGCTCATCCTCGGCGGAGCGGGCCACCTCTCTGGACTTCCTCTCACAGCGGAACCTTCCCATCTGGAGCTTTCTATTGATACTTTTCCACTGGAGCTGAGGAGCCATGGCCCGAGTCACAATCCTCGCCCTCTTGGTCACATATTTGGTGAGTTGTTTTCCCTCAAACACCGTAGAACATTGTCTTTTTGGCTAAGTTACCGAAGACTTGTAGGGACAAAACGTAAGAAGAATGGCGCTTCGGTGCTTCACTGCTAACAGGGGAAAGTTCTGTTTAGCTGTTAGCAACCGGAACATACAACACATGCTATTAAGACTCGTCACGAAGAGGTAGAGCATAAAGAAGAACTGGGCAAAGTGCGGCCCGGGGGCCAAATGCGGCCCTTTGACTGAATATATGTGCCCCTCCTGGAGTCAGAGCAAAACTATAAAACTGACCTTGTTGTTGGCTCTGACATTGTGCATTGTTTCTTGTTCATTTCCTGGTGGATGAATGAGCGAGTCCCCGGAGCTCGTGTGCACCGGCCCAATAAAGCTGGCAGGACACGCCTGACTCAGGAGGAGATGACTGAAAGATGGAAATTGATTTGACTTTCTTCATGAATCTGCCTCAATTAAACAACTTTTTTTCCCTTTTTTTCCTCTTTTAAACTACAAATTTGTAAGAAGCTGTATTTACTCAAGCATATCATGTGACTACATGACTTCTTGTTTATTTTATTTAGTCATTTTAATGAATTATTCTTTTGTGCACGCAAATACTATGACATATTGTTGACATGTATCTAAGAATTTTTTTTTTCTAACATAAGATTTAAAAATGTGTTAACTATTAGCTCTTCCTCACGCTGGTATAAGGACACATTCATCGAAAAAAAGTGTCATAAATTATATTAATAATTATTCAATAATTATTAATAACAACACATGGTGCAAAATTACTGAATCTGAAAAATCTGATGCAGTAAATTAATATATATAATTTTTACATTAAAATCCAGAAACACATCAGTAAATTTGGAGGAAAATGGTCATTTTAAAAAACAGATAGAAATATTATGCTTGAAAATAAAATGAAATATAACCAAATATCCCAGGATGAAATAAAGTACAGCGAATAAAAATAATTTCTACAGAGAGGCATTTTCTCATTTGATTATTTTTCTGAATCGTTCGTCTTTTCCGTTGGCTATTTCAGGAGTATTTCTTGTCCCTTAAAATACATCAGAATTGAAAGTAGATTTTCAAATCAAACTTTGAGAATCTTTAAATGGAATGTGGTTTAAATTAAATTAAACACAACAAGCCAACATTTTCTGTGCATTTTAAAGTGTAATTTCATAGTCACACATTGTATCATCACTTGATTTTTATTTTCAATTTTTTCCGACCTTCCTTTGTTTGGGTTTGACGGCCCCTCTCGACCATCACAGCATATAACCTGGCAGCTGAGGAAATGTAATTGCCCACCTCTGGCATAAAGGGTCAGAAAAAAAACACAAAAACAAAACACAACAAAGTCTGATCAAACCAAAGCCCAAACAAATGACTTAAAAAGTCAAATCTAAACTGAAAACCTGGTGATTTCATGGAAAATACCTCCAAAATAGCCAGTCATTATTGACTTCAATATTATGTTCCAGCACCATTCTTGCATTAAAATAGGATTAAACACCTTTAAATATGAGAGTAGTGCAGACAGAGTTCTGGTAAACGAATGAAAAAGAAACAATATAGTAGTTTAAACTGATGTTTTCATCATTCGTAGATCAAGAAGAAAGTTGTGTAAAAAATTCTTATCTATTTATTTATTTATTTACGAACGTCCTGGTCACGTCGTGAATGGCACATCATTATGAACACAAGAAAACGGTTCTCTTTTTTCACCGCAGGTTTTGTCAGAGGCCCAACATGAGGCTGGCTACTGTGCTTTCTATGAAGAATGTGGAAAAAACCCATCAATCGAAGGGGCCCTCCTTCCTGCTATCGTCCCCTGTCTGGATTACAGCAAGGCCCGACCCCTGAGAGGAGCACATTACAAGAAACTACAGGAGGTGTGTGTGTTGAAATGAACTGCTCCATTGTACAATTGTTGTCAAATTGTTTATTTGTTTGTCTATCTCAGCGCAGCTTTTGTTGCAGTTTCCATACTGTGGCTACACGAGCGTTTTCAACCACAGCCAGTTGCTGGTTTCACTCTCTGCTGGCATGTTAGCTGAGCAGCCGTGGTGGACTATCAATGTCTTGTATGTTTGTTTTCAAGACGGCATATTTGTCGTGTTGGTGGTGTTTGATGTCTGTGGATGGCAACATCCATAACTTTAGTGGTAACTTTTAAAGCCCATCGTGGCCCCCCAAGTACATAATAGAAAACCTGCCCCTTTGTGAGCTAGCCAGGTCTTTGGGTGGGTCCATGCTTGTTGAGTTCAAACCTAAGGGTGACGGAGCCTTCGGTGTCAGAGCACCTGGACTCTGGAAGAGCCTGCCTGAGCAGACATGAAAGGCCTCTTAAAAAGTTATTTTTTTATGAATCTCATGTGGTCCGGAATTTCACCTTACTTTTGTTGACATGCTGTTAACATTGTTAATGTATTATGCGTAGACACATGTTTTGTTTATGTTCTGTTTTTCTTTTGTTGACAGAACGGTACTGTAAATAAAGTGAAATCATTATTCTTGATGGTGACACAAGGTTCTCTGCACACAGGTGTGTCCCATGCTGGACCGTGGCGAGGGCAACACCTTTGCCTGCTGCTCATTCAACCAGCTGAACTCGCTGATGGGGAGTTTGGCCCTGTCCAAGGTTGTGCTGGTCCGCTGCCCCTCCTGCGCTGAGAACTTTGCCCACATGCACTGCATCAACACCTGCAGCCCCAACCAGACCCAGTCAGTGAAGGTCACCAAGGTGATGAACGTCACCAGCAATGGAAAGACGCGAGAAGCTGTTGTGGGCTACCAAGCGTACTTAAGCAACAGTTTCGCCGAAGTGGCCTTCCAGTCTTGTAGAAATGTCAGGATTCCCGCCACAGGAGGCTACGCCATCAGCACCATGTGTGGCAAGTACGGTGACAAGCTGTGCACTGCTCAGCGCTGGTACGACTTCCAAGGAGACTCCAGTAACGGTTTGGCCCCCTTGGATATTGACTTTTTCCTGACAGATCCAGGAGACGATTTACCGGACGGTATCATCCCGTACGGTGGTAGAGCTCTGCAGTGTAATGAAACTACTCCAAGTGGAGGTCAGGTCTGCTCCTGCCAGGACTGCCAAGAATCCTGCCCTTTGGTCCCTGCTCCTGCACCACCACCGGGGCCCTTCATAATCGCTGGCATGGATGGAATCCTTCTGATTTCCATTATTGTATTCTGCGTCTTATCATTGGCATTCATCGTCTACGTGCTGATCACCTGCTGCCGGGGAAAAAAGAGAAAGAAGAGGCAAAATAAAGATCAGAATGCAAACGAAGTGAAGCAGCGGGTCATCCATCCGTCAGAGGTGACTTGTGCTGACAGGAACAGCCTCGCTGCTCAAGCTGTTCTGAGCGCCTTCTTCGAGAAATGGGGAACCTTCATGGCCACGTACCCTCTCACTGTGAGTGCATCTCCATCTGAATCCTGCTCAATAACTTTTCAGGATTCCAAATGTAATCCTTTGTCTTCACCAGGTTCTGTTAGCATCTGCTGTTGTGGTGTCTGCATTTGCTGCCGGCCTTATGCACATTGAGCTCACCACTGATCCAGTGGAACTGTGGTCAGCTCCCAACAGCCGAGCTCGGCAGGAAAAAGACTTCCATGACTCCCATTTCGAGCCCTTCTTCCGAACTAACCAGCTGATTCTGACAGCGCCTCAGAGGAAGGGTCACGTCTACGATTCCTTGCTGTTCGGCAAATATAACTTTAGCGGAATTATCTCTAAAGACCTGGTCATTCAGTTGTTGGAGCTCCAGAAAAAGATCCAGGTAAGGAGCTCATGTCGGTGAGAACTGACAGCACTGCAGCGTCATCTTGAATCCTTAATTTTTATAGAACATTGAGTTTTGGTCAGACGACCTCAACCGCACAGCCTCCTTGAAAGACGTCTGTTTCGCCCCGCTGAACCCAAAAAACTCCACTTTGACTGACTGTGCAGTCAACAGCCTGCCCCAGTACTTCCAGAACAGCCTGGATAACATCAACGCAAAGGTGAACATGACAGAGTTGGGGGTGACCAAAGAGGTGGACTGGAGGGACCACCTCATCTACTGCCTGAAGTAAGACTCTCAACACATGTGGTAAAAGTTGCTGCGGAGCCTCGTAATGACGCTCCTCCCCCTTCAGCTCGCCGCTCTCCTTCAAAGACATCACTGATTTGGGAATGAGCTGCATGGCAGACTACGGCGCACCAGTCTTCTCTTTCTTAGCGGTCGGGGGCTACGACAGTGAGTTTTCCACGTCCATTAAAAGCAAACGTTTGGACTTAACGCCTGTCCGTCTCCTTTTGTTTAGATGACGACTTCACCAACGCCGAGGCCTTAATCCTCACCTTCTCCCTCAACAACTACCCTCGGACTGACCCCAAGTTCAAGGTTGCCATGCAGTGGGAAACAGAATTCCTTAAAATTGTCCAGGAATACCAGAAAGATCCGGCTTGCAATTTCACTTTTGCATACATGGCAGAGGTAGAGTCCATCTTTCAGTTTTTATTGGTTTGATAGGAATGTGAGAATGAAGTGGATTTTGGGGTTCGATGGCGATGCAGAGATGAGAGCTCAGGATTGTTGCCCATCCTTTTTTAAAGAGGGCATAGCATTTGACACCATTGAAACAGCATTGTGTTAACATGCTCTTAACATCTGTACGACACAGACATGGTCATCAGGAGAAGACACCTACGATCGGACAAGAAACATGCCATGCAAACGTAAAAGTTAGTTACATTAACTTTCCTTTGGGCTGCATGTCCACAGAGGTCACTGGAGGATGAGATCAATCGGACAACAGCAGAGGACATTCCCATCTTCATGATAAGCTACGCTGTCATTTTCGTCTACATCGCTGTGGCTCTGGGGGAGTATTCTTCTTGCAAGCGTATCCTGGTAAGACTTCACAGGTTCACAGCGTTTCTCAGCATATTCGCCTTACGGGTCTCTCGGTCATCAATAATGACCAAAGACGGTACGCAGCATGTGAACTGGATAAGCATGGCAGCGTGATACCAGCAAGCTATAAGATGCGGGCGTGACTGACGTAGCTATGTGCTACTTATCTTTTGTCTATACACAAGACAAGATAGCAATAAACCTGGAGAAGGAAAGGCGTCAGTGAGTTCATACTATTTTCTTGGTGCACTGCAGGTGGACTCCAAGTTTTTGGTGGGTTTTGGTGGGATCCTGGTGGTTGGGTGCTCCGTTCTGGCCTCCATGGGCTTCTACTCGTGGGTCGGTATCCCATCCTCGCTGGTTATTCTTCAAGTGGTGCCCTTTCTCGTGCTGGCAGTCGGAGCAGACAACATCTTCATATTTGTTTTGGAGTATCAGGTGAGTGGCCTCATTCAAGACACTGGATGAAATGACTTGATCTTGCTGAACTGTCTCCTCCGTTTATGAATCAAAGAGGGATGTGCGGAAGGTAGGGGAGAAAAGAGAGCAACAGATCGGACGTGTCCTCGGAACAGTGGCTCCCAGCATGCTTCTCTGCAGCCTCTCAGAATCCGTCTGCTTCTTTCTAGGTGAGCGCTTAACGCTCCATGTCTGTCCATCCTCCACCAGATACGTGACAATATCTGATCATGTTTGTTCCTCAGGCGCCTTGTCCACCATGCCTGCAGTCAAGTCCTTCGCCTTGTACGCAGCACTGGCTGTGCTCATGGACTTTGTACTCCAGATGACTGCCTTTGTGGCTCTGTTGTCTCTGGATGCCCGGCGCCAAGATAGCAACCGCTGCGAGCTGCTCTGCTGCGTCAAAGTGTCAACAAAGCGTCCCAACAAGCCCAACGAGGGGTTCCTGTTGCCCTTCATGAGGAAATACTATGCTCCCGTCCTGCTGAACTCCTACGTCAGGATCATTGTGGTACGGCCTCTAACATCGTCCCATAGATGAAAGACTTGCGTTCAAAGGTGGCTCAGACACCGAAGAGACACGCGGTTCTCAACTTAGCACTGGGGTCGATGTCAACTCAAACTGATTCATTCATTATGTCTCATTCCGAATTGGCGAATAACTGTCAGATGAATATAACTCACCTTATAAGTTAATGCGTTTCAGAATGGGAAGATCTAATTGTCAATGAAATTGAAGATTTATCAAGACAATGCTAATGTAATACTTTGAGTAGAAGCTTTAATTCCAATTCCGATCACTCACTACCGCACCTCCTTGTCAGATGCTGTTGTTTATCTTCATGTTCTGCGCCTCCCTGTTCCTCATGTTGAATGTGACGGTGGGTTTGGACCAGGAACTGGCGATGCCAAAGGTCAGTGTTCCCAGTTTCGCTGTGGCCTACTCTCTGATCCACTCCGCTGATATTGTGTTCCGCTGCAGGGATCCTACATGTTGGACTACTTCCACTACCTGTACAAATACTTTGAGGTTGGAGTCCCTGTTTACTTTGTGACGAAAAAGGGTTACAACTTCAACAGTCTCGAGGGCATGGACGGGGTTTGCTCCAGCGTGGGCTGCGACCAGTTCTCCATGACTCAGAAGATCCAATACGCCACAAAATACCCAGAAATGTGAGTCTCAGTCCTTGCCACAAAAGAGGCCAACCTCCCGCCTTCTTCTTCTCAGTCTGTGATGCTGGTACCATGTTGATGTTGATGCAAGTTTGTTTTTAACTTCTCATTCGCATAACCATAGTCACTGAATTGTCACTTCTGATTAAATTCGGGCGAGTTAAGCTGAGTCTGAACATGTTTTGCTCCATAGAACAGCAGCTCTTTGCTTATAGTTAGTGCAGTTAAACTGCCATGATAACAATAAATATCCAGGTTACAGTAAAATTAAAGTTGGTTCCATCTGGTATCACGACACTAACAGCATTTTACAACACCTGCCACATGTTGAAGCTAACCTTTCAACCAGTTATCCTCATTTGAAAACAAAACCACCTTGCTACCATTAACTACGTTAACAATGTGCACTTCAATGAAGTACTTCAACCATTTTAAAGCAAAGAAACTTTAGCTTCTCAGTTACGTAAGCGAGTGGATTCTGCTGGACCATCAGTAGTTCTTCCTATCTTGCCACTCGAGCAATTTAAGCTCTTCAGCTGTGTCAACACTTAAGATAAGATAAAGCTTCAGAGAACGGGGTTTTCTGAGAATTTACTCATCTATGTCTTAGTTAATGTGAAAGGAAATTGTTGGATTATTTCAATTCTGCTTCCATAAAAGCAGTTTTTCCCTTTCAAGGGAGGCAGAACTGTTCTTCTCTCTGCTCCTTTTCAATCTCCCAGTTGAACTTCTACTACCAAAGGTCTTTATAACTGTGAGTGTGGAAGGCAAGGTGCATCCTTTTACTGTCTCTTCGTGGACGGGGTTTTTATATTTTAATGACTCCTTTCATCCTGCGACAAACCCTTGAACTGGCTTATATCACAGTAGCAGCATGTGCATCATATCTTATCAAAATCAAATCGGAATAAGCAAACTGAATCTGAGAGTCAAATTTTGTACATTTAAATCGCACAATAAATAAATAATTCAGTTTGCTTTTGCCCACTTTAAGGGAACATATGCAAACGTGTTATGTTTATTGTTGTTTCTATCTCTAAGTTATGGACAAACAACCTTTAGCTTTAAAAAAAAAAACAGTCGTGAACTGAAAAAGTGTAGTCGCAATGCGGTTTCCATATGTTGCTCTCAGTCAAAAAGTCGAGATAATAAAGTTCCCCGACATAAACATTATCTTATCGGCAGGTCAAGTCACTCAATATCACACATTAGGGCAATTCAAGGGACGTAACTTGTCAATAATTACATAAGAGCAAAAAAGGACAAGCACTGACAGCTCAGTTCTAGTTGCAGCTACGTAGATGATAATAGATTCAGCCAATAACCATCATTTTTTATGATGCCAATTTCCAAAAATGACTCTTTTTTCATATTATTACTATGTATTATTAATCGTTTTTTGTTGCTGTAAGTAAAGTCTTACTTTAAAATGTATTCTACTGCAATAATGCCAATGTCAAACAATGAAAACAATATAATATGGAAATGGATATTGAAATATACAATATATGAATATTTGATGCTTAAAATAAACAGCTATTTTCGGTTGATATGAATTAGCTTTATGCTGGGAAGTCGCTAGCATGGCAAAAAGAGGCGCTATGCTCAGCTAATGCTTTAGATTCAATCTTTTTCATGTTGGAATTTTCATACCTGCAGGTCATACGTCGCGATTCCGGCAAACTCCTGGGTGGACGACTTCATCGACTGGCTGAACCCTGCATCCAGATGCTGCCGCCTGTACACGATCGGCCCCAACAAGGGGAAGTTCTGTCCCGCCGACAAATGTAAGGAACTTCTCCTGCAATACAAACCAAACAGACCAAGATAATCTTTCTTATCTGTCCTGTTAATTTGTACCTTTTTTCTTCAGATCATAGTCACATAAATAGCTCAAATTTGAACAAATATTCAAATAGTTTCTTTGTTAAAAATGTATTGTCACTGCAAGTGACTTGGCCATTTACAAAAATGATCACATCCTCCTCTATGTTATTGTTTTCTGGGATGCTGGTTTTTCACACACGTTCAATTCATTCTTGAAACCAACTCTCTTGCTAGCGCCTTTCATCTGTGGAGCCAAGTGCATGTCCAACCCAAAAGACGGCGTTCTCCGGCCCAACAGAGAAGAGTTCAACAAGTATCTCCCCTCCTTCTTGGCGAACAGGCCGGACTTGCAGTGTCCAAAAGGGTGAGTGTCAACTCTGCAGGTGCAAACGCAGCACCTTCTCACACTTGTTATTCTGTCTCCGGCACAGCGGTCTCGGAGCGTACGACACGGCTGTGGTTAGGGATGAAAGTGGCGAGATCATAGGTGAGAGATTTGCGCGTCGCCAGGCCTGAGTCATATGGGTGCTTGATGTTGTGCTGCTCAACCCACAGCCAGTCGATTCATGGCCTACCACACTCCTCTGACCAACTCCCAGGAGTTCACCGCTGCCCTGCAGACAGCCAGAGACTTGGCTCACAACATCACGGAAGAGATGAAGAAGGTCCACGGAACGTCGCCTGACTTTGAAGTCTTCCCTTATACGTACGCACCTCATCGACTCGTCGACTGTGCGCTGTAAGATCAGCCCAACATTCTGCTCCCTCTCCCGCCCAGAGTGACCAACGTCTTCTACGAGCAGTACCTGACCATCGTGCCGGAGGGTCTCTTCAACATCTCCCTCTGCTTGCTGCCCACTTTCGTGGTCTGCTGCCTGCTGCTGGGTCTGGACATCCGCTCCGGACTTCTCAACCTCATCACCATCATCATGATCGTGGTGGACACGGTCGGGGTCATGACTCTGTGGAGCATTGACTACAACGCCGTGGCGCTTATCAACCTGGTGACGGTGAGACATTTTGCTACACAACTCTCTTTAAAAATACTGCTCCTGATGCTCACAGCAAACTATTTGTTGAGCTAGACATGATTCCACTCATTTTATAATAATAGAATAATAGATCTTTATTTAATTTAATATAATATAACACCTTTTAAACTCTCAAGAGTCGCATTAAAACAGCAGAAAGCAGTAGTTGAAGAGCCTAAACCAAAGAAATATATATAAAATACAGTATGGCGACATAAGCCTCTGCACTGACTCTGCACCTGCCGCTACTCTGCGTTGTGTTTGTTGTACTTGATGTGCAGGGTGGAGAGATAAGAGGTACGGTTCGGAAGGTGTGGGTGGACTTCTTCACTCCTCTTCAATGTACAGAACATGACTCCAATGAGTCCACAATGATTAGAAAACCAACGTTCAAGCTTAAACACGTGGACAATCTATTTACAAAATGTTTTCACTCAACCAGAGAACGAAAGAAATGACAACAGTTAATGATATGACACAGAATATAGAATAAAATAAAACTCCTGATTCAATCCAGGATGTGGAGGTCATCACATGAAAGTCTCCTTTCACAATAGCTGCACGAAAGTATGACAGCATGTTCAGCAGAAGCGCCAGTATCGGCGGTGACAGTTTCGTGTTTGCAGGCATCAAAGCAAAACAATCATTTGCCTCTGGGCCCCGGGGGTGAAGCCTGGCCCCGCGAGTGCCAGCACAGACGAGGGAGGATGCAATAAAATGATTCGGCCGATAACAACGCAGCGACCTTCTGTGACCAATGACGGGCTGCATTGACTTTACGATCCAAGAAAAAGCAGCAGAGACACGTGAGCGGGACGAGATAGTGAGAGATGATTTAACTGTCTCTTAAAAAGGGTTCGACTGTCAAATCGATGCAAAGCAATATGGTCACAAAGACGACGATTTGATGCAGTATGCCACGTTTTCTCATGCGGCTGTTTGTGAGGGTTTGGTTTGCTGTTGTTGCTTCATGTGTTGGAGGGTGTTATTGATTCCAGTCTTTGCTACCTTATCACGATGACACTCACTATCGCTGGGTGTGTTTGCAGGCAGTGGGCATCTCTGTGGAGTTTGTGTCCCACATGACCAGATCTTTTGCGCTCAGCATCAAACCGACGCACGTGGACAGGGCGAAGGAGGCCACAGCCAACATGGGCAGCGCTGTGAGTCAGCACACCCGCCGCTTGAGCTCTCACTGAAATGGGATGAGTTTGGTGAGTTTCATCTCTGCCTTCAGGTGTTCGCTGGAGTGGCCATGACCAACCTGCCCGGCATCCTGGTGCTGGCCTTCGCTAAAGCTCAGCTCATCCAGATCTTCTTCTTCCGCCTCAACCTGGTCATCACCCTTCTGGGGATGGCTCACGGACTCATATTCCTGCCGGTGCTGCTCAGCTACTTTGGTATGTGTCATGTGGGCACAAGAGCAAAGGTTCCCATAACATAAATAATAATAATAATAATAATATACCTTTATTTATATAGCACCTTTGAGAATGTTGTTCATAAAGTGCTTTTTATATTATTTAACGAAGAGAATTTCACATTTAAATAACATAAAAACCTAGATAGATAGATAGATAGATAGATAGATAGATAGAGAGATAGATGAAGATGAAGATATCTTCTCTCTTATCGCGTGTCTCTCCCTGCAGGTCCTGACGTCAACAAAGCCGTTCTGCTGCAGATCCAACAGGCCAAAGAGAAGGACAAGCATGAGAGGGAGAACAACGGCAGGAGCTTTTATGACAACATTGGTTTCGAAGCCGAGATGAAGCCGCCCAAATATCCCGAGCACACAGAAAAACCCTACCATCCCAGGGCGACGGATGAGGTGGCGCAGAGCGACCATTTGTAAGCCACAACATCCAAACTGAACTGTTGAACTGGCCGAACAAGGACGGACCAGGACTGTCTGGACGTCATAACCAGCACCATCAGAACTGCCACACTCTCGGGTGCAGACTGGACTGTTGATATATTTACCATCAAGCCAGTTGAAGTACTGGATTTTGTGCTCACTTTGTATGAAGTATGATGATTAACACTGTTTCATTCATTTAGAGTGACACTCCATCCATATGTGTGATGCACATGTGAATATTATCTAATGCTGGAACGTGCAAAAAGCTGTATATATTGTTCAGAACGCGCAATAGTGTTGTCTGTCATAAGCTGCGCAAGTATTGCATTTTATTGTATGATTTGTGAAATGGTATTTGTGCTGAAGACGCACTTCACTCCTGTGTACCCGCTGGGTTAGTTGTATTTTTTTTTAAATCACAGGCTCCTGCTGTATGGGACCACAGATGTTTATTTAAGAGATCCTCTCCTGAGCTTCATCCAAGTGTTATATTTCAGGTAGTAAAATGCAATGCAATGTGTTGTTCTGTGGGCTTTTGAGTGGGTGGACTGTGAAAAATAATAATAAACTGAATGACTGAAATAAACTGAACACTGATATCTGAGAGAAAACACAAGCATCGTCCTTGACACAAATGGGAAAAATTCCCCCCCAGAATTTAACAATTGATTTTTCAGTCTGCGACACTACACATCCAAGCATGAAAGACAATTCAAAAATTTTCCGATATAAATACGAATTACACAGCCAATAAAGGAAGCACCCATCTCTTTTAAAATACTGCATTCCTTTATTAATAACAGTAAACTGCATATCTAAAGTTTAACCCAGAAGACTGAGCGAGGATGAGCAGATGCAACCTTGTTCAAAGGGGAGTTTCCAGTATGCAAATTCTATTGATCTGATCGGATGAATTGACCTTCTGTCTGTGTCCAGCTGTGGCACACAGACCATGAAGAAGACACCAAGTCAGGGAGTGGTGAATTTATTTCAGAAAAGTCACACATCCTAGGTCAAAACACTGTCAACTTTTTTAGAACATCAACAGTAAAAAGAACAAAATGTGAACGATGTTGCGGGAGAAATGACTAAAAATATAATAATAAAAAAAAAGATTTAAAAAAACACGACACTATGTGAGAGCTTTGAAAATACAGTGCAAGTCTGGAAAAGAAACCTTAGAATCGACGCTGCTTGTTGCTGGGTACATAGTCCTCCGGTCCTGCCAGACCTCTGGGGAAGCCCCCCTGGCCTCCGGGCGGCATGTTGGGGTTCCCAGGCCCCGCCATCATGGGAGCGTTCTCAGCAGGCATCCCGTGCGCACCCATGTGCATCCTCATGTCCTGCTGCCTGTTCTCGGGGAAATTTCCCCGGAAGCCCTCCTGCTGCCGCTTCAGCATCTCATCACTGCGCATCCTCATCTCCTCCTCTCTCCTGCGCCGCTCCTCCTCCTGACGCAGCTCGGCCTGCTTCCTCTTCTGCACCTCCTGGCTGTGGAGCTCCTCCATCCTGCGCAGCTCCTCCTGGCGCCTCAGCAGATCCTGTCTCATCAGCATCACCTGGTGCTCGTGGCGGGCGGCTTCCATCTCAGCCTCCAGCTTCTCCTGGGCCTCCTTCATGTTGCGGTCCACCATCTCGTACTGCTGCTTCTCCATCTCCATCAGGGCCTTCCAGCGCATGGCGTACTCGTACTCAAAGGTGCCCGGCTGGGCAAAGCGAGGAGGCTGTTCCCGCTCCTTGTGGAACTGCTGGTTTTTGTTGATAAGCTTGTCCAACAGCCCCTCATCTTCATCCAGCTGCTCCAGCGGCTCCACGGTGACAGGCCTGGGGAAGGCGGTGAGCAGATAGGCTCCATCGTTGCACTTGTCCAGAGCCTTTCTCGCGGCAGGTTTGGTGGCGTACTCCACGATCCCCTTCCCGGTGGGCCGGCCACGGTCGTCCACGATGATCACCGCCCTCTCGATCTGGCCGAAGGCCGCGAACGCCTCCTCCAGCAGCTCGTTGGACACACACTCGGGCAGGTTCTTGACCGACAACGCGGCGCCGTGCGTGGCGAACTTGACCCGGATGGTTCGACCGCGGAAAGGGGTGTCGTCCAGCTCGGCCCGGGCGATCTCGGCAATGATTCTGGTCTCCAGCCGGATGAAAGCGAACCCTCGATCCTTGTTCACGAAAATCTCAGAGGCTTTACCGTATTTGGCAAACAAGTTCTCGATGTCCTCCTCGGTGCAGCCGGCTGGCAGATTGCCCACGAACAGTCGACTTCTCTGGGTGAACGTCTTCTCCCCGGGCTTCCTGAAGCTCTGCGGGTCCAGCGTTAAGGCCTCATTCAGACGGGGGCTCTCGCTGGGCTCCGGCTGCTGACCGTTGCTGTCTTTGCCGCCGCCTCTCCTCTGGTCGCCCGGACCCTGCTGGTGGTTTGGCCCATGGTTGTGATAAGACCCTCTGTTTCCCTGCATGTTTTATCCACAAGGATTCAAACAAAGCTACGAACTCTGCAGCACAAAGGGATGCGAAAATGGCGAAGCGCTGGGAAACTGCCGTACGCATGCGCGCTCCTGCGCAGTCGCCTTTGTGTTTTTATGGCAGCCCAACTGGGACAAATAGCTACACACGTCTCCATTTGCGCTCGTGCATTGCGCTCAGAATCACTGCTTCAGAGTTTGCGCTGAGAGTTTGCTGTTTTGAAACAGCAATTTTATCTAATTTGAGGGATTCGAATCGTTGACTTTCCCAAAGGCAGGTGTGCATATTTACTTTGTGCGCATTTACGTAAATAATGAGACCATCCATCCATCGTCGCCCGCTTATCTGTTGCCGGGTCGCGGGGGCAGCAGCTTCAGGAGGTCGCGTCAAACGCCCGTCTCCGGAGCGACATCCACCAGCTCCAACTGGGGGATCCCGAGACGCGCCCAGGCCAACGTAGAGATATAATCCCTCCACCTGGTCCTTGGTCGACCCCTCGGTCTCCTCCCAGCTGGACGTGTCTGGAACACCTCCAAAAGGAGGCGCCCAGAGGGAACATCCTCGTGAGATGCCCGAACCACCTCAGCTGACTCCTCTCAATGTGGAGAAGCAGCGGCTCTACTCCGAGCCTCTCCCGAGTGACAGAACTTCTCACCCTATCTCTGAGGGAGACGCCTGCCACCCTTGGGAGAAAACCCATTTCAGCTGCTTGTATCCGGGACCTTGCTCTCTCCCAAAGCTCATGACCGTAGGTGAGGGTCGGGACGAAGACTGATTGGTATATAGAGAGCTTTGCCTTCTGGCTCAGCTCTCTCTTATGGACAACAGTGCGGCAAAGGGATTGCAATACCGTCCCTGCTGGCCCAATTTGCTGACCAATCTCCAAATCTCCTCACATGAGAACAACAGCCCGAGATACTTAAACTTCTCCACGTGAGGCAAGATCTCAGTGCCAACCTGGAGAGAGCAATCCATCCGTTTCCGGTTGAGAACCATGGTCTCAGACTTAGAGGTGCTGATCCTCATCCCAGCCGCTCATTTACTTAAATAATGAGACGTTTTCGCTAAAGAAATACGTACAATAAGTCGAAATATGACTTTTTTTTTACTTTACCCACACTGTGATCCGATAGTTTCAATAATTTATAGTAAACAATAGTAGCTTTGTACACAATATTAACTAACTGCGCCTGTTGGTTTGTGTTAATCACACTAAAATAATGTGTGAGCACGAATCCTTATTATCGGCTGAAACGTTACATCTGCTACTCAAACCGACCCGACCGAAACAATCGTTAAGACTGTGTTTTTAAATTCTTTCTCGAGGTCCGTGGCTTCTCGCGCGACTTCATAATCTCGCGAGGCGGAGCGTTGGCAGGAAGAATTCGCGGGAACTGTTGTCAACAGCGTTGCGGGATACAAACTCCCAAAACTCAGGATCTAACCGGGTATTTCACATTTAAAACCTTTGGGCGGAGGGTCCCAGCTCTTACGGTAAATCCATCACCCGTAGCACGATCCGATCGCGACACTTTGCTGCTCATCCCGGTAAACACTCACCGGCCTCCTTGTCGTTCCGTGCAGCACCAACATGTTCTCCGACCTGACTGCGCAGAAACAGGGCTCGTCTCTGCTCTGTCGACCGGCGGAGGACCAGGCTCCGGTGTTCGACCGGGTGGCACCGGCATTTAGTGCCTGCTCGCAGCAGTTCAAGGTGGGAGAGCGGAGCTTCAACCGCCAGTACGCTCACATTTACGCCGCCAGACTGATGCAGATGAGGCCGCTGCTGACAGAGAGAGCCCAGCAGAAGTGGGGTGAGGAGTCCACCCCGAGACTCCCGACAGTCTTCAGTCTACATGATGTGGTTTTCTCACTTTCAAAGGGTCGGACGTGCTGGTCAGGAAGCTGTGCGACCTGCAGACGGGGGAGCAGTGTTGCATCGTGGGAACGTTGTTCAAGAGAATGGACCTGCAGCCTTCCATCCTGAAAGAGATCAGCGAGGAGGTACTGGCCGACACATGGCGTCCTCACATGGATACACCTGAAGTAGTCCTAGAACCGTATCGCCGCTCGCCTGTCTAGATCTGAGCAGTGAATCGGGCAACCAAATCCAGTGGATTTTGTGTTACAATTCCACCACTTCTTCTCAGCACAACCTGCTACCGCAGCCTGCCAGGGTGAAATTCATCAGCGACACAGATGAGCTGATCCTGGAGGACGAGCTCCAGAGGATCAAACTGGAGGGTAAAATTGACCGAGACAAGTGCGTCACAGGTGAGGAAGCGAGTGCACGGTAACCTCTGCAGGTTCAAGCGTGTGTACTCACCTGTAGGTAGCGTCATTGCCATCTACGGAGCGGAGAGGAACGATGGCAAGTTCACTGTGGAGGACTTCTGCACTGCTGACCTTCCTCCTCAGAGCAGCAGACCCACACTCGGTGCTGACAGGTAAACACCACTGCACCTCTGTCTGATAAACGCTTCCTTCAAATACCTATTCATTCTGTGCAGGTTCGTGCTGCTGGTCTCAGGACTTGGCCTGGGCAGCAGCCACGCTGACAGCATGCTGGGGCTGCAGCTGCTGGTCGACATGGTGACAGGTCAGCTGGGTGACCAGGGGGAGCAGAGCGGTGCCGCAACCATATCCCGAGTCCTGCTGGCTGGAAATCTGCTCAGTGAAAACACTCAAGATAAGGAAGCGTCCACCAAGGTGACCGTGGTGCAAACTTGGAGTGAGGGTGTTTTCGTCTGTCAGTCAAGACAGTACGGTGGTCACGTGTCGCTTCTGTCCTCTGAATTTTGTTTCAAAAGCCCAAGTACCTCACCAAGAAGAGTCAGGCTGGCAGTGTGGAGGCCATGCGCCTGCTGGATGAGCTCCTCCTTCAGTTAGTGGTGAGTCTGAATCCTTGTACAGCTGGCTGTTCTAGACTGTGCATGTTTTTAATCTTAAAAATCCCTGTGTCCCTCCCCAGGCCTCGGTCCCGGTGGATGTGATGCCCGGCCAGCACGATCCCACCAACTTCACACTCCCGCAGCAGCCTCTGCACCGCTGCATGTTCCCCCTGTCCTCGGTCTACCCCACACTCATGCTGGCGTCCAACCCCTACCAGGCTGAGGTCGACGGGGTCAGGTAAGTTCCAGTGATGGTGCGTTCATGGAGCTTAACATGGATGTTCAAAACCTGCTGTGGAGATGGAGTCAAGTTGTTGGTTCTCATTACATCCGATTGTCAGGAACTGCAGATCGTATGAATTGGGTGGAATATTCAAAGATATATAATACAATATTACATTTAAAGCGCAACAAAATACGAGCAGAAAACATGACACAAAGTTCCAGCTTCTCCCCGATGGATGTGCGGGTGTGCGCCACAAGAGGGCGCACGGAGCTCACGCTCACAAGTCGACATGATAGCGCGAACTGGCTGTTGTTTGTGTGGCCATGTTTCACTCTCTTGAAGCGTTTGAGATGCTTGTTTTTATGAGGTCTGTCCCACCTACGCACAGGTTCCTGGGCACATCAGGTCAGAACGTGTGTGACATGGAGCGGTACAGCAGCATGGACAGTCACCTGGAGATCCTGGAGGAGACCCTGCGGCTGCGGCACTTGGCTCCCACCGCACCTGACACGCTGGGTCAGAATGATGAGACTCGCGCCGCTGCCAACGTTGCCATTTCATGCCACTCATTTTGAATGTGTCACCTCAGGTTGTTACCCTTTCTACCAAAAAGACCCCTTCATCCTGGAGCAGTGTCCCCACGTCTACTTCAGCGGCAACGCCTCCAAGTATGGGTCTAAGGTCATCGAAGGTCAGTCTTATTTTGGTGGAGACTTTCATCCTGACTACATCAACCAGTAACACAGCTCCTCCTCCGTCAGGTCCGGATGGACAGGAAGTTCTGCTGGTGACAGTCCCGAAGTTCAGCAGCACACAGACGGCCTGCCTGGTCAACCTGCGCACTCTGGAGTGCGAGCCGGTCAGTTTCTCAGCCTTCTCTGCTGAAGACGACGAGGAAAGTGAGATGAATATCAGCCACTGAGAGAGTTGGAATCCTGCATTTGTACTGTAAACATAATAAATGTTTTGTTTTTTACATGTGAGAAGTATTACTGAGGTTTGTTTGAAAACTATGAGATGTTTCCTATGAACATCTTCATTGAAAACCCGTGTCTTGCTGTGTGACAGTAACACACAAGGACCACGCAGACACAAGTTCACACACACAACCAACCAGAAAAATCGGGAAAATGGAAATAAGGGGCAGAAGATGATTTCAGAAGTAAAAAGACAACATTCTTGGATCATAAGAACAACATGACATGTGAAGAGATGGTTAAAATTGTGCATGAAAGGAGGGGGATTTAAAAGATGGCCCAAAAAAATGTGAAAAATACCTAAAAATGACATTTTTCCTAAGACAAAACAAAAAATGAATGGTCTGGCATTGTTGGATGATGCAAACAACATGAAATGGTTCAAAATGGACATACGTTTGGCGGGAAATTGGAAAAAAAAATGACACTCGAGCCTCATGTACAATGATGCGTGTGCACAGAAAATGTGGTGTTTCAGTGAGTAGTTTTGCGCTGTATTCTATTATGTTGCTTCGGAGTAAATGGATACAAAAAATCTCCTGCACACAGCTACTTTACAGATGATTTGCGTATTTGTATGAAAGAACTGCGCATAGATTCATGCATTCACACAGATCAATTGGTGTGTACTCAATGTTCGGGTATGAAATCGACCCAGGTTCTTGTCCTTGAGGCGCCAGGTCTCCAGAGAGCAAGTACAGAAGCGTTTCCTTACAGGTCGACTGTTTCTACTCAGACAGGCTGTAC
Organism: Synchiropus splendidus; assembly: GCF_027744825.2. Classification (NCBI taxonomy): domain Eukaryota; kingdom Metazoa; phylum Chordata; class Actinopteri; order Syngnathiformes; family Callionymidae; genus Synchiropus; species Synchiropus splendidus. The sequence continues at coordinate 20,227,461 of NC_071340.1, forward strand.
TGCAAAGGACAGTTAGGAGGGAAATGAAAAGTCTCTGCTTCTCTCAGAGGTAATTCTGTTTAATAGTTGGAAACGGTTGCACTATACAAATCATACAGTTGAAGTGATTGAGCCTGTTGTGGACCTTTGGGTTCCTTCATGTAACTACAGGTAGGCAGACACGGAGGGGTGGGGGCTGGTTTGATATGTGACTGTGCGTGTGTCTGTTAATAGTCGTCGATCTTGTACTCATAGTTATAGTCCAGGATGGAGTCTGTGAAGCCGCCCGGTGTGGAGGACTGCCCCTCCCCTATGAACCACGGGTTGTACCAGGACTGGGTGGTCACTGGCGTTGTGGCTATCGTGGTGGTGGTGGTAGGTGGTAACGTTGTGGTCGTCATGGATCTCAATTTCAAAAGCCTCAGCTGTCGGAGGCGACGGAGGCGGGCGATCCGGAGCCTCCTCTGCTGCTCGCTGGTCAGATGCGAGCCGTGCGAGACCACGCGCCTGTTGCTGTTGAGGACCAGCGGATACTGAGGTCTCCTGTTGCCGTTGCTCAGCAGACGGATGGGCTTGTTTCCGTGGAGAGCCATGATCTGAGGATGGAACACAAAGTGAGCCGAGGTCCAGCCCGACCGTTCCCGAGTTCCACCTCACCTGTTTGATCCGATCCCAGTTGGATTTGGCCAAGTTGAAGCTGCAGGTGGTGGCCCCTGACTGGTAGCCCACCACGCAGAGTTTGGTTTCAGGTGAGAAGCCCTCCGCTCGCACCGTCACCCGGTACTCTCCGGGGTTCAGCAGACGCCAGTAGTCCCCGGAGGGAGCTGGGAGAGAGTGAGGTGTCAGTTCACTGCCACCAGTTCTGCTCTCCAGTCAGAAGCTAACCTGTTGTGACGTCGTGGTTAACGCCCTCCACGGACACTGTGGCGTTGGCTATCGGGTTTCCTAGCTGATCCTTCACAATCCCTCTGATGCCTCGATGAACCTGGGTGAAGAAGACACACTCGAGCAGTTCGTGTTTCTCTGCGTCTGCAGTGGTCAGTACCTTATATTACCCCAACACTGACAGCTACTAACCTGCTCCATGAAGACGAGCATGGCCTCTCTATTCTTCTCCCATTCGTATGAGAGGTCACTCTGATGTGGGAACTTGTCACAGCCCAGGAACATGGACAACTCGAGGCAGTTGGTGTGCAGGTAGCTGAAATCGTTCATGCCTGCAGAGGGCAGACACACCCTTTCAAACACATGACAGACTTGAAATCCATCAAGAAGACAGCGAAGAAGACAGAATGAGCCCCTCCCACCCGCACCACGAATAAAGGAGAGGCCATCTAGAAGAGAGGAAACTCCTCTCCTCCGTGCTTACTTCCTGAGACAGGCCTCCACTTGGCTCTGTTGACGATGCCATGTCCTCCCACGGCCGTGTCTCCCTGGCAGGAGGTGTGGAAGTTCTGCATCATTGCCAGGTGAGTGGAGGCGTAGGAGATGGCCAGCCACCTGAAGAGCGACTCGTCGGGGATGGCCCGGGGTTCGTCCTCTGGTTCCGAGTACTGATACCCGCCTCCTCTGGTGTCCTCCTCTTCCTCTCTTTGGCCATAACCGTGGTCGTAACCCGGGTCCTGCCTGTGGTCGTAGCCATGGTCGTACCCTGGGTCATGGCCCCGGTCGTAGCCCCGGTCATAGCCCCGGTCGTAACCCTGGCCCTGCCACTCCTCCGCTGGCTCAGCATAACCTCTGCCCCTCCAGTCTTCCTCAGGCTCCTCCTGATAGCCCCGCCCCCACGCCGTCACATCGAAGGGCTCCTCCTCTTCGTACCTGAGGCAAGACGGCGTCATGACACACTGTTTTGGACCTCGGGAGAAGACAGGGGCGGAGGCTTACTGTCTCTTCTTGCGGCTGTGAGGCTTGGTGTCCTCAGGCGGTTTGTTGAGACGGAAGCTGTCGAAGGGATACGCCACAATCCTCTCGCCGCCCTGGAAGTTGGCGCCCAACACAAACGGGTAGCTTCTCATCCAGGAGATGATGGCCCTGGTCTCCACGGCGATCTGTCAATCACAGCTTTCTGATTCAGCACCAAGCTTTTATGAGTCTTCCTCAAGAGGCGGCGAGTCTCACAGAGCTGTTCGCCTCCATGTTCTCTGGTATGGGCACATGGTGGTTGGGGGTCACTTTGGGCACCAGTCCTTTGTCTTCTGCATCCCACAGGATGGTATTCAGATCCGGGAAGTTTTGGAAAATGTCAAAGCCATCTTCTGTGAAGTGGCCGGTGGTCCAGCTGCTCAGCTCTGACCCCTACAGGAAGAAAGTGAAAAGTGCGGTGAGTTGGTGTTGAAGAGACAACAGGAGTGAAAGTTGGAGAATGAAGCAGCGACTTCAAATCCAGTGAAGACAATGGGATTTCTTACGAATTCAAAAGCTCTTTCATGTCCATCTGGATTCAGCGAGGGAACCAAGTGAATGCGGATTCCCTCCACAAGCCGCTGAGCTCGAGGGTTCCTGTCCTTGTATTCTTTACATAGGTACTGCATAAGGAGTAGGAGCATCTCTCGGCCCACCGCCTCATTCCCATGGAGACCGGCTGTGTAGCGGAACTCTGGCTCTCCTGTCGGTATCACCCAGAGAGAGAAGCATAGACGCTGAGACGATTCTTTAAAAAAGTCAGGACGCGACAGGAAACCCAACCTATCTCGTGCTCGGTCGGGTTCCCAGAGATGATCATGGCCATGATCTCCCGCCCACTGGAGCTGCGGCCCAGGCTGTAGAGGTGGGTGATGCTGGGACACTCTTCATGCACTGCTTTCATCCGCTGAGCGTGAGACAAAAGCAAGAATGTTTCAAATGGATTTCAGAGGAAATAAACCACAATGAAATCAAAACAGCCACCAGGGTTTCCAGGAAAAACACTCACTGAAATCATCTCGGAGTAGCTGTGGTGTTTGAACTCTAAGTAGTCCACTGGAGTCACCTCATTGAGTCTGTGCAGGACGAAGTCCTGATCTGTGGGAGAGCAGAGGTTCTCAGCCACCACCGTGTCACTGTGGGTGTTGGCAGTGTGTGGCTCTGACCAGGCAGGGGGCAGCCCAGGACCTCCAGTCTCATACAGAGGGTTCCGTTCCAGCTCTGCGGAATGATGCGGATGTAGCGAGCCACCACCGGCGCTGCTAGCTGATTCATCACTGGGGTCTCTGCGTCACTGTTTCCAAAAAACAGCTGGGGAGAGCAGAACAAACATGCGTAACAGCAGGCAATAAAAACATCTTTTCGTTCAAATCCTTTGTGCATTCATTAAAAACAGAGAGCTCAACTTCAATTTGGAACAATGATTGATCTAAATCCATCCACTTTTATATAAGGAGTGTACATTTTTTACCAACATATTTGGATGGAAATTTGTCACGGTAGTAAGTTGAGCCCAGAAAAAGCATAGGAAGAAAGAAGCTACCAAGGTTTAGACCAGAGGTGGGCAATTCCATTCCCTTAGGGGCCAGGTTATGTATTGTGACGGTTGAGAGGGGCCGTCAAACCCAAAGACAGGAGGGTCAGAGAAAATTGAAAATAAAAATCAAGTGATGACATCATGTCTGACTATGAAATTACTCTTAAATGCACAGAAAATGTTGGTTTGTTGTGTTTTTTTCCACTTAAACCACATTCCATTCAAAAGATTCTCAATATGTCTCATACATTTCAAAATCTACTTTCAATTCTGATGTATTTTAAGGGACAAAAAAACAGTGTCAGTTTTTTTTTGCTCTGATTCCATGAGGCCACATAAATACAGTCAAAGGGCTGCATTTGGCCCCCGGGCCGCACTTTTGCCCAGGTCTGCGACATGCATTATAATTAAAATGAAAGAATAATGCACTATAAATAAATAAATATGTTTCTTCAAGTCATTTGGGTTTTAGACATCGCTGCCCAGATGACCCCTGTTCTCACCCAGTCAGTGTAACCATCATGGATGGTGGTCCACTCTCTGCTGTCGTTGCTGAAGGCCAGGAAGTAGGAGGTCACATAGTCGCTCCTGAAACAAGCCAGTGAGGGATTAGAGCATTAAAAATCGAGAGAGGTGCGATGAACTTTTTTGCCCAGGTCCTACTCATTTTTGGAGTTTCGTCCCTGCGTGATGACTCCGGTGAACTCCGTCTCTCTGCGTGCGTCTATCTCGAACCAATGGATTCTGTCCTCTGAGTTTGCACACCAGGCGCCACCTCTGACGTTGTCCTCATCATCAGAGCCCTGATACACACAAGCGTTTGTGACACATCAAACACCTTTTCTCATCCGAAGAACACAACAAAAAATGCATTCAGCTTGCTTCCTCACACATATTTAGGGCGGAAAAGATGCTATATTTTTGGAGGAGACAGAGCTTTGTTGTGGTTCCGGTCCAACATTAACACACCGGACTTCGTACCCAGCAATGAGAGGCGTCCAGCCCGGGAAGATGTACTTTGCTGCTCAGCCTTTTTTTGAGCCGATTACAAACGGAAACTTGAAAAGTCGGAAATGAGCGTGGAAGTTGAATAATAGCAGTTATTTTCCAGCACGTGTCTGCAGCCCAGTGTTTATTCTCGGGCCCGGCAGCAGGTAAGTAACGGTCTGAGGAGGCGCTGGGAGCCAGCCGTGACTGATGTTACCTGCGTGTTGAGACGAGCCCGCTGAGGGGAGAAACTGTACTGCAAGACGGAGGAGGCCGAGAGCTGGTCCGACTCGATCTTGTGCGACTCCATCCCCAGCGGAGGACACTCTGACACAGACACGTTCACCAAGTCAGTGGAGAGAGGACTCAAGTCAACGGACTCATTCTTGAAAAGAACTCACTCTTTGGCTCCTTAAATACTTTTGGTCTTTTCTTGGCCCGTTCTTCTGCCTCCCTCAGTCTCTCTTCTCGCTCTGGAAAGAATATTTTCATTCAATTCAGATCAGGTAACATGGGAACTGGTCGTAGTCGGATAAAGCCTGGAAATCCAGTCGACAGTCAACAACAAAACTTTTTGCAAATTCCTGTTTGTGTCTATGGAGGAGGCTCCAGATGATAAAAGTCATACATCAGTCCTTCTGCTCTTAGGACAAGAGGTAGGCGACACCCAGAATAGGTTGCTTCTCTCAGGGCACGTTGAGACAAACAACCATTTACACCCACAGCTACGGACAACTTAGAGTACTCAATTTATCTCTGTATGTTTTTGGACTGTGGGAGGAAACCGGAGTGCCAGCAGTGAACCCACCCACAGGGAGGTCACACAAACACCACACAGAAAATACTGGAGCTGGCGCTTGCAACAAGAAACCAGCCGAAAGTCTGGCTCATACTTGAAGCACGTAGTTTCGCTTTCATCTTCTCCACACACGTGTCTGGGAACCATCTGCGTCTCACTCCGTTTGCTCTGAGCGTCAGCTGTCCTCCATCTCCAACTCATATTGAACTGAAAGCGTTTTTCAACTTGAACCTCGCTGGCGTTGAATCCAGCACACAGGAAGTGCCCTCTGACCCCAGCCCTGGAGGGGCAGTTAATCATGTCCAACTCTGACCTCCACCTGACCTCTACTCTGACCGACATCCCAAGCCAGCCACAGTCCTGTCACCAGAAAAATAAACGGATCGTGACCTCTACACACTCTTTTTGACTTGAATAGTCTTCTCCTAACAGTTCAGTGGGTCCAAGGTTCAGGAGGTGGTCAGCTCCCCCTCCTCATTCCTCCACGCTCCAAATTGGAGCCAGATTCAATAGTACCCGTTGCATGCTGGGAAATCACAAGCAAACTCTCTTATGTAAAATATCACCGAAAGGTTTCACGCTCCGACGGTGACAGCCAAACACCATATCACTGCGCACGTTGAAAAGTCCACATCTGGATGGTCTTACCTCGGGCTTCTCTCTCTCTCTCCTTGGCTGCTCTCTCCCTTTCTCTCTCCATCCACTTCTCTTCAGCCTCGTCCACTTTCCTACCTGGGGGAGTATTTTGGACAGGGTCATTACCACAGGCTTTCACCAGTTTTCTCAGTCACGGGCACTAAAAACGTCACGCCGTTTCACATTCACACATCTGGAAGCATGTCAGTACGACTCTTTTTTTTTTTTTTTTTTTTTGCTGTGCTGGCAGAAAATCTCTTGCTTTAATCAGACTTGTGTGGGATTCCAAGCACGTACTTGAATAGTCGTCGTAGTCGTCATACCACGTCTCCCTCGGCGGGACAGATGTGGCCTCCTCTGTGGAGAAACAGTAAAGTTTCCCTCAGACAACATGGCTTCATCACCAGTGACGTTTTATGAGACGGTTTGTTTTCATCCGCAGCTCTTTATAGCCTGATCTGCAGCAACAGAGGAGCTTCTCCCTGCTTGGGTGAATGTAAACACCTGCCATGTCATTACAGCTGTTCCACTTCTCATTTGCCGTCACAACAATCCAGATTTGATGAGAAGCTTTTGTTAATTCCTGTCAAAACTGTGGCTGCTGGAAAAGTAGGTCAGGTTCACTCAGTTCCACTACTAAGTGACGCACATGGATCGCTCATTGCCTCATATGTAAAAGTCATTTCCGATAAAGGTACAGGTGAAACCAGACCACATCCGAGCGCCGGTGTTTACCTGGTAGATTCTCGACCGTGATCTCAGGACTGACTTCTTTACCATCTGGGAAGGGAAGGTTATCTGGAACCTCAACTGAAATAGGAGGAAAACAGAAAATGAGAGCGAGTAGTAGGAAGGTTTTTGGCTGCAGATGTTGGTGGAAATACTGAGAGGCGGCATGGAAACAGGCAGTAATGAGACAGCTCAGTCTGGACCTGAGGATGGTTCTGGGAAACTGGTTACATTATGGCTGAGGGTGAATGGTGCTCGTCTAGAGGAGATCAGGATCGGAGTCCTGGGTGTCAGACTGAATCCTGTAAGGGCTGTGTGGGAAGATCAGGAGCACGCGCTTCACCAGTCGGGTGTGAGAAAAGCTGAGATCAGTGGATTGTCAGGCTGCTGCTGCTTATTTGATGAGAAGAAAAACCCACATCCTCATGGCTGGGACTCATTTCATGCTCCTCATCCCAATTAATACCACATTCATTTTTCTTGAACAAGGCATGTTCATAATTTTGGTCTAATCACTTCATGAAGACCATATTCTCCACATAAATGCATAAGAGCTGTATGATTATTATTAAGTCTGTACCCCTTAACAAAAACTTTCTTTGACAAATATATATATATATATATATATATATATATATATATATATATATATATATATATATATATATATATATATATATATATATATATATATATATATTTTAAATAAAAAAATGCAACCTCACTGGATATTCTGTATTATTGGCATTTTACATTTTATTCGACTTTAATCACAAATCTTCAATTTGGTGCCTTTTATTGAATTACTTTTGAAAAACCTTTTGTGTGTGTTTTTCTAGTTGTGTTTGTATTTATAAAAAAAAACCATAAAACCATTTTCTTGGCATAATATGTTATGATGTTATTGTTTGTGCATTCCATTTTTCCTTGGGTACCATTTCTCTCAAAGAATTGTGTCTATTATTTTGTAATAATTAGTTTGGTTTTTTTTACTCTCATAATTAAGCCACAACTCGACTATTATAACCACAATCTTTAGTTTGATGTGGTGTGACACTGACTAAGCCAGAAGGGTCACACCAGCAAACCTCAGGTTGAAGTGAAGGTACGTATCATGTTGTAGTCAAGACTGTGTCAGAGACCAACAACTGAATTCAGATCAAATTACTAGTGCGTTCCAATGATAGTATTTCAGTTCAGTGAGAAAATAAACATATGTGTGTGTGTCTATATGACTAATAGACTTATGTGTCTGTATTCTACTGTATATTCCTTTTGATCTTGGCCACTCACTGATCTTAGTCTCGACTGCGCCCTTGAAGACTTGGGCTTGGACTTGATCAGTGCATGCTCAGGTCTCAGCTACAACACCAGCAGACACCCTCAGTAAACAAGCACACAAACATATTATCCCTGATGTGTGAAATATATTTGTTATGTATTTGAATGGGGAACTTTCAATGTGCACACCGAGTAAAAAAAAAAAATGCGTGTCATCAGTCCCCACTCCTTCTGTAGCTATCCATGGAAGTGAGAAGGACCAGGACCATTACCGAAAAATCCCAACCACCAATTCCCTTAAACATGCACAGAGTTAAATTAAACAGAATTTGTTCAAATTCAGCTCCAAAACAAACTGTCTTTTATATGTGTCTTGGCTTTTACTGCTGCAGTTTGTGTAGCGTTTGTTGTGTGCTGTCCGCTTGTTAAGACCCACAAAACATTCCAAAGCGAAGCAGAATAAAGTGAAGGAAAACTCAAGCAGACGTACATGTGGCATCCCAGTAATCGCTGTCATCCGTCCCAGCATTGCCGTCCACCTCAGGAGCAGGCGGCGTCGGCTCCACTGCCTTCGAATAGCTGTCGGTCACAGATGCGTACGGATCTTTCTCCTCTGGAGTCCAGTAGTCATCATAGTTGTCGGTCACAGTTGAAACTGGATCAACCTCATCTGGTTTCCAGTAATCATCGTAGATGTCAGTCGGCGTCGGTTCTGCTTCTTTTTCATCTGGCTTCCAGTAATCGTCATAGCTATCGGTCGCTGTCGGTTCTGGTTCTTTTTCATCTGGTTTCCAGTAGTCATCGTAGCCATCAGTGACAGCGATGTACGGATCCTTCTCCTCGGGTTTCCAGTAATCTCCATCTTCATCTGTGACCGTGGCAGCAGTGCCTTCCTCATCAGGATTCCAGTAGGAGTATGGAAGGTCTGTAGTCTGGGTCTCAGGCTGAGGCCTGGCTGGTGTGGGGTCGGCCTCCCAGTAGTCATCTTCTGACTTCCAGTAATCATCCTCTGATGAAGACAAGGAGAGAAAAGCCCAGCATTAAACATGGCCATGGTGAGATCATTGCTTCTTCACTTACCAATGTCAGGGTAGGAGTAGTCAGTGTAGGTCTCTGGTTGGGTGGGCGGCTCAGTTGGTGATGCTGGTGACAACACAAACGTCAATAACTGCTGTCTGAATGGTTGAAGACCAGACTTCTTCCCTCACCTGTTGTGGTGGGGGGCTGTGTTGTTGTGGTTATCTTTTGTTTGTCTTTCTTCTTCCCTTTCTTCTCACTCTTGGGTTTCTTGGTGGCACCAGGATCTTTAGGCTCTTTGTTCTTCTTCTTATCCTTCTTCTTTTTGCCATCTTGCGGTGCCCTCCTTACTCGTCCTAAATAATCCAATCCAATTAAAATAAACAAAAATGGATGCTGAGGCTGCAATATTTTTAATACACAGCAACCAAAATAAGAACTAGAGCTTGAAGAAGATAAATGAAATATGAAGGTTTAAAAATGATGTTCAGAAATTCTCTGCTGCTCATTCTACTGAAAAGAATGAGAAATAGTCTTTGAAAAAAGGACCTTCGTGAAGGGGGAAATAGAAGCTTGAGGTACTTCTGCAGACATATTTGTGGAAACTTTTTTTTTTTCCACGGTTTGTGCTGCCGAAACCGCAGCTTCCCTCCGATGACACACGTACGTCCAGACTGCTAATAAATGTGTCACTATCGCCTCAGTTATTACTGACAGGATGCATTTAAGAGTCGGTTCCAAGGCCCAGTTAATCCGCTAAAAAAACACTTCTACCTCATTCTTAGCTGTGAACACAGGCCTGAGACAGTGTTTATCCGTGGAAAGGTTTCCACTCGGGGAGTCTGTCTTTTGCTTCATATTTATAATAGTCCAGACGAAAGAATACACCACGATATCAAGCATCTCTTGAGCCTTATACAGTAGTCTAAATCCATTTGGCACTCTACTGTTTCATAACAACAACACCTAACCCCGATCATTTTCAATTGAAAATATGATGAACCTATGTCACAAGAGCAGCTCCACAAGATGCGATCTGCTTCTGGTGACCTGGTTTCCAAACTGAATGTTTATGCACAATGCATGTGGACATTTCTGTCTAGAGTAGTCGCGAAACCCTGCACCGGACGTCACACTTTGAGTCTTGCTTAATACACACAAGATATTGAGACAGTGCACAGTTTTTTAAATTCAACTCTCTCTGAGGCGCTCTCTTCACCTCCCTTGCTCTTTCTTGAAGGCAGGAACCTTTAACCGCGAGCAGGTGCCACAGTTGCAGCTGATTCACCTTGAGGGCAGTGACCACGCACACGATATCTCAAGTGTTAGTACACTGAAATAACAGCTGTTCTGGGGAGTTTTTCAATGAGGAAAGTTGAATCAGACTAGGGCTCCTTATAGAGATTTATTCAAAGAATCCCTGGGAGTAACGTTTTGCGATGGAAGACACAAATCTTTTCTCATCCTCTTTTATACCCGACACAAGGACGTCACGAAGAATGAGCACGTGGAGTACAAACGCTCGACCTTCAGTAGCATGACATAGCATCCCACCACCTCCTGTTTCCATCTCAACTCTACATCTTCGTCCTGTTTCAAAGCTCCTGCATCAGTAATGTTCTACAACATAGCCAATAAAAGGCTGTGTTGCCTCTTTCAAGTCTATCTATCGTATCTTCAGAAAAGTCACTTAAAGTCAAGTTCTTGCCGACCGTTTTAAAAAGTTCAGTCCAACCCCAGCGCAGTGGTTCTCTCAGGGACCTGGACTTTAGGTAGAGGCAGGGAACTGATCACTCACCTGTCTGTGGCACCTCCGGTGTGTCCCTTGTGATCCTCCTCAGTCCTTCTGAATCCACCACTTGTCCATCATCTCTATCCAGGGACAGGTCAAGCTGCGAGTCCGGTTGATCCTCGCGCGTCTGCTGGACAGACACAATCCCACCAGCGCTGTCTCCTCGCCTGGGGAGCAGCAGGCAGCAGAGGGCCAAAAGAACCACAGAGCCAACCACAGTCTGGTCTCTCATAGTTGCTGGAGTTCTTCACCGCAGAGAGCAGACCAACTCTGTGAGGACCTCCTCTTCACCTTTATCCCCTGCTTCTTCCTACTTTGACTCCAGCAGAGGAGTTTGTGCAGAAGACTCAGACTGGGCTAGACTGACTTGCAGAGGGAGGAGGGGAGGGAGGGGAGGGGAGGTGGGTTAAAGGGAGACAGGCGGTGATACACAGCAAAGGAGCGGTCCAACCAAATGAAACGCTTTAATTGCCCCCAAGCCAGTGGTCAGCTGAAACAACAGCGCAGAGATTCCCCTTCACCTGGCCGACGAGTCAGAACAGGTGCAGCGCTCAGATGGACGGGGGAGAAGGATGGCGAGGGAGGTCCGGCCGATCGAGGATACGTCCACTTACTCCAAGTCCAGTCTTCCTCATGAATTCCTCGGCTGAGACTGCTGACCTCGCAGCACAGAAATGAGCTGCAGGAGCGAGGAGTGACTCCAGGGAATATGAATTCCAGAGGAGGAAGAGAGGGGAAGAACCAGGAGCCAGACCGGGACGGGCTGAAGGGGGAGGATAAGATTTGTCTGTGTTTGAAACAAAAAAAAAAAACAATCATGAAAGAGAGAAATGCTTGGGAAAGGTTTTACCGTTTCATAAATCAGGGACAACATTCAGAAGTTTCATTGAAGTTCTTTTTTTCCCCCCTGTGTAGTTGTTGTGGTTTGTCCTCCCTTACGTCCAGTGGACCTTCATCCAAAGTTTTAGATCAGAACAGCCTGAACGTCGGCAGCAAGGTTTTCACCACAGTTACTCGCTCACTAGATCATGGCTCTCACTCTCCAACTGTAAAAGTGTTTTATGATTTATATGAAGACGTTTTCATGAATGACTTGCAGAGAGCTGGTGTGCTTAAAAAACTTCACATTTTCCTTTAATATAATGTCAAAATTAAAACTTACATTACTGAAGACTTAAAGAGTTCCTTTACTAGTGCAAAGGCACAAAGAGTTAGAGGTGAGCGTGAAGGGAAAATGATCATTTATAATCTCAGGAATTGAGACGGCAATATGAAGAGCAAAAGAAAAATGAATAACAATTATTGGGTTTCAAACTTAACAACAATATTTCTAGGGAGTCATTTAAGGCAGAAAACTATTGTTGCTCGACAATACAGAACGATGGAGGACAAAAAGATTGTGCAGAAACGTGAGTTTGACCTAGTTTTCAGACTGAAAACAGAAAAATGAAAACATTTCTGGCTTCCACTTGTTGTCTTTTGGAAAATATGTGTGCCTTTTTAGCGTTTTAATTGTTTCATGATTCTTTTTAAAAAAACAAATACGGAGCAGGGTTCGATTGTTTATATGGGATTGCATTTGTTTAGTGGATGAAAATCTGCTCTTCAATAAATGGATTTCAGCACGTTCCTGGATCAGTAGGAGACGAGATGACTGCGGCTGAGAGGAATGCAGAAGATGATAGCGACTGCAGTAGGATCAAACTAAGGGGAGGCCTCATCTGGAGAAATATTACAAAATATTTTCCCTCCTCCTCCTCCAACTATCTCATAATAATAACAGGGATGTGCGTCTGCATTTTTTTCAGCTATGGACATTAATTATTGAGCTGGTCGAAGCCCTTCAGCATCTGGAAATAACAATATTTGTGTGATATTGTGCAATAATGTTGTCTAATAGGACAGTGGAATTCTGAAAAATTATCTAGTGTTTGGAACTTTTCCATCTGGACGGAATCAAGTCCAGAATTTCTATTTGTGCAGGGAAGAAAATATGGATCTGTTCACCTTTGGTTTGTCATCAGACACTTTCTCAGAAGGAAATGACATTTAAGTGCAGCTTGTTTACTTGAGAAAACTGCAACTCAAATGATGTGGGTCACAATAAAAATGTAGCACAACACAAGAGATAAAAACATTATTTAACCAGTCACAAATGAATAAAAAATATATCAAAAACAATAAGTGAAAGGTTTCATTTAAACTGAACATTGTTGGATATCATCAATTGAGAAAGAACTGTTTATTAATATTTACTGCTGGTTATTAAAAAATAAGTATATTTACTATGTATAATAATTCATAAATAAATATAATAAAAAAAACCCACAGTAGAATTAGCAAGAAAATTACAAAAGTGCCTTTAATCTCTTGCTAAAACTAGCAAGCTCCAAAAAAGGGCCCCACATTTTTTCCAAAATATTTGTCTTTGTCCTTTAACATGTAAGTGATCTTCTCTATTGGAAATAGCTGAGGAAGGCCCAGTATCCAACAACCACTACTTTGCTTTGTGGTCCGCCTCCATGTCAATGCAATACATTTTCTCTGTGTGTAAATTTCAAAAAATTGATAAATATAATTCCACTCTTCCTATAGTAATGATGGCCCGGGTATATTCCAAGAAGAGCAAGCAAAGCAAAGGATCACACTGGATTCTAATATGTGATATTTTTTCCACTTCTGAAATAGCATCAGCCCAAAAGTCTAGACATTACTACACTCCTTCTGATGTCAAAGCTATTCTAGCAGAAAGTCTTATTTTTACATTTTCTTGAAGTAACTTTGATTGCGACAAACAAACAATATAGAGTCAACAGGTTTCCACTGAGTTTCAGTGAAACAAGAGACCCTGAAGTATCCTGAGAGATGTTTACACTCTCTCACTGCTGCCGATTGATTTCCTCTTCACCACTCAAAGCTCTAACATACCCTTCTCTTTTTTAGAGTGTTTCTTCAGGCTGGACTTGTATTTTCCTCTCCTCCTCACAACAACAGCTTTCATCATATCGAGGTTTGAAAAACAGAAACTACTATAAGGTGATCTTTCTGCTTTAGTGAGCGTCAGCATCTACTGGGCAGGAAACAATGACATCAGGGAGAAAGAGAGAGGGGGGAGGGAAGAGTGAGAGAAGAGTGCAGTGTTCCAGCAGGCTCTCAAGGTCCACATGGAGACTCATTCATACCACACGACCTGAGCAATGCTGTTAGATACCACTCTTTATTGACATCTTCTGGAGAGCATGACTACTCACCTCTCAGAATTCAAGGCAAACTCTACGAGCAGATTTGCCAAATAGTCTTCTGCTGACTGGTCGAAAATATTTCCATCCTGTGTGTGTTGTGGTGATTCAGCAGGCCCAGTCATCTGGATCTGTGAAAATGGGGCCGCGGGTCTGATTGAGTGCAGATGTATTATCATGCAGAACCAGGCTTCACTCGGTGGTGACCCCAGATCTCTAAACCAGCACCAAGCAGTGGACCAAGCAGAGTATTGAAACAAAATGGAGGGAAATGAAAATGATTAGAATGTTTGTATAAATGTTATAAGTTTAAAGGAAACAAGCGAAAGTGGTTATATAACACACACTTCAGAAGGTTGGGCCCTTCTCCTGGGCAACATCCACCAGCTCCAACTGGGGGATCCTGAGGCGCTCCCCAGCCAGTGAAGAGATGTAATCCCTCCCCCTGGTCCTGGGTTGCCCCCTCTGTCTCTTCCCAGTTGGCCGTGCCTGAAACGCCTCCAAAGGGAAGCGTCCTCAGGAGACGCCCGAACCACCTCAACTGACTCCTCTCAATGCAGAGGAGCAGCGGCGCTACTCTACGCCTGACACCTGTCAGAGAAAACTCATTCCAGCCACTTGTATTCATGATCTCATTCTTTTGGACATGACCCACAGCTCATGACCATAGGTGAGGGTCGGGACAGAGATTGATCATCAGTAAATGGAAAGCTTTGCCTTTTGGCCAACTCACTTCCCTCTCAGTCAAAAACAAGACCCCAGGATACTTAAACTTCTCCACTTCATGCAGGACCTCAAAGTGTACAGTGCTTAGACAATGTGTCTTTCCATAGGCACAAACTCAATATAACATCCGCACATAGGGCAGAACAAGAGCAAGAAAAAGTGCAGAAATTGAAGACGCATTTTGTTCTTTGGTAGTACAATCACAACACTTTCACAGGGTGTGAGTTAGTCGTAAACTGCCCGTATGGTTGTGAGTAGATGGAACCCACTGATGCTTGCTGTCCATCAGGTTGCGTGTGGGCGTTTAAGTTACACAAATGTGCTCCATGATGTGGCAGGTCCAATGAAATCTTTCAGTACAACACTCCACCCACAGAGAAGGGTCAGTGGATTATTTAGAAAAACATGATTAAAAGAATGCGAAAACAAATCTGTTTCCCAGTCCACTGCTTTTTGATCTGTGAACAACTCAGGAACTAGCCCTCCAGACTGGAAATACTGTGCAACTGACCCATTTCTTTTAGGGCAAAGGTCCATGGAACAGTAAGAAGCCGACAGTGATTGGATCCCCACGGCCAGCTGGATGGTTTCATTTCCAACGTTCACAATGAACTTTCAATGGCCAGAATGGCGACACAAACCTGGCTGCCATGGCCATGGAAAGTGGCTCAAATCAACTGTGTTTACAGCCTTAAATGTTGAAGTGCGTGGAGAAGAGATCCATGAAGCCCGACTTGCCTATTTAGAGTTTATAAAAGTCCCACTGAGAGAGCGTGTCAAATTAAGGAGTTTGACTTTTACACTTATTTATACCTCCCTCGGTTGCTGGTGCTGGTTGAAGTACGAAGGTCCAGGAGCTCACAGATGAACTTAACCTGGAACCAGCAAGGAAAAGTCTTTCATCATTCAACAACAAATACACACCACTGGACTTCAGCTCATTTTGGAATGAAAAACAAAGACACTCACCTCCATCAGACCACTGATGTCCCTTTGTTTGACTCATTCACATGGGTGAGGTTGTGATCCTTCATTGGACCACCCTTCCTTGAACCCCTTCCAACCTCCCAAAACGGATGCAAAGTCGTGTAGAACGTTTTTAAAGAGCATTTATTAAGCTTTCTCCATACAATACATTAAATGTACAACAGCACATAGTGTATTCTGGAATAACTCTTGGTATAAAATAGGGCTTCTACAATCAAGGTACAGTCATAAAACGCTCTGAGGGACATGACGACAACAGCAACAGTAAAACACCTTCATATAAAGCGCAGGAGATTGAGAGAAGTGATTGTATCAGTCCAGGTGCTGCTGAAAGCACTTCACACCACACACCTCTCAGAGCATCTCACGTCCTGCAGGGACCCGTGTTGTTATTTTGTTTAGCTTTTTCTCTCTTGGTTCACAACTGAGGAGGTTTTCTACTGATGATGACCAATGCTTTAAATCTGAGCAGAAAGGAAACCGCTGGGCGTGAAGAGAAATCAGACAGTTGAAGCACAAAAGGATGACGGCTGATTGAGCATTGTTTGTGACACTACCTGTGAACGTCTGGTTGCCTCTGCGTGTTTTCTTCACATCGAACATTTAAAACACAGCATAAGAAAACCGTACCGCCACTGAAGCCACGTGAGACCTGCTTATTCAAACTCCAATAAGATCCTATCAGTCTGTTAATGTGTTGGCCTAGATAGCGATAAGAAAAGTGTCTAAATATCGCACACATAACATCGACTAGCTTTTCATAACAGCTCGCCATTAAGTAAAGCTTTAGTTCTCGTATATAGATGGGACAATGAGTCTGGTTGGAATGAGAGAAGGCCCAAGTTGAAGAAATTGAAGAGAGAAGACTGGAAGGAAAGATATTTCTCTTGAGGTAAGTGATGTGTTTCAGTATAATGCCCTACAGACAATCATACAGTTACAATCATTGATTCTCTATATACAACGTCCTGATTTACACACACTGTACTGCTCCTTGGATTGAAATGAACAAACCCAAATGTCACTGACTGGATGAGAGTTGCTTGTTGATGAACAATATGGCTGTTGACTGAGTTTCCTCTTGCTTCCATCGCACACAAACACGTCGAATATCTACAGTGCAAAATTTCCTGATCCATCAAGACACTTGCAAAAGTTTGGCAAAACTTCATTTTTGTTTCTGGGGGTAATGCCAAACGGAATGAAAGGGACTCATCACCTCCAAAGACGCACTCAACTGGGAATCTGTTTTACCAAGCCTGTGTCATCAATGAAGATGTAAAGGGGAACTAAAAAACAAACTCCACACAGGCCACACTCTCACTTCTTCTGGGAACACAAGATGGAGCCAAGTCTGATCAAGTGCTGCATTCCATTTGCTCAAAAGTTAAAGTTAATGTACCAGGGATTGTTGCTTCAGAGTGAGGGGAACAATAGTGGGATGTAGGATTGAGTTGGAGCGGCGGCCAGCTCACAGGGCTCGGAGCCCATCAGGCACTCTTGCACCAAAAACGCACGTTTTATTTTTTAGCTGAGAGTGCAAAAAAGGCTGATAAGACTACCATAGGAACATGTTTTCAATGAAGATATCTTGTAACTCATCCAGTGTTTAACAACCCTGCAGGGCAGGTGGTCACGAACTGCACGGGTGCATGTGAATGAGGTGGAGGCTCCATGGAGTTGAGGGCCCGTTCAGGGCTGCTGATCTTGTCAGACATGTACAGGTCACAGCATGAATCCACAGAGTCTAAATAGGACGTGCAACACAATTCACAAAAAAAAAAATTAACAAATCAAAGTGGCCCCCCACTGCAGGAAGGACAACCTGGCCCATCTCAACCAACAATTATTTCATTCATTGATTGTTTCATTTTTTTTTTAATGTCAGCTAATCTTTAATCCTCAACCAGTGAACAGTGAATTATTTTTCGATTAAACTGCATATTTTGTGATTTGACTGATTAAAAAAAGATCAGTTGCAACTTGGTGCCAGGAGGTTTAACTTCAACCAGATGTTAAAGTGCTGCAATAATTAAAATCCTAACTTCAATGGTGGCCATGAGTTCTGTCAAAGGCAAAAATCAGAAAATTGGCCTTCCCTTATATTAAAGAGAATGGTCGCATTGACAGCAAGAGACTCAAAGGAGAGACACTGCTTCCGTGCACAGGACAAAGTCAGTGGAGGTGGTTTGAGCATCTTACGGTCCCAATAGAAACGTTCTCAATTCAATTGGACTGGGAGATTTAACATCTATTAATCGCGGGAATGTCGACACAGACGCACTTAAATCTAAGGTAGACTGATTTGTTTCAAATTTATTTATTCATTTGTACTAATGAGAACCTCAACAACTTCGGACCACAAATGGAATGCAGCATTACCAGCACAATGGCGCCATCTGCAGGTAAAAGTAGTGTAGTGCAGAGATGAAATGAATGTGCTATTATATTAGTAACATTTTGCAGACTTGCTGACAGGTGACATCAACAAGCTTTTCACCAAAAAGGAGGCTAAAAGATGCTACAGTACTAGTGCTACCTGAACATGCTACGGATCAAGACTACAATAATGGTGGATGGTTTCACTTCGGCACAGAGTAAGAGCCAGCTTTGCTGAGAATCTCCACCCATCTGGGGCTGCAGACTAAGGGTTAAGAGACGTCTGATGAAGGTAAAACAAAAGTACCATCACCACAGCTTGATGGGTTAAGTACTTAGTAATGCTGGTATTTTGTGAGCAAAGGAAAACACCCCATCTGTAGTCAGTTCCTGTCCCACTCGCACGCACGCACGCACACACACACACCCCAGTGAGGACATTTCATGACATGACACATGCCCTCACCTCTGACCCTGAAGTGCTTCTAAATATCTGCTGTTTCCAAAAACGCATATTTGCCATTTTAATGCATCTCAGAGGGTAAGGCCTGATCAAAACAATGCTCTCACAGAGACAGCCATACAAGAACGTTAGCTTGCACACAAACCCTGAATTTAGGAACGATGTCTATTGTGACACAGCACGATCGTTTTGATTATCTTGAATGAGAGCTGGACTTGCATACTGTACCATACATCTCCAAAGAGAGGCACCCTCCATCTATATCCGCTCATTGTTTAGACACATGCGCACACACCAACACACACACACACACCAACACACACACACAAAATAATCTTCAGAAATTATAAAATACAATCGCATGCTTCATAACGGAATGTAGAGAAAGGTCAAACCAGACTACTGAGGGCCAGGTCAAGCCCTCAGCTTCAGAGTATCTCAAGGGTTTGAACCGTGACCAACTAAGAATGCTCACAAGATCTGGTGTGGTTAGAGTGAATCCTTCTCACGGTAACTCCATCCATCACCAGCTGCGGAAATGTTCCAATACAACACAACAGTTGCGCTATTTGTGAAGACGACAGTCACAGTTAGAATTAATCTCCTCAATATTATACAGCAAGTTTGGACTGCAGCTTCTCACATTTCTTCACATCTTTGATAGCATTTAATTCACTCACGCTCTCCAACAACACAAAGCTAATTCGAAGTCCACTAAGAATGATCAATAGATTCTTTATCTTTCTGATTTTTCCTAACATAAACGTAACCCCCATTTTTAGCTAGAGGTCACCAGCATGCTCATGTGACGGAGCACTTACACGGAAATAATCGCTCCATGCCATGCACCTATATAGATTTTTAGACTTCTACATATTGTAACTCAAATGGCAGCTTTCAATTTGGCTACTAAATTCACACAAAAGTGCAATATTCTTTCTTTTTTCTTAGACATCTGACCTGAATAGTTTGTATATTTAACTGATCTCTGTTAAAATATAATAAATTAATTTAAATATTCTTTGAGTGACAACCTTCAGCAGCACCCCAGCATTATTGGAAGGTTCAGGTAACAAGTTCTTGATTAGGGTCTGGTAGCTTTCAAATAAGACGCCAGACACACTCATGATCAAGATACACACGCGCTCTCGCTCTCGCTCACTCACACACACACTTTAGCTTAGATGAGCCTGGCCTCTCCCTCCATGTCCGGTGGTAGATCACACACCCCAGTGAAGTGCATCTCCTTCCCCTTGGCTTTACCTCGCTCCACCAGGTTGGGAGAGGACTGCTGGGTCTGGGGATCTGGTGACGTTCCACGAGGTATTCCACCGGCACGTCTCTCTTTCAGGAAGACCTCAAGTCGACGGAGCATCTGCTTAGGGTTCTTTTTGGCAAAGAGCTCAACTTCTAAAGAGTAAGCGAGAAGATAAGCTCAAGATGAGACCCCACATATGTGCTTAGAATTATGAGCTGAGGTTTTCACCTTTTATGACAAAGCCAGAGTCTGCAATAGTTTTTTGTTGGCTCTTCCACAATTGGTAAAGGTGCAGATAGGTAGCGACGAAAAACTCATTCAACACTCCAACCACTTGCTGACGACGGTTACATTCCCTGATCAACCAATAAAACACGATGAGATCTGAAGTTTCGACAAACAGATGATGTGTAAATCAGAGAAACAGATGAGTGACTCACTTTGACAAGGCTTCTTCTCTGAGTACTTGCAGAGCAATGCGGGTCATGTTGATTGACATCACACTGAATGGAAAGTTCTGCAACAGAGGACATCACATGAAAAATATTTAAACACACCCAAACTTTACTGATGAATTCATCGTCTAAACTAGAAAGAATCTCAACCCCAACTACACAAAGGACACTAGATAAAACACTGTTTTAAGAAGCGAACAATAAATGGGAGCTAGACCACCAGGGAATGCCATAGGTTTATTTAGGGACTTTTTCAATGAATGATACCACTTTGATGTCAATATTTCAAAAGGTTGTAGCTTGAAAATGGTTAGAGATGAAGGCATAATGAAATAGAGAAAAATCTTATTGATCCAAAAGTTTTCCTTGGGAGTATATTCACTCAGCCAATTTGTACATTAGGACGTTACCTGGCGGCCGCCATGGTGTATTACATAACTGTAACAAATATTTATCTGATCCACAGTTGACATTCTTCCTCATCTCTGAACCACCAAGGATTTTTGTGTCTTTCTATTGTAACTTGAGTTACACACGCTATTGGTCCTTACCCAAACCTATCTCTTTAAAAAAGCAAATTGAATATTAGCTAAATCCAATTTTAGCAACAAGTCAAACTAGAAAAATGACTCTAGCTGGACAGCAATGTGAGACGTGATAAGACATGCTGATACCTGAGTAGGGTGCTGAGATAACCTGTATATATCTCGAGCCAAAGGTAGAGTCTCTGGGTCCATGACAAAGTAAAGGGTATGCATCAGTCCCAGAAAGCCAGTGCCACGAAGGTCTGTGGCTGGATCGGTACCTTCAATGAGAGAAAATGGGCTCAAAATCCATTATCTTTGCAGTAGCTTCACACAAGGGAGATGTAAAACACCCTCACTGAAGTCAATACTGGCCACGCAAGGAATTGCAATCAACATAAATGATTAAAATCACAACAAAACAGATCCTGACGAGTACATTTTAAACTTATTTGATTGCAGGCATGAAATAGTTAACAATTGGTATCAACACAATTCACATTACAAGCCACATTTAAATTCCTTGTAGAGCAGAAAATCTAAGTAAATAAGAGCAAGAGAACAAAAGCTTAGGTTTTACAACTTGTTTTAGGACATTTCCACCTAAAACATCTCAATGGTGGCACACTCTCTAGCAAATTGCAGTGTTTAAAGGGTGGTCTGAGACACTCAGCACAAGAAATTAAAATAGCAGTTGAATGCACAAAACTGTCTCTACAAAACAAACCCACAAATTCTTTACCTTAAAAAAAAGACAATTCAGACATCAGGGCGTTGAAACTGGAAACACTAAGTTATTTTACAACACACAAATGCCCCATGAGGTTAAGCATTAGAGGTGATGTTTACCCTGAAAGCCGATGTTTTCCCAGTGTGTCCCATAGCGAGGACAGTCCAGCCTACTGCCTGTCAAGCGTTTGTAAATGGTCTGGAGCACACGCATATGGACGCTCTGGCTGTTGTCTACCGGACCTACAGACACACAAACACATGACATTATGGATGAGCAGTGGATAAGTTTTTACTTGATGACTGAACAAAAAGATGCCAGAATAGAGAATACCGACTTGCTGCAGCAGTGCATGGCAGGACATTTTTAAGACAAACAAGACTGGAGAAAGACTTACACTGTGCGATGGCAAAGACCAGATCTCGCTCTTCCAGGAGCTCCCTGTGTAGGCGTGGCGGTCCAAAGAGGAAGTGTGTGATGGCAGCTAGGCCTGTTCGGCGAATAGTTGGCTGGATGTTCTTCTGCAGGTACATTGAGATATTATACCTTAACATTGCATAGTTAGACGAGTGTCACAAGTTCATTATGTGGCTAACTTGTGTTTACATAAACAGGAACTAGAATTAACAACTTTGTCTATACTTTTACGCCTCTTCACTTGAAATCACAGACTCATTCAGGACGTGATAAGAATGTGAAAATTAGAGGAAAGAGTAAACCTTCCAGTTTGCACATGAATTCTTTATCAGAGCAGTTTGGGCGCCTTACAAGCAGGTCCCCGAGGTCTGTGGTCTGGAAGTACTGCAGGGCTTCGTTGAACGAAATGAGTGAGGTTGGGCTGGAGTCTTCCGTGAGAGCTACATGTGTTGATGAACATAACATTAGCTAAGACACCAACTTAGTCATCAAAATATGTGTAATGAACCCGACCTGGTTGAATGTTCTCCAGAGCCTCCCACTCCTCTCGAGCCTTTTCCAATTCTGAATTTTCCTCTGAAGAGAACAGCAAAAACAAAGTAAAGGCTTAACAGCTTCTCAGTAACAATGTTAACCTAAGAACATGCAAGGGGGAAAAAAACATAGACTCTTTTCTTATCTTCTGCAACTGTGACCATGTCCTTATAAGGTAATCACCGAAATAAATGATCTTCCAGTTGCTCAATCATGTCATGGAGAATTTTGAAATACATGCCTTTCCCCATGTAAAAAAAAAAAAATCAAAACCCACTCAGACACAAGAGCAACAAGAGTCTCAGGAGCAACTAAGCACAACTTGGCATATAAGAAATGTCTAACAACATTTAGGTTGCATGACAGAAAAAAATAAACTATAACTTAAGAAGAAGTCTTCTAAAGTAAGAAGAAGAAAATTATTTGGGGGAAAAGTAAAAAAGGAAAGGTGTATATATATATATATATATATATATATATATATATATATATATATATAGTCTGTATTAATTTGTATTAATCTGCTGTATTAATCTGGACATTTGTTTGTTTGAAATTAAACAGATTGTTGTGCTCAGCCTTCACCTGGAATTGTGTAATGCACATAAGGGCTCGTAACACATAGGATTTGCATCAGTCGGGCCATGCAATCCCCAAAGCAGACAACCACGTACTCCAGGGAGGTTTCCCTATACAACAGGCTACAGGTATCTGTAAAACATAATCTTCAGAGGGGAATAAGAGTCTCACCTTCAACCTCAGCCTGTTCCCCTCCAGCTGCCAGACTCTGCAGAACACCATTCTCCTTGAGTGCTGATATCTAGACAATAACCAAAAGTTATATTCTCAAAGATGGTAGTAAAATAAGAGCTGCAGTGATGTTGAGGAGAAATTAGAAATTGATTTACCGGCAAGGATCTGAGTGGTGCACTGCCAGTGCTGTGATCTTTGGCATTATGACTTATAATCATTCCATTCATGACCTTGAGGAGAGAAAGTTGGTTTCACTAACTTGTCTACATTACATTTTAATACGTTTTAAAGCAGCTATGGACTTTCTGGTGTGTGTGCTTGGTGGAGTAAACTTACAGGTTTGTGGTTGGAGTGTCCATTGGAGATCTCCTCAGATGGTTTACATTCATGGGACAAACCATTTAGGCCCTAAACAGTGTTCAACCACAAAGAGGTTTATTGACATGAAAACATCAATGATATTACCCTTGTCAGGGTAAGCAGTCAGGGTCCTTGAGCGAGAGACTTAACCCTGGTTTGTGGTTAAGATGACGCACAGCGTCACAGTCTACTGCCATGAAGAGGTGAATGTAAAGCGCTTTTGTCGCTGGATAAGCATGGAAAGCGCTATATAAGTAAGAGCCAAGCCATCAAAGCTGCCAACAGCAAAGCAAGCCATTGCTTGGGCTGATGGACCGAGTACTTATCCAGGAAGGGAAAACAAACAGTTTAAATACACATTAAAATAGCATTTAGACTAGAAGCAGTCTCACTGCAATGCTCCTCATTAAAATGGCCTTATTATTATTACAGCAGGGCCTTTCAAATCGTCAAATTTACACACCATAACAACTGACTATCAGTCATGAAATTGAGCCTTGTTGAAATGTTTCTAAACAAGGTGTCACACAAGGATTAAGACAAGCATGTAAGATGTGATGTTGCGACTACCAAAACCCATGCGAGGATAAGGGTAAAAGCACCGTCAGCTGGTGCCACGGCAACATGCCAGGAGAGCCACAGGAGAGATTACAGACTTTAGGTCTTTAAACACACGTTACGGTTGCATATGAGCTGTAGATAGTCGACTATGAAACAAATATGGAGGCCCATTATCTGTAGGTGGTGGCACTGCCATGGTAACAATAACATGAAGATAGCTTAAACAACAGGTGTGGCTACCTGGCTCAGAGAGACGGAGCACAATAATACAATCAGATTATAAGGTCAAACATAGCAGGACTTTACCTCAATGACATCATTATCTTCAGCCATTGCATGGATTTTGTTGGTTGGCAAGCGTGGGTGAGATCCTGGCCTCTAAAGGCTTGTCAAGTCCTGGACAGACTGGTGCTTAGGAGCTGCTGTAAGGACCGCCATGACTGCTGTAGTGTACATGAGTAGTGATGACAAGTTTCTCTTTTCCCTCATCAGTGAAAACAGTCCCCATTTCAGTTGGACTCTTCTTAACTCTCAGTGATGATATCGGTCCATGTTGTGGAAGTCATACCAACGATCTGCAGCCCGGGGCTGATTATTTGGAAAGGAATGTGAAAATATCAGTCTAAAAGAGCATGAGAAAATGTCCAACCATCAACATAGACGTTTTAGGGAAACCGCCAGCTTCCCTCTTCTCCACAGATCTTTTATCTCTGTGAGGTTACTCCTTGGCCCCATCAGATGTGCACGAAACCTGGGTGGTGATGGCGATGACATAACTGTTCAGGGCTGGGCTCTTCCCACCCAAGGCTCTTCATTACTTTGGATTTCAAGACAACTTCAAACAAAAACGGCCTTCCTTGATGCTTTCAAATCGATTCCTGAGGAGGGGGTTTTCACTGTGGAAAAAAAGTTGAAACAGAAAAAAGAATAGATAAAGTTAACATTATATGTTATATTATGTTGTATAGTTAACTTTAAAGTTAACTATACAACAATGCAGTGAAGAGACACCAACTTTTAAATCTCAAGGGGGTTGAACAAAACAAAAAAGCAAATCTGAGTCTAACTGTCAAAAATACAGGTGTACCCAAATTTGTGTGTCACTGTAAAAGGACTTGCCACATAAGCTTTTATTAAGGTGACCCTATAGGGTAAAACCAAAGCAGAGTCAGATGTCAAATAGTTAAATAAGTAGATCAACTAATTAAATACTTTAATGGTATTCATAAGTTTGGTTAAAATTATATTACCATCAATCAGTTCACCACGCAAATCTGACCACTGATCACTAATATGCCATTGAAAATGAATGAATGAATGAATGAATTAAAATTTAACATCCTGCTCTTTATTGGAGTACGAGGGTCAAAATAATAGCAATTGAAATTGTAATTTGAAACTATAAACCTCCGTACAATGACAACAAATAATAGTAGTCCTATAACAACCTGTTTTATAGTTTTAAACAACATGCTTATAAAAGATAGTCCTGTGAAGAAACGCATACTTATCCAGACATAAACGGGGACACTACATTCGCCTTTAAATTGTCATCATTAAAACGCTGCATATAAAGATTAAAGGCATCAAATCGGTTGTAGTTGACGTCCCACAAAAGATCGTAATCGTCCCACTATTTTGACATGTCACTGATAATAACCCAGTGACAGCTGGAGCAGATGAGTTGGTGAGGAGGAAGACGAGGGTGTGTGACAGTTGACAGCTGCCTACTGTAACATCGCCACAGAAGCCGACGTTATCTGTAGCATCCAACAAGCTAGCAGCCCCGCAGGCACAAAGACGCAGATCCTCTTCTCACACAAACCAGACTGAGGCCGCCGCATTGTCACACGACCAAAAAGCAAAATGACGTAGCTTACAACTAAACACCGAAATAAACGGAAACGGGTGCAAGCGCGAAGATACAGACATATTTGCCGACAAGAGAAAAGCCAGCTGTCAGGCTAACTCCAGAGCTAACTGGAAGTTAACATGGAGGGAGTCGGTCTTAGCTTTCAAACGTGGTTAAATGTGTTTCAATACTACAGGCGTGAGACTCCTGCAACGGACTACAATATGCAGTAGTTGGTTTAAGTATGGGAAATGAAAAGGAGCATTGAAAAGTACCTGACTTAGTGAGTGTTTCTCCCTCCAATCTCAGCTTCCCTTCCCCCGTTTCAGTAGCCACGGTAATTACAGATGCATCATGGGAATTGGAGTTTCCGGTTGAAAACCTTAGCTCATTACGTCATCGCTTTCCTCTCTCAGGAAGAAGAGGGGGAACTTCAGATGGAAGATTATGGAAAAGTCCATTTGAAAATACAGCACAAAAATCGTAATTATAATTTAGAGAAGATAGATGTTTAATTGAACGACCAAATAATATTGCATTGGCCCATCAATGAATATGATATTTAAATAAAATTAAATTACAATGAGGTTATTTATTTAACCTTTTTTCGTGTACTATCAAATAAGTCTGCCTTTATATGTATCCACAAATGAGGTTTTATCCATTTACTCAGTTTTCTTTGGTAAAAATGTACTTAACCTTCCAATAAAAAACGTATTGCTTGTGAAGACCTTTAGTTCGTCCACAATTCTTGCTGACACAGTAAACGCAGATACATAAGTTAAAGTTTGAGAAGGTTGATGGAGGATGACAGAAAGAAACAACTGACTAAATGAAAGCTGTCATCACTTTCAGGGAGCCATGTGATGATTCTCAGTAGTTCAAGTGGTGGCTTCATATCAGCATCAGTCAGGCTGCCTCTCCTCTCCGCAGCTCAAGACCACTTTTGGGCTTGAATGAGGGCACTGCCTGATGTTTGGGGTTCTGGGGCTGTGTCCGTCTCCAAGCTTTGAGGAGCTCAGGACTTGGAGAGACCCTGATGAGGTTGTTGTCATCGGGCTCAACTGTCCAGTCGGTAGGGTCTAATGGGTGAGAGGCGGCGCAGGTTTCATTCAGGAAGAAGCAGAGGACCTCTATGTCATTCTCTGTCAGTTGAGAACCGACCATGTGAAAGACCTCGTGGAGAGACGGCATGCCAAAATAGTTGAGACACTCCTTTTCACAAGAGTGATGTGAATCCCTTGCCATGGTGAGCTTTCTACCTCCTCGTTCTGTCTGTGAAGAGACACATCTAAAATAAGAGTCTGCCGCTGTAATGTCATAACCTGTTTTTATTACATATGAGTTTATTAACTTTGATACTGATCCGCCTCGACCTTGAAAGCGCTCGTGCACCCCTAGCCTTGACTCTCCCTCCTCAGAGCGGCCGCAGCTCTCCACACATCTGCTTGTGCTCAGATCTGAAGGATTTTGAGCAGATGTGAATTATTACCCTCTGGAACATTCTTGCACGGAAAAAGTTTGTTTGCTACTTTGCTGACGTTGTTTTCTTGGCTTAATGAGACAGCGGAATTCTGACTGTGATTTCACACTGGAGAGAGCAGCACACTCACAGAATTACTGCTACCCACCATGTCCAAAACAATACTTTCATATGCTAACTTTAACCATTTAAAAAAGTGACTGCTGGTATTGAAATATCTTTATATTTAGTAAGAAAAAAAAAGGATTATGGTTAGGGTTATATATATATATTCAAGTTTTTATATAACCCTTTAAACTAAAGGTCTTGTGTCTTTCAATGTCTTGAAAATATTTCTATACGAATTAGAATTTTATAACATTAGATTAAAATATGTTTTGTTGTTATTAATTATTATAATAATGTTTAATTAATTAGCATAATTAACTCGTTGAAGTCTCACCACTAATATATGTATATATTTAAGTACAATATTAAAAGGATGGAGAGATATATATAAAATATACATTACTTTGCTAATATATAATATTGGCTGAATTGTTGACATATTAAACTCAGATGCAAAGCAACATAAAAAAGCTATTTTAAAGATTTTGCATGTAAACCAAATATAAATGCAAAACTACCTATATACAAAAAATGAGAATGAAAAAGTCATTGCAACCAAATGTTTTCATAAACTTCTCAATCGAGTATTGTAGAGAGGCAAGTAATGAAAGGTGTTTCTGTCAGTAAATACTGTGGCTGTGGGTTAAAGCTGAAGGGAACCGAGGGCATGGTCAAAGGGAGACAAATTATCTCAAAATAAATAAATAAATAGAATACAACTGAGAATAGGAATAGAACTGTCAGAGGGGATATGTGATTTAAATGAGTTGAAAAATGGTTTTGAAGCAGAAGTGTATACATATTAGATCCAATTTTATTTAAATGCAATGTAAATTAAAGTCATGCCTTTAAACATTAATTGTTTTTATTGCTACGTGTTGGGTGAATAATGATTCATTTCATCATAAATGGGAGCTTTTTTTGAGACTTTATTCAAGTACTCAAGCGTCACACAAGGACAGTGCTCATTCTCTTCTATGTACATAATGAAAGCTCATTTTAACTATCAACATTCCCGACAGCCTTCACCACTATACAACATAGACCATCAATAAATAAACATAGAAGATACACACAATAAACCAGATGTTAATGACTCTAAACCACAGGAGCTCACTGCTAAGAGGCTACAACAGAAGCAATGTAGAATAAGACGGGGGCTCAGACTCAGACCAGGAATCATCTTCGCCTCATCTCTTCAATACCCTCAGTTTGGTTCCAGGTTATTTCGAGCAGATAAAGCAGATTCATGCGGTGTCGTTTGGAAGAGTTGCTTTTTTGCTGCGGTGCCAAGGCTGAAGAATCATCAGGTCTCAGCATGGTTGAGCCATCTCCATAGAAACGGTGTCGGCCATCCTCAGCCGGAGGTGCTTGGCAAAGTCCACCAGCGTCTGAGAGAGCACTCTGTTTATGACCGTCTTCGGGATCCAGCCCTGCAGACGCCACAGGAGAAGTCCATGTCAGATAGATCCAATTATAGAGGCATGATTCATGATGCTGCAGTCACTCACACACACACACACACACACACACACACACACACACACACACCGTGCTAGATGTACAGCGGAGAGTGAATTACCTTCAGGTCTAAATTTAGTAACCAGGTTAACTTGGTCTTGTTCGGCTCATCTGCACAGGG
Source organism: Synchiropus splendidus (assembly GCF_027744825.2). Classification (NCBI taxonomy): domain Eukaryota; kingdom Metazoa; phylum Chordata; class Actinopteri; order Syngnathiformes; family Callionymidae; genus Synchiropus; species Synchiropus splendidus. The sequence continues at coordinate 20,256,591 of NC_071340.1, forward strand.
CTTCAGAACGATGCAGGTAACGCCGTTCTCTGCCCTGAAATAAGGACGCAAGAGCAGCTCTCACAATTTGGTTGTCATCATATCTCATTACATCCATAACAATACCTACATGTCCTGATTTGGATTTTATCCCAGAACTTGAATGTCTAAGATTAACCTGGTGTCTTTGGGGTTTGGCATTTTATTGCAAGCATATTTAGGTACACATTCCTAAGGGACCATTTTATATCATGACCCCAGTCATGCAAATAAATAGGAAATAAAAAAAATATACAAAATTAAATAAATTATTCTGTATATATATATATATATGTGTGTGTGTATATATATATATATATATATATATATATATATATATATATATATATATATATATATATATATATATATATATGAACACTTCGTCCCTTCATTCATACATGCATGGATATATATATATATAAAGCAAAGACAAAAATATATTGTTTTATATAAGGATTGTAATAGTATTATTTATAGTAATATAATATAATAGTAAGTATTTATTACATGCATTATAAAAAAATGCAACATCTTATTGTTTTTATATTTTTAAGTGCGTAGTACTTCATTTTATGCCTTTTGCTTAAATATAAATCACAAAGGAAGGCAATTTATTTCATATTATATTTTTAAAATTATCAAAGGAGGATGTCAGGTGGTCCTCATAAATCACTGCTACCAAAGTCTCATCTCAGAAGCCAGCAATGTCATAAATCAGTGTATTGACTTGTTTGTGACTGCTCACCTGATGACCCCCTTCTGCTCAGGCATGTTTGGATGTTGTGTCGACATTCCAGCCAGGAAACACGAAGAGCCCCGTCGTTTTGTGCAGCGAACGCTGACGAAATCTCTCGGCCCCACAACTTTGCCCGGCGTCTCTGCCGACACTTCATGGGTCACCATTGTGTGCTGACCGACCCTCTGAAGTACCTGGAGGAAACCATGGTCGTGAAAAACAAAGCAAAAATAAATAAATAAATCAGTGCTTCTCACCTTGACCTGTTTGACATTTGGGTTCCAGTCGCCCATCTGCTCCATGTTAACCACCAGTTCTCCATAGAGACTGTCAGGAGGCTGCTCGATCATCCCTTCCAGTTTGAACACTTTCCTGTTGTCTGGTAGCATCTTGCTGAAGACTTTATCACCATTAGCCTGAAAAAACACACCAAATTTAACTATCTATCTATCTATCTATCTATCTATCTAAAGACTCACAGCAGTGGTTTCCAGGGTCCAGCCCTCCTGGTCACTGAGGATGCTGATGCCCATCTGCAGCGCCTGGTCTCCCTGCTTCACGTACAGCTTCTCCTCCGCACTGTACACATCGTTTTCCTGGATACGAGAACCTTCACACAAAGAGCATGGTCAATGTTGACGTTGCCTTTGTTCAAGACAATCCCTGAGATAACTTACTGAGGAGGGAGCTTCTTCTCCGGACTTGGCCGGTCCAGTTGGTAGGTTCAGGCCTTGCCAGGCGAATCAGCTCCTGGTTGATAGCAACCATGGCGTTCTTTCGAATCCCTGAAAGACCAAAGGTGGGACTTTGCATTCATTTTCTTGCCAGTGTGAGCGAGAGATTGTTAAATATAAAGTCACATAGTCATGTGCTCTCTCTGGTGGTTCTGACCAACACTGTTGTGGCAGCACCATGTGGTCAGAGGAAAATAAATAAACTAAAATAATAAAATAAACTATTGACATTACTGGAAAATGTTGGCAGCTAACATTACTCTTTTAATGTCACCTTAAGCAACAATCTTTCAGCTTTTGACATTTTTAAGGCACAACAGAAATGAGTGTTGATTCTTTAGAAAGGAATTCATAACACAAAACATAATAATAAATTAATCCTAAACAGATTATAGTAGTATAGTATGTAAGTGATTTTGATTGAGAAAAATAATTCACTTGTCTAAATTAGCCATATAAATAGAAACATTTTTGCCAAAGCACCAGGTGCACCACATTATACAATGTGAAGTCATAACCTAAAAATGTAAAAATTGAAGCTCTCTCTCCATCTGAACATTTAAGATTATAAATTCAGATTAAACTTCCACTCTTGTGTTAAATATTAAAATGCAATTGACTGCATAATAAAACCTAATAAATTACACATTTTAATAGAGCCCCACCCCTAAAATAAATACATTTCTATGACATGGTTATGATTGAAAACATGTATGAAAATATTATTTCATAGCACCTGTAAAAGAAAATCTCGCCCACCCACCTGTCATGTTGCTCATGTGTCGGTAGGAGATGCCTGCACACAGCTTGAAAGTCGCAGGCAGCATTTTAAAAAACGTTTTAAAGTTATTTAATCTGAGTAGAAACAAAAAAGGTACTTGTTGTTTTGCAGTCGTCTTGAGCTGCTCTGGTGACGGTTTCTGTCTGCAGGAGTGAGAGCGGATCCAGCTTATATAGGAGCTGGGGCCCCACAAGGCCAGCGAGCAATCGCCACGCAGATAAACAGACGCATCCCCAAACTGTTCCAAGGGCCATTCCACCAAGGCTGACTGACGGACACGGCGAGAGCGCTTAACACACAAACACGCGGCGTGAGATAACGTCCGGTGCTCAGCCCCTCAGTGCAGCAGACAGGAGAGGTCCTGCAGTGACTCATCCAAGCTCTCAGGAGGGAACTTCCTGTGCCTGTCTTGGCAGTGTCATCTCATCTTCGACATCATCCATGTGCAACCAAATGACCAGGGAAGAGCAGTTCATTCTTTTCTTTAATATAGTTTTGTCTTCTTCTTTTCTTCGAAATATCAGAAAACCGTAAAATAAGTGATTCGAACTTTAAACAACACCATAAATCATGGAGACTGGATATTTCCAATGACTTGTTTGTTTGTTTAAATCAGTTAATAACTTATATCTTGATAGAGATATTCTCTTTCTCTTATTTAATGCAACACACAACAGTCATGCAGGGCAGGAAAAAAAAAATGTAAAATTCGCATCTTCTTACTATGAGTTTGAAAGTCAGAAAATTTGTATTTGAAGGCTAATTATAGCATTTAAGCAACAGTAGCTTCGACAGAGATACAAAGATACAGAGATAGTCCTCCTTCAGCACTAACTACAATAGAGGAGACAGCAATGGAAATTGTATTTATAATATATTTGATGTTACTTGATGTGCCGAATGTGTTATGGTTATTGTTGAAACAAATATTTGTGTTGTTCCCAGTAAGGTTTGCTTCATTTGTTTTGGTGTTTGTGTGCATCTAAAAGTGAGTTCTTAGGTTGTGAGGTTTAGGATCAACCCAACAAGTAAACATGCTGAAGCCGTGCTCGCTGGATGAATAATTGTTGCGTAACTGCTCACGGCACATTATAGCGTCATCCGAAACAGAGCATCACAGTGAGTCAGAGTCATGTTTCCTTCAATGTTTCCACAGCCTTCATCTCTGGCCTGCACTTCATTGAACTTCTCTGGCGCTAATATTGTTTCAGTGATAAGCTTGGGAAGTCAACGGTGCTCAGGGATGAAATATCAGACTGTTGGTTTCGTTTAACCGGAACATGTTCATAAATCTCACGCAACGATGGCAGTCGCCTTCACCTGTGGCCTTGTGTCACTGAGCAAATGGTGAGATTTAATCAAAAGCGACCCTGGCGTTCAGCTGGCAGAATTCTCTCGAATGACTTCAGACTTTCTGACGCAGACTGGCCGGTCCTGCGCCTAATATGTGGGTCAAATACTTGGTCCATGTTATCAGACCAATGAGGCGTTATACTTCAATGTGCAGCGTCCTGTTTCTGAATATTTCTTGCATTAAATGGTTGAATAGAAATAAAAGATTTAAGAGGAATTTGAGGGGGAAAAATTATATATATATATATATATATAATTTAGTTTATTTCTTGAAATATTCACCTTTTTTAATCTCAAAATTCCAGTGATATATAAACTATAAGCATAAAGAACACAAAAATATATATATTTTTTATTACTGGATGAAATTTTATACAACAGAAAGGACTCACATAGCTGGGATTGGCTTCAGTCTTAACCAAGATGGATTCTATATGGCCCCTGACATCATTCATATATTATTTTATTAATATATTAATAATTTATTATCTACTTATGACAGTGAATAACAGTTTGTTTTGGCTCTCTGAGATAAGTGTGATGCCCCTGGTTCAGATCAGCGCATTATCTATAGATCACTTGATTATTCAAGGCCCTTTGAGGCTCTTCATCTCCGCGTCCTCTCCAACTCACACTATCAATCTGCCTCATGTAAGAATTTTACCAAAAAGTGTGTTAAATGTAACACTCCCCGAAGCGACAAGGTCGGAGACAAAACAGCCAGCCAGACTCAAACTAGAGCACAGATTTTATTGGGACTTGAAGGACAAGGTGGGTCTGGCGTCCACATGCAGTCAGCACTTTTCTGTACATCACATTAACAAGGAGTTGACGCCGTTCCCTCAGCAAACGCCTCCTTTTATTCCCGGTCTTTCCATTCAGTTCCAAATGACCGTGGGAGTTATGTGTTTTTGTGGTGACGCGTTTCCCAATAAAATAAACAGAGCATGACGGTCAGAGAATAAAAGTGCTGATGTCTCTGTGGACACTGTCTGGGAGATCAAGCTAAACAACTACAACAACAACAACAACAAGGAGGCACTTCAGTCTGATTTTCTCCATTTCAAGTACACAGAGACTGAGGGAGGAAACTTTTTTTTTTTTTTTAAGAATGGTACAAACAATTAATTTACTTGATGTAACAGCTATTCTGTCAAAAGGAACATTCTTGAAACACGAGGAAGAGGACCATCTCTTCACTTTAAGTTGGCGGCACAGCTGCAAAAAAAGGCCACTTCTATGTTGTGGGTTTTTTTTTCCGGTGTCTTCCTCTCCCTTTTGGACAGGAAGTCAAATACGAATACAGCTTATAGAAACCTCTTTGATTTACAGTCTGAACTAACACAAGAGGAAGACCTTTTACACTGGCAAGGCATTCTGACAAGGATGTGAATGTAAGAGAATCGTGTTGGTGACAACAACGCTCATGCAGCAATATTGTTTTACATGGAAGAAAGGCATAAAAAAGGAGCAAGTTTGTTTGAGGCAAAAGCAAAACCATAATGTGCCTGAATGATCCGAGGTAAAACATTTTCATGTTTGAGTTGTGCAACTTGTCATCGGGGCGTGCTCCTCTCCAAGCAACTTTGAGTGGAAATAAAGGGGAAGAAAATCTCAAACAGAGGATCCTATACAGCATATTAATTTGTATTTTTCAAACTCCACTTAAATATAAAGTGACATTGTAAACCCAGTTGTGTGGTGAACAATGGTAACACAAGTGGAATGAGGTATGCAGAAGCAATGCTGTCCACACTTACACTTGTCCATGCAATGAAAACACAACACAAGTCTCACAATTGTGTCTATCTGTCTATGCCTGTTTATGTGTGCTTCAAGCTGTAAGATATGCCTCACATTTAGAAATGCGTTAAAAAAAACGGAATCAGGCGACCCACACTCTGATCCGCTGTGGTTCCACTTGACAGCTAAAAACCTTCAAAAATCAATAAATGACAACAGTATCACAAATCAGAATCTTTGGCCTGAGAGTATGCAAGGCGATGTACATCATGAGGTTGTTGAGGCGACGTGTTCTGAATGTTTCGGATTGATCTTGAGGTACGAGTGGCGGGGACGCAGAGAAGGAGAGTGACAGTCAGTGTTGTACAGGTAGACACAACAGATAGATTATAGATGGATAAGAGAGAAAAGGAGAGAGAGAGAGATACAGGCCAGAAAGGGTGTTAGAAATTCCTTATTGGGTCAAAGAAACTTCACCAAATTCACCATATTCCAATCCCTGTGGTGGATCCCCTGAATCCCAGCGTGCGTTCTATCCATGTGTTCATTAATATCAGTGGCTCTCTGTTCAATCGTCCAACAATCCTGAGGAGAAGTCATAGTTCCAAATGCCTCGGCAACCATCCAAAAAAAAAAAAAAAAAAAGCCCATGGTCTCAGGGTCTTGTTGCACCCTCCCCCCCAGTGGGCTGACCAGGTAGGCTTTATAGACTCCTCTCCTGCTGCTGCTCCGGCTCCAGTGGACCAGTCAGCAGCGGGGAAGACCTCAGAGCTCCTTCCCTTAGTGTGAGGCTCCCACTCACATACGGTGCCACTAGGGGGCGGAGTTGGACATGGAGTCCACAGAGTTGACGCTGGAAGACTGGACGCGAGTGTGGGAAATGGACACCTCTGGGTGCTGGAAGGGAAAGCAGATGTAAGTTTCCTCAGCCAACATCACTGCATGCCTCGGTCTGTGCGCACATGTCTACGGAAGATCCGGTCCAGCAAGCTGCGTCTGGGCGGCTCGGGTGGCTGGTTCCAATCTAGATCTGGAGGTCTCGTCCCTACGGGTCCAAAAACATTCAGATCTTTGAAACACTCCGTCTCTATCATCTGCAGGAGAGAGGGAGGGGTTACTTTAGTGTGGTCCATCTTCAACGTCCACTCTTTTCATTCAAGAAAAAAAAACCCTGGTGACCACATGACATATTTGAGTGAGTACATCTATTCAGTGATTTCTACTTCATGAAATACAACAATCACTAACTACCTCAGAGATATTCGATTGACATTCAAGAACCACCTTAAAAGACTGGATTTCTGTTTCTCAGTTTTGATGCTTGGTGTTCTCACGAAACTCACGAACTAAAAGGCACATTTTCTCCATTTTTAACATGTGCCGCATCTACATAATCTGTTTTAAAGGGGCCCTGCTATGGTCTTGTTAGCAAGAGGTCACTTGGTGCCAAGGTCAGAGGTTAAAACGCAGCAAGACGAGTCACCTTTGCATTCATAAACAAAATGGGTTAGTTAATGCAGCCTTAAATTCAACAGTGAGTTCTATTTTAACCGGAAGAAACCAGCATGCACGGTGCATCAGCCATTTTTGTAGTCCTTGTCAGTCTTTCAATGTAAAACATTTTCGGTTAACTATCTTTGAATATAGAAACATAAAAATAATCCTCTGTGAGCAAATGGATTTGTGGGAAAAAAAAACACATTTTAGAAAATCCCAACTGCTAAGAGTGCAATGGGACAGCAGGTGGCAGCAGTGTTGCAGAAACACAAGAGACAAAGAAGAGGCTTGCAGCAAGGAATGAATGAAAAAAAATTCAAATTTGTCACCATAATCTGTGTTTTAAGTCCAGTTTTTAGCCAGACTGGATGGACTGGTCCAGTCAGCACGATGAGAGACAACAAAGGAATTTTTAGAACAGCAGTGAATCTAAATGAGGAAAAACAATCCCACTACAAACAAATCTGTTCCAGGTGAGCCCATTTCTTTCCAACCCTGAAAATTCTATTGAAATACATTTGTCACTTTCTGAGCTTTTGTGTCCATAAGAGAACAGAAATGCACCTACTTCATTCTGCCATGGGATGGAAACGCTGCCGGTAGCAAATTTGGAGTAGAAGTCGTTGTCAGTTTGGTCCAAATTGACTCCTTTGACTGTGGAGAACTGCTCTATATCCAACACATCCTTACAGTACACGGCCCGAGGCTGGAGGGGGGGGGGCAACGGCCATGAGAAAAAAGGTTGAGAGGGAAAACAGGAGACAAGTTTATCTAAAGTTATTTTAGACCAAAGACAGAAGAGCTCGGGTAACAGGGGTAACAGAAATCTTTTTTCTTGACGAAAACCTCTTAAGAGACTTACATCAGGCACAAAGGGCGGCTCCACTATTCCCGCCTCTAGCCTCTTGAAGTTGATGTTTTTGAAGAAGGAGTGGGCTTTGACGCCAGCTGCTCTGTCCGCCTGACACCCCAGCCTCTGCTTGGGGTCTTTGGTCAGCAGCTGGAGGAGAAGCGGTCCAAATGAGTCACGGCTTTTCATCCCGTCTCATCGAGCGCCTCACCATTCGACAGATGGCCTTGGTGTCCTCTGTAAACTTGTCGTTGTACTCTTCCTCTTCCTCCTGCACCCTCCTCTCCACCTCCTCACGTTTGACACGTTCTTTCCGGGCGCGGAAGGGTGATCGACCAGCGGTCATCTCGTAAATGAGGCAACCCAGCCCCCACCAGTCGGGGCTCATCCCGTACTTCTCGTTGTTTATCACTTCAGGAGCTAAAGAAAAGCCAATTGTTAGCCAGCGGAGACTCACACACACGAACGTGAAGGAGCTAGCGCTCTTACCCATGTAGCCCACTGTTCCCACTCGACCTCTGATCAGCTCTCCATCTGGAACTTTGATGGCAAGGCCCAGATCACTAATGCGAATGTGACCTGCAGAAGAGGAGGAGGACATCAGTCAGTGTCACATGTGCACTAAGGAAAAGCTGCAGTCCAACTCACCGTTATCGTCCAGCAGAATATTCTCTGGCTTCAAATCCCTGAAAACACAGCAAAAAGGTCCAACGTTTAATATTATAAAAGGTAAATAAGGTAAAAAACAAAATCTGAGAATTAGGTAGTTCAACTCATTAAAGCATAAAACAGTGATATTTGTCACTTGCAAAGTGATACACAGAGACGACAAGGATCCAGTGTCACTCTTTTATATGTAAGCCGCCTACATTACAGACATCCTTCTCAGGTTACTCCCACCAAGAATTGCATGCTCCTCTTCCATCCATCTCTTCTCCTATGAAGAACAACTACTACCTACATCAAGATCAGAAAATCAGACATGTCAAACGCAAGGCTCACGGGCAACCACCATATATATATAAACACCATATTATTCATGTCCCCAAAGCAAAATCCCCACCACACATAATATGAGTCCTATTTCAATGTATGTAATTCTTAAACTGCATTAGAAGACACAACTGTTGCCGTACGTTACAGGGTTTGAATTATAGGAGGTTGCTCTTTATTTCATTTTTCTTTTTGACCCAAATGTGGCCACCATGTTTTGAGGTTGGCGTGACAGAACAAGGCTGTGTCCCATTTCTCTCCCTAACACTAACACTTGGTTTTGAGTGCCCTCCACTATGAAGTGAAGTGATTGATGTCCCTAAGAATTGGGAAACTTCATGATGTCACGTGTAAAGACAGGGTGTCATTGGAGTTTTGTTTCCTGCATATAGAGTGTTGAAGACGTTTTGGTTTGGTGAACCAACGGAGAAGAAATGGGCGGAGCCAAATCCGTCTTCGACGCTACGTTGCAGTTATACATCTGTTAGAGATATGAGGATGTTAACGTTAGCCTGGATGCCAGCCCACTGTTGTTTGTTAAGAAGAAATAAAACCATACATACATGTTGTATTGTTCAAGTTGTCAGACACGGCAGACCATTTGGGTCACTGATGTGCGATACCAGAGAAAGCAAACAAACAGAAGAGTCGTCCTTGTAACTAAAACATCCCTGTTGTCCTGGACAACATTGTTTTTTAATAAAGTGTCCTGGAAATCTATCCATATTTCATATTCCCACTTGGTTTCACGTCAGCTCCGGAGCCCCCTCGGTTTGAAGGGATCATTTCAAGTGGTGCACGGCGAGTGCCCTCACTCTTAGGAGTATTGAGAAATGGGACACAGCCCAAGTCCTTCCATGGTGCAATGCCTGACATCACTACCTGTAGACGATGGATTCTCTGTGCAGGTGCTCGAGGCCACAGGAGATCTGAGCAGCGTAGAACTGGACCCTGCCCTTCTCGAAACCTGGGGTGCCCATGTTGTAAATATGGAACTTCAGATCTCCACCGTTCATGATGGTCAACACCAGACAGAGGGCGTCTTTGGTCTCGTACGCGTACGCTAAGCTCACCTGGAAAGAAAACCATCACTGTCATGAAACATTTCGCTGAAAAAATGTCACTATTAGAAACGTTAGCTTACGACAAATCTGCTGTTGACTTTCTCTAAGATCTGCTTCTCATTCAGAGCCATGGACTCTCCTTTCCTCTTCTTGATCCTCTTCTTCTCTAACTTCTTACATGCGTACATCTTTCCTGTGGCTCGGACCTGACAGGCACAGACCTGGAAATAACACCATCGATCACCCTCATCATCATCATCATCATGAACCAGACCTCTTCACAGTACAGTCAGACAGGGAATGACTTACCTCCCCAAATCCTCCCTTCCCCAGCACCCTGTACTGTCTGAAAGTGTCCTTAGTGATGGGTTGCCTGACAGAAGGCAGACAGAGACAACCCATTAATAAAAGTCTCAGATAATATTGATCAAAGTAGAGATGTTATCTGCTGAACTCAATACCATCCCGACTCTGTTTCCTGCACAGAGGGAGGGACGTGTACAGTTTCACTTTCCAGACTCAAATTCATTTAAGAACCTCTGAGAGCATTTCTACTGCCATAGAGAGCTGCTATATGGGTATACACACATTCACTTCTTACATTCTTTTCATATGAATGACGTGAGAACTAGGATGTCATTGAAGTCAACAAAGTGTGATAAACTTCCAAACATGAGTTGTCACTGACCTCTCCAGCATCTTCCACTGCAGGAAGCGATCGAAGTACATGCTGTTCTCATAGTCGCTGAACGGCACCGCGCTCAGGTAGTCGTGTACCGCCCTGCTCAAACACACAAAAAAGGGTTATAGAATCAAGTATACTGCACAGTATACTATATTTACTGTGCAATTCTGACTGGAGAAAGTGAGAGTTCAACTTCTGAGGTACAGTAGCTGAATGGTCAGATGTCAAATGCCTTATTGACTTCTTTATCAAGTATAAAATACAGTAATACATGTTTTCATTTATGGCAAAAAAATGTGCATCAACGAACGCAGTTTTCACCTTTACGGAATGATCCGTAAAGAAGTATATAAAGTGAAAAAGACAGTTTTACTGCAACCTTCATTGTGTGTAGATGGAAATGTATAAACGGCATCTATGAAGGAGTATAAGAACGTTTAACAACTGAGCGGTGGAGGCCTCTACAGGTGAGCCCCATGCCCACACAGGTGAAGAGGGATTCAGACTGGAACTCACTTGCGACAGTTGCTGAAGATCTCCTTACATGGACTGAGTTCCAGGTTCTCCCGGCACTGGTCCGCAAAGACCTCGGCAATGTCCACATGCTGAGGCGACTACAAACACATAGTGAAGTATGAGACACAGACATACACAAATACACTACTTTTTATTACTCGTGCCACGCAGCACACATAACTTTCTTCAGCTGTAAACGGTGCAGTGGTAAAACCATCTTGGTGCAGCGCTGACACTTGTTATTGTTCGGCAGTTGATGTTCTCAAACTGTGTTTCATATGTTTAATAGTTTATGTATTTAACATGGAAACAGATGAAAGAAAAGGGTCAGTATAGGCAACGTACCTGTTTTGAGAGAAAAGTCTTGATGATCTGGTCCCCCCGACTTTTTCTCTTCTCATCGGGTGTTACCTCATAGTCTTCCTGAATACCAAGAACAACGTATTTATATATTTATTAAAAAAACAAACAAACATATTCTCTGATACCGCGGCAATTTAATTGATGCTGAATCTGTATGCATAAGCTTTCACATCAGGGTGGAAGTGTTCCAGTGCAGAGCCAACTCTTCGCTGTAGTTTCATGCTTCTATCCTGATGTTCTTGAAAGTTTAATTTTCTGTCCATCATTGCAGCTCAACTCATCTCCTTTATGTTCTTCAGGATGTTTTTGTTATGACATCATATTGTATAATGTGGAGCACAAGGAATTAATTAATTTGTGCCCGTCATGAAATTAAAAATAATAATAATAATAAAAGAATAATAATAATAATAATAGTAGTAATAATTGATGTATTGCAATATATGTTGATAACCTCGTAGAGATGAGGGAGAAGAAAATAATTCCATTTATAGTTTATACAAACATTCATCTTTAGTAATGAATCCTGAATTTATTTATTTGGAATTATTATAAAAACAAAACAATTGACTTGATATGACTAATATTTGTCTATGATGAATGAATGCAAAAGTACTTTCTTTATGTCCCAGTCCTATTCAACCATCTAAAGTTCATTTACATATACTCACAACACGTTAAAAGGAAAACACATGAATCCTTGCCTGCACAGTCCAAATGGACAATAAAGGAAAGTGAAACTGTTACAATGTTGCGTCCTCTAAAGCAACATTGATGTCCGCTATACGTGGTTTCAGACAATTACTCACTTCCTGCTTTACAGTTAAAAGCCCATTAGACAGAAACAAACGCCTCTCTCAGGCCGTAAGTCACCGTGCTGCCGTCACACTCAGGAGAAACACATGATCCCGCCGGCACCGTGTATGAACCCACCACCGCAGGACTGACTGCCCCACACAGGACGCTTCACATAACTCACCCCCTAAAAAGAGTCCTGTTCTCTTTCAAACTCTAAAAGAGAGCAATGTATAGTACGTATGCGAGACACGTGAGGCTGGTTAATCCTTGTTCCTCTTTATCTTTATTTCTCAGCACTTTTTAGTCGCTCATCAGTGACCTCTGTTGCCTGGCAACCATACAGAAAACACGGCAGGATTCCTCGAGGTCCTGGGGTGTCACAGTGTGTCACACCAGCCTCAGAAGCTTTCCACTACAAAACACACACACACCCACACTCACACACGTAAACAGTACATACACACATAAGCCGGGAGCTTTAGGAAACTCTGGCTTTAAAAAGCCTTGGCGTCACTGACACCTCCGGACAAAGCTGCCGGTAAATACATAAACTATATATGAGGGTAAATGAGATGATAATATTGAATAAATACATTGCATCAATTTGCAAATGACAAATTTGTTTGTTTCCCTTTATTATATTCTGTCCACTTGCAGCAGAATCTGGGCGACAAAATAGGTTTATCCTATCTTCATATTGGACAGTAGATATTTCAAAGCCAACCAGGTATGCCTCATTCATGTCAAATAAATGAATTTATTTACTTAAGAGTCAACTGGAATTTTTCAGCTGGAAAGCACAATACATTCACAAGAAGGTGGACTACACCTGTTCACTTCTACACAGTAGTACATCACTAATGCTAACGCTAGTGGCCGCTGTTGTGCGGAAATTGTAATAATATATGTTACAGGACGGAAAAATAAGACATGAAGATGTTACAATTGCGGAGGACAGTGAGGTCCTCTGATTTTTTTTTACTCATAAAGATTGTTGGATTACATTCCTGTTGGGAGATCAAATAAGCTTTGAAACATTTGGTGTCCATTTTATTTAACCCAACAGATGCACGTGTAAACCTTATTTTTTAGGCATCAACTGGTAAAAATAAAACCACAGTCCTTTTTGTTGCAAACTACATGTTGATATATTTTACTAATCGAAAATAATAATAGATTTATTAATAAATAAATATATAAATAGGTAGAAGATAAACATATCCAACACTTAATCTAGCTGCTTTACTTATTTTCTTTAAAATATATTGCTTAGAATTATTTTATTTTTTTCATTGTGATGACATCGGAACATATTATAAGTTAGGGGAGGGGCTTTGACAGATTAATTTGGATGAATTAACTACAGACAAAAAGAACACAGATTAAACGTGACTGAACTCTTATATTAAAAGTTTTTTTCTTTTTTTGATGGAAGAAAACCTCAAGTTAAAAAGCACTTCCTCTCTGATGTTGAAGATGTGAAGATTGTGCACAGATGCAATTTGTCATTCTGGCGTCAAATATTAAAACTAATACTAACCTCTAATAAGGTAGACTATTTTGTTACTCGCGTCTCACCCTAGTTTTTTTTATTCTTTGCACACACACACACACACACACACACACACACACACACACACACACACACACACACACACACACACACACACACACACACACACACACACACACACACACACACACACACACACACACACACACACACACACACACACACACACACACACACACACACACACACACACACACACAGCTAGGATCTCTAGGTTTATTGTCTTGAGAGGTGACAGCAGCGGTCCAAAAAGATCATGGCCCCTCTGTCGGTCACATGTCGGCCAAAATTAGCTCCAACATGTGTTGAAGGTGCCAGCTTGTAAGAGGTTTCCCTCTTGCAAAGGGTGGCGGTCACTTTTAGGGCAGCTTGACAACGGCGGAGGGAGGGGATGTTGGGATTGGATGGCGTGCTGTGGGAAACAATGCTGGCCTTTCTATGTTGTCACATACCCGCAAAGATATTCTGGGCATAGATAAAGACTTAAATGTGTCATGTGGGAGGTATTCCGTCTAGACGGGGTGCAGGACTGGGGTGGAGGATCTGGCCGGTTGAACAATCACAACTTAGTTTAATTGCCCCCACAGTGATGCATGGCTTGGCACGAGCTGCGCTCTAATCAAAAGGAATGTGTCCAAAACAGAGCTGCTCCAATAAGCTACTTTCGCAAACCTCCTCCAGCGACGGCTCCTGCTACAGGTGAAGAGTCTGCTCTGGGCTGATCACACGGGATTATGTGGCTCCCTTGAACGATGACATCCAGCCGGCAGTTTCCCAGGCAACCTCAGAGCGACGACAGGACTCCAGGAAGTCACCGCACATCGGCCAGAAACAGTCTGACACTTAACACCCAATAAAGCCACAATAGCCGCCTTTCCACAGAGATCCCACAGGACTGCGGTTTAGGAGACCCCCCTGATCACGGCAGTTTTGTTCGCTCGCACAGATCCAAACAAAGACCCTCCAGGGTGTCGTTCTGAGCCGAGCTCCGGACCGTGGCACAAAATAGTGACTGCAAAGGTAGCTTTATGAACTTTATGTCCAATATTTTATTGAAGAATTCTAACAAACATATTTTTTCACATTTGGCATAGAGTAATTTTTCATTGTTTATACGATAAAGAAAAAAGTTTTTTTGCACAGTACTCCAAAGAAAGGCAGACCTGCAGTGGATATTAGGAAATAATACTGATTTAAAAGTGCACACTGGATTAATAAACTAATCCTAAAACACCAGATATTCTGTAAGGGAGAGGAGTCAGTTAGAAGCCTTCAGCACGCGTCAACAATAGCCACATGATGACGTCAAGTAAACCGATAAGGAAGGCTTGACAAGAGTGCAATACACCAACTGACCACTAGGTGTCACGGGACTTTACATATATTGTATCAAACGGAAGTCGATGTATTATTCAAAAGAAGCTGGGCTACATTTTAGAATTCAAAAATAGAAGAAAAAAACCAGGCCCCAAATGACTCAATGAAATTTGTCATTCAGTCTATCAGTAATTTGAATGCAGAAATGTTTGTGAATGTTGTATTCTGTCTTCATCTGCCTTTACTTTAAACTAGTTATTGCCCTGATCTAAAAGTGAAATTTAACATTATTTAACAGAATTTAAGACCAAGAAAGAACAATTTTGCATAAACACAAGTTCTCTGTCTATGTGCTACTGGATGACTTTGATCCCCACGGTCCCCAGCAAAAGTCATTTTGGGTTAAAGTTGGACAATGCCTCATTTATCTTTTGATACCTGAGGCAAATTTATGGAGAATCTACCGCAATTTAAAAGCTTAATTACTCTGATTTATAACTTAAGACTTTCATAAGGACCAGTGAGAGTCGAAAAAATGTTGCAAATATTGTAGTCCAACGCTTTGGACCCTGTTGAGCACTGTTTGTCAGAGAGCCCCCCCCCATCACTTGAGGCTCCATTGTTTCCCCAACAGCTATAAAACCCCATAACAACATGCAACCTTCACTGAGAACATGAAGCTTCCTGTGACCACCTTCCTTGTAGCAGGCATCTAACTAGACCTGTACTTTGTGAATTGAAACAACCACTTTCTATAAAATATACTCATAATTGCGCAATAGTTTTCACTAGATGATGAATTGGAGTAGTAACTCTGAAATTAAAGCTCGCTTTCAGTGCCGCAGCTGATGTAAATATAAGGCTGAGTCATGATGTGTCAGTATAAATACTGCTGACATAGCACCAGAAGTGTTGTTTACAACGAGGATGAGAGCCACGTGAAGAAATACGTGTTTTAGTTTTGGATGCTTTTTGGTGCGCTCATTTTAAGACACTTTTGATGGACTCATTCCAAATAATAATATAGACTCTTCATACTTAAATAAACCCTGACAAGTTGGCTGGTACACGTATTTCACTGGTGTGTATGTGTGTGCGTACCATAGCATCCAACAGCTGTATACAGCGTTGCAGCTTGGGTCTGGTCTCACAGTAAAGACGGAAGAGGAGTCGTCCGATGGGCTGTTTCTCGCATATGCTGACATAATCCCTTTCTACAACAGACACAAACACATTTTTAAAAACAGCACTGTGCACTTTATTGCATTGACAGACGCACACTGTACCGATGATGTTTCCCAGCTCAGTACACTGGCTGATGTGAGGGAAGCGAAGGATCTCCCTCCATTTCTTGCTCCTCCCTTTCCGCTTTCCACCACCACCTGCATCCACAACAAAACAGAAGACGAAAGGTCAGACAGAACATTGTAGATAAAAGAAACACATTTTCATTTACTGTCAATAACATTCCATTTATTAATTCTATTTTTTATTTTTACGTTTAAACTCCCTTCTCAGCAAACCATAAAGATGGTCCCGCCCATAATGAATGAGCACAGCTTACAGGATTGTTCCTCTATTTTTATGTAAACACTTTATACTGGAAAAATTGGGAACGGAATGAGGGGAATTCCTGCACGATGTCAGTCTCCTGACAGTGACAGTGAGGGTGGGGTAAAAAAGCTATTTGTTTAAGGCCACAATAACTAAACGGATGCGATCATGTGAGATCCTGTGATTGTTATAAAATGTCTCTTGTCTTTTCTTGCAGCCGTGTCACACCACCAACGATAAGATAGATGAAGACCATTCACAGCAGTTTATGAATGGACCCTTTAAACATCACAACAGCTCATTCGCCTCATGTAGTTCATGCGCGCACACTTGAGGCGCAGCAAAGAACCAGAGTAGACACACTACAGTCAGTTTTAAGTGTGTAGGAACGTTAGAGACGCATCTTTAACGTCTTCATTCTATGGTTTCTACATTTTCCCAAGTCAGCAGCACAGTAACTCATTCCTGCCTTCAAGACTGTACAACTTGTTGCCACTTTTTGTTTTCGTTCACCTTCAAGTTGGGGCCTGTAAGACAAAGCATTTCCCCTTGGGTGAAGTATTTTGAAATACATCCAGTCAAGCAACCACTGTCACGGAAGTATGCATTCAAAAAGGAAACCTCAAAATTCTCCATTTAAAATACTCACACAACCACCATGCAAACAAGTGCCATGTTTCTTTTGTTTGTGAGACTGCTAGTTTTTACTCACAGAATTTCAAATATATAAAACCACATATTTATTGAAGAGGAGACACAAAGCTCATAATCTAAACCTTACAAATCTCAATAAATAGAAGCAAAAATGTGCAGTTAAATCTAGAGTAGACCTGAGTTGGCTTATTTCACTTCCATCACTGTTTGCTTCATTCAGATGTCTTAGTGTAAAAATAAAATTTCAGAAAAGGCACTTCTGAGTCGCAACTGTTACACAAGTTTCCTTGAAACATAACACCATAATGAAAGTAGTTCATTTCTTTTCCAGAAAATATGTCAATATTTGGGGCTCTCTTTCAAACTGTATTCTGTTGCATAAAAAAAACAGGTTTATGGCACGGATGGAAGCAAATTTTAAGATTGCATTTGACACTCATTCTGAGATGAAACCTAAAGTACACAACGGCACTATCCATGGGCAACACTTGCAAGTCAAAGCGAACTAGCCAAGGCATCTCACTCATATTTACAGGAGACACCACCAAGTATTACCAAAGAGGAACGATGAAGAGACAACGTTGCTCTTTAAAGTCTTGAAAAACCGGTCAAAATACTCAGTGTATTTAAGCATGAACCAGCTGACACCAGACCTGTGGTCATGTTGTCACAAACATGGAGCACGGACATATTAATAATAACCAGAGTCCAAATATCCCCCCAGAGAATCATTAAGCGTGAGCACCTGCTCCTCTTCAACATAACTCCACCGACTCTGAACAGTTGCACTTCCTCATTTAACCTCTGAGAAACATTCGCCAAGACACATGAAGTCTTGCTCTGCAGCGCTGCAGCGTGCAGCCCAGACTTTCATCTTAAATGAAAACATGACGCGCGCCAAAACCCCCGACTGCATCGGGTGCAGACGAGGTCATTCCGCTGACGTCCAAATTAAGCTGCCGGGGAGTAATTGTGGATGAAAGTGTCAAACGAATGGCATTGATTTCCTGTGAAGGGTCAGCGGCGTGTCAAATGATTGTGCCGAACGTGAGTCACCCGCCCAACTATTCAAACTCTGCACAATGCAGACACCACTGCAAATAACAGAGTTCCTCCTTCTATAGTCTGCATCCTGTTTTCGCTCAGCGCTCATCAAACACACGTATTTTGTGTTTTCACCTCCTCCCTTAGAGTCTTCAGCTCAACCCAGCATCACATCATGGCTTGGACCGAGGCTGCTTTTCGACCTGTGCGCGATAAATGAGAGTGTGTGAGCGGTGTCAGCAATGGACTGGCCACCTGTCCAGCGCCGCCCATTGTCGCTGGCACTGGCTCCAGCACAAGCCACGATGGGAATAATCAACAGAAAATAAACAATGCACAAGAAAACTTTAGATTCACATTCTGACTTTAACCTCAAGTGTCCTGCAGTTAGGTAACAATGGAACACCGCAGCCAATTCTTTGATTAATCGGAGGAAACATTTTTAAACTCCCTCAAAGATGCACAGGAGGAAACGCCCAGCAGCTGCCACAGCACATATTACCATTATAAGTCATTTCCTGTCTAGTCTCTGGGTCTTGGTCCACCGCTCTGTTACTGTTAATCAATTTTGCATCTGGTTGGTGCCCATCAGATGCATCACTCCCGCTTCCTGGATGATACTTATTAAGACAGGATGTCAAAAGTAATGTCCACAGGGATGACGGGAGGAGGATAGCGATAGTCAACAAAGAGCCTTTGCGTACTACACTTACGGCGTATCAGAATGAAGGTTCAGTTTTGGCACCAACACAGGAACAGAAATATGTGCTGCCCTGTAGATGTGCAGCGAAGGAACTTGACAGACTAAGTTGTTCCATGCGGGTTGTGTGGTCGCCGCCCTTTATTTATGTTTCTGCTTAGCAGCCCTGACATCATCACGAGCGAGCCACTGATGTCAAAATGGGGAATAACATACCAACATCTGCCTCAAATAATACCAGCAGATTACCTGCGTTGCAAGAGCCTTGAGTAACGGTTCAACATTTTATTGCTTCAGCGCTTATCATTGAACACACATTACACATTTAAACACCAAATACACAAATAGGTTGTTTGGGTGCGGTATGGAGGTTAAAGGTCAGGTCAAAAATTCACATTTTGACGACAACGAATTGGCATCAAAGTCAGCTGGACTCACTAGATAGCAAAGACGAGCAAAGAAGAATGTGAGGGGCCAATAGACAGAAGTAGCGTAAGCGTAAAATATAATACTTCATTATATATAATGAAATTTTATATACGTTTTATTTAAAGATTGTTAAAATAACAAATATTGACAGATATTTTTAAATGGTGAATAACTATGGGTACAATATATAAGACATAAATGTTACTGTATTACAAGATACTTTTTCAATATCTATCATTTAATTTGTTTTTTTAATTTAATTTGAATTTGTTTTTGGCTCAGACCGTGAGGAGCTCATAGTTACAGGTCACATGTGGCCCCTGGGCCGCACTACGCCAAAACCCATGACATTGAGCAGGGTTTCCTCAAGCGCTTTAGCAAACTGGGAAACTGACATTGAATTTAAGGTGAATATTTCTGATTAAAGTCTGGGCTTGTGCATCAACAATCAGAAACTGAATATCAATGCAATATGATGCCGTATCGAAAACAATGAATCAGTATTTAACCCAGCAATGTTTCCAGGGTGCCTACACTGCTTTCCCCACAGGTTGATACGGTGCATCTTCAGTAGCACTTCTTTTCCAACCACAGCAGAACGTGCTAACCATATCTTCGGTACTAAATGACATGAGGTGTACCTCATAAAGTCTCACCTTTCCGTGGGTTCAAGAGTCCAACATGAGTTGCCGAGGACAGTCAAACCTAAATCTGGCAGCTACTGAGCAACATCTGCAGCGGTGAGTTGTTAGTGAACAGAGGCGGCATGAATCATGGCTACTGTGAAAACAAACACACAATCTCCATGAAGTGATATGATTTATTTCCATATGAAGCCAACTTCATCTTTATCTGTTTGGCTTGTTATTTCTCACTGATTATTCAGTTCTCACCTCCTTTGTATGATCTATTAAATACCGGCCACAAGGTTGAGTCACACTCTTGTGGTCAGCATCAGAACCACCACACAAATGTTTTCTTGAAGGCTCCCACAACGCAATCCAAACGCTAGAAAGCTGAAACACACTTGGATCCTTGCAGCCGATAAACAAAGCTGTGAACAACCGTGAGGTAAATCATGTGATCAAACAAATGAGGAGTTGCATTGACTCTTGCCCAAATGCTTCTAAAAACAAAAAGGGATTTTCAGAAATAAATATGGACCACAATGCAATGTAAATTCAAATTCCTGTTTAAATAATGACTGAAAATATGTATTTAAATTTATTTCTTTGGCGTAGGAGGTCACTAGTTCGAATCTCCTTTGTTCAACATGAATCTGCAATACAGATCTATTTATACAATAATGTTGTTGCTATTATTATCATCCTTATTCTCACACAATAATTACAATAACTGCTCTCTTGCATCCTACATGACATCTTTTCATTACAAGCTACTTTACCTAATCCGGTTATTCGTTCCTGGAAGGCCGGCTCCCCTGGCATCTTCCACTTCCTGAGAGTAATTTCTCTCTTCATCGTAATAGCAGTCTGTTTCCAGCGCTTGAGTGATGACGGAGAGGCAGATAGCATCCATCCATCTCCCGCTTCACAGAAACAAACTGCCTTTTTATGATGCAGATAATGCTGCAGGGAACACCATCCAAAGTTGACCAGGAGGACTGATCCGAAGAAAGAAAATGTCTTCAATTTGGAATCACTTCCAAATGAAGACCACATTCGGTTCACCTGGCTACATTATCACACTGTCTACTCAGCCCAAACAACACACACAAATTCCCCTCAAAATCTCCATGAGTACATTTGATGAGTGATCAGAGATTAGTAGTCATGGCAACCACCACCTTCGCATTGTTTTGCAGAGTAGCTAGCACATGATCCGATTCCTGTAGGCTGTAGGAGATATCTGTTCATGCCTCTTCTCAAAACCTCATCACTTGTCCCTCGTCAGACGCACTGGATCAATTTTAATCGCAATCCCATTTAAGAATCGGCACTGAGTCCGCTCCACCTAACAGAGAGGAAGCGCCTGAGGCACTTCAACAAGGCCGGGTGGCTTCTTTGGACCAGAGGCAGAGTTTGTTTGGATAAAAGTAGCATGAGAACTTTTGGTAGAGCGGAACCGGCATCGCTTCAGCTGCTTTTAATGATGAAGAAAAAAAAGTTTGGTTTCAATTCACAGCACAATTAAGTGTTTTGTTATAAGAGGACTTCCGTCACAAATAAACAGCTGAATTTCCCCACTGTGGGACAAATATTTTAATTTCTGGTAGTAAAATACTATACTGTCCTTTCATGTGTTGACTCGGAAGAATGCACTCAAATGAATGTTTAAAAAAAAAAATCACAACAGAATATTAGAAATATGTATGAATAGAAATGATTAACAGAATGTGACAATATGGAAATAAATTGTCAATGAAAACACATTACATTAAAATTTAAATAAAAAGGAGATAATTCAATATTGCTGTTTATATCTTCATGTTAATGCTGCGATCAAAATCTATGTTTTGGCAAATTATTGACTATTGTTTTTTTCTTTTCTTTATTGTTCTTGATAGATACATTATACTTATTGATGATGCCACATTATTGTTGCCATAAAAAGCACAAACAGCTTCACTCCGTGGAGCTTCAAAGGCTTATTATTACCGAGTGTGTGCGTGTGTATGAGTTGGAGGAAACCAGGGGAAACGCTGCCCAGACCTGAGCAGAGAGAGAGGACTATAGCAGGAAGATACTCTTTGTTGCCCCGTTCCACCATGATGTCATGCGGCTCCCTGAGCTTCACAGCACCATCACCAGCCGCTCGCCTTCCTCTCACTCCTCATAACCACAATAATAACGGGATGAATGTGGATGTTACGGCTGCTTACACAGCTGACGCATGCTTTCACCTGGCAACGCTGCATGATTATTTGGTGTAGCTCACCGATGGCTCATAAACTCAAATCAGCCACAGACAATAAAACACAGAGGGATCCGATGGGCAGTGTTCATTGACCAATGAAGTACTTCTGAGAAGATCCACTTTGAGCTCAAGAAAAATCTCAAGCCTCTACAGTAAAGATTTAATGATTTTAAAGATAAACACACAGACGTGTTTCCCACGGTGTCATGTCCACACAGCTGAAGAAAAACCAGCAAGTATTTTCTGGTCTTTATGTCCTTGTAAACATAACTGCTATAAATAGCAGGCAGCCCAAGGGCAGGAGCAGTGTGTTAATACAAAGCGAGGTGGTCAAACCGGTCCGTGACCTCAGCGCCGGAGAGCTGCGACAGTTGCTCTTACACAGATTGTGTGTGTCTGCGCTGATTTTTATGTATTCTACGTCAACAATGATCTAAAGAGCTTGTATTTATTCGATGAACAAAAGCCCTGGTACTAGACTGGTTCAGTAGCAACAAGCTTGCAGTTATTCAAATTAAATGTGAAGCCCTGACCCGCACTCGTGCAGAAAAATGCTCGGCGCTAAAGCTCCAGGAGGACGGAACATAGTCCGCATGACGTAAGTGGTAACCAGACACTCCTCCTGGCTGACATGGCGTCAGTGTGTTTGCTCACCTACGTAAATGTTTTGGTTGTGTGACCATTATAGCCATGTAATCCAGGCTCTATTTCTTCTCACTCACGCAGGGTCTTTGGTGTTACCCAATTCAAAAAAGTGTTTTTAGTTCAAGCGGGAGACTTATCGGGCTGATTAAACAAACTGTGAAAACAAATATTTCAGAATGGAATGTCCAACTGACCGTAACTCCAGTTCAAGTGATCACCCGTTTTAGACTCCTGGGTGAAGAAATGCTCTGAAACGCATCAACACAGACACACAAGAGCTCCCAATTCTTTTCTGACATTTGCTGTACTCTTGTCCCTGTTATGGCAACATCATGGCCAAGGAAAAGTATGAGCGCGTGCCGACACAAATAATCATATCAGACATTTCAGTCTTCACGCGAGCACACGAGACGTCTCCTCCAGTGGATTTCATTATCGTTAATGAATGAAAAGATTCCAAACATTTATGAGGCATTATTTCAAAAACAGTCTCCACGCAGTTTTGTATAAGCAGCAAAAGGAAGGGGCACCTTCCACCTCATACAACAAAACCAACACAGTATCTCAATGTTAAATCATTAAAACACATTGCTTGTCTGAAAGTGAAAGTGACCCCAAAGTGAGTCAGGAAACTGAGTCATTCATTGTACTGACAACAGAGGTGAAGAACAAAGACAGTCTAGGATCACTCACTAAATTCGGATGTTTGGACAACCAGGGTCATTTCAAAAACATACTTCGATATTTTGCCAGTATTTGTGTTCGCTGTTGCCCACCACCTCTGCGTGCTGTGAAGAGGAGTCATTGTTCACTTAATGAATGGTGATATTTTAATGCCGCATCAGCTTTAGCTGTGATGCTGTCTACTTCATCGACTGAAGTACCTCTCTGCACTTCTATTTGAACCTTGATCAAAGGGCTAGGATTAAAATTAAGCACTTGTGGGTGTCTTTGAAATGCATTTGAGCTGTTTTCATCCTCCAATAACTTATCCTGACCCTTTTTTATACAGGAAAGCACTTGATTTAGACCCTGTCCACAGAGAGACAGAGTCAGTCCTGTCTGCATGAGTTCCCATCCTTGAGTCAGATGGGAAGTTCATCCTCTCTGAGCCGGCATTTTCAGTTTTATTAATAACATAAACCTACTAAATAACATTACTGAGCAACACTGTATAGAAAACATTGCAACTTAAAAAACTAAATAAGTTTTATTCCCTTTTCAATGAACAATGAACAGATCAAACTCACGATGTGGACTTCACTCATCACTTAATAAATAGCGGAATGTTGCCCTATAACCTGACAGAGCGCTCGTCTTTTCATTGACTACAAGTCCAGGGACCTGGACCCCAGAGTTGGCTGCTGATAGCTTCCATTCGCATTTGTTTTGTCTGCACTTAGCCCCAGTTAGCATTCGTTTGTGAGCCTCTTGAGTGCACACGCTATGAACAGCAATTCGGTTGTCATTTTTCTTGACAGAGAACTATTGCCAAATGACCCCCATCGTGCTGTAAGTCTTCTCTGCAGTAGTGTGATTTTCCAGAGAATTGTTTTGTCAATTTACATTTTTTTTTGAATTGTCAATTTCAATTTCACATTGCGATGTCAAATTTTAATTTAAAAGTATTTCTCATCAAGTATAAATACAAACAGCATCATATTTAAATAAAGAAATAAATCAGAAAAAGAAATCACCTTATATTCGTCGTGTGATCGGCAGATGGCGTCATAAATAGCCATATCGGTACCAATAAATCGGCCGGTGGATCGATTGGTGAACCGCTAATGTTAAGAGTATGGCAGAAAGTGCCATGGAATCCATTCATTAAAAGTATCATTTATTTGAAAGTTTCACTTTGCTTCTATGCTAGTGCAGCGGTGCAGCTCCCTCTGCTCTACAAGCCTGGCATATGTACTACATTGGGAGAATCCATTTTGTCTCAGTACTAATACGTCAGTGCCATATGTGACTTGGATTATTGTTGAAAACCTCAATGGTATTTTGCACAGCTAATGAGACAGCTATAAATAGTCTTTGGACAAATCAGCTAAGCTTATGTGCAACAATAAGACATTTGTCTCAGTCACTCCTAGTGGGCCTTTTTGCTCAAACAATGTCCAAAACGTACTACATACATGCCCTGTTTGGGACGTGTGCTGCAGAGTTGAGTTCCACACTCAGCAGTTGTTAGCAGGGAAGCGCCTGGATGATCGATTATTCCCCGATTAACGCGCATGAAATATTCATCGGACGCTCCATTAAAGAAATATTACAGGAAGTGCACCAATAAAACACAGCATCAGCAACCACCTGCATGTCTGCAGAGATAAAGTATTTAGAGCTACTGCAGTGCATTCTTGAGATTTTTTCCTCAGCACCTTCCTGCCCTCCATCTTATATGCTTTAGATAATTATCTGAAATATTTCCCAGAATTCCACACTGCAGCGCCGGAGAACAAGCGTGAACTTGTTGCATCCAGCGTGGTTACATATACTGTATGTGTGGGCAGAGGCAGAAATAACAATAGAGAGAGTGAGTGCCAGAGAAATGAATTTTCCACTCAAGAAGAAATGAGTCACACTCCCACTCACAACACAGAGCCTTATGGTGCGTCGTCCGCGAGAAACCTCGATTCTGACTGTGCTGTGGAGCGTTTGTTCATGCAGAACCGATGGCAGGAGCTGAAGATACAGTCAATGAAGACGCGCCACCAGCTTTCTTGTGAATCAATAAAACATCCCAACTGTTCAGTGAAGACAAATAGACACCCAAATCTGTGTATAACATTGACGGATAAATTGAATTCACTTTAGCTCCTCAATGACAGCCATGAAGATGGTGATGTGAAGGGAGTCAAAAGGGGCCATTTTCAAAGTCCACAATCAAATGAACAGGAGAAAAAAATGGAGTCCAATTTTTCTTAAATACCTTTAAAAAAATTGTCTTCCTGAACGAACCTCCAATTTTGGACAGGTTCTGGTTGTGGCACTTCTGTATAAATTGTCCTTGTTTGCGCTGAATTTCATTAATAAGGACTGAAATGGACCAAATGGATTCCAAATCATGAACAAACTCGATTAATTGAGATTAAAAATTTTAATCTACTGAGAGCCCTTTCTCTAATATAAGTCTAGTACATGTCATTACAAGATGGACTAGAGAACGAAGCTGGTGTAAAGATATTCTTTGTATTTATATCTATTTTTTAAAGGCAAGCCGGCAGGACGTGGGGCTTAACAGTGTCTGCAATAATCAAAGTGAATTGCTTCTGTGATAGTCCGAGTGTGGAAGAAGCCTGCAGGTGTGTGAGGTTGAACGTCTTCCCGGATTTTCTTTTCCTCTTTCCCGTCAGAACAACCCAGCAAGGAAACGACCCTCGTGTGTATTTGACTCTGCCAACTATTCGGCCTATTAACGCTCCCCAGTTGTCTGGCCAACATGAGTGTGTAGCATGATGTCATGGTGGAGGGCCGTCAGAGGCGCTCTTAAGAAAAGAGCCAGTGGGATGACTGGCTTCCACCAAGGGGGTTATTCACAGTCCCACTGTCAGCAGACAGGGCAGCTTGCTGTGACTTGTCATGGGGGTCACATGATGAAGATGTTGAGGTGAATCCCCTCCCCATCACTTCCTGACTGCGCAAGCTTAAGGACACACTTGTAAGAACAAAACCACATGCTTCATCCCCTGCATGAATCATGTGCGGATTCCTGTATGCGATGATGACACGAACAACGTGACCCACGCCCCCACAAACGCCCCGTACTCCTACAGCAAGTTGTGTATCGCACGCACAGCACTAAATAGACACTATTGATATGAGTCAACTACTGAATGGGAGAATTCTGTATTTGCGGTGGATCTTAAAGACATTCTTAAAGGATTTCATGAAAGGCAGCCAGGGAGCTACACATCTGGTCTGCACTGGAAAACCAGTTATATACTCTAATTACATTAGATTAGATTAAATTTGATGTCCTTTATTTGTCCCACACAGTGGGGACATTTACAGCGTGAATGTTTGCTTTCCAGTGTATATATTCAATGCCATTTTTGTCCCAAATATAATCTACAACTGGCACTGAAAATATTTGTATTAATTATATTTCTTGTTAGATTTTTTTTTTTAAAGTCTGGCTGGATGAATCTCAGTGTTGAAGCCACTCTGGACCTTCAAAAGCTGTGGGATTCGGACTTTGTCATGTAGACGAAGGCCATATCTGAGACAAAATGGATTCTCCCCAGGCGAGTGAGTGTGTGTGTGAGACCAGTCCAGGATGTTGCCACTGGCCCCAAGAAGCTGCCCTGACCTGTTGCTACGCTACTCAACTGCATTCCTTGTATTAGAGTAAATTATTTTAAACAATTCAGGTTTGGGAGAAACCGACATGTACAGTGTCAAACCGCCATGGAAATGTCTGGTCCTAAGCATTTTCCCAAGCACATGAGGCAAATGTACACTGGATAGGACTCGTGCCTGGTTCCACGTAGAGGATGTCGGATTCTGCTAGCTGGGATGGAGCTGCTCAGTGTTGCTCCTTCAAGGTTGTGGACACTGGATGAACACCATCAATGTGGGTGTAGAGCTGCTGTGAAATGAGCTGGATGTTGGTTTGTGTAATCCAGATCCAGCAGTGTTTTCTTCAGCTGCATCTGAGTCTTTATATGACGTCATTGAAACAGCTTTTGGTGCCTTCCAGGAGCATGCCATTAGCCCCGAAATTGGTCTCCTTGGACAGGAACAGCTTTGAACATTGTCAGAAGGTGACTAATACTGTAACTCAAATATTTAGAGAATATACCACGTCAACATTGGGATAATCAAGTTAACCAAAACCAAGGTAGAAGGTTCAATTAGTAATCGTGATTTTCCTTTTTGCCATGATCATCCAAGCCATACATCACATACAAACATAGACACACAACAACATAGCCAGTCATGACAATATGAGCTCCATTATGAAGCCCAAATGGACAAAGCCTTGGACGCGGCATCAGCGATTGCTCAACGACATCATTGAAAACATGACAGGATAATGAGAAAGCCAGAATCGAGTCAAGTAGCCCCAGCAAATTCCCTCGTCTGTGGAAACCTCGGTTGAAGAAAGGCATCTGGAGGCAGCCATGCAGTTTTTCCCCTTTACTCTCATTCACTCAGACAGCTGATGACGTTCGCCTGCTTGGCTTTGGAATCTACGAGCGCTGCCAGAGCGAGTTGTGAATGGGGAGGCAAGGAAAGAAACACACTCAGTCACAGAGGAAACTCACACCCCACATCTGCTAACACAGCCGGGCCTGTTAATAGACCCGCTGCCTCTATCTACCCGGCAGTGATGTCAAGCGTGAATATTCTCCTCTTACATAACAGCCTTTGGAGCGCAGCGTTTCCTCCTACGACAGTGGCCATCAGGTGATTTACTGATGACCACGCTGCAGTGCAGGGTGTTTCCATTCAGCTCGTGTTCTCATCATCTGTAAAGTGTCTCCTTCACAGGAAGATACAGCTGGATGGCAGCAGCCCCCTCACTCGGTTATGTAAGAATCAATCTGATTAAAGGCCGTATCTACCTGATAATGCATTGTTTTACAAGACGTCATCGAGATAATGCAGGGCTGCTCGGATGCATCTTGTTTCTCAGAGGAGGAAAGACTTCATTTATAACAGACTGACCCTCCAGACACAGAAGTAACAAGCCACATAATAACATTCATGTCCAACTCTGTTTGATCCTGGATCACCTTCTTATTTGTCATTCTAAGCAACACAGATTACTTATTTCTGTTCGAGCAATTCATACACCGATTTTAAAGTCCATATGCCAATAAGTGAGCATAGTTACCAGGCTTTTAGTTACGAGTGAATCTACTGCAAAACATGAAAAAATAGACACCAGGTTTTTCTCAGAAAGACGCCCTAAATTTCCATTTATTAGAGCCTGTATAATGCACTACTGCGTCATAACACTGGTTGCTACTACTACTACTACTGTCGTAGCTAGGCCATCGCGGTCGCCATATTTGTTTAGTGGGGTAATCCTGCGGTTATCCACATCTCGCGAGTCGCGACACTCCCGGCATGGAAGCGCGATGTTATTGATGAGATGTCTGACGCTGATGACAGGAGGAAACCACAAGTTCCAAACTTTAAACATTAGTTTCCAAAACTAACTCATATATACTCATCATTTTTAATAGGAAGAGTATTTTTGTTTGTTTTTTTCCCGCACAAAACTCGCTCCTCCCACTCCCTATGCTGTGCAGGCACAGGCACATTAGAAAATCTAAATTATAAAAAAAGAAACTGAACCTGAAAAGCTCAGTTCCCTGTAAATGATTCTATGACTCAGATGTATATTTTTATAAAAAGTTATTTTTGTACAAATAGATGTTAAAAGCTTCTTTTTTACAAAGCAAGTTGTTAAGAGAGTTGTTGACATGGCGTGTTGGGAGGAGAATGGGCTGGGGGCAGAGCTTTGGACGCACTGTTTCAAAATCCTAGCTATAAAGCCTTTTGGTTACTGACAGCGCCCCATCACTCTATTATAAAAAAAATATTCTTACACTCACATATCAATACTTGAGGGAACGACACTGCATCAATATTTTATTTATTAAATTAATTCTTGGAAATGTTTGTGAGTTTACTGAAGCTTTGGGCCACTGGTCAAGGTCATTCAACTTCCCTTTTTCGAACAGACAAAGAGATCTAGAAAGTGTTCAAGCCCAGGCGGGTACATGGGCATCAGTTGGCAAATTTGATCTGAAGAGATAAGACTATGACAAGCAACAGTCAAAGGTTAGACAGAACCAATGTGTTTGTAAGTGCCACGGCAAATCGTCAAATACCCATGGATCACAACCGAAACTGAAGAACCCACCGTACCGAGGTAGCATTATAGCTAACAGCTCATTTTTATTAGTTATCACATGTTCATATTCAGTTTTGTGTTGACTGCTGACTATATATTTTTTTTTAATAAAGCAATGGCAATACACGTGTGCTTGAGCAATTCAGTACTAGTAACTAATGATATATACTTTTTTATGATTGTTTTTCACATATTTGGTCATTAATATAGAATTTTAGCTGAAATTAACTTAGAATATTGGATGAATTATTTTTTGGCTGAGCTGCTTTTTGGCCAAACCAGACCAGCAACTTCTGAGCCTCAAGAGTCCCTTCAAAATTCCCTCTTCAGTTCCTCCTAAGATCACGAGACTAAACCAGGCAATGTTAATCAGGACTACAAATGAAATTAAAAACACTGGCATTATTCGTGTCATCAGCATTATGAGACTGAGCTGAGAGGCTCGTAGAGCTGAGCTAAATTAGTGTCAGAAGCCACCAAAAATGACCGCCATTATCCCTGTTCAAATTCCATGCACCAGTCACTAGTGTCACTCTTGGGCTCTTTTCAAATTCATCTCACATATTAAAAGCCTGTGCAAAAGCCAGCTCTAATTATCTACGGAACATTGAGGGTTAGTCAGTCACCCCAGCGCTGACGCAAAATTGTGTCAAATCTTTTTACCACATTGAGTTTGGTGATATCAATAGCGTTTTTATTTCCCCGTCTCACTGACCATTTGGGAAAATGTGATGATGCCGACATAAACACGAAGAGATTGCAGTGTAAACTGGACCGTCCGGGAAGAGTTTGGAGGCAAAAAAAAGACTTCAGTTCAGCAATGCGCAAACATAAACAAACACTCTTTATTCCCCCCTTTCACATTCTCCTACTGTTGATAGTGTGTGACCTAAAACTTGGCCCTGACAGCGCGTGAGCAGTGGGAGAGGAACACACACATTTCGAGTGGCCGTAAGGTAAAACCATCCCGACAGGATCGATAACTCACTCATAACAACGCTGCGACATGTTTTGGTGTGAGCGCCGTTGGTTGTCGGACTGAAACCATTGATCAGGCTGCTCAGAACGCTTCAGCTGTTTACTCAAAGGCTCGTCTCATCCCTGATGTGAGGTTGTAAAAGGCCTTTTCTCTCCCACACACAGGCACAGTGGAGCGACTGGACCGGCACCAACACAGACAAGAAAGATCTGTCACGAGTCATTAACTGTTCTTATTAATTTGCGCAGCTTATTTCACGATCACCGACTGTGACCCGGAGTCACGTCTTTATTATTTCCTGCTTTACGTCACTGTTCTTTTATTACCATTGATAGACCAGCAGAGGCTTCCAAGGAGAGGGTTCCCCACAGCGACTACACACGCAACTGTAGGGACAGTGAACCCTGGGAAGGTCATGAGGGTTGGAACGCAAATGTGGGTGCCACTAGTGTGCAACAGATCCACCACATTGGGTAAAGTTGTCGGCTATATACATCTCATGTTAACAAATGTGCTTCAACAATGTCTAGGAGCAAGGGTCACTTCAGGTATAATAATAAAATCAATTTCAGAAATTCAACACATGCTAATCTTTTGCAACGCATTATTTGTACCTTTTCGTGTCCACTTGTGTTTTTGTGCGAGTATCGGTCGAGATACTCAGACGGCATATCTTGGTCCACGGTCTTCGTGAATACTTTCAACAGGTTAGTTAGCCAGCAGTTACTCATTTTTCAGATTATTCTATCCCGATTGTTGCTTGCTGGCATGATTCAACTGTGTTTTCTTCAATGAAAGATACATACTAAAGCAGAGAGAGATGGACCTGGAACTAAAGATTCAGATAGAAGTTACAGCCACGACTGCGTGTGCTGCATTTCATCGTTTTGTTTTTCATTTTCCAAATATTTTATTTCCCTATAAATTGCCAGCTCAGCCAAGGAGGTTATGCTTCGGAGGTTATGGTTCGGCTTTGGTTTGTTTGTCTTCAATTTGCCCTCATAACTGATGGACAGATTTGGATGAAATTTTCAGGAAATATGGGAAAAGGAACACAGGATTCAATTTTGCGAGTGATCACCGTCTGGATCCAGGAATTTATTTGAAGGATACTTTGTATTTAGGAGGTTGTGTTGGAGATGGACTGAAGCTGCTTGATGCAGGTTTGCACTCTCAGGTGCTTTTCTAGCTTTTATTTAATTGATGTAGTTCTGTTTTTCAAGTAAATGTTTTAAGTCATTTTAAGTGTTTCTCTTTCTATTTTGATCCCGGGGTTATCGAATATCAAATATCTTCCTGAGTATCAGGTTTATAATATATTATATTATATTATATTATATTATATTATATTATATTATATTATATTATATTATATTATATTATATTATATTGTGACATGGATAAGCTGTAATAAAAATATTTTGCAGCCAAGGTCCTTCATGCGTATATTCTGTTTGTCCATTAACAGCTGGACTTAGTGAGCATAATGCCATTCCTTAAGGCCAAAAGCATCAGCTAAGGGTTCAGTTTGCACATAATGAACCAATAAATATGATACTTGTGAGTGTTTACCTGTTTGGTGTGGATATCACTTGTCGAACTCTTGCTCATAACGGGGCTTTGTCCTGAGGCTGAGTGCACCACAGTGCATCACAGGAATCCATTTAAAAACAAAGGTTCACCCACTGCCTAAAGTGAAGTGTACCTACTGGTGTTTAAGAGCTTAGTGTGGTTCTTGTTCTTCTCAGCCTGGACCTCCTTCATGGTTTAAAACAAGGATATAA
The DNA here is from genome assembly GCF_027744825.2 of Synchiropus splendidus. NCBI lineage: Eukaryota > Metazoa > Chordata > Actinopteri > Syngnathiformes > Callionymidae > Synchiropus > Synchiropus splendidus. Next base: position 20,289,152 of record NC_071340.1, read on the forward strand.
TAGAAAGTTTGAGAAACATGCTGAAACATCAAGTGATGTACTGTATACACACACAGTCAACCAGGCCCAGTAGAATAAAGCACACAGTGACTGAAAGGAAAGCAGCAGACCTCCCCCATCCAGACACATAATTCATATTTTACTCTTGCTCAGTCTCCCTCAGAGACTCCGAGAAGCACGGCTTAGACTATCCAGCAGACTCACCAAACTCACTGAGGCCTCTTTCAGAGACTTCTTTAAATCCTTCTGTACAACAACAAAGGGGCATCTCACGACAAATGATCTGCACTTTAATGATCTGCATTGACCAGATCATCAGGAAACAAAGTTTGTCACTGAAGATGTTCAGAATAAAGCTCCGCTCACTGGATGTGTTTGGCTACAGCCTCCATGGCCCATGAGCTGGACATTCAAGTGAATGTTTGGACCAACAACGGAAAAGCCCACATATTGCCTTGTCTTGCTCATAATAAGATCCACACACACACACACACTCCCACACACTCTTGTACGGTGGGAACAAGTGTAGGCTCCAGTTTGAAAGGTGATCTGATGACGTAACTGCCGTGGAAGAAGTGCGTGTGTCCCAGCATGTTGAATATTGCGAAAGAGCACATGAAAGCGGATGTGAGAGGCTGATAACCACGGCACAAATCATTCATAATAACCATGGTTTGCTCAATGTCACTACCGCCGTTTGTGCAGTGATGGTGGACGGACACGCAGAGGAGATGAGGTGAGGACGGTGAGCGCGCGGGTTACACCTGCCGTCATCCCCCCACGAGCCCACCTTAGATGAGGCAGGTCCAGGCCTAGCTGCCGCGCGTCCGAGCGTCACTCACCCTCTCTGGCTTTCAGCAGGACAGTGTTGGCTACGATGTTCTCCAGCTCCATCAAAGACAACCCTGGCTGCGGGAGGCTTCTGCGGGATAAACCAGCGTCCTTCAGCTCGCACGGCGCGCGCTCACTCCTGCTCGCAATCCGAACACATTTCACTCATCTCAAAGCGGCTCGTGATAGATTTGCTTGCGGCGTGAGCAGAGCATGGTTCTGGTTCTTGCTGCGCTCCGTGTCTAGTCCAGTCGCCTCGGAAGATCGCCATGCTGGAGCAAGCCGCGGTCGCTTCCTCGGCTGGATCTGTCCTCCAACTCTACGGGCTCAGCATTTGAAGAGCGGAGGTGCGGACTCGGTGCCAGAGAGGACATCAGCGCCCCTCACCTCTCCCGGTGCGTAATCGAACTGGGCTGGGCCTGCCGCGCGTCAAGTTGGAAGCGCACACAGCGGAAGTGCAGGCCGCAATCACCAAAATAAGACAACGTGTCACCCACATGTATTTGACCGGTCTGTCATATTTTTGCCCCAAACCATGCCTTATTAAATTCACAGCGTCAGCCAACCGACTTTGTGCTCTGCAAATACACACACACACACACACACTTTTTTCTTTTTTTTTTCTTAAGTAAATATGAGTCTTACACCGGGGTCACAAATATTCCATAAATTCCAAATATTTGTTGACATTCCTGTAGCTGAAAACTGTGATCTTTAGATTTCACAATATCAACATCTCCAATGACTTGAATTGTGACCAATCATTGCACCAGCCAAATACATTGATGCAGCCAGGATTCGGGTCCTTGGTCCCTTAGTTTGGCACAGGTGCCTTACCCCAGATCTTCAGACATTAAAGGACACAGGAACACTGTATACACTATATATATATATACGAACCACAGACCCCTTTTGAGTAATTGTGGGATATGATTTTTTAAAAAATGATAAAAAGCGTTGACACAGTCTCTTGTTTGCCAAAATAACAATCTATAGTTTACCTCTAATTTTGGATGAGAAATATATTAAGACAACACACGAACTCCTTTTGTTCAAACAAATCACAAAATTCAAATCATAGATCCATCGGAGGCCTGTGTTGCCAACAATCATGAGGAATAAATTGAATAACCTTGGTCCAAACTATGCATCCCAGTTCAAAAGTACTTGGGATGTAGTGTAGCACCCCCTGCTGCCACAAGCGTGGATACAAAGTTCAGAGAACTAAGTGAGAGTTAAACAAAAAGCGAACCATAGCCAGATTTTAATGAAGCATTTTGAAGCATTATCCCAAAATGAAAATGATTGCGGATACCCAAAGTAAAAACACATCCACAAGAAGTGCTGCTGGCTCAAATCATCGATGGCCCGAAATACAAACTCATGAAAAGCATTGATTAGTGAATAATTAAAGTAAAATTCACACCATTCTGTTCAGTATGGAGGCTAAGTGCTCATAATACACACTCATGTGCTTTCAAAAATAATACTAGTCAGTCTGATACAAACTGGCAACAAAAGAGGCTCCAAGTGAGGTTAGTACTCGTCCAAGTTATCAGCTTTGGGGATGGACACGCCTCGGTCTTTCAGGACCTGCATTTTGACTTTTTCTGTTTCCTGTTTGGCCTGCTGCTTCAACCGTTGCTCCTCCAGGATCTCCTCAATGGGCACCTGCTGAAGGACTGCATCACATGGTTTATCCACATCCTGTCGAGAGAACATCACACTGGTCAGTACGACAGTGGACTCTGCTGTAAATAAACAATATTAGAGGTGCAAATATTTCAACACCTAATGTCTGTCATTTCATGCTCCACCTTGGGACTAGTCTTTTAATAAGATACAAGCTACACAGATTCTACAATGAAACAGGAATCTGTACTAGTATGATGTAAAGAACCAGACAGTTCGAACACAAAGTCAAAGATGTATGCAATGTTTCGATAGTTTTCACATTCTGATCTTGCATTTTGCTTCTAGTGGAAGTTCTGCCAATGGCAATCTACTGAAGTAGAGTTTTAAAGGCAAATTTCATAATGATCAAACTGAATGCAGGCGAAAGTAGCATCTCGGGAAGCAACAGTTGTATTAGCCAAAAACAAGAAAAAGAGCGAATATCTTAACCAAGCCGCTCACATTTACCCAATGTGACTGCATTCTATTTTATTTGCTCGGTTAACATGTGGCAGTAGCATAACAAAGCTCCAACAACACATAAGAGAAGAAATCTCACAGCTTCGATGCCATACAAATGAATGAGAAAACCTTTGAAACACTGGCAAATCTACAGTATATAGAATGCCATTTAAAACCCAAGCATTCACCATTTTTAGCAAGTCCAGACACTTGTTTTTAACTATTCTATTTAGAAAGCAAAACAAAAAAAACTCCCATTTCATTAAGTGACTTTCAACTTCCCTATATCCTCGACACCAAGTCTCATTGAAGTCAATCCTTTTAACAATAAAATTCTTGAATTAAACATTTCATTTTACAAAGGCTACTTAAGTAAGCAAGTCAACATTCGTTTTAAAAGACATGCATTGGGTTCACAATTGAAATGCAAACGGATCTCGCAGAAGCGGAAAACAAGACATGAAGGTTGGTTTAAATGATGGCAACAATGTAATCTCAGCATCATCTCCAGCATCGCACGACATTGATAATGATGCCTGGAGTAAAAAGTAGTAAACAAGAGATCCTAAGTCAAGTGACATTTAAAGATTGTACTCATACCTTAGTATCGCTACATGTGTTTACGTTTTAAACCGTTACGTAAACAGGACGTTTCATGTTTTGGATCGGTCCACCGTTCAGACCGAATAGGTTCCTCTCAAAGGGACGCGACTCGCACTCACTATCTCTCCAAGTAGGACCACATTCTCTCCTCTCACGATGAAGATTCCTCTCGGGATGTCGCCGAATTTCTTCCCCACGTGGATCCTCTCAACCGTCTGATGAAACACTAGGTTGGCTGAAAGACACACACACACAAACCCATTTTCCCTGAGAGACTCACAGTTTTTGACTAAGGAGGAGTAGGTTTTAGCATTTAGCCAGAGAGCGAACGATCAAATGTTGACATTATACCGAACTGGTCAATACTCCTCAGGTAGCCGATCAATGTTCTTCCATCGCGAAGCAGGACTAGGTGCTTCTCTGCAGGAGAAAGAGAATTCAGATGAACACTTTATGAAACAAGTTTGTGGACCAAACACGCACGGCTATTCTTCACATCTCAGGAGCTGCTGCTAACGAAACTCACTGTCAATGTCGTCGATGAGACTCGCCGTCCCAGGTACGTAATTCATCTTGGGCCGATCTTTGTTCTTTAATTATGATTCCAGGACAGGCAACGCCATGGATTTTTCAAAATGTGTTTTAAACGAATAAAAAAAGGGGCACCGGAAGTGCATTTATAAACGCTTGGATTTACTTCCTGTATCTGTTAACCCCTTGTACTCCATGGAAAAAAAACGTGTGCATACGTAAAAAAAAGTCATACTGATTTTTTCCGAGTTATAAAATGCAAGATCTGAATTTAAAACCAAAGTGAATACGTCGATGTCAAGTTGAAAGTTAATGGTGGAATTTGGTTTGACGAGATGTCGAACCAAAGATCGTTTATGTAATTATGGTGACCACTCTGATCACTAAGGCTAGACGGACGATTCCGGACCGAAGTGAGGAACCACCCTCGGTTGTAGTGGAAACATATTTCTAGTTTATTAATTACTTTTCTCTGTTAATCTCAAATATGAAGACACGCCGAGAGTAAAGTAGTTGGAGCTACTGGTTCCCTATTTTTGATTGAATTGTTGAAAACCTCCGTCTTATATAATGAAAAAAAAGGAAGAAATCCACCTGCTAAGTATGTGTTAGCGCACAATTAAAAACATCAGAGTAAGACCTCTCTGCTCTTGCAAACTCTGCTTCTTAAAGAGACGGCGTTTCACCAGCGACTCATCATTCAGTCATTTCCTGATTCGGTATCCAAGCGCGATCTCCCCCGGCCAGAGAAACCGAGCAGTTACCATCAACAGATGGTATCAGGCGGACGCGTGACACAGACTACAGCGGTTTGTATGACGTGCTTTCGGCAAATGTGTGCTTAAGCTCTGGCTCCTGACCTCGCCGTTAGACACGGTCTCGTCTCAAACCTGGCTGGCCCTTCACTTGTGCGGAAAACCCTACCGAGAGCGACGCCAGCAGCATGGTAAGTGCTTCTATGCTGCGCCGACGAACCAACACCGCCTGTCTGCCTAAGAATGGCGGCGAAAACCAGCTCAAATGTGGATGATGAAGCTAGGCGAGTTAGCGTCCGTGCTAAGTGGACGGCTAACGGCGCTAGCCGCTATTATGTAATAGTTAGTTGCCCTGCTAGTTCACTGTCCACTTTACGTTCAGTCACGTTTGCGCTGACGCAACGCCGACGTTGTCGCTCCAGTCGCCTTGTCAGATCGCACACTTGTTCCAGTCACTGCTTAGTTTCGGCCTTCGTCAACGCTATCGTCATCAGTATATGGCCTGGATATATACACCACAACCTGTTTAGGGGTAGAATATTTCGACTTTATCCTACTATTGTGTGTTTAACATCCACAATGTTGATACAACATAATTCATTGTTTAGACTGGGTATGTGAAATGTGAGAGAACCTGGCCTCGGGTAGCAGAACTCCAACAAGAAGACATCAGACTAACTAATAAACATTGAATTCATAACTAGAAATAAACCCTAACTGGTCGCCGACAACGTATTTGAGTCAGCATTGTGACATTGTGATGTGTCTGAGTGGTTGTCTGTTGTTTCTTTCTGGTGTCTTTTCCAGCATGTTGTGGCCTCACCACCATATAAAAGTTCATTGAGCACAGATCCTTTTCACCTTCTGTGATAGTAGAATTGCCATCTGTTTGCGTTTCATCAATTTGCACACTTTATGGTGGGGTGAATTAAAAGCAGGAAACTATAAATGTAATTTGTTGTGGACAGTTGTATAGTGTTGAAAGGTATTGTCTTGAAACTATACATTTTAAGTTGTTTAAAAGGTATGTTTAGCAAGTATTTGGACATTTGTCTTGTGGTGGTCCTGGAGCTTCAACCATGTGCATGCCCTGAAAAGACAACAGTGATGTCACGTCTTGTCAATATACCAAGCTGTCTGCGACCGAATCGACTGGTCGTTGCAGCCATGAAAGACACAGTCGTGGTCTGGATGTGCTTTTGTTTCTCTTCCCATAAACCTCTCAAATGATCTCATCAGAATGTTTTTGTGTGTTACAGGATGCTCCTCAGTATCCCGGCTACCCACCACATTACTGGTACCCTCAGTCCCAGTCGACAGGACACTATGCAAATTCTTATCCCTCTGGCTCGGATGTTCAGCAGCAGTACAATCCGCAGGTGGGGCTCATGACATAACATGCTAACTTAACTAGTGATTATCTTAAAGGAGACATCATGACCCTAACATGGTTCCTGTAAACAAACGTTATTGTCAGTTTAAACTACACCTCTGTTTTGTCATTTCAGTGATCACAAGTCAGATTAGATTAGATGGCCTTTATGTTTCTGATTTGTTCATGATCTTCTGGTTCTTTTACTTGCTATCAGTGTGATGGATTGAGATTCATGCATATGTATAATATAGATCACGCATGCGGGCTACAGGTGCTTTATAATCTATGTATTGATCTACATGCACATGGAGACATAGAGCTAGTTTGCACAGATGGCGCTAGAGGAAAGTGTCAGGGACAAATTACCAGGCGGTGGCTCAGGTACAATCTTCGCAGTTGAGGTTTCATTTGCAGATAGCATTACACAGTGGGTCCTGACCTGTCTGAGTGAAACGTCACCAGATGGCTAATGCGGCTAGAAGAAAGGTCTGGATTTAGAATGTTTCTAAGGCCGACTACGGACCTTTATATCTATAGGGATCGAGCAGTAAGTTTTATCAACACACATTGAACATTGAGAAATCAGATAAACATTAATGACACACTTTTTTTTTAAAATTCAACAAGATACTGTGTAATCTGAGGTTTCATATAAGGCACCTATTTTAGTTTTTTTTTTTTTAGTCAGTGTTTGCGATTGCCTTGTGTTCTTATTTTCAATAAAGTTGTCCTTTTAAAAAAACAAACAAAAAAAAAAACAGTAGTGTTGCATTCCCACGTCCCGTACTGACACTGCTTACTCAAAGTGAGCTGTCAGCTTTGACACATTCCCATTGGACAAACGCTAATGAATACATCGATTTACGGCACCTGGCGAAGTACACGCTTCTACATTTCTACACGTTTTATTATAAAACGGTTTACTGACAATGAACTGTGAACTTGTAAAACATACAGACAGGACAATTTGCACAATAAAACTTTGTTATACTTAATGCCGCCTGTCATCTGGTATTCCACAGTTAGTTGGAACTGCTGAAGTCTTTTTTAGGTGAAGGTGAAGCACAATATCCGTCTGAAGTTGGTGTCACGCAGAACGCATAAACACACAATTTGGACTTAATCTGAGTTGTCGCTGTCAAAAATTAATTTGATCCTGCGTGTTCTTGCATCTTTAGTCCACTGCGGAGTGAGCTAATCTCTATAGCCAATCACAGAAAATTTGTGGCTGTAATTTAATTGATCTATTCCAAAAAAAAAAAAATTAAAAAAGAGCGCACTCGGGACTACGACAAAAGGTGGAGTGCAATGATTGGGTGAGAGGTAATGGCTTGGGGGGACTTTGCAAATAGTGATGTTACAGACAAGTTGAATGCCAAACAACCTCATTGCAGTGCTATAGACAGATAATCGGTAACACATGGACTGTTTTTGTTTCTTGTTCGGACAAGCCACCTCAATCTGCCTACTTGGTTTTCATGTAATATCTCCTTCAAGTCTTTCTAATCACTAACCTTTTACACACTATGATATGTCTGCCTGTCACTCGATAATAACATTGTTTTTATTTCTCTTCTGGACTTTTCCAAGGTCATAGCAGGAGGATATCCAAATGGTCATGGTGTCTACAGCGCTGGACAGAGTCAGTACCCAGCAAGTGGATTCCATCCATCAAACCCGTTCTACTGTGCTGACCCACAGAGAGCTGGTCCTGGTCCTTATCCTAACCAGGGCTGTCCAGCGGAGCAGGGCAGTGGGCCCCCTGGACAGTCGCACACTCAACACCATCATTACCCTGGACCTCACTGTCAAGCGGTATGGTCTTTTTTTTTTTTTTTTTTTTTTTTTTTTTTTTTCCCATTGTTCCAGTCATTTCCAGAAAATGTTGTCTCGATCCCTCAAAGCTGAGTACTGTGTCTTTGTGTATTCAGGGTCCAGGATATCCTGCTGGACCATATTCTCACTACAGTGAAAGTGGTCATACAATGCCTCCAAACCCTCCATACCCAAGTGGCCAGTCAATGCATCCAAGCTCTCAGGCCGAGGCCTGGCCCCATGCGGGTGGCTATGCACACTCGCAGCAGCCGTGGCATTCGGGCCAGCAGCCTCCACACAACCATTATGGAAATCCCATGCGGCCACCTCATCCTCCTGCATGGCCTGGCACTGGAAGCGGAGCTCCTCCGCCCTACCAACCTAAGGTACCCAGATGCATTTTTGGGAGTCACCTATTTCTGTTGTTAGTCATATGTATAATACCGACCAATTCTGAGCAATGGACGCTTGACTGTACCAGAAGTCATCAGTAACTCATAGTCAGCAAGCAAATTCATTTTGTTTCAAATAGTTAATAGTTATATATCACCATAAATGCTTCAAGAAGTGTTTAATCTTCATGTTTTGTGTCTCTCAAGGAGCAACAGCACCAGCGTCCTCCCCAACCAGGCCCTAAGCCCAAGCAGGTTGCTTCCCCCAACCCACCCAGTGTTGGCTCAGCAGAGATCAGCTCACCTCCACAAATTTACACCAGAACAGGAAGAGCTGAGCCCAACCCTTCACAGGATGACCCTGCTCCAGCCCAAGCCCCTGGACAAACTGCCCCCCAGGCTCTGAGTGACAACCCCAGCATGGCTAAGGTCCAGCAGTCCATGGCACGTGTGTTTCTGCTTCAGGAGGATGTGGATGAGTTTGTGGGCCACAAAACGGACAAGAGTTACCGGTGTCTGGAGGAACTTCTGACCAAAGAGCTGCTGGAGCTGGACTCTGTGGAGACTCAGGGACAGGAAAGTGTGCGACTGGCCCGAAAGGAGGCCGTGCAGAAAATCCAGGCCATTCTGGACCGACTGGAGAAAAAAGCCTTCTGATTCATCAGACCATGAATCAGGATGCTTTTCTTTCTTCATCTCCTCCTCATCTACCTTACAATTGTATCACAGCCTTGATCTCATGAATTTCATTGTTTGACTTCCCAGCCTGAGTGAGGGTTTGACTCCCCTGTCTCTGACTGATTTGAGACGCAGGACGACTATCTATACCGCGTTATTGACCATCCTGCCCCTTCAGGGTTGTTTAGTTCTAATCCGGTCCCATATCATTCATCTTAATCTGGGCTTGCTGTCGAGTGATACGTCTCCGCCAACCCTCTGCATGACAGCCATATTGTCCTCAGTGGTAGTTCTCATCAGAGATTCCTACTGCTCAGCTGGGAGAAGTGCTCTCTCTTCTCTGGATTTAATTGAGGTGAGATGGTTTCGAATCAAAGCGAGCCCTTGACAATTGTTGTCCTAATTTTTACTCCAATGTCATGGATGAAATGACTTGGTGAGCCAGACCTACTTAAAACAAACAATCACTTCCCTAAAAACCTAAGATAAAGAATCATGTTATGAACTCAAGTTGGACCACAGCACTGTTTTCTGGCTTTAAGTCGAACTTCGCCCTTATGTCCAGTAGAGATCAACCCTGTTGTGTTTAGTTAGCAGAACAAGAGTGCCATATTTCATTTCATATTTTGTATAATGGAAGAAATACTGATAATAAAATAAGATTACCAGCTTTGCATGTAAAGAAACATCTGTTATATTTGTCCATTATTTTTGTTGTGCTGTTATTTTCCAATGTAATGCATGTTTCCAACACAAGATGGAAATACTTGCCTGAGAAATATTATTATTAGTAAGAAGAAAAAGCCCAGAAAATAATAAATGTGATTATATTTTTCAACTGGCGATGTCATGGTCTGTTTGCCTCTCGACTTTACGACATAAACAGAACACAAGTGATCAAAATATGGTGAATTATTACATTTTGTTGCTGAATAGTTTCTATTCATACTTTTTTTTGCACTGATGCTTCACTTTGCACAACGATGAACCTGATTCATAATAGACACAAAGTAGATCCAAAAACCATACTCTATGTTTATTGCGCCTTTAAAACCATGATCAGTTCTGCATAAATAACAGGTTTATTTGATGTGATGTTGTGATTATGCTGCAAAAGAAGAGGCTGGCGTGGACAAACAAGTCTGGAAGAGTGAGTGAGTTGTTGAGTGGAAACTGCTGCATGCGTATTAGCAGCTGGCCTGCGCAGCTTTAAATAGACAGCGATGTGAACACCAGCCCCTTCATGCCCAGTGGGTGGGGGGTCCTGAAATGATAGGTGGGTCAAATGGCTTGACAACACGCGGGTGATCCCTGAAAAGATACATGTGCCTTCCACTCATGCAGAACCATGTCTTTCACTTCCAAACTACCCGCCTCTTGGAATGATCAGCCTCCTGCTCGGAAAGTGGAGATCGACCTGAGTTCGCCTGGGTTGGCAGTGGTGGAGCTGGAAAGACTCTTGTTCACAGGGAAAGCAATCATCAGTCATGCCGACGAAGTCTGGCCGCGGCTTTTCATCGGAGATCAGTGAGTAGCTTTGTGCCCCGTCATGACGAACCATTTCATCCTTCCATACAATGAGTTGTGTTGCAACGTCGTCGGGTTGTTTGTAAGTCAGGACTTCAGCTTCATTGCAGGAAGAGGAACTGGTGATAAATCACATTTAAGCACAGAGTAACTTCAGACGCTCCTGCTGAATTCCACCTTGAGAAGTTGCGTAAACTACACCCCAGCAATGTGAGAGTTCCGAGTCATGGCCCAGCGGGAAGGCTAATGATGATGAATTCTGCTTGTCTGTGCATCAATCCATCACCTGGAAGGACCAGCCTAAAATATTATTGGGTTAACATTGAGAAATGGCCTTTCTCATGACCACTTTTCCCTTGCTCGTCGACAGCTTTAGGAATGGTCAAAAGAAATGTTTGTTCACAGACAGAGTGCGGAGAACAAGGCTGACCTCACCAAGCATAGGATCAGTCACATCCTCAACGCAGCCCACAGCAAACACCGGGGAGAGCCCAGTATCTACCAGAGCATGAGGATCACTTACATGGGCATTGAGGCCCGTGATGCTTGTGACTTCGACATGAGCGTCAACTTCCGGGCGGCAGCTGATTTCATACACATGGCGCTCAGCCGAGGAGGTCAGCGTCCTCTGTTTCCCTCTGGACGCCGACGTGTTCTAATTTTGACTGACATTTCTTTACCAGGCAAAGTTTTAGTGCACTGTCATGTCGGAGTGAGCCGATCCGCCACCTTGGTCCTGGCGTACCTGATGCTGAGGCAAAGCCTGACGCTTGTGGAGGCCATTTGTGCTGTAAAGGAGAACAGAGGCGTGATCCCAAATCGTGGGTTCCTTCGACAACTCATCCAGCTGGACAGAGAACTCTTCGGGAAACATCCTTGAAGAAATACAGAGATGATGTTTTGTTTGTTTGTTTTTTACATGAAGACCCCACGTTCTACTAATAAAGTTTAAAAAGGCTTCTTATGGGTCATGCCATCAATTTGATGGGGAACACAGCTCATCTCCAGCGGAATCAGATTATGGAAATAACAATGAACTCCTCCATCAAAGCTCCATCTATTTGGTGCTGCAGGAGCATTAGCTCTGGGAAATAAAATACCAATTAGAATTCAAGAAAGTTTAGGAACATGGATGACTGGGTGAGAGTGTTACTTTATGAAGATGTTTGGGTGACTAACATGGGAGAGCAAAGTGCGGTGACCTTGGTAACCTCTGCATGTTTACTGGACTGATGTAATTTGGGGGAGTTTGTAGATGTTTTACAGGCCTGTATTAAAATGCAATGTTTCAAATAAAAATTGTGATAAGTATATGAATGCAAGACCAACCAAAAACCACAAGATTAGAGAATGTATTCATTCTAAAATGATTCATGGTTGATCATTCACAAGGAATATCAATCAAAATCTGATGGAAAAAAGTCATAATAACTTTATTCCTTTAAGTTTATTAATCTTCAGCTGGCATTCAGGATCAACACTATATTTTTTATTATTATTATTATTTAATTATTATCAATCTATTTATCAAATGTATTAATTATATATTGTATCATCATCTTTGTATAATCGATTTACTCATCTTAACTTATATTTTATTTATTAATGTTGTCATGATATTAGTTTATATGTTGAATTTCCCCACTGTGGCACTAATAAAGGCCATCTATCCTAATCCAATTTTCATTTTCCCAACCTGTGCAAAACAGGAGATGACAATTTTAACAAATATATAAGAATTCTTTAATTTTAATGACTTATAAACATGAAATCATGACCATCTACTTGAGTGATAATTAATCATTGTTCACTGCCATATTTGAAAATCCTCTACATGATGGGAAAAGTTGGCAATAGAAATTACCTGGAATATTTCTTTTCTACCCCCTTTTTTCCCCTCTAATATTATTTTCATCCTGTAATATATATTATAATTTAATGTTTGTCAAATATATACTTATATTTACACAACCACCTGACATTGTTGGCAACCAAATTTGAGTGAATTCTATGTTATGCAATGCTTTGTATTTTACACTCTTTTTTTCTATGAAAAACCTGAAAATAAAATATGACAAAAGAATGATCTCGAAACAAAGAAACAAACAAAAAAAAAAAAAAATACAAGACAAAAAAAAACTGGCTTTGCATGTTCCTTCATCACCTGAACTGCAGGCCGAGTACATTGATTTGACAGAACAAATACAATAGCTGAACAAATAAAAATCGACGAGTCAACAAAGCCAAAGTTCAGTTTCCCTGGCGAACCTTATAAACCAGCCAAACATCTGTCTGTCTGTGAGAGTGGCCTGGTTGCTGCACACCTGAGACAAACAGTAAGTAGACAAATGGCTCATTGTCATCGTAGGTATTGGCTTTACTTTCAATGTTTGTGATTGCTAGCACATCTATGACGTCATAATAATAATATTTAAACCAAGAATAGTCGAGGCTAAATTTCTACTCAGCAAGACAAATAAAATCAATTCATAGTTTTAAACTGTTTCAAATGTAAACAAAAGAAGACATGTCAGAACTATGTAACGCAGTATAGAAATTGATGAAGTATTAGTAAGTAGTATCATGGTATTCGAAATGCTTACATTTTATATAAAGTGCTCAATTGCGCTGAGTGCGCTCTTTATCTTGACGTTATATCGTCATATTGTTGGAAGCATGACGCTGATCTTTGTGCTCTGAGTTCGATTGTTCAGGTCTTGATTTCCGCGCTCACCTGCCGTTGTTCATAACAAGTTTATCTTGATTCTACGTGAAGTTGTCGATGACGACGAATGAGTTCACTTATCTGATCATGTCTTCACACTATTAGGTATGTGTGGGTGTATGAATGATGATGTTTATGACATCAAATCGTCGCTCAAATGAGTTTTGATGTAGAGTTTTGATGAAGCGAGTTTAGCTCCACCTAGCTTAAGTTAGTTAGTATGCCGAATTTAGCAGCCCTTGACAAACATTTCGACTCCAACCGAACTATTAGTGAAAAGGGAATTCATTATTCTTCTCTTTCTTTATATGGCGTTTTGTAGATGACTTATTTTACAGGTGTCATGGTTTAGATTTCAGACTTGAACCTGAATAACACATGATCTGTGGATGTTAACATTAGAGTCTATGGCAGAAACGACACAACTAATGAAATGTGAATTAATTTAGAGTCTTAATAGACCACAGCATGAATACTGATCTGTTGTGAAATTGCAAACATTGTGTAACTGCTGCACTTGTGTCCCCAGAATCCACCATGTTGCGTGTGGCCCTGCTTCTGTCGGCCCTGGTTTGTATGGGGAGGGGCCATCACCATGTCAATCACAGCGCCGTCCAAGACACAGAGGAGGAATCTGACAAAGTGGCCTTGGTGACTGCTGGAAACAAGGATTTTGCCATTCGTTTGTACAAGAAATTGTCAGCTCATCCCGAATCTCAGGGCAAGAATGTCTTCTTCTCTCCGTCCAGTGTGTCAGTGGCCTTGGCCGCCTTGTCTGCCGGAGCACGGGAAGAGACTCATAGACAGATTTTCGAGGGTTTGGGCTACAATCTCACAGCTGTCACACCAGAAGATCTTCATCAGTATTTCCGTTCAGTCCTTGGTAAAGGCAAGACCTCTGATGCCACGAGCGAAGGGACAGCTGTGTTCATGGACAGTCTCTTCAAGCCTCACCATGAGTTCCTGGAGACCCTGAAGCAGTCCTACTTCGCTGATGGCTTCACTGTTGACTTCACTAAAACTGAAGAAAGTGCCAATACCATCAACAATTACGTGAAAGACAAGACGAATGGCAAGATTGATAAATTAGTGGAAAAGTTGGACCCAAGAACGGTCATGTATCTCATCAGCTACATTCACTTTAAAGGTAGTTTTGTTGCAAGGTATTTTCATAATAACCGTGCCAAACACTGGCGTCTCATGCTGTGCATTTTAACTCTCAAACAGGAAAGTGGGAGAAGTCTTTTGTCCCCGAACTGACTCGGGATGATGCCTTCATTGTTGATGCTGACACCAAGGTTACACTTGTATGTCGACTGAGCAACGGGATTTTGGATTTTAAGCTTTTCGATCTTTTGTTTACAGGTTCCTGTCCAGATGATGAATCGAGAGGGCTACTTTGATAGCTATTACGACATAGGAATTAGAACAACAGTCCTTCGCCTCCCATTCAACAGCTCCTACACAATGCTGCTGCTCCTACCCGATGACATGGCTGAACTGGAAGGTGCTATTTCTCCAGCACACATCGCCAAATGGCGGAAGTGGACTACGTCAAGGTTCAAACATAATCCATAATATTTGCATTTTCACTCTGCAAACACTGGACCCGAAGGGACAAAACACCAATTTTAATTACATTATTAGATAGGACGGACGTGACTTCATCGATTCTTGCTGGAAAAATGTTGTATAAAAATTCTAGAGGCCTCCGCTGCTGCTACGAAAATTAGCAAGAGATATGTTTGCAGGACCCTTTGATGGAAAGTAATGGCTACTTATCCTGTTTTAAACCTACATATGTACATTTTCTGTTCCAGGAGATATGATGTCTTCCTACCCAAATTCTCCATCAAGACTTCTTATTCTCTGAAGGATGTTTTGGCTGATATGGGAATGACTGACATGTTTGGTGACAGAGCAGATCTCAGTGGAATTTCAGCAGGAAAACTTGCAGTCTCTGAGGTAAGATGGTAAAAAATATTTTGCTGGTTTGCTGTTATTATCTTGCGTTTATTTCATACCTTCTATGTCTCCTCCCAGGTTGTTCACCAAGCCACCTTGGATGTGGACGAGGCTGGAGCTGAAGCTGCGGCTGCCACAGGGATCGGGATCATGCTGATGTCATTCCAACCACCGTCTGTGCTCAAGTTCAATCGCCAGTTTATGGTCCTCATTACCGAAGATGCCACTGAAAACATCCTGTTTATGGGCAAAATTGTAAATCCAAAAATCTGATGATAAATTATGGCATAAAAAATAATAATTAAATAAAAAACCATTGTCCAAAAATTCTCAGCTGTCATTTTTTGTTTTGTGTTATATTAAATGAATATCTATCTATCTATCTATCTGTCTGTCGATCTATCTATCTAGCTGTCGAACACGATGCATTATTGAAACGGTCCTGCAGATGGCAGAAGCGCGCACCATGCCTTAAACATAAAAAGGCTTACGAAGAAGACATGCCCCGTCATGATTGGTCTGTTGCCCGGTTCAAACATGGCCGAAACAGCGGAGAACGTTCCGGGCGGAGAATGTTTTCACAAAGAAATAATGAAATACAGCTCAGAGGAGGAGGCCCGACTGGAAAGAGAACATTTCTGGAGGATTGTCGATGCGTTTAGATTTTACAGGTACGACGGGATCACTTCCGGCGCCAATAGATTCTACTAGTGGGAGCTACTCTCACATTGTCTTGATTCTAAACATGACTAAAGAAACTCAATGTTTTCAATTAGTTTCAACCTCCTAACCAGTTATCCATCATTACTACAGTCAAGTAACTGCACACTGGAGTGTTGCCTGATGCTTAAGGCACGTACAC
This sequence comes from Synchiropus splendidus, assembly GCF_027744825.2. Classification (NCBI taxonomy): domain Eukaryota; kingdom Metazoa; phylum Chordata; class Actinopteri; order Syngnathiformes; family Callionymidae; genus Synchiropus; species Synchiropus splendidus. The sequence continues at coordinate 20,305,347 of NC_071340.1, forward strand.
TACTGATGTCATATGTAATAACACTTTAAAATCCTATTTATTCTAATTTTATTTCCATGAAGTGGGAGACAAAGCCTGAACTCAAACTTAGCTCAGCACTGTGGTTCAGGAACTGCCAACAGTCAAACAGAGTCATTCGCCAATAAGTTAAAACCTTTCTTTTTCCTTCAGGATCCATGTCCAGGACCAGGTCAAGCGTGCTGAGAGGCAATTCCTGAGTCTTCCCCAGCACCACCAAAACTTGGTGCCTTCTGTTCTGACCAATCTTGCCCGGATTAGACAGTGTGCAGACCACAACCAGGAAGTATTGGAGAGCATCATACAAAACAGCATCCACATGTTTGAAAACATTGAGTATGGCGAGAGGGTAAGTTGCCGCTGTGTGGCGGTGTGAAGATTAGTCAGAAGAGATGACTGAATCTGATCCTGCCTTCAGGAGGACCCGAGGAAAGTGCGTGCCTCAACCTTTGACATGGACAAACTCAAGTCCACAATAAAGCAGTTTGTCAGAGACTGGAGTGAGGCAGGCCGTGCTGAGAGGGACTCATGCTACAAACCGATCATTCAGGAGATCCAAAGACTCTTCCCCAGTGAACTATAGTAGGAAACAAACACGTGGACACACCAAATTGCATGCTATCACAAATACAATGTAAATTCTGATATTGATGCTTGCTTGTTTTTTTTCTATATGATGTGTGCATTCCTATGCATTTTATTATGTCAGTGATGTGTCTAAGGTGAGCGTGCTGGTTCCGGGTGCTGGTCTGGGTCGACTAGCATGGGAGATCGCTAGACTGGGTTACATCTGCCAGGGCAACGAGTGGAGCTTTTTCATGCTTTTCTCTTCGAACTTCGTCCTAAATAGGTAAATAACGTGCAGTACGTGGTACGTATTTGCAAATCAAGCTCCAATTATGAAGTGGAATTTTTCACTCTCAATGTTGTGAACATTCTAGGTGTGAACAAGTGAACTCGTTGACCCTCTACCCCTGGATTCACCAGTACAGCAACAACAAGAAGTCCAGCGACCAGATTCGACCCATCACGTTTCCCGATGTGAATCCTCAGAGTTTGCCACTGAGCTCAGATTTCTCCATGGTGGCCGGAGACTTTGTGGAGGTCTACTCAGATCCAGGTTACTCAGCAGTATTATTAGTCTCAGCTGCTTTTTAAAAATAATACTAACTAAATGATCTGCTCGTATCATTGCGTCTTTCAGCTTCATGGGACTGTGTGGCCACTTGCTTCTTCATAGACACTGCTCACAACGTCATACAATATGTTGAGACTATCTGGAAGATTCTGAAGCCTGGAGGAGTGTGGATCAATCTCGGTCAGTAGTTGATATGTCTGCCTTTTAACTGCATCACTTCCACTTATACCTGTAGTTGTCTACTAGTGTTAAACATATATGTATGTCTTAAGTAGGGACGTCTCATGACAGCACCCAATACTTGTGTTCCTTCGCTACATTCCGCAGATTCAGTGTACCGCAGGTTTTTACAGGGTGGTCTACCCTCCCGCAAAGACAGGGTGGTCGCTCACTCTCATGTCACACTTGCCCTTTCCCAACAAATACATTTCCCCATGCCAGCCACACTGGCGGACCTTGCTCCACTTGTAATCAGCAACGGCTCTATTTTTTACAGAGCACCACACGTCCTTCTGACAGGAAATCAGCTTGTGAAAATTGACATGAATCAGATGGTCCCATTTGACTGTAGAAGTGATGCACCTGTGCGTCTGCCCTGGTGACATTGGTCAGCTGATTTATGACCAGTTCCAGCTCTGCTGCGAGAGAAACAGCTCAGATATGTGAACATGTTAAATTCTTCATATCCGATGATATTAGTAGTTTCCAAGACTCTGATTTGATCTGGTGCTTAACTGTCATTACTCATACTCAGTCGGCAAAAAAGTCTTAAGGATAACGTAAGGATTTATCTGATTATGAGAATGTACATTTTGAACTGCACAGAATATAAAAAGAGCAAGAGTCAATTTGTAATTTTGTCTTTTCTTTAATATCCCAGGTCCTCTTCTTTACCACTTTGAGAACATGGCCAACGAGCTCTCCGTTGAACTCAGCTATGAAGACATTAGAACAGCGATGGTCAAACTTGGTTTTCACATCGAGGTAAGAGCCAAACTGCTCTTCTTGATCTGTTCTTAAAAGGCCCCAAGGTGTAAACCTCAAATGTATGATTCTCCTAGGTGGAAAATACGTCAGTGCACACCACTTATACGGAGAATGACTGCTCCATGCTGAGATATGTGTATGACTGTGTGTTTTTCGTGGCACGGAAACCTGGAGAACTTTATTTTAATTGTCATGAAGATGAGGAACAAAACAACTCTCCACGGGCTGCCAAGTCACCACGCAGGGAAGATACAGAGTACCCAACGTGACAGGAAACATCAACCAAAGACTTGTGATTTTTTTTTTTTTTTAATCTGATCAAAGGCATTCAAAAATGATGATATGGATCAAAATGAGATATTGTTAATTGAACTGTCACCCATTGAGGTGCAATGCGGGACAGGTGGGAATGTAGTGAATTTGCTTAAGGGTTGAGGCAAGCAGAGAAAAGTCTGTCGGTCTGATCCAATCAGGTAGAAGCAGCTCATATCTTCCCATAATCATTTTTTAACTTGTTTGCCTTGGGGGTTGTGTAGATGGTGAATACTCCTGTTTGCATTATTGAGTTGACACTAAATTAAACTGGTCCATATTTTGTAAGTCTGGGTGCGCTGTTTTTATTGCATTGCAACAATAAATGATTTTTAACCACCTTTCGGCACTTTTCATATTGTAATTTATTGTGCCATGTTTCATCTTGAACATTAGGAAATCCCATCAATTCTACTAGATACCTAACAATTGTCTACTACTATAGGTATATAAAAGGAAAAACTATCAAGCCTGTATGAATGTTAACCATGTAGTCTCACTCAAAGCGCCTGGCCTTTGCTGTGTGCTCTACGGTACCAAAGTTTTTCTATCAAGTTTTCAAACTACTTTGGGACACTGGTCATTTTTGATACAGCATTAGTAAATAGAAAATCAACTCCAGGCTTCCAGATTCTGAAACCATGCTCCTTATTTCGAGGTAAGTTGCTTCATAAATGCCTAAATGTGTAAAATGTCTCCGGGGTCAATTGTAATGAATCGTGATCGAATGATCGTAGAAATTATATGCATATATTGATGTGTTTACTTAATTACAGCGTATTTATCATTATTCGAGCAAATGAGATTTATTGCCAGACTCTTGGCTGAATGGCACCTCAATAAAAAGTACAAATTTGCATAAATAAGTGGAATTACAGACAATAAAAACTAGGACATTTTTAAATGTGCAGAAACAACTAACAAGTTCGGGTGCGGTCCAAAGGAAATCAGGCAAAAACGTTTGTAATTTAGTAAAGACTGGCAAGTTGAGGTCTTTTCAGTTGAAGTCTGAAGTTATTTCAATAAAATATCAGAACGAAAAAGACCAAATTTGGCGGGACCTTTAAATTCCGGCTACCTAGCGTGACGTCACGTTTCTGTGGGCGTGTATAGTGAGTTGGACTCGTCTCTGATTGGCTAATCAGATTATCTCTCAAAACAACTACCGGTTTTTACGACTGCTCCATCGATGTTTATTTGCGTGCAAAGAGCTCCAATATTCTTCTCGTAAATGCGTGTGGAAGCAGTTTCGCCTCGATAGAATCGCTTCTCATGGCTAAGAGACGCGCGGGTGAGTCCTTATTGGACCACTCTCCCACCAAACGATGGAGGCGCGTGTGCGGTGTTGACGTGCAGCTGGAGAGCGTGGCTCCTCTCGAGGCTTTGGATCCACCGTCCCTGTTGGTTCTGATGGGCGGGCGACGGAGAAAGCGACCACATTACTTTGTGGAACCTGAGCAGCCAGACGAACCGTGGAAGCATCCAAGGGCCACGCACTTGCCTTCTGCAGGGGAGCCCCAGTCCGATGCCTTTTCTTCCGCACATTTCCAAACCCAGGCACCGGCTAACTCCAAGAAAAGACCGAGAGAAGAGTCGGTGTGTGCAAAGGAAGGAGCCCGGCCAGAGGAACCAGTAAGTAAAATCTGGTTGAATGTAGGTCGCCAGCTTCGGAGCGAATCCTTGAGTGAGTTTCCTCCGATCAACTGTCCAGGGTGTCCCCCGCCTCTCGCCCGCAGTGGCTGTAAGTGGAGGGAAACGCACATTACGCGATGTTGCCACTAGATGTCGCCACCACGACCCACTTTACTTCCAACCACTGTTGCTTTTGCACGTCTTGAATCAAATTCTTTGAGATCAGTCACTATTTGCTCTTAAGATCTTCATAAACGGAAAGTAAAAGTTGCCCTCCTGATGGTTAAACAGAAAGAAACAAGAGCACCCTGCCACCTCCTCATGACCTGTATGTCTCTAGGACTCAGAGACGTGCAGGTCAGATCAGAACCGACCCTTCTCACCCTGGTCATGGACTGTTTGTCCCTCTTCCCTCTGGCAGGAGGCTACAGTCCATCCAGACCAGAACCTCCTGTCACAGGAACAGCTTCTTCAGAATCAGAATGAGAATCAGAATCCAATTTATTGCCATGGTCAGTGTGGAGCCCACCAACTAAGAAAGTGTTTTGGAATAAAGTGCTGACAAAAAATAAATGAATAAATAATAATACAATAAAATGACGTCCGTCAGACTGTTGAATTTGTGAACAGCCTTGTTATTTTATTTTATTTTTTCTGTCAGCACTTTATTCCAAAACACTTTCCTAGTCGGTGGGATCCCAACTGACCATGGGAATACATTTGATTATGATTCTGATATGTATGAAGATCTGATTTAATGATGCATTTGACAAATTTAGTTAAATTTAATCAGTTAAATGTTTAAATAAATTCAGTGCTAAATAAAATGTTGTAAATGTAATGATAAACATGTTATCACAATTCAATTTGAGGTTTCACGCTATTATGCTTGTTGTTATTTCAGGCAGATGCAGACTATGTCCCTGAAGACTACAACTCCTTTCAGTACTGGAGGACTCCGCTGCCAGAACTTGACCTCTCTCTTCTCGAAGACACTACTGAAAAGACAGGAGCAAACCAAGAGACTAAATACAACCCCCCTTCCACTGATGTAATGGAAACCTGATGACGAAGGTTGCAGAAATGTTTGGTAGTTCTTGAGTTGTTATTCAACGCTGTGCTTTTCTACAGGCCGTAAAAGCAACTTGAAGATATTTGGAGGCCTATCAAGTCGATGTAGTTGCCCTTATCCATGCAGGTTGTTGTCAGGATTGTTGACCGAACGTTTTCATGCGTGAAACAACCTTTGCTCCATTCTGGGAGAGGTTCCACAAAACAGAGGAGTTTGTTTCTTTGCTCGAAGACAATCTGGACTGTTGCCGAGTTGGAACGTCACCCTACTTCAGTGGAAGTGTATTTTTGCAGGAATGCACTGTTGGAGAGCAGCCTCTTTGATTGGCTTATCTCTTGCTTCTTATTGTCACAAAAAACCTCTGTGTAAGCAATAAAGCAGTCTGTCTGTGATGATTTATTAGTATATTGTCCTAATTTTGTTCAGTTCATAATGTACAAACTGAGGAAAATGTATGACCGTGACCGCACACTGAGGAGCATGTTTGCACACATGTAGAATTTAATCCACCTTTTCTTTTGGCCTCACAATTGCAAAGTGTACGGTGTATTCAGACAGTTGGTAGAATTGAATGAACAAGGTTCAGTTGAACTGGGTTTCTTTATGTGCGATATGGCTTTAAGATAGACCATAAATATTCTATGCTCGGCATAACCCATTCAGTCACAGTTTAATGTTAATAGTGCATAATATATGTAGAACTTTTTATACATAATTATAATAATTATTCAACGATTGATCAAACCACTTTGTGTTTACAGCAAACTTATGGTATCTAAGTGTCATTGCTCCTGTTTTGATGCAAAGACATAGTTCTATATTCCATATTTTATCATTCAAATGCATGCAATAATTTCCAAGCCCGGTAACGGAACACAGTCACACCTACGCAACAGTTTCTTTTGCGCTTCTGAAAGACTGTACTTAATCCACTGTCAATAAAAACGTTAACACGCGGCAATGGAAATGGAGTGCGCAATACATTGCTCATAAATGCATATTTAAGTTCAAATGTCAGGTATAAGTCATGAATTCATCATAGAAGTGAATTGAATGACATATCGCAATACAAAAAGAGCGTCAAACTTTCTCTCCCGGCTCCCTAAACTTCTCGCTTTGTAACTTCGCACGGAGCAAAATGATGTTTTTTTTTCTTGAGAAATGTCACGGCGAATGACGTGTCAGTGCAACACCCTGCCTGAAAAAGACGGAAAAGTGATTTTCCACAAGCGTCAATCGTCCTGCGTTTTCCGGGACACGTCATTATGAAAGCTAAGAGTGCGTTACAGGGATTTCAAGACCATCTTTAAAGTGTTTACATCGCTCTGCATCTGGGGAAATGTGCTTTTAAATCTGGAGCCTGCTTGTCATTCGCATTTCCGCTGAAATCCGAGCGAAGGTGGGTGGGGCTGACTCGAAGAAGGGTGGGCCAATAGGAAAGGTTTTTCACGGAAGGGTTTCCTTCCGATTGGCCGACCTCCTCCCTTCCAGCATTCTATTGGTTTGCAACTCGGCTTCTGCGTTTATATTTTAGTTGTGGAAGGTTGCGCAGGTAAGACTTACTGCAATGTGTTAACGTCCTGGAATACGAATGTATAAATGGATTTTTCCCGACTTGACGTGCATCTAACAGGAACATCTGGTGTCGGATGCGTGAAACCCCCGGATCCAGTGATACTGTACTTATGTATACAACAGCAGGGCATGGAGCGATAGCAGCTGAAACACAAATGTTCCGAAGAAGTCGGCAGAAATATCAAGTACCCGCGGTGAGAAAAGACAAGGGTGAGTGCCCCACGTCCTGCCCAGTCTTTCTTGATCTCCATCTTTTCTAAAGTTTGTGTTATTGTCTTGTAGATATAGACAATAAACAATAACAAGGCCTTTGTTTTTGTTTGTTTACAAAATAAACAATTACGAGTTTACTCAGACATTAAAAACAGAGTAAAATGTGAAGCAGCACGATTCAAACATCCATGCGGTGTAATTCAAATGCAGAAAAAAACTGGGGACAACCCGGATATAAAAGTATAAACAAATGAGGCCGAGGAATAAAACACATTCTCCCCCATGTTTCTCTCTCTGAAGGAAAGGCCCGGAATGATACGGGACCTCTGAAGTTTCTCTGGAGGACTTGTTGAACTTTGGACCTGCATCTGATAGAAGACCTTCGAGATCAGAGCAAAGAGATGACGAGCCTCGAATTCAGTCAAATAACCCGGTGTAAATATCCCTGCAGCAGCGGTGAGTTCTTTGATCTACGAACTAAAATGTCAGGTCTTCACTCACCTGCTTTTGTGGTTGTTTAATGAAACACCTGCGCCGTGGTTGAATTATTAGCCTCACGCTATTAGCAGGCATTAGCTTGATGTTAGGTGTTTGCTATGAACTTCGAGAAGTTTTCTTGTTGTTTGCTTTTGCCTGACTGAATGTGCTTGAATAAAACGTGCCCAATACATATAAAATACATTTGACAACAATGTTTAATCATGTATAAGAGCTGCTAATAAACAACCCTCGACTCAGATACCTTAAGTAGATGCAACATAAAACACATATACATAAAACATACATGGTTTTGTTTTCGTTCTACATTCGAATTAATACCTAAATCACGCTTTATACAGTCTAATCAACAGTGATGTCTAAAATGAGGCAAAAGATGTGTAATATTATGAAGTATACCAGTAAACCTCTTGTATTTGGAGTCATCCTACTTTATAGTAGTATAGACTTTTTCTTGATATAGTTCAGAACCGAAGTTCACTATGGATAACCGTTTCATAAGCACCATGAATGTAAAAAAAATCCTTTATAATCAGTCTTTTTTTTTTTTAGTTTTTTTAAAATATGTTTTGCGTGCTGGTGAGCAGGTAAACATGACGTGTCTTACATTCACATCAGGAAGGGCTTGTGTGTTTGTTTCCCACCAGAAGTGTTCCATTCTGCGATGCCATTGTCAATTGTTCCTGGAAACTCAGCGAAAGAATAAGAGGGAACTCCTGAAAGCTGCATAACTGAACCGGACAGGAGCGAGACGAGACGTTTTTCCTGGGGTTTTTGTAAGCGGCACATCTTCGTATCGTTCTCCTGGTCCAGCATGGGGGATTACATCAACTCTCCTCACAAGGTCACTGATTCTTTAATCTAAATTAATTCATCCCACATTATTGTTATTGCTGTTAAATCTTCAGTGGTTTCTCTTATGATTCCAGTCACGCAAGTCCTGGATTGAGGAAACCTTCTGCAAGAGAGAGTGTGTGAAGTTTATCTCATCGTCTCGGAACCTGCACAGGTACATTGGGGGACCAGTTGAATTGATGATTGTCCAGAAATAATTTAAAGTCTTGTGAGTTTCCTCAGTACAGGTAAATTAGTGTTTGTTGTTGTGTGAGTTAATTATTAACGGCTTTGCCTGTAACCTAGCCCTCACTTCCAGGAAGTCTATTTGAAGGCTTTGCTCATGTGTCACTTCCTGTTTCTTCCAGATGTGTCCCAGTTTGTCAAGTGTGCCAAAATCTCATCAGGTATCAATTTGGAATAATGTTTAGTTGAATTCTTCTTGTTTAGATTATCATTACCTGCTGCTGTTGTTGACCTTCAAAATTTATCACCAGTAGCTGTGGTCTATACTAGTCCATAAGATTTTCACCACCAGTTTCTTCATCAACCAAAGTGCATTACGTAATAACAAAACCGTCGATGTTAAGCATCAAACCAAAAGATAATTTGACCCAGTTTAAAGAAGACTGATGGACTGTGAGAGAGTGATGATGTCATGATGGGAGGATATACCACCTCAAAATAACAGATTCCATTAGACTGTATTTTCACTGTGGCTGCTATATTTAGATGCTGTTGTGGTCGTCTGATGGCAGAGCACTCCTGGCAGGAGTCGCTCCCTCCAGTATCCATCTGTCATGGTTCTGGTGAAGATGTGGAGGAAGACTGGGCCATTGAACTTCACACCAAAGCCACTTCCACTGATGCTTTTGGAACCATTGACTTCGAGGACACGGCTACACGTGTTTGCCGAGCCAAGGTGTGTTTTCCTCCTGAATTAACGTTGAATATGCAAACAACTATAATAATATTTGCTCCTCTCTCTCTCTCTACAGTATGTTCGGGTGGCGGTGGACTCTAAAACAGAGTCCATACTCCAGTTGATGATCAAGGAGTGGCAGATGGAGAGACCCAAGCTCTTGATAACTGTCCAGGGGGGGTCGGAAAACTTCAGTCTACCTCCGAAAGTCAAACAGGCCTTCAGCAAAGGGTTGATGACTGCTGCTGTCAGCACCGGGGCTTGGATTCTGACTGATGGCATCAATACAGGTCCGTCTTCAATTACTGTCTGTGTGACTCTGCTGCTGATTTGGAATTTCTGTTTGTGGCCTCACTGGCAGCTCACATGCTTATGCATGGTTTGGCTTGGTAAAATCATCTGATTAGAAAAAGATAATTATATTAAATAAATGCAAACATAAACAGACAACAATTTGCCTGCAAGTGGCAACATCTCTAATGTCCTGTAATGGCTGTCGTATAAACATTAGTAATATAACTCATAACCTAATTGATTCCATATAACCTTTTGTTACCAGAAGCTTTTGTCGATCAACTTTTGGATTTGCCTTTTATTCTCCTGCATCTGTACTGCATCCACAACACAGCAGTCACTGTGATTTCAATTGGCATGTTGTAACACGGGTGAGGGAGGTCCTAAAGTCCAAAGTGTCTAAAGTCTTGTAAATAAATGAGAACAATAAGTGTGTTCAAAGTGTGCACCCAGCTGTTGATACATTCCACTAGGCGTGTCCAAGTATGTCGGTGAGGCAGTGAAAACATTTGGCAGCCATGACTTGAGAAAGAGGAACACAGTTGGAATCACGCCGTGGGGAGTGATTGACAACCACACTGACCTCATCGGCAGAGATGTGAGTGCTTCTTTTCACTGCGGAGGTGACATGGTGAAGACACGGCAGGTGTACAGGTCTTGATATAAACGTCTCGTGATTTCTGTTCAACTTCAATTAGGTCTTCAGGCCGTACCAACCACTGGGTAACCCACTGAGCAAGCGAGCCTGTCTGAACAGTTTCCACTCTCACTTCCTTCTGGTGGATGATGGGACTCTGGGAAAACATGGCTGCCAGCAAGACCTCAGGAGGAGGTTGGAGAGACTCATTCAGCAGCAGAAAATCCATCCTCGTGAGTCGGCTTGGGAGCTCATGTACGTCTGTGACACCCCACTGATGTCATTCCTTCTCTCTAGGGTTAAATCGAGGAGTTCCGGTGGTGTGTGTTGTGTTAGAAGGAGGCCCTGCGATTGTCTCCTCAGTGTTGGACTATGTCAGTAGTGTTCCACCTATACCTGTGTTTGTGTTTGAGGGATCTGGGAGGGCAGCTGACCTGCTTGCCTTCTTACACAAGTTAACGGCTGCTGAAAGGTCGGTACTTTTGCTCATGCTTCCTTCTATCTACTATGGTTTTACTGTTTGCGGTGCAGCACCGAATATGACAAACATGTCAGATTTTGTAAAATGAAAGTTGCATAAATGTAAAATTAACAAAAAATATATATACAATCAATTCATTTTTGATTAAATCACTGCAAGTAGTTGAGAAATGAGCTGCCTAAATTACCTAAAGTGAAAAGCAATCAGTCGTCAGAGACTCAGAGCAGAGCACTCGGTGTAGAATGAGGCTAGTTTACACTGTTTTGGCATCATATGAAGTGTCCAAGTTGAGTAGTAACTCTGAATGTTCAGTCAGTTCAAGTACCATTGAGGCCTGGCAAAAGAGTTACAGTTTAACTGGATGAGGGTGATGCCAAACCTAAAGGTGGGACTCTTTAGAAATGAGATAACCGTGTCCACGGAATGTAAATAAAGTCACTGTTCAAATGTGTTCAAACATATGCAAACAACTTTTTGCTTTGCCTATTCAGACTGTCAGAACAATGTAATGGAGTGACTAAAGACACCAAATATAACTTTATAGTATCTTATAAACTGCTGTTATTTGCATGTCTTCGATTGTCGCATGGATGAAATATGTAGCTCATTGGACCATTATGCTCATTGGGCCAAATGGCCACTAGAGTGTGCTAGAGCTTAATAACTAAGCGTCAGCATCGTTCATATTGCTCAAAGGTTCAACGTTGATATTTCAAATCTACTCCCATTAATCTTCTGAAGTAAAATATTATTTAATCACTGACTGCTAACAGTGAGTGCATAATGTATGATACAAATAAGATAAATATGGTTACAAAATATTCAATTAATATTAAATTAATGAAAATAAAACTATCACTTGAACTTTATGCTTAAAAGTAAATGAAAAAACGAAAACTTGATTAGCTGTTCATTACAGACACTTGGAAGCCGACATCAAAGAAGACTTCCTGGTCAGGATCCGAGCTGTGTTCGGAGTGAATGCTGCTGAAGCTTCTCACCTGTACTCACTCCTGCTGAGGTGCATGGATCACAGGCAGTCTGTAAGAGAAGCCACATTAGAGAGGTGTTAACACGAGGAGAAATTCTGAGCCAGCGATAACCAGCCTCCATGTGTCCCACTCACAGATAACCATCTTTGACTCCGAGTCCGACGAGCAGGTCTCTCCTGATGTGTCCATTTTGACTTCAACTCTCAAAGGTTTTTTTAAATTACATTTTCCTATGCTCATAGTAAAATATGTTGAACCATGTACAAGGCAGCGTAGTGTATCATTTATTTGTTTATGTATTACATTATGATGGCAAGACTCTGAAATTATGCTTTGTATGTTTAACGCAAGGCACCAACGCCAGTCCTGCAGAGCAGTTGAGTATGACTTTGGCGTGGGACAGAGCTGACATTGCCCAAGACCATGTTCTTGTGTATGGACAACATTGGAAGGTAGGAACACTTTTTTGTATCTGTCTTTCACAATGTCCATCTACTCTGGTGCCTCAATTAAATGTGTGTGTGCTTCTATTTGTATTGCATTCATGCATTATTTTTAATATAACTGAATAATATATCTATCTATCTATAGATAGAGTCTGGAATAGGAATAATACAAAAGAGGAATAGTTTTACTCCTGCCATGAATTCAGGAAATAAGAGTAAAAAATGTCCTTATTGTGGCATAAAAAAGTCAAATGGTTAACCATCTCTTTGGCCTGTTGCTTACGTCTGAATTGGGACAAAAATGATTGCCATAATGATGCATTTTATCTGTGAAGTTGCAGTCCTTGTTATGAATTATGCAACAGAACATTTTTGTGAATCCCTTTATTTCTCCATGGATGCAGGAGCAATGTGTTTTCGTCAACAAAAAAATAATATTCTTGACCTTTGCTGACAACAGTAACTGATGTGCAATTTCACCAGTGAAACCTTAGTATTCAGGAGAAAATTGCTTTTCAATAGGTGACCACTTAGTGCCGCAGGGTTAAAAAGTAATTAAGAAAAAAATGATTTTGAGATATGATTGGAGAAAGAAGCAAAAGAAGAAGCGGGCAGATGCTCCGGCAGAGTTTTGTGAACTGGAGGATGAATAGGGACCGCTGCCTGAGGATCTGAAGCTGTGCCCGGGCTCATGGCAACGTGGCAATTCAGCAACGTCACTGGAAGCCAAGCAACACAGTGCTTTGAAAGAGATCCATAAGATCTTCAAATTATGTCTCAGAGTTGCTTTGGACTATTGAAGAGACTCTAAAAAGGGCCTGATATAGGCTTGGCTTGCTTTTAAAAAGCACTTTGGTTTCGTATCAAACAGAGTGAGAAATGACTTTTATAGCAAAAAGTTTGAATGACTGAGGGAGTAAATATCTAGAGATCGGAATAGTCAATATCTGTCTCATTTCTTTTTTCAAGGTTAAACATTAAAGTGATGAACACGATGGCTGTGCATGTCTACCAACATTTTAACCTATTTACTTATGTTATTGGTTCATATATATTTTAGATACTTGCCCTCTCCATAAGCACAACTTTCCCTTATCACTCTGAAACTGCTACTTTTTTTATGTTTTCTATCCAATATTTGGCATGTAAATTTGATAGGATGCAAGTTGTTGGACAAGCAGAGATTCATTTTGATCTTATTCAACAGACAAGGCCAAAACAAATAGAGACTGAGCGTGTTTGATCAGGAATAAAAACATGATAAACGGTTTGCTCAAATCATACATCTGCTATAGAAGAGCATGTGACTGGAAGTATGAGGCTCCTATCTTTTACAGTTCCCTCAAATGTCATTTGTATGATGTATCCGTGTTTCATACTTTAACAGCATTATTTTATTTGTGTATTTCACTCTGAAAATTCATGGTATATATGATTGGTTATGTGCCCAACACATTCAAGAGACATTTCCTGAACTCTGATTTTTTTTTTTTTATACCACTGTCCGATTAGGCTGGCTCCTTGGAGCAGGTTTTGCTGGATGCTCTGGTGATGGACCGTGTCGGTTTTGTCAAACTTTTAATAGACAATGGAATGACAATGAATCGCTTCCTGACTGTGTCTCGTCTGGAGGAGCTCTATAACACGGTATTTGTTCTCATAATCATGCATTTTCACAAAACAAATATTCACATGTTGTCTGTTGTTTCTTTCTCGCAGTGCTGTTCACACTTCTATGAATGTGTAGCACTTTCATTCATGCATAACTAATGAAAACCCTCCTTGTGGTGACTGCTGTTCAAATCCAAGTTAGCACAGACCTGTTAAATACAACCTGCATTTAAAATAACTGTGAATGTGTTTTCATTTCATTTGTTTCACTTTATAGCCATCTGGACAAAGTCACCATTTCCTTCACCACCTCGTTGAAGATGTCAAACAGGTGATCTTACACTGTAATAACATTATTTAGTCATATGTATAATCTATTATAATCACTTATTCCGACATACCAATATTGCATAATTTACTGTTTTATTGTGGTCATATTTTCCATTATTATTGCACTCATTTTAAATAAAGAGACTCCATGACGTTGACAAAAGCAAAATGTAATGAAAGCTGTTAATTACCACATTCATAGCATTACTTAGCATTTGCATTGGTTTTCTGAACATGTACCTACATGTTAAGGAACTTGGGTTTGTATTCAGGTTATTACTAAGAAGTGTCCTGGATCTGTAATGATGCTTGTCTCCACTGTGTTTGTGTGTGGTCAGACTTCTCTCCTGCCCAGTTACTGTCTCACTCTCATTGACATTGGCCTGGTGATCGAGTACCTCATCGGAGGTGCTTACTGCAGCACCTACACCAGAAAACAATTCAGAGCAGCTTATGGTCGCTTAAAGGGCAAGGTAAAGATAGGTCTTAAACTATTACAATAAACAGACCTGCTAGTCATCTGAGACAAGTTATTCTAATGCTCATGTTTGTCTGTCATTGAAATGGTCATTGTTTTCCAACAGGATCGGCGAAACAATTCTCCCAGACTATCAACAAGTGGATTCCTTATGAATTCAGAGCAGGGCAGGAATTTTAAGCACCAGCATTTCTGCAGAACTGCTCAGCCATACAAACAGAAAGTGAGTGGAAAAATTAAGCAAATCAACGCCTTAAATAGAGGAAAAAAATTATGTGGACAATTTTTGTAGTGATCTTTACTCTCATCATTGTCATGTCTCAAACACCAATGCAGGAGCAAGAAGCAGCGCCTGCAAATCGTCAAGTGTTTGATTCAAGTCCTGGCTTCGTTGAGGCTCCTCTGCTTGTCCCATTCAACTTCAACGATCTCTTTGTGTGGGCTGTGCTTCAGCAGCGGCAGCAAATGGCACTTTTTCTGTGGAAGCATGGCGAGGAGGCCCTTGCACGTGCTACTGTGGCCTGTAAACTCTACCGCTCCATGGCCTTTGAGGCCCGGCAGTGCAGCCTTGATGACAACATTGTAGAGCGGTTCAGCTCGTATTCACGGTGAGCATCTATCCCAACGTTTGTGTGAAGTTCCTCTCGTGATGCCTTTAAGGTCACGTGGTTGCTGTTGCACCTGCTCTGTCGCTGTGCCTCAGTGAATTTGGTCAGCTGGCTGTGGATGTTCTAGACTGCGCATTCCGTCAGAACGAGCAGATGGCAATGAAGCTGTTGACTTCTGAGATGGAGGCGTGGAGCCACTTCACCTGTCTGCAAATGGCTGTTTCCTCAAACAATCGAGCTCTGGTGTCACACTCATGCACTCAGACCCTCCTCAATGATCTCTGGACCGGGCCTCTCAACATGAGGAAGAACTCTTTCCCTAAGGTGAATGCTGATAGCCTGAAAATAGTTTCCTCACCGTTGATTGACGGTCAACAACTTCCTTTCCAGATTATTCTGAGCCTTTTGCTGCCTCCTGCCTCCCTGCTTTTGGAGTTTAAAAGCAAAGCCGAAATGAGCCACGTGCCCCAGAGTCATGAAGCATTACTGTTTGGATCTGACCTTCCAAAGTCGCCTGCAGTCAATGAGGAAACAGACCGCAGGGTACAAAATAATTTCAAAAATGTAATGCAGTTAACAGTGAGAATTCATCATTTTGCTCTCTCTCCCTGCACAGGGCAGTCATGATACCGAGCGTGGCTGCATCTGTCCAGCACTGCATGAGCGATGCCCCAAATGTCTGTCAGAAACGGTCACTTCTGTCGCAGTTTGTTTTTTTTCTGGGATCACAAAAATCTGTGAGGTCTACACTGCTCCTGTGGCCAAGTTCTGGTTCCACACTGTAGGTCATTTTCCTGCTGGATAAAGTTGAAAGTAAATTATGTAACATCATTGTTTGACAAAATGCCTTTTTGTGCCTCTGTAGATCTCGTACTTGGCATTTCTAGTACTGTTTTCCTACACCATCTTGGTAAAGATGGATGATAAGCCAAGCATTCCAGAGTGGCTGGTCATTGTGTACATCCTGACTACTGCAGTGGAGAAAACCAGAGAGGTGAGTAGGACCAGCTCATCATGAAAATATCTTTCATGTGTTCACATTATACGTGTCACTGATAAACCAATGTGTAAGAATGACTCTGCAACGGCTCTAATACGACAAAATGATCTTTCTTTTTAGGTTGCGATGTCAGAACCCAGGAAGCTGAGACATAAGCTGAGGATTTGGTTTTCTGAGTATTGGAACAGATCTGATGTGTTTGCCATCGGCCTCTTTCTGGCTGGACTTGTTTTCCGTTGGCATGAGCCATTCCGCACAGCTGGCCGAATTTGTTACTGCTTAGACATCATATTTTGGTTTGTCAGGCTGTTTGATCTGCTGGCTGTCAACCAACATGCGGGCCCATACCTCATGATGATCACCAAAATGGTACGGAGTCATTCCATTCAACCGGCTAATAATTTAGTCATCTTTTTTTTCTGCTCCTGCATGTCTCGCCACAGACCAGCAGCATGTTCTTCATCGTGGTCATGTTGGCAATAGTGCTGCTGGCCTACGGAGTGTCCAGAAAAGCCATCCTGTCCCCAAACGAGGCTCCGTCCTGGACACTGGCACGCGACGTTGTGTTCCAGCCCTACTGGATGATCTACGGAGAGGTTTATGCGTCAGAGATGAAGAGTCAGTAGCACCTTTTAATTTGCTTTGTTAAGCTGTCAAGTTGAATATATATCTACCTCTGCAGTGAGTCATTAGGTTTGTCACCTGATACAAAGCCATCAGAAACACATTTGTTCCATTCTTCAAGCATATCTTTGTGAAACTATGTCTTTATTCCACAGACTGTACAGATGCTCAATCATGTCCTCCTGCCCACTTTCTGCAGGCGGTGTACATGTTTGTGCAGTACATCATCATGGTCAACATTCTCATAGCTTTTTTCAAGTAAGCACTTATACAATGTCCATCAAGCTTGACCCCATTTCAATTTTTTCCCATCATTTTGCAGCAACATATATTTCGACATGGCATCAACATCCAACAAGCTTTGGAAGTACAACCGTTATCGCTTTATAATGACCTACCAGGACAGGCCGTGGCTGCCACCACCCTTGATCCTCTTTAGTCACATGACCCTCGGCTTGAGAGCCATCTATAGGCGGCTAAGGGGGCAAACAGGACATGATGAAAAAAGGACTGGACTTAGTGAGTCAAGTTCCAGCGAATGATGGCCTGTCTGTGATGGTGTAAACAGTGGTTGTTTTCTACTCCACGTCAGAGCTCTACCTCAGTCATGAGGACCGGAAGAAGCTTCATGAGTTTGAAGAAAAATGTGTGCATGAATTTTTCCATGGAAGCCGTGATTCCCAGCAATGCAACCAGAAAAATCGGATCAGAATCACAGCTGAGAGGTAACAATCGTGTGTGTGTGTGTGTGTGTGTGTGTGTGTGTGTGTGTGTGTGTGTGCACATAATGTTGGATAGCGTTGCTTTATTTTCCCTACTTTCAAGAACAATAACATCTGCATTTCTCTAGAGCAGAAGAGATGTCCCTGATGGTGGGGGAGGTCACCGAGAGGGTCAGCGCAATACAGGACAGCCTTTCAGAGTTGGACTGTCAACTCGGGAAACTACAAGACCTTTCTGTGTTGGCTGTAGACACAGTGACCCTTCTATCTGCTTCGGACATAAGATCATCTCAACACGTTCTTCCACACAGCTGGAGTCTCCACCACAGTGATGAGTCAAATGTGAAGCGACTCATGGCCCAGAAGTGCAAAAGTACACCATCCTCGTTGCTCAAGGGTAATCTATTATCCAGCAGATGGGTGTCGCAGGAGGGCCAAGTTGTTGGTCGGATGAGGGAGGGGATTGAGGAACGAAAGGTAAAAGAGCATGTGATGTTTTTAAACAACTGTACTTGTGTTCTAAAACGGATCTGTCTTCTCAGAAAACACATTTTTCTGATGGTTTTCGCCCTATTGAGAGGCGGCCTGCTCTGTCTAAGTCGGCCTTTTCTCAGTTTAGTGGACGTGGATATCATTCAAGTGATCTGCTGGATCAGAAACTCTGTGAGTCCAACGGGGCGTCACGCTGTGGATCTTCCCTTTCAAATAAGACTGCGGACAGATTAGTGCTCCACTTGCAGCCCAGCCAGGAGGACACATCTATGGAAGAAGAGGAGTTTGAGGACTTGAATGATGATGACAGCAGATCGGGGGTGGAATTGTTAGAAAAGGTTTCAAGTCTGCCTTTGACTAGAACCGACACCAAGCCTCTGTCTGCAAACCCTGGATTCAGTCTGGATGACAGCGAACCCAACAATCTGGAAATGATGTTTCAACCAAAGGACAGATTCTATGGCCATTGTAGGTCTCTGTCTGCCAGCGTGGAGAACATGACCTTTTCTGGACCAACCTTCAGCCCACAGAGAGAGTCGTATACTCGCATTAATAAACAAAGGGGGAGCAATGGTCATGTGATAACTCTTGGGGAAGATGATTCTTTACAATGCAGCAGGAGAAGAGGTGAACACACACAACATCTGAAAAACAACTGTTGGATTTGGTTTAGACAAAGTTGAGCTTGTTAGTTGCTACTGATTGTTTATATTTTTGCTCTGGAGCCTCTTCAACCGCTTCATGTTTCCACAGATTGGTCCAAGTCCTTAGACTTGTCTCAAGTGCTTGGCGTAAGAAGAACAATTCACTCAAGAAAGACTGTCAAGATCCAAGGCATTGTAAGACATCTTTTATTTTCTTTAACACTGATCCTCTCCTGAAGTTGGCATCAATGTCGCTGAGTCTCGGCTCCTCCGCAGTCACATCTATCGGACACCTCTTGGAGGAGACGCCAGAGGTTGGAAGATAAAGCTACGTGCTGGTCGGCCTCTGCCAGCCTCAGTCAGCTCAGTCTGTGTCATTGTTGTGACCTGTAACGGTTTGACTTACTGACGGACTGTTCTCCGATATTCATTCATAGATTTTGAGCCGGTGGATCGCCCTCTCAGGCTGAAGCCTTCTCACCAGGTAAACCTGTGGAAAATTGTGTCAGCAGTGTGGATAATTAATTATGGCAACATATGTTGGGGCATAGGGGGAAATTATTTGCGTATTAACTAGGTTGCTTTAATGATCTGTAATTGGCCTCTAGGAGGTTTGGAGCCCCAGTCCTTCAGCATGGAACAGCTGGACCAGATCTGTGAGCCCCAGGTTCTCGTAAGTGAGCTTTTCTTCAGACTGTCAATCAAATGCATAGACAAGAAAGTGCCGTACTTGACTCAACAATGATTATTTCAAAGTGCATTGACCGTAAACGTTACTTCCTTTTGTTCTAGTTTACGAAGTGGAGTTGCATCTGAAGGTAAATGGAGGAATTTCAATGTTACTCTTCAGTGTGTCTTTATTATGACTGTTTTTTTCCTTCAATTGTAGCTCCCAAGAGCAGGATCTTCCAGTCCTCGGAGGATTTGTATCCACATTACTCAGGTGTTATTTAATCAATGCACAAATATGATTAAAAGGATCAACGTTTTTGACATCATGTATGTTTGACATCAGCCATGGAAAGGAACAATCTGATGAGATTGGCTCACAGTATCCCGTTCGCTCCTGTCTCTCCGATGGGTTTGTGCATTCTTCGTTTCCTTGCTTTATCACCACAATGCTAACTGAGTTTCTCAAAGGCTGCCATTTTGCCTTCGTTCCTCATAGGAGGAGACGAAGTGAGTGTCTACACACTGATGGAGCTGCCCTCAGCAACTGTCTCGGGTTCGCCTGTACTCTCCTCGTGGTCGTCGCAGGGCTTATCAGCCGTGCTGCAGCCCCTGCCGAGCGAGGAGGGCTCTCTGGATGGGGGCTTGAGACAGGGCTGCCGGGTGCTCTGTGCTTGGGCGGAGTCTAACGTCCTCCGACCGGGTCTGGTTTATGTGGTGAAAGCCTTTCGACCTGAGGTGGTCGATGTTTGGCAGAAATTCTTCCATGGTAGCACAGCGCTCCAGCTCTGCTTAAGAGTAAGTTAGAGAAATGGATTGAAGTTACACCAAAGAAAATAATTGTTTGACCAAATGGTACACGCTGGCAGCATTTTTCATTAGCTATGTTGAAGTCAAACACCAGAGTAAACAATGCATTTCAGTGTATTTATTTAACTACATACTTGATGTAATGTATTTTCATCACTTTGAAGGAGATCCAGCAGCAGAGAGCTGCGCAGAAAATGATGCATGTTTTCAACCAAATGAAGCCTGCAGACATGCACTTCTCACCCAGGTATGTCATTGACTTTGACTTGATAGCTGTGCTTTGTTTTTATTTATTTGTTTATTTATTTTTGTTGAAGATTTCTTGACGTGTCTCTGGTTCTATGGCACTCAAATGGCCAATGGCTGACCATAGAGAGGGAGTTGCCAGGAAGATTTCGGAAATACAACAATAACACTGGAGAGGAGCTCAGACCAGAGTGTTTTCTGGAAGAGTTGCTACTTGCTTTTTCTCACTGGACCTACGAGTACTCTGGCAGGGAGATGCTGGTGCTCGATCTACAAGGTCAGCCCTTCAATTTTATCCACTCCCTTCTATGGTTGACTTTGAAAATATTTATATTTTGGCAGGAGTGGCAGATGAGTTAACTGATCCAACAGTCGTCATGGCCTCTGATCAAAGGTATAAACGTTTCATTTTGGCTAATCCTGTAAAACAAACTTACCAAAGACAACAGCAATCGTAGACTTCTTGACTGTAAGGTGGAAGTTGATAGTTGCAATAAAGTACATTTTGACCACTTTCACAAAATGTTTTGAAAACAAAAGGTATCATTTATTCTCATGTTTTTAGAAATGGAAATTCTCCAGCCATCTACCAATTCGACTATATGGTCTCTCACTGGTGAATTACTCTGTCATGGTGGCTCTATTTTTCATCTCTTAGAATGAAGTATGGCAAAAACTAATCTACTAAATCAAACTTTGTTTAAAAAAAAAGATTTGGTTTAAGTCGAGTTCGCTCATTGTTTGCTGATCTACAAACATATTACACATTGTCTTTAAGTCCACGAGTGTTGAAACACGTCAGGCAGAGTTTAGATTTTTGAATTGATTTTGAAGGACAAGGGACCTTTCACATCGGAAAATAATCATCATTGCACATAAATTCCATCCATGTAGAGCTGTACTATGTACAGCCAAACAGGATAGGATTATACCAGATATAGGACGAAGCAAATCGCATATATAAATAAATAAATCATAATTATAAATTATTATATTTCTTTTCACAATGTAAAAAAACATTTTTTTTCCTGAAATGGCTTTTTTTTCTGAGTACCTTTCTGAAAATGGCAGAGAAAAAGATGCATGTCTGCTATGCCGAAGTCCAACACAAGCATAACATTTCATTTCAGTATATTGACTTAGCTTTTCCTTTTCACTATTGAAGCTAGTTAAGATTGTGTACCTGTATGACAGAGAATACTTGAGGCAGCATGTTTTCATATCGCATCTCCAACTGCAGCAGCTGCAGAGGCGAGATGCTGTTTGGTCCTGACAACTTAGGAGAAGCTGCCATCCACGGATTCCTGCGAAAACACGTGTGCAGTTCCGTCTGTGACCGACTGGGCCTGTCAGGTGAGAGTTGCTCAACATTTGTTCGGAAGGTTCTGTATTTTCAGTGAGAAGCACATCAGAGGAGACTGAGATTTTTCTTTTTTCAATTTCCTGATGTGCATGCGTATGCATGTATTCATGTGTCACCTCTGTGTCGTCACTCCGGAGACCACGGTTGGCTCCGAGATGAATCCCCAACTACTTGAGCTGAAGACAACACACACCCAACCACCATCTAATTAAGCCATGAGCGCTCATTTATGTCTATAACAACACCATGTTTGAAGGATGGGGGTGGGCCCTGCTTGGTGCGTTGCGCTACACGGCCTTTGATTACGTATTAATCACGTCTTTGTGTTGGTGATGTGCTGCTGAGACATTAGCTTTGATTAGCTATTAATTAATGTCTCTGGGTAGACATGAAACCAGCGTCTGGAGAGTCGCTGCTCGGAAAGAGCCTGAGCGAAAACAAACACGCCCGGCAAACAAACACATTCAGACGCAGTTGTTTTGATATTTCAAAGGTGTGTTGTGTTTCCTCTTCCTCTTCTTGTGTCCTCTCCAAGATTTCTCCAACAATCGGAGCAAATTATTCATGCTGGATGCACGACTTCCTCCCCTGCCTCTCAGTGTGCTCTTTCTTGTGATAATGATCGTGTTGTTGGAGCGACATACCACTTACATTTTCTTTCTCATTTAGGGAGGCCTCTGGACCAAGAGGTAGAGAGCGGCGCCGCGGTGGGTGCGTCCGACGAGGAAGAATATGATTCTCATAATCTATGAAGCAGAAAGTAGGAATTCACCAGCATCTTAATCGTATGTTCGGTCACGCTGCGGCGTCATGATATTTCAGTACATCATTTTGCTCATTGTAGTATATAAACAAAGGCGCAGTTATCTCTATTTTTCTATCGTTGTGACTACTGAAGCACGTTGAAAATTCTCCACAAGTGATTCAAAGAAAGCAACTCTGGAATTCACCCATAAAATGTCTTTTTATTTCGTCTTCCCACATCAAAATGTCTACAAAAGCGATAAAATATAGAATTTTAACAAAAATGACTCCAGACCATAACATTGTATGTACATTTCAAAGGAGGACTCTGTGAGGGTCCTGCATAGCGCTGAACTTGTACCCACTCTGACCCGCCACATGAGAATATTTGCGGCTCTTAGTTGAGAAAGCATGCGGCGTACACACACTCGTACTTTGATTCTCAGGCAAAAGATGAAAACCGCTGAAAAGACCGAGGACAGATAGTAGAGTGGAGCACAGAGTCCGACAGAATCCCCTTTCATCAGATAAAAAAAAGCAAACGCTTGACTGTCAGTGTAATCAAGTACACAGATTTCATGGATTTTAGATTGACTCCTCAAGTAGACTCAGACAGTGGAGCATCAATCTGCTAGTTGTCCTTTTTTTTATTACTAGCTATGGCACTTTGAAAACAAAAGAAAACATGTTTATACATCAAGTTTGTTGTGTTTGTTTCATTAGTTGAAAAAAAGAGGTTCCGTAACCAAGTTCCATTTTGGGGCTGGATACAGGTTGCTACGGTTGCTACATTTTGTTTTATTTGCTCTTTCTGGGAGGCAAACACATTCTAAACAATAAATTAACAGTTTTCAACTCCAATTGCACACATCAAGAAAAGCTTACAAAGCGTCGGTAGAGCGAGCTCACTCTCACACCGCCTCTCTTGCTCACATGCGCACTCTTGTACCAGTGTTTATCGGAGTGTACAGTATTTTTGACAATGCGTACGAAAAGCATTTGGAAATTTCGGCTGTTTGAACCGTCTCGTCGGCTGTGGACGAGTGCTATTGTGCGTTTTGTGGTGTGTTAGTAGAATGGTAAAGGCTCAGGATGTGTTCAGCCTCTCACACTGAACAGGCTACTCCATAACATTCAGAAAAGATGACCCTTTCTCATTGTCTCCCACACGAGGTCAAGGGTCTCTAATCCGGTTTCAATAAGGCCAGTTCAGCAAGAGCCGTTCACTGACAGGTTGTACCAACTCACACATTCAAAGGTTGAACAAAAAGTCAATTTAAACAACATAGTTTAAATCCATCGTGTATAAATAAGAGAATTTTATTTCAAAAGTTCTTCATGTTATGAAAAAAAGGTTGCTTTGAACTGACTGGATTGACGTGAAGTTCGTCCTAGGCCCGTTTCCCGCCCTGCCAATGCCCCTCCCCGCCCACAATATGATTAGAAGAGAAAACACAAAGTCCCAAATGTTTCATTGCAATGAAACGTCATGCAAATAGAACAGAACAACGATAGGCTAATAGTAATAGAAGAATAGTAGTCATAATAAGAACAATAATAATAGTAAATAGTAATAAAATAAAAAATAATCTTACAATGCAAACATGACAGTAGTAAATGCCTCCAGTTCTTATTGCTACAGTTTCTTACTTACAGTGTTGTGTTGCCACTTGCTCTTGCCAGCACAGCCCCTCTCACAAACCTAATCCCACCCCTCTGATTCACAGTCTAAAAAGGGAAAATAAAAACATCACACATAAAAGGTTCATTTTCAGAGTCAGAATTCACTGTCCCAGTCACGCTTGATTCACAGCTTACTTTCCACACTGTCCCTCAAAGCAGCAACGCAGCAGTAAACACCAGTGTACACGGATGACACGAGCATACTGATACATAGGATAATGATTTTTTTTTTTTTTTTTTAAACAATGCTCATCATAAATTCTGAAGCGATTTTTAGACAGTGAATTCATGCTCTGTATGCTCATCCACGCAGACACTTATAACCAAAGCCTTGTCTGGGCAGATTGCTGACACACCTGTGCCGGAAGTACCGAATAAGTACTTTTCTTTTTTTTTTTTTTTTCCTTTTTTTTAAATTTGCAAAAAACATTAAACCCTCTTTTAATGCAAAGTCAAAAAAGAGCGGCTCCCTGAGAGATGCTGAGTAGTGCATCAAGCCTTTATGAGTGATTGTCTTAAAGTCACCGGCCTCTGATCGGGGTAGGGTCAGGAGTCCAAAAGTAGATCCTCGGCTTTGAATGAACCCATGATTTAGTCTCGAAAGGCAGCAGTGAACGGACTGGAATGTTCAGCGGAGCTCTAAATCTGTCTAAATTTGTGGCTCTCACGTCAATAAATGCATATTTTTGCAGTGTTAATGCACATTGGATTGATTTTGCCCACTGTGTTGTTATGATGTAATAACACACAGCAACACGTATCATTAACCTGTTTTTATTTATTTAAAAATAGGGTCGGAACTCTTTTAATGCAGTGGCCAAACTGTCATCAATTGTTCAATGATATATATGTTTTAAGTGCTTATGAATATGTGTATACCAAGAGACAAATATAAAGTGATTGTCGAGCACAGTTTTCAATATGAATTTCAATTCAACATTGCAGCTCATATTGTAGGTATGAGATTCTACAAATTCATCCTTAACCCAAATCATTTTTGTCATTTCACTGAAGAAGACAGTGAGTTGAGGCTGTAGTGCATTCGAGTGTAAATTGCTACCCTGTTCTCAACAGCTATAAGGGAGATGGTCAGCATTAGAAAAGGCAGTGTACAAGTTATTGCTCTCTAGAGAAAAGGGTCCTTCATATTCGCAGCCCGGAGCGATTGTCATCCATGGACTGGATTGTGCAAATAGTAACAGGAGGTCACCAGCCTTTCTATCGATGATTTGATGTTTGCTTCTTGTTACGAAATGTAAGTGTGACTTTTGTGCGTCCGTTTTTAATGACGTGGAATCTCATGCGGAAGCTTTCACGCGCTAGTGACGCCGGGCGGGGGAAGGTGGGGTTCACTGTGAGGTCCTGGGTCCCGATCTGTTGTCCCTGTTTGATTGTTCAAAAGCCGTCCAAGTTTAAATGGACGTGGTTATTGCAGCGACGATTAAATTAGAGATAGGGTGGCAAATCTGCCCTTTCTTTTTCTTGCAAAATAGAATATTTACGTATACATCTTCACCTTGAAAAGTAGTAGCCATTAGTTACTTTTTTTTTTTTTTTAAATCCTTCATATGCTTTCTTTACATGTTTCATAAGTTCTGGTAAGAAGGGCGCGTCGCCTTCTTTACATATGAACAACATCCAGACAAGGCTCCTATATATCAACAAACCCGAATTGTCTCCCGGTTATCACCTCATATTCTATTACACGTCTCATCTTTACAAATTCTGTACACAGAAAACTATCAAGTCAAATAAAAACACATAGACAAGGTATAATCAGCCAACGCAGACAGCTGTGTACTTAAATTAGGCTAACTTATTTAACCAGAATAAGAAGTAATACTGGAATCACCTCTGCGATAGAAGAATATCTACAATAGCTTCTCTAAATTCACTGTTCCCTCCCCCTCCTTCTTCGTCTTTAACTTCACAATGTGAAAAAAAAACAAAACGTTTTTTTTTTTTAAGTTAAAACAAATTAACTTACCCATTTTTTTAAGGATCGACAGCTTGAAATTATTCCTAGATTCATAAAGTCTGTACATTTCTGGTCAGTCAGTTCAGTTCATTAGACAGGATGAAGACCCACTTATGCTGTGTTTCGTTAGTATATACATTCTTCAGACTGTATCGGTGAACAGGGTGGGGTAAGTGCTGGACATTCCTATTGTTGTTGGCAGTAACGGTAAGTTTCTAGCAGTCTTCCTTTACTGTGAGCCCAGGTTGCAGAACATGAAGTTGCCATAGAGATGGCACTGTAAACGCTTGTCATGCCTTGCATTGGCTTTTTAAGTACTTGGTCCGTGTAAGTCTGCGGCGGGCGGTTACTTGGGCATGACCATGGTGGAGTTGGGGTCGGGGTTGAAGAGTTCCTTGTAGAGCGGAGGGAAGAGAATGTTGACTGTTTCTGGGTGGAGCTGCTGGAAGGCCTGGAGC
The DNA here is from genome assembly GCF_027744825.2 of Synchiropus splendidus. NCBI lineage: Eukaryota > Metazoa > Chordata > Actinopteri > Syngnathiformes > Callionymidae > Synchiropus > Synchiropus splendidus. The sequence goes on from NC_071340.1 coordinate 20,331,858, forward strand.
TCCTCGGTGTGGAGGGTGCACAGGGCGGACAACGTGGGGATGCGACTGATCAGCTGCAAGAAGAAGGAGGTTAGAGGTGATGACCACCGGAGGATTGTAAGTTAAAGGAGTAAAAAATAGAAAGTATATTGTGATACTTGTATTGTAATACATAATCCAATGCTTAATTAAGGAAACACAAAAACAAAAATTTTATGTCAGTGTTTAAACTACAAAAAGTTGGTGGTGTGTGTGTAGCACTGCATTTGACTTCCAGTATTAAGGAACCTTCGTGCTTATGAGGCCTGGCTGAGGTCAGATACTACAGTGCAAAGATATAGTACTTGTTTTCATCTTTCATTCTGATTTGAATTCAGGCTATTTTTTAGGTCTTTATTTAATTATTTTTGCCAATTTTATTCCCCCATAGCTATTAATAGTCATATTGAAATGCTAAATGAAATAGCACTTTTATTTTTGTAACCAAAGTAGGATGTAATATATTTAACAACCTTCACTCCTTCATCAGCAGCGTATATGATGTGGCCCTATAGGATGGTAAATTGCAGCGATCGCAATACATCTCAACATTGTAATATCTGGACACATCGCGAAACAACCACCGATATCGCGATGCTTATCGTGTCGTTCTGACTCACCTTAGCGAGTGCGTCCTCGTCCATGTGGTTTTTCTGCATAATGTGCTGCAAAGCAAAGTAGATCTTCTCCTGGAGCTTCTGAACCTTCCGGGGCTCCATCAGCCACGGTCGATCTGCGCGTTGAGAGACACTCGGTTCAGTAAATGAATATGTATTGGTAACGCTGAGATCTTACCTGTGGAAATCAAGACTGCTGCGGAGAAGAGGGCAATTTCTTCTTCCGTCAACTGCAGTGAACACAAACTCTTGGCAAAGTCGAACACCGCACTCACTAGGTCGTCACAACCTTATAGAAGAATCAGAAGGCAAACAAATGTTTATTTATATTCATCATTAAAAAAGAGAATTCTATTTGTTTTTTACTCGTAGATGAAGGTGTGTCTTTACCTAGTGCTTTAAACATCTGCATGCCCCCGTACTTTCCTTCGAAGAGCACAGTGTTGTTGAGAGGATTGAAGGCTCTGCACATCCTTACTAGCACAACCTCCAAACATCCTAGAATGGGACCAAGTGAAAAGCTCAGCTGGGTGTCGCCGCACTTCCTCGTGACTGCTAGTTCTTGAGGCTCACCTGACTTGAGGAGGAGAATCTGGTCATTCTGGCACAGTTCCATGAACCCTGAGATGCGCTTGGCGAACTCCACCACATACTGGATTGCATGGGTGATTTGAATGGCACACTGCTGCCACAGCACGTCGCGAGGCTAAAACCACAGACGTAGACAGGTTAAAAGCGGTTTTACAGGGTCGGAGGGCGGGTTGCGTGTATTGCGTGGCGTTACCTTGCTCTGGTACATCTTGACCTCTTCATAGGAGTGTGTCTGCCAGGCTAGCTGCTGGAGCTCCTCTGTTGTGTACTGACACGTCTCCAGGTGGGACTTGATGATGTTCTGTGCAATGCGGTCTGAGCGAGAGGAAAGAGGGATTGTTATGTTTTGCTTTCAAGCTGTCACCAGGCTTCGTTTTAAGTGAATGATTCAAGTAATGTGTCGCTCTACTCTTAGAACTCGCATATTCACCAGTGGGTGGATAAAACAGCTCAATTATCCTGAAAGAAAGAGGTGGTTTATGGTGGTCTACAGGTCCATCTGGGTAGTGGACCTGGTACTCAAGTGATCACATTTCTCTCCTTCAATTGTCATTACTGTGAATTCCATATCATGACTTAAAGGACAGAGATGGAGGTTGCTATATCTGGGTTCCATTTCTGTGGTCAGCTTAGTCCGCAGATCCCTCTGATATTTGGAGTAGAACTGCTGCCACTTACAACTTCGAAAAGGAACCAGGGACCAGGTGGATGAATTCAGGTGGCAAGAGAAAGGGACTATATTTTGGGGAAACTACTTTCAATGGCTTGAATGGAGTGACGTTATGATGTAGCCACTAAAAGTGACTTCAACTAAACATGTTTTTAAGTTGTACAAGCTTAGAGCGACATCAGTATATGGCCACGGGATTTTAAATGCATAAAAAAAATCTGGTTTATTTGCTTTGTTTGTGCCATTAAAAGGGGCAATATTTAGCATCTAAAGTACAATGGATTCAGCATATTCGTCCAAAAGTTTCTCTCTCAGTCTGAAACCATCCGGCTACCACCTATTTTCTGTAGTGTATGCAGCCTATTTGAGATATAGTTACCCAGTTCTCCCATGCTGGCGTTGTTAGGTCCCAGTTGAGTTTCCTGGTAGCCTCCGTAGCTAAAAAGGTTGGGCACCGGCGTCAGATCATACACAGGCTCCTGCTTTATGTGCTTCATGCCTGACATGTCCAACCCCGACTGGTCCGGCGATGCTTGAGTGGAGTCCATCCCATAGTAACCCCCTGGCACCCCGACTCCGTTACCATGACCTCCTTTAGGCAGTTCAATCACATGACCATTGGCGTATGTGCCTCCAATCTCATGGTTCAGAGTAGACAGTCCGTTTGTCAGGCTGGAGGAGTAAACCCGAGCCAGAGCCTCTGCTTCCCCGGTCTGCTGCTGCCGCTGTTCCTGAAGTCGGGCCTGGTGCTTCTGGACTTCGGCATACAAACTGTCGCGCTGCTTCTTTGACATGCGGCCAAATTTAACCGCTGCAAGGGGATGAAACGTCAAAGATGTTAAACGGGCAAACTCTCGTTGTCGCCTCTAAGACTTTCGTTTCGGTGCCTCACCATCTCTGGACATTCCTAGTGCTAGACATTTCTGCAAGCGACAGTGTTGGCATCTGTTTCGGTTTGTTCGGTCAATGAGGCAGTTCCTCTGGCGTGGGCAGGAATAGGAGGCATTATTCTGCTGACTTCGTCTGAAGAAGCCCTGTCGGTGGTGAAAGATGCAGTTAGATTCACAGTCAGTTTCACCGACTGAAGTAATCCGCCCTGCAAGGACCTTACCTTGCATCCTTCACACGTGATGACTCCGTAGTGGATTCCTGATGATTTGTCTCCGCAAATTTTGCATGGTATGACTTCGATTTGGGCTGTCGGGAGGAAAAGAAACCAGACTTGAATGCTCTGAATGACTGACACTTCTCGCTGGATCCAGACCGTCCACCGCCTGATTTAGACACAGACTTCAGAGCTCAGTTGGTGGGCTAATTTTAGGGTTTAAAAAGGCACATAACCTACTTGTTGGTATCTGATTGAGGCTTCAGAGCGATTCACTTTTAGAAAACCACTTAGCAAGGGCAAGGCGACATCTGGACCGTCTGCAACGAAGGAGCGCATACGTGCACGGACGCATGCGAGTTCAGCTTCAGTGTGTGTTAAAGCCTGGCGACCAGGGAGGTTGCTCTTAACAAGATAACCTGTTACATCACAGACGCACTATAACTGTTCTCTCTTTTCTCTCCCTCTCGCTCGAGGAGTGCCTCTAACTCCAACCTGTACTCACTGTGTATAGGCAGCTCCATGTGGACTCCCAGTCAATGGCACAGACTCAAAACAATTCATCAAAAGCAGCCGTAGCTGGAGGTGAATGAGAGCGATCCATCGCAGCCCGGCAGAGAAAGCTGGAGTTCCTGTTAAGTCATGGAGGTAGGCAGGTATGTCTGCTGAGGTGGCACACTCCATAAAGAGATTAGGCAGCCCATCTAATCCTAAATTATTTCCCAATGAGCTGTTTCTGCTGAGCACTGGCTAAGCCACCGCTGAAATAGCCGTTCACCTGTAATCTACTTGCATGGACCCGCCTGCGGGAAAGTCCACAGGTGTGAGTTTTCTCCGCTCATTTGTCGATGGACTTTGGGATTTTACGTGAGACTAAATTCATCTGTGGTTTCCTAATCTGTCTCATCTTTTCCTCTGCACCGAAGTCTCTCTCGAGGTGTTTCACGAGTTTATCTTCTGCAGGCTGAGAGGGCATAAATAAACACGATGTATCTAGTTGATAAATTGATTGGCTATTGGCTGCAGAGTAATGAGTTTTCAGTCTTTGTAATTAGATAATCAGGATCAATGGAGACGGATCTGTCTGTCCAAGTGAGAGCACTGGCTTCCAGCACAGAACTCCAGGTCCACCTTTGAATACATTGTTCTTTCAGGAAAAATGTGCCGCAGAACTGCGTCCACTTCCTCCAGCACAGGAGCCCAACTGACCTGACACGGTCTTTAAATGTAACCTGATCCACTAGTGATGTCAAGTTGGACTGGAGCTGGTCGTATTCACGAGGTCAAGTGTGATGCAGCGCGTTGTGATTGTGCGCTACTAACATCCAGGATCAATGAGCTCCTGCTTCATGAATGGTGGTTGACATTGAAAACAACCTAAAAATATGAATCAAGTTCCTTTAAAAAGTCCCTTGACATGTGCATATATAATCTGACACTGGTTAGTCCTCTGACTTCATGTGGGTGTCAGTCATTGGTTATGTTGGTGCCCTTCCCTTCAGTCTGGTTTGAGATGTGACCCATTTCCAATCACTCGAGCCCAACTCCCGCCGAACTGGGTCACAGTGGCATACTGGACGTCGAGGATGCACATACGATGCTCGCAGAGTTGTCAGTGGACATGGCCTCTTTAACATGCTATTAATAGTCTGGTAAACGGGTCAGTGGAACCCAGGACTCGACTTTTACCATCAACCAGTATATGAGCAACGTAAAGGACTTGTTCTCCCGTCAACCCTCTCACTGCGGGCTGTTGTTTTACCGCGCATTGTCGAGCTCTCACTGCCGCCGTGATGTGACCGTGCATACTCATTAGTTTCCATTTACTACTTTGTGCTTGTGGAGAGTGATTATCTTCCGTCTCTGCACCTCATGCCTTTTGGAAAGGGATAAATATGCCCAGAGGAGAGCAGTGAGCTGGCGTGTGTATTGTTGCCGCGCGTGATTCAGAATCAAACCTTTGTGTTTTTAAAGAGGCGAGTGAGTGTTTCACAAATATAGACACAGAAATTGAAATATGTGAGCATCCCTCTGTGTGGATGAACGTGTGTGTGGGCGTGTGCATTGTGGAGCGCGCGCGTGTCTCGCTCATCGCCGGCGGCGTCTGTCAGGTGGGATGTAGAGAGACGGTCATGACAGCGTTGTCGTTGCCAGGGTGACCACCCACTCGTTGCACTCGTCTGGCTGTCACATCGATGATGTGCTAAGCTGTCACACTTGTAAAGGAAGTGATGTCACTGCTCATCCTGTTGCCCTCTCTGCATTGTGAACGCTTCAGCAAAACAACTCCTACCTTTTTTTTTTTTTTTTTTTAACAATATACGTTTGATGCTTTGTTGTACTCCAGCTGCTTCTACACAACTTTCCACCTGCCGGCTGTGAAGACGAAACGGTGTCCTTGTTTTTGAAGTTGCGCTTATGATAATTTTTACCTTGATGTATGATACGGATGGGAAGTAAAGTAAAACAACTGGTGGGCGTCAAAGCTGCGGCAGGTACTTTATTGTTGTCATGTTGTCAAGTTTTTCTCTAAGTTGCTCTGTTTTCATAATCGCACTACATTACTTTTTTTTATGGCTCGTCCTGAAGTTTCTTTCAGTTGCAGGATGGATTTTAACCTTTTCTATATTACCCTCCTGTACTTCTCCAGTATGGAATCATAAAGTATTTGCTTAAGTCAGGTTTTATTTACTATTTTTTCCCCCTCTTCAATGGTTATTATTTGACTCATTTTCATGGACATGCGATTGAAGTGCTTTATGGATGACTATTACAGTAATAGACAAGCTCTTGAAGGTAACAGTTGAGCACTTATTTGCCAAAATACAAACCAGTATCTGGACTGACAGGTCAGTGAAATACATTTCCAGGTAATGTGAATGGTTTATTATGTCCCTTCATGCTCCCTCCCTCCTCACGACGTGCACTCTCGCAGACAGTGTCTCTGGGTGTCACCTGACTGACCCAAATGAGTGACAGCCTTCTCGGCCAACTGGAGGACGGGGCATTATCCTGCTGTTGTTATGTAATGAGTGGACTGCATGGCTGGCTGTTCCTCGGCTCCAGGCTCAGACGTTCAGATACACAGCATCTTCATCTGGGCCGACACAAAAGTGCATATCCCCACACACGCACACGTGTGTCTGTAAGGTCCTGGGTGGGGCCTGGACGGCCCCCTCCTTCAGACACGTGTGCGATAATTGATTTTTAATGAAGTCAGAAACTCCTGTGTATTTCCAAGGCTGGCCCTCGCTTTAAATAGAAGCCTAATTATCTTTATCTGTGGAGAAGAAGCGGCTCCTCCGCTCCCACTTCTTAGCTGCAATTTGTCAGGCACAAATTAGCGGCTCCGTGTCAGAAGATTGAATGTAATAACGCCGTCATGCGCTGATACTGTACCAACAGACGGACTCCACTAGGTGTTGCTATTTTTGTTCGGCACGTGTTTGCACTGGGGTGCGAGCCAAGAGAGGCAGACTGGACATGCATGTTGCATTTGTACAGCCTCAGGCTTTGGGACGACAATAGAAGAGAAACACAATTCCCTGAACACACTTGAGGTTCAGTCGTTGTATCACAGCTTATGGAACAGTTGGAATCACTTTCCACCATAACTTTTGTCAATGTTAGGCACTTCAGAAATACAAACACAACTCCTTACTCGAGTCCCAGGGGCGGATTTGTTAGGGATGTGGGTGCTCCGCCGCTTCATTAAAAAAATATGCATATAGCTTCTTTCCAGTTAACTCGACATCTTCTGGGAGAATGAAGGAGACGAGCACTTTACCCTTGTTAAATTTCAACAACTCCAGCGCTGGCGTTAGAAGTCTACACACTGTGAATTATGCTATCACTCCTCACTCTCCACTCTGTTTGAGTTCCTCCTCTTTAGTTTCTCCTGTCTGTCTGTAAGTGCGACTTGGAAATCATTTCTGTATTTCATGATCTATTTCCATCGCGCACAGTGTAACTCCGTCTTTCTTGTGTCGTCGCCGAGCCTGGAGAGGAACAAGCCGGGTTCTTCCCCGCCAATGATGAAAAACAGACAGGAAACTTTTGGTGGCATGATTGCTGACTGAATTAACACACAGCTGGGAATAGCAATGTAGCGCCAGTGTTTGGCTTTATCTCCCCTGTGTCCGCTGTCTAGTTTTCACATCGTATTTTCCCATTAGAATTTAAAAAAGGCTGCCGTATTCCAATGGACTTTAGCTATGTGTTGTCAGATCTTTCTGTCTGAAGCGTCTTGAGGGATGCTGGTCCGTCTTCGCCGCCTAATAAGAGGAATCCCATTTCTGCCAGTTCTGTTTGTGTTACGGCCGATATTTAAATGATACTAACATTGGGACGCACCTGGGGTCTATGATCCTCAGTGGTGTTTCTCCTGCACCAATACTATTGATTCCAAAGTGATAAATTCAACGCTGATGTCGCAGTTGAAGTCAGTAGCATCTCACCGCGTCATGCCCAAACCCGCTGGCTTGTTTTTGTCCTGATCATTTTCAATGTCACATCCTCCCCCCACTCACGCATTGGTGTAAACACATCATCAGCACCCCCCACCTCCCCACAACCTTCTGATCAGTCTGTTGTCAGAACCCCATCACACTTACAGTGCGCACGCACTCACACAGACTGGCGTACAAAGAGTCAGAGAAACAGTCTCTGCCCTCCCCCAGTGCTGCATGTCAGAGGGCATGAGCTTGTCCAGCTTGCCATGCCGCCTCAAAGCACTCTGGGTAATTGCTCAGCTAGCAGGTCTGGGATCAGCTGCAGTTTGCTCATAGAATATTGTGCAGCGGCGTGATTGGACGCCATGTAGAGGGAACAGAAGGGGGCCTCTGGCTGCCATCCAGTGCATCGATTCACACGCACACACACACACACACATATACACACCACACACCCAGACATGCTTCAATGCATACATTACTGTAAACTGTTTTTTGAAAAAGCAGACTTTACTGTATGAGTTGTGCACTTGCCCCCTGTCCCCATCACACACACACACACACACACACAACAGCAGCATGTGTCCTCAGATGGATAAGAGAAGGAGGCGTGGGAAAAAATCCACAGGGTAAACCCAAACCTTGAACGCACACACACACACACACACACCCAGTCTGCCCATCTGCCTACACAGATCTGCCTCTCATGGCCACTGTACACACACACATACACACACACTTGTACACTGCAACCCCCTGGGTGACCTGTAGGACCCTGGCAACCTCTGACCTTTCCTTAAAGATTGAGAGCGTGCATCTGAGTGGAAGGAACAAGTCCAAGTGTGAGAGGTCTGCATCTGGTCATTATTTTCTTGAGCCATCCGAACACCCATGTTTGTCTTCCTATCTTAGTGAGGACCGTCACTGACTTTCCCCAGCAAACTTACCCTGTACTCTTAACTTAACTGAAACACAATTACAATAACCTCACTATATTGTAGTTTTAACCCTCAAAATGAGGCTTAACATAGTGAGGACCAGCCGAAACGTCCTCACTCTGCGCGATTGCTTTAAGCTGCCTGCGTCTCTTTCTCACGTTAGCAGACATGCATGTGTGCACACGGAGCAGCGCCAACACAAAAGGGGAGGAGGGTCACGAGTGCTAACGTTGTTCGCCCGCTGAGGTTAATAAAAATCCTCATTTCCTCACGTCTCCTCGGGATTAAATAACGTGTTTGCATTAGACGTCATCGCCCTGCGATGCTCCTCCTCTCGCAGAGTTTGCCTTGAGTCTAATTGTAGATGACAGTGTGTGTGCGTGTGAGAGTCTCTGAGGGGGTAGGGAGAGAAAAGATGGCCATCAAAGGTTATAGAGAAAAATAAAGGGAGTGGGACATCCATGGAGACACGGGCGGACAATTGCGCTCTTTCATTCGGATGAGACTCTGACTGATCTGAAGCAGAGCGGACTGAAAATACCTTGATATAGACAGTTACCGATTGATATTGAAACAAAAAATGATTTTGCATGTTTTGTAATAAAAAAAAAAAAAGCAGTTTCAAGGTTCAAATGGATGCTAATTGACCTTTTCTAAGAGAAATCACTGCAGCTACTTTCACTCCCTCAGAGGCAACTTCCTGTTGAGATGAACTGTTGATGCTGACTCTCGTACCTTACCTTATTTATCTTAACACGTGGTGGGGTATAATTCATGAGCGGCGTGATGTCACTGGCTGATACAAAAGATTAATCTACAATATCGGTAAATAATTCAGGGCCGATAAGTGCCGCTTTAATCAACGATAACATTGAAACGCTCTTTACACATGAATGTATAATTCACCATGTTTGCCCGACATTTGCTCTCCCGCTTAATAAGCTCTCCCAAAACGTATCATTTGAAAAGAATTCTCCAGGCCTGAGCTAATATTTCTGCATGATTCAGCCTCCTACGGATTTGAGCAATGGAAAGGCGTTTTGGCTGTGAGGGAATTCCCTAATCTTTAAAAAGTAAAGGCTGCATGCATACATTCATGCAGCCTCTTAGCTTTGCATATTGGTATTTTCATACTATCAGCGGTGCTCACGAGTCCTCCGACACTTGTTATGAGTTTATGTATTCCTTCTAGTGAGCCGGGCTGCCTGCTGGCGAGAGAACAGGAGCATATGAATGAGAGTCTGTTTGAGTTTGTATCCGTTTTAACGGCTCCGGGTGCGTGTGTGTGTGGGTTTCCGTAAGTGTGTGAGCATGCGTGTGTGCGCGTCCTCTCTCAGGGATGGCCGCTAATAGCTTGCCTCGGGCAACAATTTAACTCAGCCTAACAAGGTTCTCCCCAAAGTGGCCCCAGGGGCATCTCTAACAGAGGCAAATTGATCACAAAGACGGGCTGCGATCCGGGGCTCAACTGGGCCCGTTCTGCTCCTCACCTGCTCAGAATCCTTTAAGAACATCTGATTCAGAGTTCTCTTTCGCAAGTGACGAGACCTGGCGTCACCTCCGTGTCCCCAGCTGAACACGCGGGCCGGGTTGAGAGAGGTGACTCAGATTCGGCAGGAAAGGGGCGATTCAGAAGACCTGATAAGAGTCTCTTTAATGGGATTACAAGTGCTAAAACAGGCTCGTCCTTGTCATTAAGAAAAGATGGAATGGGCTTCGTCTCCTCGCCGGCTTTTATGTCATTCTCTGTGCGACACATTAACTCGGGCAGACCACAGTATGGATCGGAGCGGCCGGCAACATGGGCAGGAATGTTACACTGACACACCTTCGGGGATGTGGACTAATCTGCTTGCGGCGTTAACTGAAATCTACTCAATGGTTTGTGAGCTTGGACTTTGGAATCACTGGAGCAGGTCTGCTAGTGTTTCGAGCTGTTAATCTGAGGACGGTGGTTGTCTACAGAGGAGTGTGGCTTCTGAGCACTTTTTGCTGAAGATGAACTTTTCACACGACGTGACACCACTGATTCGAAAGTTACATGACAGACCGACATTTTTAGATAAAGGTTGGTTAGCCACCTCAAACCGAAAAATATAGTTCCGCTCAGCCTTCATCGCTGCTGGTATATTAGCTCCCCAATTTCCCCGTAGTTTAATGTGAATGCTGAGCATCACCGTACCTCCATTGAGACACGATGCCTTCATGGATCAGTGGAACTGCCAAGACAGAAGAAGCCGTCAGAGGACTTGATGACTTGAAGGCAGATTTAGAGTTTAGGGAGTGGTTGAGGCTGAAATCCCTCCCGGCAGAGATAAAGTGTAGACACAAACCAAGCGTGCGGCAGAGCCCACGCTTTGTGTGCATAAAGATTAAAGAAGCAAGACTGAAGAGTGAAAAAAGGGAATGGGTTTGCTGAGACACCCCCAGACAGTCACAAAAGGATAAAACCAACACTGTGAGTCCGGCTCTCGCTAAGCAAACACCAGCCATGATCGCAGCTCAGTGCGTCTGAATGACCGAAACCCGGGCCACACACTAGAGAGGAGGTTTGTTTTTTTGTTTTCTTTCGGTGACACTCTAAAGAACCGGCGTGCAGGACACGGAGAGCAGACTGAGGGGACTCGTGCGGGAGCAGTCCTGAAAGTGAGGTTGTGTGTGTTGCAAGTGTAGCAGTGAGGAGGGCTGCTCGCTCGGATTAACAGCGTGGCCTGCATGGGCTCGCCGTAATCTCTCCTCTCCACTTATGTAACACAAGGCCATTAGTCAGCACAAACACACAAGAAACAACACAATGAACAACCCAGAGCGCACACTTCCAATCGAAATCCCTAAAAGCAGGAGCGAGTTTACCGTGTTTTCCCTGCCCTGATGTTTAATGTTGCCGAAAAGTGAAGAGAAGGGTCGAATAATAATGAATAAAACCAGATATGGCATGGCCTGAAATAGTCTCATGAGTGAGGCGTTTCAGGAGGACAGAGATATGGAGCCGAATTGTTGCTTCAAATGAACATGACATCATATTCAGGAAGAAGCTTCAGTTGTTTAGTTAAAAGAATAATATTTGTGAAAGTACTCTGTTTCGTCTCGCTCAACCTGTTTACTAGTCTGACGGCTGCTGGTTCAATTCCCTGCAACGTAAAATGCTTCATGCTCAGGTGTTGCTGTGTTTCAAATAACGGTCATGATTCTTACATTTGAAGTCGCCATACAGTATGTCCCTGATAAAGTTCTAATTTAAATGTATTATTTTCACTTTGATGTCAACTTCTGAAGTGCACTTATTATATAAAGTAGTCTTATATACCTATACATTCAGTCGATGTCAGCCATAATGATAATTGAAATTGTAAAGCTGCACTTGTAGGTTCAGAAGCATTTAAAAATTCTGCGAACCTGTTGACAACAAATGGAATTTCCGTCATAAAAGAGTGATGAAATTTAACACCTGACCCACGGAGCACTTGGTTAAATGGAAAACAACGGTGTCATTTTCCTTCCTGTTAATTCAGTCAAACTTGTTTTAGTCGCCAAAAACAAATCAGAAACTGAAAGGGGTTTGAGTTTCAAACTGAAGATGGAACAGCAGTTGAAAGAATTCCATTTCAGTCACTTTTTTATCAGTCAGGATTTTTTTTTCCAGTTTTATTTATCCGTGGCCGGCGCAGTAATGGGCCACAGATTTATCTAAAGCGACTGCTTTCACTGGCTTTGACTAAACATTGATTTGGGAAGCTTTAAAATCGGGCAAATCAATGTGCACACAAGCCGCCGACGCAAAGCAGGATGGGACTAATTCTGTTGGCTGGAGGCCATGGAGCAGCTCTGGAGCTGAGAGGGTTGATTCCACTGTAGATGCTGGGATGCAGCATCACTCTGCTGCTGCTGCTGCTGTTGAGCCACTTCCTTCCTCCGCTGTCATCACACTCTCTCTCTCTCTCTCTCTCTTTCTCCTCCCTCACTGAAGGAGCGTGGGAGTTTGTGATTGACACATATCGCAAACAGAGGAGATCAAATGGCGCTCTGACCACCCTCCACCCTCCACGCCTCCTTCTCCCGCTGAACTCCCTGACCTGTCTGACCCCGGTGATACGGGGTGGGTGTCAAAACTTGTCGGCTTACCACCAATACAAACAAGCACTCGCACTAATGAGGGGGGCCTTCAAATAATCTTTAACCAGCGTGTACAACACTTTAGATTATGTTTTGTTGTATGTTTTGGCCATTTTATATGATGCTTCAGTTTCAGATGATAACTTTAGTGAAGTGTTAGTTTAAAGTTTGATTCAAAATGTCCCCAGACACAAAGCAAAAATCACATCATTAAATACTAATATATATATATATATTTACTGTAGAATATTTCAAGTTTGTTTTATATATTATTTCAATGGATTTCTCAATTCATCTTTCTAATGTGCCAAACATTTTTTTTTTTATTAAAAGGTCTTAATTTGACAGTTTAAATAATATAGCAGTGTCATTTTTATCCCTAAAAGAACCTCATCTTTTCACTGTATGATTCATTGACAACTTGTTTTACTTCTTATAAATGAGCCGCATCATTTCTCTCAGACGAAACGGTGGGTTTCGGGGCGATCAGCTTCATGGATGAACATTTTCTCACAACATAACACGGGAAGCAGAGGGAAGCTTGCTCTTTTATTGGCCGACGAGACCCTGCTGATCATCCTGTTGTCATCCTGCGCCGGGGCGCTGGGGTGACATCATCTGGGGTCAGAACTTATGGAGTTTTGGCTATTGTTAAATGATAATTACCACAGCTCATGAGGGGCCTCTATTTTTTATAACCTTGTGGTGGTGAGCACATTTCTCTGTAAGGCCAGCCCAGACTCCACTCACACACACTCACACACACACACACACACAGGTTGAGAGTGGGGGGCGCGCGGCCCACTCTGATTTAATTCTATCTGACAAAACCCTTTGGGGCGTGCAGAGCGAAAGAGGAAGATGGAAAGAGAGGGAGAGAGAGAGAGAGAGAGGAGAGACGCTGCAGGGGCCTCTTCTGCCCACCACGGCTGTAAAGTGGGAGCTTTCCAATGCACCCCAAAGCCTCTCGTGCACTAAAGTGGTCGCCATGCCCCTTAAAACGGAGTGAAAATACAAGGCGCATGACTGAGAAGTTTGGTGCGGAATAAGAGAGCAGGAGAACCAGAGGTGGTGTGTCTCTGCAGCCTGAAGTTTCATGGCCTGAAGCTGAGGAAGACCATGACATTTCAGCTGCAGACCGTGATGAACATTTACCATAATGTCACAAGTGAACAACAGAATATTAACGAAAAGCGGAATTACAAGTGAATGTGAGCTGCAGAGAAGGGTGAATATTTAAATGTCATAATTCGCTTCTGTAGTTATGGGATTTTTTAAATCAACTTGGTACTGAAAGTTGCTGAATTGTGATGCCTCATGTGTGCCAGACCACATCTTCTGAGGGTTCAAGATCATCCAGTAGAGCAAGTGTTGCAACTTTGCGTCAGAGATAATTGTCCAAAAACCCAATCCACAAACAGCAGGCGTGATTTCTGAGCACATTATTAAACCCCGGGGAACAATAACACAGACATAAGCAGTGGTTTGTGTGACCTTATATCTATGTGTGTGAGACGCCATTGACGTTGAATTTCAACACTTAGAGGTAGAAAAACTTAAAGTCAAGTTAAATCCTGCGGAATTATGACTTAATATTAGAAGAGGCTCAGATATGAAAGTGGTGAAGCGGACGCTGAAACGCAATAAATCGGGTGTTTTGGAGTCAGAAGTGTCCGCTAGAAACTTGTAAAGGACAGATTTGTCTTGATGGAGAAAGTCGGTGCAGTGTGGTGGTCTCACCTCGCATGGTGGTGAGGGTCGCTTCCCGAAGCAGCAGTCATGAAGAAACAAACATAAACACTGAAATAACAGCGGCGCTCAGGATCCTCGCTCTTAAAAATGACAACCAAGAAAGTAGGGATGGTGCGCGGCGTCCACTGGCAGCGCGGCTCGGCGGCGTCTTTGCGCTAAAAGCATCCCAGGTCGGGGCGCGAGGAGGCGGGCTGAGGTGCGTCGGTGCGTCGGTGGTTGCGCTGCGCTCGTGTGCTCGCTTTTCTCATGACATCTGCGCTCTCACCTCTACGGGAGGGTTTCACTGTTTTCTGCCGGCTGAGGGAGGGAAGAGAGGCTTTACCCGCCGGCCCGGATTGGACTGGAGCACTTTCCGCTCCTCCCATTCTCCCGCTCTGCCTGCGCGCACGCACACACACACACACACACCACTCAACACTGACGCTCAGCACACTCCCAGGTTTTAATATGACATTCATCTGTTATCAGAAATAAAGAAAGAAAGGGGAAAATAACGCGCTGTGAAGTTTGCGCACGTATAAGACGAATAATAAAACTAGTCTGTATATATATATATATATATATATATATATATATATATATATATATATAATAGAATCCTGTACTTTGCTGATGATACTGTCTCAATCGAAATCTGCATTAATATTTGTATGAAATTGCAATAATATTATACACTCAAGATTGTGGCACTGAAGAACACTCACTCATCAATATACATATACAATAAAATTGTGTTTTTAATATTCCACAAACTTGTGGTGGAAAGAGTCTACTCAGAAGCATAACATGCAAAGCAAAGCAAAAGTGTAAATGTAATTGTTTAACAAATTAAATAATACATTCCAACATATATTGCAATGATATGGTTAAACACAATTTCATTTTTGCAAAACTAAAGAAATACACGTATAAAAACCTGAAATATTTCATGCTCTTTCAAACCAAGTGACATTAACATTGCTTTACAAGTTGAACGTTATCTTAAATGTTATCAGAACATTAATTGCACAAAAATCCCACTTACAAAAATATTTTTTTACACACAAAAATACCTTTTGCTGCTGATCACTGGTTGTACTTGGTTTGATCTTCCAAATGTTAAACAGATAAAAGTACCATTATTGAAATGACATCATTCAGAGTAATGCTGTTCCTTCCCTCCACCACTGGATCTAAATTTAATGGACAGTAGTTCCACACTTGACCCACAAGTCTTACAAACGCCGGAACATACAAATGTACGTGTAAGTAAAAAAGATCTTATGTCACAGAAAGAAGAGCGGATCAGATGACTGGACCTGTCTCAAGTGTCTTTAGGATGGTTTTCAGGGTGGGGTCTCTTGCTTCCTCTCAGAAATATTGACCTGGAAAAGCAGTTTAGCCTGGACCACTGCATTGTACAAAGGCTGACCCAGTGAAGCTGCTGTTACAGGTGCTGAACAATCCGTGAGATTGTTTATTTTCCACAGAGCGTTGGTGATGTGGACCCAATGTAAATGTTGACCGTACCCTAGTCTGCCCCATCTCCACCTTGGATTTCGAGACCTTCCTCAACCAAGACCAAGGCCACCAAGAAATCTCCCCTCCCGGCTCCTAACACTTAGGCCTGGCACCTTAAAAGAAGCCGCTGAAGTTTTTCAGGAGCGTGATCTTCCACTCTTGGACAGTGTCAGACAGTCGAGAAATGTGGATGATGAGTGAAGGACGACTGGTCACATGGCGTTCAACTGTAGCTCCAGGAGTGGAGACATGATGTGTGTGTACTAACTGCTGAACCAATGAGTTTACACGTCCAGGTGACCATCCTGTCACTTGTCGTGAGTTGGGTTGATGGGAACCCGCAAACCAAGAAGCTTGTGTCGTGCTCAGGAAGCAATTATGGGGGAAAAAGGAAAACAAAGAACAGAGTTGGTGGATCAACCTTGGCACAACCAATCTGACTTTCTGCCAATTTCCCCGGACAAAACTACCACAGATGTACATGGCTTGTATCGCCCTGAGAGAGGGCCCCTCGCCCCTCCATCAACCCCACATCCAGTCCTCGGGGACCCTGCCACATACATGGAGACTGTCTCATCAAATATTCCCTTTAGAGTCGTTTCCAATAAAACACTATTGGAGTGACTTCAAGTACTATAGTGCAGCCACATGTAAGGTAGCGTCACACTTGCATAACCAGTATCGTACATGTCCGCTCCGTAAAAATTATACCGACTATTGCAAGACATTTTCTCTCTGAATATCAGTGTTTTCATTCTGCAATGGTTTCATTCCTCAATTTCCCAACCTGTTGTGGGCAAATTTAACTCTACAGCAGGAATCATTCCAAAACCTACGGCGACATGCAGAGACATGCACAGATAGACCCCCTGGTGGTGGCCATTTTTTTTCCTTCAATCTTGAATTGTCCTGGCAAAAATAGTTCCTCTCTCACTTGTTGTATTTTGCAATCTGACGGTGCATTTATCCTTTATTTATCCGACCTGCACCGCAACACTCACAAGCCTGTGCTGTGGCCCCGCCCACTCCTCCTCAAGTGGCGGTCCAGCGGCTCCTCCGACCTGCTGCAACAGATAGGTAAACACAGTGTTTGAGCGACCCCCTTCACACGGAGTATTAATATATTTTTTAGGATACTTTGGACTGTTGTTAAAAAAAACACATGAAATGGCCTTTTGTTTGGTATTAGCTCACAATAAAATACATTCAATCTGAAGGACCTTGCGTTTTCCCGGGACATGCAACATTTTTATACACACATGGTAGTTGCATATTTCAACAACAACAATATATTTTTTTGCACGGGGTGCACATTCCCCTGTTGGAGCGCCAACCCTCCAAAATGTGCATATTTCTCTCCATATGCAATCTGGACGAGACACTTTTTTTGGAGACCATTTTGCGCAAACAAAGTCTTCCGATACACGAGGGAGACATTCATACTGTTAAACATCTCTGGTGCATCCCAAAAATACCATCCGTCGCTGTCAGCAGAAGAGGATTAATACCGTTGGTAGACTGAA
This sequence comes from Synchiropus splendidus, assembly GCF_027744825.2. Taxonomy (NCBI): domain Eukaryota; kingdom Metazoa; phylum Chordata; class Actinopteri; order Syngnathiformes; family Callionymidae; genus Synchiropus; species Synchiropus splendidus. Next base: position 20,349,136 of record NC_071340.1, read on the forward strand.
ACACATTTGAAGTACATATTACTAGGTTCTGCTGGGGAGTGGGCCGACAGTTTACAAATGTTTATTGGTTCATATTTGAATGTACCGTGTGGGTATTTAAAAGGCAGAATAGCGGTAACTTGACGACGCCCAGTCAGATGTAAAGAGAAGAAAAGGTGATATGAGACAGATGAAGTCATGAATGTGCAGAAATGAGAGTCTTTCTCTGCGCTGCTGAAAGGAGTCATGGCTGTCACACGCGGTTAGCGTCGCGGGCGTCGCTCAAGCGTCTGTCATTAGAGCTTTTCTAAGGCTCAACGCTGTGGTTCGGTCGGAGGTAGCGGGGAGGCAGGTGTGTGTGAGAGCCACTTTCACCCGCGGTCTCTTTAGCCTCTTTAGCTTTGGCCCAGGGAGGAAGAGAGGCAGCGAGGGAAACTGCCCCGAGCACATCTCCACTGACCTACATTTTATCTGTCGCTTTTTTCCACTCCTCCCTTGTTCATCTCTTATTTCTCCTGTACCAACATCCCCGTAATTGTGATGTAATGACTAAAGCAAGCGTGATAAAATCCCAGACTGGTCAGCATGAAGCGCCTCTTGGAGACAGGCAGGCAGGGACAATGCAGGCGAGACAGTGAAAGACTGGCATGAGGCGAAGAGAAGGAAGGGTCACGTCAATAGTTTAGTGTGCCTTCATCCTGCTTTCTGCTTTGCTTGAGTCAAAGATTTTAGCAACATTTTTCAATTTCACCTTCTAATGCATTGGTCTTTACTGGAGTGAAACATTTTTCAATCATTCTTACCCAAGTTTTTTTTGGTTTTTGCTGTGAATAATGACTGGATTTCACCCCTTTATTGTGCACTCACGTTGCAGTGGCATTAGTTTTGTCATCCAGTTGTCAAGATGTGTTTTTATGGTGCATTTTTGTTAGGTAAATAATAATAATGAAACAGTATTTATGATTTAATACAAGTAATTTTCTGATCTTTAATAAAATGGTGTTTGAATTTTCTTCCAGCGCCAACATGTCGACCAATATTTCACTCAATATCACACTGGTGCAAGACGTTTGTGGGGCCTCAACAAACCAGACATACATGGAGAACAATGCCTCACTTTCAACACTGTCAAGCTAAGAAGCTGCAGAATATGGAAGCAGAGAAGACCACAACTTGATGGTGATCTAAAGAGTAGAACTAATGACAGTCGGAGCAATAACTCTGTCCATGCATTGAACCGAGCTTCTCACAGATCAGCAGCGACAGCAGAGAAGCCCAAACACTATCAAATATGTACACATTGGGTAAGAATAGCGAACATGACAAACATGGTGTATTAGATGAGACACTTGGGAGCAGCTTAGTGCTCCATATGGTGGAGGGAGGGAGCAGGAGAAGCCGAGGAGGCCATGCCCGAGGGAGGATGATGGAGGGAGCAGAGCAGCGCTCCACACAGGGAAGCTGTTGCAGGTCCTTGGTCCTTCGTTTCTATTGGTTGACAGCGTTTGTCAGCATGACTTGCACCCGGAGACTCCTCTGATATTAGTGTGAAAACAGTGGTTACGCTGTAGATTATTGACTATTAATAAACAAATTCATTGATGTAATTCATGATGGTAACTTTGGATGTGAAATGTAGTCAGGCTTAACAAGCAGTAGTACTACGCACCATTAAGCTAATAAGTGTAACCACAACAGTTGAACAACCTTTTTTGTTGCAAGACAACCAGTGACAAGATGAATGACTTTGGTCTGAGAGATGGCGGCAGCTGTGCTCAGAAGATCGAGGACTAGTCAGACATGAGTCTAGCTTCACTGCCACCATAACCAAGACTCCTTTTGCTTGACCCATTCATGTCAAATATACTCTTTTTAGCTTCAACCCTGGCGGCAAACATTATCTGAACACACTTTGTTTTGTCATTGAATTGTATTTTTTTTAAATGTTTCCCCCCCATCTTGTCTGAAATACCTAAAAAAAAAAAAAATTCAATTCGATTTAAACAAGAAAAGTATAATTACAGATAATTACTCATAATACCTACAGCGTCACAACAGAGATGTTCCCTTCACTTCATTCCAGACACAATGGACTCGTTTGAACCCTGAAGCTATTTGCCTTCAGTAATGAAATCAGTGTCAAAACAGTCTTTCTGAAGGAACAAATGTGTCGATGGGTCACCTGACTCCGAAAAGCACTCAGGCCTGTGGAGAACCCACAAAGCAGTCATTATTTTTTATTTGACCCTGCCATGCTGAATCAGAGAGGTTAATATTCAAAGCATCTACAATGCAAATAAAGGTGAGCTGTGACACCACATTCCTAACTGGTTAATTTACTGCAGCAATTTCACACACCATTCAGTATGTTTTTATTCCCCACAAATGTGCTGTAAATTGTGTTTACCATTCCCAAGTTCCAATGAGGTTGTTGTGGTAATCGCACAATATTAATAACATTTAGGACGAAATCCACCATCGAACACTCCATCTACAAGCGGTGTGTGTGAAGCTGCCGATCTTTTGTGCTGACATAAAGGAACATAATCATCATTAATCTTCATCCTCCTGGAACAAGCTAAGTTGCATGCCCCAAACAGGAAATCCGTTGCAGTGGAAGTATGAACTGTTTTGGCTCTTTGAAAGAGACAAACAATTCAATCGATGAATCTCTCTGTGGGTATTTTAGCGTGAGAATGTTTTTTAGCACGTGGAAAACGCAATATTTGCCCTTTTTGGGCTGTTGAGATGTGACAGAAAAATAAAATAATCAGGAATCTCTGTACACAAACTTCAACTATTCTGGCTGAATGCTGTCACCACGTGCGGAAACACGAGCGAAAGTTAGAGAGAAGAGATCAAGCATCTTGCGTGAGACACACACCAGGGATGCGATCGTCTGCTACATAAATAAACCCCCCCCAAAAAAGCGGGGCACGTGGTCGCCCTGCTTCCTTAAAGGTTTATCCTTCAATCAGTGAGCGCTGCCCTTGAATCGACCACGAGGAAGTTAACTTATATATAATTAGTTTCCTCTTGAAAATAAGAAATTAGGCCACAGGTCTCCGAGGGATCTTCCTTTTCAATCTAACGCCGTGTCCCACACTGATTCTTATTTCCCCCTGAAACAAGCAGGTGCTTTTGTTGTACCATGAACCCAGTCTCTGCGCGTCGGTGCCGCGATGTTCTTGCTGTGTATTTAGGTGCCTTTGTTTTAAACAGGAGTCTCTGCCTTTGTGGCAGTGGAACACAAAGGTGCTCCTTTTCTGTCCTTCAGCCAAATATTTCATGTATATTGCTCCGGTGTAATTTGACATTGACACATTGACACGTGGAGTGGGGCGAGATCAGAGAGACTGAAAGAAGCCAAATGAGGGAGGGAGGGAGAGAAGGAGGGAGTGATTGGAAATACACTTGAGAAATTTGCCAAGAGATACCACAAGTGACATAGGCAATTTCTGTAGAAAAATTACTTCATCATAATTCCAATCCCAAAAAGAATTGAAAGGAAAGCCCTGAAGGAGGAGGGCCGAGTCACCTTGAGAGGCATTAGTGGAGGCGCACACACACACGCACCTACACACACACCTACACATGCATGGAGACTGTCATTACAGGGCAGAGCTGGGCCCCTGTGTTCTTACGCCACCATGATGTTTACCTGCCTGAAGAGCAGCGGCTCTACACCAGCGAAGCCTTCGGGCTTTTTCGTCATTGAAAGAGGTTGTGGCGTTGTCAAGACTGCAGACTACTGGAAGAACATTCTGTCTGGGCTGGCTGTAAAACCCTTTCTAAATCTTTTTTTTAAAATATATTTTATTTATGTATTCTTATATTCAACAAACATACAAAGGGCACCAGGCCCAAAACAACAACAAAAAAATTAAATAACACAAAAATAAAACAAAATGAACCTAAGAATAAAATAAAAAGCAGCCAGATAGAACATTCAGTTCGCAGATGAAAAGTTCAAGGAAGGGTCAGTTTGTCCTTTATGTTCAGAAAATGTCAGTTTTGCAGAATCTATGAGTCTCTTTTAATGTTCTTGAGAAATGGATCCCAGGTCAGATGATATTTTTCCATATTGCCAGCTACAGAGAAACTGATCAGAAAAAGGCCTGAAGCCATGTCGATCATCCAGATGTTATAGGATGGAGTTGAAACTGACTTCCAGTCCCGCAAGATGACTCTATTGGCTACACTTCAAAATCATTTTTACTGAATTTTCCCAACAAACTTTTCACCTTCCTATTTCAAAAATGGTCATCTGGCCCTCTATAGAAGGGAGAGCAGCCAGTAATAGAGTGCGGAACACATCAACAAATGTTTGTTGATGATAAAATAAACAGCAATAACCACACAGCTCAGATAAATAAATAAATTGACCAACTAGATAAAGGTATGTGATATAAAGAAAAAGCAAGATCATGTAGGAGCGGCTCAACTGGCGACCAGTCAAACCCCACTGAAATCCTTTTCTTTCTCCAGCAGTTGCAGGGTCGGTCCTCAAACCCTTCCTAATAAAAATTTATAAATTAATTCAAACCCTGTTATTTCTACCCCTTATACATTTAAATATGTAGCTCAAGGTGAGCTATAGTTAAAAATAAGGCAAAACAGTTTACAATAGAATGGAAAAGGAAGTGGAAAATGAGATACGCAACACCTGGGAGAAGAAAAAGCCTGATGGACGAACCCCTGTGCGGAAGTCAGTGCTGAGACGTGCGACCCTGAATGGTGACAGGATCACATAGTCTGCAGTCTGACGCCACCACTTTTTTTTTTTTGAGAATTTCAGCAGAGCTTTTGTGGTCTATCTCTAATTTCAGCTTGTTGTTTTAGAACTTAAGTTCAGTGTCATTTATCTATTTATATTCAGGTTTATTTATCTATTTTGTGCGTGTGTGTTTCTATTCTGTGTCATGGGTCAGTGAGTGTTGAACATAGACCAAATCTACCTCCCAGCTCTCTGCTATTACCAGCATCATTTAATCACAACTAAAAATAGAAAAGTCAGTCAAAAAAGACGCCATGTCTCCACCTCACGGTGCCAATCATCAGATTTTAATTGGATTTCTCTATTATCTGTTTTTTTCCTCCACACAAAGCCATTAAGATATTAAATCTAGCTTTACTTAGACACAGCCCCCGCCCCCCCGCGCTGCCTCTCTCGCCTCCTTCCTTTTAATATATACTTTTTTGGCTGGCGTATTGAACATGCCTGCTCGCCTGAGGCGCTTTCTCAAAATAATTTAGTCGTCGTTGATTTCTTCACGAGAGCGTAATAAACGCCGACGTCGAAATGGGGAGCAAATTGCAAACTGGGACTGTGAGGCGCTTTCATGTTCAAGGCTACTTGATAGTTATGTTGATTTTGCGAAGCGGTTGGTAATGATGGAACCCAACAGAGGATACGGCAACAGCTTTGCAAATCAGCATCTTCATTTGCTATTCACAGAAGGTTGGTGAAAGTTGCGCTGAGGAGATGCTGTTTGTCAGTTAGCTCAGCTGGCTTTCCTCTGCGTCACGGTTTGCTTGTTTTGACTGCGCGGACTCCTTGTCCTGTCAGAGAGCCGAACTCTCCACACTCAGACAAACATTTGGGAGGCTGGCGTATCCCATAATAAGTGCGTTTAAGTTATGTCCAAGTGTGTTAAGATGGAAGTCTAATCTACCTCCAACGCCAGACCTGGGCAAAGTGTGGCCCGAGGGCCACACGAGGCCCTTTGCCTGTGTTTTTGTGGCCCTCCTGAGGTGAGACAAAAACATTATATAACGGATAAAGTCGTAATTTTTCTGTCACTTCCGTTTTCGCCAGTGTTGGTTCAAGAGTAAGTACAACAGTTTTTGTTTCTTCTTTTTGCTTATCAATTCATATTTTCCGCAAACCTGGTTGAAAGAAAATTATACATATATATATATATATATATATTTTTTTTTTCTGCTCAGTTATTTGGCAGAATTCATCTCATGGTCTTGATATTATGTCTTGCTATTGTCTTTGCTAAAAAAAACAAACAATAAAATATATTTTCAAAAATTAAAATAAAAAATAAAGTGCAGCAAAAACTAATAAATAACATGAATTAAAAAAAAAAGTTAAAACATGTATTCTCATCAGACTTGAATTTCAAGCAATTTTGTGAGTCCCTCTCTGCAGGACTGTATCACTCTAATCCCTCCTGTCCAAACAAACAGATATATCTTTTATAACTTCCTCATCTGCTGTCACCGCCAGCCCTTGACCTGCCGATGATCTGTAGGTGTCCAGTGCGAGGGGGCTTTTGAAGAAGACCAATAACGGTGCCCTGGGGGACGCCACTCAGAGATCCTCTTACTGTCTGCAGCGCAGGGGCATCACTAAGCAGTATAATCTGAACGGAGGGGGGATGATTGTGTGTGTGTGTGTGTGTGCGTGCGATGATGATGATGATGATGATGATGATGGTGGTGTGGGGGGTGGTGGGTCCGGGCGGCATGTTTTTAACCCCTCCCTCATCTCCATCCCCTCTGCTTAATCTGGAGTCTAGCATGTGGATTAGTGGACAGTGCAGCACCACTGCTTGACAGAGCGCCGAGTTTCCTACAGAGTATATACGATTACGTCTTTAAGCAGTTTACATTCACAGCTCAGTGAGAATATTGGTGTGAGCACGTCGGCTAATGACGCTCGCCGCTATCCAAGCGCTAGCATCTTCTTCAGTAAAGAGGTGATAGAAGCAAAGTCTCACAGCGAATATAAATCGCAGTCGGACCGGAACAGGTGTTTTGCCGTTTCACTTTTTGTTGTTCCCGCGTCTCTCACCGCTGCACACACGAAGCCTCTTCATGCTAATGCGATCATCACCTTTAGCGTTGGCCGGATGATTTGACATCTCTCTTTGTTTGGACTGAGGTAAAATGAGTCTGTTAGTCTGTTAATCCACTGGGATTAAGAAACAACAAAAATCCCCCATGGAGTGTGAGTTAGTGTTGTGTGTGTGTGAGCTTGAGAGAGAGAGAGTGTGTGTGTGAGTGTGAGTGTGAGTGCGCTGCCCATCCATGAGTTTAGATTTCTGTGGATGAAAATTGAAAAACAAACGCACCGCAGGTTTGGTTTCGCTCATGTTGCTGATGCTGATGCTGAAGATGATGATGATGGCGCAGGAGGATAAGAATGGACGGCGAGGGAGGGGTGGACCATAGAAGAGTGTAGGGATTAGTTGATATTTCTCTGGCATTACGTACGCTTTGGCGAACATCTACTTAAGTCCTGCCTTATGCGCCGCTGTCTGGAACATACACACAAAAAGCCCTCTGTCCCATTCACACACACAAAGACTATTAGTACAGTCCAGCTCATCCTCTCAATGCACTGAAGAAAAGAGAGAAAAACATGTTAAGTCTTTGTCCTCTTCTGTCTGGGCTTATTCATTCTCCCATAGATGGAGGGAACAGTAATGGGAAACAGAGAAAGACGAAAAATTGGAAGGACGTACACGGTGATGACCGCTGAAGTTCGGGGGGGACGGAGTGCAGCAGGAGAGCTTCGCATCTCCAAGTCTGGCTGTCGTGTATTTCCACCACATGAGGTGATTCATGTAAAGCCAACAGGTTTTACCATTAAGGCTGCAACAATGAAAAGTGAGCACGCCGCCTTCATGGTGTTTGCTGCATGAACAAAGTTTATTTTGAGGTTTAAGTTGCTCTTATAGCTGCAGCTTGTATGGACCTCTAAAGCCACTAGCAAATCCAGGCAACAAATCCAACATGGCTTCATTTGTTTTTTTCAATCTCCAGTTTTACATACATCATTTCTGCTGAGATCAAATTCACTGTGTACTGTGCAGTCAGAGGCCTTTGTGTACTGTGCAGTCAGAGGCCTGGCTGCTTGTTCTTCTTGGTGTATGCGAAGTTGATTTGGTTCCTTTCGAGCTTTCCATCTTTGGATTGAAGTAAACATGACCTGTGATGAACTCTCATAACCACTGCAAGCTGAGTTCCACACTCCGATGATTCAGTTAGTTTAGAGGTGGACGGTTACATTTCCTGAGGGGCCGCAACGTATGTATGTAAAATATTGTATGTCATAAAATAAGGTCTTTATAATGTGATGGTAAAACTAGAAAAAAAATACTTGAAACAAACAATAGAAAGACCAGTGTAGAAGAAGAAGTAAGCAAAAACGTCTTAAAACAAAACATTTGGTAATTCTGAATATATGGTTTATTGTATTTCATTTTATTTTACTTTTGTTACTTTATTTTATTTTATTACATGTCTGTATGTACCAAAGCACTTTCGTAGTTGGTGGGATCCTTACTGACATTGGCAATAAAGCTATTTCTGATTCTGCAATATATCAATAAAAAAAACATAGTGCTGCAGTGTCCAGTTTCAAGCCAAAACAGAGTTTTGTTTTTGACCGACTGTATTATGGTCATCTTTATTTTTGGCAGTTTGCTTACATTTAACTTAAATGTCTCATCTATAATGCATTATAACTACATGTCATAAGACATCATTGTGAATTAATAAGGCTGTCATAGAAGATGTTATAAATGTTCATAATCATGTATGACAATTTCTAAAAGGTTGGTTCAGTAGTGTAGAGAAGGAGAAGAATTTGAAAGAATATTTCCAATAGTATTATATAGTGTGGTTAGGATAAGGGTTACGGTTATGGTTCAATGAAATCCTCAGCATATAATAAGTTTATAGACCTTGTCGTAAGTCACCATACATGATAACAAACATCTTTAACATCTTCTATGGAGCCTTTTGAATGCATTGTGATGTCTTATGAATTACTATTAATGCTTTATAGACGAGACCTTTGAGTGCAGTGCAGTTTTATGCAGTGTGAATTAAGCAAAGCGATATATATATAGCTACGTGTTACACAAACAAATGACTGTCTAAGCTATTCTGGTTAGATGTTATTCATCTCCCTTGCCACTATGAAAGAGCACAATGAAATATAGAATGACATATTAAGTCTAGTGAGTGGGTGTAACACAGTGTGATGAACCGTTCTCAGAAACCAGTATGTACAGAAGAACAGGGACGTGAGCCAAGGCCTGCAGTCAGTCACGTAGAAAGCAGGTGAAATAGTAAGCAGGAGCAGAACATTAAAACAAAAGGGCCCATGCTCCTTCTGCCTGTGACACTGCAGCGCCTATTAAAAGGTGATCAGAAGGTGAAGAAGCCCCGATTACATTTGAGATTTTTTTAAGACGATGAGGACAAACATCTGGAGGGCCTCAGTCCTGGATGAAACCAGCCGTGTTCAGGGGCTTGACACTGGTGTAAAGCCAGGTATGATCCAGAACTGAGTTCAAAAGTTCACCGCCGCGCCAGTCTACAGCAGGTTTCTTGATAGCACCACGTCTTCAGTGGACGCCGCGAATTTGGTTGACAATGAGACGTGTCTGCGATCTGCCTCCTGGGATCTTCTCCTGCTTCTGTACTTTGCATACTGTACTTGGCCGTCGCTCTGGTTGCTTTAGTGGCTGCCACTTCACATCTCTCCTCCTCTTCCATCCCTCCCCCCTTTTAACTCACTCTGAATTATCCATAGCTGCATCGCTCTCTAGCTTTCCCCTCCATCCCCCTCTCTGCTGCCCTCACGTTAGCCCACGCCGTCTCTTGTTCCGTCTCTTCCCAATCTCTCAATTTACTCTTTTACTTTATGGCAGGCTCTTTCACTCCCTGCATCTTCCTGCCCCCCATCCCTCGCTCTCCTCTTCCCCTCACTCTCGCTCTGTGTTTCTCACTTAGTGTAACTGTAGGATATAGGTCAGCAGGGCGGCTTGGCTGACTCGTGTCTAGACTCAGCCTCAGTCTTGGGGGCATGCAGTCGCACAGCGGAGCACATTGACCAGCGCACTCGCCGCAGCTCCATTGACTGACTCTGCTACGTCTGTGGAGGAGAAAGCCCCGGCGCAGGAGGGGACGGCTGAGGGGCTCCTGAGGAGGCTTGGCAGTGCACAAGGCTGGGCTTCACCTAAATGTGCCGTCGCTCCAAGTGGAGAGGCAGGAGAGTGAGGAAATGTCATTGGAAATGCCATTAGTGAGGAGGTGATATTTACAGATGCCACCACAGGCGTTAGCTGGGTTTGATCTGGGGACTGTCTTGGGATGCGGTCTACAGCCAGATTTTCTTCCTGGAAATCTTTTAATTCCAATTCCATCTTCTACTAAACCACCTCCCGTCCCACGACTACAATTTTGGCTTTGATCACCGGGCACCAAGAGGAACGTTTAAACATTCAAATAAATGACTTTTTTTTTTTATTCAACTCATTGTCTTTGAGCGTGTTCCTCTTACACAGAGATGTGGTCCGATAGCAGTGAATTTGGGATGTGGCCCATTGGAAAATTGATGTACTCCCTGAGTTTTAGTGCCTGAAGGGGGTGAGTAAAAGGGGGGTCGGCAGCTGTATGGCAGTGGGTGCTGCGGGGTCCAACATGCTGTGGGGAAGGGTAGATAGGGTGACGAGAGAGTGTGTGTGTGTGTGTGTTGAGCAATGATTCATTCACTGGATGCTCCGCCCCCTCAGTCCGCTACTTACTCTCCCATACTCCAGATGTGACCCCCCCACCCCCCAGTTCTCCCTGGATACGGATTCATTCCCCCCTCTCCCTCAGTCTCTCTCCTCCATCCACACTTCTGCTTGGTCACAGTCTGGTGTCGACATAACCAAACTCCATGTCTGACTCTGATCTTGTCATTTCTTACTTATCGTGATGAGTAAAGCGTTGTTTCATAGTCTGCCCGGTAACAGCCGTGCTGAAATATTGATAGGTGAATGGGATTAGCTGTGCGTTCGATGCGCGTCCGCACGTATGCGCTCTTCACTGTGCGAGAGAAAGGATGGAGTGGAGTGGGCCTCAGCTTTTTAGAAGATAAATCCAGTCTGTGATGTTGCTTCATGTTCCTTGACTCCCAGCCCATAAATAATGTGATGCCTACTGTCTGCCCGTCTGCCTCCACGCCGTCAGTTCTTCTGCCTTCACTTCTGCGTCCTCTGTTTACTCACACTCTTTCATTCACACTTCACGTTATATAGCGACTCGGAGTGAGTCAGTCAACCTCCTCATGTCACCGTTGTCTTCCTTTATCTTCACTTTCGTGGGTTAAAAGTAAAGTAAGAGGCTTCTTTTTTTTGCGCTAATGAGACAACCTGCTGGCAACTTGGGCTCCGGCTGACATGACAAATACATGAAGACAGGTTTATGAGGAGACCTGATGTATGTAGCAGGCAGGGTTTGAAACCGACCCTTGTATTTGTATTGCTTGAGATCATAATCACTGGAAACCTTGATAAGGTCATGGGTTTTTTTCGTCCATCTTTTTAAAAACTTTAGACCTGTTCACAGAACAGACAGCTAACAAACTGAATTAAAATCCTTTTGTTTCACTGAGCATCAAGTACATCTATCTATCTATCTATCTCTCTCTCTCTCTCTCTCTCTCTCTCTCTCTATATATATATATATATATATATATATATATATAAATGAAATCTATTGGTTGTTTCAGTCAGTCAAGTTTCTTTTGTTGTCTATCTTTTTAAAGACTTTTATTGAAGATGATCCACTGTATTGGGCTGTAATTCAGTCGTCCTGTGACGCTAAGTCAGTTAGCTAGTCATTGGCTAAGCTAACGTAGCTTGTGCACTGTAGATCAATTAATGTTTCTAAACAGTGTTTTCAATTAAGAAGAAGATTGTTATGTTTGATATGAAAAATGACAATGTAATGCTTTTATGATGTAAAGTCTTATTCAAAGATACAAAGGCTTCATTTTAAGCAAAAAAAAAAACAACTTTGGTAGCTTTTTGACTCTCATTAAGTCCAACTGTATTGATCAGTGTTTGAGACAAAAGTTCTGTTTATTAATGTAAAAACAAAGCATTTCTTGTCTTGTTGGTCGCCAATAATAGAAATAAATTAATAGGTGAAATGAGTAAACTAAAGTGAAACAGTTAAGAAGAAAATGCTAGTGCTAAAAACTCTTGTTGTCAAGATAAAAAAAAAAAAAATCAGTTGGGAGTTGCGTTCTTCGTCCATCTTTTTAAAGACTTTTATTGAAGATGATCCACTGTATTGGGCTGTAATTCAGTCGTCCTGTGACGCTAAGTCAGTTAGCTAGTCATCGGCTAAGCTAACGTTAGCGCAGAGCTTGTGCACTGTAGATGCGATAATGATTCTAAACAGTACTTCGAATTTTGAAGAAGATTATTATGTTTGACATGAAAAATGTTTGTGATGTAAAGCCTTATTCAATGATACAACAGCTTCATTTTAAGCAAAAAACTTTCATAGCTTCTTGACTCTTGTTGAGGCCAAATGTGTTGATCAGTGTTTGACACAAAACTTTCTGTTTATTTATGTAAAAAATAGCATTTCTTGTGTTGTTGGTCACCAATAATATAAGTAAATTAATAGGTGAAATAAGTAAACTAAAGTGAAATGGTTAAGACGCAAATAAGTGCTAAAAACTCTTGTTGTCAAGATTTAGAAAATAATAAATATTATTTGAGTGAGATGAAAGTAGTCCCTGACTTCATTCATATTTGATTCACAAACATGATTTAGACCTGTTTTTTCTCTCACCATTAAGTACATCTACTCTTAAATTGAATCTACTCATTGTTTCAGTCAGAAGTTGTTTTCCCTGGACATATTGGTGAGATCCAAATGGCAAGTGTATTTCCTATATTCATCCCCAGATTGAGCGACTGGCCGACCACCGCAGAAGCCATTCAACTGAGCGTGCGGGGGGGAAGTGCAGTCTATTATCTGTGTGTGGATCACCTGTACTGGAACATGATTGCGGACCTTCATTTAGCTTTGACTTCGTCCACGTTTTGACACATATTGTAAACACATGCACGCTCGCGCAGCCTTGCACATGCATGGCTGGATGTGCGTTTACACTTCATGCATATGTAATGTTTTGCAAACAAAGGTCACACTCTCCCTGTTTTTGAGCAGATTTGACTGATTTAAATCAGACCTGCAGTCAGATTTTTAACATTTTTAATCTGTAAACAACTGTGTTAGCATTTAAAAAACTGCTCAGGGATTGTCTTATTTTCACGGTAACTTAAAGTAGGAGTGGAACGTGTTGTGTTGGACATCTCATTATGATGCAATCTGTGGACTGTATGTTCTTAAGGTTACTCTTGAATATTAAATCTAATATATGGGCAGCTGAAGGACGCAGTAAAGGCCAGAATGAATGTGGAACAGCCATGTGGACAACCACATCAAACAACTTTTAAAACCGCCACTGTTCTGTGTGGGCACTGTTTGTGGTGATACATAAATAAAAAAAAAAAATGTTTCTTCTGTATCAAAAGTTCATGAAACTCAGTCTCTTGTCTTGTCATTTACAGGCGTCTGACTGCTACTGACTTCTGCTCCTCTCATTTCTCCACCACCATATTCTCAATACAAATCAGTATGTCGTCGAGAAATATCATCACACATGTCCTGCACCAATATTTCTTTGATCCTCTCAAGACTGGTGTTTTTCTTTACCTTTTCACCACTTTTTCAAGGTTTTACTCTCGTCTCTGTCTGGATTGGATTTTTGCTCTCTCTTGTCAGACATAGTGGACTTGGCATTTCTATTCAAGGCCGGTCGGAACCAACCGAAAAAACTGTCAGATTTGTTAAGCATAACTAGTAAAAGAAGGATTCCGGCTTTTTGTTCAGTTTTGTTGTGTTTTTCCTTTGAAATTTATCTAGGGTTCTCAAACTGATCGACAAAAGGCCCACAGTAGGAGAATACACAGACAGCAATAAGGAGCCTGGAGACAGCGAGTTGCCGCACTGGTGCTGCTTGTTTCAGCTGACACCTGGTTGGTTCACCAATGTGTGCTTGTATTCAAACTGTCACCAGGGCGTCCGAGGTGAGCTTCATTCATCACATGGCGCGAGGGGTGTAAAGGACTGCGGGGGTCCACCAATACCCAACAGAAGTTTATCTCACTTTACAGCAGACATACAACAGACACTCTTTTATTTGTTCTCGTAATATATCCAATATTATTATCTGACATCTGTGATTTGATTAATATAGTTTATATCGTTGTCGGTAATATGACATTATTGTTATGGATACTTCTTCCCAGAGTCCAGTAAGTTTACTTGAATGAAGTATGTTAGGTACTGTATTGCTGTGTATGAATGTTTCTGAGCCTGTAACTCAGTTAGAAATCCGCCTTGGACCTCAACTCAATGCTCTGCCTAGAAGAGAATGCAGTTGTCTGCCTTCATTTCCAGGAACTCTCACTTTCTCTTTCTCTCTTCAGAGACTTTTTCGTGAGTAATCAAGGCCAATTGTGTCCTTGAAGAGGTTTTGGATCAAGAGCCTGAAATGATCAGGGTTTTTTTTTTCTGGCGCTGAATATATCCTCTTATTCTTCAACTCTCTCCTGGTTTGCCTCATATGTCCATCGCGTCCACTGCATAGGTGCTAAAGGTTTTCAAGCTTTTATCTTTTGTCTTCCTTCAATATTTTGATATCATTTTCTATTTCTTTCCAACCTGATTTTTTTGGGGGCTTCCTCACATTTTCTTCTTTTTATTGATTTATTTTTGACACTTTTATTTTGGCAGATTCACCTTCTTGACTTTGAGCTTCCTCCCTTCGGCCATCTCCAGGATATCCTCCCTCTGCATTCACTTTTCTTCCTTTATAGCCTTCATTTCTCAATGAATCAGTTACCGCGCAGCCTTCCACCATCTCAGCTGTAATTGCAAACAACTTAACTAATCTGCAGCTGTTGTGCAGCCTGAGGGACAGGGGCCGGGGGTCTACAGGGACAGCAGAAGAGGGACTTTCTTTTCTCCACGATCATCTGGAGACTACTGTGCCGCCGACATCTTTGCTCCCATATTTGATTTGACGTTGATTCTCTGCCTACAGCAGAAACCTTTTAGCATTTTACTGCAACACTGCTGCGACAATAATCTGTTCTAACACTGAAGAACGTTCAATTTGATATTTTGGAAAGGATAGACAAACAAAACCCATCAGAGTCTCCTGTCACTCGATCCGCTGCCCTTCTGACCTCATTTACTGTAATGGGCTGAAAGCCAGGGTGTGCTGGTACTGTACATACACTGATGTAACAGTACAGCCCATACACTGACTCCCTTCGCTCCTTTCATCTCTGTCTCTTTCCTCCCTCTCGCCCCAGGCTGCTCTGTCACCTCCCATCATGCATTGCCCATGTAACAGAAGAGATGCTACATGACTTTGTGGTCTGTTGCTTTATGTTTGTTTTTCCAGCCACTATAAGTTGCACCGTCCTTTCATTATAGCTTATTTCTAAACAATGTTCTTGTAAAAGCGTTTTCGACTCCAAGCTCCCACAGTGGAGTTCACCACCCGGTCTGTGTGTCACACGCGTCATCAGATGCTGCAGCAGCTGTAGGTTTCTCCGACTCGCGTTGCACATTGATCCCAAATGGGAAAACTGCAGCTGCAGACAATCGATGATGTTCACAAGCCAACCATACATCCCAGCGTCACTCATCCGACCGCTAAAGCAAAGTCGTTGCATTTATATCATTGAGCACAGGAGAGAGAGCAGATTGTTCGCAAAGCCAATGCCATTCTCATCTCATCATTCTCTTCACATTTGTGCTCATTGGGAACAGGACACAAACATGGCTGTTAAACAAAGAATATGCTTCTGAAGTTTTGATGTTTTCCAAAATGTTAGGAAGGCAGCAGTAAAGTGTTCATTTTCAGCGTAAAAACAAGTTGGGTGACCAGGTATCCTCGTTTTCCAGTCTTCAAGATGTATATCTGAGTCGATCGGAAAAAAAATACAGAATCGCTAAAGAAAATATTCTTGGGCTCTAAGACTAAAAGCATCACACAATCTTCTTTCTCTTTCGGCTTCTCCCTTCAGAAGTCGCCACAGTGGATCATCCTCCTCCATCTCACCCTCTCCTCTGCTTCCTCTTCTCTCAAACCTACAAACCTCATGTCCTCCTTCACCACCTCCATCAATCTTCTCTTTGACCTTCCTCTCCACCTTCTGCCTGGCAGTTCCAACCTCAATATCTCTTCCCCCCTTCACCCCCTTAGTCAGTCTTCATCCTTGCCTGTTTTCTGTTTCAGGTTTTCCCTGTTCATGTTCCTCACTCCACGTTTTGGTGTTGACGCACTTGGTTCATTGCTCCTGTTTGTCTTTTTGCCCTCGCTCTCCCCAGTTTTCTGTAAACCTGCACCAATTCAGCTACTGGGTTCGATCACCTTGACCAAGCCATGACTGCACGCTATGCTTCGAAGTGAGTGGCGAGTTTTTAGAATAACCTTCCGACTTTCTCACAAACTTCAACCACAAGTGTATTTTCATCCCCCACTTTTTTCGCCCCCCTTTCGTCGACGATGAGCAAATGCTACATTATTAAAACGCAGTATGTAACTAGCTCTTGCTAACTGCTGATGGTATACACATTAACCGCCGTCCGTATGTCCGCTGTGAAGCGGCAGCGGTGTTTCCCAGCCTGCCACAGTCATGGTTGTATGAAACATTAAAGCCAAACTCAGACCATCTATATTTAATACAACATTTTGCAAACAACAGATGAATTAATCATGTCATGAAAGTGGGCATAACCTCTGCATCAGCATATCACCGTGGCCTATTTCTCGGCTTTTGTGAATGGCCTGCGTGCGCGGGGCGGAGGCTCGTCCTTATGTCACTCCTATGGCCTGTGGTCCCGGGTATATCACCGGGATATTGCTTCGTATTTCTGCGGCGTGCAGCGCTGCGTGTGCGCTCGGCGGCGGCAGGGTTAGGTGTGCACTCTTCAAGGATTAATGAAAGCGCTGCTGTGCCCCCTCTGTGAAAAGAGCAACACTGTTATATTCACCAGCTCGCCAGTTTCTCCATCCCCAACCATTATCACCCCCATAAAGACTCTCTTATATAATCTGTCCAACCATTAATGGATAATAACACTCTGCTTCCACAAAAGACAGAAATATAATTACCCGACTGAATAGCACCGCTGCTCCTTATTCTTACCCACAGAGAGGAGGGAGCTCGGAGAGGAGAGAGTGACATGAAGTGAGGCACAAATTGAGAGAGATCCCAGGCAGCAGTTAGTGAGAGAGTAAATGACTAAAGAATACAGAGGCTGAAGGTGAGAACAGATGGGGAGAAGCTTAGAACAAAGAAAGGACGCTAAGTTTTACCTTTTGTGATCCTTGTCTGCTTTAAATTTCCGAATTGTCCAAAGAGGGTCTTGGCTTTTCTGACACTGCAGCCTCCACCCTTCACCGGATTCAGGGTCGATTACACAGAAATATGCTTTTGTCTTTGCTGTTGAAATTAGATTTTTGGGGGAGTCACAGGTGTGTGATCACTATTGACAATAGTGATGGCAGCACGGTGGTGTGGTGGGTAGCGCTGCAGCCTCAGTGCCAGAAGGTCCAGCTTGAGGTGACTCACAGGTTGGAGTGAACCTGCGTCCTTTCTGTGTGGAACATTCTCCACATGATGGCCTCAGTTTTCTCAGGGCACTCGGGTTTCCTCCCACAGTCTAAAAACACACAGAGGTGAATTACCGACTGAATCGTCCGTAGAGTTGTGAGAATATATGGGCCCTACTTTCGTTTCTCTACAGAATAACTGTCCCCATTTGCAACTACTTCTTTCGGGTTTCTAACTCAAACAACCTGACTCGCTCCCTGACTTGCTATTCTACAGCAGCATTTCAACCATTGTTGTGTTCTGTGCCATCACTGCCACAAACATTTTTGGCTCTGTGGTCCATGTGCAGGTTTTACTGCCTCTGGTCAGACTGAAGACCAGAGTGTACACTATTGTTTCTCTTGACTACATATGGTGGCAGTGGTGGGATGGCTCGCCGTGGGGCCCTTGGAAGTGTGCCCAATAGGGAACCATATGACAGACCCTCAGGATACGTGGACCCCCTTGCTGAGGGCGCCTAGAGATCAGTGATGAGTCTATGATGGAAGGGATGGGAGGCTGTATGTCTTTGAAACTCCTTTACATCATTACATGATTTGTAAGCGCAGCAGTGAGTCGTACCCCAGCATCAGGACAAAAAATATATATTTATTATCGTAAGCAAATTATTATATAATATTTGGAAATTGTCAATAGCAAAAAATAGTAACAGGAAAATTTAGATATGAGGCATTCAGCAGTGATAAAACATAAATGGTTTTCAATTTCTAAAATATACATCACGATATTCTATTCATATTCAATTTTGCAGTACAAGAGATTCATTCATAAACAATGATGGACTGATTGATAAGAGTCTGTGTTTTCTCCGACAAAAGAGTGAGGTCACCCCCACAGCACTGAGACACGCAGCTGAAAATAGTGAGTGAGGAGGCAGCAGTGATTATGTTCTCTACATTGCTGGAATTTGACTGTAAAACATAAGAAAAAAATTATGTTCAAATATTGGTTCCATTATTTATTTAGAAAATTAAAATAGAATGTTATTTTAAAAGAGAACGGTTGATATACTCTGTAACGAAAGCCAAAAAATTTAAATCTTTAGATAAAAAAAAGTTGCATTAGTGTCCCTTACTGTACTGAAACTATATCGATCCGAAGCTTGAAAAAGAGAGATCAGCGGGACCCTTGTTTACCCCGGTTTAAGATGGAAATCTTTGGGCAATGGGCACAACCTCTCTGTCGAGCAATAACTGTGATCCAAACCCAAATTCTTCCCCTTAAAAACACTGTTGAACGCTGGAGTTTGTTCCAGTCACATGGGTGAAAAGGAGGGAACCCTGGTGCAGAGATCACCAGTGGTTTACTGGGCACTTCCAGACTGACAACTAACAAGAGTTTAGGGTCACCAGTGAAACCAGTTTCTTCTTTTGCAACCAGACAGGAACGTGAGTTTTCATGGTGCATGAATCCTCTGTCACAAAGCTCCTCCTCAGCACATGCAACCTCTAACGTTTGGAGTCAGTCACCCCTTACATGAAAGTCAACAAGGGCAATGACGTTTTGCATTAACCCCTATGTGTTCACTTCAAGGTGGGGGAGGGCGAGAGAACCATCATTTGCCTCTGTATGTCGTACTGCATCCATTTCCTGCAATAACGTGATGAAATATCGGTCATAAAATAACAACACTTTCAGGATTCTTGATGGCATGTACACATCTTTGTGTATGTGACATTAAGATCCTCATTACATTTACTTAACAAAATATTTTCACTTCTCTCCTCGGACCCATTGTGCTCCCCATCACTTATTGTGGAGAAGAATCATCGGCTATTAAAGTTTCATCGTTTTTTTTTTTTCCTCCTGAATTATTCATCAGTGAGTGGCATATGTTAAATATGTGTTGAAAGCATACATTAGATTTGTTTTGTATACAAATCAGCTCTCGGCGTGCGCCCTGAGGGGGGAGATGGAGGCCTGGGAGAGTTGGCGTATACTGATGCTTGTATTATTTAGATGTGCAGAGATTTCCCTCTTCATTCCGCATGTCGCCGCCTCGGATTGTGCCGCTGTTGTCGCATCTGACAGGGTTTATAATGAACGGAAAGACAACCGCTCAGAACAACAGACATTGATGCTTCCAGTGGTTTAACTCCTCGACTGGATTTGTGCGTTTAAATGCTTCTTTAAATAAACGTTCACTCTTATCACTATAAATATACTTGTTTTCTGCATATTTTCAATGGACGAGATGTAGGGTGAGATTTGAAAACTGGTGACAGTCTGAGGTCAAAGGTCATGCTTGAGAAAAGGAAGTACAGTATCACTTTAGCTGCACCGATTTTCTCACAGTGTAGTTGAAACCTTTTGTGCTGATGGCTATTGTTGGTCAGCGGTTCTCAGACCGCTGAGGTTGGGAGGTCAGACCAGGGAGATGTGACCTTTTTAAACCAGTTTCCAATGCTGATTAAATCAACAGCAATAATTCGACTTTGTTTCACTTTGTCCCTTTGTTTATTCCTTCACCTCTGCAGAGACTTTTTTTTAACTCCATCGGTCATCACACATTATTGACTTATTTGGGATAGAAAAAGTAGAATAAAATCTAAATTAATTTTGGCCAGATATTTTTCCTTATTCCTTCTCCCTGTGAAAAAAAAAAAAAAAAGAAAACCCAAAAATAAATCAAATACAAAATGAGACATGACATTGCTCAAGATTTAAAACTGCATAATATAAAAGCATAATGTGAATGGAAACGAAAGGAGCCAATCCCAGATGTATAAACACAGTAATTTCCCTCATATTTATTGCGTTATTATATATGTTTTGTAATTTAGGTTGCATGTGTGCATGTTCTCCAACATCCATTTTTAAAATGAATTTCTTTCAAGACTCTATTGATCCCTCAATGGCAGAAACTCACCTGTTGCAGCAACAGTACATCTCACCTTAGGGAAAAAGAGACTGATACTGTGTGATGCAGGGCCAAAACAAGGTTTCAGTGTGTAAGGCAAGTGGACACCCTGGAAAGGTTGCCAGTGTGTCAAGATTCACAGCACTCATATGTTCACTGGACACACTACACTGTGCTCATGATTTATACTGTTTGTTTGTTTTGTTAGGCAGGAAGACATAACATGATTATCCTGTCACCTTCAGGGATCTATACTGACCACCTTTCATGACGTACTGCTTCTTATTGGGCCCTTCAAAAAACAATGTTGTTCCTATATTTTGAAAGACTATCTATCTACAATATCAGACACCATAAGTATTTTGGTTTATATCAACTATATAAAAAGAAAGAGGAAGGAAAACTTTCATGAATAACAGTGTAAGAGCAGCAAACTTCATATCACTTGTACGTGTGTGTGTTTTGATGGTGCTCTTCACATCTTCGGAACCTATATCAGCCAACACTGAAATTGAAATTTATTTGTTTATTTTTTGTGCCGTTTAGCTCTACATTTGCCATTAGATGTTTATGTGTAAAATTGTTTGCATCATGTATTTTTACTGTCTCATATTTTACCTTCTACTTATAAGATTCCTTTTTTAAAATTTGTTTTGTGGGAATATTATTCACAACTTATGCGAACGTCCTACTTCTGCACCAATACCTACAATACCTGGGCTCTTTTTGATGTAAAGTCCAGGTTGAGGAAACTTTGGAGTCTGGGTTGAGTCAGTATTTGCTCCATGCACCTGAGTGGGTTGGTGGTTTTCTGTTCATGTCCGACTAAGTCACGACCAGGGGATCTTGTCACGTGTTTCCGGACCGGGCCCCGGACCTTCGTGGCCCCATCAGTGAGCGTGGCATCTTGAATTGAATCTTGCGTTTCTGACACAAACTAGTAGAAGTGATACTTCCTTGATAAAATGTCAAAATTTGAGTGAAAGTGATAATGGAGAGAGATGAAGGGGGTGACAACAGTGGATGGGAGGAGAGGAGGGTGGGGTGGGGTGGGGGGGAGAGGAAGCAGAAGGCGGATGGGGGGGTCTGAAGCGTCTCACGCTAACACAGATCATGATCATCATGTTGGCAGGATCTAAAAGATTAGACACATCAATAGTTTATGAATCTCCACAGAGTTGTGCTCAATTCCCTCTTCTATAAATTACTAAATAAGGGCATTTACATCACAGCGGCGCTGAAACTTTTCTCCTTTTCTTCACTCTTTCTTCCTTTCATCTTTTTCTAGTTCAAACTTGGACGTCGTCCATTTGACCCGTGTGAACCGCGCAATCAGAGAGACACTCGGGGGAGAGAGGGGCCGCCTTTATTGCTGCTTTCAGCTAATAAAGCGGATGAGAGGATGACAGGGAGCGAGAGAGGGAAGAATCGACGGGGAAAGAAGATGTGCTAAAGACACAAACACCTAAAAGACTGACATCATTAATAGATGTGGCCCGCCGATACACATGAATTATGCAACTTTTATATTCAAGAAAATTACAAACACAACCCATTGGGAGAGAATGGCAAGGAATCATTATCTGCAGACTTCAACCTTTGTAAGATGCACCAAACTTTTAATTATTCATCCGCATAAACAAATAACACATGAATAAAGAAGACTTAAAAAGCCACCCATGTCACCGGATTCGGAGGAACTTTCTCTCCAACTTTGTTGGAGAGCGCTGCGGCAGAGAACTTCTGCTAAAAACGAAGACTTTTACCCGTCTTTAAATTCTCTCTCGACACACGCACACACACACACGTATGGATCTCTGCTGTGAACGTGGTGCTGACCGGAATCAAAGGCCTGGATGAAAAACTAATTCAGACATTTTGAAGAGGTCGTCCAGAGACAGACTCAACCAACGTGGTTTATTAACTTTTATTTCTTTTTTTTTCCACAGCCTTTTTTAGGGTTAGACTCATGTAATAATTCACAAAAAAATCTAACATAAATAAATGAATCCCAGATGAAATAAATCCAATTTAATCGTTCTGTAGAGGTTGTGCGAGTCCAATTGTTTCTCTCATGTTTATCACTAGGAACCTTACTACTTAACAGCATTTTTATTTTGAATGAATTTGAGCTCTAAAATTTAGATTCAAACACGTATGTTGTATGAAACATTTCAGGAAGTACAAACAGAGTAGCTATAAAACAAGTCCTTGTTTCCTGTGTGATTCCAGACACACCGTTTTGACTTTGGTGCGCTTCGATCATGAGCCATGTTTGCTTGTGTCCCATTTGAGTCGCTGCAAGACGAGATCAGATTGATTTATTTCATGGTGTCTGTAAAGCTGGAGAGTGGATGTGTCAGGGAGAGTTAGATTTGTTGAGGGTGAGGTGGGTGACGAGGGGGGAGGGGAGGGGAGGCAGGGTGCAGTGACCACACACTGATGCCCTTCAGCCCCCGACGGGAAATGAGCAAGTGCCACACACACACATGCAGGAGGCTGAAAAGTGAGATAAAGTCGTGATATATGTGGCTGTCAGGGATGTAACTTGAGTATCTGTCATGTCCGAAACCTGTGATAAAAGTATTTATTCAGCACGGCAGCTAATATGGAAACAAAGTCACTTTGTGTCACTGCGGCGCGGCGCTCATCACCTCCCGAGTCAGAGCCGGGTCAGGCCCGGAGAGAGGTGAGACTGAACTCGCGACAGGAGGAGAGATGGCGAGGTCACGACCGGCGTGGCACCCAGATGAACTTAGGCAGAGGAGCAAGAGGTGTTCAGGACGGTGTGTTGCTAACAAATGAGTTCTGCTCCTCTTCAGAGGTCGGCTCCCCAGGTCTCTTCGGCTCGCAGCAATTAGGAACCACACCACTCGTGCTCTCCACCGAGACAATGAGAGGAGAAGATCCGGCTCTGAACCTGGCCCGAAGACTGAGAACTGTCTAGAGCCAAATATGGAAGGAGGCAAGACCACACTTCCTTACACTGTGGTTCAATTACATTTTCCAAAGTAGTTCGGTTGTCTTGTTTTCACCAAGACTTTTCTGAATGTTGATGTTAGTTCCACTGAATTCAGCCGAGCACAAAAAAACTGGACATTTTCACAACATCTCGAGTTGGTCTGTGGTTGTCATTGGTTCACAAAATAACTTCGGCCTCACCCAGATCTCAGCTGTTGTGGTCTCTCGTGGCTGGATTTACAGCAAGATACAGACACAGAGCTTCAATAAAATGTGCATTTAGATGATACATAGTTCACAGTCAATGAAACAACTGAGTGGCTGCAAGGCAGATTTTAACCTTCAGTGGAAGTTGACCGGGAACTGTGAAGTAAATGTGACACCCAAAGGGGAGGTGATGGTTCTATACATAGTGAATAAAATACAGACATGCTTCAGTCATCAACTTCATAATAAATAAATTATTTTTCTGAAGAAATCATCACTAAATTTAACAAATTTTCTCATAAACATCAACACATTTAGTTCTGGTTTACTTGAAGAGAATCACATTTCTTGCCTCAATTTTTTTCTCATTCCGAATTAAGCAAACTCTGGTGGTTTGTTTTTATTAAAGTCAGTAATATTTAATAAAAATAAAGTTGTTTGAGAGTTAAATAAATCATGTACTTTTTATAACCTTATGTTCTCTTGAAGTAAATATAGAATTTTCATTCAGGGCAGCATAGACTGGTTCATGGTCTTCAGATGGAAGTCTATTCTGAGGTGGGATTGAGCCCCAGGTGAGGGACACCCTGGAAAGCTTGGCTGTCTGTCACAGATCACAGACAAATGGTTGCAAACCAGCCTTTTTTCCCGTCTTAAATGCATCAAAACCACAAGCAACAGGCAAAATATTGGTCCAAGTTTTTGTCAGAACTACTGAGTGGATAAATTGTGATAATAATGGATGAATCATATTTACTAGCATTAACTGCCTTTAAAGTCTGGTGAACAAACATGGCGCGGGATTTTCGGGGACACACCTCAGGGAGCGTGAGAGCGGAGCAGCTGTGGTCAGGGAGAACACACACTTGAGCTTTAGGTTTCCTCCTTGGCTCCGTCAGCAAGTGTGTGTTTGTTTGTGTGTCGCCGTCACGTGAGGACCTCAAACATTTTGCTTTGTCATTCACGCTCCCTTGTTGTGTTTCCCTCTCTGAGGATCTGCAACTTTATCTCTTTCACTCTGGTGGCAAACAACGGTCACACAGCGTCCCTGATCACACACACACCTAGTACACCACAGAGACGTGAATCTGGCGGCTACCGAAGCTGCTTCCTTCGGGCGTCTTTTTCATCAGATGCCGGTGACTGGCGAGGCAGAGTGAAGGTGATTGTTTGATAGAAGCCACAGAAGAGTGTGTTTCTCTGGCGTCGCCTTTGATAGCTGCATTAACTCAAAGTGGCGAAGGAGCACAAACTCTGATGTAACCTCGGTGCAACAGCGAGTCAAACCGCTGGCAAGCAGGTCAGTCAGTCAGACGGGAGCTATCGAAGGTGATCTGTGTCGTCGCACTGGTGTCTGTGGCACTGGCGAGATAAACTAAAAAATGTTTTCCACTTATATACTTCATTTGAGCAGTTCATTCTTTCATTTTATTTTTTTGGACCCAACAGTCTTCTTAGTCCAAATACTGTTTCTCTGCTTCTTCTTTCCAAGGCGATTTGAGTCAAAGCACCTGTCAAACTCAAGGCTGGGGAGTCAAATCTGACCTGCTGAATCATTTTATGTGGCCGACAAGATGCTTAGCTAAGTCAAGATGGCTGAAAATTCAATTAAAAACTGACTTAAAGTTCACCAAAAATATAAATATATGAGGACCAATGAAATTTTGTCATTTGGCAGCTTGTTTTCAAGTCAGTCAAGATGATAAATGTCAACAGTGTTGTGGAACTGCAGATGTTTTTTGCCTCCAGTCATTTCATTCAGGGGTTCTTAACCTTTTTGATCTTGGGGGCCCACCTTTCCCCGAACAAATTCAAGTACTAGAACTGATTCTCTAGATTTCCTTTGTGATAAATAACCACATTTAATCTATTTAATCTACTATTGGAATGGAAAACATCACTTTCTTTATCATTTTTTTCTTTTCAAGAACTTCTCGATAGTTGTCACAGATTTGCAGCTGTCAAGTCAATTCAGAGACACACTACTGCCACCACATGTATCTAATGTATTAACACTGAGTGCCTCACGGCCCAGAGGTGTAAAACAAGAAAACTTTTAACCGCCCTCTACGACACGCTCGTGGTCCAACCATGGGCCCCGGCCCTTTGGTTAAGAATCACTGGTTTAAAGGGAGAATGATGCCTTGTATCTGACACCACTGATGACCCAACCCTCGCAAATAGCAAGAGCTGAAACTCAGTCATCATTCACTCTCTCACCTGTGACCGACCGACGGAACAAGACGGTGGACATCAGGTATTCAAAATCACCTTCTACTGCAGTGTCTGGCTCCCACTGAAACAGTGACTGTTCTCCCAGTTGGCATGACCAGGGAGGCATCCATGCTCCCATAGAAGAGGGGAAGAGGAAGTTGGGGCCCCTTTCTTTTGACTGCAGTCATGACCCAACCTTGAACTAGAAGAACTCAGCGTGTCCGTATTGGTAAAGTGTTTGTTTCATCCAAATATCCCACACAACACTGTCAGGAATGCTGTGGGTCTCTCCCAGCGTGTGTCTGTGGTGTTACTATGACAACCTGTTTTCCCCTCACGACGCTCAAGTGTAAACAAATGTGTCACATGTGTATCTCCTTTCATGTCTTTCCTTTTCGATGATGTAGACAGGATCCATATGGACAGCGTGTGTGTGAAATTAAAAGGCAAAAGTTGTGTCTCCTGCGAGCGCGCGGTTGGTGCTGATGGCGGCTGGAAGGAGACGCTTTGATTTGACGGCAGAGCAGTAATGAGAAAAAGTAAGACGGAGGATGTTTTAAAGGATCAGCTGAAATTGCCAATCTATTTTAATCTATCGCCACCTTGGGAGAATTATGTTCCGTTTTTGTGAGGACTAATTGGATTTGGAGTTGTATATTGAAAAAAGTCTAATGAGATATTCGTCACATGGAGCGGCGATCACACGGCTTTCCTCCTCCCTCCCTCTCCTCTGCTCCTGTTTCCTCGCTGAGATCTTGGAAAAACACCTCGTGCTTTTATTTGCCGTTTTGCCTCCTGAAATGTGTGGGATAAAGAAAGGCATCAAGTTTAAAGCTGTCAGATGACCCGTTCGCAGCGCATGTCCTCGGCTCTCTGACCCTCGACGGAAACTCTCGATTGTCGGCGCTTGCACGGGTCATGAGCTCTTGCTGGGGTCAACAAGGGTCATCCCTGACATCATTGACCCCACTTCAGGTCAGACCCCCTGGGCATCATCACTGAGTTTTTGTGTAGAATGATCGAAAGCTGGTGCGCGGAGGTGTATTTCTGAGGGGGCTAGTTTGGTGCTTGGTGACTAAGCATCCAAGTGAAAGGGTTTTGTTGAGCCACGGACCTACTATAATAACATTTCTACTAAACGTATTTCAGTGAAAGACTGGACTTATGTGTGACCCTAAATTGCCCCGCCATCATTATGAGTCATGATATCATAAGGTCTCTTTTCAATGGCCGGCTGATAGAGAAGACTACCCACCACTCAAACAACAATTCCCATCATGAACTGCAACAGTAGAAAAGAGCTCATTTGCTCACACATAAAAGAACCATAAATTCATTCAGTGCATCTAGATGTGTAATATTGGCCTTGAATGTCTTGTTTTGGGGGCAACATTTTTCCACTGTTGAGTCACAAACATAATTTCGTGGTGGTGTCACGTTTGGTTGTTTTGGATGTAATTCTTTGGTTTGCCCAGGTGTGGCGCACTGACCAGCTGGGCTATTTCAATTGTTGATAAGTGCAGGTGTAGCTCTTTGTTTGGAATGTGGACGTGTTCTCGGCATGGAAAAACTGACAATAAAAACAGATTTCAAAAGGAAAATAGGCACGGCTCTTCCTTGCTAAAAGAACAGAGAGTTCCCCGCATTCAACCCATCAAAAGACGCTACACCCACTTACGAATAAAATATCTCTTGATTCTGAGGAGTATTTTGATGATATTTTCTTTTACTTTAAAGCAGTTTGAAGCAAATTCCTGCACCCGTTCCTGGCTGCAGCGTGAGCAGCAGCCGCAGCAGCGCCATGTGTCGGTGCGCTAACACGTCCAAACGCTGCCTTTTGTCTGCTCTTCTCCTCAGATTGGCTGTTTAAATGAGATTAGTCTTGACAAGTGAACTTCAGCCGGTAATAAAAACCCCTTTTTATCCGCAAAGCAAACACTGGAGCCGCCCACCCGATTGAATACCTAGCTCCTGGATTAGCATAAGAATGGCTCAGCTGAGTTCTCTCATAATGCTTAAACTAACAGCGGCGGACACACACCAGCGTGTGCGTGCGCAGCCGAGCCCCTCTTGAACACTAATGAGTGGTTTCACTGTTTGAGCCGGCTGCCCAGTTTGGGTCGTCGGCTGTGGTGACAGCGTCACCGTGACGATGAGCAGGAGGAATGTCGAGAAAGCAGACAATATTGTTCTGCAGCGTCCATCCGACACTCCCACCGCCGCTTACCCCCCAAAAAGTTGTCTACGCCGCCTCAGCTCCCAGGAGCTTCCCGTCAACACTGGTGCCTGCCGCGCTGTGAATTGAATTATGACCACATTCACATCAATAAGTATGTGTGAGTGGTTAGTTCTCAACAGGTTATTGAAAGCCAGCTTCATGCTTCAGGTAATAGTCCATATCATGTCTGTATATTTCCAATTTCATTGACGCACATGAACTTGGAAATCTGAACATGGAAGTCTCGCCAATTGCAGGACGATCTAAAGCAACTTACAACAGATCGGGACGGGGCCCCAAGGTGGGACTGAAACCTGCGGCTTCCTCCATGGTCTTTGTTATTGAGCAAGTCAAGAAAGACAGTTTTGAGTGATAAGTTAAGATGAGACAAAATTCAATTGATGATTTCTCTTGTATTCAATTGACCAATCCTGAATAGTTTTGCAAAGCATGCTGGGTACAAAGTGGTCAGTCTAACCTTGAGTTTAAGGTGCGTCCAAGTTCCCTCTGATGTAGGAACTAGGAGCTGGGAATGACATCACTGCCGGGATCAGTACGTTTCATTTAACGTCTACTTCCTGTTTACCTTCAGCGAAGCCTTCTTGAATTGCGGACTCGGGGTAGTGAGAATTTTGGTGCATTCCCCTTGTGCGCCAACCTGGATTGTTCCTTGTTACTGTACATACAATAGCTATGATGTCACCTGAAATTCTAGTGGGAGAATCCTCACCACCTGGAGTGTGCGATCCAAGAAGGCTTCCCTGAACGTAAACAGGAAATACAAGTTTTGAACCAGTCGTCTTCGTCCTGTGGATGTTGTAGCTGTGAAGGGAGTGTACATTTCTCAAGAAGTTTCATATATTGAACAAGGCATGTGAGAATAGCTTATGTGGACCACTGGACTCTGCAGTGATGTCATTCCCAGCTCCGGCATTCCAAGTTCGATGTGTTTGGAATGCAGCATTATTCCAAATTTGGACTGTGAAATCCGAGGTGTTGCGGCGCTGGGAATTGCACAGTTCTGAGGACAAATCGAAAGCACCATCAGCCGACTCCTGGATGGATGTTTAACCTGGGTAGGAATGTTCCAGTCCACAAAAATGGGAAGCCCTCCTTTCAGAGGCCATTTGTGACTACATTTGGATCACACCAAAACCTTCAGATAGTGTGAAACCTGATAACTGATCCAACAGCCGCAACAATGTGGTGTGAGAGAGGAGTGAGGGTTCTTGGTTTGGCTCCAAAGTTCATAGGGTAGAGCCCAGTATTGCCACAAGGATTCAAACCATATTTTCCTTATCCACAGTCATCCATTTTCCTCCGCTGAGATGAGGCTTGGGACGTCTGGAACCCTGAGGAGAGCTCATCCAACGTGACCATTGTCTCCCCCAACAGCTCCTCTGTCCAACCCCCCCTCACCTCCAGGACCACAGGCCCAGGCTGACCAGAGGTGCAGCGGGGAGCAGAGAGCAGGCCGTTGGTTCCCAGGGCCGCCGCGCACTTGTCATGTAAATGAAGAAGTCACAACCAATTAGAGTAATTGCAGCGCGTCGCCATGTCTTCACCGCAGCCAGTGAGCAGCAGAGGGTGTGGGAGCGAGGGAGGGGAGGAGAGGGGGGTGTCCCGGGGTGGGATGGGAAGAGGGCGAGGAAGTGTATCAAGGGGCGATAATGTGGAGAAAAGGAATGTGAGATGCGGGAGGAGATTTTATTTGTGGGGGAACTGTTCATGATAGTGTGAAACCAGTGCTCATGTCACACACACACACACACAGGCACGTCTTGTGATACCTCGATTTGGTCAGGTGTTACTGGGTCAACATGACATACCAGATGATCAATAAAGAAGAACGGCTGTGACCGAAGAGAGTAAAAAGCAGACAATGATATTCTAATAACAACATTCTCTTGAACTGTGGGGAGAGTATGGTTTGGAATCGGGCCACCAATTTTACTCCTGACTCAAATCTTCCCACAAAATAAAGTTCATCTGGTGACATGTCTTTTCCTGTCCAACAGACACATTCAGGAGCTGTTAGGACAAGTGTGTGTGTGCAGTGGTGTAGAGGATGAGTGTGTGTATCTCAGCAGGAGGTGGGGGCTAATGGAACCCCCTCTGGCCTATCAGAAGCAGGGGGTGATCGTGCAGGCGAGCATGCTGCTGCCGCTGCTGCTGCTGCTGCCGCTGCTCTGTGCTGCTGTGTGTGTGTGTTTAGTGGTACGTCAGACGGAGCTGAGGCAGATGCAGTGATGGGAAGAATTGTTGGAGAAGAGTTTTCTTTCTCAGTACGGCGTCAGGAAATAAAGAAAACCACATTTATTGGGAACAGCTCTGTGTGTGGTTCCATGCGCTGTGAGCGTCTGCAAGTGGAAGATTCAATATGTCAACCTCCACTTAAGCACTGAAACATTCATGCTGACCTCCCAACTCAGCTGCTGCATTTACATTTTATAAGGTTTGTTTAGCTACATCCCATTGTGGGCTCATGGGCTCTGTCTGTCCGTCTGTCTGTCCACTGTGTTTGTTGAACAAGGACTGACAAACTGACTGTACCTTGAGCTTCCACTATGTGGAGGCACTGTGAACACAACAGCCCAGGGGCTCAATTCCCCCCAAAACGGTGGGGAGCTGGACAGTTGTTTTCCCATTCACTGACTCAGGCTAAGTTTGTGTAATTGTGCGTATTTAAATATACTACGTTTTACAAGATTAGTTGTTCTAGCTGTCTACTGATCACTTTTCTGGGTTGTAAAGTAATTATTTATACTGCGATTTACAGGGAAAACATGAATGAAGAGTATTATTTTACCACTGTTTTCGATCCCCGTTACTTTACAGAGATCGATTTCCTGTCTCGGTGATCCTCCAACTTGAAGCAACTTATATATTTACGTTGTTTAGTAGAAATTCCTAGTTCCATCACTTGGTTACCCGATGTAGGACTTTCCATTCGGAAAGTCCCAGAATCCTCTGGCAATCCAAGATGGCTTCCCCAAACTTAGCAGGAAGTTAAAATTTGGAATACGCCAATAAAATCAAAGACATTCAGCAAAGTTGTGTTTCCTTTTAACCTGGGGCGTTTTCGAATTGTAAACGCAGCACATTTATATCAAGGAATTACTTCTGTCTGGACAAGGCACATGGATGTCACTGTGGTGTTTTCTGACTCCGATAACACTGAACTTGGCTGTAACGTCATTCCCAGGTCCAACTTCCTGCTTCCGTGGTAACTGGGATTAGCTCTGTGGAACCTTGTCAATTGACCACCATTGATTTTAAATAAAAAATTTGCTAGAAACGTGAGGTAAGTCGTTCTGGATCATATCTCCGACTTGCGTCCGAAGTTGTACCCACCAAGTGAACCCACTGGTCACTGCTCTCCCGAGGACCAGGCTGAAAGGGACAGACCAAACTGACTCGATCAAAACAAGTTTTCTGATCATGACTTGGACGGATTGAGTGTTTGGGGTGATATACGGTGAGGAACCATCAGAAAGTTCACATCACTGTCAGGTTAATTCCATTAAGATCAAGTTAACATAGCGGTTTAAATAATGAAAAATTAGGAGTGCTCCTTCCTTTAAGAGTTGCCACTGCTGCCGCGCGGCGCATTAGCCATGTCGGGTGTATACGTTTCTGCCGGTATGAATAATGAAAACAGCGAGCTCTTTTGTTTATAAATTATTACTGCTCCGCCTGCCTCCGCAGGATCATCGCCGGAACAAATGCATTTACAGTGTAACCAGTCGCATTATTACCTTTTTATTTTCAAATGCGTTTGTGTTTTTATTGAGAGCAAGTGGTTCGGGGTCGAACGGAAAACAAAACATCTCATTTCAGAAACAAGCTTTTCATTAGGAGGAAACAAATGTTTATTTTAGCAGCACTTTGTGTGGAGTCATGAATAAATATGGTGTTTGTCTCTGAGGTAAATAAAACAACAATGGAGAGGCAGAACAGAGGCGATGGAGATCCAACGGAAATGTGATTTGATTCTCGGTGGACCTCTGGTCACGGCTGTGGTGAGGAGGGGGGGGGCGGCGGGGGGAGGGGGCGCGGGCCTGCAAACCCAGACGTGCGATATTCTGAAAGAACAATCTCCAGTCGTGAAGCGGCGGAGGAAGAGAAAGAGGCCAGCGCTGAAGCAGAGCTGCGATGGGGGGGCGACTCCAGACTGGAGAGAGAGGAGCAAAACAAAAACACAGAGGTCATGAATATGGAATGTGTATTCCTTGTGATTTTAATATTCATGACATGACGATTAGTATGTCATAACGGCATTATCAGCTTCAGCAGCCAAAAGACGTGAAAACTCTGGCGTGATTGATCTCATCAGGACATCATCAATAATGGATAACTTCAATCATGGTGCGGCGACACACACTCACACTCACACACACACACTCACACACACAGAGGCCCTGGAATCCACGCACTCACCTCAACTGTCACAAACAATTATCGCACAATTTCACCCCGCAGTTTAATCAGTTTTGTGTCGACGCTGACACATCATCGCGCCGTGAGTCACCTTCCTCTGCTGCTGGAGAGAAAATATTTTTCAAAGTTGATCATTCCGCGTTAATGATCTAATTGAGCGGCGGCACGAGGAAGCCCTGCAAACAAGACCTGTTTCTGGGTTCAGACTGAACAGAACAGAGGAAGTGTTTTGCGCAGCGGATCCCTTCAGTGGTGAGATTCATGGAGGGAAGGCCTAGCGCAGGGGGCGCACCAGCCCAGACGACTGTCACCGAACGCCACTGTGATGACATCACGTGTTTGTGGACTGCATTGAAAGTTTCAGTCGTAATGATGCAGTTTGAGCGGCGATGTGAGTTGAAGAAATAGAATAGGGACCGGGAGAAGAGGTGGATGAAACAGTTCCAGAGGGCCAAACTGCACCCTGTTTTTCCTAAAGTTTCCCAAGTTGTTGCTGATGTTTTGCGCATTCCATGATAGATGTTATAAGTCATTCAAGCTATGACGCTCACTATTGACCGTAAGGTTGTAGACAAGCCCATCTAACCCGAGACCGAGTCCAAGTCCAAGACCGAGTCAGGCTTGAGACCATGACCAAGGCCAAACTGAATGCAGAACTATTTTGTACCATTTTGGTTCTTGATTTACTATGAAAAATGACCAGCTTCTTTTGCACTAAGAAACAAATGTGTGTATCTATACGATACAATACAGGTATACTTCAGTAGTCTCTGTTTCATTTGGTCCTGTTCTCGGTCTCACTCCTCATTGGCCATGTCCACGCCTCGGTCTCTCACCCTCGGAGACTTGTTCTTCGATATGGTCTCTGTATGCTCTGCTGTCTGTCTCAACTGTTTCTACTACAACACTAATAGACAAGCACCTTTTTTTGCCAATAAATATGAATTGCATATCAATACACACATCATCTGCAGGTTTCGTCCGACGCCACAGAGTCTTGACTTTTGGGTGGGAGACGGCAGAACACTCAGAAAGATTTTGGTCAAGCACCGTCTGCGAGAAGAGCAAAACCACCGATGCCAATTTCACAATGTTTTTACGCTTCCACTCATCGCCCGAGGAGGAGATTAAAACAGACAGATACGGAGATGAAGACGTGTGATCCCCTGAAAGAAATATATGCAGGCGTGCGTGTGTCTGTGTGTGTTTCAGAAGTAGCTGGAAGATGGCTCGCTCCTGCAAAGTGCTCCATCTGTGCTCAGAGGTGTCCTGAGTGTCTAGACAAACCTCCATGTAGAGCTCATTCATATGCTCTTATGTGAACCTCTCTCCCCCCGAGAGACCCCCGTCTCTCCCTCCCTGAGCCGTACAGTAGCTCCTACTGTACTTTGATGTGATCAAATTTAAATGAGGCCTCGCTTCAAACTCTGGTGAGTCTTTCCTGCTTGATGCTGAGGGTTATTCTGACAATTTTCAGCTAAAAAAAATTATGTAAAAGTTCCCACATGTCGTGCTTCTTTGTGGTTTATGGCAGAGGATGGACTAAGTGATGCGCTACGCATTATCAAAAATCATCAGAGAAGTGACAAGAGTTCCATCTACAGCATAATATTCTAGTAAAGAAATATACCACTCTGTTGCTGGTCAAATCCCCCTTCAGTTCTGATACACACAACCTTCCTTAAATACTTAAATACAGTGGTGAAAAAACAGCTCCTCTGTTTTACAGTAACCAGGTTCAGTTGTGGGCAAACTCATTTCCATGTCATGATAAATCTAATGGAAAAGAAATGGAATATGCTTATTGTCTCGGTGCACATTTATACATTATTTGTAAGGGAGCAAACTGTAGAAAATGTTGACAAAAATCATAAATATTAATAACTAAATAATAACAATATATTATTATTGTATCTTATTTTCCTGTTTTGTTTGTTTGTTGTTTTGTAATGAATCTTCACCAGAAATATGAACCTTTTTTTAAAAATATAAAACCTCTTTCATATTACTATTGTTACCACTTGAAGTGAATTACGTACAAACAATGTCGGTTTACCAGATGTCAAGTGTGTCCTTCTCATGCAACAAAAAGAATAAATGAATGAATAAATTTATACATAAAATGAATAAAAATGAAAAAGGCTGAAGTAAAATGTAAGAAATAAGAAATAAGTTTCTGAGACTCAAAAATAGAAAGATAAAAAGCAAAATACATTTTTATTCCACTCAGGAATGTTTGAATATCTCATCAGAAACTTTCACAGTACAAACCAGTTAAGCGAAGTGCTAGCAGAAGAGATACTTAATATTATTATCATACATCATAATCAAGCATATATTGATAGAAATAATTAATTTGTTTCACTCCACTTTGGCTCCTCGTGAGAATGATGTGCAAATATTAGTTCTGGCAACATATTTAGTCGATATAAAATACTGTATATAGCTGTTACGTAGCTTCAGATAAAATCATTTTGAACAAAGACCACGAGCATTTTTTGTGCAGAATTTTTTTTTTTTTCTTTAAATCACAGACAGCCTCTTTGTCTCTGACATCGAAGCACAAGTTTGGTTTCGTGTCTTCTTGGGAGTAAACAAAGCTTTATGGGAAGGATGTTACAAAGAAGGACTTTCCCATCACCACGGCTGGTAAAGTATCTTCTGCACTTCCTCGTTTGGCGCGGTCACTCCTCGGCCACAATAGTGCAGGTGTGCGTGTCCTTGAATTACAACTGAGATTAACTCCAAACAAGTCCGCTGCCGCACATGTCGCTGCCAGCTCTCGCCCCACACACTCACAGGGAGAGAGACAATAACAGTCAGGGTGTCGCTTCCTCAGCCACTTATCTCCTCCATAGTCATTTGTAAGAGTCTCTTCTCACATTTCTCACTCTGATATCATCTTTATTCACAAGCTCAACTGTTTCACACACAGAATCAATCACAAACCTCTTTTCTTTTCAAGGAAAATGGAAAAAAACCCTTTTATTTTTCACATTTTTTACTCTCATTTGTTTGTGCTGTTAACACTTGAAATAATTTTACTACAATATTAAAACATGAGAAGTATTTTATTTTGCTGTTTTGAGGAACATATGTGGATGATTGATCTAGTGATCATATGACAGCATTTATGAGGTCAGGTTATGAACTAAATAAGAAAAACTCACACACAGTCCCAGGCTTCACTACACGCAACACACCTATGAAGTCATCTGGCGGAGAAAAAAAAAAAAAAAAAAAAGCTATTTTGAAACGCGATTATAAAATCTCATCTGTCCTTGATATTCCAAACAGCAGGTGACTATCAGATCTTCAAAGTGACTGCGTTGGAAGGGGCTGGGAGTAGAATATGAATTGGACGACTGACGTGGTGAAATTTGTGCTGACTGAGAAGAAGCCCCTCAACACTGCTGCTCCTCTGGGAGCTCCACATGCCAGTGATCCAAACGCAGCTACTCTTGCTCAAGTCACTCGTGCAGGGAGTTAGTCTGCGGATGCAGCGGCGTATTTATATCCAGGGTCGAGTCATCGGTCCTTTTCTTGCATCTGATGAATCTAGAATTGAAATAGTTGCCCGTCATGAAGCTTCATTCTTGGACCAGGTCTAGTGGTGTTTGGGTGCAAGTGATGAATGGACGTACGGATAAGATAAACACACATTAAAGAGGAGTTTTCCCTCTGGGTTTTTGCTCCGCTGCTGATCGTCACATGCCACTGTATTGATAGATGACTGTCTAACATCATCACATCTCATCGGTCCTCCCACACACACACGCCAGAGGTCTGTTTGTTGTCCTCCCTCTTGTCACTATGAGTCACTGATGGACTCTCCATCGCCGTAGTGATTGTGTACTGACATATGTCCTCTCATCAGCTCCACCACTGACAGCACCGTTACCGTGCCGACGTCCAAATGATGTGTGGACAAATACTCCTGACTCTAACGGCCAGCAAGTCCTTCATTATTCTTACCAATCCAGACCCTGCAGTGGAGTATACTCGGGATTGTTAGCTGGGATTTAACATGTTCAAAGTACTTTCACACATAAAAGGCAACAAAAGTCATTTGTCTTCTAGTGACTTAGGGCAACACATGCAATGGTTGGCTGCACAGGAAAGTGATGTTCTCTATTATTTTTGTCTTTACCAGACCCAGGTAGCAGCTGGCTCGGGTTCACACCCGACTTCACACAAAAACACATGCCACAAAACTTCACTACGGGGCAATAAATGTGGTTTTAGAATCAAGATGCAGCTTGTCAAGAAGGGATTTGGCTTTTTTTTTTCTCTTCTCTTATCTCAACCAACTCAACACCTTTTGGTGGACGTTTGGGTCCAGTGTTGACGCTGAAGTCACCCATCTGTGTTGCATGTTTATGTATCAGTGTTTCAGTGGAGTGAAATGTTTCCCCTCCAGTGATGCTTTAGGAGAGAAAGTGTTGACCAGGGACGCCATGTTGAAGCCCAAATATGAAGGATAGAAAAGGCACTGGGGCAATATGTCGTTGATAGATGTTCACATCGCACTTTTCTCAAAACCAGGAGTCTTGAAATTGACAATTATGGGGTCTCTTGATATCCATGAGGTCAATCATCATTTCATTCAGCTTATTCACTGCAAATGATGTGGTTCTTAACAAGACAAGAACCACACAATGTGTCTCATTAAAATCATTTTTTCAAACTTTCAGGTGTTTATTATTGCTCTTGTTTCAAGCCTGTTGAGATACAGCTCACCAAACAGGAATTTATTGGATCACATTCTCAGCAAAATCACCTTAAACCAGTTTCTGTGGTTTTATGCTTAAATTTAGCAAATTATATTTATTTTTGTGCTGTCAAAAGTGACATTGTTGCTAATGTCAACTTAAAACCTGCATTTTTGCTCTCCCTGGATGCACCTCATTCCTTGACTCCTGGAACTCTTGTCAGGTGAAATTATCTTGCTGCATGGACAGATTATACTCAGAATGGCTGCTTTGATCTTATTTTTCAATGTCACTTTTTTGCAGTTGCTGGGTCCCAGCTACTTTGGCCAAAAGATGGGGGACACCCTGAACAGCTCGCCAGCTGATCACAGGGAGCAAAGAGACAAACAACCATTCGCACACACTCACACCTGCCGATGATTTGGAGAACTCAATCAACCTCTGTGTGTTTTCGGACTGTGGGAGGAAACCGGAGGGGAAACCACCCACCCCGTCCCTGAGATCTTAAGCTGTTTTTCATGCGTCAGCTACTAACAAAATGGCTTCAGTTAGAAATAAAATCAACTCATGGAAAAAAACGCAGTGTCAATTGATGAATCTGTATATTTCAGAAAATGAAACCGCAAAAAGACACTGGAAAATGTTTTTCCCACGTGTTTTCTTGAACCTGCCAACAGCAGCTGACAACACTTTCTCACTTTAGGGTCCAGTTCACAAACCATCCGCCACTTGCAGCCGTGAAAAAAAAAAACAAGAGACACCCGAAGAGGGAAATATTTGCTTGATTCTTGTTTGTATGCTATGGGTTATCTAAATTGATAAACAAATAATAAATACAAAAATAATTCATATTAGATAATTTCAAGTTTTCATCTCAATATTGACACTGTCACATTTAATGTGGAAGTTTTTACCTCCACTTCAGTAGAGTTTAGAGACTACAGAAGTAAGGAGGACGACGATTCATCCGACTCAACATGTGTTTATTTTTATTCTTGTTATTCACATGTGCTTTTATGACACATGTTGGACTGAATACAGCAGTGTCCCACATGCTGTAAGCTTGATCTTGACAATTCCTTCACTGGATTATATGAAGTGATGGGGAACAACATATAGTAATGCAACCTCACTAACACATAGTGAAATCTACTTGTGCCATGGGAGGAAACCAGAGTGCCAAGAGGAAACCCACATAGTCACAGAGTGCAACGCCTCATAGAAATGAATCGGCGGTTACTCAAGCAGCCTGGCAACAGTCTAAAACCAGATGGGAAGTGAGATGTCATAGGGGTGCGAAGATCAACCCATGTTCTGAGGGGCATCCATTGCAGAGGAGCACTTTCATTCAGTGACTTAAACTCGATTTAAGCTCTAAGATCTGACTGAGTTGACATCAGTACTTTACATGTCGAGGTAGCTCTCTTTAACCACTGCAGCAACACCAAGCGTCTCCAATGGGAGAAGGAGGAGCTGTGAGGAGAAACAAAATGTCACCAGGCGGTTCCCCCCGCTCAGCCACCTCCCCACTCAGGGCATACTTAGCATTTAAAGCCTGCGCCACCCCGCCCTGGAAAAGGCGTGTTAACATTTATCAGAGGGGGGAAGCGAGTCTGAGGAGGACGCACAGACGGGCTGCAGCCGGGCGAGCAGGCGGCAGATTCCTCCGGCCCTGTAGTGGAGCCGTGGGGAAGTTTTTAATTCCTCCACCCTTATGCTTCATTTGTCCTCCAGATCCCCCCTGCGAAGCTCCGCGATGACCACTCATGTGTGCTCTGCTGTTGAATTATTAACCAGAGAGACGAGGGCGGGAGGGAGGGAGAGGTGAGAGCAGAGGTGTGGAGATGTGCTGGAGTGGTGAGAGGAGACTGGAGACAGAAGGGGGTTGCAGGAAGGAGGTGAGAAGAGCAGCGAGCCAAGGTGAGGGAGGGATGATGGATGCGAGCAGGAAGTCAAATCTCAACAATGAACCCTCTCAGTCACTCAGAGACAGAAGGAAGACCCACTTTGGTTTTTGAACCTCCACACAAACATATCACTCATTCATCAACAGAAGAAAAAAAAAAAACTAGAATAGTAAAGTATTATAATAGAATAATAATAACACTGAGTAAAGTTTCTACATTTTCATTCAGTTCAGCTTTCAGTGCATTATGGAGCTTGAATTGTGATAGTCCAACCAGTTGTCAGTCATGCATTTGTGAATGCAGGTATTTTAACTTATTACATCACATTATTATATCACATACATTGTTGTAATATGTGTGTCTATTAGTCTTTTTTTTTTTTACGTGTAGCATGTATTTGTTTTGGGATTGTTTGGACTTTACTGTATGTGCGCTCTGCATATGAATTTAGTTGCTGCAAAAGTTGAGTTATGACTCTAGCGTTTAGATCAGGGCTCACCAAACTCTTCCAGAAAGAGACACACGTGTTTAGAGTATTGATGTACATATTTTTATTTGAATTCGTATTAATTTTGATTTATATATGTATTCTGACATAAATGTTTGCCTCTTATCTGCATGTTTCCCAATTTAAATGTTTCTCGTTGACTGTATTTGAAATAGAGCAAGGGATGATTGTGCCACGGTCACAAGCCTTACACAGGCTTCCCCATTATTTGACTCTTCAAATCAACTCTGACCAACTTCCTCGCCCCTGTCACGACCCAAGACCTGCCCCTTGCAGCATGATGCTGCCACCACCATGTTTGACACTGGGGATGGTGTTTTCAGAGATGTGAAGTGCTACATGCTGCTGTTAGACCTCTCCATAGGTGTCCCTGAGCCCTGTGTCTTGTTGCTTCATGATGCACTGTCCTCCATCATGTTCTCTGAACACCGGACGGTCTTCAGCTGTGCCTCTGACCATCCAAAACTTCAGGAAGTCACTGTTTTTTGATAGTATCATTACTTCTGAATAAATGAATTAATAAATACTTTTCTTAACTTTACAAAACAATTATCCCTATAAATGCAGGATTCAGGAAGGTGGCACTGACACAATGTAGCTGTTTATTACAAGGTTATTCAACGCTGCATTTTTGATCTGGTCAGTGACTGAAGGCAGTTTGGTGACTGAATGAAAGAATCATCACTGAGATAGCTCTCAGTTTACAGTGGGCCTCTTCTCCTAACATCACAGAATGTATTCCATTCACTCATCCGTCCATCCGATCTATTTCTTCCTCTGATTCACTCATCATCTGGATGCAACACCTGACTGGAATGTCTGAGTGGATCAACTGGAAAGCAGGGGTGTCCTCTGCGCTTGGCCTGTGTGAAGCCTCCAACATCACCTGGTAGATGCTAGAGAGCGCAGCCAGACCAGGACCAGCGGTTTTCGGTTGGAACCTCTGGACCCACCTCAGTCTCCCCATGATGCCGACTTGGAGCTGCACCAAGCACATGAACAGTTCCTGCCTTCGCTGCACTGTTCGGCCTGGGCTCGCCACCAAAAGAGCAGGAAGTTTGCATAAAATATGTTGCCGTAAATAAAAGTGCAGACAGATGAATACATGAATGCAGAAGTGAGACGGAAAGAAGCAGCTCGCTGATTAGTCTGGAAACGTGTGTGCAGTGTATTAGTGTGTGTGAGTGTGGGAGATGAGTGGGGATGGGCTCCCCTCCTAGGAGAGAAGCTCCCCCCCGCCCCCACACACACACACACTATCTGGGGTGTACAGTAAGCCCCGGCGGATTTGTAGAAAGGCCCGGATTGTTCATTAATAAAGAAGGGATGAAAAAAGGGGTGGAGGTGTGTCTGTGTGCATGTGAGTGTGCGGAGGGCAAGGAGAGTGAGCGTCGGGGAGGGGGGGGTGGGTGAGGGGAAGAGGGCGCTATGCAGTATTAGACAGTAATTAAATAATCATCTGTGTTCCTCCGGTTTCCTCCCCTCCCTCTTGCTCAGCTCTTCCTCCGCCGCCTCTCCTGCAGCACTGGCGGCCACAACACCTGTCACAACTCATCACCCTCACACACACACACACACACGCTGGTGGACACGCACAACGGTGTAAAGTATATGCACTCATACATATCTCACGTGGGTCGCCGCATGAATATATGTGGGGCTGCTTTGACATGGGGAAGTTTGGGGCAACCTACAGTCTCCTCTCGGGGAGGCCCTTTCACCTTCATCGCGCTGGTCAGTCGCCATCATCATCCTCATCCTCATATGACACGTGTATTTGTTTTTTGCCTTACACTCACCAGCACACGACGACATCTCTCCTCTTGGAAAATTAGGGAGTAAAACCAACTGGCCACTATTGGGACGGTTTCAAGGAGAGATTTTTCTCAACATTCCTCTTCACTTCATGTTCATTCAAATAATGGTAATCGCCCAGCTCCAAAACTACGGTGGCTGAGAAGTGCAAAACACATTTACAGACTTTTGAAACAAATTTACAAGCTCTTGGATCAAATTTACAAATGTTTTCAGAGTTTGTAATTTTGTTTATATATAATATATAATATATATATATATATATATCTCCATATATATGTATTTTATATTTTTATATATATATAGAGAGAAAGATATAGACATTTACATGATATATATATATATATCCTTTTTTTAACACTTCAGCATGATCTTCTGCGCTCTGTTGTCGAGGGTTTTTTAATTGTGTCCTCCCTCTGGACAAAGCTTTAGCCACACACACACACACACACACACACATGCATGACCACACTGAAACTCTCGACAACAGTGAATTAATCCCAACCTGACACACACTTCACCAACCACCATATGGCCTGGAGGCTGCAAGCACACGCACACAAACCTGAGAATAAACATTCAATTGATTCGATCGCCTATTGACGGATATTTGTGCGCGAGCAGCCGCGGGGCTTCCCGGTGAGATCCGGCCGCAGCAGTGTGGCAGGATTACTGTGACTTTGTTAATGACCATCAGACAATTGTGCCACACTGCAGCAGGAGGTAAACAGGATTCTGATGAACAGCTGTTGGGAATTGCTCATTGATCTTGTCTCCTTTTCTGTGTGCAGTGATTATCGTCACCCCAGACGGGGAGAGTGGAGACAGTGTTTTGGTGAACATGCAGGACGGTTTTGTGGAGGACTGCTGTTTAACTCATCCACGTGATTTTATGCCTAGTTTAGCATTTGAAATATCATTGATAGCAATGTGTTGGAAGTAAAACGTGTTACATGACTGACATATCTATCTGTCTGTCTGTCTATCTGTCTGTCTGTCTGTCTGTCTGCCTGTCTGCCTGTCTGCCTGTTTGTCCGTCCATCTATCTATCTAACAATGACATAAGAGAGTGACAGATCCTTCAAAACATTGCTGGATCTATGTAGTAATTCAAAGCAGCTGAAAGTTAAAGTGTTCAATGATCAACAAATGTGGTATTAAACACAAATATAGTTATGCAAAGGTGTGGAAATGAAAGGTGACATTACTCCTGTGCCAGACCCAAACAACCATGACTTGTTCATGTGTACACCAGCATATCCTTTTCTCTTTTCGCTCCCAGATCTGCTTCTCTGGTTCTCTTGTTTCGGATCGTCCGTGGGTCGATGGGGAAACACTAGCTGCGGTCATGAGCAGCACATGCTGGACACACGTGACCCTTTCGTTTTCTTTAACTTGATCCCTTCCGATTGTCGAACAGAGAGAGGGGCTTTGTCGGCCAAATCTCATTGATGCAAGCGGGCCGGCCCATACGATCCCCTCGGAGAGACGAACGGACCTTTCTGAAAGTGCTGGTGCTCAGAGAGAGTTGTCACATAAAGAACGTCACGTTCTGCACCGCAGTTCTGGACGGCTCTTGGTTGAGGCTCCAGTGTCCGGGCAAGCCGTTTAAATGGCAGGACAGAGGAAAGTAATATATTATTGTCGGACTGGTTCGGGAAATAATGCAACCATTCGACATCATGACCAACATCAACCTGCTGCACAGAGCTGGCAACTTGTCGATCAGCCTTAACGTCACCAAAACACTAGATCACACATGGTTTTAACCCTATAACTGACTCAGTTGGACTGGACTTAGGACTTCAAATTTCCAGATCGGGATTGTATCAAGTGTCGCAGACTGCTTACCTGAATCCTAATTCTGAGTGACTACTTTAGCTTCACTTCCCGCACTGGTCCAGATCTCCGTTGTTTGACTGAGAGTCTTAAAAACTGCATTTTTAAAATTGTTGTTCCAGACACACTCGCAACGGAACAAGAGGCTGCCCACATCAACATCTTGAGAGCAACAGAAAATCCTGGATGTGATTATTGAAAAGAATGAGATTCTCCATCGATGTAACATAATGAAAAGGAAATATTCATATTAGGGGAAAACAAACTATTGAAACGCTGCTCATTAAAGCTCATAAATAAATGCAAATCATCTTAATTAGTTTGAGGACCTTGGGTGCTTCTGAGCTTCTTCCTCTCTCTTTCTCTTTCTCTCTTTTCTTTCACTTGTTTGTTTTGCCACTGCTGTTGTTGTTTTTGTAGTTCTTCCCAGTTTCCTCCTCTTGAAACCACTTATTCTCCACACACTTCCTGGTTTGCTTGTAGTGCCTGGATCTATCTATCTATCTATCTATCTATCTATCTATCTATCTATCTATCT
This sequence comes from Synchiropus splendidus, assembly GCF_027744825.2. Taxonomy (NCBI): domain Eukaryota; kingdom Metazoa; phylum Chordata; class Actinopteri; order Syngnathiformes; family Callionymidae; genus Synchiropus; species Synchiropus splendidus. The sequence continues at coordinate 20,392,844 of NC_071340.1, forward strand.
ATCTATCTATCTGTCTGTCTGTCTGTCTGTCTGTCTGTCTATCTATCTATCTGTCTGTCTGTCTGTCTGTCTGTCTGTCTGTGTCTGTCTGTCTGTCTATCTATCTATCTATCTATCTATCTATCTATCTATCTATCTATCTATCTATCTATCTATCTGTCTGTCTGTCTGTCTGTCTATCTATCTATCTATCTGTCTGTCTGTCTGTCTGTCTGTCTGTCTGTCTGTGTCTGTCTGTCTATCTATCTATCTATCTATCTATCTATCATCTATCTATCTATCTATCCATCTATCTATCTATCTATCTATCTATCTATCTATCTATCTATCTATCTATCTATCTGTCTATCTATCTGTCTGTCTGTCTGTCTGTCTGTGTCTGTCTGTCTATCTATCTATCTATCTATCTATCTATCTATCTATCTATCTATCTATCTAGCTATCTATCTATCTATCTATCAATCATCTGTCTATCGATCTATCTACCACTTGGCCCCCTAATTCACTGTATATATAAATAAATATGTTCCTTTTGTCTTTGAAACAGCAACCAAACCGGTGACTGACCCTCCAACAGCCTCCACAGAATCCACTTGTCATCTGCAGGGTCCGATTCCTGTGCTACTCTTCCTTTGAGCTTGTGATCTCACCACAGTCTAATATTTTTTCCGACGACCTTTACCTGATGATCCCACCATTTCCTTTAATTCCGCTTCATGACAGAAACACGGCAGGTGTGTGCGGCGAGACGGTCCACTCCACGTGCGTTACACTTCACTCCTGACGGTACCCTGGGGTTTCGTTAGACGTGCTTGTTACCTTCCCCACATCGCCGGCGTGACATGTAGATGGGACTTGAGCCTTGTCGCCGCTCTACCTGCTGATATTAGTTTAGGGACGTCTAATTGGTCTCCGCTCTATCTGTGATGTCTTTATGGACCTCTGATGGCACAGACAGAGGATGAGAGAAGCTAATTGGCCCGCGCGCTCCCACACACCAACCCCTCCATATGCAGCTTCTTTAAGATCTCGCTCCACAGGGAGAGGATTACCATCATTTGTGGTTAAATGGCTGGCGAGAAGTGGCCATAAACACCAGCCACTGTTCTTTCATGGTGGAGAAAAGGAACGTGGGATCATCAAGAGAATATCAATGGCTTTTTTATGTTGCACATCACATAGACACGCAAAACATTTCTTTAGTTAGAGGCTGGTTCTCCAGCTGAGGCAGCAGTCCTGACTCCACCACCAGGCCGGACCAGACCTTCCAGCGACCCCGGTCCGTCCCTGACCGTGGTGCAACTGAATGGAGAAAACAAAAGAGGAGAGAGGTAGAATCACTTTAAATTGAAAAGACAAAAAAAATGTTGTGGTTTTACCCTCCTGAGTGAATCGACAAGAAATAAGCTCAGTCGCACCAAGCCAGACTTGTGACTTCCACCCGCCTCAAAAGTCAGATAAAAAAAACAGGGTTTGAAGATAATGGAAAGTCAGGATGATGGATTGGCGAGGTGGAATTGTAGTCCTTTATCAACCATAGAAGTATATTAGAAAAAAAGATTTGAATCCTGATGTCTCAGAGATCATCGGATCCATGAGAGGTGCTATGCGCTCGGTGAGTCGTGAACGCTAGCATCCACTATGGCAGCCCTGGGCAAAGTGCGGCCTGTGTTTTTGCGGCCCTCATGGGGTCAGACTAAAACTATGCAGCTGATAAGTTGTCATTTTTTTAGTCCTGTTTCTGTTTTAGCCAGTACGAGTTCAACAGTAAATACAAAACATTCATGACAAAATATCTGTTTCTTCTTTTCATTTATCGTAATAGTATTTTCCTCAAAATTCGTTGAAACAAAATTCAAAATATATTTTGAAATAAATTCCCTTATTGCCCTCGATGTTTGGTCCATAGTTTTATTGTGATTTCTATTCGTCTAAGATGCATGCGAAGGGATTTTGTTATATGTTTCATGTCATATTTACACTTATCCTTGCTTCAATCTGGTATGGTTCATTTTGCCTTGTTAAGATTATTTTCGTCTTGTTTCGTATTCATCGCCGCCTTTCTTTTGGCATTATGGCTCTGCGCAACAGTCACAGCTTATAATGCGGCCCTTAAGGAAATTTAACTGCCCACCTCTGCGCTCTGGTCATCTGCTCTTTCTTTTCACTTTCTCGTCTTTTTGATTGTTTTTTTTTACAAGAATAGATGTCAAGTATCTTAAGCGTTTTGCTTCAGAATGAGCCCCGACTAGCTTAGAAACGGTTGCTAACATGGTGGTAATGTCTCTTAAGCCAACAGCTCAGATCCTCTAATCTTCTAGTGGGAACTAACAATGAAGATGACCTTGGTCAAGGACGTTAAAGACGAATCTGCACATCTGCACTTCACCATGTGTTGCCGCACATCACCCAGTCCGATCGTAGTCGAGCTACTCGGCTACATGCTGGCTTAGTCCAGCTATATTAACCGCATTGTGTAGCCCAGCTGAGACAAATTCAAATTTCTCTCCTGTAGTCGGACTATGATGTTTATACGCATTTTAAAAGTCCAATTTTCATATGTTTTTCTGAGCCGTCATGTAAACATACTCACTGACAACTATTAGATCACAACTAGCGAGTGAAAGCTAGCAGGCGAAACATATGATGGCTCAATCCAAGAGCGTCCGCTGATCCAATCTTCGTGTCGTGAGAAGATCCAAGAATGACTAATGACTGGTATATATTGCTGCAGAGCTGACTCATGCAGCCATGGAAGAGCTCTCATGAGTTTCTCCTTCCCTTCCAAACGCGTGTTTACTAATCATTTAAGCAACACATGATGTAAGTATTGTATAGAAAACCCCACAACAATGTGAAAGTGTCTCATATTCAGCCGCTCCACCCTCCCCATCAATCATCTGCAGCTTAGAAAAACACATCACAGATGAGATGCAGGTATTGTTGCGCTGTCAGCCATTGTCAGGTCCATTGTTTGTCAGTGCAGGACTGGAAATGAGTTGCTTCCATGGATGTTTGGACATGTGCTGCAGAGACGCAGGGGATGTCATGACTGGGATCTTATCAATATGACTCGTGTTTATCGTGAAAAAAATACACGTTTTGGTTCCGCTCTCATCAGCGCGCTGATCAATCCGGACCACAGGAGGAAGTTCAGGATTGATTTGGTGGAATGAAAATCGGATTCTTTTTAATTAGAGCGCAGAAGGGCTGAAGGAGGAGAAATGCAGCGCCGCTCTGTTTGGACCTTCTCCAACAAACACCTGCTGATGGTCCCTGTCAGCAGAAGTAGCTTCTGCACTAATGTAGCTGAGGTGATAAAGGCCCTCACACTTCCATTTTCTACTGCAGCAAATACAGCCTTTAATATCTCATCCCTCTCATGAACACTTTTCATTTTGCTCTTCAATTCCTCGCAGTGTTTTCATGTGAAGTTACAGGATGTAGAGATAAAAAAGGTAATCCTATACCTTTTTTTTATTAAGTACTTAGGCTCAAATGTCAAAGGCGATGGAGAGTGTGAGAAAGAGGTGAAGAAGCAGGTGCAGGCAGGATGGAATCATTGGAGAAAAGTGTCAGGTGTGATGTGTGACAAAAGGGTGTCGGCGAGGATGAAAGGGAAAGAGTCCAAAAGGGTGGTGAGGCCAGCAGTGTTGTATGGTTTGGAGACAGTGGCACTGAGGAAAAGACAGGAGGCAGAGCTGGAGGTAGCAGAGAAGAAGATGCTGAGCTTCTCTCTGGGAGTGAGCAGGATGGATAGGATCAAAGGGACAACTCATGTGCTCAGGTGTTTAGGAGACCAAGTCAGAGAGGCTAGATGGAGATGGTTTGGACATGTACAGAGGAGAGAGAGCAAGTACATTGGTAGGAAGATGTTGAGGTTGGACCTGCCAGGCAGAAGGTGGAGAGGAAGGGCAAAGAGGAGGTTGATGGAGGTGGTGAAGGAGGACATTTGTAGGTTTGTAGGTTTGAGAGAAGAGGATGCAGAGGACAGGGTGAGATGATCCGACGTGGCCACCCCTGAAGGGAGAAGCCTTGTAATGTACAAATGAAAATGGTTTGGTAACAGTTCCTCACTTCACCTGTCTCCTGAGTTGTTCTTAGTCTTGACTCCCACACACTATGGCTGTCCTGAGTCTCCTGGCACTCCACTTGGGTTCTGCTTGCTTGGTTCCTCACAGAAATCACCTTCAGTTTCTGTCGTAATCTGGCGTCCATCTAGTCCAACATTAGATCCACAACACTGGATTTATATTCCGAGTTGCTTTTCAAGCAAAACAAAAAAAATGACCTGGTAATTCTAATCTTAACACTAATATATCTCTCGAACCTACTAATCTGAACTAATCTCCAGGACAGCAAACACACGCCGCCCCTTCCACACCTTTCACGTTTGAATTTATTGATCTCAAATCTTCTCTTTTAACATATCTTTATTTTTATTTTCTGTATATTAGTCCTCCATTTTTGGATTTTTGAGGCAAAGGTGGTGAGTCACTCAGGAAGCTGCTGTCATACTTGGTTTTTTTTTCTTTTTTAAGGATAATTTTGTGAAGAAATGAAACCATAGTTGGCACTTTACAAAAAGGAATCAAATCCTACTGACTGCCTCCTGTTTGTTAAATCACTCTTTACATCTTATCTTGTCTGTTTCTGGGGAAGTCAACAGTATGAGGTGAAAAAAAAACCCTGTTCAAAACTCCACACTTTGATTATGTCACTCAAGGAGTTTCAAAAATACAAAGCTCTGGTTAAATTCCTCGCCCCGCCGCTGAGAACTGGAGGTGTTATGCAACACAATCGTGGGGTGTGACCCCGGGTGTCACTTACAGCGACCTACATGTTGCATACAGGCCAGTGACACATATACACTCCGTGACACAGATAAGGCTCAGCGACCGACACAAAGTAGGAGCAGGTGTTAAAAATGCATGCAGCCACAGGTAACAGGATCGGCCGCCTCAACAAAGAGTCCCACTCTGTGTTGGGCTCGGAACGTACCATCAATTACGGTAATGATCGGCTGAGGCCGTGATTAATGCAAAGGAGCTTGTTTTCAGAGGCTTCAGAAGCTTCAGCTCTTACTGTAAATATAATAAAGAATCAAGTTAGAAATACTATTTTGAAATCACAGGTGAATTGATGGTGAATTCTAAGTGGACTATTCATTTCTCGGGGAGGGAAGGAAGGAAGGAAGCTGCTTGGGACCAGAGGCAGGGGGCGCTGTGGAAAGGTCATCGTACAGAGAGGCGCACGACCTGGAATCCATCTCACCTACTGTACTTGGGGCGAGAAGCTGGGGACACCTTGAACAGGTGGCCAGCGTGTCACACATGGTGGGAGAATTCAGACTCACCAATTCACTCCTGCATTGTGTTTGGACTGTGGGAGGAACCCAGAGTGCCTGGAGGAAACCCATGCTAGAAAACCCCACACAGACAGAGGCAGATTCGCTCACAGAGTTGCCTCAAGCTGGACTTGAACCAGCAACCTTTCTGTCTGTGTTGTCCTTATCCTGAACATTTGGCTGAAATCACCATCATAAACAATGGTTACATCAGACCAAGGCAAAGTGCGGCCCGGGAGCCCAATGCCTGTATTTTCGTGGGCCTTCTTACGTCAGACTAAAACTATAATTGATACATTGTAATTTTTCTGACTTTTTTTCGTTCTTTCCTTTTTAGTCACCACTTAAACTTAAAATATGTTATTTTTTATTTTATGATTTTTAGACATGGTTTTATTATATTTATTTTATTCAGAATTTTATTCAGTTTTTCCAATTTTCTCAAAGGTTTGCATCAAGTGTATTTTTTCTTTTTTTTTCCTATTGTAAATTTGATGAATATGACCTGGTTCTGCTACTGGTTGGACTTCTCAATGACCAATATCTTCATGTCATTTCACAAGGTTTTGGTTTGTTTACATGTAAGTAGATTAAATATGGTTGTTGATCACAAATGAAATCAAGAGTAATGAATCAGTTGTATTGAATGGGCTCTGGGTCCATTTGTCCTGGGAAAGGTGGGCCATGAGCTCAAAAAGTCTAGTCCATAGTAATAGTAAGTAGGTTTATATTTACACTTCTTTATATCCTTACTTGCATTTACTCTTTTTAGGTTCATTGTGCCCTTGTTACTTAAACATGTATTTATGTATGTATTTTTATTTCATTCATGATTTAGATAAAAAACAACATGGAAAACACAAGCAAAATTGTGATTTTAAAAAATGGCCTGCAAAAAACAAATTCATAAAATAAAGAGATAAATGAAAACAGTGACAAATGAATACATTTAATGAACTACACAAAGTGAGTGCTCATACACTGGACATGTTTAATGTGATTTTTTTTTCCATATTATGCTCATGGCGACCAGACAGCGATTTATGTGAGCCGTAATAGGTGGCTTGGGGGGTTAAAAAGAAGTCGATAACATTATTATTATTTTTCATTTTCACTTATTTTTTGAGTAAACTTTAAGATGTTCAATAAGGACTTATTTCTGGCAAGTGGTGATGAAAGGCGATTTCTGAATTCCCATTTTAAGCACTGAAGGATGCTCCCAGAAAAATGACAATAGGAAGGTGATCGACCTCCTTTTGAATAACAGCAGTCACCTCACTTGAAGCGTTCGCTCGTCCTCGGCTGGTCATAGATCAGCTGCACGCCACTGCATTCAAGCAGTTATGATTATTTCAATGTTACAAAACACCGAGTGGTGGTTTAATGAGATTAAATGACCAATAAGTCAAACTTATTAAGAGGCTTCCTCAACGGCTCCCCTCACAGAAGGACCCCGGCCTCTCCACTGGCACCAAGTGCCTGTGATTTCTCATGCTGTTTTCCCCGCTGCTATAAATAATTCAATATTTGTTTGAATAAGTGAACGTGGAAAATAATCTCCAATGGCTGCAGAAGGCAATAGTTAATTGGAATTAAAGAAAGAAGTTGTGGCTTCTTCTTCTTCTTTTTTTGTTGTTGTTGTGCTTCTTCTTTCGCACTCTTGCCTTTTATACTTTCTTGCATTGTACCATTGGACTTTTTCTGCTTTCATGTCAGTTCATTACATTTAATTTATTAATGTCCAATATTTAATGTGCCAAAAATGTCAGATTCAAACAGATGAAAATGGGGCATTTTCTCTTGGTACGGAGGATGCACAAGCTGTTTGCTGCCTCTTGTTGTGACTCTGGGGGCCACGCGAGTGATGGGAGGGGAAGAAAGCGAGAGAGAGCGAGAGGCAGAGGGAGGAGAGGCGAGCGAGAGAGAGTGAACTCTTCAGTCAGACCTGAAGTTTATCTTTAACCAAGCATCAGACTCCCAAACCACAACGCTGCTCGGTGCCAAAAGGCACAACTTTACAGATGATAACCTCAAAACAGGGCTGGAGTTGGCGAGAGAATGACAACTTTGTACAAACAAACAAAACCTCACAACCTTACTGTAACTCCAACACTGCAACTTTTCCCTCCAAACTTCTCTCAGGAGCCTAGGTGAACTTCTTTTGATAGACTCTTATTAATAGCACTTGTTAGGAGTCAGAAACAGAGAAGACAAACGTCGAAACAGAGCCGCTATTGATCCGTCAGTCGTTTGTCCTTGATGTTTGCCCCACTGTCACTGTGATCGATGACTCATTGACTCACGAGGGGCGGGGGAGAATCAGCTGACACATTCACGCACACACACCTCTGTGAAGATCTGTGTGGCTGCTATCACCCGCACTATTTCAGTGTCTTTAGAGGAACAGGGCCGGATAATAAACACCTAGATATTAATATGGGGGTTAAATCATAACCCTAGATATTGCTGAGGCTGCCAGCTGTGGGTGCATGGGGCCAAATTCAGTCACGCAAGGGCCACATTTCAAGCTCCAACATTCTCTCTGACTCACAACAAGAGGGTCAGTGAAGTTTCATCCCATCTTTTGTCAAATTCTCATACGTTTTTTAGAGTTTTCCAAATGAATTCTGGACATTTACAACCTCCACTTTCTAGTCAGTCGACAGGCAAACCAGATTTGACCCTTGGCCTCTGACCTGGACACGAGCTATTTCATCCCAAAATAAATCATGTGACTCAATATACAGGTGTTTGAAGAGTGATCCTACGTATAATTCAGTATAATTCCAGTGTTGTACTCTATAAACATTCTTTTCCTGAATTATTATTATAGTAATGTAAATGTGTACCATAACCATAAAAGCCAGGTCTCGGTTTAGTTTCTTCATCTAGTCTGTAGCTTCATCTCTGAACAGAAAGAACGTCCTTCACATTATTAATAACTTTTGCCAGCTGCTTATAGGTTGGATCTTGTGAAAACGTTTCAGCCGGAGTCTGAATTTGTGAACTGATTTATGTTTTGGGGGGGAAAAGTTTCAGTATTTGGAGAAAGAAGCATCACATTGGAGACAAACTCTGACCAATTACAACAACAAGTTTTGCTTTGTTTCTTCAGCCATTTGGTTGATTATGTTTTTCAGCCTGTGAATAGGCCTCCACTCCCCACCTCAGCTCCCGGACACACCCCCTGCCTGAGGACGGCCCAGCTGACGTGCGCTCACTCAAACCCTCACGTTTAGTTTGCGGGGGGGGTCCAGGGAAGCTGGCTCTAATGAGCCAGCGGCTGTCAGTAATGGTTAGGCTGCGGGGACACGGGAGGCGGAGTCAGCGCAGGGGTGGTAGCCTCCGTACACACGCATCAAAATATAAAAAACGAGCCGCAGCTCCCATCCCAGTGTTTGACTGACCACCATGGGAGGAAGCTAGAAAGAACCGGCGTCGCACCCTCACACGCCGCAGATGCAGCGGACGTGTGTGTGGCGTGTGTTGTGAACGTGCAAGTTTTAGTTCCAGTCAGCGACTCCTGCTGTCCGCTACATATGTCTGCTGTGTTCCCCTGCCTCCATTACATGAATGTTCAAACCAGCTCTCATACAATGACAGCCATCTGTCAATACACACACTTGCACGCACAGCCAAACTGCTGTGAGCTCCACCTCCTGACCATACGCCAGTCAGCGGAGAGAGAAATCGATGCAGTGATGGCTGAGGCCTGAGAGGGCGAGCAGCTGAACTTTTCCCTTCGCTCCCCCACTTCCAGGCAGGAAAAGCCCCAAATGTCGACGGTGGATGCGCTGATATTCTTGTTAAGTGACTGTTAATGAGATTTGAAGAGGAGATGTTGGCCCACACGCGCAGACACACGCGCAGGAAAAGGCACAGATGTTATCAATTATGACGGGCCTCGCAGTCATCGACGATCCTCCTCTCTTTGTTTTAATTACACTGGCTGCGTCTTGTTAGTTGTCTTCACCTGCCTCCATATGCCTCTCACCCTCGCCTCCTTCCCCGTGCCCTTCAGCCCCTCTCTGCTTCTCCTCCTGTCGGAGCGCGTTCCTCTGATGTGTACAACATGACTCAATGACGAATGCAGCGTGGGTTATTTTCCGCTGCGGCTAGTTTGTTATCCTGACAGCGGCGCAGCCTGAAGGTGATGTGAAAGCAATGACTTCCCCGTCCTGCTCCCAGCTGCAGCCACCGTCCCTGACCTTTGTGGGAATGGAGGGGAGCGAGAGAATAATACATGAAGAAGAAGATTTTAAAGTGTTTTGTTTCCAAATGGGCTCAGCAATTTTGCAGGTCAAGTGGCAAGTGACCAAGCTCTCATTCATGTCTGATTGATTTATCCAAATTCTCTTCACTATCAACTCTCTTTTTGGACTTGTAGGTTACTTCCGATGGACTTAAGGCCCAACAACGCTCAGCGTTAAAGAGTTGTGTCCGTGCTCTGCCTCCAGTTCGTCCTTTTTTCTGCACCTTTCCACAAAGCTCCGACCAAACGCAGCAGTACCACCGGAAACCATGGGGGGCAGTGTGGCCGTTACGACTCGATACGTAGCTCTAATGAGACACAAAGAAGCCATAACAATGACGGAAATCCACTGTCCTCCGGTGGCGATATATTTAACAGCCTCACCGTCCACCGCCTCCGACAACGCTGCCTCTGTTTCCTCTTTTGTGCAAGATGTACGTTATCACTTCTTCCACAGTTGCCATGTTGGTTTTGGAGTTTGTTGTTGTCTTAAACATTTGACCCTGAGCTGCTCCCCCCAGTGGAAATATTGGTAAACAGCAATGTCAACATGAAGAACGCATGGAAGCATGAGATTAATGATAGTAAAGGGAACAGTTTTCCAACTTTTCTTTGCCGATTTAAGGAGAGAATATTATTGTAATGGTGCTATGATATGAAACTGACACAACTAAGGAAGTAGCTTTTCATTTCAAAGAGTAAGTTCTGTGGCAAACCTGTGAAGAAACCTGAAAGGAACCAGAGCCTCATGAGCTTGCTGGGCCTGAGAAAGGTGTGCACCATCATTTTTTAAATATATTTTTTCACACTGCCGTCGATGGAAACTGAGTAAGTTTGAGACGCGGCTGTCACAGAGACTCTATTAATGATGTACAGATGGCCGATAAGCCCCCGCCCTCGCCCCCGCGCACTCATACACACCAGTAATCTAATGAGTAGACGTGGATTACCGTTAACTCAGATTAATTTTTAACATGGTGGAAGACAGGACGATGACAACCGCGATTATTATCATTACCATAATCATTCCTACTCTGTCAGCGAGTGTTTGAGATGTGTGCACGTGCGTGTTGCTGTTGTTGTTGTTGTCGTCGTCACATGGCTTTGAGGGTACTGTACGCTCGCTGCGGCGAGCTCTTCTCAACCTTCTTCATTAGCATTGAGTCTAGACATGACATCACGTCATCATCCTTTTGTTTTTCATAAACAATATGTATTGACCCGGGAGTCAGGGCGCCGCAACATCTCTACATGTTGGACCAGCAGAAAACACCCGCAAACATAAAAGGCCTTTTGTCTCAGGGGTGTGTGTGAGGAGGGGAAGAAGGAAACCACGTTCCCATCGTCCCAACTCCTGAAAGAGCAATTAGGAAGTTTGTGTTAAGTGAAGATTTAAGGCCAATGAGATATGAATAAGGGACAAATACATGTGTCATGAGCTTGAAGATATTTGCAGGGATTTTAATCTGTACCTAAATATTATTTCCTAAATGTGATTGAAAGAAAAAAAAAAATGAAAGTGCTGTGGAAAGTTTTTATTATTCCTGCGAATGTGTGTTCCTGTGTGCGCGTCTGCTTCCGTGTGTGTGTGAGTGTGTGTGTGAGTCTGGGGGTGAGGGCAGACAGCGTCTAATCCTCACGTCCCTCTCCCTCTTAAAACAACAATAACACAGGATGAGACAAGATAAAACAGTCTCGCTCATTGTTGCCAAAGACAATGAATAAAAGTGTTGTTCATTGTTTGCCCCTCGCACTGAGCATGCTCCGCATTTGAATGGACCCACCATAATAGGAACTTTTATTTTCAGCCGTATGCAGAATGCTGAGCAAAAGTTCCGTGTATACATTTTTGTTCAGAGTGATGAGTCGGCAATCCCAAGGTTTTCATGAATGCGCCGTTCACAGATATGGAGAGCCAATATATCAGCGATGTAAGTGGCGCTGGATGGCGAGCCAGAGCTGTCACTTTGCTCTCCTCCGTGTCCCTATAGAGGAGATGGTGTGTGTCTGTGTGTGAGCAGGGGGTGTCTCCTCATAGGCTGGTCCCTAAAAGCGCAGCGATTACCCCAATTAAACAACGTTCTCATCACAGTCCTCTGGTCCCAGGACCCTGAGAGCAGGCCGCCTGTCTGGTAGAGTTGACAAGTGTCCTGCATGACACGACCAGTCAAGCCAGACGCACAAGCATGCACGCACAGCCACCGCCATTTCAAATACGTCTGGGTAACCAGCACATTCGTGACATCCACTTATCCAGATATTGGCTCGAAAAACATTTGAATTTTGAAAAGCTTTTTGATGTAAAGTAGCTGCATCAGATCCAACCATTTCACTTAAAGAACAGCATTTATTGGTTTCCATCTCTCGAAGGTGAAAGTGTGTTTGCCCCCGGTAGATGTTTGCTTCACTGCATGTGCAACTTGGGGTGTTCACACACAATTTAATGAGTTCACAGAGCGGATAATGCAAATTAATGTATTTACCACATGAAATCTGTGGGTATTTTGCATGTACAAAATTGCCCCCTATATAGCACTCCGGGTGCAAACAGTTTGAATGTGTACACATGACCGCAGCGATTCTAGTGAGGAGGAGAAATTGAAAAAATCTTCTATCTATATCTTTTATATCGTCTTATACCTAAGAGCAATGGGTTTCTTTGCCTTACTTCTCTGTTATGTAGTGATTGTTTCCTTTGAATAGTTATATTATATTCTGCATTCATTGTTTGTCATGATTCAAAGACCTTTAAATGATCTTGTTCTTCAGAAACCCCGTTCAGAATTTAGGTTAACTTCACACGCTTGTTCATATTGCAAACCACCATTTCACTTAGTTGTAATCTTGGTAAACTGTCCATAATCTGTAGCTCAAGTTCTTGTAAAAATCATTCAATAACAATGCATTATGATGTCGGCATAATAAACAGGATTCTCTATTCCTGTGGAGCAACAACGCCTCACACTGACCTTCAACATTGATTTGAAATAAAGCGCCCTCAAGTTGTTTTCCAAGTCTGTCTGAGGTATTTCAGAATAGCTTCAGGTCACTCAGCCCCTGATGTATTTCTATTCAGACAACTTTCTGCTGAATCAGCGTAGATTTACAGAGGTGTCAGTGTTTATTTGAAATCAGGGGAGTAATAATAATATCTAATATGTTGATGTTGTTAACTCAAACTCACAACATTGTAATATTGTAGCAGTAGATCAGTGATATCTCAGAGCTGTGGCCCCGGGAGGAAGCAGACACGTGTGCTAGGGCCACGTCCAAGTAAGTTAAGTGTGATGCTGTGTGAGAGGAGAAGAATCTCCCTGAGGAAGCTGAGGAACATGGAACCCTATATGTTGAGCCACATGCAAGGTCCTGGTGCCTCCAACCTCTATGTGGGGGAGGCTCCAGCCTGCCGGGTTGCAAGACCGGCTCTAAGACAGACGCACCCGGAGCCACAACCGGTGTGCACCAAGGGACCACGAGCACCGCCAGGTGAACATATGGAAATGCCAGTGGACCAGAGTAAGACGCTCACCTACCCCCCGAATGTGTACTGATGAACCGCACAGGAACTGGGCAGGAGGGCGCTTGTGTTTTTGTTGAGGGGGTGGACTGGAACAGGTTGGAATCAGAGCTAAGTAGAAGATTGACGCGGAGGGAAGCAGTCATTGGTGGCTGAAGTGGAAGGGCACGCACCCAGGTCATGTGACAAACAGCTGAAATCTAAATAACCCGACAAGTACGGTTCAAATCGTACTTGTCCATCAGAACAATGAGTGTAAAATTGTTGGACTGTGAATCCTCCACGGCGTCTGTTTCCTGTGGAGTTCCTCAGGGTTCCATCTTGGGCCCACTGCTGTTCTCTCTCTACCTTCAGCCACTTGGAGCCATCATCAAGAAACACGGAGTTTCCTTCCACTGCTACGCGGACGACTATCCAGAATGTCCAGAATGCTGCAGCCAGGTTCTTAACGGGGTCACGCAAAAGTGAGCACCCCAATCTTAGCTTCTCCTCACTGGCTGCTGGTGACTTTTACAATTGAAGTTTTCTGTTTTCTTTTAAAGCTCTAAATGGTCTTGCCCCTCAGTATCTAGTAGAGCTTTTAACCCCCTATGTTCCTCCGTGGTCTTTGAGGTCAGATGACTAGCTGTAGGTACCTAAAGTCTGTGCCTCAATCTGTGGCCCCCGGCTATGGAATGCCCTCCCTCCCCATGTTAGACAGGCACCATCACTGTCCACTTTTAAAACACTTTAAAACACATTTTTAGTGTATCTGCCCTGTTTAAATGTCATGTTTTTATTGTTTTCAATGTTTGTTTTATCCCGACTTTGCAGTTGTGCAGCACTTAGTGACAATCTTGTATTGCTTTTTAAGTGCTTTATACATAAATATGGTATGGTATCTGACCCCTGGGTGCACAGAGGTCATACTGGAGTCAAAGCACCACCTCACTGAGACCCATGGCTACATCACCTCAGAACCAAGTTCCATAGCTGTGGAAACTATCAAGGGATATTGAACACCTAGTGGTCCTAGCATACATGATCTCACCTTTAAAGAATGTGGACATAAATTCTTCGGAATGTTGGATATTAGAAGGTGAGGCAAGGAAAACATTCATTTGCAATAGTTTAAGGCGGATAGCATCTAAAATGTGCTAGTATGAATAGAAGGAACTTGTTTTTTAATATGCAAGTGGCTACTTAAATCGCTGCTCTTGTGGTTTCCAGGGCAGAGAGGGTTCGACAAGAGCAGCAAAATATACTCTTTCAGCAGAACGTTTGTCAGATAGCTTTAGATTTTGCCCTGTTTGTGACAACAGCACACTCAGACTCGTAGTAAATATAACCTAAAAAACTCTGACTCGATCTGCTGTTCATGTCCACTCAAAGTGTAAATGTTGTTTCAGCTTGTCTTTGCGACTCTGCTACATGTCTATTTCTAGCGGCTCGTTCACACACAGACACGCTGTTGTCTCATGTTGTCTCCTGGTTGTCACAACCTCTGAGTTCAGGCTGCTGCTTGGGTGAAAGGGCCTTTTTTAGGCAGAGCCCATTTAGACAGATTAGAGTCCAGCTCAGTCCAGCTCAGTCAGTCGGCACATCTCCGCTCCGTCACGTCCTGCTCCACCACCGTGGCACCTTCTCTCCCTCTGGCCTTCACTGTGTCTCCCTCTCAGATGGCCGACACTCAGGTTTTAGCTTTGAATGAGACTAAGCAGAGCACAACAAGCTGGGAGAGAACCTGCTCGTGCTGTGGTTTCCACCATCACTTTTGCTGAGAGTTGGACGGAAGCAGACTCCGCTGCTCCGATCGGGAAGCATTGATTTATTATTTCAACTTATTGGCTTGAACATGGTGCTCTGTGTGTGTGTGTGTGTGTGTGTGTGTGTGTGTGTGTGTGTGTGTGTGTGTGTGTGTGTGTGTGTGTGTGCAGATGGACGTTCACATGTGTAGCTGTGGTCGCTGGAGCGTGCTGGAAGTCATATCTCTACATGTTTGAATGTCATTGGTCTGTGTGCATGCGGTGAGGAGGGGGATGCAGGGCGAGGAAGAGAGAGACCCCCCATTAGCCGCTCAGGCCCGGGGCTGAATTTGTGATGATGTCAAAGAGCGTAGTGATGGTCGTATTCCCTCCTCTGTTCTGTACCGACTCTCCTCTGGCTGCTCTCCAGCTCCCCCCCACCCCCTCCATGAGCTAACATTTTACAACCTTGCCACTCCGCAACCCGTCCACATCCACTGACAATCGAGGTGACTGCAGTGACATCCTCATAACTCCGTGCAAGGATAAGAGATTTAAAGCAGCAGTATCATGTTTTCCTTGAGCCCAAGGTCATGAGGTCAGGAGGTGGCCCGACTGGACTGGGCCAGGCAGGAAACGTCAGTGGTTCTGGCTTGAAGAGAAAACAGAGTTTGACTCGGAACACGATAGATCTATGCACTGGTCTGTTCATATCGGATCAGTATCAGTAGAGCAGGCAAAGTGCGGCCGGGGGGCCATATGTGGCCCTTTGCCTGTGTTTTTGCGGCCCTCGTGAGGCCAGACTAAAACTATTCATTTTCTGTCATTTTTTTTTATCCTGTTTTAGCCAGTAACAGTAAATACTACACACTCCTGACTTTTTTTTTTCTTATTTTCTTATTTTGTTGTATTTTTAAATAAATTGCTTTTTCATCTTTGATGGTTGGTCCATAGTTTTATTATCATTTCTATTCAACTAAAATGCATATAGATTTTTTTTTAGGGTTCATGCCATATTTGCACTTCCATTGAACCTTTTATGGTTCATTTCATCTTCATGACTTAAGATTTTTTTCCATCACATTCGCCTTTCTTTTGGCGCCAGTCACAGTTTATAATGTGGCCCATTCGGAAATTTAACTGCCCACCTCTGAGCTCGAGTGATTTTCCATACCCAAATACTGACAGTAAAAGTCTCTACAGAGTGACATTGCAGACATTGGAACAGGACTATAGAGTCTATTTTTGTTTTTGTTATTCTATGTTTTATGTGACTAGGTGAAACTATCTATCTACTTTTTTTCTCAGAGTCAGAACCTTACTTTTGAGAGATGGACTAGGGATTTTGAGCAGCAGACACGATTTGTGGTGTATTGTTTTGAGAAACGTACTTAATATGTTGCCAATAGCAATGATGATTCCAGAAATGTATCACAGTGACTGAGAAAAACTGTAGTCAGTCTCAATGCTGGTTTTCAGAAGACCTGTGCAGCTTAATCAATTTGCTTCTTAAATTTGGTGGGTGTGGCTTATATTCAGTTGCGCCCTATACTCTGGAGCTTCCGCTAAGCCAGTATTGTTTTTGCTTCACCTGCTCCAGGGCAGCACTGAGGTGACCTCCCAGTGGCTGGACTTGTTTTTATAATGCTGACAACTACTTTTTCACACATAGCAAAATACATAAAAATGACATTGTGTTTTTCTATTGTCAGCGGTCATTATTAATTCTTGACCACGACAGTCACATACAGGATTCCGGACATCCCAACACTGACGCAACACTATTGAGTCATGCATTCCCCAAACTGTTGTCACTGATGTTAGCAGGACTAATTGGACAGTTCCCATCTAAACAAAGCCTTGATATCGCACCAAAGATCCTCTGATAAGTGAATGAAAGAAATGTGAGACATCTTTGTGCCGCTTCAAGCCACTGAACAAAGGAGTTTGTTCTCGAACAAATTTTGTCCAGGAATTCTGAAAATGATATTCAGCTGATATATGATATCGGTCAAATACAGTTCAGTGAGACATGGATCAATTTTAAGGAGGGATAGATAGATAGATAGACAGACAGACACAGACAGACAGATAGATAGATAGATATATAGATAGACAGACAGACAGACAGATAGATAGATAGATAGACAGACAGACAGACAGATAGATAGATAGATAGACAGACAGACAGACAGATAGATAGATAGATATATAGATAGACAGACAGACAGACAGATAGATAGATAGATAGACAGACAGACAGACAGATAGATAGATAGATATATAGATAGACAGATAGACAGACAGACAGATAGACAGACAGATAGATAGATAGATAGACAGACAGATAGACCGATAGATAGACAAATAGATAGATAGATAGATAGATAGACAGATAGATAGATAGATAGATAGATAGACAGACAGATAGACAGATAGATAGATAGATAGATAGATAGATAGATAGATAGATAGATAGATAGATAGATAGATAGATAGATAGACAGACAGATAGACAGACAGACAGACAGACAGAGACAGACAGATAGATAGATAGATAGATAGATAGACAGACAGACAGACCGACAGACAGATAGATAGATAGACAGACCGACACAGACAGACAGATAGATAGATAGATATATAGATAGACAGACAGACAGACAGACAGATAGATAGATAGATAGATAGATAGATAGATAGACAGACAGACAGACAGATAGATAGATAGATATATAGATAGACAGATAGACAGACAGACAGATAGATAGATAGATAGATAGACAGACAGATAGACCGATAGATAGACAAATAGATAGATAGATAGATAGATAGACAGATAGATAGATAGATAGACAGACAGATAGATAGATAGATAGATAGATAGATAGATAGATAGATAGATAGATAGATAGATAGATAGATAGACAGACAGATAGACAGATAGATAGATAGATAGATAGATGCAGGGGGAATGACCTATAAGGCTGTATCACCAGGAGGCCTGGAGTCAGACAGACAGTCGTGGATAGCGTTTACACGCCATCACGACGCGATGTTAACTCCCCCGTCAACAACTAGTCCCGACGGGTCGTCCGCCTGTGAGATGGGAGAACGGAGAGTGTCAGCAAATTGATAGCCAGAAAATCAAAAGAGAAGAAGTGGGGTGTGAGCAGAGGACCGAGGCTTCGTCTGTCGTGGCCCTAATGGTCCAAATGAGGCTGGGGGGGAGGAGGGGCTGGGCTTAGAGGGAGAGTCGGGGGATGCAGTCAGCAGGCTGAAGGGGTCTGACTCTGGAGACCAGAGCTGAGTGACTCAGACTCAGCACCATATGAGCTGGCAGCTTGTCACATTCCAGTCCATCACTGAGGACCAGAGTCCAGACAACCACGCGCATCGATTTAATGTTTCACCAAATAAAATATTACTTGTTTTTCAAGTAACTTACAGGACCACTGAGAACACAAACGTCTTACTTTAGAACAACCAAGGAATCGCACATTTTAAATATTAAAATATTCATGTGTTCGTGCTCGTGCATGGCTGTGGGGGGCGTGGCTTCAGAGGAGCGTCTGGAGATCACCGACCCTACCTTTAGTTGTCTCCAGAACATTTGTCCTCGGGTTTTCTAATCTTGACCAAGTGGCCAGTTGAAACAGACATGAGGCATGAAGGTCACAAGTGAATCTTCTCTTTAGCAAAAACCCGACTCATCATTGACTTGTTTTCCAGTCCAACTGGCCAACTACAGTTGTTTACGCTGCCGTCTTCAACGTATGCCTCCTCTCATCGGAATATTCATGCCAATTAAAAGCCTAAAAATAGAGTCAATGATGATTACGTTGGCGAGTAGCTGCGATCCTGCATGAAAATGAGCGGTGTATTATTAATGAAACAAGCACAGAACATACAATTTATTCTTATGTTGACTTATTCACGAGCATTCGGGGGCTTACAGTAGCTGCGCAGGGATTTGGGTGAACTTGTGACATTTCATTGGAAGTGAAGAGAGAATTCTGCTCACTTAAGAACGGTGGATGACAGTTTGGGTTCACACTGGGGGATTGTGTGAGAAATTATTCAAATGGTCTCCGGTGTAGGAGGGAACTCCAGGATATGGTCTCCTCCTTGTTATGCATTTATTTTTTAAGTTAAGTGAATGAGAAAAGCCTGTTAATAATAGATCCGGACTTCTTGTGTATTCAGTATTTGCTGCTCCGGGCGGCACATAAGAAGCTGCTTCACCCAGACTCAGCACTGATCCTGGGTTGCTGTGAACCAAATGATTTGATCCTCGACAGCCGCATCTGTCTGTGACCTCTGGATTCCAAACTGATGGATTGATTTTTATATTTTTATTGATTTATTTCGCCTTAAGTGAAGCCAGACCAACATTTTTGGAGTAAGAAAGTAGAATTTCAGACGGTAGAGCTCCTGTATTTATGAATACTCCTATTCTGAACTAAGTATGAGACAAGTTGAATAAGTACTTGATTTGAAGTTGATAATTGTGATAATAAGTAACTGGTAATGCAAATAATAAGTAACTGGTAATGTAAACAGTAATGAAACGTAAATATGAAAATACAGTGGTACCTCGGTTCTCGACCACAATCCGTTCCAGACGGCCGTTCGAGAGGTGATTTGTTCGAAATCTGAATCGATTTTTCCCATTGCAATGAATGGAAAAAGAAATAATGCGTTCTAAGCCTTAAAATAGGCTTTTGTAGGAGTGAATGTAGAGTGTCTGCTGCAGGTGCGCTGTTCCTCTATGTGTGTGGCCGCTGCATGTGGGAGGGGTTGCCGAGTGAGTGACGTCTCTCCAGAAGTGAAGAGGTGCCCGGTGCGTGTCCAGCTCTGAATGTGCGCTTCTGTGCAGTTTGGCTGTGACAAAGTCATAAACCAAGTCACGCTCTGTCCCAGACTCGCCTCATCCCTGTCCCAGCTCCAGCCCACAACAGGACATTAAACCCTGGAGTGCTACTAGTGAAGCTACTAAATCGTACCGGAACAGACGTGATGGAGGAGAACCGAGACCAGATCCTCACCTGAGCGTTCCACACCCTGTAACTATGAGCTGGTCTATCCCTGATTTCTTTCTACCTGTGGATCAAAGGAGGCTGCTGAATGTGAGGCACGTGAAGAGGCTCACTCCAGTCAGGC
This sequence comes from Synchiropus splendidus, assembly GCF_027744825.2. NCBI lineage: Eukaryota > Metazoa > Chordata > Actinopteri > Syngnathiformes > Callionymidae > Synchiropus > Synchiropus splendidus. The sequence goes on from NC_071340.1 coordinate 20,412,847, forward strand.
CCTGCCCAACTGTGGCTCCTCAGTCAAGCCATTAAAGTGGCCCGCTTCTTTAACTTCAGTAAACAAACGTCACCAAGTTTGATACTGATTGTGCAGGAGCTCTTTTTTAAATCACTTGGAAATTGATCTTTTGTGCTTCTCCATATGTTAAAGTGACACTTGATCTTGCCAATGGTGTAGATAACTCACGGAAGAGCAAAAATAACTGGATTAGCTTGGTGCAGCTGCGTGTGACTGCCATGCGCTCACTGTAGCTTCTGGCTTAGACGTTGGGTGAGCAACTCAGTCATCAGATTCATATATATATATGTATATAGATATAGATCTCACTGATGCACAAGACACGTGGCAGCTAGGATGATAACAACAACAACAAACATGGAGGAATCCCTGAACAAAAATCTCCCCTTTAACCTGACACTTGCAGTACAGGTCCGTTAACTCAGCTGTGTGTGGTTTTGTAATTCATCATGACTTCAAAGGCGTAGTTGTAATGAAGAAGTGGTTTCAAAGCTGAGTTGGAATCATCTTAACTGAAGGCCACCAGAGCAGCAGAGATGTCTCACTTGAAAGTCGACCGCATCTCCAGGCTCATTCCCACACTTGCAGTGAAGTCATGTGACCTCTGCACAGGTTTGCCAAACACATGTAGGTGATTCTCGTCTCCTTGTGTCGAGTTACAGAGGTGGGTTTCAGCTCAGCTCGAGCCGCTTCAGCGCCACTGCTACTGATATCGATGAATATAGAAATGTAGTTGTCGCTGCACGCAGCTCTAAATTTCAGAGAAGTCAGTTCCCTTGCTTGTTAATCTCATTGAGACGAAAAGGTGTAGAAGGATGTGGTGGGCTGCAGTGGAAGACAAAGAGACAAAGCTTGAGAGGACTTGAGCTTGGGAGGCCAGATAGAGGAAGAGGTTTCATGTCTCTCATGCTGCAAATAAACAAAAAAGTAAACACCAGCGGAGGAAACACGGTGAAACCGGATGCCGCCGATGGCTCCTCCACCTGCCCACTCAGGTTTCCCAGAAGGCCATTCTGCCGGCCAGGACGGACAAAAGCAGCGCGAAAAGCCAACACCTCTCTCCCTGGAGGAGCTGCGAGACAAAGGAAGGAAAAAAGCGATACAACACCTTTGTTTGCTGAGATTAAAACATGTTGCATTCTGCGCGTCCTTCCCATCCTCTCGCCTCTCTCGCTCAGGTCCCCAGAGGTAACTCTACCGGGTGAGAGATGAAGCTGTCAGCGAGCTCTCGCCATTCTTGGCAGACCATAAAATATTCCTCTTTATTCCTATGATCTTTTGTGCGGGTGTCATTGTGTGCGTGACGGTTTGATTAGCAGATCGTCGCTGGCGCAGGTGAATCGACACGTACCTTTGTGGGCACTTGTATCGGATTAAAGTCTGCGAGGAGACCAGACTCACGGCCAGCTCCGATTGTTAGGGGCTGAAACTTCAGAGCTGCGGACCATATATAAGTGATTCCTATCACAAAAATTGTAACGTCAAAGGTTCAAATTTGAGGTTGAAAAGATGATCGTGAGGAATTTCTGCCTTTCCAGAAAGTTTATCGCATACATGCATCATTTACATTATACTACATTTTTGGAGAGGGAGAAAAAACAAAACAAAATAAAAATTAAAAAATACTTGAAATATAAGAAACTAACTCCTCCGTGGGAGACAAGATGATCCATGACAGCAGGGAAGAAAAAAAAGAGCAACTATTTTAGAATATAAAGTCTGTACTGCTATTATTTTAATGACATAATTCTGTCTTCAATACCCAGGAAAAAAATAAAATGAAATAAAAATGGAAAAAAAAAGACTTGAAATATAAGAAACTAACTCCTCAATAGTACACAAGACGATCCAGGATTTAATTGATAATACTTTATGTCAGAATATAGATTCTGTACCTGTGTACTGTGGTATTATTTTAATGACATAATTTTCTGTCTTCAATACCCTGGAAAAAATTAAAATGAAATAAAAATGGAAAAAAAGACTTGAAATATAAGAAACTAACTCCTCAATAGTACACAAGACGATCCAGGATTTAATTGATAATACTTTATGTCAGAATATAAATTCTGTACCTGTGTACTGTGGTATTATTTTAATGACAAAATTCTTTATCCTATACAGTGAAAAAAAAAAAGAAAAATAAAAGAGAATAAAAATGCTAAAAATAAATACCTGAAATATAAGAAACTAACTCCTCCATGGTAAGAGGATCCATGATAGCGGAAAAAGAAGAAGGCTTTAACGGATACAGCTGCCTAAGTAGTAATAATAATAAATAAATATTTTTTTCATAATTTTAATGACATAATTCTTTTTCCAATATACTGGAGAAAAAATAAATAAATAAAAATGAAAAAATACTTTGATATATTAATAACAATAATATAAAAAAAAACCTTAAACTAATAGTAAGCTTTAACTAATACAACAGTCATAAATAATAATAGAATTAAAAATACATTGATTCAATAGTGCTATCCAAAATAAAACACAAACATTTCCAGTGTCATCGAAATCTACCTTGTCAACAGTTAATGTGTCACTAATAGCTGCTCGCTCAATGGAACAGTTCATAACAAACATGATATTGATGGTTTTTTTTTCATTCATGTGGCGTCCATATTTTATTGGTTCTTTCAAATATGTTTTAAATACATGACATGTGTTCCTCCGGCGCTTCACTGATCCTGGAAATGTGACTTTATTGAGCATTTATTGCTCATTGTTTACCTCAAAACATGTGAAACGTCACAGTATTTTCGTTTGAATGACAAATCATTCACAAAGCAAAGGTGGCTTTGTCTGTATTTTCCATACACCAAAGATGATGATATAAAAAGTATTGATAACACAGAGAATGTGTATTCAGCAAGAGGAGAAACAAAGACTGACACTGGTTTATTCACATGATGTACCTCCAAAAGGAGTTTGGAAGCGAACACGTTTCCTCCAAGTTTAAATGCTAAAATAACAATAACAAATAAATAACCAGAGTGACCGACGCAGCCTGGACTTGAGGAGCAGCGGCGAAGGAAACGCCCCGTCTTCAGTCCCGCCCAGGCTATACAAACATCCCTCCCATATAATGAGGCCTGGTGAGAAACTGTAAAGTGGAGGTGTATTCAGGGGCTGTGTAATCTGGCCTAATCCCCCTTCACAGCATTTGTTGTGTCATTAGAGCTGGATTGCTGCTGGATACTGTGACACATGCTCTATTCACTCCCGTCGCCTTCAGCCAGCGCCGCTCACAGCCAGTGTTGTGTTCACTGCCACTATAATCCGCGCTGGATTTTCAAAGGTGAGACGGTCCTTAAAGACAGAGCCTCGCCTCGGGGTGAGGGTGGGAGGGGCGGAGGAGCCAGTGACAACAGTCAAATATCAGAGGTCACGCAGACACAAAAACACACTCTGGCATTCACTCAGCAGCCTTTTAATGTGCGAGAGGACAGAGATAAAACACATGTGCTTAGCAACAAGTGCTGGATCAGTGATGTATCACCAGTGTTGAACCTTTATTTGTGCGGGCAAATTCCTGTGTGACAGCCACTCGGTCTCCACTCTTACGTTCAGTTAAAGGGGAGCTCACACCAGCGGAGAAGTGGCCTTCTGCTCTATAAATATATGAAACAGCAGGCTCATGTACAGTGCAGTCAACAGCTACTTTTCTAGTCTTTTTTTTCCATCAAAAGCAGTCTTCAATTACAGTAAGAAATAGTGCTACTTCATTAAATACTGCCTAAATAATCGCCTGTACTTACTAAATATTCACGTTTACTTAATGTGACGCTACAATTTTCAGTAATACAGTGTGTCATTTGTACAATTTTGGATAAGCGTGACACTATTTCTCACTCTCACTTCCAACCTCAACACAAGTGGAATGCAGCATCATCAACTTTTCAGTTTTATATACTTTGCAACTATATCTATGGTTTGGGAATCTTAGCAGTTATCACATTGGCTTAGTAGATACTTCAAAAGCTCCTGATACAGTCAATACATCTGTGTGTGTCTGTGGCGTTGAACACTTGCGATATGAGTTGTGGCTTGTGTAACTCAGCGGCTCAGTTTTTACTCTCAGCGAGTGCATCCTCAGCTGCTGTCGCACGAGGTAGTGGAGTAGCTGTAAACCATGAAACATTCACACACAGTGCACCTCATGGAAATTGCTCTTATTGCTGCTCAAACTCTAGTGAAGGCTCAGATGCTATTAAGACGTGTTGTCAGGAAACAGTTCTCCCGACGCAGAGGAAGTGTGTTCAAAGGTCAGCTCAGATTGACACTCTTTTCCGATGACAGACATGAGATTCAGTTTTCTTTCATAGGTAATTTGTACAATGCATAACAGAACACCATTTAGAAATTCAAAAATAGTTTGACTAAAAATAAAAACAATTTATTTTTCAAATAACTTGAAAAGGTGGAAAAAGAAGAAACAAATATATATGATGATACAATTATTGCAAGAAAATAAATACTTATGTCCCCTGATGAAAAGTCCCCTGATTTAAGTGTATTGAGCTAATTTTAAATAAAAAAAAAAAAGTTCACTGCCATCATCTTTAATGGCGGCTTTTCCTCTAGTCTACATTGCTAATACAAGTTTCATAGATATATGGCATCTTTTATGAGTCGGCCTTCAATATTCATAGCACTCAAGTAAGCACAAAGAAAGAGAGGAAAATGTGCAAATTCAAACCCAAGTTCTGATGGCTGATATCCTTCACACATGGCCATAAAAGTAAACGCATGTCAAGTGATGAAGCGTCAGAATCCACGTCGAGCACCGGAATCATTTGGGCGGCTCCTTGATCTGATGTTCCCTCAGCGCGCCGGTTAAGGTGGCTGTCCACACATGCAGAGCAGTGCCGGCGGAGAGGGTGAGGAAGAAGAGGAAGGACACCTGGAAGCCAAACGTGTCCACCACACCTCCAGCCAGAGCGCTGAAGGTGAGCTTACCCAGGACCTCCAGAGTGGCCAGGAAACTGTAGTGGGTCGCCTGCAGGAGAAGGACAAGAAGAGCATTTCAATCTGTGCTTTTTCTGCTTCACTTGGGTGTAAACATTTTTATTAGTTTATTCATTATATCCCAAATCCATGAGTATCAATAAAGTTTTGAAGTGAGACGTCACGTGAGACGCTCTGTTAGCTCTGTTAGCTCTGTGGTGCAGACAGTCTTTGGTGTTGTGGGTCCGACAAGGATCCCTCCCTCCATGGTTCTGTGGTGAAAGTGTGTGGTCAAGTTAGAGGTGCATCAGGTTTTAAAACAGCTGGAAGTTGCGCATGTGAGCGGCTTCTTGGCTGTGAGTGTGTGGGAAGAGGAGCGCCGCGCACCACAGCAGCGCTGCTTTGACTGACGGACAGATCAGCGCATCAACACACTGTAGCTCTTCAGTATAGTGTGTAGAAAGAATGTCAGTGAATCCATGTGATTTCCTCACTTTAGTTGTTCGTCAACACGTTCTAATTGTCATGATTTAATGTCATCATATCGCCCACCTCTATCTCCGGACAAATGAGGTGAAACTGGACCATTTTCCCACGGCACACCTGACACTCGCTCGCAACACCCCAGTTGAAAAACGTAAAAAACTATCATGCAAAACGCAAGTGATTGTGATGCAGGAAAACTGAGGTCAGATCAGAAGGAGACAGTGTGAGATCAGGACATGAGGCGATGGATAGAGGCCAAGTGAAGACAAGCATCTGATCTCTGCCCGGAGCTTTTTTCAAGGACAGCTAGAGGAGCGCTATAATAAGCTAACGCTACCTGGCCTCCTCCCTCATGCCCAAAAGCACTACAACTAGCACACAGAGCAGCTACAGCAACTCCACATCAATGTCACATATTCGTTTGTTATAGTCCCCCGCACAGTTTCTCACCAAGGACTCGATCATCCTGACTGCTTAATATTTGCAGTCTAGTTGGCGTGGAGTATCTGTGGAATGGCTGGTGCGGTGTTCTTCACCGAACACCCAGATCCTGCAGGAACACATCTAAGTGGAGAGCCTTTATCCTCAGCAACTTGTTTAACAGATTTGGTTTCTTTCTCCTGGGGATCCTTAACAAGCGCTCACACGATCAGCTTTCAGTCACTGGATAGCACCTTGCTCAATAGCAAACACGGAGACTCATGCTTCTCCTCCTTCGGCGCGTACAGACTTAAGCCAACCGTATATGTGTCATGAGAACGTCTTGAACTACTGGTTCTACGCTGCCAAACTAGCGATGGACAACCTTCCTTCCTTCCACTTTAAGAGTGACAGCAATTTAAATGATAATTTGTCACCTTCAGAGACTGACTGAGTGAATGGCTGCGCCGTCAACGACCACCTCCAGGCAAAGATGGCCCAGTTACGACGGGGACAAAAGGAGTTATGTCAAAGAGGAGAAAACCCAAAGAGGAGAAGAGAAAGTCGGTGAGGAAAGAAGGGCTAGAGAATGACAAAGAGGTGGAGGGTGGGCACTGGGGGTGGGGGGGCACATATGGAGAGTTCGGGGGACAAAAGCGAAAAGACTTTGTGAATAGAAAGTGGGTCTGCGACGGCTTTTGAAATTCTCCAGGTGGAAACAGCTGATGAGAAGTGACAGGCAGAGCAGGCGACAGGGGAATAAGTGATGGTAGGTGTGGTGTTTGGGAAGGTTCGGGATCTCCCTCTGAAGATCCTGCGGCCGGCAGCGGAAGTGACCTCATGCTGTTGAACCGCATGAATAAAGGGAGCCGTGGTGAGAATCACCAGCCAAAATCAAGACTGGATTAGTGGAACTCAAATTACGTTCCGGTGGATGCACGCGCCCTTGGCTCCCCTGTCAGGAAGTAATACCCTGTTGAGGGTATTTTTTACTTTGGTGGCATCATTGAAAAACGTCAGCACTCCGTTCAGACGCGTAACTTTGAGAGTTGCAGAGAACAGAAGTCCAATATCCTCACTTTGCCTCAGCAGGTCCCTTGCTTCATTGAATGCTACTCCACGTTTCCTCGTGGCCTCCGTGTAGTCTGGAAAAATGGATATCCACTTGTTGTTGTAATGAAGTGGATGTTTATTTGCTGTTTTCCGCATGACGTCCATCTTGTCAGTGAAGTAGTGGAATTTCACCACGATGTGTCTCTCTGCTTTGCCACTTGGTTCTGGACGAAGGCTTCTGTGTCCTCAGAGTGTAGTCCAGTCCCAGCGTATCTCGTAAACGTTTAGCCACCAGTCACTCCAAAACTGTCTTCCACACAGATAATTCTACAGCTCACGTCGCACACGCGTTTACATGCTCACCGGAAGTCGTGGTGAGAATCATCAGGGGAGGTGACTGAACACTGTTTAGTGCCACGGCAAAACTGCTCATGAATGAAGTGACCTCTGAGCTGGAGTAATTCTCATCATTATAGGTAAATAAATGTGTGTGGGGGGGGGGGGGGGGGGGGGGGTTTGGGCAGACAGCTTTACCTGAATGCTTTCCTCAGCTCTCTGTGTGCAGTGCATCATGGTCGTGAAGGTGAGCGTGGTGATGAGTCCCCCCAGAAAGTGCTGAATGCTCATGCTCAGGACGGCCATGGCTGAGGAAACAAAGTTGAGTCAGTCTAATTTGGAGGAACAGTGGCAGAGAAAATGGCTGAAAGAGACTTTTACAAGTAGGAAGGAGACAAAGCACATGGAGCTGATGAAAAGTCTCAGCTGCTTCCTCGCGCTCACCCCCAAAACACATGTAGCGAATCCTCTGAGGGGAAGCGGCGGAGCGCTGTTAGTGGGAAACACAGAGGAACCACAGAGCCGATCTGTCTGTGCTCCTGCTCGCACTGAATTATTCACTCAAGCCGCCAGAGTTTTTGCAGAATAAGACTCTTCAGTCAGCGACACCAGACTGTGGGAGTCACGCGGATAACGCCGACTGATCAGACTAGAATAGTGGCAAGCGGAGAGTTATCATGTAATATTGAAAATTCTCAAACTGAATGTTTTTCTGTTTTCTTTTTCTCACTTCGCGTTCCCTGAAATCTTTGTTCTGCGTATAGAGTGGAGGGGGGTCGGCCTCAACTTTCAGTCTGAGAGGACTGATCGGAGAAGAGAAACCTCCGGCAGAGATGAAGGGCAGGATCGCGGATCTCGGCTGCGCTGCGAGTGGCTGTGCAGCGGAGTCAGATGTGTCATTCACACGTTAACCACTGAACGTCTCTGGTGAGGAAGTTGTCAATCACAACACGCTAAATAATCCACTCATTTGGGGGAAGACTTTTGTCTAAAAAACCAGTAAATTCTGTGGTATTGCCAGTCCAACATATATGTCTGGATGGGTAGCAATCTGCCTGAGATATCTATCACTAAACTATGCAGGAGTTCCTGTGAGTGCAACCAGATTTCCCTTGGTAAGTACAGCAAGTTTAACTTCTGTAAAGTTGTTTGCAACAAATACTAACTGACCACAAGCAGACAGTTCAAAGAACTCATTCACCCATAATTCAGATTCTAAGGGCTAAATGACTTGGCGGGGAAGTTGTCAACAACTCTGCAACCAGATTTAAACATGTCTTGAAGCAAGGAAAATGCTCTATTGTTAAGTGATTCCTGACAATTTTTTGCTATCAAGTTACATACCTGCCAGCCAGTCTGACGGAACAGACTTGCTCAGGACAAAAAAATATGTCTCGGTAATATCTAGGTTTGCAGATGCCACAGCAGCACAACAGAGTTTCAGGGGGAGAAAAGACGGATGCCGGACGACAAACTAATAATGTATTTAAAATCAGATAATCATTTCAGGTCCTCCCCAGGACTTTTTTCCCAGCACATGCGGTGTCTCCGATTGTGGCATGGCGGCCGTGATGAGTTTGGCAGCAGGGATGACAACAGCAGCACACCTTGTACATCCTTCACAGTCCTCCTTTAGGTTGAGGAGTGGCTGACATTACAAGTCACCCTTCGCTGCATGGCGACAAAAACTCCCTCTACTGGGATTAAAATCACAGTGTCAGGGGGCCCTATGCTTCTAAAACACTGGGGAGATCCTCGATTTAGTCTTCCTCTTCTTCTTTCTCCTCATACGTCTCAATGTCCAGACCAACTGCCCTCCATAACATTACCTCCAAACCTGTGCCACTGACTTCCTCGCCTCTACTTCCTGTCCACCTAAGCATCTTCAACTCTGTCACTTCTAACTCTGCTCCTTGTCTTTGTGTCAGAGCGGCTGTCTCTAAACCAAACCAGGCCTCACTTATTAGTGAGCACTTAACTTTAAGACTGGCGTATTTCAACAGCCACACTCACCTTTCATTAGCGGCGAAGGTTCCAGCACAGTGAGCAGGGAACTCTGGAACACCATGCTGATGGTTCTCAACACAAACACACGTCGCATCAGCGAGCCGATGCTAGGAGACGCCAAACACAAGGAGATGATCAATAACACATGGCATTGATTCATTTTGTGAGTTTCTTTTGAGTCCACCAACATCAGCATGCACACACTTGTTTGTATTTCGGTCCTTGTGGGGACATTATAAGATTTCTCATTGCCATAACCTTTTCCCCAGCCTCTAACCCTAAACCTCACCATCCAAAACATGTGGCTAACCTTAACCAGGACTCTGAACCGATGTGTAATGGCCCAGTTATTTTGAAGTCTTGAACCTCACCTAACCAAACTAAAACCTAATTGTAATAACCAAAGTATTTTGTAGTTTTTAACCCTCAAACTGAGGCTTCACAAAGATAGAAGTACAAGAAAACACACACACGTTTGTATTGCTATCCCTGTGGGGACATTGTGAGGTTTCTCATTGACATAATGCTTTCCCCAGCCTCTCGTCCTAAACCTAACCATCCAAAACACATGGCAAATCTTAGCCATGACTCAGAACCAAACTTAAACCAAATTGAGGTTTAGACCTGTGGGGACCTTTTGCAGAAGACATAAGGTCCCGATGAAGACATAAGGTCCCCACGAAGACATAAGGTCCCCAAGAGGATAGTGTGTTGTCAGGAATTGGTCCTGACAACAGACACACACACACACGCCCTCACGCGCACACACACACACACACATGCCCTCACACACACGCACGTGCTGAAGTAAACAAGTCCCCAGACACTAATTGATTCCCTGTTAAGGTGAGAGAATCATCCCCCTCTGGGTTTGGTTCGTGACGTGATCAATAACCTGAGGAATCCGCAGCATGAGCCTGATAATTAATCACTGATAGCTCACACTTACACACACACTGTTGCGTGACATTAGGGATTAATGCCAATCACCCAGAGGATACCTGCCACTCAAAGGGCTGAGAGTGTTTGTTTATATTCCTGCATGTAATTACTGTTGTACTTAAGTGTCGGGGAAAAAAAAAACAGTGGGGTAGAAGACAACTGTGACTGAAAGAGTCTCAGGGAGCTGATCAACGACTCAGTTGAACACAGTGGGGGAAAAAAAAAAAGAAACAAAAACACACACATGTTTGTATCTCGGTCCTTGTGAGGACCTCTCATTATCAAAATGGATTCCCCAGCCTCCCACCCTACACCTAACCATCCAAAAGAAACGGCAGCCTCAACCATGACCTAGTTATTTTGAAGTTTTCATCCTCAAATCGGGGCTTTACCTTTTGGGGACCGGGCAAAAATGTCCCCACAAAAGCATAAGGTCCCCACCACAAGGAGGTGTTTGAACTGAAATACCATTGGAAAAAACAACATACTTGAGAATATGTTTGTACCTTCATGCAAGGTTTTTGTCAAAGCTGGTTTCACTCATGCAGTTTTGATTTTGCCCTTTAGATTTTCATTAATATTGAGTGCTTTTGTTTGACTTATGATCCAGATACAATCGTATCATCATGCGTATCGGATCATGAGGTTCTTGCCAACATTCACCCCACCTAACACATGTCCATCAGGACACCAAATGTATTCAGACTCTCCTCCGCCCCCCAAAAAAAAAGGTTGTGACACACAAAACACCTGTTTATCTTCGACTTCCAACTGAAGATTTCTAAAGGATGCGTATAGGTCGCACTTGTACTTTTCTAAGACCAAAATCTGAGCCATATTAATGAGTAATTGTGTTTTAGTTGGTCACCAAAGAGTATCCAAAGGAAATTGACATTGACATACATTTGCCATTCTGCAGAAGGAATTCTCAATGACTAGATGGTTAATGCTTCACTGGAATAGAGCGTGAGTTTTACTTTACATCACTTTTCTGGTTCGGATTTGATCAAACAACATTTCCATGAGCAAGATTCAAAGAAAGCCAAGTTTTTACATGAAGTACCTTACAACCTTCCTGGACCTCCTCCATCCCTCTCCTCTTCCTCGATACCTTGCTACAGGAAAACCAATCCGGCATCATTCACATGCTAAACACTTTCTCCTCACTGCCTCTCCTGTGAGCCTCCTCTCAATGACAGCCATTCATATCGCCGTCTTGAGAGATGCTGAGGGGGGTGCGAGTGTGAGAAAGAGAAGCCGCCTGGACGCCACCACACACGGGCCGGGCCCAGATAAGAATAGTTGCCGTCTCAGGTTGCCAGTTCTGTTCGTAAAGAGGATCACCGAGCACTCAGCCGTTTTATATCAATGGAGGAAAACCCTTGCCTAAGATATAAGGTGGGACTGAGTTGGACTAACCTTTGTGTGTGAGCGTGGCATAAACAGTTTGAGGGGATCTGAGAGGACTATATTAGCATTTCCTTTAAACTCCAGGCAGAGCAGCGTTTGCACGTTGGTGCCTGCCGAGCTGTGAAACAATCCCTAATACAATCACTGATGTTGCACTTCTCTCGTGGAAGCTTATCTAGTAAACACTTAAAAGGCCACGCAGCATATTCCTCCAGACTGCAAGAAGAGAAAGACAGGTATAGACAGAAATACCAAAATAGCTTTAGACGGCACTTTCCATTCAAGAGCTGTTTTATCTTCCGTGTCACTTCATGAAAGGAGTCAAAGCAGATTGCTGCAAGTAAACGGTGAGTTGTGGATATGAAAGCATAGCAGATACAGAAGTGCCTTTTTTTCTTTAACAGTCCACATCAGGACATCAATTAAACTACAAGCCTTTTCTTCAGTCTGTGATTACGAAGCAGATAAACAAGAAACAAAGTATAGTGAGAGAGCAGCGATACAATGTAACATAAAGGTGTTGCTCTTGTTTATAGTCAGCTACTGACCATAATGTGGCAGCTTATGCAACTACTGAAGAAATAATGGAGGTTAATGGTGGTCCATGAGAATGTGTGACTCTGTTTATGTTGCCATTGTTTTTGCACTGTCAAGTCTTCTGCTCCCAGTACCCTCAAACTAAGCACCCGAAATATTTCCAAACACACACACAGTCGCACCAAGTGCAGTAAAGAGCACAGAAAATATTTGTAAATAAAAAGTTTATCCAAATATTTTCATATATATAAAAAAACATATACTCAATTAATGCAACAGATGTTTTCTTACAACTTTATTGACCAAGAAAGTACCTGAACTGGGCGAGCAGCAACCCTCCCAAGGAGGAGCCACAGATGGAGAAGCCCATAGCGACGACACCATTCCAGAAGCCGAGCTCCCTGGCTGTCATGTGATGATCCAACAGGAAGAGAGGAAACATGGTCACTGCTCCCTGCTCACCTAGGAGGACAGGATGGAAAGGAAGCCAGAGAATGAAAACCATTAAAAATGCAAAAGATGCATAATGAAACACTGAAACATTTGATTTGGCTTTGCCACCATATTTTACACTCACCACTCGACATCACTCCCTCACTCAGATTAAAGGGGCCCTACTACACTTGCTTACGACACTATTAGCATGAATAGTCAAATTTAAAAATAACAAATATGTTTCCTACACAAACCATTTGCAGACAGTTCTGGGTATGTAATTCAGGAGTGACATCTCAAACCGTAAACAGCCAAGGAACATGGGATAGATGACACACAGCATTGGTGACTTCATGGAGAAACTTTCTTACTATGATGTAACATGGTTTCGACATTGCTCTAAGTTATGCTAAATGTAGCCACTAACATCTTGCGAAGATGATACATCAATTAGTTTTGTTTTTATTGACAACTGATTGATATTTTTGATGTTTATCCACTTTTGTAGTCCTTAGCAGTCTTTCAATGTAACTGCCATTTTGTAAACTTTAACTTTAACTCGATAAAAAGTACAGGAATTTCAATTTCTAGTTTGATACATAACTGAAGGTCTTCCATCAGAAGCAAAGGACTGAATTACATTTGTATTTCTGAGTAGTTTCAGCCAGCTTATTTCCTATTTTGGACATGTTCTCCATCAGCGTTTTTTTTTTGTTAATCACTATAAATGAAAATAAAGTTATGACTCACAAATGATGGGGTGGGATGTAAAAATATCTAACCTCCGTGTTAATTCTAAATCAAGTTTCCTTTTGATTCCACAGTTTGTTCTCAGGTATGGAGAACGTATTATTCAGCAGTTGGGATAAACACGTTTCCTCATTAGCGGTCGTGACTAAAATATCCAGGATGCTCTGTCAGACTGGTGGTGTTGTTCTGGTCTGAGATCAGGTGAAAACAAAGCCTGTGACATGTGATTCACCCCATTTCACATGCAAATATTCACTTCCACAAAGATCTCTTGCTACGTTTATTCATCCTTTTTTCGTTAATTTGACAAGTGCCAGCATGTCTGACTAAGCATCGCTGATTGTGCCTTTTACAGTAGAAATGAAAGACGCCTCCACAAAGAATGTGTCTGCGTACTTCAGTCTGATGAGGATGCTGTTTGCAACAAGGTGGTTTTCCTGAAATGACGACTGGTGAATCAGAAAACTGCACACTCGACACACCTAGACCTATTCCTGGAAAGTGTCAATAATAGATAATGACAAGGAAAATAAACCCTCAGTCACTTTATCAAACGGAGGCCTAGCACGACACAACAAAGGACAAAAAAACTTCCAAAGATGAATCAGACTGCTCAAAGACCTTTCAGTCAAAATGAAAAGTTGCTGTCAGGCGGCATGACTTTCTCTGTGTGGTGTTGTGCGTGAGGGTAATGTTCTGCTGAACACTACAGTAAAATATTCAGTGGCGCCGACGATACGCCATTATTATATTAATGGAGACCGACTTCAGAAAGACAGTGGGACCAAGGAGCGCGCGTGAGTGACAGCTCAGCTCCCAGATTGCTGTCAAAAGACGAGGCAACATAACCGACGACTCACTCACTCACTCAGTCAGCCAGGAGACAAACAAAAATAGAGGAAGAGAAGAGAAGAAAGATGAAACAGACTCCAGTGGAAAAAAAAAAGACACAATAAAGAGAACACTGAGAAGCTCCCGGTGATTGGGGGGTGCAGCAACCGAAACAAGAGTGTCACCGATGTGTGTGACAACTCGGCAACACCAAGGAGAAGGGAATGTGAATTCTTGGCGTAGGAAACACTTGTTCTCCTCTCACTCTTGTCATTTGTGTTTCAGTGATGGCAGTTTACAAGCACGGCAGTCAAACCCAAGTTCGCAGAAAACATTCATGCAGGTACTTTGTTATCATTTAGGATTACTTGTACATTTTCCCCTTCTCTCTCACTGATACTGCATGTTACTGTTTATGCACGACTTAAAGGTATGGAACTCCATGCAGTGCGTTCTCATCATGAGCTCTTAAAAACCGTATTCACTGATATTTGTTCTGTTCTGTAGAGCGATAGCAATAACAAAACGAAAACTGCAACGGCATAATCAGGAACGTCGCACCACGACAGGCTGACATCAAGTGGACCGCCTTTATACCTCGACCAACAAAGGTAACCAACCACAAAAAAGAAAAAACAAACCAAAAGATGATAAAAAAGAAAACATGTCAGCAAAAAGTTCAACGAGTGTGTTCGTAAAGTATTTGACAGTTTCGTCCAAGCAAGAATCAGGAAAGTTTACAGCCTGTTGACTGGCTGACGTTGACAAGCTAACAGCTATATACCATAATCGTACATATATATAAATTGCGTCATTTTTTTTACACCACCACATTAATTTGCTGTTGAGTAAAAATTGATGACAGCAACAATTCTGCCGTAAGATCGGTCAAAACTGTAGCTAATTTCAAAATCAGAATCAGAAAAACGTAATTAATCCTGAAGGAAATTTTGTTTGTAACATGCTCCATAAACAGCAAAAAATAAATACAAAATGCAAAATACAAAATATTGTGTTTAACAGAGAGTGTAGGAAAGAGGAAAACAAGGCTATGCACATCGTGCAAATTTTACATGGATGAATTGTGCAGTTTTATTGCCACAGGTAGAAAGGACCTCATGTGGCGCTCAGCATTTGAGATGGGTCGTCTCAGTCTATTGGTCCATGAGCTTCTGTGTTGGACCAGGAGCTGATGGAGGGGGTGAGTGATGTTGTCCAGGATGCTCCTTAGTTTCAGGAGCATCCTTGTCTCAGCAACTGTCTCAAAGGAGTCCAGTTTCACCCCCACCACATCACCATCTTTGCCGATGAGTCTGTTGAGTCTGTTAGTGCCTGCAACCATTAATCTGCTGCCCCAGCAAACAGAATTGCACTGGACACCATTGACTCATAAAACATCCTCAGCATCGTCCCGCAGATGTTGAAGGACCTGAGCCTCACAGGAAGTGGAGACAGCTTTGTCCTAACAATATAAAACAAATTACAATATAATACAATATAAATATATTTAAGTTTTCCTCAAGTGTCCTATTGTGTTGGAATATTGAGCATGAAGTAAGTCTATATGATTTATCAAAGTGAACTTGTCTACAAGTGCTTCGCATTTTAACACTGAGGTGGATTGAGAAACAACTGCATTTGTAATGCAAATAAATTCACTAAATGGCATCAGGAACATGGAACAAAATGGCCTATGATGTGCGGATAAAACCGCAGGACCTGTCTCTCCCCTGGTGCCAGCGTCGCCTCAACAGGTCAATGTAATTTGAGATAGGGGTGTAAGAAAATATCAATTTGCTTAAATATTGTGATACTTAATTGCGCAATACTGTTCTGATATTTTTGAAATATCACAATACTTGATTGCTAGATATAGTCTTGATATTTTAAGATGTCTATATCAATATGTAATGCACTTAGACAGTTGCTGCTGCACTTGTGACATCTTTAATGCTTTTTTTTTCCTTTTGTACACTGCATTTATTTTTTTAAAGGGAGCGATTCATCCCTCTGCTGGACTGCAAAATTTAACTGAACATCAGTTAATATAATAATAAACTTTCATCCACATAAGATTTTACTGCACTATATGGTTTTCCCCCTTAAAATAATGGCTCTGAATTTACAGTATCGCAATATATCACAATATATCGCAACGTATCGCATCACCAGTCCTGCATTGAGATTTATATCGTATCGCAAGACACCTGCCAATACAGGAGAGAGCCCTGATTTATTGTTTCTGTTTTCTTTTAATAGCTGGTGGTGGTTTTAACTGGGTTGGTGGGGCCCCGAACTTCCTGTCCCCCAAGGAAAACGCCCTACCCGAGCATCATGGTTTAGTCTTGCAGCATTACCTGTTTTATCAAGACATTAAAACTTGAGAAAATCATATCTTTCTCTGAAATTTCCCATATTTTTGGTCCAAACCAGATACAGGTGTCGAGACCAAGCTGCCCAGAAGCCGGTTCTTCATTCTACTTTATTACCATTAAAGAGTTTTTCTGAGCAAAATTAACAAACAATGGGAAATTCCTAAAACAAACATCAGCAGTTGTCGCTTATATTTTTGTCGACTCCTTCAGGCTTGTGGAAAATAATTCATTTAATTGTGACAAGCCGACACAGTGTAACAAACAAACCTTGCAAATAGCTGGATGTCAACCGAGCGCTGTATCGTTACGGATATCTGTGTCTGTCTGTTACAAGTTGTATCAAATCTGCTGAAGCCACATTAGCAATAACAAGGTAAACATTGGCAGCGGTGGTACCCATGATGCCCGGGTTGTTTACCCGTGGCTGCTCGCTCCTGTGCACATCTGCATGTTTAGCTCGGAGCTCAGTGCTTTCAGCGTCCTGCCTTCAACTAATTATTTCTTTAAAGACTGGAGTTGGAGAGGAGGCGGGGGAGCGCGTGCAGACAAACACAACCAGGCTGATTATTCCTTTCTATAAATATTCTCAAAGCACCAATTGTCCATTTCAGCAGGGATTTCATTAGACATCCGCCAAGATTAAACAAGCAGGAGTCGAGGGGAAAGAGAAAAGAGTGGAACAAGAGAAAGCAGCGAGAAAAGGAAGGCCCGTGTGTCTCCAAAAAGAAAATTAGAAAAGGAGAGGGGGAAAAAAGAGAGAGGTGGATGGCAAAAATGCACTACAGTGCAAAAATTGACAATTATAAGAGAGCAGGCGGGGATGGGGACATTAGAGGACGGAGATGGGGAAGGAGAGAGAGTGGCAAAGCCTTTGTTGCTGAGGAAGTTGATGGAAAAAAAAGTCAAGTTGGTTTGGTTCAAATCACAAAGTTTGTGTGATTGCTATGACAGCCACTCTTTACTTGGTGAAGCAGCTATGTTGCGGACATCTTTATTAATCCAGCAACATGTCTGATGCCACATAAGAAAAGAAGAAAACATCGGACAGTGGATGGAAAGTAATCGGTAGAGGTTACAAAGGGGCATCACAGCGGTCAGTTCCTTGACCATTCTAGTACTCAGAAAAGGTGTTGGCAATCTCTGAGTAATGATAATTATATATTTTTTATTAATTAATTATTTTAAAAACTTTGAATAATTATTAATCATAATTAATTTAATTTAATTGAACAGTTTGCTCTCCAGACAACAAGGAACCTATGTGCAGGAGTGCCTGGTCCACTGATCTCACTGATGCACAAGACACGTGGCAGCTAAGATGATAACAACAACAACAAACATGGAGGAATCCCTGAACAAATGCTTTTGTTTGCTTTGTTTTTCGCTACACAATGGCCAGAGTTTCCACTACACTGCATGTATTTGAAATTCTTATTATTTGAAATAAATATTTTCAAGACATTAAAAGAGCTTCAGTTTAAATAAGATTCTATAAGAACTTGAATATAGCCACCATCGTGATTCATTTTGCTATTGTCAAACTGATGCAAAATAATATTTTGTTGTTTAAATGTTTGTATGGGTCCATCATTTGATTCAGTAATAACCAAATTCATTCAAATTGAAAAATTTGGCTTCTTGTGGCAAATATTCTTATGCCATTAAACTGCAATTAATTGAGATTAATTCATCACAAATTCTAGATTTTTTTTAAACAAGTCCCACCCCTAATATTTTTTAAATAAATCTGTAACTTGTATGTATCATGGAGGCAACTGGGGAGATCCAGGACTCTAAACTAGAAGTGTGAAATGTTTTTCCAGTGACCCTGAAGGAAGTAGATGGAGATCCATAGTAGACATGTTTGCCTTATTAAATCACCAACAGCATTGACCAGCTTTACCTTGTAGCCTTAAATCCATTTTGTAAACACATCACACTTTGCATCGATTCAAATGAGAAACTAAAAAAAATGCAAAACTGCTTTGTAAACACTTTTGAAATGAAATTTGTTAATTATCACGTGCTATGAAAAATATCGACAGAGCGTTAATCCAGTGAGATTAGATGAGAGTTAAGATTAGATGTCCAGAGTGGATGTGTGTGTTTGGGTGCAGTGAGAGGGGGCTGGGTGTTACGGGGGGATCAGAGGAGGATAAGGGTGAGACGAGGGTGAGAGGTCGGTGAGGACAGTGGGGTCAAATCGTCCTGCCCATGCTGCAGATTAGACAACAACTCCAGCAAGTGCACTGAGGACACACGCACACACGCGCAATAACGACATCATCATCCCGACAGGCGGTCGGTAAGCAGAGACAGCTTCATACATACTACATGTTGGAAAACACATACGACTCCTCCCCCTTCACCTGCAACTAACTGTTGCATGACCACTAGGTCTGTCACACAAACCCGCTCCTTCACAGCCATTCAGATGTCAAGGAGTTCTCTCTGGCCCTCAGGGTTTAGGGACCTGGGAAAATTCGCTCCTACATTTTTTTCATCTTCTGAAACCAAGGTGACTCACAAGGTTTCTCTCTGGATACATGCGTGTGGTCAAAATGGTCACAAACTAAAAACCATTAAATGTGTTGAATAACAACTGCGGTATTTTGTTAATATTTAATTCATAACAACATGGTTTTAGTCTGGTCCCTTTTGGAGGAGAGCCTTCTTCATCTCAATGAACTTGATGATTTAATAGCGAGCTTTAATAGAAATAAAACTACAACTGTAACAAATCAGTATTTTTGCCTGACAGTAATAACAATGTACAGAAGATATTTAGAAAAATCATACTGAAGTCATCATGAACAACGCCAAGGAGTAACAGGAAAACATAAACATAATCTATTGATGTGATTAAAAAAATAAGAATTGAAAATAAGGCAATAGCTTAAACAGATTTCCATACTACTAGTTAACAAAGTTTTAATAATATTTCTTGCACATTAGGATTAAATTGGGTAACATGATCCTTATTGGTTATTTATCATTACATTTCGTACCAAAAAGTACAAAAAAATGTTCAATGGTGAAGATACTTTATGGATGCCTTGTTAAGTCAGCACCACGAAACGGTCTAAACTAAACTGTGTCTGACACATTTATCACTCCAACTATGGCTAGTCCCACTTCAGAACACAGAGATTTGTTTCTGCCGAGAGTTATTTTTACATGTACATAAAAATGTTAAGCATGGTCAGGATCAGCACCTCAGGTGTGACACCATGCTCTGTTCTACCAGTGGCATTAGTCACCATCTAGCCATATTTTTCATTGGTGACCTGGATGGTGAACCTCAACTAATGAAGCATTGTTGCATCCACTTTTATACATATTCATGATATCAAACAAAAATGTATAAAGGACACCCAAATAAGGGGAAGTTAAAAGCGTGAAATCACCAGCAGCCTTTATTATCTCTTTTGACTGTGTGGATAAATGCATTTATTTCTTCGGCCTGTGCTGTTGGGGCACCATGTGGTGGTTGTTCATTAATTCATTCCCTCCATCAGCTTCCTCCTCTTTCCCCTCTGGAAAATGCCCTCCACCCTCTTTAAGTTTTTCCCCTCACTCACTTTTCTCTACCTTCCCCCCACAAACCACATGGAAGGAGTCTGTATTCTGGCTTGAAATGAATTAAATTACTCAAAATACCTTTGATTTTTAACAGACAAAACATCTACCTTTGCAGAAAGACCAGACGTGTGGTGAAGTTATGATGATCTACTCCTAAAATATGATGAAAAAAGAGATGTTCCAAAGCATTCCAACACATTGATAAAAGAGTACAACATTTAAATATGAGAGCTACTATATATGTGTAACTGAAGTATACATATAACTGCTGTAACATTCTAAAAGCTGTTGACAAAGCCTTGACAACACTGAGTCTATTTCTCAGTCTTCCAACAGAGCGCCACCTTCCCGCGACAGACACTAATCGTCATAAGCCTGGATTCATGCACATTCACACTTGTGAACTCAATCTGAAACTAACTGAGATGTAGTGACACAAACGCTCCTAATTCAAAGGCACTTGGTGAGCAGTTAAATTGTTTCACTCATGCTGTTTAATTGTAATGATTAACACTCCAGTCTAATATTTGAAGAGATACTAAGTATAAACTTCAATTGCTCCCTGTTTTTGTTTTTCTTTTAAAGATCTTTTAAAGGTTAATTTACCTGAAGCAAGGAGGACATTTGAATATCACCACTTGACAAACAGCTGCTAAGCAAACCAGTGCTAAACTCCCCTTCACTTTCCATCCTCCTCGTAAGTCTAACCAGACAAGCATCCCATCATGCCTGTGGGCTCAGATGGCAGAGGGGTCAGAGTTCAGATGGAAGGCGCTTTATGATGGAGCACTGTGGCTGGACATGGCGCAGACCACGGGTTCATTAGGGAGAGGGATGTGTGTTTGTAAGTATTCGCCTGCCATTTGTGTCCAAAACAGGGAGGGGGCATCACCAGTCTCACCAGATTCACCCGCACACACACACACACACACACACCCGCACACACCCCGTGCACAAAAACAATACTGTCTCACATAGGCAATTACGCCGGGACATCCCGGTCTCATTTCAAATATTACACAACAAGTCTTCCTTGCAAGGGCGGTACATTATTTGGGCCAGTGTGACAGCAAACAAATGATGACACAGACACACAATCTACAAGAAGAAAAAAAGATATTGCAAATCACAAATGATTATCAGCAGCATCATTCACGGACTGTGTTTAAGTGCAAGGGAGAGAGTGCTGCGAGACAGAAGGGGGGTGCTCCCTAGACAGATTAGGGGCTCCAGCCAGCCTTCAGATTTTGTCTAGTAGTGTTGTCTGCTGGGCCTCATCCGATTACAGAACCACCCTCATCACATACAAACACTCACGACTTAAAAACAAAGGCATATAGATCAACGTACATGCGCACGTCCATGATATGCATATGTGTGGAGACAATTATATTTCCACCACCCACATACACAAGCACTGTGATGCACCCTCTTGCATTTCAGCACTGCAGACACAAAGAGTCTAATCCCGTCATAATCCCCTTCTGCTACCAAACACCAAACTCCTGGTCATATTAACTCTCTCCCACACACAAACACAAACGGCGCCGCTTCATCTACAGTACATTTACTTTTAGATCCTTTTTTTTTTTTCTTTTTTGGAAATGAATCATTGCTGCGACAATGGGTGAAATGCAACCAACTGTACTTGTTGTACTACTTTTCAGAATTTGAAACTTTAAGAAGGAGACATCAGTGGCAACCAAGGAACGAACGTATTGGTCACAACTAACTTTTTCGATTTACGTATACGGCAACAGAGACATCTAGTGGCTAACAGGTGCTATGACTATTTTTACACAGTAGTATTGAGTCAGGGGTCACAACAACAACCCTAGCGCACATTAACCTCCTCTTTAATGCAGTTGCGACATTAAAATATCTTGATTTTAAATTTCACAGCATGAGAGAAGGATGTGTGTGGTCAGCGAGCATGTGTCAAAGATAATTTAAGATAACTTGGCACTGCCTCTTCATCTTATTTGATTTTAAAAATGGGTGAAAAAGACGTAAGATGACCATATTTTTCATACTGTACATTTAAATGGTATATAGAGCACTTGAGCATAAAATTAAAATTACATTAAAACACGACTAGGATGTGTTATTTTATTTTTAAAATGTTGCTAATTATAATCCTAGTAAAAACCTGATGCCTTATGAATACAAGGCATATGACTGTATATTTGTAGGGACATCGATCATGTGCTTGACTCACCGAGTTTGTATGTGAGCACATACAGGACCGTCCAGGTGGTTCCAGGGACAGCCAGTAGCTTGCGCCACACCGTCCACGGTCTCATAGCATCAGATGTTTGTCCGCGTCTGCTGCCATCTGTTTGCTGGACCTTAATAGCTTCATCGTCCAGCACTGGGGCCCCCCACACAAAGAGTGCAACACCTGCATACACGAACGTCAGCAGCATGAACATCCAACTCCATCCCGCCACGTCGATCACCGCCAGCAGTCCTCCTCCCGCGAACACAGATCCAGCTTTATAGCCCACAACTTGGGCGGTGTTACCCAGGCCCAGCTCCCCACGACCTTTCAGCAGCCCCACTGCTGCACCATCGACAGCGATATCCTGAACAGAGGCCAGAGTATTCATGGCCAGCAGGGTCCCAGCCACCCCCCAGATATGCGCCTCTGGAGCCAGGGCCGCACTGGAGAGACATGTTAGTGCCAATCCTGACACCGTTGCTACCAGCCAGCGACGCTTGGTGGCCACCCGGTCCACCAAGGGGGCCCAGAGAACCTTGAGAACCCAGGGAAAATAGAGGATCTTGGTCAAACCGATGCGGGTCAGAGAATGCCCGGCCCCGCGCAGGTAGACTGGAAGCAAGGAAGACTGGAGACCATAGGGGATGCCTTGGACGAAGTACAGCAGGCCCAAGAAGACCAGTTTATCATTCATGATCCACATCAGAAGATGAATAGTGATGGACAGTGGGGGTTCACTGGTCAGGTCATTGTAGAGTTCGCAGGGGTTTTGCAAACAGATGACTCCTCGGCTCTGGAATGACAAATGCATGTGGATGAAATGAAACTCCTCTTTTGATCTAACACAAACCCATTCAACCCTTCACTGATCTGTCAGTTTGCTATCAGGTCACCTGAATGCTAACGTTAGCTTCCCGGTTTACTGCAGTAGAAACGCAAACGCTGTCTTATTTGCACGTGACTGACAAGTGTTTATAAGCTTTAAAAGCACTCGGAGAAGCATTTGACACCACGTTTTAGTCGAAGTGACAGTAATACAGCTGCTGTTACCAGCTAATAGCTCACAGTATATTGTCGAGCTAAAGCAGGTATTAGTTTGTGTCATTAGACGAAGCTATTTTTCTTGTACAACCATGACAATAGTATCATAACTTGTTTTACCTCAATACGTACTGTGAAATCACGTGTGGTTATCTGAACGCTGTGAAACTGCAAACTTAGCACTGCTTGTTTATAGTCGTGGCCGGGCGGCACTGAGGGTTGCCAGACCTTTCATTACAATCCCCCGTTTTAAACATATAAATAACTAAATATGATATTCTTCTATGACACCTAATTTGCTCCATTGAATATTTAGTTGTTCCTCAAAAATAAGTGTTTAAAATATCTATGTGTGGTAGTGTTTATGTCAATCTTTTGAGTATTTTAGAAAAAGAATCCGTATTTCTTTAAAACCTGGCAACCGAGAGTCGGCCCGATTTTCCACTCCCCTCGTGCGTTTATAACCAGTTCCACTTCAGATATCAGGCGTTTAAAGTATCTCAATCTGTTCACTTTTTAATGACCAAAAAATAATAATAATAAAAATCAAACATGCTGTTGGCCATTGTTGTGAATGAAATAAATGCTCGGTGACTTGTGGTATACTTATGGTATATTGAAATAGGTGAAATGATGGGAACATTAATGTCAGCGGGGCAGTGTTTGTTGACAATTTATAATCCCACCGCATTGTTATGTGCTTGCTTATTATGCCATTATATTATGGCAAATGTAAACTGGAATCTGTGCACTTCAAGATACAAAAGAGTCTCATGAAGGTGAATAGTGTTATCAGAAAACAAGGACACAGAGGCAGTAAATTGCATTTATTGTGAGTTACCTTCCTTCCTAGCGATATTCAACGGTCATCGGTTCATCAATCCGTTGTACAAAACAGAATGTAATGTAAATGAAAATCCTACTGATGTGCTGCTGATGGTAGAGTTAGTCTTCTTAGTCTTTTACTGCAGTATTAATAGCACTGTGGTTCTTCACAAGAGCATTTAAGGCACAATATGTGTCAAGAGATTCTATTTTATTTTTCAGCTGCATGGCATCAACGATTGCGAGGGGTCATTCGGATTAGTTCTCTGACCCACAGAGAGCGAGGAGAATCTTCTCGTAGTCTCCTTTAGTGTCATCCTGAGGAACAAATGGGATGATATGAATGAGATGCATCCTGACTATCTGACATTGACCACATTCCCATCGTGTGGTTCTTACCAGAATGTCCTGATAAAGTGTTTTACCAAACTTCTTCTTGTACTCCTCCTTGATTTTTCTGAGGTCAATTTCAGAGCGGCTCACCATGATGCGGCTTAAGATGTGTTTGCGGGTTCCAGAGCCCTGAGGGAATAACAGTGGTGTCAATGGAAACCACAGGTCTTCATTTACGATTTCAGCTTGCAATGATATACCTTCATGGCCAGGTTGAGCCTCTCAGCGAAGTAGCCGGGTCTGCTCCCAGCACACTTCACTGAAAACATTATTCAGATTAGTTTATTCCATCAGCAGGCGTCGATTCAGTTCATTACTCCAACAACGAATTTGACACGTACCCACTGCTGTGAGACACTTTTCAATATCCCCCTTCATCTCCAGGTCAATGGCCTTGGCTACATCCACTTTGCTGTACTTTGTGTAGCGGTCGAACACTGCAGGTTAATAAGACAAGAACAAAAAACATTTAATTCTAATAACTCCCTGTATTTCAGGTGCTTGGATCCGAAACTACAACCACATGCACAAACATACATCAAATGACTTTCAAGAAAAATAAAAACATATTACACTGACAATAACTTGAGAACACAAAGAGAATTTTTTAAAATGTGGTCACTTCACATCAAGAAGATGAGCAAGAGTTTAGTTGCGATCGAACCTTGACGCAGGTGAGGAGCACTCCTGCTGGTGAGGATCTCAATGAAAGCGGAGCAGTCTTTGCCCTTCCTTCCTTCTCCTGCCTCATACAAAGTTCTGGCATCGCTGTCCACCAGCTGATCACACACTCCCTCAGTCCTGCCAGCCTGTGAGGACATAAAGAGGGACTTCACATTATTTGCTAAAAAACCTTTATTTCACCTGTTTCCCTTTAAAAAAATGACGTGGAAAAAAATCAAGTTCAAAACCATGTGTATATTGAAGAATAAGGATACAGAATAAGCATGTTTCGAGAATTAACACCGTTCTGACACTTCAGAACTCCAGCTGCTGCAGTTAAGCAGAACAGGAAGGGAGGTGGTTTGCTCATGTTCAGATCATATTTCCTGTAATTTTGCTATTTAACCATGAACTTGATATTAAAAACAAAGGACAGAGTAACTCTATGGTGTCGGTATTACATGTTTGTATGCAATTGATTTCCGATGGTCACAGTCATGAAGCAAAAACAAGGCACATATACATATATCAATTATTCCATGAAGACAAATGGCAACAACATTGAGAACTACAGGGCAACAAGAACAAATAACAGCTGAGATACTGTTGAATAGTGAATGAATAGTCTTATTACCACTAAATTGGCTCACAGACTTGGCTCACAGTGGTGGTGCGTTGTCTTGACTTGCTACTTTAAATTCTCAGAAGTGGGAACTGACTGAGTTCCTGACTGAGGCCAAAGTTACTGAAATATTTAATTGTGTATACACTTGCGCTCAGAATTTTAGTTTTGGGTTTTCCTTTCATGAGTCTGTTATTTTAGGGAAGCAGCGCCAGAAGGTTTATGGCACTGAGGTTGACCACACCCAGACCTCGCTCCTAGGAGGAGGGTGAGTCGTCAGGGCGAGGAGGGGCTTTCCATTGTATGAATCTACAAATGCATCTGAGGGACAGTATTTCAAACTCACAGTGGTTGTGATGTGATGACAGGAATGTTTTGTGTGAGCGCCAGCCTAAAGCCAGGAAGGAAGTGGAGTGACAGCAGTACCTTGCAGAGCTCCAGCAGGGCTGTCCTGAACTCTCCACTGGTGTCAGACCTGATGTCCTCCTCCAGATCTTTCTTGTACTCTTGCAAAATAACACAGCGTTTCTTGTGAGTGAATATATCCGAACAATGTAAAAAACTGGGCAAGACCACCTACCTTCCTTGTAGGCCTTCTTTATATCCAAAATCTCCCTGTTTGTACGAGAGGCCATCACCTCTATTAAGGTGTCCTCGTCCGTGCCTAAGCCCTGAAATGAAAACGGGTAAACATTTTCACTCTGAGGCCAAAAATGCCCATGCATTTCTGCATACCTTCATGGCCATTTTGAGCAGCTCGGCGTCGTACTGGGCGGGCGTCTTCAGCAGGGCCATTACAACATCTTCCAGATCTCCCTTCAGAGCTTTTTTCAGGGCTGCATCCAAAGGCTGAGAGGGAGCGGCCAGTACAACCAGTTCACCAATCCTCCCACACTATCAAAGACTCGCGCTTCTGTTACCTTGCCCTCCGCCTGCTCGTAGGCCCGCTTGATCTGCTGCCTTTGCTCGTTGCTTCTCTTCACCAGAACTTCAATGATGGTGTTCTCATCCACGCCTGCACAGATGCCAACACCACAATCAATGAACCTACTGCAAGTACCGCTTACTGGCCAGGAGATGGAGTCACATTCTCTAACTTCAGCTCAACAATTGCTCAGTCCAAACATTCAGCAACATGCTTTGGAGGTCACCTTTTGCCTTGATGGCCTTTTCAAGAGCAGCAACATCAGCACTGGCGTTGAAGTTAGCAACTGCCTTCACTGTTCCGTCGTTCTTCAGGACCTAAATGAATGAATGACAATGAGACATATGAGATGCCACGTTTCATCATGAATGTTACTTCCTGTTGACTATTATTTCCATGGTAACCATTAGGCTTTTAACAGATCTTTTGCAGATTTACAGAAAGGAGAAGCAGCAGCCAAAAGGGAGGGATCAGAGAGCTTTGCTCCTATGAGTCACACAATCCTGATGGTCCCTCTCCGCGTAAATGATTGCCGCACTCCCTTTATGGCTGCTCTCATCTAATCTCCTTGAACCTTCTCTAAAGTCCCACTCATTCCGTCCACATTTCTGTTTTACTCCAAACTCCGCCTGATGAAACTGTTCCACCCAGGCATACCACAGGAAGAGAGAGAGAAAAAAAAAGGGGAAAAACACTGGTTGGCCTTAGCAACAAGAACAGAACCACAGAGTTACGTACTGAGTCATCAGGCATGCCCAGATAGACCGTCTGCTTCATGAACTCTGTGATGAAAGACATGGTGGGAGATCTGGAGTCTGCAACAGAGGAGAGAAGGCTCCGAGTTGATATACACTCACGTTAGAGAAATGTACATCAGTAACATGTCAACAGTCGCAGTACAAACATAAACAGATCGAGAAAGTCTTGTTTCTTATTTGCATATGAAGCCATTTGCTAATGTATTTACATTGGCTCTTACTTTCCATAATGAAAACTGTACTGTGAAGGCAACTGACCACACCCACATCCAACGCTGACACGGATCTCTGCTCTACATACGTGCACATCACTATCTGTACACATAAACAGATGTGCTCATATTCCCTCAGTATGCTATCACCGCTGTTAAATAAACTTCTCAAATCAGACTCGTGCCACTGAGCTGCAGCCTTCCAGCCACACCCACATGATTGGGCAACTGTTTAGAGAAGAGAGTGAAACACAAACTGCGCAAAGAAAAAACTCCAACCTCAAGCTGATACTAGAAGCAACAAGGATTTCATTAGCTTTTAGAGAAGAGTAAAACAAGCTTACTGTGAGGCTTCAGGGGTGGAAAGGAATGGCTCTCAGAGTTTCCAGGGGCTGGCTTGGAGCACAGGCAGATTATTTATACAGAAGTTAAACTCCACCTAAAACACAGGCCCACCCATTCTCAACTCCTCCTCTGCCATTGGCTGGTTCCACCCTGAGGTTGCACACATTGTGAGAGGACAGATGTGTAAAAGATAGAAACAGCTGATTGAAAGCAGTCGCTGCTGGCAAGACCAAACATGAGCAGGTTAGAAAGAGGAGCCAGTCCAACTCATGAGCTCACTGTTTCACACCCAGAAAATCACTTTCACTACGTTCACATTTCATTGTTGCATTGTGTCAAATACAAAAAAAAAACCAATTGTGTTTTGTTCCACCAACAATCTGAGGAGCATACTTCATTGCTCCTACGTTCTCCATAGTTAAAATAATCTCCATGCAAGATGAGTAAAACATTGTGTCCTCCTGCCCCCTGATCCTATCACTCTGTTGTGGAGCGCAACAAACGGCTCCAAAACCTCTTCATCTGAGACTTGATGTAGTTAACATGCTGATGAATGAAGGAAATCCAGAGAAAGGTTGTGCAGATCCACACCTCCAACATAAACTCCATCATCACCGCCGCCATCACTATGTGGTATTCTGCTGCGAGAAATCTCAGACCGAATTCAACGGCAGCAAACTATCCAAGCTGACCGTTCCACACTTGCATCCCTCTATCAGTGTCTCCAGGCAAGCAACAGCAGCCGTGCAGGTGGGATTGAAGTGCTCTGTCTGGACGTCAGATGTTTGATTTGCTCCTCAGACAGGAGCCATCTGACTCTCAAAAGCAGCACTTTCTTTTTTTTGTCTGCAACATGAACACCGTCTCTGACCTCCCACCGGTACTGCACACTGGATGACTGTCCTGGTGACACCATACGTCTAAGGAATGACATGTCACCATGGCAACGGCGTGGACTTGACTCTACCTGTTGCCTACATGTATGTCAACAGTGTGGATGACTTTCTCACAAAAGAGCCAGGATGTTGACACATACTTTCACACACACTCACATGTAATGTCCTCAGCACACACCCTAACACTGGATTAGATTGCATCTTGTCCACACAGTGCTTACTTGCTATCTTTCCCTGAGTCAAATCTTTGCTTTCAATAGAATTATTTGCCGTACAAAACTGGTCAGTTTTGCAAATGAATACTGAAAGGCGCTGCATGTAGAGTGATTAACTTTATTCCTTCACTTAAAAGTGTTTTTAATGCATATTTTTGGAAGCAAAAATGGCACTTATTTACATACCTCTTGGATCAATCTTTCACATGTATATTAAAAATTGTTTGACAAAACACAAGTGAGAATTTAAGACTGCTTAGAAAGTTTTTTTTTGTTTGTGACAGGTCATGAGTCAGATGACAAAGTACTGTCCCCAAAACTTGGCTTAATATCAAATGGTCTTCTACCCTGCTTGTCTAAGAAAAGTAGCCTCCCGATGCACTTTAGCCATTAGCCTGTACTGACTGAGCGTAAAGCTGCACTGTTTTTGTGTTGAATTTAATAATTAAATTAGTCCATTTGATCTGTGTCACTTATATTGACTGTAATTTTTACAAACAAGGTCACAATCGTCTGAATGAATGCCCGATCTCCAAGGTAAACAGAAGTACAAACAGCCTCCAGTTACAATCTCTAACTTACACACGGAAACCTGAGGATGGATGAGTGGTTACGCACAGGCTTTTACCACCACACTTTTAAGGCGGGCAGTGCTGAAACCTCATCTGTGTAAGTTTAATATTTAAAGACTGTTGAGAGTTTGGTTCCCGTAAGCAAGTCATCGTCCTCACTAGGCTTAGAGCTGCAGCAGCCGAACTCAGGAGTCTCACAGGTAAATATGATTCTTCTGTTTTCATTCCTTCATTTATACATGTTTGTTATAGCTGCAATCCAAAACAATATTTGTCTTAAATTTTAGTGATACAATTCATCTGAATGAAAGCAAATAAACGCTCTCTCTTCTGTAGATTCTGGACAAATCTAAGTTACATCTTGAAAGAAAAATGTATGCAAACCCTGCTGGCGGGAACCACGGCTCTTATACTTTGACTTTCCTGGGCAAGAAAGTTGGAAGACACCACGCTGTCGCTCCGGCCACCAAGCAACGTGAGTAGTTGTCAAAGATGTTTGCATTAGCATGTAAGCAATCATCGCTGTGATTATATCAGCGTTATCGTTGGACGATCAGTGAGATAGCAAAAGGATAGAGCAGGCAGAAGCAGACATGTGAGCCAGATGTGGCTTAAATATTTCAGCTGCCGGTGTGGATCAGTATCAGGACAACAGGAACCGTGAGGAGAACAAGAGTGACTCAGCTATTGTTCAAATTATCACCAGATATTAGAAGAATTCTGTCAAAAGTGTTGACTTTTTTCAAGAGTATAACTGAACAAGCAAGTCACTATTACGATTAATTTTTTTCCTTGCTATTTGAGTGGAAAATAACGTACGTAACATATACTGTCTAAATTCAACTTGTCTCTATATTACTTCAATTCGCTGGGTGCTCTCTTGTCTAAAGAGGGTTAGCTAGTGTTATCTATGCAGCTAGGACTTGCCTCCTCCACTGAAACGCCTCCTCTTTTGAGGGGAACCCCTGAGCACGCACCAGTTGGACACGCTTGGAACACCTATCAGTACCATCACTTCTAAGAGGTGTAGTCTTACGAACTTTTATTCCTCAGGTGCGTGGGAGGTCTCCAACACATCCACCAGTGAGGAGGAACCAGCGGTGTCCCACAGGCCTCGGCAGGATCAGACAGACTGCTACGAGCCTGATGATTTACCAGGCAGCGTCCCACAGCTGAGGACAGTCACACACAAGTCACAGTTTAAAGACAACACAGCAGGTCAGCGCAGTAGAGCATCGCCTCACGCACACATGTGATTGATGGACATGATCATCATCTACATCACTGCAGCAATTTTGTTACACAATGCTACTGAGGGCCAAACGACACCTGCAACATGTGGTCTGTTGCTTAAAGAATGGGAATTTTTCTGTCTCCTTTAAAAGGTGTTTCTGGCAACAAAGTAGTGGTGTCATGCCACGCCCACATTCCTGTCAGAGGAAACAAAGGAGGGGGAGGGTGGGCTGAGAAGATATGAGACACAGGGTGATGAAATATGAAGATGATAACTCATGAAATGTGTCATGCAGGATTGCTTCATTTTTGTTCCAATGTCATGGAAATTTAGAAAATATATATATAAATATATAAAACAGCAACAGAACACAGATGATAGCAGTGAAACGCTATAAACATGTTTCAAAGTTTGTTTTTACCCCAAAATAAATCCAATGTGTTTCACCAGTTTTAATGTCTCTTTTAATGAATGTCTCCAGTTTCTGTCTCAAGAATGTCGTCACTGCAAGGGCCGGCAGAACACATCACCCTGACTCATGCTCCCGTGAATACATTTGAGATGTTGTTGTCTCGAACACCTTTAACCAATGGTTTCACTGCGCTGTCTGTATAAACATTCACAACTCGCTGTGTCGAGGATCCTGTGACCGTATGATCTACAGAGTTAGACAGTGTTTCTTCAACTAAACTGCTGATGTGAAAATGTTCTTGTTTTTAATATGCTTCTTATCTTTTGGCACTTGCCATCACTTCCCGTCATGGGGTGCCAAAGTCAGCCTCCCAGTGACTGGTCCTCTTCCTCACTAATCTTTCAGATTCAATAATAAAGCAAAAATGACTGAACCAAACCTGAATTAATTGTTACAACTAACACAAAAATATTCATACTAAAATGGCCGCAAATATTTAATTGATTAAAGAGGTCTTATAATAAACGCCATGCCCTCATGATACGTGTTTTGACTCAATAATAATGTAGTAATTTCTAACCACATTCAGCTCAATACCAGCTTTATACATGGCGCATATCTGTCTGACGTTCTTCAGGGAAGGGTATTTAGGTGAGTCAAGAGCATAGTTACACAATAAGGCTGCCAATCATGACAGATTCCAGGAGTCACACTTCTTCAAGGCAGCTAGGAGACACGGTACACTGAGGGTCAAAATATTTTCCTGACATTTCATTGTTAGCATTTCTTTGCATTCAGTTGAACACCAAAGCCGGCTGAGGAAGCGGTGGGAGGCATTCGACGCTGGCTCGGTGCTGATCGGGAGAACCCCCCGCAGCAAGGTGCCAGCAGGAGAATTATATTTGTGGTTCCTAAATGGGCAGGTAGATGACGGATGTCGCGTTTTGCTTGGCAGGCCAATCAGAATCTCAGCTGTCAGACTGCAGTGAAGCGGATCAGGTGACACCGCGAGAGCTTAAGATCTACATCCCCTTTGAATCAGCTGAGCTCTGCATCACAGAGGTGAGATGGTGAACGGAGGATTGGATCGGGTTAAACTCCAAATGAGTCGCACTGTAGCGCAGCAAATGAACTTTATTTTGAAGTAGAACTGACTCCTGGTGTATCAGCAGACACACAATGAAGCCAGTGTCACACACTGTTTTGCCATCCTGCTAGCGCTCACATGCTTGCCATAGTTGGCCTAGTGTTCTGCTGGAAGACATTTTATCGGTGGTGATTTATCGGTCACAGATCGCAAAAGACTTGGAAGCAATGAAGAGCAGACACTTGGAAATGGTGCAGGAGTTGGAGGAGAACCTCCAGCTGACGGTCCAGGAGAACCAGGTAACCACGTGAGATCGACATGTGTTGGAAGGTCAAAGACTCACTGTCCCGAGGGTCAGGAGTGGACGGAACAAAGGATCAAATCCCACTATCAGAGCAAGTTCAACAGTCTTCGTAGAATCCTGCACCTCTACCAGGAAAAGATTAAGAAGAGGAATGAAGAATGGGAGATGAAGATTGAGGTCGGTATCACTGGAACAATGAGCAAATATTGTTGGACTTGTGGGTGATTCAACCAACAACTCCTGCAGGCCCTGACTGCCAGAAACAAGCAGCTGATAAAGGAACAAGAAGCAGAGGCGAGGAGGAGTAAAGAAGAGGCCCAGAGGTGGCAAAAAGAAAAAGTTGAGTAATACCTCATGACTGTTGTGAGGCACAGCACCACCTGGTGGTCCAGTTTCAGTTCACTTTGTCCCCCCCAGACTGAATTACTCGAGCTGTGCTCCAACAGACTGGACCTCCTGCACAGCCAGCAAACATCTAGTAAGTAGGTAAGCCACACTTTTTTGGAGCACAAACAAAGGATCTCTCATTTTAACAGCTGTGCAGGAGCTTCAGATGACCAGACAGGAGGTCAGCAGAGTCCAGGAAATGTTGATCTTGTCAGCACAGGTGGCCACTGAGGAGGTGGGCAGCACAGGAAACCAGCAGTCAGAACAGGTTTACACTGCTATTGTTTACAAACATGACTGTAATATTTCACACTGAAGGGAAGCAAAACACACATGTCAAATACATGAAGAAAAACACCTCAGGTCACTATACAACTTGGAGGTGAGTATTTCAGTTCATGCCCATCTTGTTATTGTCCCAAACAAGCCCAAAACAGAAGCTGAGGCACTGGGCTCCTCTTTATCTCTGCCTTGCCTGCTTCCTGAGTCTCCAAACCTGACATCATGGCTGGTGTTACTGATGTAGGATTAAACTTCCCCTTCACTCTCTGATGCTCTCCTGACCCTCCTGTCTCCAATTATTCCACCCCGCCTGCACTGTACTTTTCGGCACAGCCTCCACTAGAGGGTGCTGAAGCCTGCCTGGATGAGCATAAGGGGAGTTTACAACAGGACAGAGACCAGACTGATACTCAGGCGTCAAAACACACTCCTGCTATGCATCAGCCTCCGTGCAGTGTTCTGCTCCCGACCATCATTCTCAAGGTGATTACATAAAAACACAGAATCATATTGTAAATTCATCTGCCACAAGTTATGTTATGTTTAGTGCCACGAGCTGTGCATGTCAGTGACTGAAGCCAGGACTCTTCTGAACCAAATGATTGACGACAATGAAGCCATTCTCAACGAAACCAGGAAGAAACTGGACCACCTGCAAAGTGCCACTGAACATGGGTGAGATATTGCACAAGGGAACTTCTCATATGTCTCCCTGCTTAAATATGTGTCTACCATGTTGCAGTTCAGATGAATTTGAGTTGAACTTGACTCTTCTGCAAGAGACTGTGCAGGAGTTTGAGGTTTCTGAAATGGCCCTGGAGTGCATCAAAACTGGGCGGAGTCCCTCCATAAGTTAGTCTCCATACTTTGTCCGCAGTTCTAAAGCAAAATAGCAGATGAAGTAATCATTTTTTTAATTCATACACAGACTGTGATGCCGACTCGGAACATGAGGATGTCCTGGGGGCCGACCCTTTCAGGACCTCAGAGGCGGTGAAAAGCTTGGGGCATCAACTTCTTCTGTTGCAGGATAAGGTTTGATACTTCACTGGTTGATCTTGTGCAGTCAAACTCAAGGCCTGTGGGCCACAACCGGCTCGCAATATTTTTGCAAATGGTACAACAAAATCTGTTGGTTCCTTCAATGAACAAAAATCATTCCAAAAACACAAAAAATTAAAGAAAAACAAAAAGTACAAGGCATTATTAAAAGATATTCACATATAACTTGCAAAATGGAGACCAAAAAGATTAAATAAATATGTGAGTGAAGTCATCTGCTGTGATGTCACTGAAAGAAACAGTGGATATAACATAAAAAGAAGGACAAGCTTAAATCCTGATTGTTATATTACAAATAATCCTTTTATTTAAGAAAAAATGATGACATATTGTTCGCTATCGCTGGTCAATTTTTTGAAAATTAAAAGAATACAGTTTTAAAAGCGTGTTGCCCAAGTTTCATAGAACGACCCAATGACTACATCTTCTCTACAAGTTGAGGCAGGAACAAGAGGAGAAGAAGAAGATCATCGAAAACTACACTTCTGAAAGGACCATGAGGAGGAAATACTACAATATGGTGGAAGACATGAAAGGTAGACCCCAACCCTAACTCTAAAAAAGTAGTCTAAAAGGACCGTTTTGTTGAGCTGATAAAATGTTTTACTTGTGGCAGGAAAAATCAGAGTATTTTGCCGGATTCGACCACCAGCCGACACAGAGGGAGTGCAGGGTGGGGTCAAGGTTCTGAAGAAAATCGATGACTACACTGTCGCGGTAGAGACTTCAAGAGGACCAAGGGAGTTTTTCTTTGACCACGTTTTCGGTGCTGAAGCTTCTCAAGACGAGATTTTTCAGGACACCAGCAGGTGAGAGCAACACCTGGTTCCAGAGGAACACATCAGGATTTATTTTTGTCCGCAGGCTGATCCAGTCGGCTATTGACGGTTATAACGTCTGCATCTTTGCATATGGGCAAACTGGCTCTGGAAAGACTTACACCATGGTTGGAGACAAAGAACAGAAGCAGCCTGGGATCATGCCGAAAACTTTCACCACAATATTTGACATCATACAGCAGAACTCCACTAAATTTCTCTTCAAGGTTTTCAGTAAAAAGAGCTCAGATTTGAAGAGTGACATCCTCATTTGCCAGCGTTGTCTGTGTCTCAGGTTTCAGCCTACATGTTGGAGCTCTACAACGACCGGCTGCGGGATCTTTTGGTTGGCCAAAGTGATGATTTCCAGTCGCAATCTGAAGGACCGTCCAGGAGGGTGGAGATCAAACGGAACAGGAAAGGTTTTGTGTTTGCACAAGGAGCAGAAATAAAGGAAGCTTCCAGTCCTCTGGAGCTCTGTGCTCTGTTCCAGCAGGCCTGCGCCAACAGACACATCTCTGCCACCAGTGAGTTCACCATCTATACCGGCGTTTTTCAACCAGGGTGCCGCGGCGCAGTAGTGTGCCGTGGGAAAATGATCCAGTTTCATCTCATTTGTCCGGAGATAGAGGTGGGCGATATGATGACATTAAATTATGACAATTAGAACGTGCTGACGAACAACTAAAGTGAGGAAATCACATGGATTCACTGACATTCTTTCTATACACTATACTGTAGAGCTACAGTGTGTTGATGCGCTGATCTGTCCGTCAGTCACAGCAGTGCAAATGTGCAACTTCCAGCTGTTTTTAAACCTGATGCGCCTCTAACTTGACCACACACTTTCACCACAGAACCATGGAGGGAGGGATCCTTGTCGGAGCCGCCACCATGCCAAAGACTGTCTGCACCGCAGAGCTAACAGAACTAACGGCTAACGTGACGTCTCACTTCAAAACTTTACTGATACTCATAGACTGTCAAAGTTTGCTTTGTGGTTTAAAAGTTGGCAAAAAACTAAATGCACAACAAAATAAATGCACTCCACAATGTGAAGAGACAGAGAATAATTGTTATTATCATTGTTGTTAATAATTGTTATTATCATTAAAGTTATTATTTAAAGTAAATAAATAAATAAATTATGACGTATGTTGTCATATTGCCCGCCCCTATCTAGGGACATTTGAAACAAATACATATTCTGCAATTTGTTTTTGCAAATAGCATCGCAAAATAACAACAGAGTGTAGCTACAGTTTTTCACCAATTAATAGGGATTTTCTATTGGACTTAAAGCACAAGTGCGCTTTGGCCGAGGTTCCTTTTGTGGTGTGCCCTAGAATTGGCTAGAAAAAGGCTGAAAAACACTCATCTATAGAGTGCCATGCAGCCGGATCTAAACGGCTTCCTGCTTCATGGTCTGCATTAATGGCGTTAGTCTCAGTCCTAAGGAGGTGAAGGAACTTGAAAAAACATCAAGGGGACGCATGAAAGTAGCACAGCAGACAGTTCATTTAGCTCCTTGTCTGAATGCCCTACCGCATTCTTTGTGTCAGGGCACAAGGTCAGTGTGGAGACAAAGGATGTGGATGCAATCAGGAAATATAGTTGTTTTCTCTCTCTCCCTCTTCAGAAATGAATATCGAGAGTTCGCGTTCTCATCTCATCGTTGGCATCACAGTGGAGAGCCGGAACCTCACCAATGGAAGCCTGAGCTCCGGGAAGCTGAGTCTGGTCGACCTGGCGGGCAGTGAGAGGGCAGCCAAGGCCGGAGCCAGAGACCACCAGCTGAAGGTTTGTCACTTCCTCCAGTAAAGGAGATGCCGGTTGGTATAAGTGTAGCGCCCTGTGTTTTCTTGCATGAGGCCAACTGCATCAACAAGTCCCTGAGTGTGCTGGGGGACGTCATCTCCGCGCTGTCAGCCGAGCTGCCGCACGTGCCGTACAGGAACAGCAAGCTAACTCAAGTCAGACTCTGAAGTGAGCAGCTGGAGTCATGATGTGCTGACAGTATTGTTGTGGTTCGGTTTTCTCAGGTGATGCAGGATTCTCTCGGAGGGAACTCCAAAACGCTCATGATCGTCAACGTCTCTCCGTCAGAGTGCAACCTCGATGAAACTCTGACATCACTGATGTAATTCTTGAAATCGCAGTGATGGTTGAGTCAAGGTCTTGTTGAAGGTCATTTTTCTTTCTAACAGCTACGCTGCGAGAGTAAAGTCCATCACCAACAGTGCGCAGAGAAATGTGGAAAGCAAAGAGATCGCTCAGCTGAAAGAGGTTAAAGAAAGATTTGAACCAAACCATCAGAAGTGTATATATTATTATACCTTTAATGATCTGTATTTACATCTACAGATCATCAGGAGGCTAAGATCTGGACAGACCGTGGATGAAGAGGACATCTGACTCTGAGACGCTGAGACCTTTACATTGGACAGGCGGATACTGTGGTGGATTGTTACTAATTCATTGACATGAAATTCAATGAAATTTGAGGTTCACCTTCCAAAATGTTCAACAGCACTGACTTGGCAGTGTGTCAGTGAGAGTGGTCCTGTGTCCTGTAAGGTCACCCAGAGAGCAGGGTAGACTGAAGGGAGAGTGGAATCTCAAAGTGTCTTTGGATTAAGTGGCGTTAACCGTAAGCCTGCATCTACTCCTTGTATCCTGTTGTGTGTCCTGTAGTATTAGGTGTTGCAAGAGCAGAGAGGTTGTGATCGACATGTTCTCTGTGATCTGTTTGGAAGTGGCTGCCTTTTCTTTTTTTTTTAATTCTCAATTTTATTCATTACCTGTCCAAGACTGGTCTGTGGGTTTAGCTATGCCTGTTGTGGATTTTTCTCTGCCTTTTATTTTTGGGTACTTCCTTATTTTAATGCAAATACTAACTAAATATTTTCACCATTCACAACAATCTCTGTTGGTGTTCCGGATCGATTTGAGTTTGACCGCCTTTATTCATCCCACACCATCATTAAAATGCAGTATATCTCTGTACTAATGTATGTGTAGAGTATGTGTCTGGAGGCATTTTTCCATCAGTGTTCTTGTGTCTGTGTTTCAGCAGGATGGATCTGTTTGGAGTATATTTTCACATATCTTTCGGGAGTACATTGAAAGCTACAGAGGAATTGAAAGAAAGAAGTAATTCTAAGTGTGATTTCAATGCAAATGCAAATGCAAAAAAACATCAGCACTCACCTGCCATGACCTGATACTGGCTGATGGGGGCGCATGTGTCATTGGATGGTTGGATGAGGAAGCTGTTTAAGATGGTAAACCAAAAAGGAAGATATGAAGTTCATAAAAATGCCTCCATCTGTCCTGTTTATTTTGACTAATATAAGCGTGACTGACTAAGTCCATGAGTTCTTGCCAGAGAAAGTGACAGCTTATATGCTTCACCAACTGATCAATGACAATGACTTAAATAAACCATCACAATTTTCATGATAAGGACTTTTTCAGGAGTCCCATTTGTTCCTCCCTTTCTGGAATCTGATCAATCCTGCCTCCTCTTTCAGACCCCTTTACCCTCTCTTCTTCATTCACTTCTATCAGCAGATTGATCTTTTGTGAGTCTCCAGTCTGTGTCCTAAAGAGCTCTTGGTTTGGGTTCCACTAGATTTCTTTGTGTGACCAAATAAAAAAAATCTGCTCATCTTAATAGAGACATTTGGAGCAGAGTAAAGCTTTATTAAGTCAATGTTCAATGGAGAGTGTAACATTGAAATGTTATTCCCAGATTCTCTTTAATCTTACATGGCTGATGAAAGTCAGGAGCAGCAGAACAAAAGACAGGATGCTCCGTGTACACATTATATCTGAAGCCCAATCTCTCCTGTTGACAGACCTATTGATAAAGCACACACTTCACATTTAATTCACCCACATATACTCTATTGTAAGCGCAGTGACGACATCAGATGGAACAAACTCACCGAGGATCCATCTAGAAACTAAATGGCTCCGGAAGTGAGTAAGTGGCCTGTTCCCTCTAGATAAAAACACAACTCAGACACACACTGTTTGATCTGAGCGCTGGCATTGCATAGAAGTCGGGACTGAAAAAACAAGATCAGCTATGTGAGGTCATGAAGGCGACCTCAGTCGTGACCACAGCCGGTGACCCCTAAGCGTTGGCTCTCATTTGTTCATTTTCTTCCACTGACTCCGATAAGAATGACCCAACAACAGAGAGCTGGGGATGCCCTTGTTTTCCTCTGTCTTCAAAGATTCCTTGTGTCCAGGAGAAACTCCTCAAAACACGCTGATGTCAGTCAATAATTTCAGCTGTTACCTCATATTTCAGTAACAAGTGGACGAAGTGAATGATACGCTGTTAGTGTATAATTAAAGAGTCTGTGAACATTTGAGCGTCTTTGCACAGAAACAAAAGCTCATAGTGGAGCACTTGTTTGTCGTCCATTTGGCTGCAGTTGTTCTCCGTGCTGGTGGTGTGAAAACCAGGCTGCAACGGAACAATAAACTGTCCATAATGCCATCAGACGTAGGCGGTGGATGACTCAATCTAGAAAGCCAACTGGTATGAGTCGATCAGGGTGGAACTCTTTTAGCTGTTGTTGGGCACATTGCAGGGGAGCTGACACACACTGCTGCCTCCATTCACATGTCAACAAGAACAGTTCCATCATCATCAGGCATCAGGGTTTAACATTTTTGATCATTTTATTTGACACGTGGGGTGCTCTCCATCTCTCCAGTATGGTGAACAATATGGTGATGTAGCCTACCAAGAACTACTTTTTTTTTTTTTTTTTTTTTTTTTTTTGTTCAAATGAACTTTATTTATTTATTTATAAATGAACTCATTTTTCCATCCCAAGCAAACAGAAACCTGGTTTAGGCTCCATTCTGTATCATCATAGATATATTCTTCTTCAACTGGAGCTTTGTAATACACCGTAACAGCATAACAGCTGAAACACTGGTGACAGCTATTGATGTCAGAGCCACGGGTAAGTTTGCATTTCTGATTAAAGGTGGTCAGGTTCGAATTTTTTTTAAAAAGCTCACTCTATTTTGCCCCCCGCCTTCCTTCCACAGAACAAAACTAGACCTCTACAGCGCATATCCACCCATATTGTGATATATATATATATCCAATACTATTGTCCCACATTATATATATATTTTGGTGTGGGTTTTTTTCTATTTCAATTGTCATCAATAACATTAATGTGTAAATTCGAATGAGCTGAACCGCACAGTAGGTGGCAGTAGCGGTCCAAAAACATTGAAGCTACAGTATTATTTTATTATCTTTTCTTTAAATTATTTTAATATTTGGAAATTGGTTGAGGTTTTTTTTTGACTGTGGTGCAAACCAGGATATCAAATTCAACTCCACACATACTTTGGACTTTCTCACAGACTCTTCTACTCCTTTCCTGTTCCTCTCATTTGCGCCTTCTTCCCCACTAATCCATGACAGCACACCTTCCAATATCCTCTGTCCAATCCCACCTCCTCATTGCTCTATTCTTCCTTGCCTTTCTTTCTGTCTGGCCGTCAGTGTAACTCAATCTCAACTGGTTTTACACCCGGCCCTGTCAGGGCCGGCCACAGCTCCTTTGACCTGCTGGTCGGCGACAGCATGTGTGTACTCTCAGACTCTAGGAAGCAAGAACAGCATCGGTGTGTTTAGTGGCCTGGCAGGGAAAAATAATCTGCAGAGTTATCCATACTTTCTCATCAAGTTAGGAGAGTTAGGTGTTAGGACAAGAGTTTTGAACATACAAATTCAACATTCAACTGAAGACTAAAGTGCTATAAATGCAGTTATCAGGGGAAAGATTTGAATTTTCACGTTTACACCTTATTAAATTTCCAAAAGCTGCGGCCACCCGTGAACTGAGCGTTTGAAGCGCCAATAAAACAATCATTGGAGTCACAATTTCCCACTGAGACACACATCTCCTGTTGTCAAACACGGACCCAGGAGCTGAATCAATCCCTTCTCAGTGCCGCATAATGAAGACTATTTGCTCTATAGACTGGCTGGCTGCAGGCTCCAGGGCCGCGCTGCACATTAGTATGGGAAGATGGTTCCCTCTATGATTTGCTCCACTGGTCCCTTCATCGAGCGGAGGGGTTAATGACAGAGGTTGTACGGTGCCCTGGATTATTCCCAGTGGCCTGTGTGTATTTCCAGTCAGCTTGGATCAAAATAGGCGCACCAGACAAAGTTATGTGATCCCATTGTTCCGGGGAGACAGTGGAGCAGCAGGTGGTCGCTAATCAAAGCAAACATCTTCCCAATTATGTTGGCTTCTTGTTTAATGGGCCTTTTAAGAGGCGGGCCACACTGGAGAGCCCACGGCTCGACAAATTGGTTCCTTTGAAAGAGTTTAAACGTTTACTTGCCGATGTTTATCCGCAGTTACTGAAGTAGAAGGACGATGATGGGAGACAATGAGAGAAGGCTGCAATCAAAGTTATGACTTGAGAGACACATTTTGAGCTGTGTAAACATTAGCAGGACATTCGTGGACGCTATAGTGTTGTAGTCCAGAC
This sequence comes from Synchiropus splendidus, assembly GCF_027744825.2. Classification (NCBI taxonomy): domain Eukaryota; kingdom Metazoa; phylum Chordata; class Actinopteri; order Syngnathiformes; family Callionymidae; genus Synchiropus; species Synchiropus splendidus. Next base: position 20,454,802 of record NC_071340.1, read on the forward strand.
CACCTCACCCAAGTCCAGGCCGAGGCCACACCATACTGACCCATGGAGACCGAGCCTAAGACCAAACAGTACAGCCGCAACTGTCTTGGTTTCACCCATTATTCGTCTTGGTTTCGACTCGGTCTCAGGCCGGCAAAGTTTTGGTCTCAGACTTGGTCTCTGTAGGCTCTGGTTTTGGTCTCAGCTTGGCCTTTTCAAGCTACAACACTAGGTCATAATCTCTGCTCATCTGATACCAGCATACCTCTTTGACAGAGGTGGGCAATTACATTTCCTAAGGGGCCAGGTTATACAGTATATTGTGACGGTTGAGAGGGACCCAAAGAAAAGAGGGTAAGAGAAAATTGAAAATAAAAATCAAGTGATGATGAAATGTGTGATGATGAAATTGCACGATAAAAATGCACAGAAAATGTTGGTTTGTTTAAGTTAAACCACATTCCATTTAAAGATGTGTCTCATACTTTTCAAAATCTTCTTTCAATTCAGATGTATTTTAAGGGACAAGACATACTCCTAAAATAGCCAAAGGAAAACACAAACAATTAGGAAAAATGATCATACGAGAAGGTTATGTTTCAGTTGCATCATAATGAACAAAAACACAACGCACAAGACAAAAATGTCAGGGACAACAACAATGTCAGTTTTATAGTTTTACTCCAGGAAGGCCACATAAATACAGTCAAAGGGCCACATTTGGCCCCCGGGCCGCATTTTGCCCAGATCTGCTCTACAACGGCTACTACTGTGTTTTGCACTGTAACAAGTAACAGCTTTTCAAGTCAGTGCTCCAAAGTTAAGCAGCGAAAGAGAGCTACAGTATTCATTATCTGGTTGGCAACTTTTATGACTCACATTCACTTTATATAAGACATTTTAGACAAAGTGATGTCTTACAGTTGAGATAAATTTGAAAACGTTATTGAGTGTGACGCAACAAACCTCGCTCGATATTGCCACCAAACCCGAGAGCAGCTCAAGACTGAGACCAATTCATAACCTAGATAAAATATCTTCCCTCCTCAAGCAATACGACCATTAATATCATCCTGCCATGATTCACTTTTATTTTGGTCTCTGTAACTCCCATTTTCTGTTTCCCTCATTTCTGGTTAATGGCACACGGCTGGAGTTATTGATCTAGTCAGCATCAAGAGCTTAAAAACACCTGGACTCCAGCAACGTGTGCTAGAGAGACTTCATTTCATCTGTTGTTCATTCATCCGTTCGTTGACTTACTTCTGTTCACTCTAAAACCCTGGTGCTCTGAGTTTTGTATTTTGCCTTCCATAGTCTATTTGCGCCATGTGGCTTCCTGGTTTTCTCCTTATTTTTCCCTGCTCGTGCCTTTGTTTTGACGACCACTGAAGTTAGTTTGTGTTTTACTGTTCATTGTGTTTTTTCTCTCTATTGTAGACTCCACTTGCATTCGTTCTCCTGGTTCAGTGACGCTTTTTGTTAGACTTTATTCCGTTGTGGACTCATCCCGGTTCTGTGATGTTTTGGATTTGGACTTTTGTTTATCTCACCCGGTTCAGTGATGTCTTTTGTTGTATGTTTGTATTGTGACTCTTTCATTACTGCACAACACATCTCACACTTTTTATTTTTACTACTCCAGGACGTTATGTGTAAATAAGTCTTGAACATGTTTCATTGAAATACTGTAGAACCTGGAAAAATATACTGAAAATGTGACTTCAGAAAACAGCAAACAATCGACTAACTAAATTAAAGCAGCTTTCATAGAACTATCAATACAAATACGCTGTCAAAAATTGTAATGGCTGAAAGTATATCGGCCTGAAAAGATCTCACTCATGCTTGGCATTTAGGTGAGTTGTTTTAAACAGTTGTACAGATGAGAAGTGTTTAAATTATGGAGTTCTTGTTTTTGTGTTGAGGTCCTAATGACGGCACAGAGGGCACGTGGGGTGAACAGAGATTGGTTCCGCCTCCACAGTGTTAGCGTGTGTAGCCTTCAGGATTGGGATGGTCTCCCGGGGCGACGGCAGGCTCCAGCGATGCTAGTTCCCTCACACTGGCCCGAACATAAAAAGGCTCTGTGAGTTCCTCTGCTCACTCTCAGTCTCACCCAAGCCGCTCGTGCAAATGCCTGGGACCTCAGCAGGAGCCCAACAGACCCTTGGAGTCTCATCACCATCCTCCTCAGGTAGACCTCACATTTTCTGACAATATGTCAATATGCAACTGGCTTTGTTCACAGAACTTTTATAGAAAATATTTGTGATAATTTAATTTATTATTGATTTTATAATAATTTTATTATCTAAAGTGCTGTCACATGCTGGTGTGTTCAGTAGTGTTGCTTTCTTAGTTCAGACTGAATTAGTTGTCATTTGCACCAACTGGTTTTAAACAAACAATAATTGATCATTCAATTTTAGACAAATAAAAGATATTTACACTGTATAGATAAAATGTAAAGTATATTTTAAGGCAACAACCTTGCGATTCTACTGTCACTCGCATCAATAAAAACGGACGCTGCTTCCCCAGAGGATCAGTATGACAACACAAGCAGCGAGCCCAACACCACCCAGCATCAGAAGACTGGGAATGGATACATGAAGTCCAGAACAGGTCTTGGAAATGGGCCTCGGATTAATGAGCTGCCAGTGCCGGTATCAGATCTATCGGTTCAATACACACAGGTAGGTAAGGCTAAACCAGAACTCAGGACAGAAGAAATACATTTTTAATAGCATCCTCTCATGTCTTGTGTCCTCTCATCAAATTTCAAAATGAAATTTACATTTTAGATTTTAACGCTGTGATTCAGAATAAAATAATGTGTTGGAGCGTACAACATTCTTTAACTCTTTGATTTGTATTCATTTGTAAGAGAAATAACAAGAACTTTATTGGGTAAATATCTGTTTTGGAAAAAAGTCTGAACGCCCATGATCCTGTCTGCTCTGGCAGTAAATTATATTTTGCGTGTTTTTTGTTTCAGCTGTTCATAGATAATGAGTGGCAGAAGTCGTGTAGCGGGAGAAAGATTCCCGTTCAAAACCCAGCAACCGGTGAGCTGCTGTGTGAGGTGGAGGAGGCTGACACAGTACGTCTTTACATCAGCTTCTCTTAGCATGTTTTATAGCTCCTCAGTGGTTCTGCAGTGTTTTTAACATATAGTATCTTTCAAAATGTTTTAGGAAGATATTGATAAGGCAGTGAGGAGTGCCAGAGCTGCGTTCCAGTTGGGGTCCCCATGGCGATCGATGAACGCCTCAGATCGTGGCCACTTGCTGAACAGACTTGCAGATCTGGTGGAGAGGGATCGACTGCTATTAGCTGTAAACATACAACGAACACACAACACAGTCCACGGGCTCCCTATTAAAGTGTTCTAGTGAGTTCTACAACCCCGTAACTCCATAGTCTTCACCACCTTGTGGCTTTTGCAGACCCTGGAGTCACTGGACTCTGGCAAAGTGTTCCTCGTCTCGTACTTCGTGGATCTGAAGGCCACCATCCAGACGTTGAGGTACTATGGAGGCTGGGCGGACAAGATCCATGGGAAAACAATCCCAGTGGGTAAGTGACGGCACTGCTGGTGTACGTGCAGTTCAACAGTGTGAAATATCATTTTCAGATGGAGAATATTTCACGTACACTCGTCATGAACCCATTGGGGTGTGTGGCCAGATCATCCCGGTGAGTAATTGCTGTGAAGTACAACACTAATCTCACGTCTCCCTCTTCTTTTCCTTTGGGCTTCTCCCTTCAGGGGTGGCCACAGCGGATCACCTTCCTCCATCTCACCCTGTCCTCTGCTTCCTCTTCTCTCAAACCTACAAACCTCATGTCCTCCTTCACCACCTCCATCAATCTCCTCTTTGGCCTTCCTCTCCACCTTCTGCCTGGCAGTTCCAACCTCAACATCTTCATACCAATGTACTGGCTCTCTCTCCTCTGTACATGTCCAAACCATCTCAGTCTAGTCTCTCTGACAACACTAATCTCACGTAATACCTGGAAAACTGTGATGAGTCACTTTGTAAATATTGACTCGACTAGCATGGGCTGGGGAGAACATCTGCCTCTTCACTCAGGAGTTGGACACAATGATATTTGAGATTAAGGGCTGGAACATGTGGCACCATGGTTGTTGGAACAGGTGAGACATTGGTGGGTACATACTGTATCAACCAAACAGATCTGTATGGGTTTTAAATAGTATATGCTGTACAGCAGAATAAACAAAAACAACACATGTACAAAACTGCACTTTTAAAATAACAGTGAGCTTTGTATGTCAAAGGTATTTATATGGTGAGGACAAATGTTGCCGCTCTTCAATATTGGTGGGATAAATGCCCTCTGTTCTCTTCCTATTCCCACACCTATGAGTGGAGGACAAAGCCTTATAGTCAAACACTTTCCTAACTCTGGAGTTAATGCAAATAATGCAGGGAGATACCTGGTTGATCCTGTCAGTAGCCTGTCCTGAATATAAAGACATGCATAGCGCTACCTTTCTACTATTTTTAGGTGGAAATTTTATCACTAAGAACAATTATAAACTGTTACTGAATTTGTGAAGTCTAGTGAAGTATTCTGCCAAATAAATACAGATTGAGGAGGCAGATGACGCTGTTACATTAAAATATTCTTTCAGTTTTATGCTAACTTTGATGCAGATTTGCTTCATCAACTCATCCTGTTCATCTGAGTAAACACACCAACAAGAACTGATGCTTCATGATGTTTCACAGTGGAACTTCCCGCTGATGATGTTTGCGTGGAAGATCGCTCCGGCCCTGAGCTGTGGAAACACTGTGGTCATCAAACCGGCCGAGCAGACCCCTCTCTCCGCCCTCCACATGGCTGCCCTCATTAAAGAGGTACCTGCCTCTTTTATTCTGTAATAATTTCAGCACATCATGTCGTGTCACATAGTATCAAAAGCGCCGATGCCTTGGTACGTGTGCTCAGGCCGGGTTTCCTGCTGGTGTGGTGAACGTGGTGCCTGGTTATGGACCCACGGCAGGCAGTGCAATCGCTCATCACATGGACATTGACAAAGTCGCATTCACCGGCTCTACAGAGGTTTGTATGACTCTGAAAGACGTGCTACTTTCCTTCACAGTGACTCTGACTCTGATGCACAGGTGGGGAAGTTGGTCCAAAGAGCTGCTGGTGACAGCAATTTAAAAAGAGTCACTTTGGAACTGGGTGGGAAAAACCCAAATATCGTCTTTGCTGACTGTGATTGTGAGTGTTTCTGCCTAGATCTTCATGTATATAGTGATGGCGAGGGTGAGCCAGTCACATACGTGTGTGTTTCAGTGGACTACGCAGTGGAGCAGGCACACAGCGGTTTGTTCTTCAACCAGGGTCAGTGCTGCATCGCTGGCTCCAGGGTGTATGTGGAAGACCCCATCTATGAGGACTTCGTCCGCCGCAGTGTTGAGAAAGCCAGATCCAGAGTTTTGGGAAACCCACTGCTACCAGGAGTGGACCAGGGACCCCAGGTTTGTCTGAAATGTTAGACCACCAACCATCAAGTGGGACACTGATGTCCTCCTCAGATTGACAAGAAGCAGTTTGACAAGATAATGGAGCTCATCGAGAGTGGGAAGATGGAAGGAGCTACGCTGGAGTGTGGAGGGTCTGCATGGGGTCAGGATGGACTTTTCATCCAACCCACCATCTTTTCAAATGTCACCGATGACATGCGCATTGCTAAAGAAGAGGTACTGCCCGAGTCCAGAACACGGACATGGACATTCTACTCACCGCTATCTCCCCCAGATCTTTGGTCCAGTGCAGCAGATCCTACGTTTCCGTGGTGTAGATGAAGTCATCCAGAGAGCCAACGCCACACATTATGGGCTGGCAGCTGGAGTGTTCACCAGTAACATCGACAAAGCTCTGAGAGTCTCCTCTGCTCTTCTGGCTGGGATGGTCTGGTAGGCACCAGTTTTAAAGGGTTGAGATAAAACTACATAAAGGAGACCATTTAAATGAGGAGTCCCTCATCTAAGGGCGGATTCACACTGCAGGTTCTGTGTGGCGACAAAGCTCTTTCAGGCTCAGAAGTCTGAGAAATGAACACAAGGGAGTCGGGTTTTGGCCGCAGACTTGATCCCGACTGGAGAGCTTCACCGCGTCTCGGGAAACTCTCCAGAGGGGCTGAGCTTCTCGCCTCAGGTGACTCAGCACTAGATGCCAGAAACTATGCGTACAGCGCGATTCCACACAAACATGATAGATGCCGGGCAGTAAAGGGTCTGATTCCTGTCTGGGCAGACAACATGGTTCAAAAACAACTTCTCAAACTCCCAGACCACTGAGGCGTGAGGAAACTGCTCGGGAACAGGAGCGCAGCGGTCCGGGACTTGAGATGAGTGCGGATGTTTGGTAACTCACGTGTTTTCGCCTTTATTAGGCTGATAAACACCAGATATTATTGACAGACAGATTTGCTTAAATGAATAATGCTGCGCTTTCACTGCTGATCTCACAGCTGTCTGCATGAGGACAGCGAAGAGGATACACGACAATTTTTCCCAAGTTACTGAAGATCACCAGACTATTCATTGAAGTGAAATAAGGAGGTCAAGCTGATGTTGGTAAATAAGTTGTCGCCCGGGTGATGACGACATCCTTGAGACCTGCTGCATTGTGGGTCACAAACCAACTATTTTGCGCATAGCCCCGCCAGCTGAGGAGGAAAAAAAGGAACACCTGAGGCGCAGAGGTGCAAGTCTGCACAGCAGGAGCCGAATTGAACTCGACAGAACACGCAGTGTGAAACCGCCCTAAATCTCAGAACCTCTGGAGCAACTGGACTCTGATCTTTATTTCACCAGGGTGAACTGCTACAACGCCATGAACGTTCAGTGTCCATTTGGAGGATTCAAGATGTCGGGAAATGGGAGAGAGTTGTGAGTGTTTATTTGAGATTTTGCATTGTCTGTTTGGACCTTTTAGTGAAACACCAGTGTAACTTAAAATACCCACCTGTTCATAGTTATTTAATATTGAAGTTGCAACTTCATTTTTATCGCTGAACTCCGTGTAAATTGAAGGTGACATCCTCTTACCAAGGCACCTGTATGTAGAAATAAAAATTAAGGTCACACCGAAGATTATAACTTCGTCCGCAGACCTCCGACTAATTCTCTCTCTGTTTTCAGAGGGAAATATGCTCTCCAGGAATACACTGAGGTGAAGGCCGTCACCATTAAAATCCCAGAGAAAAACTCCTAAACTCCAGCGTGAATATTATTTATTTCCTTGTCTAATTTGTAATATAATTCTTCGTCCAAACTCCACTTTAATAATGAAATCATTGGGTTTTTTTTGAGGTACTGTCTTTCTTGGGCGTTGAAATTGTTTTGGGAAGTGTTTTTCCATGTTCTAATCCAGACACTTACTGTATGTATGTGTGAAATTAGGACTTTATTGTGTTTAGTCATTTGTACAAAAAACACATTTTACATTTTTTACACAGATTTCAAAAGAAATCAATAAATATGTCACAAAATGTTGAAGTCGACCTTCACCGAATTTTAGGTCATTGCATGCTGTTTTGTGTTCCAGCTCTTATTAGTGATGTTATTATTGGGTGTTTCTTTCCACCGTTTTAGTTAGTTGAAGCAAACCTGTTGTACAGTAACTTGTAGAACAGCTTTGCTTGTGGAGTTTGACTATCGTCTCGGCGGCGCCCCCCGTCCTCTTCCTCTGCCTGGCTGAGGCCCCCTGGGGTTCCCTGCTGGTGCCCCCCTTGCAGCGGGCCCACGGGTCACTGGTCCTCTTGGATTTGAAGCAGCCAGTGAAACTTCTTTTTGGAGATTAACTCCTTTCCCGTTGGCCGCTGCCCCAGGCTTCATCTTTGGAGACTTGCCGGTCTTTTCCACCACCACTTCTGAAAAGGAATAGAAAGAAGTTTCATTGAGAAAGTTGCTGATGTGGACAAATAAATGTCATATTCCAGCACCAGGAGGGGGCTCTTCCTCCTCAGTGGGTGGTGGTATGAGAGACTTGTTCGGAAGCAGGTCTTCCAAGTCCTTCATGACTTGGTTTGTGCTGTCCTTGTTGTTCCTGCGGTTCTTCTCCTCATCTCGAGCCTGAAATGAGAATTTCACAGGTGAACATTATGGAACAATCAGAAGACAACACTCCCAATTTAGAACCTTTTGCAGTACCTACCATTTGCATCTTCTTCTTCAGGTCAGAGTTGGCCTGCTGGTATCCCTTCGACACTGCATTGAGATAGTACAGAGCCAGCCTGAAGGCCAGTACATTAACGTTAGCACGAATGTAATGAGGTTTGAATGTCAAACTCTGTCATTAAAGACCTTAAATGTGCAGCTTCCTATTTGGTGTGAACTCTACAGTTCAGTATTGACCATAACACACTCACACCATGAGGAGCACGGCTGGCATGATGAGCCCAGGGTTGGTGGCGTAGGTGAAAATGTTCCCGATGAAGGCCGGTAAATCCTGCTCTATTGTCTCCATGACAACATCGTACATCTTCTCTTGTCCGCTAAGAGGACGTCAACATTCATGATCATGCGTCGTAATACAAACAATCGTGGCGAGGTGTCTCACCTGAAGGGTCCGCAGTCAAAAGACGGGGACAGCGTCATGATGGTGTAGACGACGGGCAGCAGGCTGAGGAAAAGCACGAGCAGCAGTAGACCCATGTAGAAGTTGTTGGAGCGCGACGCTTTGAAGACTCGCTCATGAGGAACATTGCAGGCCATCACCGCCCAGCACTGGTAGTACATGGAGACCAGCAGACGCAGGACGTTCAGACCCACCAGACCTGGGGCGTAGAAGGCTCCCATCCTGGGGAGTGCAGACGGCAAATGTTGTGTTAACTGTCCTGCCTTACAATGAACTCAAAATACTGATAATTCTTCTATTTTCTATTGTTGTTTTTTCTTTCATCACATTGACCACATTTCTGTCTTTGTGGGTCTATTCAAGTCATTGAAGTTGGACTGAGTACTACATTTTGTTTCAGTAAGAATAAATATAATCCTAAAATATTATATATGTACTGTATTTATTATTATATCTAAATATAAATAATAAATATGTCATTCTATAGAATAGAATGGCATATTTATTGTTGTTTTTGCTGTGTTACATTGTGCTGCTTCATTGTGCTGCGGTATTCAATTGTACTATGTGGTGCTGAGTTGTACTGTGTCGACGTTCCTCACCAAATCATTCCCTGGTTGAAGATGAGTCCCAGCACGTTACCGCTGATGTCAAACTCTCCATAGGAAGGCTGAAATCAACACAGAGGGATTGTTCGGAATTAATGAGACAGTCTGTACTTCCTGTAATTAAGTTCCAAGTGTGTGTCCTGTTTCACTCATGAGGATCATCTGACCGGCCAGATGTCCTTCTATAGTATCAGGTTGACTAGGATCCAATTAAAATGCAGTCGTACCTACATAGCTGAAAAATAAACCAGCAACTCCCCGAGGCTCCCTGCAGTACTGCTGTTGTCAAGAAGGACTGAGGAATCTGTCTGGCTTTGTAGACGCGAATAAAATATGGGACCGGGTCAAAACCATTGAGAGGGGACGTCAAACCGAAAGAAAGGAGGGTAGGAAAAAATTGAAAATAAAAATCAAGTGATGAAATTACACTTTAAAATGCACAGAAAATGTTGGTTTGTTGTGTTTTATTTAAACCACATTCCATTTCAAGATTCTCAATGTGTCTCATACATTTCAAAATCTACTTTCAATTCTGATGTATTTCACGGGACAAGAAATACAATAATTTAAAAAATAATCGAACAAGAAAGTTATGTTTGATGTTATGTTATGTATGATTAAAACAGAATATAAGAATTAATAATTAATATGATTACAAGGAGTAGAAGTGTCCAAAATTGTGTTAAATATTCAGTCGATATATATTGAGAGTAACTTTATTTGAAAACAAAACTGCAATGAAGGAAGAGTTAAACTACACCAAGGTATGTAATCCTTGAATTTCTTAGAAAAACACACAAGAAGTCCATATGATGGTTATTTTTGTTTTGACCTTTGACACATATACTCACAAATCCGGCCTCCAGGTCCCAGCACCAGCAGTAATTGAGGAAGCGAACGATGACGGCCCGAGCAAAGTCACCAATCAGGATGGTCAGATAGGTCACTTGCATGTCGGACACGATCAGCTTCACGAACTCCTTCATCAGAGACAGAAGGTACATTTATGACTGTTAGATCTCGCTCCTTCACAGAAGGATGAGTACTGACGATTCCCACGCCGGTCTCCCAGCAGGGCCCTCTGATGACATCAGCCGGGTGAACGTTCGGTGGCGGCACGTCTGTGGTGTTGAAGAAGGAGCTGTAGTTGAGATAGTACTGATGAAGGTTCCACTCTGTGGTGTTCTTGATCGCTTTCTCACTCTCCAGCTGTGAAGTCACATTGAAGGTTTGCTGAGTATATAAATGTCACCAGAGAAAGCTCATGGCATGTGTCAAACTCCAGAACTGGGTGCCGTATTTAGTACACCACTTGAGTTCATGTGTCCTGTGGTGAGCTAATTCCAAAAACTAGAGCAAGCTGGTACATTGGTAGGAAGATGTTGACTTTGGAACCGCCATGCAGAAGGTGGAGAGGAAGGACAAAGAGGAGATTGATGGAGGTGGTGAAGGAGGATATGAGGTTTGTAGGTTTGAGAGAAGAGGAAGCAGAGGAGAGGGTGAGATGGAGGAAGGTGATCCGCTGTGGTCACCCCTGAAGGGAGAAGCCGAAAGAAAAAGACCTAGAAAGCAACAGCCTCCCACCACTAGTTTTTCCTGACAGGCAGAAACCAACAATTTAAGTGTAGTGCTGACACAGAATCCAGCAAATATTCACGACAGCTCAACAGCATACCTTTGCTGTGACCTCATCAAACAGGGCAAAAAGGAAGGTGTACAAGTTCCCTAAAAAGAGAGCAAAGATTCGTGCCAGCTGCCACTTGAGGGCGATACGAGGGTGATAGTCCTCCAGCTCCGCGATGGTCTCAAATAGAGGAGGACACACAAGCCCAAGCAGGGACATCACAAACTCCACCTTATGGAGAGAAGAAATGTGAACCACCAAAGAAGCCACCGCTCACATTTAAAGCATGGAGGTGGACGCACCTCATTCTTCTCAAACCAGGAAAGCTCGTCGTTGTCCATGTCAGCAAACTCCTGAGAGCGTTTCACCACAAAATAGATGAGGTATCCGCTTCCTCCTAGGCTGCACAGGATCAGGAAGTTTGCGAGGACTCGCAGGAAGCGACGGAGATGAATGTTCTCGTCCTTTTGGTTCTCCTGTTCATCCACTATAGATTCCTGGATACAAATTGAGGATGAAACTGTTAAATACTTTCCCTTTGAACAAAGTGCCGATCACCAACAAACACGCACCTTGAAACTGGTAGTTATGGAAGCATACTTGTTGTCCGCCGTCTCCGGGTTTCCGATCAGGTAATCCCAACTGGTGAACATCTTCCAGCTGAAGGTGAACTCTCCCTCCTCTGCTCCATCACCACCCTCATTCGAGTTGCGCGCCATCCTGAGCACCATTGGGAAATAGTCCAAAAAGCTTCTTGAAAGTATAAAACGTGAGAGCAACCTACGTTCTGATGACAACCATCAGGCTGTATCCGAATATTCCGATGCCCACCAGAAGGTATGAGAGCGGTAGTCGGAACTGCAGCACTCCAATGGTCCGGTCGTTGTTGTAGTATCCGTAAAACAGGAACGAGTACTTGCAGTAGCCCTGATGGTGCATCATACATATAGAGTTAAATGGTTAGAGAGGTGAAGAAGAGAGTGCAGGCAGGGTGGACTATCAGGATGAATCTGAAACAGAAGAGTAGCAGATCGGGTAAAAAGGAAGCTCAAAGGGACAGAGATTGTTTGAGAGTAATGGTGTAGAGACAGTTGCTCTGGCACGATGACAATATGCAGAGATACAAGAGGAAGAGGTGATGTTTTCATTGGAGACTAGGAAGGACAGGTTAGGGAGGAGAGACTCAGATGGTTTATACACAAGAAGACAAAGAAGAAAACCATGCAGAGAAGAGACAATGGTGATGGATATTTTTTAGTCAGTAATAAATCATGACAGACGCTGCCTTGAACACGATCTGTACACAAAGAGCTCAGGATCCTCACACCAAAGTCGAAGAGCACAGAGAAGTCCATGGCCTTGTCCTGCTCCTCGCGTGGCACTGTTTTCCTTGGAAGTGATCCGTATGGAAGGCCCATCAGAATCTGAAACCAGAGGGCATTTGGGAGTTTTGCTAAATAATCTTCAATGTTGTCATCGCGTGTCATGAGAGTACCTCAGGCAGCACCACCAGTCCAAACATGAATCCAAACAAGACCAGGTTGAGCCCGTACATCCAACGTAGAAATATGAAGTAGGAGGCCACGGACGATCCAAAGTGACCTGCGTATCATGAGGCATTTAATAAAAGCGTGACAAGACTTTGATTATATTTATGAATCGCTCAATAACACCAACTTTCCACTTCCTTTATCTTCCTCTCCCAGGGAATACATGCCGTTTTGAAGTTCTCAAAGTCACGTTTGAACTTGATTAGTTTCTGCAGAACAATAAGGAACGCTTCAGAAAACCTCTTCAAAAACACCTATAATTCAAGAGCAAAACCAGTTGCTCACTTTGGTCATCATGACTTTGAAGGCGTACAATTTCCTGCCTCGTCCTTTCCCGAGAGCGCCTTCAAACTTCTCCACAAACTCTTGGGCCTCTCTGGAAGAAGTGGAAGCACTTAGGTCAATTGGTATCAAAGTGACAGCCTAGCAAGGATCTACTGATGGATGAGTGGCGGCGAGAGTGTTGACACTCAGCTACAGTAACACGCATTAAACAGGGTCATGCTCATGAAAAAGTGAGGAGAGCTCGCTTACAGTCAGAACCCACCCATGGGTCAATGGGTTTGACTGTCAGAGCATTTTCATTCAAAGAACAGTTTCATACCAGAGTAACCCACTCTGAGTATTGATCTTGGGATGAAGATGACGCAGCAAGAAGCAAGCTTTCATTTCAGAAAAACCAACCAAAACAACCAAGTTTGTCGATCATTACTTGAGCACCACAAGCCTCCTCTTCATGCGCCAAGGTTTGTTCCTCAAAGTCGCGATGAGTTTCTTCTTCTCTTCCACCTCCTCCTTCAAGGCCGCCATCTCCCCCTCGGACAGAGAGTCTTCATCGTCCTCGGAGGACGAAGAGGAGCTGGTGAAGGGAAACAGCTGTCAGAACTCGAGACGCTGCAGTGACTATCTTCACACCAGGATGTAAGTAAACATGATACACAGGTTACTTCCTGTATCGGACACTGTTGTGATTGCATTTTCTCTCGACATGAGTCACTGAAATATCGGGCTTTTAAATGGTTCATTGTCATGTGCGATCGGAATTACTTTAATTGAAAGTGACTTCAAGCCAATATGTCCAAGTAGCCTTGAAAACAACTTTATTTACTTATTTATTAATTTATTTTGTTATGAGATTTCGAGCACCAAAAACGTGGTAAACCACAGTCAGGTCACGATCACATCCATGGAACCATTATTCAACATCAAGTGTCAAATATATAAATTAAATTTAGATTCCACTCAGTCAGTTTCAAAAATCTGATGGATATCAGTCAGATTTTATATTGCCCAACTGGTGCAGAATTATTCAATCCAACAAGTTGAGGTGGAATTAAGGAAAGTGGAAAATGAGTTTTCAGCAACACTGTTTCATTGTTAGGGCTCATATGGTGAAGCTTTTGTTAAACAACGTCAAGTCTGCCTGCTATCATTAGGTGTTCTGGGACATAAATATGCTGGAAAAGTCTCAGGGAAATTGCGTGTGGCATCACTAAGTGACTCAGATTCTGGTTCTCAAAAGTGAGCGAAAGCTCTGAGCAGCATCTGCACACTTTTGTGGCTGAAAGCTAAAGATGCGCTGGATGATGTTTTAAGCTTTGTGTGAAGGCTTTGTGTTTGAGGTTTTAACAAAGAAGAGAAAGTGGACAGATGTGAGGACAAAAGACATTTGTGCTTCTGAAAGAAGAGTATGCAGAAGGAGCCCAGAAATGTCCAGGAAGTAATGATGTTCCACTAAAGAAGCAGAAGGTCCATCTTCTCTGAGATCCAACAACAAGCCTGGTGAAGGACTTTTAAACTCATTTTGTTTGTGTTAGGTTTGTCGAAAAGCTTGGTGAAGAGCTATTATATGCTATTTTTATTATCACAGGGCATTATTTCCAATTCTATTTTAAATAAATACGAGTCTAAATTAAAACCCTGAGATCATCGTAGGTCCCTTTCTCAAGTTTTGAGTTGAAGACAGAAAATTCAGAAAATATTTTGACAACATGTGATTTAAAGTTTCAGTCACACATGTTCATGCAATATAATTCCATATTTTCAAGCCACAGTTGAACTACAGACTTCTCTGGTCCACAACATAGACGACAGAAAAGCTTGGTTCAGAAGCTCAGCAAACAAGAATATAAAATCTCTTGATATAAAGTGCTTCAGTGGTGGAATGAAGTCTTTATTACGTGATGATCAGACATGAATGCAGCAATAGAAAAGTGTGTTTGCTCTCAGTGAGCGTCAGCGTCAGTGTGCAGGTAGGTGAGAGCTCTCAGAGAATACTGCACCTGCTTTTCTTCCTCTTGTCTCCACCTTTACCATTCCCTCCTTTCTTCCCTTTGTCTTTCGACATCCTCTTTTTGTCCTTGTTTTGCATTTCTTTTTCCTTCTTTGTCGGCGCTTTCTTTCCATTCTTTTTCTTGCCACGCTCCTCCTCGCTGTCTTCGTCGCTCTCTTCCTTGGCGGCTTTTTTTCTAGAGGCTTTGGACCCTTTGCTTTTCACACTCTTCTTGTCCTCCTCGCTGTTTTCGTCGTCGCTGTCAACGACTTTGGCCTTCTTCTTTTTGTTTCTTTTTCTCGGTGCCTCATCTTCGTCCTCCTCCTCTTCATCATCATCACTGACTCTTTTGGGTCTTCGTTGAGGTTTGGTTCTCCGGTTTTGAGCTCTCCTCCTGGCCTCATCTGAGAAAGTAGATGATGTTAATGATGGATGATGGTCAGCACACAAACTGCCTTGGAATCATTGAACAAATGTCTAAGTAAAAGAGATGTATTGAAGTGGACTTTTCCAGGGATCTTGTTCACAACTAAAGGAAGGATCATTGTTGAAGTAACCAAAAGGAAAAACTCTATTTACCAGTGTGCGTTTGGTCAGTAACATGAAGAACTAACTAGGGAAGAGACTCCGGGACTGAGTCAATCTTTGTTACACTCCCTAATAAAAATTAAGTCTGGAAAACCGCGGACTGAATTTCGGTTACACAACAGGTTTATCATTCAACACAGCTCAAAACATAAAATGACACTGTCATATCAAAACAATCAGACATGTTTTGATCATGTCATCGTGTGATCAGTATTTGATAGCTGGTCTCAAACTATCAATAGTTTTTTGCAGCTCAATGTGATTTAAATGAATTGTGAACATACAATTAATCTTTTCTCCACCTAGAACCTATATAGGTATGTTAGCTGTTATAACAACAACAAGAAACGGTCATAGAAAGAACTCACCTTCACTTCCACTGTCGACCTCAGCGTCAACTTCCATCCCAACTAAAGTCACAAAAAAACATATATGAGCTTAAAATATGGACTCAAAAAAAAGAGGACACTCTGAAAAGTTTAAATGTGCCGTATTTTTTCTCACCGTCTTCAACATCAATCCTGCCATTGTTTCTCTTCTTGGGAGGCATCCTGTTTTGGTTTGACAGATCTCAGACCCGTATTTTCACCTGTTCATCCATCAGTCCCTCAGTAGGAGTCACCTGTGGAAAGGTCTGTGTTCTCCATCTCACTGACACACACACACACCCCCACACACACAGGTGCAGGTATTCCATTGTTTGGTTCTTTCGAGTACCCGACTCCTTGACAACCACAAAAGACTCTATTAGATAAGGATCTGACAGGGATAATGAGGACGGACTCAGTCAGCTGGCATCACTGTTCAAGGTGGAAAGGAAAAGCACAAATGTGTGTCAACATTTTCAAAGAACATGGATCGTGCCTGCTAATATTTGCTTCTATTTTTAACACGCAAAACAGTCCATTCTCCAGCATTAAAGCCAGAAATGGTGGCCGGTGTTATCTGGAAGCGAGCCCAATACTCATCCAGGGTGCAGGAGATTGTGAATGTCATGCATGACACAGACTTTTAAAGGCCATGCTGTGTTCACATCTGATGTAGTAACAACCGTCCTTGTTGTCAAATGTCAGATCTGACCGCATCAATAATGCAGTGCAACCGGAGCTCTCACAAAGAGAGCGGCGCACTTATATGATTGTACGCCTGAAAGACTTGCGCCTCCTCCACCCACTCCTCTTCTGGCTCCTCCCCACTCTAAATGTTCCTAAGAACTTGAGACATCTGAAATCATCATTCGCTAAATCATGTTGCTTATGATTCAGTCGTGCGTTACTATTGGCTCTTTGAAGACTTGTGCTTTCCCTGTCAAAGTCAATTCATTCTTACTCCGAGGGAGGAAACCTTTCCTTTACAGCATTTTAACCGTGAAATGGGTCAAATACAGCATTTGAGAGTGAGAGTGCAAACCTCTGACCCCAAAAATAAACTGGACCCTCCCTCAAATCTCAAATCAGTGTCCCACTGCAATCTTCATTACTGCTTCAATTGTCCAACAAGTGAGACCATATCATCGCCCGGCTGAGGTTAAGATATCCTGTACGGAGCGGCGACAGGTCATGTCCCACTTCTCAGTTTCAGCCTCAGATAAAGCGTGGATGGAGCTTTGGTCTGCAGCCAAAGCCAAACGTCAGTCGCAAGGTGAAACATGGGACAGAAAGTGGGATGGTGTTACCCGGCGGAAGCGGAGCGCAGCGGGACAGATTGATGCTTGGCTTGTTTACTTATCAAACTGTTCATTAAATAATGTGATTGACAACCCCTGGCCATTGATCGACCTGCTCAGATGACGGCATGCTTAATATTTAATCCATACCTGTCGTGAATTCATCATGAGTGAGCGACAGATCTGATTGGTATTGTCATTTAATATTACATCTGGAGTGTATTGACAATCCTTAAATAAAGCGCTGGTCTTTATATAAGTAGTAAGTAAGCTGGAGATATTGCTCCGAAAGGCTACACTCTCAGTGCTGCTGTCTGTGAGAGCCTCTAAAATAGCGGTGGGATTGTTGATATACAATGGGTGTAATGTTGCTGAATCTCCAGGACCCAGAGAGGCGCAGGTCGGATCAGAGCCGACCCTTCTCATCCTGGTCATGGACTGTTTGTCTCTCTTTCCTCTGGCAGGAGGCTACGGTCCATCCAGACCAGAACCTCCCGTCACAGGAACAGCTTCTTCCCCTCGGCCGTCAGACTGTTGCATTCGTGAACAGCCTTTGTTGTTTATCTTATTTTATTTTATTTCAAAACACTTTCCTAGTTGGTGAGATCTCCACTGGCCATGGCAATACATCTGAATCTGATTCTGAATTACCTGACAGGATACAATTGGATACACTTTATTTTCTCTACTTGTCGTGACTGCACACTCATAAAAACATAAGGTAAAACTTTAACAGCGCAGTAAAGTGCGTTTCCTCCCGGGTCTCCATCAAGTGTTTCACTGTCTCTGTAGGCCGGGATCCCTGCACCCTTTTGCTCCACTGTGTCCCGGGTAGCCAGGGAGGCAGGCGGGTGTCACGTGCGGATTCCTCCTGGAGACTTTCTCCGGGTCTTCAGCAGGATGAGGAGGCCTGTTCTTACTGCGGTTCAGCCTCTGGACCCCTCTGTGGGTCACTTCATCGTCTCATTGTGGAAGGAAATGCAGAGAATTGAATCCGAACTGTCCAACTGAAGGGAAAATGTCGCTCCTTACCTTCTTGAAGAAATGATTTAGTTTCGTTTAAATGTTGTGACGCGGCTTTCCGAGCCTCTTCTAACTCCATGGCGGCCTTCAGTGCCGCTCGCTTGTTCTTCTTTTTGTTCTCTTCATTTTGCTGAGAAACGTTCAGAAACGTTTAACTTACACCACGCTCGTTTAATATATTGCTCTACCGCCATCTGCAGGATGGAAGTACGATCTGCACAAACGTGCGGCGCCCCATCTACGTTCAGTATAGCCAAGTAGTTCACCTTTATATAAATATATGTTTTGTTTGTTGTTGAATAGAATGTTATTGTTTTTGAAAATAGTTTGACCCTATTATCTGAACCGGGAAGTACAGCTTTTCTGCCATAAAATATTCACGACATCACTGGAAATAAGTGAATGATGTCAATAAAAATCAGAACCAATTTTATTTCATTTATTTCCATATAGTCAGGACTGTGCGACCACTTTGTTTTGATACCCTAACCATCATATTTCCAGTATATGTTCAGACGAACTTCATGTTTCTAACAATAGTCACTTTAAACTTGGGATGGCTTTTTCATATGTTGCGCATAAATAATCATACTCATCCAATAACTTCAGGTTTCGTCTTATCCATTTGATTTGTAGTATTGTTTCAATAATATGAGCAACTTTTACAGGAGTGTCACCTTATGGTAACAGCATAAACCTGGCTCAACTCAGCATTTTAAAAGCAACCACCAAATATGATTGGCCCTTCAGTGTTACACTGTCTTTGCATTTTTCATAAGAGCAAATTGTTCATATTGACATCTTTACATGGCATTTTTTATGGTACTTAAAATAGTAAAGTGATAAAGAGAATACAAATTGCCTACTGTTTGTAGCTTCTTCTTCAGCTCCACATTAGCTTCCTTGTAGCTTTTGGACGTGGACTGCAGGTAATAAATGGCCAGCCTTAAAAGTAAAGTAAAGCAACCATGAAAGGTGTGTAGGGTTTCGCTCTCTAACATCTGCATTTGCACTCACACCATCAGCAGCATGAAGGGCAGCACCAGTCCAGGGTTGGAGGCGTAGCTGAACACTTTACTGAACCAGGCGGGGAAGTCAGATTCCAACGTCTCCTGGATCACATCAAACATACGATTCTTGCCGCTGCGGAAACAGAAGATGCTCAAGTGATCGAAATGACATCGACCTACGACTCTACCTGAAGGGTCCGCAGTCAAAAGACGGAGGGATTGTCACGATGGTATAGATGGCCGGGAGGGTGGACAGAAAGAGGATGACCAGCAACATTGCCATGTAGAAATTATTGGAGCCTGAAGCCTTGAAGACTCTCTCCTGTGGCACGTTGCAGCACATCACAGCCCAGCACTGCAGGTACATGGACACGTGGAGCCTCAAGACGTTCAGCGCCGGCAAACACGGGGCATAGAAAGCCCCCATCCTGAATCACAATATTCAGCTGATCACAGATTTATTTGACGAAAGAGCAAGTCTCCCTCTCACCATATCATCCCTTGATTGAAGATCAGGCCCAGAACGTTCCCGCTGACATCAAACTCTGAGTACGACGGCTTTTTCCGGAGGAAAGGAACAACACAAGCTGCTTCACAATGTGACTAAGACACTTGAACGTGTTCAGAATTCAAGTGGCACAGTCGCTTCTGTTTTTTCAAAACAGTGACTCACAAATCCGGCCTCCAGGTCCCAGCACCAGCAGTAGTTGAGGAAACGGACAAGTACAGCTCTCAGGAAATCACCGATCAGCAGCGTGATGTAGGTTGTCATGGTGTCGGAAATGATGAGACGAACAAACTCCTGAAACGATTTGGGTCACACCAATGTTGTATATAGTGTCTTTGAGCACCTGTGAAAAACTCAGTTTACAGTCAGTTTTCAAAAGATATTCTGAAAAGGTGGGTTTTGAGTTGACTTTTGAAAGTGGTGAGTGTGTTGGACTGGACCGGATATTAAGGGGCGGGGCATGTTCAGCCTGAAAGTCACTAACAAAAAGGCTATTTATTTTTAAGCTTAACATGTTCTAAATCTAGGAGAAAAATAATCAAGAATCTGTGTCCATTTGAGGACACATGCAGGCTGACCTGTCCCACCATGGTCTCCCAGCAGGGTCCTCTGGGTACATCAGCAGGGTGGATGGCGGAGGGTGACGCCGTGCTGTTTTCCAAATATGTCCCGTTGAATAGACTGGCTTCCCACATTGTGATATTATACTTAATGATCTTCTCCTCCTCCCTCTGAAGCACAGAATGTCAAGTTAAAAGAACGTACATTTTACTTGCTGCACTTAAGTCTGACCTTGACGTTGATCTCATCCATGAGTGCGATGATAAAGGTGTAGAGGTTTCCTAAGAAGAGGGCGAAGATGCGACCCAGCTGCCACTGCAGGGCGACTCGCGGATGGTAGTTCTCCAGAGTGCTGATGACGTCGAACAGCATCGGACAAAACATGCCCAGTAATGACATCACCATGTTCACCTGGGTCAACACACATTTTTGACAGGGCTCTGAACTGTAATTTTACAATTTCTTCAAAAAGTAGAGTATCTGTATATGTACACTGAGTGTGAGTCCCAAGTCTCAATTTTGTGTTATTATTATTGCAGTGGCAGGATAAGTTTTTGGACAGCCTTAAAATTTGACACAATCTCAATTATTATCATGAAAAATCATGGTAAAATCCTTATACAACATATTTTTGTATAATGTTTACAAGAAATAATAGCAAAGTTGCAATACATCAGTTCTCAACATTTTTGGGATCAAAGTCAACAAATAACAGAGAGAATGAGTTTAAAACTGAAGATAAATAAATAAAAAAATTAACGAAATAAAAGAAAAATAAAGAAACCATCATGTTATCCAAATAATATTTAGCAGTCCTGGTAGGAGCTCACGATAGAATGCATGAGGTATCCGAAAACTATTTTTCCACCACTGCATATTATATCATGTTTTTGATGTTTCTTTTCGTTTGTTTGTCTCTTTATTTGTTTATGAGCAACATGCCCCAAAACGAGTTACATTTTCTGGACATGTCAAATATGGGATAAGGAACAAGTGATTTGCTTTGGAGGTGGATCAGTGACGGCATCCGGGATTTACTGTTAGTTTATTTTAGTGGGTTTGAAGCTAAGTTACTATGCAAACATTGCTGAATTGTGTTTGAGCATTGACTACTATCAGCTTTTGAAGAAAACAGAACTTTAGTTATGCTCAGCTTGTAGCTAGTTTTCAGACAAGAAATGAAGCTCAAGGATTTGTATTGAGTCATTGCTAGTACTTTTTGTCATAAATGTTGGGTAAAAGAACAAAATGACTGATGGAAGGAAGTGAAATACTTTTCTCCACAGTGCTTGGAATTATCTGGTTTAAAACTAGAATGAGTCATCCAGGAGAATGTCAGAAGCTGAGAGCTGCTGTTCATTTTACAATGTGATGAATGTTATGTTATATACTACTTTTACCATCACCAGCTTGCATGAACATCTACCTCGTTCCTCTCCCACCAGGAGTGATTTTCCAGCCCATCCAGAGCGAACTTCTGCGAGCGCCGCACCACAAAATAAATGAGATAGCCACTTCCTGCCAGGCAGCACAGAACCAGGAAGTTGGCCAGCACCCTTAGGAAACGGGTCAGGTGAATGTTGTCGTCCTTCCTGCTCTCCTGCTCCTCCAGGATCGCTTCCTGGAGACACGGATGGAGCGTCACCGAAGAGTGAAGCGCTGGTTACCGACTGACAGTCACCTTGAAGCTGGTGGTGATGGACGCAAACTTGTTGTCCGCCGTCTCTGTGTTTCCGATCAGGTAATCCCAACTGGTGAACATTTTCCAGCTGAAGTTGAAGCTGTTGTCATCTCCCACTCCAGACTCGTTGGCATTACGAGCCATCCTGTCACCACGCAGAATGAGTGGGCTCGGGTGTTAACACCGGAGGGTCATCGGAAAAACTCACGTTCTAATGACGACCATGTAGCTGTAGGCCACTGTGCCCACACCCACCAGGAAGTAAGACAGAGGCATCCGGAACTTGAGCCACCCGATGGTACGCTGGTTGTTGTAGAAACCATAGAAGAGAACAGAGTACTGCGCATAACCCTGAAACGTGCGACATTATCTTACGACATATTCTCACTGGTAAGGCGTCACATATGGCCAGTCGTCCTGTTGCATGCTAGCTCACCCCAAAGTCCCACAACACAGCGAAATCCATGGCACTTCCTTCCTCCGACCTTGGAACAGTTTTTCTTGGAATGCTGCCATAAGGTCGTCCCATTAAAGCCTTGTAAGAGGGAACACGTTTGAGAGCAGAATGGCGTCTTCATAGTCGCACTTGTCCCCTCCAACTTCATCATAAATGAATGATTTGGTTCTCATATTTTGATGACAAATTCCAAACGAAAGCACTGATCATGCCACCAACCTCTGGGACCATGACCAGGCCGAAGCTGAGACCAAACAGGATCATGTTGATGCCGTACATCCAGCGCAGGAAGATGAAGTAAGAGGCAACCGATGAGCCGAAATGACCTGAGAGTCAAGTGGAATTAGATATTAACTGATATCTCTATCTGATGCTGAGGGAAACACATGAAAAATGAATAAACCTACTTTCAATCTCTTTAATTTTCATCTCCCAGGGAATACACGCCGTCTTGAAGTTTTCAAAGTCCCGTTGGAACTTCATCCATTTCTTCAAAAATGATGCTCAATGAAAACCCGTTTCACCCAGTGATGTTTCTCTAAGTGACAGTGTTACCTTGGTCATCATGACCTTGTAGGCGTAGAGCTTCCTGCCCTTGCCTTTCCCCAAAGCTCCCTCATACTTCTCCACGAACTGCTGCGACTCGCTGCACAAATATTCAACTTTTACAAACTAAACATTGATTCTCACGTTCCGTTCTGGAAAGTTGAAGCACCGTAGCGTCAGTAGCTTCTTCTTCATGGGCCAAGGTTTCCCCCTGAGACCTTGGATCAGTTTCTTCCTCTCCTCCACGGCTTCTTTTAGCTCCTCCAGCTCCTCCGGTGTCAGACACTCTGGCCTCAACTCCTCCTCTTTCTCTTCATCTTCCCTTCCATCTTCCTCACTGGAGTCTTGTTCTGAACTGGAACTTGATTAACATTTTAAAATCTGTTTTTAAAGCAAAGCAGAAGCATCACCTACCACGATTCAGCTTCTTTTTTCTTCTTTTTCTTCTTTCCCAACTTTTCTTTCTCCTCATCACCCTCTTCCAGTTCTTCCCTTTTTCCTTTTTTACACCTCTTCTTTTTAACAGTGTCTTCCTCCACCTCTTGTATCGGTTTTTCTGTCACGACTTTCTCCTTTTGTTTCGACGTCTTGCTTTTCTTTGCTTGTGTCTGCTCCTCCACATCTTTATCTTTCACCTTTTCCTCCTCACCATTCTTTGTTCTCCGTCTTCTCTCTCTTCTTCCAGCTTTTTCCTCAAGCTCCTCTTCATCTCCTTCTGCCCTGGATGATGATGTTTTTCTTCTTTTCCCCCTCTGTTTTTCCCTGTTTTCATTATCCCTCTGCTTCTTTCTGCGCCTCTCCTGTGGAGGAGGTTCCTCTGGACTAAATTCAACCTCATCACCTGCAATAGCACCACAGAATCCTCTTGTGAATGGTTGCCATATAGTGAGGTTATCACACATTTCAATGACAGGTTTTACCTGCTAGGTCCAGGCCAATGTCAACTGTAAAAGAAAGCCGAAACAGGAGAATGAGTTCGCATTAGAAACTGTGACGGGACATAATGTCAAAAGAAAGACGACGATGATGACTAGGAAACATGATGGAAAATAAATCTTAAATATATACTCGAGTAACAAATGGACCTGAAAAGATTAGCACGTTTAGACGTATAAATATGCCATAAAACTTAAAAAAAAAAAAAAAACATTTTATATTTGAATATAAATCAATATAAAACTATGGACCAGATGTGTCAAAAAAGATTAAAATGTAATTTATTTCAAAACATATTTTCAATTTTCTTTCAATATATTTTGAGAGACAAGAAATTTACACAAAAATGGCAACTGAAAAGAGAAAAAGAGAAGCTTATATTGTTATATAGTTATATTTACTGTTATTCCAGAAATAGCTGAAAAAGAAAACAAAAAAAGTCAGATAAAAAGCGACAGTGTGATCGACAGTGTGTGTTTAATTTGATTTTTAAACAAAATAAATAAACATTTGACTACTGTGCCATTTGACTCCACTGGAGGACCTTTTGCTGTTTTGGCTTATTTGATTTATCCAGTTTTCGCTCAGACCCATGTGATGAGACCCTTTATCCAAATTTAGCCGACCATCTGGCAGCTGGGAAAGTAATTCCATTCAGTCAACAATAATATTTCAAGGAGCCAGTCTAATTATAATCAGAACATTTCCCTTCTCATCTCTCTTTGATATCTATGAGAATAAATAGAGTAGTTGAAGGAGGAGAGAGGCTCAGAGCTGGAGGATGCTGGGTCTAGAATCATATCTGACCCAGTGTGGAGGTCAAACCTCCTCTGAACCAGGTCAGAACCTTGAGATCACAGAGAAGCAGATCCAGCAGCCATGATCCCTCCGTCACTTGGTTTGGTCGACAAAGTTGTTTCAATACATTGTTCTGATTGTGAGCTGTAATCCTGTCTATGACGCCGTTCGTCCTCGCAT
Organism: Synchiropus splendidus; assembly: GCF_027744825.2. Classification (NCBI taxonomy): domain Eukaryota; kingdom Metazoa; phylum Chordata; class Actinopteri; order Syngnathiformes; family Callionymidae; genus Synchiropus; species Synchiropus splendidus. Next base: position 20,479,417 of record NC_071340.1, read on the forward strand.
GACCTGCACGTAACAAATCCAAGCCTTCATCTACGCGATAAATTAAACGGTGACCCCAGCGATCGGTCACACTCCTCATTGTTTACCTGCTGCTATTGTCTCCACTATAGAGGCATGGAAAGGCAACGAGTGACAGTTTGAGCAGATATTTATGGAGTCTGCCCTTTGATGTGTCTTCTTAGTGAAACCCGAGCAGCCATTGCTCGGGTCATTACAGCCGTGTGCAGCAGAGGGGCACAAAAGAGAGCAGCAGTGGCCTAATGAAGGGAGACAGGCTGGTTTGGGCCGCAGAGATGAGGGAGACAGCTCAGGGCCACAGGCCAACTATGTGGCCTCGGGCTGCAGAAGAGTCCATGTGAAGTGTCGGCTTCTTTCTCTGGACTTAGGTGCTCAAGTTTGGTTCTGAATTACATTTTGTTTTATTGCCAATGTAGTGTTATATAGATTCAAGAGGTCAACAAACCATAGGGTTTTCATGTATTAACTGGTGCATAAGCTTCCCCTGTTGCAATACATGTCAGGCTTTGGACAGTGGAGGGAGCACCCTCGAGAGCGTAAGAGAGAGTTCTGCCACCAGAGACCTCAACAGAGCGACGAAGCAAGGAGAGTTTAGGGGGGTTCCCATGGATAGATTCCATTTTGTTGTTTTCTGCACACATCCACATACATAGAATTAGAATGAGAATGAGAAGAAACCAACAGGAAACCAATCGGAGGGAGGTCTAGCCAAACTGCTACCTGCATCGTGGCTTGTCAAACTGTGACCCACAATATAAATCTATAAAGGCCAGCCTGGGTTTTCTCCAGTTTCCGGTGAATTGCACACTCTAAACTCTAAAATGGTGTGGTGCCTTGACTGCTGACCTGTCCAGGCAGTATTCCTGACTCACACAACCCTGAGCAGGACTACGCAGTGGTTCACTGATGATGGATGGATGGATGTATAAATCTATATTGACGATTACTACTGGCCCATCGGCAAAAGCAATGCCACCATTCACACTCAGGTCAGATCATACATTGCAACAGTTAACAAAAAAATTTTATTCCAGATTGGACCATCAGTTTCTTTGACTGTTTTCTTTCATCCTGTGACTTTAAAAAATCTAATTCAGCAACTGCTATTGCAGCTAACTGTGGCATGATGATTTAGCTTGACTGTCATTCACCCTCTGTCACATTTAAAAAATACCTACATCGTACATCGCTGTTTATTTAGGTGTATCTACAGCAAAGCAGAAAATAAAATGATCAACTATTTATACCACATATGTCCACCACAACACATTGTTTCGCATCGATGATGATAAACCTCCATAATACTTGGTATACACTTATGCACAAAACATATGCTTAAAAACACAGCTAAAAAGCAGCAATACAGACGGATGTGCTTACTGTCATCCTCAGAGGTGAGCAGGTTTTCTTGGGGCATCTTCCTCTCATGGTCCAGTACGGTTCTTACCTCGGGATCTTCTGGCCTCACGGGTCATGTGGTGTCAAGAGAAGCATCATTTCTTCTCAGTCTGAGGTCCTCACACCACAGGGTCAGTGATGTTGCAGAGGGTGTGTGTGTGTGTATATATATATATCCAGTGGGTGGTCGGTGACAAGCATCTTGCATGAGGAGTTCACTTTTTCCTCCAGCATCCAACCGACCGAGACAGAGACAATGACAGCCTGGAAACCCTAGAGCCGCATAATTTCACTGGCAATCAATTATTCAAAACAGTTATGACTTCTTTTATGCAGCTGAGTGTGTGTGTGTCGTGTGTCTGTTTGGGGAGGTAAGAGCTTGTCCAACTGTGTGTGACGAGAACATGACCTGTGTAACAGGAAGAGCTGAACTCGTTCAGCTGATTTATATTTGTTTCTAAACTGAATCATTTTGCAGCAGAGCCCTTTCAATTCAGCTGTGCGCATGACCTTTATGTACATTGCATCATGATAGAAATGAAAAACTCCCTGCTGAGGTACAAAGGTTTTTATTTCTGTGTGTATTGCCATCAATACAAATAGACATGGCAACATTTGCTCCAAAACTATTGCCATTTAAATTATTATTGTCCTTTGTACATGTCTTCAGATTCGTGTCATATCGACAATCTTAGTTCCTGCTTACTACTATTACTACTTTGCTTTGTTATTTTATTAACTTTTACAATATTTCATTAAAAAAAGGTTGTTTTGTTGGTAAAACTGAGGGAACATATATTACCATAAATAACATACTCATTCCTTGGTATATTACCTGCATATTAGTCAGTAATTATACATTATATAGTTACTTATTAGCATCTAGTTAAACAATACATTATAAGATATAATAAAAATATAATATTACGATATGATTATAACATGATTATTATAACAGTAAATAAGCAAACCGTTGGTTGGTGCATGTTTATACTGTTCCCCAATCTAAAGTGTAACCGTTTTATTGAATTTTCACATTTTTAGCAGAATCACTACTCCCCAGCAGGGGGCGCTTTTGTCCTGCTCCAGAATCCATCTGCGCCCACCCATCTCACTTGGTAAACAAGACTTTTTTCTCGGTTCATTTCAAACTGTTTTGGTCCCAGCTGGTGATATTTGGACGCACGTGTTTTAAGGGCAGTCATGTAGCTTGTTTATGTGTTTATGTTGCCTCTTTATGTGTTTATGTTGCCCTCTTTTGAAAGTATGCCAGAGAGAGAGAGCGGGGAGGAGATAGGTTTCTTCTCGCTAAACTTAACTAGGTGTACGAGGGAGTCTTTTACTCCTAAGGTCAGGGGGGTCATGAAGTGTTAGTCAGCTGGAGTGCATCGATATATATATATATATATATATATATATATATATATATATATATATATATATATATATAAAAGCTAAGCTGATGTTTATTTTTATATGTAGAAGAATGCCATTCAGAGAGCTAGAAGGGATCAATGACATGGCATATATTTCAAAGCTTTCAGTTCTACTTTCATTCTCATGTGATTTGTGGAGTCTCAGGGGGTTACCATAACTGAACTTTTTTTTCTCTCTCTCAGCTGATAACTCCTATTTCAACTTACTGGTCAATGAAAAATTTACAACCTGGTATTATTCATTGATCCTACTTTAATACTAAGACACATTTAAGCCATACAAGACCAGGATTTACTCTAGGACAAAGTACCTTTATATCTGTGTTGTGATTATGCGCTCTACAAAATGAAAGTAGTACGTATCTACTAGATATGACTTAATAAACTCCTGCGTCTGTTTGAAGATAAAGTGTCCCTGTCTTAACTATCTATCGAAAGATAAACATAGCATTGGACGACAAGTACTTTTTCCATCATCAAAGAAGGAGATTGTTTATCGTCTCGTCAACAGATGTTTGCATGGTAGCTGATGTGTGCAAGATCACAGTGGCAACCTTGCAGAAGGAAGTCATGAGAATGTCTTAGCAGATCATGTGAAGAGCAAAAGTCACCAAGATCAGTGAGTAGATTTCAGATAGCGACTCATCACCATTGTTGTCGTCATAAACAGACTGATAACTGACGAGATGTCCTTCATTAATTAGGTCAGCGAGGCTGAAACGTCAACAGATCGAATGAGGGCAAAATAATTCACGCAAGGTCTTGACAATATGCTTTTGTCCTCTTTGGTATTGGAGCTGAAAAACAAGCACAGGACATGGCTGTTTTCGTGCCTCAAACACAACACCCAGTTGGTGAACTTTGTACAGCAATAACCCCCCTCAGCTGCTCAACCGCCTCCATGTAAAGCAGCAGAGTTGCAGCCCTAGAGGTAAGGCTGGGAATGAGAGAGGAACTGAGACAAGCATGGCTCAATCTGGTTCTACAGCCATTGCTTTTTCTTTACCAGAGGCGAAGGTTGCTCGCAGAAACGTGTTATTAAAGTCGATCCATGTGATTCCGACGAGACAACAGGATGAATCCCCGGAAAAACGGTGTAGAGTGAAGGCTCCTGAACTGAGCTTCAACTTGTTTTTCTAGCTTGTTTCCTTGACTTCTGTCTAATATATACGTTGCCAACAATACAGTATACTCTGTGCGCATGGTGGTCATGATAAGTTTACAGGAAACACTTTCAGTTTTCCTTTGGACATTCTGACAAGTGTTCTTGTTATTTTCCCTAATCCTCCAACACTACCTGTTGCTATAGCAGTGCCATGCTCATATTTAAACCACAAAAGAACCTGAATTAAACTGGATTATTAAGAAGAATAAATACCATTGAACAACAATAAATGTGCCCTTCTTTTTATATTATCGCTCACACTGCATACTGATTTCCCTTGTAAGTCAATTCTCCATATTCCTTTTTCCCCCTGACATATCAGAAATGTTCTTGTTCACAATTATTTTTGATTAATTCAGCTAGCTGTCCTACTTCAGAATTAAATTCCGTATCTCTAGTTTGCAATGACGGTGTGGTCGTGTGGCATCAGCACCACTGAACAGCAGTGTCACTGGGGCTGGCTCAACCAGTTCTCAAAACACAACCCACAAACTCCCCGAGAGACAAAGAGATGATTGAACCTGGCAAAGACAACTGGTATTCCTCTCCATAAATCAAAACACATTTTATTGCATATTTTGTGAACAGCTCTGGCACGCTACTAAACAACTCTAATTTACTTGCTTCAGTGGTTGTTATTGCTGTAAATACACTTCAGTGCTGCACTCTTGGGGGCCGTGTACAATTCCAAAAGAAAAAAAATATGTTGTTCAGTACATAAAAATATCATGATTGTCTGTCCTTGGTGGCTGTATATAAAGTTGCTTTTATGACTGCGTGACAAACTGTGGCAAACTTATCACAGTGTTGCAGATCAATTGCTGCAGCAAAAAGTGCCAAATATATCTTGGCTTTATGGTCACCTGATTCAAACATGTCCAAACTAGAAGAGTACCAGATGTGATGACTTTTTTTATTGAACAGAGGATAAACAGGTCTCACAAAAACAACTGCCTACAAAAGAAATAGTACGACTAAGTTAAAAAATTCATTATTCTTAGTTATAAATCAAAAATGTGTGTGAAACATACCAAATACATAGTCCAAACAGCCGAAGAACATTAGATACTGTTGATAAATGCACTTCATAAGTAGTATCACCACCTGTTTCCCACTATTGTGACTATTCCGCTTGACTCTCCCAACGTTGACGTTCTTATGAATGGTTGTCCTGCAAACTAGTTCAAGTATATCAAGTGTATCACAGTTTTTCAAGAAGACTGATGGGGACACCTTAACCTCTTGAGACCCAAGATTTGATCTGGGATTTTCTTTTTCTTATCAGGGACATTGGCCTATTGCTGGAGTTATGATTAAACCTGCAAATAAAAAAAATAATTAAATAAAAGTAAAGAAAAACGACATATTTTAGAACTAAATGTACATACAGAGACGGTTTTTTGTTGACTATATTGCTGACATGGCTTCCACCTTGTTTACAATGACGTGGATGCGTTGTGGTGAGTAGTATGAAGCATCATGGCACAGAACCGTAAAAATTGTTGTGCTCAGGGTCTTAAAGAACCGTTCACTCGACAAGAAAAACCTGCTCAACACATTCTCTCAAATCGGATCCGAGACAAACCACCTTCAGTCTCCATGTGTCTGAGTTGGACAGAGCAGTACTTTTCAGGAATGAAACCTAACACCCGACACATGCGGGGAGAAAAGCAGAACTGTGTGTGTGTGTGTGTTGCTCAAGTCTCTTGTCGATGGCGCAGCCACGACGTGTGTCGGTGGGTGAGCGAAGGCAGTGAGAGAGGAAAGAGCGTGGTATGTATGCGTGAGTAGAGGCCGCGTCATCTTCGGGGGGCGGGGTTTATGCCGGATGCGGGCGGAGTTTTGGCCGCGGCGATTGACAGATTACAGAGAGGGGGCGTGGCCACCGCGCGCAGACAGAGAAGCACGTGGCCATACCAGTGCGCACGAGGGCGCAGCAACAAAGAGCAGCCCGTCTGGAGAACACACATGGACCCGCACACACACCTGATAACCACACACCGTCTCGTATGTCAGGGGGGAAAAAAACACAGCTCAGCATTCTGGCGCGCATGTCTTTAGGTTCACCCTCTTCTCCAACCAGCTGACCCACAAGCATCACACGTGAAGGTCTCATCGCTTTTCCCTGACTGGCCTCAACGAGCACATTCATGACACAGAGCAGTGCTGCAGAGCAAAGAAGGAAGTGAATGGGACGCCTCAGTGCAGGATCAGTCAATGGTTTCATCCACCCTGCTGCTCTGCCACCTGGACCAATCCATGTCACCCACCACAAAACTGCTTCTAACCCTTCTGAAAAGCTCACTGGTATCGTTTCATTGAGCAACTTAGGAGAATCATGAGCCTTGTCATGCTTTTTTATTGAATGGTTATAAGATCAATGCAGCACTTTTCACTATATGGTTAATTACAACAAAAAAAAAAATATTTAACACGTCGCAGCTAGGATAATAACAACAACAACAAACATGGCGGAATCCCTGAACAAAAGCATCTATTTGCTTTTGTTTGGGGGTGTTTGTCACTACACAATGGCCAGGGTTTCCACTACTCTGAATGTACTTGACATTCTTATTGTATGAAACCAATATTTTCAAGACATTAAAAGAGCTCTAGTTTAAATAAGGTGATATCAAAACTTGAATAGAGCCACCATTGTGATTTATTGCGCTAACTGATGCAAAACAAATATTTTGTTGTTATTTTGTTTTGTTTCAATGTATGTATGGGTCCATCTTTTGATTCAGTAATGTACCAAATTCATTGAAATTGAAAATTTGGCTTCTTGTGGCAAATATTCCTATACCATTATAGTGCGATTAACTGAGTTGATTTGATCACAAATTCTCTGACTAATAACATTTTTTTTTAAATCGAATCCCACCCCTAATAAAAATATGTATATAAAAAAGTGAAAACACCAAGAATGTTAACTAAAGATGCAGTTGTGATAAGATATAAACAAGCTGTGATCTATATACACAACTGCATGTTTGATATGACCTACTAAAGTAACTGATTCAATTGTAACAAATCAGCATGAAAAACTATTATGTATTGTTCAACACTGATCATCATACGTATTCAGGAAGAAAAGATAGAAATATATGTCCATCAAAAAGTGCTGATTAAACTGTGTCACTGAAGGAGCTGCTCGGTGAAGGAAGTCACACTAAAATAGAAGGAAAGGTTGCTGGATGCACTGGATGCAATAATCCCCAAAACTGTGAGCTTCTTGGTGAGCTCTTCAACTCCTACTAAAATAGAGAAGTTGCCATTAAAAACACTTCAGTATAAATGATTGATCTCACTATATTTGTCTGTGCTACCGTTGAGAGAGTTGTGTCCAAAAAGGACGCTGAAAAACACGTAAATAAGATGTGAAACTGTAAAAATTTGCAACACAAACGCCCGGCATTGAGCAACCACACAATAGGGCAGATTGAGAGCCGCTGTTTGAATAATGCCATCATATGAATTAACACACAAATACCCATGTTGCTCCCCCTCATCTGCTCATGAGGTTGAATGTGGCAGGGGGCTGGGTGGGATCAAGTTTGCAGCAATGGCTTCAGTCAGTCTCAGAGCGGAGCTTATCAAGTCCTGCGCACAGCTTATGTAAATGGATAAGCTGCCATTTCCACCACTAGCCCCTTTATCAACAGGGTCTCACCACACTGACGCCTGTCACAGCTGTGTGTATGTGTGTGTGTGGGTGCATATGTGAGCCTGGTGGACCAGTATCTGCCTAGTAACTACACACAGCCTGTTCCAGATCCACATAACTAATCCGCGCACCCCCACACACAGACGGAACACAACACAACGAGGTTGTCACGGAAACACCGTCATTTTGAAGCCGTCACGTGCGTCTCGTGCGGCAGCGTCCAGGAGGAACCATCTGAAATAACCACATCACCATCCCTCCTACACACACACACCTACACACAGACACTCCAAACCTACAAACACATACAGCAGACTCCAGGGGGATGGGCAATGATACTCAACACCTCCCACACTCTCTCCTCAGCTGTCCCCCTCCCATTACCAAAACCTATGAACCTTTACATATGAAGGAGACATACATTTAACACACACACACACGGGCCTTCTTTTTCTCTTCACTGCTGCCCTGTGTTAACACAAACACACACAAAGACCTCAGTGTAAACCAGTCTGTCTGGCCCTCCCCCTTTCTCTCTGTGCTCTCTTTACACATGAAAAGATCATGACTGTACAATAGGAGAACCCCACTATTGCTGAGAACAACGAGCAGTGTTTACACCTGAAAGAAGGTGAGATGAAAACCGTTTCCCTCTCAATACATTTCACCAGATCTGTCAATGAAATACGGTTCAAATTCAAATGACACTTGATTTTAAATGGTACAGAACAAGGTGTTGAGTATTTGTTTACATTCTCATTGGACAGTGAAGATTATGAAAGGGTTGTTTACGAAGCTTCGGGTTTACGCAAACTTTCAAGGCCAATGTAGACGAGAAAAACAAGGCAGCGCTCCTCATGTTCCACCTCTCCTTTGACTAGTTTCACCCGAGCGCTGTTTGCAAGCTGACATAACAGACAGTACTGGCTCCGTGAGTTCCACGAATCCGATGATAAACGTTGACAGCATGTTTGACTGAAACGCACATGCACCGGAGCCCAAGTGTTTGCGTTCTGCCTGGCCCAGCATGTTGCGCCTGAGGATGAGAGTGAAGTTTCAATGACAAGGTGGAGAAATATGTTGGGACTTGTTAGGCCTTCAGGGCCAGATGATACACAAACACACAGCAAGAGAAACGTGTTTTCACACAGCATGACTGGACCTGGATGAAGCCCTTCTTTTCAGATACCTATGTTCTAAATTGGTTTATTATTTGAGATATAGGATCCACTTTTGTTGACTGAAGAATGAACATGGTGCACGGGTTTCATGGGAATCTGGTTAGACAGAAACCAGATATAAGGAAGACAGTTATATTATGTCAGTAATAACATGAAACCAGGGTTGCACTACTCTTGATTTTACATGGTTGTTCCACGAAAGGTCTCTATTTCCTGATGTTCTAGTTGTTTTTTTGAGATTACTCTTTTCTTGGGACCATTTCTTACCTTCCATTAGCTCCCAACTCCACTTCTACTGCCAACAAGTGAAGGGCTACAACCACGTTTGTATTTCCTATAGCTGGAAGCTCACATTTTTTACTATGTTTCCCCCCCCCACTACCCTTCTTTGTCACTACTCATCTTTTTTTCCATTAACATTGTATGTAACAGCAAATAAGTGGTGAGACGAAAACAGTTTCCCTCTCAATACATTTCACCAGATCTGTCAATGAACTATGATTCAAATTCAAATGACACTTGATTTTAAACGCTACAGCAAATAAATATAACAGTGTCAGAATTACTTTTGATGCTTCAATTTATCCTCTAGCGTCATTAGAAATCATAAAAAAAACTGTAAATAATAAAGAAAAACTTTCTTGAACCAGATATACACAACAATACATGTGATGAACAGCTCATTTTAAGGGTAGGTTTTAATGTTATTGAAGCGGATATTTGGACCCAAAGTCCCCTAAAGCTACTTCAGCTGAAGGAAAACAATGCAGTATTTCATCGTGAGGTGACACCATGAACTATGATCTGTTATCTGAAAAGCGAACAGAATGTTGTAATGCTACTTGTTCCCCCGGTCTCCTAGTAGTCTCACGCAAAACATGTTTACACACTGAAGTATCAACACAGTAGTTGTTGTATGTGTGTGTGTTTGTTTCTGCCAAAAATATCATGTGATTGTGTCATAAGGAGCTATAAAAAAGTAGTTCTCTATGGGGAGAGGCTGAGAAAACCACTCTCAACAGTGTATGTACTTTTATTGAAGCGCCACTATTCATTCCCCACTCGCATTAATACTCCATAAAAAAAGGCTGCGTGTCCTTGTAGGAGGATGACGAGTGTGTGTGTGTGTAATGAGGCAGGACTATGAGAACTGTACACGGAGCTGCAGGCAGCCAATGGCCACACGTTGAAGCCCCCGTGACATCATCCGCCACTCCTCTTACTAAAGAAGGAAACAAACATCCATCCAGAAGGAGCAGGAGACGGAGAGAGAAAGAAAGCGATCGAGGAGGGAGCGCGAGGCGAGGAAGGGAGACTCATCGGAACCAGTCTGACCCGGAGGACACGCTCACGATCAGACCCGAGAAGGAAGGTTGCCAGGACCGTGACATCCCCCCGTTTCAGAAAAAAAGCGTCCAGTTTTCTCTTTCGTCTTGTCGGAAACTACGATTGTCAGCAGGTGATCTTGGATTTATTCACTTTTTTTTACCTTTAAGCAACAACGAGGTGGTTTCCGATTGAAAACAGATGGTTGTTTGCAGTAGCTGTCGTTGGGTCATGGCGACCTTTAACGGTGGATTGAAAGGTCAGCTGGTGCGCGTTTGTGCCGAACAAGCCTGGTAGTTTTCTTTGTAAATTTTTATTTTTTTTCCCGAGTAATGACAAACAGGGGGAACGGCAGCTCCTCCTCGGAATGGAAATATCACTTGCTTCGAACGTGACTGTCTGGAAGAGCAGAAAAACAGGGGAGGGAGCTACTAGCTAGCGTTGCTTTAGTGTTTTTCTGACTGTGTGGATCGAGTTGGGGGGGATGGGGAACCAAAGCTTCTAATTCCTCACTAGAAATAGACATTTCTCGAACCGAATCATCAAAAAAGTGCTTGGAATATTCGATCAACTCAACGAGTTAAATCCAAGTCCCCGAAACACGGGAGTGTGGCTGTGGAGCGCAGTTTCTACATCGAGGTTTTGTCGATGTTAAGAGCTATATGACATCATCCGAGTTGTTTTTTCTGCATTATATAACGGACATATTCACGGGACATGGGCAGAAATGATGATTAGATTAAGAAAGCGTTCGCGATGGCTGTTAAAAAAAACAGGAAGCAGGGAGATTGAGGACAAAGGAAGAAACAAAGGGAGCAGAGAGCACACTGTCTAGACTGCTGTAGCATTCACCAAACACCACTGTTCCAGCCCACACCATCTCTCTCATTATGATATTGTTGCCTCGCACCGTTTCAGATGTGAAACCTGCTTTTTGTCTGGACGCCAGTTGGTAGTTTCGTGTTCCGTCCTCCAGAGTGACTCAGTAGTTTTGAGCACAACAGGGCCTGAAATATGAGCCAGGCTTGCAGTACAGTCTTCCTCTTTTGTTGGCCACGGTTCACCACATGGGCCTCTATTGTTTGCTGATTTTGGAGCTATTTCATGTCTCGCCGGTTATTTTTAATCAAAGGAAGTTGATGGTGGCTGATTGGTGGTGCTGATAAGCTGCTTGTTGTTGGAAACCCCCCACCCGACTTGCCCTGTTGGACATGCTTTACAGCCCAGTAAATTGAAAGCAGATTATTTTGTAGATTCGACTTCCCTGCCGAGCCTGTGCTCCGGAGCTCGGAGGCGACCATCTATTAATCATCAGAATGTTTTCCCCGTCAACCAAAGGTTAGAATTGGCTGTGGTTTCTGTATCTTTAGTGTATGTTTGACTGATCTTGTTTCACGGTGCCTTGGTCTGGTTGAGTCTATTTGCAGTCATTGGATGAGCATGTGACTTACAGGGCAGATCAGTGGGTTGTCCGAGGAAACCCTTTGTTGACGTGGTTTTCCGTGACATGCTGGGGCGGGAGAAGCTGTAGTGTATGTCTGTGTGAGTCAGCCCGGGGGTTCAACAACACCATGCATGTGTGAGGGGTCAGGCTTCCTGGAGTGAGCTGAGACAACTGCTACACGCCTCCTGAGCATTACATTTGTTCTATTGTGCCTGTTGGAGTGCGACACCAGCCACTTTGTTCAAAGCAAAGCCAAAGGTCATTTATGTGGTTGTTTTGCTATGATAGTCTTCTGGCTTCTCAACCATTGATGAACTGGTGTAGGGGTGTCGTACCCAACTAATGGTGGGCTTCCTGTCTGTGTCTCCATATTTCAAGGCTTTTTTGAAATGCTGCCGTCTGACATTACTCAACTTCCTGCTGTATTGCTTTGCTACACAGAAACTACGTCACTGGTACACGTTTTTACGCACACACACGCTTGTTCTGTGGGAGTGAGGGTGTGGAAAAATGACTCGGGGAATTTTCTGTATGGTCTGCTTGGCAACTATTTTGGATAGTACTAGAGAGGCAGTACTTGATGACCTCGCTCTTGACCTAGTTTATCGAGCGTCACTCTGCCAACCAAGAGCCACAACTAGTCTTGTTTACTTAATTACTTCCACTGCTTTACTTGGTTTAAACTTTCCTTAAACCCTGCGACTGAAAGGATTTGTCAGTGTAGGACCAGGCTGTTCTCATTTTGAGTGGACCAGAGGAGAGAGGAGCTGAACCAGGGACATAAACAGTGAACAGAGCAAGCAGAAACAGAGAAGAGAGTCTGGCTTCTGCCAACATGCTCAGCAGAATACAGTCAGCGCCTTTGCTTTGATAGACTTCCTGTGGAGAAGTGCTCTTGTTCATTACTGTATTCAGGGCGAAGGGCAAATCTAAACAGTCGGGCCTGCGGCTCTCAACTTCTACCAAATTCCATCACTCTTCTGTAGTTTGCGCTGCAACAAGTCTCGGTTCTGCGCTTGAATCCGATGTGACGGTGTTTGTTGATGACTATTCTCCTGTGGGTGACATCTTGTTTTTGTTTTCAGCAATGGCTCAAGAGACCAACCAGAGCCCAGTGCCCATGCTCTGTGCCACCGGCTGTGGTTTCTATGGCAACCCTAGGACCAATGGAATGTGCTCTGTGTGCTACAAGGAACACCTGACGCGACAGCAGAGCAGTGATCGGATGAGTCCCCTCAGCCCCATGGGTGAGTCCACCCACGCACACACAGACCGATCAAAACAGCTGACTGTAGCCACCTGAATCATATATTTAGCTGCAGATTATTATCTAAGGAAGAGGACACAATGTTTAGACACTAAACCAGCGAGTCCGTGTGTTTTCCCAGCCCTCCCCCCCACACACATATGCCCCCACCCTCTGTTTTTCCACTCTGTGTAATGAAAGACAGCTGTTTTCTCCATGGTGGTTTCAAGGTTAGGGGGTGTCTCACGTCAAACTTCTCTCAGTCTCAACGCTGCAACCTGTTGCGGCTTGTCTTTCCTTTGAGACAAACGTGTTTCACAGTCGATCTTTAACAGCTGAAATAGACTATCACATACCTTTTCAAGGTTGCACATAAGATCTGTTTCAGCAGGACACCGGTAATATTAATAATACTGAGCTTATATTGCCTCTTTTCCTGCTAAACTCAAATCGGTTACTTACTCGTGCTTGTTTATCTCTTTCTTAACTCGTATGTCATATTCCCCAGGTTCAGCTGGTAGTCCTACCTCAGAAGCCTCTGCCATCCAGAGACTAGAAGCCAGTCTAGCCAAGGTTGATGCCTCCCCTGCCTCTTCACCAGATATGTCTAGGTCGGTAGACTTTTCTCTTCATCTGCAACATTAGATCTGTTCACTGGTGTATGAGTCTGTTTTTCACTCCTGCCTAATATTGTCTACCAATGTCCTTTGATTTAGAAATGTTCAAGGATCTCTTCCCGTGACTCAACAAATGACGGAGATGAGCATCTCGAGAGAGGAGAAACCTGAACCCTTAGAGCCTGGTAAATACTCACAGAGACATTTGACACATAGGCAGGTGACAGCTTTGACACGAGCTGCTGAAAGCAAACATTGCCTTGTAGGAGGCAACTTGGCCACAATGTATTTTTGCGGCCTCCGTGCACACCCTCTGACCTACCGACGATTTTTCTTACCGTCTCCAAGAAAGCGAGGTGGCTAAATATAGCTGTGTTTAAAAATACCCTTACACCAGAGGACATTCTCGGAGTGAACCGGGCCTGCCAGAAAGCTCTTTCATAGTAGTTCACCATCGCCTGCCAACGCAGTACAAGGCATTTATGAGAAGAAGCTATTACTACATAGTAATGTGATTTAGATGGCTTTGTAGAAATCATGAATCGTAGTGCTGCTGCAACATGGATGGACAAGGAAACCTGAAAAATATAATGCGCTCTACAATCGACCGATGATGTCTAATTTAGTTCAGTGCGTGCTGGGAGTCGAGGCAAACGGGGACACGGGCTGCTAAGTAATAATTAAAATGATTAAAGTGCGTTTGTGAAGCAAACAACTGGCTGTGATGGTTTAGTAAGATGTTGTCTTTTCTCTGTAGTTGTAAACCAGCCTGCTGCTTCGAGTCCCGCCCCTGTAGCTTCATCCAGCAGCGACGAAAGTAAAGGCGACACCCCAAAGCAGAAGAAAAACAGGTGCTTCATGTGCCGCAAGAGAGTTGGCCTTACTGGTGAGTAGAAAAGTACCGTGACGGGGCTGTTGCAAAACAAGCATTACATGTGATTATCTTGAGACCAGCGTGGATTTGGGGAGTAAAATATGATGGCTATGTTTAATAAGGAGCTCAAGTTGTTGTTGTGATCCTATATGAAATTCCAGATTACGTTGTATCTTTATATATACGATTCACACAGCTATTTGTAGCAGGAACCTGGCATATTTAGAAGAGCAACTGAAATTATGATTGTTGATTTAAATGTGGTGAGTACCATGAGGTGCTACTGAGAAATTAACCCCTTATATCGTAACTAAATTACTGTTGTGAGTGGTTCTAACTCTCTTCTGACTTTGTTGATGGGGGTTGTGTTGCACCCTACCAATTGAAATGAAATGCCTGAGCCATGTTTTTCTATTATTTTTGTCACTCCAGGATTCGACTGTCGCTGTGGCAACCTCTTCTGTGGCATCCATAGGTACTCAGACAAGCACAACTGTCCCTATGACTACAAGGCCGAGGCCGCCGCCAAGATCCGTAAGGAGAACCCTGTGGTGGTGGCCGACAAGATCCAGAGAATATAGGTATAACCAACGCCAACAGTGGAAATATCGGTGATGATGACGACAACGACACCTTTTTGAAAAGACTGGAGTATATCGCATTTTAACCTGGCGGCGCAGCCAAGTGACGATTGGAAAAGGACTTGATGAATGAAACAGCAACCTCAAGAAGAAAAAAAAGAAGAGATCATGTTGGAGGAAGATGCATGAATGATCACTTTTCTCCCCTTTTTTTGATTAATCCATTAGTTTGTTTTACTCTACTTTTGTGTGAATTCCGCTGTTGAGTCCTTTATTTTCTAATACATATTGTCTTATTCAGAGCAGCCCAGCGTAGCTGTCCAAGATATTCTGTGCTCCTCTCACCTAAACCATGCGCCGATCTGTGCCAAACCATAGACAGCCGTGTTGCTCAGACCTTAGGTTGTGTCGTCAGATTTGGGCACGTCTTGCGTACCACACAGTCCAGATTTCTTGTTCACTGGAGTCCACCAACAGTTAGAGAGCTGTGCAACTGTCCCACAATATGCACAAGGGGCTTTGCTACTTTGTCTCTGTCTTCCCTGGCTTTACCTACCTCACAGCTGCTGTGTTTGCTCCGTGTCGTCTTCCCGTTTGTTTCGTTGTCATCTGCAATGAGCGTGACAAAGCAGTGCGTCATCTTCATGTGCAGCCTCGGTGACCCCTCTGATCAGCATGCCCGTGTTGACTGAATGGTTTGATTGTGACGAGGCTTTATTTTTCCGTTAAAACGTAGGAGGTATCGTGCGAGACAGGGACAAAATCAGTTACTCCGTGATTCACTGAATCTAGACTCTAACATGGACCTGAGTGAATGAGCTTCTGGGTGTGCCGGCGATGTGGCCTGCAACAACGGACACGTGTGCACAAAAGTCTGGCAGGTCAACATCTGCCCATCGGTGAGGAATAATGAATTGCTCTTCGCCTACATTTGTTTTCTCACACACACACATTTGACATCTCTCCACCAAGATTTGATTTGCTAAGAGACAATTATTTCTTTTCGTTCCGTTTCTGTTGATATTGTACTGATGTTAGCGCATGTATTCAGTGCATCTGTGGAAATAGGGTATGTGAACCATGTTTTATTTTTTAATGCGCTAACAGAATGTTTATGTGAGCACAGTGTGTGTGTATGTGAGTGTGTGTCGTTCTCACCCGTTTTCGCCCGGTTTATCAGCACATGTTTACAAAACTACAGGAGCATGCCAGAGCTAGATTTTTGAAGAAAAAAAAAAATAGATGCAAAGTTACGAATCTCATTTTGTTTAACCGCTATTGGTGTGATGGCTATAGAGCACCGCGTGTGCGTATGGTGAATGATCACATGCCCGTGCAGAGTGTGGTGTCACGGCTGCCTGATGCATTAAAGCCCATGTATGTTTGTGACCTGTGTTTGCCCTTTGCTACCCTGTGAGGATGTGTTTTTCTTTTTAAAAGATAAATGTTTGAGTTTCCCTTTATGATTCTTAGTTATATGCAAATTTGTACAAAAAACCTGGAAAAAAAAACAACAAACTGTGTTGATATTTATGTATTACATATAATCTGGCTATCCAGCATTACAACAGAATAGTATCATGTAAATAAACCTGTACAGAGAGACATTATCTTGCCTCTATGTGTGTTTACTTAAATGTCCTCGCGCTCACCTCGACCTGACTGCACCTGTGTCTCACACAGAAGTCCACGACAGCAAGGTCTTCCCAAAACCAGCCCAAGTATGTGTCTTCTTTACACCCCTGAATGAGCTCGAAAAAGAGGAAAAAAAGCCCTTTAGAGTTGGCGCCTATTAATAGGTGTAGCTGCGGTGATGGATTCACGCAGACAAGAATAGTGCCAGTCCAGCGCCAGCATTACACAATAATGCCTTACCTTGTCCAAGCCAAGCTGCTTTAGCATCATCTGGCAGCAAGACTAAACCTTTCTCAACCATTCTCATATTAAACCTTGTCTGGGTCACGCAGGAAGTACAAGTGTGTGACAAAGACAAGGATTGTGTGGAATCAATCTGGGCCAAGGTCGCTCATGCTGGATTCACATCTTGTGCGTGATGTTTTCCGAAGACGACGTGTTCTCTCACACTGCTGTTGGGGTCCTGAGAGCAGTGTGTGTCGGCAGATGGCGTCACGGCAGCAGCTGCTCAGACAGCTGAGGAGGGCTCATGTGGTTTGTGTGGTCAGAGTGGCAGATCTAGACAAAGGCCACACAAGCCAGGTGTCCGCAACACTGCAGAAATGTCTTGAAGGCACTCTGAGGGGATGAGTTGTTATAAGGGTTATTCCAGACCGCAGTGATTTAACTGAGAAACTGAAACCTGCCTTTACTTCTTCACACTCTCAATTGATATGTCACATTTCTTATTCCTACTGAAATATTTTTTACAACCATATTCACTCTAGCTCACCAGCATTTCTCTTTATTTTAAAATGAAATACTGGGACAAAAGACCAGGAAAACAATTTCATGCCAGCGTGGAATTTATATTGCTTTAATTAAGAACCCTGAATGTGTTTTGGTCTCCATGGTGACGCCCCCCAGAGCCCCTGAGGCATTTTTCAAGTCAGCTGGGTTTTCTCCAGGTCTCTGTGACCTGGTTAGGAAGATGAATGATGTCAGTAATTGAAAGACGTTCCAAGGAGAGGGCTTTTGTTTTGTTTATTCCTGTGATGTCATTTTTCTTTGTCTTGTTTTAAAAAATCTCATTTGATGCTTTCAATGGACTATTTTGAAAAGGTTAACATCTGAATTGTATTGCTGTGTTTTCTTAGGTGAGCACCATTTGAGACCTAAAGGAAGCAGAGACGTAAGACATATCACTTTTAAGACAGATGCAGAACACAGTAGAACACAAAAGGAATCCGAGACAGTATATCTTCACTTGGAATAAAAACCTTCAGAAGTCTCTTTCACTCAGGGCCTGTTTCTAATGTTACCCCACTATAAGGGTGAGGTCTGACTAGGTTGCTTCACTTCTTCTTACCCTGACCCTACATCCTACTTTATTTTAATGTACAATGTGTGTTTAACTTCAAGGCGCTGAAGGTTTAATTTTAATTTTAAATAAGTAAAGATTTATAAAATCTTTTTGCCTGGCGTCCCACAATGCTCTTTTCTGTCCTATCGATGTTGGTTCTGTTAGTAACTTGCATGTTTTTCTGTCTTATTCCACAAGCAGTACAGCAGCAATAACAATGTATACTGTAGTCCATTGAAAACTTAAAAGTTAAGTTAAAGTGTGTTTTACCGAGATAAAAAAAAAGAGAAATTGGTGGAGATTCCACAGTTATATTGTCACATGTTTGGGTAAGAGGTCAGTTGCAAGTATGACCATCAATGGTATCAATTCAAGTCGAATATAAAATAAAAGATATAAAAATATAAAAGATCTCCTCACTGAAGGCAGTTCTGGCAATTGACTTGACTATGGAACTGAACAACGTCGCCATCCTGTAAATAATGGTTAGTTCTTGTTTGATGGATTCCTGTGGCCACCATGAAGTTCCAATGATGTCGGTCTGAGGCCTGATATATATTAATATATGTATATGTGAGTTCTGCATCGGATGCTGCGGAACCGTCTGCCGGAAAAAAATCGGTTAAAATAGGTTCTATCTTCCCTTATGCGTTGGCATTTTAAACCACAGAACGGATGACTGAGCTTTTTTATAGTAATGATTTGGTTCCCTCTATGATTCATGTGGTGAATTACAACGGCACGTGATTGCACAACTTTGCCTGTAGTGGGCGCTGCATTTGACGACAGGACGTTCAGGCGACGTTTGACCCCGGAAGCGGAAGACAGTAGAAGCGCCTGCTTGTTGTGCGCTCGTGCTAGCGGCGCTTTCACAACGTTAGGTAAACGCAGTTTCTTCAATGAAACATTGCACTATAGCTACAGCGTGATTGATACAAGCTCTAGTCTGATGTTTACTGCGTCTTTTTAAAGAGCCGCCAAGAACCCAACCGAAGGATCAAAGTTCTTTGTAGCCGAGCCGCCAACGCTGTAACAGTGAAGCGGCACCATGGCGGACGTTACCGCTCGTAGTCTGCAATATGAGTACAAAGCGGTAAGTTTCAAATTCAAGCCTTAAAATCGAGTCGGGTGTCGTAGTCTCGTAATTTGTAACGTACATTTAAAGTTATTTCGAGGAATAATTTTAAACGACTACTTAAAGGCCTGGAAGCACGCATGCGTGAATGCTGCTTGTGACTATTGTGCATTTCCCTCGTAGAACTCGAACTTGGTGTTGCAAGCTGATCGATCATTGATCGATCGAACCCGGAGAGATGAGCCCACTGGAGAGGTGCTGTCCCTGGTGGGGAAGCTGGAGGGCACCAAGATGGGTGACAAGGCTCAGAGGACCAAACCACAAAAGCTGGAGGAGAGACGAGAAAAGTCCGTGTTTTCGTTTTTTTTTTTTTTTTTTGCTCTAGATTAAAGTTTCAATTTAATAAATAGAATGCTATTAAACATATTTCCCACTTGATAACCGACAATGAAAATTAAGGAAGTGCAGCAAGAAGTTTCTTATAGTAACAAGATACATGAATGTACCACTAAGTTTTTCCTCTCCCTTGAAATTATGCCGTTTCAGGAGGCGAAAGCGAGATGAGGACAGACATGACATCAACAAAATGAAGGGATTCACCCTCTTGTCAGAAGGTATCGATGAAATGGTGGGCATTGTTTACAAGCCTAAAACCAAAGAAACCAGAGAGACATATGAAGTGCTGCTCAGCTTCATCCATGCTGCGTTGGGAGATCAGGTCAGTTCATTGTCTGCTTGAGCGTTTTATTTTTCGCATACATAGATTGGTTTTCAAAAGCCTGCCTGTATGGTCTGGTCTTGTTTTCTTTCTGCAGCCACGAGATATCCTGTGTGGAGCTGCCGATGAGGTCCTGGCTGTGCTGAAAAATGATAAAATGAGGGACAAGGAAAGACGACGAGAGGTTGAGCAACTCCTCGGTCCTGCCGATGATACAAGGTACCATGTGCTGGTCAATCTTGGCAAGAAGATCACTGACTATGGAGGGGACAAGGATTTGCAAAATATGGGTGAGGAAAAACGTATTCAGTGTATTTTTTTTTTTTGCATTTAAATTTGCCTTTTATGCACCTGTTCATTAATTCTAACCTGAATTGCTCTTATGGCAGATGACAACATAGATGAAACATATGGAGTCAATGTCCAGTTTGGAGAAGATGAAGAGGTATTATACTTCTTGTTACCCTGTGTTTTTTTTGTTAATTTTTCATTTCAACACTGCACTGAATTGTTGGTTGACAGGAGGGGGATGAAGACCAACACGGAGAAGTGCGTGATGAGCTCTCGGATGAAGACAATGAAGGCGAGGAAGCGGATATCAGCAGCACTCTGACGGCCAACGTAAGCGCCGCAGTTCTGTCACCAGAGTTGATGTGTCTAGAAGAATAACAAAGAACCTTTCGCCCAGCTTGGTGTGACAGGGGACGTAATGACAGTCAAGAAAAAGGATCTCCATCCTCGAGACATTGATGCCTTCTGGCTTCAGCGTCAACTTAGTCGCTTTTACGATGATGCTATCGTCTCTCAAAAGAAAGCAGATGAAGTCCTTGAAATTCTCAAGGTTTGGACTAGTATTTTTAATCGCTCAGCATGGTGTTATTTTGTGGATGGACTAAGATGTTTTCTGTTAAACCCCCAGACTGCCAGTGATGACAGAGAATGTGAGAATCAACTCGTGCTGTTGCTCGGCTTCAACACTTTTGATTTCATCAAAGTCCTTCGGCAGCATCGGCGCATGAGTATGTCTTTTTTGTTTTTTGATCCAACATGTCTCCTTGATGTTTTTTTTTTTTTTTTAGCCAAGTTGTGAGATGTTACAGTCACTGACCCTGAAATCTTTCTCCCTGCTTGCAGTTCAATACTGTACTATGCTGGCCAGTGCTCAGAGTGAGGCTGAGAAAGAACGAATCATTGGAAAGATGGAATCTGATCAGGAACTGTCAAAGATCCTTTACCAATTGCAGGAGACAGAAAAAGAGGACATCATTCGCGTAAGATATCTCCCTTCTTCTCTCAGCATCTCCCAACATGATGTTGACATATTGTTACTGATACCAAATGTTATCCTTTCAGGAGGAACGATCTCGCAGGGAAAGATTAAGAAAGTCCCGCGTCGATGACTTG
This sequence comes from Synchiropus splendidus, assembly GCF_027744825.2. Classification (NCBI taxonomy): domain Eukaryota; kingdom Metazoa; phylum Chordata; class Actinopteri; order Syngnathiformes; family Callionymidae; genus Synchiropus; species Synchiropus splendidus. Next base: position 20,500,544 of record NC_071340.1, read on the forward strand.
GAAGCAATGGACATTGATCATGGAGAGGTCAGAAATGTGATCGCTGTTTATCATTGAATGTTCATTCTACTGTTGATGGTCCGAGAAGCGTCATCTCACTCTAAACATTCTTTTTCCTAGTCGGTTGGCACAAGACAATTGCTGGACTTGGAAGACCTGGCCTTCACCCAGGGCAGCCATTTTATGGCCAACAAGAGGTGCCAGCTTCCTGATGGCTCATTCCGTAAACAGCGCAAGGGTTATGAAGAAGTCCACGTGCCAGCACTAAAACCCAAACCTTTTTCAGATGATGAGGTCTGTTGCTATTCTCTGAAACCCTTTCGCTGCTGTAGTTTTTGCAGAAATAATTCACTTTTCTACCTTTACTGAAATTCTCCTCAGGTGCTAGTTGCTATTGAAAAGATGCCCAAATATGCACAAGCTGGATTTGAAGGATTCAAAACCCTGAACCGAATCCAGAGCAAGCTGTTCAAGACTTCCATGGAGACGGATGAGAACTTGCTTGTGTGCGCGCCAACGGTGAGTCAACTTTGATGCAATTGTAAATTCCTTTTCCCCGTGTATAAACAATCTTTTCTAAAACCTTTTCATTCACACAGGGAGCTGGTAAGACCAACGTGGCTCTGATGGCCATGCTGAGGGAGATTGGAAAACACATCAACATGGACGGAACTATCAACGTGGACGATTTCAAAATCATCTACATCGCACCCATGCGATCTCTGGTGCAGGAGATGGTTGGAAGTTTTAGTAAGGTGAGAGTTTAATTTCAGTGCATTTTCTTCAATTGTTTTCCATTCATTAAACATTTTTTTTCTTCAGCGACTGGCAAGTTACGGCATCGTAGTGTCCGAGTTGACTGGGGACCACCAGCTGTGCAAAGAGGAAATCAATGCCACTCAGATTATAGTTTGCACCCCAGAAAAATGGGACATTATCACCCGCAAAGGCGGAGAGCGAACTTACACCCAGCTTGTGCGCCTCATCATCATCGTAAGTGATGCAGCAGCAACGGGAAACTCTTTTCGAATCAAAGTGAAACAGCAGTAAATGTATTTTATTACAGGATGAAATCCACCTGCTTCACGACGATCGCGGGCCAGTCCTGGAGTCACTTGTGGCTAGAACTATCCGCAACGTGGAGCTGACTCAGGAGGACGTCCGTCTGATTGGACTCAGTGCCACACTCCCGAACTACGAGGATGTGGCCACCTGCCTGCGCGTTGACCCAGCCAAGGGTCTCTTCTACTTCGACAACAGGTCTGTCTTCTACGTTGATGGTTGCCTGAATGAGGTTCTTTCTTAAACATGTGTTTTCTTGCTGGTGTTCAGTTTCCGCCCAGTTCCACTGGAGCAGACCTATGTGGGAATAACAGAGAAAAAAGCCATTAAGCGGTTCCAGATTATGAATGAAATTGTCTATGAGAAAATCATGGAGCACGCAGGAAAGAATCAGGTACGTCGTCTCAGTCATAATCAGACTCACTGTGCAGTTTTTCTACAGGCGTCTTATGTCTGCACTTCATTTCCTGCAGGTCCTGGTTTTTGTTCACTCCCGAAAAGAGACCGGAAAGACCGCCCGAGCCATCAGGGACATGTGTTTGGAGAAAGACACCCTGGGGCTGTTTCTCCGTGAAGGCTCAGCGTCAACTGAAGTTCTGAGGACTGAAGCTGAGCAGTGCAAGGTGAGACACGGCTCATGAGTTTTGCCTGTCACAACTGGAATGTGGTTGCACTGACTTGTTTGGACTGTTTTCTAGAATCTCGAGCTGAAAGATTTGCTACCGTACGGCTTTGCCATTCACCACGCTGGTATGACCCGAGTGGACCGTACGCTGGTGGAAGATCTGTTTGGCGACAAACACATCCAGGTGCTTGTGTCCACTGCCACTCTTGCTTGGGGTGTGAATCTCCCTGCACACACTGTAATCATTAAAGGCACCCAGGTCTACAGCCCAGAGAAAGGCAGGTGGACTGAGCTTGGTGCTCTGGACATTCTTCAGGTTTGTCTTTTAAGTCAGTAAAAAAACAGAAACCAAATTGTTCTTTTCGACTCAACAGTGTGTTTTGTTCTCAGATGCTTGGTCGTGCCGGGCGTCCTCAGTACGACACAAAGGGAGAGGGAATTTTGATAACGTCTCACGGAGAGCTGCAGTACTACCTGTCTCTTCTCAACCAACAACTGCCCATCGAGAGTCAGATGGTGGGCAAACTCCCGGACATGCTGAATGCCGAAGTTGTTCTCGGCAACGTGCAGAATGTGAAGGTCAGTTCTTCAGCTTTAAAATGTTGGACGGAAATAGGGAATCTAAGTGTGTATGTCTGATCACTTCTATATCAGGATGCTGTCAACTGGCTGGGATACACTTACCTGTACGTGCGCATGCTCCGCAACCCCACGCTGTATGGGGTTTCCCATGATGACCGAAGCGCGGATCCCCTGCTGGATAGACGCAGGACCGACCTGGTACACACTGCCTCAAGCGTCTTGGATAAGAACAACCTGATGAAATACGACAAGCGCTCAGGGACCTTCCAGGTACGAGTTAGAGCATCCCTTTATTCTTCATAGTTTTGTATATAATTATATTTTCCTGTCTCTCTCTGAAGGTTACCGATCTGGGACGCATAGCCAGTCATTTCTACATCACCCACGACTCCATCCAGACTTACAACCAGCTGCTGAAACCCACGCTCAGTGAGATCGAACTCTTCCGTGTCTTTTCTCTGTCATCGGAGTTCAGGAACATTACAGTGCGAGAGGTACGTGTGAGTCCAAACTTGAGGCTGCGTCTGTTCAGTGGGAAACAGTGAGTGATTGTGTTTACAGGAAGAGAAGCTTGAGCTCCAGAAGCTGCTGGAGCGAGTTCCTATTCCTGTGAAGGAGAGCATTGAGGAGCCCAGTGCTAAGGTAAGCTGGCCTCCTGGGTGCGAAGTGTGAAATGATCATTTAGTAAGTTTTATTTAGCATTCGCTGATCTACTGTCAACGTGTTCATTATATTCTGGTATTTTTTTACGTTTGCTAAACTTGTGCGATTATACTTTTGTGTTCTCAGATAAACGTGTTGCTCCAGGCGTACATCTCGCAGCTCAAACTGGAAGGGTTTGCTCTCATGGCCGATATGGTCTACGTCACACAGGTACTGCACAGCCCTCGTTTGACTGACATCATTGAAGTTGTTTGATACTGTTGCAGAGCCAAATATGATTTTGTGTTTTGCAAATGAGTTTGTTTTGTTCTCTTCCTCCCTGTCAGAGTGCTGGCCGATTGATGCGAGCCATTTTCGAGATTGTCCTGAACAGAGGTTGGGCCCAGCTCACAGACAAGACCATGAATCTTTGCAAAATGATCGACAAGAGGATGTGAGTGTGTGCGCCCGTGCCTCAGTAGCGTGATGTGTAGTGTGATGAAAGTTTCATGATGTTATTCTGATGTTTGCATCAGGTGGCAGTCGATGTCGCCTCTGAGGCAGTTCAAGAAGCTGCCGGAAGAAGTGATCAAGAAGATAGAGAAGAAGAACTTTCCATTTGAGCGACTCTACGACCTGAACCACAATGAGATTGGCAAGTTTTGAATGCTCAGTAAAGTGAATCCGCGACAGGAAAACCAATAACGTGGCTCGGCGTTTGTTCCATTCCAGGTGAGCTGATCAGGATGCCTAAGATGGGGAAGACTATTCACAAGTACGTCCACCAGTTTCCCAAGCTGGATCTGGCCGTCCATCTGCAGCCCATCACCCGCTCCACTCTTAAGGTGGAGCTGACCATCACTCCGGACTTCCAGTGGGACGAGAAGGTCAGGAGTCAGAGAGACAACCGTGACATGAGCCCGGAGGTCGCTGATCGACCTGTGTCTGCTCTTCCTACAGATTCATGGCTCGTCAGAGGCGTTCTGGATCCTGATCGAGGACGTGGACAGCGAGGTCATCCTTCACCACGAATACTTCCTGCTCAAATCCAAATACGCCCAGGATGAACACCTGGTCACCTTCTTCGTCCCGGTGTTTGAACCCCTGCCCCCACAGTATTTCATCCGCGTGGTCTCAGACCGCTGGCTCTGTACGTGACTCCGACAGCGGACTTCTTTAATGTTCAGTTATTACAAGTCTGACTTTTGTTTCTCTCAGCCTGCGAGACTCAGCTGCCAGTGTCGTTCCGTCACCTGATCCTTCCAGAGAAGTACCCACCACCCACCGAGCTGCTGGACCTGCAGCCGCTTCCTGTCACTGCCCTCAGGAACTCCGCCTTCGAGGCTCTCTACCACAACAAGTTCCCCTTCTTCAACCCAATTCAGACCCAAGGTACGAAAGTCAAGGGTCAGCCGGAAGTGTGTTCCAGCTGTGCTCATCCGCTGTGGTTGTGTGTCCTAGTGTTCAACGCAGTGTACAACAGCGATGACAACGTGTTTGTGGGAGCTCCCACAGGGAGTGGCAAGACCATCTGTGCTGAGTTTGCGATCCTGAGGATGCTGCTGCACAATGCTGAAGGCCGCTGTGTCTACATCACCCCCATGGAAGCGCTGGCAGAGCAGGTCTGGCACCAGAGCTCCTGTTACCATGTCGAAATGTCGTGTTCACCTGGGATGTCTGCCTCTGCCAGGTGTTCATGGACTGGCACCAAAAGTTCCAAGATGTCCTGAACAAGAAGGTGGTGATGCTGACCGGAGAAACCAGTACTGATTTGAAGCTCTTGGGGAAGGGAGACATCATTGTCAGCACTCCGGACAAATGGGACATCCTGTCCCGGCGCTGGAAGCAGAGGAAGAACGTGCAGAACGTCAGTCTCTTCATCGTGGATGAGACTCACCTGATCGGAGGAGAGAACGGGGTAAGGTGGCACTGACTCTCTCCTCGGGTGAATTGTGACGTCATCATGATGCCGACTGACTCTTCTTGTTTGTTTCAGCCGGTGCTGGAGGTCATCTGCTCCCGAATGCGCTACATCTCCTCTCAGATTGAGCGTCCCATCCGAATCGTGGCCCTCAGCTCCTCCCTGTCCAACGCCAAGGATGTGGCTCACTGGCTGGGCTGCAGCACCACCGCCACCTTCAACTTCCACCCCAACGTCCGGCCCGTTCCTCTGGAGCTGCACATCCAGGTCTGTCAGAACGCTGACTTCCCTTATTCAGAGTTCATCACATCGTTGCTCGTTTTTTGAAGATTTTCTCTCTTTTTTTTGTGTCCAATCAGGGCTTTAATGTGAGTCACACTCAGACTCGCCTGCTGTCCATGGCCAAGCCGGTCTACCACGCCATCATGAAGCACTCGCCCTCCAAACCAGCCGTGGTGTTTGTGCCGTCCCGCAGACAGACCCGTCTCACGGCCATCGACATCCTGACCTTCTGCGCCGCCGACGTCGTCCCTCAGAGGTCCGTCTCAGAAAGAGAAGTCTGCAAGGTTCATTTAAAATGCTAAAAACACGTCTTGTTTTCAAAAAGGTTCTTGCACTGCACGGAGAAGGATCTCGCTCCGTTTCTGGAGAAAATAACTGATGCTACATTGAAAGAGACTCTGGCCAACGGTGTGGGTTACCTGCACGAAGGTCTGTCCGCCACAGAGCGCAGGATTGTGGAGCAGCTCTTCAACACAGGTGAGATTGCTGAGCCACCGCAGCCTCGTAGAGTTAGAAGTCACTTTCTTCTCTGCTCACCCCTTCAGGTGCTGTCCAGGTGGTGGTGTCCTCTCGCTCCCTCTGCTGGGGCATCAACATTTCCGCTCACCTTGTCATCGTCATGGATACGCAGTACTACAACGGCAAGATCCATGCGTAAGGCTCACACTGCGTTTCACAGGCGATGAGTGGAATTTATGTTGCCCACAGCTCATGACGCCTGCCTTTTCTGGTTCCAGATATGTGGACTATCCCATCTACGATGTTCTGCAGATGGTGGGGAAAGCCAACCGGCCCATCCTGGACGACGAGGGACGCTGTGTCATCATGTGTCAGGGCTCCAAAAAAGTAAGCTCCACTTCAGACTGAAGCTCAGCTGTTGTGAAATGCATGGTCATTCATGAAGTGCACGTCTTCTTGAACCTGTTAGGACTTCTTCAAGAAGTTCCTCTACGAGCCTCTGCCTGTGGAGTCTCACTTGGACCACTGTCTCCACGACCACTTCAATGCTGAGATCGTCACCAAGACAGTGGAGAACAAGCAAGACGCCGTGGATTACCTGACGTGGACCTTCCTCTACCGCCGCATGACCCAGAACCCCAACTACTACAACCTTCAGGGTGAGCAGTGAGGCGGTGCCGGGACCTGCCGCTGAGGCTTCTCCAGCTAACGCCTGTGTTTCCAGGCATGTCCCACCGTCATCTGTCGGACCACCTGTCCGAGCTGGTGGAGAACACGCTGCATGACCTGGAGCAGTCCAAGTGCATCAGCATCGAGGATGAGATGGATGTGGCGCCGCTCAATCTGGGCATGATCGCTGCGTACTACTACATCAACTACACCACCATCGGTGCGCGCCTGTAGTTCAACAACTCGCCTGAGAACGCAGAGCTGAATGTTGTGGTTTGCTGTTGCAGAGCTGTTCAGCATGTCTCTCAACGCCAAGACGAAGATCCGAGGACTGATCGAGATCATTTCCAACGCCGCCGAGTACAAGAACATTCCCATCAGGCATCACGAGGACACGCTGCTCCGACAGGTAACGCCTCGGCCAATTTCACGTTTCCACGCTGGACTGACCCTCTGGATCTGCTCTGTGATTCCAGCTGGCACAGAAGGTTCCACACAAGCTGAACAACCCCAAGTTCAACGACCCTCACGTGAAGACCAACCTCCTGCTCCAGTCTCACCTCTCCAGGATGCAGCTGAGTGCTGAGCTGCAGTCAGACACAGAGGAGATCCTCAGCAAGGTCTGACCGATGGTTTGCTGCATCATCTCAAGAGCCTTGCACATTCATCGTCTTGTCTTCTTTTGTCAGGCTGTCCGTCTGATCCAGGCCTGTGTGGATGTGCTGTCCAGCAACGGCTGGCTCAGTCCTGCGCTGGCCGCCATGGAGCTGGCTCAGATGGTCACACAGGCCATGTGGTCCAAAGACTCCTACCTCAAACAGCTGCCCTTCTTCACCTCTGAGCACATCAAGCGCTGCACAGACAAGGTAGCCATCTTCTTCATCTTCTTCATCTTCTTCATCTTCTTCATCTTCTTCATCTTCTTCATCTTCTTCATCTTCTTCTTCTGCTTCTGCTTCTTCTGCTTCTGCTTCTTCTGCTTCTTCTTCCTCTTCTTCTTCTTCTGCTTCTTTTATTGCTTCTGCTGCTTCTTCTTTTACTGCTGCTTCTTCTTCTGCTGCTACTTATTTTTCTGCTGCTGCTTCTTCTGCCTCTTCTGCTGCTTCTTCTGCTGCTGCTTCTTCCTCAGCTTCTTCTTCATATGTTAAGCCTCTCATGATTCTCTTCCTCCAGGGTGTGGAGAGCATCTTCGACATCATGGAGATGGAGGACGAGGACCGAACTGCACTACTGCAGCTCTCGGACGCTCAGATGGCCGACGTCGCCCGCTTCTGTAACCGCTACCCGAACATCGAGTTGGCGTACGAGGTGGCCGACCGGGAGAACGTCAAGAGGTGAGGAGAGCAGAGAAACACCAGCTCCACACATGACCTGCCTCTAGTGACCTTAACATGACATGTAACGCTTCCTCCGCAGTGGAAGTCCAGTTCTGGTCCAGGTGCAGTTGGAGCGTGAGGAGGAAGTGACTGGTCCTGTCATCGCGCCCCTCTTCCCACAGGTACGTGTCATGCTCTTTCTTTCTTTCTTTCTTTCTTTCTTCTTTCTTTCTTTCTTTCTTTCTTTCTTTCTTTCTTTCTTTCTTTCTTTCTTTCTTTCTTTCTTTCTTTCTTTCTTTCTTTCTTTCTTTCTTTCTTTCTTTCTTTCTTTCTTTCTTTCTTTCTTTCTTTCTTTCCTTCCTTCCTTCCTTCCTCTGTCGACGGATAAGGCTGCAGCTCTGTTTGTTGCTCCCAGAATCGTGAGGAAGGTTGGTGGGTGGTGATCGGAGACCCCAAATCCAACAGTCTCATCTCCATCAAGAGACTCACTCTTCAACAGAAGGCTAAGGTCAGTGCAGCCTGTTCACACTCACGTCATGTGACTCTGGCTTACATTGATGTTTCTGCGATGGTGATCTGGATTCCTCAGTTTGTTAATGGCTGTCTTTTCATTGGGGGTCAGGTGAAGCTGGACTTTGTGGCTCCAGCTATGGGCGTCCACAACTACACTCTGTACTTCATGAGCGACGCATACATGGGCTGCGACCAGGAGTACAAGTTCAGCGTGGATGTCAAGGAGGCGGACAGCGAGGGCGACAGCGACTCGGACTAAAAGTTGTCATTTAATGGTTGTGGGGCCATTCCTTCTTATCTTGGGTCTTCTGTAATCATGCCCCATGACTTTGGTGGAGGAGGTAACACCACTGACCACAGTTGAGCATCACTCGATCGGGGCAGGTAGAATGAGGTCACCCATCTTTGATGTTTGTATACATTTTACTTTCTGAGTTTGTGAAGTTCTGCTCCAGTTAGTCAACTTGGACTCCACGTGGTTTCGTTTTTACCTTTTAAAACTTGTCCTCCAAACGTTTTAGTACTTGGTCTGCTATATTTTTTGCAATAAAGAGAATTGACATTGTTTGAATGAAATTTATTCATATAGAAGAGAAGTGGTGCACTGCTCATCTTCAAGTAGCTCCTCGTGTGGATTTGGTCACTTTCTCGTTTCACTAGAACCTTCAGTTCTCCTGGAACCTCCAGATGGCGATGTCCCCACTGTCACTGCAGGACAGAAGGAGCCCTGCTTCTTTGGGGTTCCACGCCACACAATTGACGTCCTGCGCATGAGCTTTGGGGACCTGGGCCACCTGGGAGTAAAGCGGCTGGTCTGGACTGGAGCTCTCATCCTCTTTAAAAACTCTGACTGCGTCATCTGCACAAGCTGTCGCCAGGACTCCAGTGAGGCGGCACCTGCAGACACAAATAACATCCATGTAAGTTAGTGCTTTGCAAACCAGGGGGCGCCTCCTAGAGGCTGAAAATATGATGACTCCTATCTCGCCTACAGCGTCGAAGGCTGAGAATAATTTAATCTCCAAAAGGGGGCACTGCAAAAAAAACTTGGGAACCACTGATGTCATGGTACAAATAGCGAGTGCAAAAAAAAAAAAAAAAAAAAAAAAAAATATATATATATATATATATATATATATATATATATATATATATATATATATATATATCAAGATTTTTTGGGGGGGGGATGAAACATCTGCATTTTTATAAACATCTGGTGTCTGTAAATGTGTCTCTTCTGAGCTAGTTTTGGATGATGAGGTTGTTGCCAGTCTGGACTGTGGTGTTTAGAGAGTGGAATTTACTTAAAACAGTGGTTAGATTCCTACTAGAGAAGCTCAATCTCTATTTGAATACGAAGGAATGCTGGACATTATTATAAGCACATTGATCTTGTTCATTTGTTGACATGGAATTCACCTTCATTCAAGTCATTGGGCTTTCATTTTATAACTTCGCTTCATTCCCAGCAGTGTTGACAAAACCACAAACCAAACAATTATTTCCAGCATCTGTTCACATTTACACTCGAAACTTGAGGCACGTTGACACAGCAAAGTTTGTCCTCCCATCACCAGTCAGCAGCGACATTAGCGTTTAGCTAATATTGAATCAAAGAGATTCATTTCCAGCTGTAGTTTGAATAATGAAGTAGTTTGAAAATGAGTGCGCCGAACGGAGAGAAGAAACTGAGGAATCTCTTACCAGGCGACATCGTACACGGTGCGGCTGTGGAACCCCGTCAGTGTGCAGACACATTTCCATGACAGGTCACCTGTTGTTCAGAAAGTATAATAATAAAATCCAAACAATTACATGAGAAGTGAAATATTTAACAAACATGATACCTAAGATACAAACCAAGTAGAGACAGAATTGACATTTTAATTTAAAAAAAGAGAATGGAATATTAAACTTGCGTTTGAAACCATTTCACTGTCGGCTACACGGGACGGCTGCAGTCACCCAGTAGCGTCAGCTGGAGACGCAGCTGTGGCCCTCACCTGCCTCCTGTGGATTCTCCCTCCAGATCTTGACGGTGCGGTCATCGCTGCAGGAGGCCAGCCTCTCCCCCGTGGCATCGAAGGACAGACTCCACACGGTGGACGTGTGACCGTGCAGCGTGGCCTTACACTCCCAGTCGTCGTCCTCCTCTTTGTAAATACAGATGTTGTTGTCGTAGCTGGCCGAAGCCAACAGCTGCACAGGCAGGAAATGAGTCACACGGCACACAGCACAGGAAGTAGTCGAACCACCTGAACTTACTTCCTGTGTGGGGTGCCAGACCACATCTTTGACATCCTGCGTGTGAGAGTTGATGACGGTCACACACTCGTAGTCGTCGTCCTCGTCCACTGAGGGTCATCGGAGTCTGCTCTTATTTCACAGTTCAGAGACAACGAAACACGTCTGCACTCACCTTCCCACACCCACACACTCTTGTCCCGGCTACACGTGGCCAGCAGGTTCCCTGACGGGGCCCACGCCACACACTTGACTTCGTTTTCATGCCCCTCCAGCACAGTCAGGCTCTGATCGGGACAAAGATCCGGTCACGTTCATGTCAAACTGGAGTTGCTAGGCTTCAGTTAAGAACCATCCAAACCTCAAAGTCGTTGTTTTTCTTCTTCCAAATACAAGTGGTGGCATCAAAACTCGCGGAGGCCAGATAGTTGCCACAGGGAGACCAGGCCACCTTCCTGACCGTGCGCTGGTGACCATCCTGCAGGACGCTCTTACACACCCACGAGCCTCCTGGTTAGGGACAAGACACCACACGTCCTTCTTAGTTTAAAGGCAACATTTCTTCAATCAAAATAAAAAAAATAAACTTTGGTCCGGGTCACTTCATGACCGATGAGCAGAGCCTCACCTTCTTGACCCCAGATGCGGATGGTTTTGTCGCCCCCACAGGAGGCGAACAGAGTCCCGGTCGGGTTCCAGCTGACGAACCAGCAGCGGGAGTCCGGGTGGCCGACGAGTCTTTGCACCAGAGTGAAGGACTCCTTCATCGCGGCGCAGCAATGTGGTCTGAGCTGTCACTTCTTCTGTCTGTCTGTCGACAACTCACACTCACTGACGTGACATGAACCCCAGGGCGGACTGGACCCCACAGAACTTGGCCAATAAGCAGTCCCGCTACCACAACGAAACCACGCCGCTTTTCTTTACAACAAGGATCCGGATACGTTATACAGTCGCTTAGCTTAACTAGGAAACACCGCCGCCATCTTTGTTATCGTGTGCGTGTGTGCAGCGCGCAATGCATGATGGGAGATTTTATTTCACGAGTTGTACATTCATCTAACATGAAGTATAATATAAGTGAAATAAGTTGGATAAAACAAAGCAAAAAATAATAATGATAAAACAAGAGATTATAACAAAAGCTAGGGGATATATATGAAGTTGAGAACAAGCATTAATGTCTCACATGCCTTCTGTTTAGTTGAATGTTTTATGGAATTTAAGTATTGATGAGTTTCAATGAAAAATCCAATTAAAGAAAGGTTTTTTTTCTCGTGTATTTAGATTTATATATATATTCATAAATCTAAATACACGAGAAAAAAAACTTACTTTAATTGGATTTATAAAAGCATTCGGAACCATCGCGTTTAATATCGTTATTCCATAAAACTTATTTTTATTTTTATTTAGTTAGTATTTAGTTACTTTTTATCGCTATTTTGTGTCAAGTTACACCAACTGGTGCGCGTCATCACCAGCAGGTGCCAGCACTGAGCCAGTCGCTCGCCTCACTCAAAGCGACGAAGAAGAACGTAGAGAAGGAGGAAGTCAATAAGGAAACCGAAATCCGCTTTCTTTTGTTTTGTTTTCGTCCTCTCGCGCATTTTGGTCGCGATTGGGACGCGTAAATAATTGCGGGTTTGTGTTTACGGAGTACAATTTGTTATTTTAGTTTGCGTTCTCAATTACACGACGAAGACGTCGACGAGATTTGTCGTTTGTAGCCAGTAAGCTAACAACACAGCTAACACGGGCCCGGAGGTGTGAGCGTTCGTTCCGTTTCTGATATGATCCGCGTTTTCTGGCCGTATTTGTAAACTTCTTGAAAAGGAGACAATTCAACTGTCAGTCGGCGAATATTCCGTGAGCCTCGTCCGAATAGTCCGGAGCCTCAGGAGCCCCAGGAGCAGTCGGGTGAGACATGTACGCCCCGCCGGGTCAGACGATCCCCGGAGGCCGCAGGAGAAGACCCGGCACTTCCCTGCCCAAGCAACCGGAGCGGTCCCTGATCTCAGCCTTGCCCGGAGCTCTATCCATCACCGCCCTGTGTACGGCCCTGGCGGAACCCGCCTGGCTGCGGGTCCACGGAGGAACCTGTCCGAGACAAGAGCTGGGGGTGGCGGACGTGCTGGGCTACGTTGACCCCAAGCTTTTGGAAGGTGAGGAGCGGCAGGAGGTGGAAAGGTGTGGACGTGGTGACTGACTGTGGCGACTGTTGCCTTCCAGATAACTGCGTCAACCCTCAGACCATCCTGCTGCTGCGGGTCATCGCAGCCTTCTGCTTCCTGGGCATCTTCTGCAGTCTCACCGCTTTCCTCCTGGATGTGTTTGGACCCAAGCACCCGGCGCTGAAGATCACCCGCAGATACGCCTTTGCACACATCCTCACAGGTGATCATTTATGTTTTGTTTATTTTGGAACCAGCTGGTGCTGAGTAACAAGTTCCAGTCAACTTTGTGTGAATTATTCTGAACACGAACTGAGAGATGTTTAAAAATGATATTTATTATTCATGAGAAATGTGTATCATTATAGGTGATCCTCTCTCTGCCTTTTAAGAGTCAGACAGTTGTTGATTTAAAACTATTTTAAAACTTTAAAACTATTGGACTTAAAACATGCCAGGGTTGTGTTTAGTTTGATTCTGGCTGCACATGACTCTGGACAGAAGTCTGCTGGAGATGATCCTTAGAATTGCAAGTGAAGAATGGGCATGAAAATGGGGCTCCACACAGGAGAAGAGTAGTGACATCCACGTAACTCCTTGGTCTAACCCGCCCTCCTCTCACCGTCCCTCCAGTGCTCCAGTGCGCCACCGTCATTGGCTTCTGCTACTGGGCCTCAGAGCTCATCCTCTCTCTGCAGCAGCAGCACAAGAAGTACCACGGCTCACTCATCTTCGTCACCTTCGCCATCAGCTTCTACCTGGTGGCGGGGGCAGGCGGCGCCTCCATCCTGGCCACGGCTGCCAACCTGCTGCGCCACTACCCCACCGAGGAGGAGGAGCAGGCGCTGGAGCTGCTCTCAGAGATGGAAGACAGCAGCGAGACCTTCCCCGCAGACTATGACCTGGCCAACCAGTTCCAGCCCCCGCCGGCCTACACGCCTTAACACCAGCTGGGACTCTCCACATGGCTGCCGGCTCCACCAGCGCACTTTACCGATCGGATGTCCTCGCAAGTCCTTCATATTGGATACAGCGAGCCTCCAACTGACTGACGCTTCGGTGCATGAGAGCTTGCTTAAGTGGCGGTTCTTCTCTCCGCTGAAGTTGTTAGTGATCTGCATGTAAATGGCTTCTAGGGAAAGAAAGGTGACGGTTAAAGATGCAGCAGACCAGGAGGAGCGGCCTGACAGCCATAGACAGCCTGGTTTCACTTTCATTTTGATACATTTCCTCCAAATCAGATTGTTTAAAGCTTTTATATTCCAGCATCACCACACATATTTGTTGTCTCGCTCGTGTTGTTTTCACTGTTCTTTCAAACGTCCGGCACATCGCGTCAAGATTTACTTGCTCGCCATGAATTTAGTTGCCGAAAAAAAAAATTATCGAGACAGAAATCAGTGGTGGTTTGTGTTGTATGGTTTTGTTTTAAGTGTATCTGTGCTGTGACATATATGGTGCGTGTTTTCTATGCATGACCTGCTCTGTGAGGGAACCTTCAGGCCGCAGCCCAAACCCTGAGGGCTGAAGCGTGAAGGTTCGGTTTGTGACGTGAAAATTGTTGTTTGGCTTTCCACTTGCTCACCTCCACTTGTACATAGTGTTAATACATCTGAAGTGCTCACCGTCAAATAAATACCTGGATTTACCCGACTATCGGTGGGATTCTGTTTCATCACCTACTTTTGAAGAAGAAAAAAATCTTATATTAAGTCATTGTTTCACGCCAACTATTGACAATGGTGTTAAGACTTTGTCTCCTTGTGAATGTTTGCATCTTCAGTGAAGGTTGAACCTTCAAGTTTATAGGAGTCGAAATTTTTGAAATAACAGCATCGAAATAATAATATATAATAACCGAAATAACTGCATCGGAATTCCATCATATAGTTTCCTTAAGAGTTTTTAGTTTGATGCTACCCCTGGTTTGTCAAATATTTGGGATTTATTTCTGAACACACAACTCAACAACGCGACAAGGGTTTCTATTAAGTAGGCAAGTCAAATTCAAGGACTTTATGGTCTGTCACTTCTAACCTAATCTCTAACATCCTACTAGTAAAACTTCAGAATGGGAACTTCAGTTCAATAAAAAAAGACAATAAGTAACAGTGAGTCTGTGAAGCGTGATACAAGTCAAAATGGTTTGACATGGAATCCTCAAATATTTCCTTCCTGCACACAGTTCTGCAGTCAGACAACACGGACCAGGAAGTCCACAAGCTGTAGAGTTAAACAATTTATTCTTTACAAACATATAAAAGTGACAAAACAGCCGGGTGTACAGATATAAAAATTGCTTTTAGGACAAAAACCCAGAAGCATAAATGCATATTTGCTCGCATCGCTGTCTTAAATACATTTCACTTGCTTCAAATGTCAATTCAATTGTCAAACCGGGAACAAAAAACAGCAGTTGCCACATTCCAGTTAAAACAGGAAAAAAAAATAAAACAAGAACATGAGAACTCATGGCTGAAACAGACTTTTAAAGTCCAAAACGGAATCAGAACATTTCACAGTGCAGCTCTCACATCAGTGAGTGGTAAACATTTCACGTCGCGAACCTCAATAAATATCCAGAAACTCTCAATGTGGAACAAGTTCAGAGCGTAACAAAGGGTTAGTGACGAGAAGTAAGGCAAAAAAAAAGAAAAAAAAAACGAGTTCCCAGGTGGCGCTTGCTCAGCGGAGGGGCCACCCAACATTCAGGGGAAACAGTAGCTTCGGCCGTAAATATAGACTTTACCGTAGCACGACGGAAACATATCAACATTTGTACATTCATGTGAACAACACAAACACCGCCGTGTGTTGGCAGGGACAGCAGGGGACCAGCATACTTTAAATACGTGTATCACATAGCTGCCACGTGCGAGAGGCTTAAAATAAAATCCAGTAAGATTTGGATGACGAACACGGAAACCCACATAATTGTCAAAAGCGTAACCAAAATCTAAGTTGTTCCAGTTTGATTGTCAGGGTGGAAACAGCCGCACTCAAACTCCGAATCACTGCAGTGACGGGAGCTTTAACTGGAGGGAGCAGTCTCACACCGTGCGGCCGTCACTGTGAGAACAAGCTGAAAGAGAGGGAACGAAAGCAGTGGTTAAAAAGGGACATGACAGAAACATTGACACTGCTGGGTTTTGGGTTGGAAACAGGCTTCCTCTGTTGGATTTCTCCTGGTGTGAATGTTCCCTGACTCATACTGAAGTCTCCTAAGACTGAAGCCTAGTGTTTGAGAAGCATGTTTCAAACCCAACACAGCACCAGAAGCTCACAGCACAGGGGTTGTATACAGTAACAGGCAAGAAGAAGAGGCAGGCAGAGAGAAGAGGGAAGGTGATGAGGAGGCGGCGGAGCCACGGACCAGGTGCTACAGCAGCGCTGAGTTGGCGTCAGAGTCTGAATCGTGGCCTGAGGTGTGGCAAGGCTCACGGGCCCAGACGGATTCCTGAGCCCGCCGGTACTGCTGGTACTCCAGGCGCAGGGCGTTGAACCGCTCCTCACTGAGGGAGGGTCTGCGGAGGCAGCGGCCGGAGGCAGGTGGGCAGGCGGGGGGGCCTGGGAGAGGCATCGGGGACAGGAAAGGTACGGATGGACAGGTCACGGCGCGAGCTCACGGTCAACACAGCACATGCAGCACCGTCACAACCACACATGCGTCACGAGCAGCAGGCGGAAGCAGAAGAAGTCACCTTTGGAGTGCTGATCCTGGAAGCCATGGGCTTGATCCAACCTCATGGCCTCCAGGACCTCGGGGTCCACGCCGACGTCAGCAGAATCCCACTCATAACTCTCATCTACTGAGGTGTTCCTTCTAGTGAGACACAGCAGAGTCAGACAACAGTCCGGCGTCACATCACTCAGCAACACCGACAACTCCTCCGTCCAGGAGAGACACCCCTCTCCCCTGCCCTCCCCTGCCCTCCCCCCACC
The DNA here is from genome assembly GCF_027744825.2 of Synchiropus splendidus. Classification (NCBI taxonomy): domain Eukaryota; kingdom Metazoa; phylum Chordata; class Actinopteri; order Syngnathiformes; family Callionymidae; genus Synchiropus; species Synchiropus splendidus. The sequence continues at coordinate 20,516,978 of NC_071340.1, forward strand.
CACCTGGGCCCTTCACCTGTTAGCTCTGCGCTCGTGCTGCTCCATCTCGGCACGGTGCCGCTCGCTCTCCTCTGTGGTCTCCGGGGAGCTGAGCAGGGTCGGGGTGACGGACAGGGACTGGCGAAAGAGTCCCGCACTCCCGCGGCCGCTGCTCTGACTGGCATAGCTGGCCCGGCCCCCGTCTCTCAGCTCCGGCTCAGCCACCCTCCCCATGATCGGCCTGTAGCTCTCCCCTTCTCGCGGGACAAACGGGGGGTAGTAAGGGGAGGGCCAGCTGATGCCTCGCGGCAGGTAGGATCTGGGGGGACCTCGTCTGGTGTCGACGAACCTCAAGCTTTCTGCTCGGGGTCCTGGCCAGGGTTGGCATGGAGGGATAGGGATGGGCGGCGGGGCAGGGACGTAGCAGTACGGGGCAGACCTCGGGGGCTCCTCATACGGGGACCAGCGGGACGACTCGGGGAAGACGGTGGCTTGCCTCCGTGGATCAGAAGGCTCCAGCAGAGGCGAGACCGAAGCGGGTCTGGGGGGGTACATCTGTGGGGTGAGGTAAGAAAGAGTGGCTAAGGACCTCTGCGTCTGGTAGGGCCTCTCCAAGCTGCCCACGCTGGGCCGCCTGAGCGGGACATACTCCCTCCAGGAGGGCCCGGGTCGAGGGAAGGACGAAGGCGTTCGGCCCAGACTGTACGACTTCACCATCACGTCCGGGGTCGGCAACTCGTCCCAGTAACACTTCTCAGAGACGTAGGTCCTCGGGTTCTCAAAGTGCTCCCACCTCTGATAGCCCAGACTCATGGACTTCTTGATGAAGGGTCGGGGGTGACCGGAGAAGGTTCTGCTGGGCCCCATGCTGAAGGACTTCTTCAGAAACGGCACCGGAGCTTGACATATCCGTGACGCTATGTTGTTTGTCCGGCCGCCCTGAGACGGGGGCCGCTGGGTTGGGTCTGGTGAAGGGGCTCGGGGAGCCACGAAGCTCTGCGAGTGCTTGGTCATGATATCCGCCATGCTCCTGGCGGCACCAAACAGAGCGTGAGCTGGACCTGAGCCCAGTCTGGATTCCGATCGTATTCGAGTTTTCTCGTCGTAAAGCTGCTTGCATGTTTTCTCCGGACCAGGAGATGGCGCCCTCACATCATCCGGGAACCGAACCCGGGGAAGCGAGTCTCTGACCTCTCCTGACCGTCTCTCTGTTTCAGATGCATCAAAGTTCTCACCCTCAACAAGCTCCTCAGTCTGGTCCGAGTCCACCCCTTCAATTTCCTCGATGTGAACCTCCCAGTTTTTGGGGACCACGTCAGGTGCGACCCCTGACTCCAGAGACGTGTCAGGAGTGGGCTCGGACCCTCTCGGCTCTGTTACTTCAGCTTCCTCTGTGGGCTCATCCACACTCATCTCAATAAACCCAGGAAGACTCAGATACTCCAGAATAGCGCTGGTCTGCAGGGGGGACATTTTTGGGGACGGGGCAGGAGGTTTGACCTTGAAGGACTCGGACGTTCGGGGAACGGAAAACTGCGACTGATCGCTCTCAGCCTCCTCCACCAGAGTCAGCGTGGTGACCGGGCTGGCTGCATCAGAGAACAGACATTTGACACTCTTCCTGGACCGAGTCCGGACGCCTTCTTTTTCCAGGTCGGAACTCCTGCGCTCATCACAGGTCTCAGCTTCCTGGTCGCCCTGTTGGTCGTAGGGTAAAGTAGCATAGCCCGAGGGACTGGGATCTTGCGAGGACGTCTGTGGTGAATATAGATCTGGAGCTCTGGAGCGGTCTCTCAGAATCAGTGTGCTCCTGGAATCCCACGCCTCAGTGCCATATGCGTACGAGCTTCTGGACCTGGAGGCGGCGTTGAAGCCCTGGTGCTTTTCTCTCAAGCCCTCCTCGGTCATGGACCTCCTGCACTTGCCGGACCCCCTGCCCGGACTGAACCAGCGAGCTCTGGATTGACCATCGTCCAAGCTTTCTGATGTACCATCTGGGCACGGCAGAGAGGTGTTCTGGGTGAGCGGAGACTGGCCCACAGAGAGGGAGCTCTCTGAGGTCAGTCGACCCGAGTGGGGTGCCTGGGACGGAACGTGGCTGGTGTCGGAGGTGATGGGACTGATGTCCCACTGAATGTGAGTGTTGGGGAGGCGGTTCATGGGACTGCTGCTGCTGCTGCTGAAGTAGCAGGCTCTACGGTAGTCAGCCACTCTGCTGCTCTGCCCCGACGCTCTGTGCTTCTGTCTGATGGTGACGTCCTGCAGCTTCCACACCGGCTCCTCCTCCACTGCAGTGTCTTGTGAATTCTCAGTTTGGTCACACGTGGGTCCACTTCTCTCCAAGTCGGTGACCATGGTGCTGTTGTTGGTCACCTCACTCTGCATGGGTTGGTACTCTTTATCTTTATCCTGGTGCTTGAAGCGCCGGCCCAAGTGAGACAGAATGTCCTCCGTGTTGAGCAGAGCGCGGTGCTTTCGGGAAGAATCGCTGGGTTTCTTCTCGCTGTTGTCAGAGTAGAAACTGGCCCTCTCCAGCAGACCCTCGGACCCCTGCTCCTCGTCTGAGTAAAAGCAGCCATGGCGGGAGAAATGCCTGGCCACTGACTGAACCCTCCCCGGGGAGGACGGAGACCCGCCTTGCTCAGAGGCGCGGCTCAGGGGAGAGTCCTTCCGGTCCTTCTCTGAGCTCAGGATGCTGGACTTGGGAGAGTCCCTGAAAGAAGTCCGGTTGCTCCCGGATCCACTGGCGCCGCCGTTGCTTTGAATTCCATTTTTCTTGAACGAGCTACAGCGCTCAAGCAGAGGCTGGACTATGAAGCGGCCGTCGGGGCCTCTGGAGATGGACTCCAGGGCGGTGGGAGAAGGAGCTTGAGAACCCAGGTGGCTCTCGAAGAGCGTGTAGTGCGGCGGCGGGGAGGAGTTGGAGATGAGCTGCTTCCTCTGGTCCTGGTACTCTCCTCGGTTGCTTCTCTCGAAGGAAGAGCTCGGGAAGAATGGCAGAGGAGGACAGAGCTTCAGCTTCAGGACGCTGTCTGGACTGGGAGGAGGAGAGCCAGTTCTGGGAGGGTGAGACAGAGCCAAACCATTAGGGAAATCCAACATCAACGCAAATGTGGAGCAGTTCATCCAGAGAAAATGCATCTACTGAGAGCTCTAGAAAATGCATCAGCGAAATCTAACACTTACTGTTGAGATGAAGTCTTCTGGAAGCCCGGTAAGAGGTCTGCGAAAACAGAGGAGATTTAATAAGAACCTTAAAAGCAGGCAAGTGAAGAGTGGTCACACCTCTTCGTTTTCGACGTCGCCGTGCACGTCTGTTGCTCATGTAGCAGGCGGTCACCAGGGAAAGAACGATGGCTATGAAGAGGAAACACACTCCACCTAACAGTCCAGCCAAGAGGTGCTCCGGGACCATCTCCAAAAAACTTGGCTGCAGCGGGTAAACCATCATTCCTGCAATGAGATTGCAGTGACTGAGTGTTCAGATCAGATTCAGGTTCAGATCATTGCTCCATATTTCCAGAATATTTACCTTCGGTGGAAACACTAAGGGAATCGCTGGGCTCACTGAGGACTTTGTTGCTGAGGGACATCAGCCGAAGATCATAGGACGAGTCCTAGAGTGGGACAGAGATGGTTGGACTGACGTTCCTCTAGTGCAGCTACCAGCGTTACCACAGTTACTTTGAAAAAGTAATTTTAGAAACAAGTTAACCTTAAAACATACCTGAACCCTCGGGGGTCCATCGTATAGATATTTACCTTTGTATTTCAGCTTTAAAACAATTTACCTGGCCATGTTTGGGTCGCACTTGGGTCGTGTTTCACAACAATCTCAGCTATATGAATGTACAGTCAATGCACTCTAACCCATTGGACCCAAAATCACCCACAAAAAGCAACAAACCAGAGCATGAAAAACAAAGTGATATTTCCCCCTTTATATAATAACAATGTTGGAAATGTCCAATTATTATTATTATTATTATTATTTTACTGCTTTTTTTACAAGACCAATTTGGTTAACTACAAGGCAAAGGTTTACCAAGTCTCAGTGTGTCACGTCTCCTATTGGCCACCTGGAGACAGTAGCTGCACTTAAGTGAGTGTTTTGTTTTTTTTTCATCCTTTCTATTGCAAGAATTAAACACACAGTCATGAATAAGGCCATTACAATGTCAAATCACTGTACAGGTATCAGAAACATATAAATGAAAATGACAATAATGAAAAAAAAGATGTTAAATTAAAAATCAAAATTTACATTTTTACATTAAAGTTACATTTTAAATTGAGAGCAAGCGATTGCACGCTCCGTTATGCGTGATTTTATTTTTGACGTTGGAGAGAAAGCTGAACACCACATCAGTACCGTTTCTTCTTGCACCAAGAAAAGTCGAAAAATCTATCATAAGTGTTGTTTAACTTGACATGTCAAGATGATTAAAAAAACTGGTACATAGTTTTGCACTTTTGAGACACTTGCGAGGTTCCTTTTTTCACTTTCTTAAACTAGTAATTTCTCTGTATTGTTGGAGCCTGCAGGGTTAATACTGTCATCTGTAGCAGACACTAATTCAAAGCAGTGGCTCTAGAAACCTGCATCTCTCCCCTCACTCCTCGGTCATTTACTGCAGAGTGGTCAGCAGCTTGACACCTGAACTGCAGACTGGTGTGTCCCACACATGGCATCATGCCCAGGGACCCAGTTGAAGAAAGCAAATGTTAATATTTCACTTCCCGACAATGGCAAAAACAGTAACACACAGTGACTAAGATAAGTAACTTCAGTCTGATTACTGGGTGTGAGCTAGTTCATAGACCACGCCTCACTGAAAAAGTGGTTATTACTGGAGTACAACAGGCAGCTACTCACTCTGACCAGTCCTTGTATCAAGAGTTCACTCTGATTGGCTTCGATGTTGTTGCTCAGGATGACCCACTGGCCCTGATTCCGCCGGGCCTGCAGCACGAACCCGGTCAGAGGAAAGGTGGGCTCCTCGGGAGGCAGCCACTGCAGGAGGACGCCTTGCCCGGTCCGATTCACCTCCAGCAGAAGCGGCGGCTCCAAATACGGCATGCTGGTGACAGCGGTGGGTGTTTCCGTGGCCACGGCTGGCGAGAAGCATCGGCATTAATCCGCCAGCAGGTGTCAGGAGTCACAACTAGCTGTGAAGTCATGCACAAACCTTGAGTTCTGACAGACACAATTTCACTGAAAGCTCCAGATCCAAGTTTGTTCTGAGGCAGGACGCTGAACTGGTAACTGGTGGCAGGGAGCAGCCCGGTTACCAGCAGGTAGGTTTTGGAGGTGGGCACCGGCAAAGACGCCCACTCGTGTTTCCCTCCAGACGCCTGCTTCACCCTGAGGAGGCATCAAACCAACCGTATTATGATTGAAACTTCAGATGTGATGGTGCTGTTACTGACCAAACTGTGAACTTCTGAGTGTAGCCACCATCAAAACCAGGAACCCAGGAGACGTTGGCCTGATTCATCTCAGTGCTCACAACAACTGAGGAGACGGCGTGAGGGCTGGTGCCTGAGGAGGCACAGAAAACGCTGTCATGAGTCACCAGAACAAATAAAATAAGGGGGATCTGCCTCACCGAGAACCATGACCACCGTGCCAGCGCTGACAGTGGCCACGCGATTAGACGCCAGACACTCCCAGCCTCCGTGGTGGTCTTTACTGAGCGGCTGCAGCAGCAGGGAGCCGTTAGCCAGAACTGAGAATGGGGACCGAGGAGTGGGGCCGATCTGAAGAAACACCGTATGAAAATGTGTTTCGGAGCTTCTACATGCTGCTGCGAGATTTACCTTGCTCCATGTGATGTTTGGAGCCGGGTCTCCGGTGGCTTCACACGGAACGATTAAAGTCCTCCCCACCTCCTGTAGATACTCAGCACGTGGTGGGACGAGGAAAGCAGGGGGGTCCTTCAGGACGACCTTGGTGGGTTCAGACTGGCCCATGGTGCCGTAGCTGTTGTATGGGGTGCAGGTGTACATGCCCACAGCGTTGTCGTTGGCTCTCGCTATGAAAACTGAGCCCTCAGAGTTCACCATCCAACCAGGGATCTGAAAACCAGGAGCTGAAATATTCCGTCTGGACTGAATGATTTCTTGCTCTCGCTCTCACAACCTACATTTTCTGGGTTGAACTCGTTGCCATCTTTGGTCCAGTTGACGTACAGCACTGGTGGATCTGCCTGGATGGGACAGATGATGACGCCTTCCATGCCTGAGGGCAAGAACGTTTCCCTGGGCATGCGACCCACACGAGCTGGATCTGAAGGGGAGAAGCTTTGGTGAAAAAAATACTGAGGAAAGGGCAAATATGAATCTCCAGACGAAATCCTTACGTTTAACTTTTAGATGGGCAGAAGCTGAGGGCGGGGTGAGTATCCCGTTGGTGGGAATACAAGTGTAATTCCCTGCATCTTCCGGGATTAGATTGGGGATGAGGAGCGTTCCATCCACCAACACCTTCACTCTGGATTTAAGGGACCTGAACGAGGTGAAGAGAAGCCATGATGTCACCATCATGAAGACAGAGAGGCTCCTCTGCTACACACAACTCACGCATGTTCAAAGTAACCACAGTTGTTGACTAAAATTTGGGCTACTTTCAAGACGTCATTTCAGCCCAAATGTCAAATACAAGATGATGCATTTGCTATTTAGCTGTGAAATTGAGTTTAAAAATAATCATGTAGTGGTATTGCAGAGACTTACTCGATGTGGTAAACATTTTGTCCCTGTTTCATCCACTCGTAGGTGAGGTTGGAAGGGTAAGCGTCAGCCTGGCACTGCAGCACTGCATCCTGGGACATGTTGAGCGTGGTGTCCTCGGGAGAGATGATGATGATGGGGGGACCTTTTTCCGAATGAATAAGAAGAAACATAAGCCCGCAATGACTGGCTTTAAACAGTAGATGGCGGTAGAGACAATACAATCCGCAACTAAGGGTATAGAACCGGATGTGTTGGATAAAATTAGCCACTTCAACACTGACCTTTGACCTGCAGCTGCGTATAGTGAGTTAGATTCCCCTCTGAGTTGGACACGTGACATTTGTACACTCCTGAAACATTTCTGGTGATTGACGCTAAAGACAAGGTGCCATTGAGCACCTGAGAAGGGAAAGAAGAAAAGAAGAGGGAAATTAAAACGTAAACGTCTTAATTCAACATCACAAAAGGCGAGTTCTTACTTTAATTTTTTCATGCTTCTCTATCGGGGTTTCATCTTTGTGCCACACCACCGTGGGCCGGGGGTTTCCGTGAGCGCCACAGCTGAGGGTGAGAGACTCCCCCAGCAGGACCTCCACAAACGTCGGTGGCTTCTTGATAAACACCGGTGGCGCTGGAACACAGAGGAGCCCAGTTAGATGGAGTGGAAGAAAACTGAGTCGATATTTACACACAAATGTGTTATAAATAAATCAAATTTATTATAAAGATGATCTAATAACATCTAAAATAATATTAGCTGTGCTAAATGCCTGTTGGTTTATTCACAGTAACCCAGTTCAAGCACTTCAAGTCGACCGGTGCCAGCCACTCCTGAACTGAGCTGGATAACAAACGGGACGAAGTGCTCTCTTTATGTTGTCAAATTGAAATTGTAGTGGTGAATAAACTGTGTTGTTATTTAGGACAAGATCCCCAAAAGAAGCGTTATACGTGCAGTGATGCGATGCCTCTACGCAGGACAATTGTGTGCAGGACTCTGCCACATGATACACCAAGATTTGAGTGCAACAGTCGTGTCATCAGTTCACTTGTGTGGTGCTATGCAGCCACCCAGAGATGAGCAACAGATTGGGCGGCTCAGCGTTTTCCAAATTCCCGCCGTGCCGCACCTGTGATGGAAAGGAAGGTCCATGTGCCATTTTGGAAGTTGTCTGTTTTGCTGTCGAGTAGAAGGATGCGACACTCAAACCAGCCCTCGTCCTCCAGGGTCAAGCGCTCCACCAGCAGAGAGGCACCCCGGGTCAGAGACACGCGTCCTGCGGGAGGTCAGAGGGGAGAGGGAGGGAGAGGTGGAGTTAGCAAACTCACAGAGGACCAGACAGGCACAGTCAGCACATGTGAGCGGAGGGCTTACTCTGGAGCAAGGCAGCAATACCGGAAAGTTATGCCTAAAAAACAAAACCACCCTGGGCTCCAGACCTCATCAGAATTCACAAACAACAAACTGGGTCAAAAGACTGCAGCCGGTGGAAAGATGATCAGGGAAAGATGTCATTAGAATTTACATTTTTAGGTCTCCACATCTTTCCGTTTTAAATCAGATGGACAACTTGTCGACCCTGCAGAATCAACCTCAGCACAAACACTGTTTGAATATAGGCCAGGTTGATGTTTCAGCCTCATTTTATGACCTCTACAAAACCAAAACAACATCCGGACACCAAAACAAGCCGCAAACTAAAGGACGTAGTGAAGGCAACGTTTATAAACATGGACCCATGACTCAAAGGAAGCCATGCATAAGCACTGCAAAAAGGCCCAGCTATGTGTTGATGTAAACAGTTCAGGTCAGAGGTCAGGGACTTCAAGACACTCGACGTTTGACAAGGTGGATTCGCTTTTCAGCTGGGGTTCCAGCTCCGATGGAGCCCTGCAGGTCTCTCACAGCCCTGTCTCAATATCACAGCGGCCCACTCCCTCGCCTCTCCTGTGTACCTCTTACAACTTCTTGTCAGGCTTTGAAACTTGATCTACCGGTTGCCTGGTGACTGAGCACTAAAGTCTCCCCCTTCTTTACTCTGGCTCTCAATGAACTCTTTTTTTTCTGCTTTCAATCTCAGGCCTTTTAACAACAGGAGGATGTGTTGCAGGGGGGGAAACACACACGTCGTTCATGGCCATGTCTGGTCAGAGCAGTTTGAAAGTAAACATGGAGAGTATGAGGAAGTTTCTCTGACGCTTGTTTGCTGCCCAGCACACACCTGAAAGCATCGTTTTCAGAGTGGCTTAGCGTGTGAATATTTGACAGAAATGGTAACCTGCCAATTGTTTTCATGTCCCAGTGTCAACACAAAACAGTTCCAGTTTTCCATTTCTAACTCAGAAACAGATTTATATTTTCAGGCTTTTGAAAAACCAACTTTACATTTAGAGGCCGCAACTGTCTATGACTATTTCATAGTTGACTATTTTAACTCAGTTGACAAGTTAGCATAGGATGTGCACAGGTTGACAAACACGCCGACACATCTGATCGTAGTGTTTTATTTTGTAATTAAAAAAAAAAAGAAAAAATACATGTTGATTGTTAAGTTGTAAATGTTGCTTTGAAACTTTTGAAAATTTATCAAAATAACTCATGTTGCACATTAGTAAAGCTTGTCATTTTACTTGCTTTTAAGCACCAGTAGATATTCATTTTTGAGGATTAAACAAAGGCTCTGTTAAATTTGCCACATATTTTGCCACACCTTGTTCTGCTTTTGAATTAATACAAATGTAATACAAAATAAACTAGTCAAATTCTAGTCCCTTCCTGTTGAGAAGTTTTGCAATTGTTCTCAAGAATTAATATTTACCACAATATGATGTTTTTTAAAAAGATTATATGTTGACTAATTCAACAAAAGACAATATATTTCATTTCATACCTCTGAAAACTGCTGGGAGCTACAAAAAAGGTGCCTTTTTCTTTTGAATCCTGTGTTGTGTGGTCTCATAAATAGTCAAACAGTAAGTTATTTTGGGAAAGACTATAAGGAGGACCACAGGAATAAGAATATAATGAAGTAATTGGTGGTGTGGGAGAATCATAAATGAGAACTTAACAAGACAACGTTTGCAAAATACAACCCTTCCAGCTGGAGGAAACTGAGGTGCATTTAAGGAAAGTCATTAGTGCAACCTTTATATGTGCCCTGAAGTCAGGGAGAAGCTGACTGCGAGGAAGGTCAGCAACAATAGCTAACAATTAACCTGCATTCCTGACCGGGGCTGTTGCTGTGCTTAATGATTGACTGAACTCTTGACACAGACAGGTATTTGACCATCATTGCTCTCTACGATGCTCCGTAAACGGCATACTTCCGACTTCAGGACGACATTAGTCAACATGAGGGCAGGGAGAGGAAACACACACGAGAACAGGTGGGGTCATGACTTGAGGCGGATTCTGGGATTATTGCTAGGAATGTAGGAAAAAACTCTCACGTGCAAATCCGTCTTTAACCTTCACCTGACCACCATGTGATCTAAAATCCACCGTTTTCACATTTGAAAAAAGCCCCAGTGGCAGCACTCATGCGCAGTGATTTCAGCAGCACGTGGCTTTGTGTTGATTTTCAAATTTTGGAGTTTGCCCAGCCCCAGGACCTCTCCTATGGAATTCTGCTGTCCCAGTCAAACACTTAACCCTTTCCTGTTGTCCATCACTACAAAGAACAGGCAGCCCCCCGCTTCTCATTCTGGTGGGTAACCATGGTGATGAGACCCAGGAAAACCCAGGCTGTAGGTTTACATTTGAATTCAGTTGCTGTAGAAACACGGGCAGCCCGGGCGTGTTTCGGGGAGCATCCACCACGTAGGGGGTGGGATCATACTGTCAAGATATTTAAAAAATGACAAGAAAACACGCTAGGATTTTTGTTGAAAAGGTTTTGTCGCGTAAAAGGGCAGAGGCGGCGTGTGAATGAGTGTTTTCCCTCCAACCGTGCCCCGGACAAAGGGCCAACACAGTGACAAATGTTTCATTCAGAATTCAGGGTTCTATAGCGTGGCAGGAAATAGAATCTTTCACACTGGCGCTCCCCAGAAAATCCTTTTTTTTTTTAACATCAAATTTCTGATAAACCACAAAAACACCTAACACGAAACACTACTAATACACCCCCAGTCCAAGTCACAGTCTTGGATTCTAAATCCAAGGAGGAAATGAACGTGAGGTTATGGAGGGGTTACTTGAATTGTGTGCACCAATATCTCTTCAGACAACCAATGAAAGGTTGACCTTCCTGACCTGAGTGGTCCGTAACTCCCCAGCAGACACATTCATCACTCCCCCTGGTTCAACAAGAGCGCATGGTCCACTAGTCCTTCCATTAGACTATAAGGTGGACAACAGAGTGAGAATGTCTGAAACAATAGCCGTGTCTCGGCTCTCGTGCCCACCCACCCTCCTCCTCCTTCCTCTTCTTCTTCTTCGCCTCTGGACTGTTTTTCTCTCCCGCACCTATCACATGACAGCTCCGGTCTACCTTGAAACCAACCCTTGTTCCAACAGGTCGAGCTGCGGTGCAGCCATGAGGAGAAATTAGAAGCGCTTAATCCAGCGTTGCTCTGTTAGCGTCTGTGATGTGCGCCTTCATATTAGCTAGGCTCAGATTCACACCCAGTGGGTGGCAGATTAAGAAGAACTCCTCAAGCCAAAAGGTTGCCACGACCCTGCTCCTCTGGTTTTCACACATTAGTTTTGAGTCAGGTATGTTGAGCGTAAGGCTAGGCAGCTCAGAATACACTCATCCGTGGACCCCAACATCACTTCAGAATATCTAACATTACTTGTCAAGTATTTAGTAAAACCACCTGATAAATACACGTTCCACTTGCCATAGACTATTGCGTTTGTTTTGACGTTCATTATTTCAACGAACTGTTTACGTTCAGGGAAGCCATCTTGACAGTGACAGAAAGAGGCTGGACTGACTGGTGAAGAGCTCAGTCCCAGGCTGCTTGCCAGACTCGATGGAGGACTATGGCCAAGCTGTCATCCATGATGGCCAACCTGTCTCCTCCAGGAGACCCTGACCCTTTAATGTCTTTGATATGTGTTGTTGAATTTCCCCACTGTGCAACTAATAAAGGCCATATAATCTATCGTAATCTAACAGGGAATTTCCCAGTTCCAAGGCTGTAAAAGTGGAAAGCAACCTCACCCTTTTCACTGATTTCAGCTTGTGTAATAATACAGTGTTCATGGTGCATCTTAACTGTGTTTCTACAGAACATTTTAGTGTGTTTGTCGACTAAATCAGAACAGTGGTCTCGTAATCTCCTAACCTCAGATTGATCATTTACATTTTTTCTTACTTAATAATTACATAATAAATCACCTCTTTTACACCTCCCTCAATTCAGATAATCAGATAGATAGACAGATAGATATATTTGTGTTACTTTGCGTTACTGCCGGACGGCTCAAAGCGGCACGAGAACCAGGCGGCTGTCGGGGGCAACACACTGATACAATAGCACCGACTGCAGTACAGGAAGACAGATTATTTTGTTTGGAAAAGCATCGGCACTGCTTTTCTTTGTCCATCCGTATGTGCACAAGAGAGCCGGGCAGAGGTGCATTATGGGATGTGTTTTGATTTGAATACAATCATAAGTCTGGGGCCGGCCCCATGCCTTTGACAGCTCACCCCTCCCACTCCCCCAAATTTCTCTCTTCAATCCTCCTGTCTCCCTAATCAGTTTAACCCTCTTATGAATAGCTCTTTGTCGTGAGATAGATTACAGTTAACTCTGCCCCTCTCACTCTGTCCAGCAAATATAAACCCTGCACTGGCAAAAAAAACATGTGCACCTCAGTGGCAGACCTCCCTGCACCCCATCAGCAAGTGCACAATAGTCACAAGTTTGTGTCTTAGAATCAAATGAGTGCAGTATTGACGGAGGTCAAGGCTTATGCTTCTTGGAAGGTGAATGGATTGTGCCAAAGTTAACTTCAGGTGCTCTAATCGATTCAACATTAGCACTTCTCAGAACAAGATTAGGCAGCGTTGGTTGACTATTTGGTGCTTCTTCACCTGACATCGCCTCTAGATCACTGGAGCATTTAATTTAGGCAGCAGGCAAAGACCAACAGTGGTATAACACAAATACTTAGAAGCATTAGACACGACAACACATCCACTCTCTTGAAAACGAATGGCGACTTTTAGGTTTAGAAACTAAAGGAGCTGTGTCAGTGCTAGATGACCGCTATCGTTCTCACTTGAGGCACTTTTAAGAAAGTCAATTTCTATTAATAAACAATCAATTTCAAATTATGCAATGGCATAAATGTCCCGCCTACTCTTCTTTGATTTATTGGTGAAAGTGTCTGCACAATCAGACTTCAATCCATCAGAAAACACAAACGCTCCAAATAAATCAGATAACGTTGAAAAACAAAAGCAACTAAGACTCTCACCAGATGTTGGCTGGTTTCACACTGTTTCCTCACCTCACCTTTTTATGTAAGAAAATATTCAGTGGGCATTGTTTTTTCAACCCTTCATTTATCATATTAATGTGCAAAGCATGTATCCATAAATCCTGCCAACTTTTATGACGATTGTGAAACCAATCTCGATCTAACAAAACAAGTCTCTGACCATTAATAGCAAGGGAGTGTACCAAAGTCTGCCTCAGTGGCTTCAGAGCAGAGTTACTGCTGAGAAGCTCAGCTGGCTGCTGATACAAAAACTTCATAAAATTCCGACGTCAGACCAGAAGTCTAGTGGACGTCTTATTGCAAGTTCACGTCAGTGCTGTTACACCCCACTGTTTACAAGTTGGTCATAAACACGGCAATAAATTGGAACCAGGACGATGTGTGAGTCACATCATGTTTAAACATATCCAAGTCAGAAAAGTTGGAAAAGCAGGAAAGAGGCTTGTTACAGAGCTGAAAATCCTTTGCCATATATAGCATCATGCTTAATAAAAATAAAACAATTTGTTAGTGTTGTAGTCAAGACCAGAGAAGACAGAGATAAAGATTGAGACCAAACTGAAAACAGAATAAAGTGGAAAAAATACATTGCTCTGTCTCTGTCTTGGTCTCAGCAGTCTTGACTACAACACCACTATTTGTTCCTAAACTGACTTAACAGAGAACATTAATCTCATATATGTCACATATGTTTGTATTTTACAATGTACTTTTGTTTACAGCCCATCAGTTTAATTTTAGCAAGATGTCGAAGGCTGGTTTGGGTTTTGACACGAGAAACATGAAAATAAAAACATTATAAAATTAAGCGACAGCAAATGCAAAAAAATGGGTCATCAGTTTGTAGAAACAGTGGTGTGATTTTATCCCAAAAAAAAATCAAAAGAGCATCTAAAAATATCTGAGGCAGCTTTGAATTCAAAGCGGTCTGTAGTATGATAATTAAGGATGCTCATTTGCATCCTTGATTGAAAGGAGAACAGATTCAGGATTTGGCAGAGCAATATCTTCAACACACAGATCTCTCTGTGTTTTGAAGACCTTCAGGCGGAGGCGATAAAGGGAGGAGTAAATCGGCTTCATGTAAAGGAAAAACACATTTAGTTCTCCAACCTCTCCCAGCCTCTTAGTTAGAGTCTTCATTGTGTCACTTGTTTACAAAACATTGTCCGTGGAAGACACAGAGGTTGGTTTGAAAGTCTTTGAAAAGAAAGTAAAGTGAAGAAATAATGTGTAGAATACATTTAAGACAAGGTTAACGCGTTCATGGTTAGCTGATGAGCACTTGTGAGAAGTGAACGTCCGCTCTCAGAGGGCCCACTGAGAGATAAATGAGGGCCTGCTGTGATCTGGGGCTCCTGCTCATTGTCTTCCTGGCCGCAGGTCGAACTCTGCTGCTCAGAGTCTCCAGAGATTTTCTCCAGCAGCCAGGAAGTGTTTGATCAGTTCTTAGCTCTGTGAACTGCTGTGATGTTACAAGACATGGGCATTTTTTCCAATAGAATGGAGTGAACCTGACTTCAGTAACGTGTCACAGTATATCTGGCTGCTTCCGGCCTTCGGGTTATGCTGGGTGTGAATCACAGACGTAATGGAGTCTAACACCTTTCCAATTTGCTTTAAGCCGACGCGCGAACCTTAAGCTGGCCGACGACAGAAGGACGCTGTTTTGTAGCCGCAACACTCCTCGATTACACGCTGAAATGTCAAATACACCTGATATCATATCAAAATATTGCTCATTAAATGGACTCTACTGAGATACCACTTTCATCTCGGTTGCTATTAATGTCAAGGTGGGGAGGGGGGGGTGAGACAGCACAGCCAGGAATGCTTTAATCTCCATATGTGACAATTAGAAGTTCAGGACCAAAAATGGAACTCCTATCACGCACACTCAAGTGTGGCACTTTATTCAGTCCAGTTCTACTCTTCTGCTGCTCAAGGCCTGCTTCTCAAATTAAATCCCAAGCTTGTGATCTCAGGCGAGTCAGAACACGATCTGGAAGTGGCGGCCCACCATACTGTCTTGTCGTAAATCTAAAATCCCTGGATGCTTTAATTTGAGGGTCGGCTACATTAGACCAGCAGCATTGACACGCTTTAGATGCTGCCATCTGCCTCCAGTGGGAGGGGATATTTGAGGATCTGAGGCCGACGGGGGTAAACCCCACACCAGACATCCGCACTGTGAGGAGGAAGACTGGGCCGTCAAACAGAGCGCACCACGCTTGCCATGTTGTTTACATCATTATGGCTGCTTGTGTGTGAGAATGACTGCTCCTAAACAATGTCCTGGTCAACTGAAAAAAACAAGGGGTGGACACAACACACACACATACGCACCCCAAATGTTCAGTTCTGTCCATTTCTGACTGAAATGCACTAGAGTGCTGATCACAACAGCACATTCTCAAACAAGTCAACGTGAGGTTTTAAGCGACAGGCCCTTGTAGATCTGGGACATTCTGGGATTTATGGTGTCCTCATATTCCTGTTTGTAGTCGCAAACCTAGGGGTGGTGGTGACACCCCTCTTTGTCTTTTGTTCTGGTAAACAATGACAGGATTATCATGCACCACCAAGGAAACTCCCGTCATTCCAAAAGCTTCATCTTTGCTTCTTCCTACAGGAATCCTTACTGGGTCACCCCTCAGCATACTAATAAAAATGCTGTCAGACCAGCGAGCCACAGCCCACACTCAACTAATCCCCCTACGCTACGAGAACGCCCCCCCTTTCTAACCATTCTTGCCAGAGCACCCCACCCCCTTCCAAAGCCCCCATGAAATGACATCCTTTCTGGCACTTGAGCGTCTTTCACTAGTCGTGCAGATTAGACACCCACAAACTCAAGAACGGCTGGGATTAAAGGTGTTTTCACTCAGTCGAAACACACATTTTTAACCTGTTTCAACCGAACCTACGTTGACCAGACCACAATAAAAGGTACATTCAGGTTTTTGTCTGTCAAGCACAACCTAAGAAGGGTGATACATCTATTATCTGACGCCATCATCATCATCTAGAGGGACCACAGTTCTGATTTGTATTTTTGTCCTCCATATACATCAGTGAAATTGAATTGTTTCCATCCTCAATACAGACAACAAAGAGACACTAGTTCCTTCCTACCATAGACATGACCACCCAACTTGTTCAGCTCTACTGCTAAGTCTTATAATCTAGTATTTAAAGTAGGGAATACAACACAGTAGTGATTGTGAAAATACAGAGAGCAGACAATAAGTCAGTCTCCCCTTAAAGGAACAAGATGCAAATGTATAATTTACTGGAGTCTGTTGTGATGAGACCTTAGTTGATATTAAAACAGAGGAAGCATCTGAAGAATCTCAAATTCAAAGAAAGACGAACAAAACTGTCAGCATTTGAACATCTTCAAACATGTGTTGAGACAGATGATGAACTTTAAGATCTCAGAAATGTGTTTTATGATCACAGGGATGTGAGCAGGGACTGAGTGAACTGGAGATCACAAGACTTCTTCAAGCCACTGTAATCTGCAGTCAACTAACCTGTCATTAAGGAGACAAGCCTTCACAAGACTGGGTTTTCAGAGGATCTTACCCTTGTAGTTGGGATGAACCCGCGGAGCGTAGACTCCAAATTTGATGAGAATAGGAACATTGTATCCAAGACGCACCCACTCCACCACATGGAGCGGAAATATGTTAGGAGTGGTGGCTTCTTCGGACAGAGGAGAAAGATTACAGCCCAGCTCTGCAGAGGAACCTTCTCGTGCTCGAACCAGCGTCGACACTCCTTGGGAGACACCTGTGAGAAGAGAGCACCCTCAGTAAAGTGCATGGAATCACTGAGGTTAATAAAGCAGTGTCTTAAAGGGCCCCTATGATGCTTTTTCACGCCTCACAGTATATCAACAGAGTCACTTTGCAACGAACATTGTTCATCCACTTCAGAGGTACTTGTTAAAAATACGAAAGCTGCCAATGAAGATAAAGAAGTGTGTTTTTGGCTGTGTTAGAGAAGAACGCCTTTCCTCAAAATGTAGTGGGATAATTTTGTTTTTCCAAAACTTTCACTTCTGGACTTATATAGTGAAAGTCTCCACTGACTTTCACTAGACGTAACTTTTTAATATAATTTTACAGTTTTTTTTTTATGTGAGGTGACAAAGCTGAACAGTCTTCACACAGCTGTTCAATGATGGAAAAGGTGGTAAAATTCAATACACTTTCAGGAAGAACACATCTCCAGGGTGATCTTGAAGTATTTGCACTGGCAGCTCAGGGTCATAATGTGGTCATGAGCGCACCCAGTAAGCTGTTTAGCGATAACAGTCAGGTTATTGCTGTCCCTCCCAACGCAACCAGATATAATGCTGACCAAGCAATATCATCTTTCCTATTGCAGTAGCATGGACTCTCATGGACTTTAATGGATTTAAAAAGATGCTAAATGTAGAAATAATTCAACGGCTAACAAGTCAACAGTTAATATACTGTTGTCAGAATATCCCAAACAATGGCAGATATTATGTAGCCCGAAGCCATTTGAGATTAGTTTGTCAGCGGAATTCCCACAGTTGTAACAAATGGCCACCATAGATGTGATGTCAACCATTTGGTGACTAGATCATGTATCTACAAAGCCAACAAACACACGTCAATCCCATTAGACACCTGGAGCACTCCTTACTTTCCAGCTTCGCCCTGCCAAGTTGCCTCGTGCTCACGTGGGCGTGCGCACAACTGGGTGCCAGCGTTTGCTCTGCCACTCATCTGGCCTGGTGATTACTTTAATCTCAGAGTGAGGGTGGGGGTGAAACACGAATGATGGAGGGCAGCAGACCCCTCTTGCTCTCTTTAGCCGACCTCCCACCACCCCCTGGGGTGCACACATGGTCTACGGACCAGCACGATCAATCCCCTCACCCCCCCTCCTCTAATGAACGCATGCATGCACACAGTAAAGCGTGCGCAGGGTGGCGGGCGGGGGCTTCACAAATCCCAGATTGATCCAAATCCACACCCAGAGATATTATTTAACTTGGATTTTGGCCTCCATTCCCACTGGCCTCCAGTCATGTCTGCAGTAACCACTCTTCCTCACTTTCACCCGGGGAAACGTGCCAGTCACCATCGCTGTCCTGCTTAAACAGAATTTAGGCGGCTCAGCAGAAACATATGTCCATTGATCTCCAATAACACTTGCCAGTGACATTCACGCTCCCTGATGATGAGGGTAAACAATACATGTGGCACAAAAGGGTGACAAATGGTGGGAAAACAATTCATCTGTAGACCACAAAGGTCATTTTTTCCCCAAACTTTTCTTATCTTACAATGCATTGACAGATGTAGAGCATTAATTACTTCCTAAATCGTGACCACAGAAAGAAAAGTAATCTTCTTTCAACAGTGATTGCCACGGTGATGATGGGACAGCTTCAGAGCAGCAGCTTGTAATTTAAAGAGTGATGCAGGAAGGTAATAGGACTCCATATGAAAAGTGTCCTCCCTGAGTCTGCTTCCTGCAAAGGTGTAGGTCTCATGTGACGCAGGTGGAGATATAATTCTAGATGAGATTACTAGTGAAACACACAACATTTCTGATGTAGATGCACACGCAGCCTCATAGATACTCACACAGCTGACAGATGCAGAGAGCAGTGATGACAGCCTGAAGCCGGCGTGTCTCCAGTCCCATGGCCGTCCGTCACACACCTTCACACATCTCCCAACCTGAAACCAAACACATATATTGTCGTCAGAAATATATTCACACAAGAATGCCACACTCAACAATATCATGGGTTGATAAACAGGTGTGTTCTTCATAAACATTTTGTCCTGTGGTCATAACATGCGACCTGCATGCCAACAATACTAACTCGAGAGTGCGACCACGTACAACAAGACCTGAGCAATGTATGTACAGATTAGCTGGGCGAACAGGATTGGTCCATCGCAGACAGGAGGTCTTGTCTAATGCGCCGCTGACAGGTTTCTGGAACTAGGTGTGAGTCTTTAAATCCAGATGTTATCTTATTATGAGTGCTTAAAAAGGAACACAGATGCTGCAAATAGACAGTGCTGCGAGCGAGAGTTTGGCAGCGGCCACCGAACACCTGACCATGACGTGCACCGTCACCACCTGCATGTGCAGCCTTCACTAATGCGCAGCGCAAATCCTTTTCTTGGACGCTGTAAACAGCTGCAGCCAGAGCTCACACTTCCCTACTAAGTTAATCAATGTATTACCCTATTACCTACCTTACATCACATTGTTCAGTACGCAAACAAAGCTGAGACAAATTCTAAAGTACAGAGGCTACGATTTCCATTCCTTCCACTTCAATCCTCTTCACTAGATCCTGATCCAGGCCATCATTCTAATTGAGTATTTAATGAGCTTTAAAAAAAAAATCAAAGCTCTCCTTTTTCTTATGTGTGGTAGGTCTCTTGTGCTTATCCTCCAGTACATGCAGGTTGGCAGTACACAAAGGCTAGTGTGTTATAGTGTGGAAAGAGCAGTCTCCACATCATTTTCGGAGAACTCATACTGTCTTGATCCGGTGCAGATTTACAGATTTACAGGAGCAGAATAAACACATTTTCAGTCCACACATTCAACTTGAGGTATTACCGCTATAAAGCTACATGTATTATGTTGAAGTTCAATAAACAGTCAATAATGCAGTACCTTGAAAATTCCTGTGTACATGCCTTTTTTTAAACGTTCCATACCTATATACAACCTGAACTTGGTGTTTAAATATTTTGCAGTCTCGTGTACATGCAGCGTGAGTCTACTGTCATGGAAGTACTGTATATTTCAAAAGCAAACTGTGTGGCAGTGAGTGAAAACAGACTTTTGCTGGTACTGTATAGCAGGTTTGATTGGAGTTTAAGTTAATTTTGCTGGGTACTGCCATAATGTACTATCCCAGTTCCTACTCTCTAATAGTCAGTACCTTAACCCAGCCTTAAAACCAGGAACAGAGTGACACAATTAGGCGTAAAGACTAAAACTAAAGTGTCCTGAAAGAGAAAGAAGAGAAGACTTCAAAAGTGTTTTTTTTTGGAGTTGAGGAAGAGACAATCCAGACCAAGCACAATTAGACAAGGCCACCACTTTGCATGGACCCACCCGAAACAAAACAATGCAGGCCATGACCAAAACGACATAATCACAGGTTATAAAAAGAATAAATGTAAAAGTGTAAAAGTTAGGAATCACAGCTTGTTGGTCAAAGTACTCTAACCCCCCCCGTTATATCATGATAGCACAAGAACTCTGAAAGACATTTTACCTAACCCACTAAAGGTACATGAACTCGAAAAATAAATTACAACATGAGAGGTGAAACCAGGAGAAGACACATAAAGACAAAGAATAAAGAAAACACAGAGAAGAAAACAGCATTGGACGACCAACAACGTGACACCGAACACGAAGAAGACTCATGAAGTATAAACAAGCTCAAGCAGAAGCGCTACGTGTGAGACTTACATCCATCCGTGGCGATATAAAAGAGCTTAAACAAGAACTACAACAAGAAATAACCATGCTTAAAGATGAAGCAAAGAAAGAAGTGAAAGAGGAAATAGCTTCAGACAAGAAATTGACTGTAAATTCACAAACACATCAATAAACCACACACCCAGACCCAGCAATGATGGAGGCACAGACCAAGTAGCTATTATATATTATTATATATATTATTAGCTAACACTATACAATTTGTACTACAGCTAGAACTCAAAGACAATGACGGAAGCTATATAAAAGCAAAGGGTACGATAGATACAATTCTAGTAACTTTAGTGAATATTTATATTACTCCAGAAAGGTTGTCTATCTTTGATACAATTGCTGTGGAAATTGATGGAATATTGATATGTGGCCGGGATTTTAATATTGTACTGAATCACAAATTAAATACTACCAGACAAAATTACACAAAAGCAAGGTTTACAAAACGAGGACGCATTTTAATAGACAGAAACAGGCCTGAAACTCTATTGAGAAAAGAATATACACACTACTCAACTGCTCATAAAATACATTCAAGGATAGATTCAATTGAACATTTGCTGATGGCAAAACTGGCGGAGAATACAGCAGACATCTACCAATTCAAGGACATGGAGAGAGTTCTCCAGGAAGAACTTAATCAGTTAGAATCAGAATCAGAATACTATATTAATCCCAAGGGAAATTGTGTAATTGTGTAATAAGTTATATTATTACACTAAGAATCGAGAGCAAGCGAGAAAGGAGACAATTACGATGCTGGCGCGAATGTGGTGAGACAGATGCCAATCACTCACACATTTTCTGCAAATGCCCTAAACCTTTTGAAAAATGATACATGACAAAGTGAAGAGTATATTTCAATATGACGTGCCTCTAAGCCCAGATGTATTATATATCTTAAACATCTCAGAAAAGGTACTGCCTGAAGACCAATATCTGGTTAAAATCTTACTTAACAGCGAGTAAAAAAAAACCACAAACCCATGAACAGTGCACTGATTAGTATTTTTACAACGGAAAGAATAACAAATCGGCTTAGACTGTAAGAGCCGTTCTCACTCTCAAGGCAACAAATAACTAATTTCAAGTGATTTCCTACGTTGCCTTCAGTGTTGCATGTTGGCACAATAGACTTTCAGCTGAAGCGAATGCTCTGCCTTTCGCAGAATATACTTGGGGGCTGGGGTTGAGGTTAGGGTTAGCCATGGGATCCTTCGGATCTAGACATTTCGATGTCCGCCACAGTTTTAATAAAAATCCTGGTGGACACCCTGCACTTGGTATATAAAGTAAAGTAAACTTGGCATATTGGTAATGGTGTAGTGAAGAGAGATTCAACACGTCTCCCCAGCATGTGTCCCAACTCCAGGAAGGACAATTTTCTCTCCACTAAAACATCTATCACTGAGAATGTTTTCCTGTTGCAACCAAAAAAAAACCAACTAGATATGATCTGCATAGCAAAAAAAATCCTCATGTTGGTAATACCTTTGCACGAGACTGCACCATTAAAAACAAAACCATTAACAGTAAATCAGTGTCAGTAGATTTCGGGGCCAGAAGAGGAAGATTACAGCTGCAAACAGAGAGGGTCTCAGCAGCACTCAAGGATGATTATTCGTACATGATTGAGTGAGTCACTTCACTGCTATGTTTGGAGCCAGCGACGGCTCCCTCCCACTGCGCGACCATTACTTGCCCAGCAGGGGTGAGAAAATAAAAGGTCATGATAATGGAGTCAAAAAATATACTTTAAGTCGAATAATCTAGGCAGGCACTACTTGCAACACTTGCAAAATCCCATGAGAGAAACGCAATGGCCGACCTCGGATGTGGTTTTCCCAGTCAACAGTGCCTGATGGAGCAAACACTTGTCTGCATTTAAATTCTGTCCCACTAAGCCACGACAAGCCTTCGCTCCTGTTTGCTCTGCTCCCACCCCAGAAGATGTAGCTGACATGTGGGAACAAGAGCAGGGGCTGTTTGTCTGCAGGTGTGGAAGTAGGTGGAAGAGAAGGAGATAATTTCCTCTGGAAGCAGAGGAGAAGCTTGGGGTCACTTACTGAAGAAGTTCTATTCAAGAGTTCTCAACGCATAAGTGCAGTAACTTCAGCAGATACTCTGGAGGCACCACAAGTCCAACTCTGATGCGCCACACGTGCGCTGACGCTGCTCAACAGCCCGGTGTTCCCCTGGATTTCGGTGACACAAATTGCTTTGGATCTAGTCATGACTTAGCCTTCTGGATGGTACATTTGTAACACCCAGACTAATCCTGCTCTGCTGCTCGGAGTGTTAACTGAGTAATTGAATTACAGATCAAATTGGTGAGGCACATCAAGGACACGCTCGACTTTCTGCCATCAATCTTTGGAAAATCAGGTTACTACAAGGCTGAGACAAACGGTGGGATGAGATTTCACACAGGCTTGTGAACATGACATGAGTGACCTGGTTAAATATTTATGAGAGAGTATTGAGTAGCTGGGAGGGATAATAATGGAAAAGCTGAAAGCACTTCATGATGATGATGTTGAGCACAGGTACCTATTGAACTATAATTGCAATATATATATATTCCAAATTTTCTAGTTCTCCATTTCCATCTGGTTTCGAGGGAAACTTTATCCAAATTTACAGCAAAAAAAGCCTAAATCGGATAATTGGCAGTGGTCCACTTTGAGACTGTCACTCGAGTGACTGAACGGATAATGGTTTCTGTAAAGTGTGTCGGGTCAAGTGCTACAAATCTAAGCCATCATTATTGCAACAAAAACAGGAATTATTATCAGGAAAAAATGTGTGTATTGATGGAAAAAAATAATATAGAGGGGATAACATAGGTGAAATGAGTAAAAAGTAAAATAAGAAAACATCATGGTACTCAGAAGAAAATATGGGAGTATAATAATCAAACAAGAAAGAGCAGCAGCATTTGAGGGTGAGTGATGGAAATGGTCACTTGAAAACAACACTATTTAAGTTAGTAGGCCTGAGCCTACCAGTCGCAGGGCTTCAAATGATTATTTTTATAGTCAACTAGTCACTAGTCTTAACAGCTAGTCGACCACGACGACTAGTCAGCATACAGTCTGTACAGGTTGACAAACATGTCAATACAGCTGATTGTTTGTTGTTAATTCTAGTTTAAAACAAGACACAAAATACATGGAAATTATTAAATGTGTAAGCGTGGCATTAAAAGGCTGCATCGCACTGTCGTCTTTGTTGTGTCTGATGAGAAACGTTGCCATACTTTTGATGTTGACAGACTTGTCTGTCCGGAACCAACAGCCATTTCTCCTCATCCATGCGAGGAAATGAGAGTGATGACGTCATGACTATTGACTATTTGACTCATCAACCATTCAGAAACAAATATAACAGTGTGTTATAGTTGACTATGTCGACAAGTCGTTGCAACTCAACTGAGCTTCATACGTTGACAAAATACAACTTAATCATTTTAACTCCCTCGCATGGGTGAGGAGAAAAGGCTGGTGGTCCCAGACAAAGTCTCAAAACATCAAAACTATGGCAATGTTTGACCTTCACGTGACCATTTCACAATGGACACATGACCTTACAAAACCACAATGTGAGCAATTAAAATTCAAATCAAAAGTTTAAAAGCACTTCTTTAGTGCACATACCACTAAAGAATTGTTGACAGTTCATTTATATTTATTTTTATTCAATTGACAACACATGAAACACGTTGCTGTGTTGGTCAACCTGTACATGTCATGTGATGACTAGTTGTGAAGGTCATAGATGACCAGTCCAATATCAAAACAGAGGAAAAATTGATGAGGAAAATGCTCTGATTGAGACGCATCTCCAGGTCACGAAAAGAAGTGCTGAACTTGCTGCAGCACATAGTAAGCTAATGATGAACAGGCCAGATGGTTGCATGAATGTCAGTTATTGACAACTTATGATTCATTTTGTTTAGACATAAAGAAATAGGGTGCGAGCCAACAGCTGGTCAGCCTGCGCTCCTCCATATGTATCTCACACATGAATGCACTGGCCAGCTGAATAATGCAGCAGCGACAAATCTGAATGCAACTTGTGTTTTTTTTTTTAAAGGGAGAACCAAAGCAAACCCATCAGTGATGGTGGTGACATACAGTCCTGATAAGCAGTAGCATTACTCTTTTAGTTAATCCTTGTTAATCCCAACAGAGGCTGCAGTCTTAATGCAGAGCAGTCTGTAGCAGGAGCTAGGGGAGAGTCGCTCCGCCAGAACCTTGTCGGTGCACACACTCACCCAACTATGTTACGCTGCCGTCGAAACCGCAACTGGTTGAACCAGCATTCACAAGAGAAGTGAAATCAATGGATGGATTTCACACCATGGCACCAAAACCTAGTTCACCATCGGTATTGACATTAGCTGAAGGAAATGAATTTGGCACTGAATGGGCACGAGTGAAACGTAGGTCTCGTGACAGAGGAAGCCTGTTCAGTATGGATCAACAACATAGTTATCACAAGTTGGACAATCTAATTAAAAACAATTGATTCCTGCTTGCTCCGATCCTGAACCACTGGCAGGAGTTCATGATCAGGATGGCATGGTTTTCACTTTTAAGAGCTTTTCCTAAGAAACATGGAGGCTTCATGAAGGCAGAGCAGCCAACTTTGGCTACTTTAAGTCTGACTCCCTGCCCCAGGACCTTAGGGACCGGACAGTGCCATAAATCTACTTTGCAGACCTGACGCTGTTGTACCCTGTGAAAAGCTCAAGGTAACAAACCCCTGAGATCTCATTCAGATTTTAGGCCCCACTTCATTCCAACCACCAAACACTCAGGCCAGCAGTGAGTTGACCCCTGCTAGTGACATACATATCAGCGGCTCAGTGGACATCAGTTTTTTGGCCAATATGCTGTTCGTTGACTCAGTATCTCAGTGGCCGCCTGCAGTATAGTTGCGTAAAGGACACTGAGTTCTTGTTTTCGCATTTCATGCTCCTCAGCAGGATAACAGGTCCACTGTGTCACACATGCTGTCAGTGACAGGACATTTAAATAATGGCAAATGTGACCAACATCTGAGTCAGAAATGCTGTCATCCGCAAGAAGGCCACGAGAGACAAGCCAAGGACTGTTAAGACTTCAAACTGTTTGTTCTGTACAAGCACTTATTTACAGTGCAATGAAGTGAGACAAACAATATTATCCTATACAGAAAACTCTCCTGTCCTCTTCATTTCCTCCTACATCACATCCAAGAACCTCATTCCCAGCGCTTCCATTTCAAACATCCGTCCTCCAACATGTGCCCTGCCTCTCTTTGACAAACCACCTGAGCCTGACCTCCATGCCTCTATCTCCACACCTCTCCATGGGCCGTCCCACTCATATACTCGACTCTGATCTAATCCATCCTCTTCAGCCCGAGCATCTTCAACTCTGACTTTAGTAATTCTGCTTTTTGTCATTATGAAATTGCCACAAATCTTTCGCCAACTTTTCCTGATCAATCTATTTTTAAGGCTGAATCCTGTTCTGCTGATTCAACTGTTCATCATGAGTGTGTATCTGTAAACAAAAAGTATCCATGGTCTCTATTCCACAAAAAAACACGTTGACCCCAATGTGCTAAAAATGAAACGATACAAAAGATTAATCTCTGTACACATATTTTCCATATATATATAAAACCATGTTTTAAGGCAATTTAACACAGGATTCAGTGGTTATTAACGCCTAAGTCAACTGAAACACTAAGCTATAATGATGTAGGACCAAACGCAGCAAGACAGAGGTTTCCTTGGCCCCCAGACTAGTCATGGAATCTGTCCCCAGGGTCCAAATGCTTAGGAAAGGTAAAGCACCTTGTTATTGCAGAGCGTCTACTCAACAAATGTTGAGTACATAAAAACCACATCTACAAAACACAAACCATTTTTATTATTATTGATGAATAAAGATTACTTTATTTGCCAAAGAGGTAGATGGATCATAGAGTAGTCTGGTTATAGGTGGTGTGGAATGAGGAAGCATTAAATATTTACACCAGACAAATAGTCTCACCAGCTACACGGGGGGATACAGGCATTCTAACTAATGCGTTCCTCATTCCTCTAAGATCAATAGTCGCCAGCGCAGCCAAAACAAAGGGGGAGGAAGATCTAGACATGCGGGGAAGAGCATGGAAAAAAAAAGATCAAAACAAGACTGCTGTGGAGCATATTTCAGCAGCAGCTTATCTTTAAAAAAAAGAAAACACGATGCAACCTTGGTGCTTCTTCTGCTGCCCTGCCGTGATTGTGACATCCTGTGACACTAACAGGTGCATCTTTTGTCCGACCCAGTGGTTCTGACACCAGCAGAGAGGGAGACGTGGGCCTGAGAGGAACACACCATTTAACTGTCCTTTGTTTATAATGTGGCAACCCTGCTGCCCACTTGGGGGTCAGGTCATCACAGGCCATCAACATGTGTTTACTGCGATTCAAGAGCTTCATGTGACACAGAAAACAAAGAGATTATACAGGGAATTATGAATAGACATGAAGGGGTGTGAACTGTACACGTAGCAAGGGTCGGTTTAAATATCAGCACTTGTGAAGTACTTCAGTAATCATTATACCCAGGCTGAAAAATAATGCCACAAATGTCTGCTCCAATATCTAATAAGCGCTTATTAGATATTAGAGCAGACATTTGTGGCATTGTTTTTATTTTAGTGTTGCTACAGGGGGTGAAGGTGGCAGGTGCAGCAGCTCAGCTCTTACCTTGCTTCAGGCACTTTTTCAGTCAAAGCTCAAAGTCCGCTTCATTCATCCATTTTCAATTCCCATTCATAGTTTTAAAAACGTGGTTATACATTTGTTTAGTCGCCCAGAAACAATAACAAAAAGCAGGTGGTCACATTTCCATCAGTTAGTGGAGGGAAAACAAAATGAATCAACGCTCCGCATAGATCGCGATTTCCTGTTAAAATAGATCTTCAAAGCCAAGACAACAGCATCTGCACATCCCAGGTCCATTTAAACTTTACAAGTAATAGCGGTTCAAACTTCTGCAAATCCAGAGCGGGAAAAAAAAGTCGACGGAATCAGACACGTGAGGTTAAAAACTGTTGGATAAAAAGTATTAAAGTGAGTCGATGGTAGAAAACATGCCTCTTCCCAAACGTGCGCCAGTTTCACCCGCACGTTTGTGGAAAACCCTGATGTTGATAGTCGGTGGACTCTCCTCCCATCCATGGACCCCTCCTCCCACTGAAGTCCTGCCAGGGCTCCGTCAAGTGACGGGAGACTGTTACATACCCGCTTCCTGTCACCTGGACTGCCAAAATAAAACCTGACAATGACGCGGTTTAAACTTCAAACATGTTACGATGAAATTCTAGACAAACGAGACAAATATGGCGTCTTCGAGTATCATGAATAATTCCTCTGCAGACATTAATATTGAACATGTACATTTACAGAAATAAACAAAAAAAAACAACTTTCAAATAAACATGACAGAGGAAGTGTAGAAATACTAAGCAATGTCAGTTGTTTTGATACAGATACATTCTCTAACGCAGTGAGTTACGTTAGAATAACACAGTTTTTTAAATACACTAAACAGCTGTTCCACATCACAAAATGGATGATCTGTCTAATGCCTATTTTGTTTGTTAAAGTTTAAAGTTGAACTAGTGGGACCCACATAAAAATGGGAGTGCAATAAGTAGTGTGTTGATCACTTCTATTATTTTAATATTATAGACTAAGGTTGCAACTAACGGCTATTTGACAGTTGAATAGTCAGCAACTACAATCTTTATTAGCATCACATGATGTGTACAAGTTAGCAAACACGCCAATGTGTCTGATTGTTCTTCCATAAATAGTAATTAAAAATGGATCAAAAATGTATACAAATATTTGTAGACTCTTATATAATGTTATATAGTGTTTTACTGACCATACACTAGTCATTATAGCTCTATTATTAAACTACCTTCAAGAAGCCTGACCAGCAGTTAATTCATTACAAATTCACACAGTGCACTTGCCCAATGAAAATAATGAACTATTTTAAAATGGGACTTTATTAATCACACAGCATAAACCTTTTAATAGTGTTGTCAAATATTTTGTTCTGAATTTTGGTTGATGGACTCCGTCAAGGGAATAAGTACGAGAAAATGTAAGTTAAGATTGCACTCGTGCAAACGCTTTTTCAGATTTTATCCATTTTTTATTTGTTTATTATAACGGCCGACCCCAACTTTCATTGTGAAAGAATCACCCCGCACTTCCGCCTGCGAAGTGCTTGTCTACATGCATTGACGGCGAAGGCATTTTAGCGCCTCAAACAAAAGCGTCCATTCGTGGGAAACAGATTTGGGGTTCGCCACAAAAGGCGAATGTGTCGCAGGAGGATGTGGAAGCGCAAGAACGGCACCGCACAAAGCACCAAGTGTCAGACACACGCAACACAAGTGACTCCACTGTACAGACATAGAGTGCGCGCTGTTTACAGGCGAAATCCCGGAGCCACGTTGGACTACACGAGTGGTGGCAAGACACTTTGCATATATTATAACATGAATATTTTATGTGTTGTCGTCCCTTCCACACTCATATTTAAGCCACAATACTGTGTAAACACCCGTCAGTCAAACCTGCTTCCTCAACTGGAGTAAAGCATTAGCAAAACCATTCGTGAATCCCGCCAAATTGTTGATAGAATCCCGAAGCTAACAAATGTCAACCACCGTAGACCACGTTAAAAATGAAACACTAGTCTTTCCACAATTGAAAGTTATCAATACTTAAAGTCAACTATGAATCTCACGGCAGGTTTAAGACGACCTGGCTGGTTGTTACCAAAGTTAGCATCCCTCAGTAGACATTAATGCGTCAGTGTAGACGTCAACAAATCCTAAAATATGGTGGGAAATAATGTGTTTCTTACCCTTCTGCTGCTGAAGATGTTCAGGCAGGACCAGCTTCTGCGCCAACTATCTCCGCAGAAATGCTTCCCTTTTGTCAAAAAAAAGACGATTGAAGAAGAGAAAAGAAAGTGCTTGAGTGAAGCAAATGAGTGAGTAAGTTGAGACAAGGAATTTTAACAGTGAACGTGAAGCCAAGTTGACCACTAACAACTATCCAACACTGTTTTATACACGCAATAAACGCTACGCGACCACGAGGTGGCGCCAAACTCCGTGTCTACAATATTCTTACTCGTGACGTTGCATGAACTGACTGCCTTTATTCACATTTAAATATTAAAAAAATATTTAACATGTAATATTTTTAAATACAACACGTTTAAAAATATTACATGTTTGTCTTAAATGTTTAACATTTAACATTTGAGACAAACATTAAAGACAGACAAAGCAACAACACAAGCAACATTGTAGAAAGTAAACAAAGAAAACAGGTCGAACTAGTTATGAGAATAAACACAATAATAATAGAAACAGTTGGCAAAAGCTTAATAAAATAGAAATATTTTCTTATTTACTGCATGAATCCACAATGACACACTATTTCTGCACTATATAAAGCAAAACCATTAGTAAGCTAAATCACCTGCTTATTTACTATGATTTTTTTCATTTTTAGAGTGAACTTTCAGCAACCATTCCACGGTAAAATATAGTAATGCAAATCATCATAAACAATTTTGTTTATATTATGCGTGAATCCACAATGACACAGTATTTCAGCACTATATAAAGCAAAACAATTGATAAGCTAAATCACCTTCTTATTTACTATGAATTTTTTTTTTTTTTTTTAGAGTGAACTTTCAGCAACCAGTCCACGGTAAAATAATGTAATGCAAATCATCATAAAATATTTCATTTATATTATGAAGAAAGATTAATTTTACCCACTGACCAGTTAATGTTTCTCTGTCCCCCCAAAAAAAAAATTGCATAATGGTGCAAGATAAATCATGTTTCAGGTGAACATAACTGGTGACTCATGACATTATATTTACGTAAGGATAATGTAGTAGCAAGATTTACTTCACTCCCACCTGGTGGGCTTCCCTTGTGCACAACATGGCTACTTACGTTTCATTTTTGCTTCACATAAAAACATGTTTATCTGCTATGCATTTTCATCATCATTTCCAGCAAAACATTTAAAAGCATTTTTATTAAGCAGATTCAAACTTATTGATACAGTGTTGCTCTTCGACAGCAACCAGAATGATTAATGCAAACGACACACACACCAACCAGCTTTGCTCCCTGTGTATTTCCATATGACATTATCATCTGGCAAATGAGGGCCCAGCATGTATAAGTAATTGAGTTAGATGAACTGACCAAAGACACCTGTATACACCAGTATAAATTAGGGTGATAAGGGCCACGATGATAAAAACACTTTCCCATTACCCTTTGGAGCCTGAGTCTTCCAACGCATCTTACATGATGACACAAATGACACTCACATAATGAGACGTAAGGTTGCAATAACACATTTATTGCGCCAAACAAAAAAAACGTATTATACAAGTTAAAGCTAGCGTTTGGTGTTACAGCATTATAAAGCTACTAAGGAGCTCCACATCAGCTAAAAAATTCTTAAAAGATGCTTTTAAATTATGTGAACTTTCCTCAAAGATTCAATCATCAAAATCAGGGATATCATCGTAAGAGTAGCCC
Source organism: Synchiropus splendidus (assembly GCF_027744825.2). Lineage (NCBI taxonomy): Eukaryota > Metazoa > Chordata > Actinopteri > Syngnathiformes > Callionymidae > Synchiropus > Synchiropus splendidus. The sequence goes on from NC_071340.1 coordinate 20,548,320, forward strand.
GGATAGCCTTTCGACGCATAATAAGCTATTCGAAGGTGGTAGATTCCCGGCAGAAAGACCAGAATACCGATGATGAGGACAGGAACTGTGCGATCCGAGTGCTGGGAAAGACATGAAATATCAGAGTTGGCGATACCGGAAAGAAGAGCTGCGTATGATGGGGAACGTTTGGTTTTGACTCACTGTGACGCCGAAGTATCCAGCCAAGAGGAGAGCTCCAATGATGATCAACAGCGTGCCAATGAAGAAGAGGACTGTGGCCAGAGCAATGGCTTTGTATGGCACTTTAGGAGGACCTCTTTTAAACTGTGTAGAAAGGAATATCACAGACCATTTGTCAGCTATTTGACTTTGGAAAGAAAAGGTATTAGTCTTTATAAAACAAATCAATTCTGGTTGGCTGTCAATGTGTTGTACAACCAGTGAGGTGCGAAGTTCTTGTCTTTTTAAATTTGAAGAAAATGTATGAAGAAAAAACAGTCAGTAAATGTAGCTAACGGACACGTCTGCATACAGAGGCTGCGTTATACACAATAACAAAGCATGTCGTGGGTCAGCTGATCTGTCCACGCACGTTATGGTTTTTCTGGCTTTTTTCGGGGGCGTTCGAGTTCATTCGAAATCCGAAGCACAAAAATCTCGAAATTTTTGTTCGAACTCCGATTTGTTTGAATTCCGAGACGTTCGAAAACCGAGGTACCACTGTACTTCACAAGTGCCCCACACTGGAACCATAGCCTGGGGGTTTCATTTCTTCAGCACGGAGAATCATCTCAGCATTTTAAGTAACTTTTTAGTTACTTAAAAGTTAAAGTTAGGCGCAGAAGCTGGTCCTGCCTAGACTAAAGTTAGACTAAATGTTGGACTAGATTAGTTGGACTCAACATGACACATTTCAGGCTTTGGCGTAACCAAATGGGTGCAGGGCCAAAGAGGGGCTGTACAAGGTTTCAGGAGATGTTAAGTCTTCACTGCAGAAGTCTCCACGTCGGCGAAGAAAATGGATGGATTTATTAACTGTATTCCTTGCAAACTGTTAGTTATTGCTATTTATTTATAAGATTATAAGTATCAGAAAGCCTCGACGTGTTGTGTATTCGATGAGTACACAACACATGCTGTCAACAACTATGCAGATACATTCATAAACACACAATGTTGGGGTACTTTTTTAGATCAGTCTTACCTGCAAATCAATGTATCCATCATCATCGGTGGCCAGTCGGGAGTACTGGACTTTACTGCTCGGTGCCGCGTTGGAGATAACGCTGCGTGCAGGCATCTTTAACATGTAGGGCACAATCGCTTGGTGACGTCTTTAAAACACGGGGGGAAACACAACCATTTCGCGAACAAACCACGATAATGATGAGTCGGTACCATACAAGTTCACTCGGTTCTGATGAAATGTTCTGTACGTGGCTTCCGAAAGATTATAAAGGATCTGACCATGTAACGCTTCCGTGTTTACAATGCCGTCACAGTTGAGAGTGCGCATGCGCACATTGGTGTCGTCACTACCGTTATATGGCTGACGTTTCGAGATTTATTTTCACTTCGCTTCAGTCATTGACTGAAATAATCGTCTCTATTACTTTTGATACAAGCTTGCTGACTTTGACTGCATTAAATAGAAGTTATTCAGTGTTGAGCACGTACTAAAAAGAACGACGTGTTATCCAAATGATTGAGTTATTTATAGTTTTGTTATAAGTAGGCAAGTTTCATTATGCTAAATTGTAACTCTATTTCAATATGTTAAACCAATTTGCATACACTAATGATAGGATCGATTTGTTTTAAATGACTGATACCTACAACAATGTGTCTTGGTCTCAACAAGACATACAGACAACAAGTCTCATGGCTGGAATAGTCAAGAGCAGTGAATTGTTTACTCACTGTATTGCTTGACAAACTGGAGGACACACACACACACACAAATCTGCTAGGTTCCACTCAGGCATGGCTCTTTTATAGGGAAACTTCTCCATGACAACCACAGGAGCGGGAGAGATTTCTTACTAAAAATGTACCAGTGTCAGCTTCAGACCAACGCCAGGGTCTATTCCTCTGCGTGGGTGTCCATGTCTCCAGGTGCCCTCTCAGACCAGCTCTGTCATCCTGCTGCATTGTCGGAAAATAGATTTTCCATCGCCGCCCCAGGTCTGAAACAGAAATGATGCAACAGCAGATCAAACTCTAGACATGTTGCTTGTCTAGATACTTTGACTGTGCAGCCTCAAAAATCCTTGTTCCACAGCTGCTGCATTGATTTGTCATTGTGTTTGAGTACTATGCTTCAGAATTTAATTCCCAGCTGATCGGTCATGCACATACATAGCATGAATTGGGAGTGACACGGCATGAAATGTGCTCATAGAGAACGCTGCAGTTCCCCAAGAAAAGAATAATTAAAACTGCTTTCCTTCCATCTTTCCCCGGGAACCCGTCTTCATACACACACATCTGACACACATTCTCCCTCCTTTAACCTCCGTCTGTAGAGACATGAACAGCCAGAAACAACAATTAGGTTGATTGTCTTAACAACTCTCACTATTCAACACGTCAATGTTTGAGCATAAATGTTCACAGATGCTCTTTAAAGAGGAGGGAAACACAACAGCTGCATATTCTTGATGAAAAGTGCCGGCAGCATTGAAAACAACAGTGTCTAAATATGAGCGCGACCCATGACCTTAGCTGCTGGATACATGGATGAATTAGTCTCGGCGGGATGATAAACACCGACTTCCCTCAGACAATCGTGGATGAATCATGCCTCTCCAGACGGTGCTGTCCTCACATTTCCTCTTCCAAAACTAGCACGAAAGCAAAATCTCAGATGTCTGTAATGCCAGTCCTTTATTCGGATTCATGCATTTTAATTTTAGCTCTCAGTGTGTCAACTGGCTCTTCATTTTCATAAATGATGTCGGTGAGATTTGGCGGCGTGACTGTGTATCCACTGCACAAATTAGCTCACGGAAGGTGCAGTGATTTTAGGCTCCATTGTGTGGGGAAAACTCAGTCATCTTAATTAGAATTAATATTGCCTCCACTTGAACCTTTCTCCTTCGTGAGTTCAAAACCTGGCATTCAACTAATTCCTCTCCGTCGTGGATACGACGTAAATGTTGCTGTTAATTAGATTTGGTTTTGACTGAGTCACCGAAAGGTGTCAAAAAGCATGAAATAGCTTTAGACATCTGAAGCAGTCCAATACTGTTCTTCTTTCTTTTTAGACTAGTCCGAATGAAAACTCTCAAAAACTAGGGCTGAGACTTGAAGCCGTTGATTCTGATTCATTTAAAATAAATAAATCGGTTTCAGGTGCAATACGCTATAGCAGTGATTCTTAACCATCGGGCTGAGGCCCATGAGACTCTCAGTTTTAATACACTATGGTGGCAGTAGTGTGGCATTGGCACGACAGCTGCCAGTTTGTGATAGTTACCAACCATGAATACGTTCTTGAAATTGATAAAGAAAGTGATGGCGCCCCCTACAGTAAAAACTGTTCACCAGTTGGAGCGGTTTTAAAAATGAATTTGAACATGCCGATACTTTCATTTACACTTTACTTATCTTCTTTTACGACAAAAGATTTCTTAACCAGCAGCTCGGCATTGTTAGCCAATACCTGCTACCCGGTTCCCCCTGGTCCATGCAGCGCATGCTCATTCAACACTGTAGCATTCTGGGTAATGAAGTTCCCCCAGAACCAACTTCATAACATCCCAAAGACTTGCAAACGATTGGGTCTATTCCACAGAAAACCACACAGACTTGGAAGAACTTGTCCGGTGTGCTAGTGGTCGGCTGCAAGCCGATTGGTGGTTAGATCAACATGCAGTTCAATGGGGTTTTGTCATTTCTCAGGAAACTCCTCAAGACTTTGGATCCAGAGGGAGTGGAGCTCCGGCGAGCAAGGTGTTTCAATGACAAATATCTTTGCACTGATCATATGGTTTCATGTCATTTCACAAGGTTTTGGTTTGTATGGATAGTGAACACAAATGAAATGGGCCCTGGGATCAAAAAGGTTAAGAACCCTGCACTATACAACATGACATCGTAGCCAAGGTAACAAGTTAAAAAATAGATTTCAAATGATGACAATAATGATCATAAGAAGTAGAAACAGAAGATTTGAAGCCCAGAAAACATTCAGCACACTGCGGCACAGAATTCATTCATCATAACAGCTTCAGTGTACACGTCACGTCAATAAACCAACTTAAATTTGTTAATTCTCCTGCGAAATATTGAATGTCATTAACTGAGATTAATTAATTGTAAAGCCTCTTACCAAAATTGACTGTTCCAACCTCGGCAGATTCCTTCATTTTAGTAGAAGAGAGTTGTTAATGAAGAAGATTGTCTGAGGTGGAAATTGCCACCCTCGTGGGAAAATGCCGCCGGAGGAGAAGGACCAACACCAAAGCTGTTACATTGTTTAATATGCTACATGAACCAGTTCAACTTCAAATCAAACTTTAATACATTTGTTCTCTTTTAGGGTTGTCAATAGATTACCTTTTTAACCTCAATTAATCGCACTAACCCTGAATAAAATCAGTAAGGTCAGTAATGATAATCACAATCACACATTTTGCATCTGTTCCTTATGTAGGTTAAAGGAAGATTTATTCAATAATGCTGATAATGTGATGCAAGTTACTGAACCTTTTCAGTGCTTCTGAGATCATTCAACAGAACTGTTATGTTGGGTTGTTTTAGTAAACAAATGTTGCAAATGCATGAATAATGCAATATTGGCAGTTCTTGTGTTGATATAAATCTTTCAATTACATTTTAGAATGGATCCAAAATGTGTGATTAATTTGCCATAAATCGTGAGTTAACTCGATTACTTGAGATTAAACATTTTATTTATTGACAAGCCCATTCTTTTTACATGATTGGACTGCCTGAATGAATATATATATACTGCAATTAGTTATTTTGTTGGACTAAATAGTCAAATTATTCCTAACTAAAACATGTGTGAACCTTGTTTTTGAATAGAGAATTGAACAATCACAGACTTGTGAACACCAAGTTTGTCAAAAATAATTTTTTTAATTGATTATAGGGGGATTTCAGAGAGTGTTTCTTGATTCATTTAAATAACAAATCAATACAACTGTAACATGTTGCGATCAATGCCAGGATTCCCAGCATGCACTGCAACACAGTGGATATGCATTGCTTATTATGCATCTGTTATTATAAATCATTACTGCAGTGAAGTTTCTGAGGTCGTGCAGTGACATTTACACTCTATACCTTCTGTTTATGATGGTTAGTCAAACAGCCCCCCTGACCATCAGTCTCTCCACTCATCTGTTCCCCAGGAGGTGAACAGTTTGATGGTTCTGGGGACAATGTGGTTCCTCAGTCTGTAGGTCCAGCACTTGTATAAGAGAAGATTTCAGGATACTACTATCACCTGAGCTTCTTACCGACTCATGGAGATTCTTCCTTTGATGTCCGTGGGTCAGGTCTAACACCCCTGATCCCCAACAAGATCCTTCCTTCCTGCAGATGAAGACAGTGGGAGTTAAACTACTCCAGTGGATTTTACTGTGTGAGAAAGATTCTTGCCAACACCACGGAGCTCAGACATGTTTCATCTGGAGATGAAATTAAATCACGGATTAGTTCGACGCAGACCAATATTGTCACGCAAAAGCGTTTTCACCTCGAGTGTCTGAGTTTTTTTTTTGTGCCATGACCGCTGGCTATGACAGTGAACAATAAGGGAGCCAATTTCGGGCTATCATTAGTGTCCTGTTCGCTAAGCAGGCGACTCTGCAGACATAATTAGGTCCCTCTTCATTACAGCAATTGCTGATAGCAGCCCGTCCGGAGCTCCATTACAGAGTGAACTATTACAGACATCATGCCTCAGCCGCCGAGTGCGCTGTCTTTATAGTGCACGCAATAGGCACTGGGTTCTGACTGTCACTCACCCATCACCAGGAGGAGATTGCTGTGAGCAGACAGCGCTTCCCAACTCAATATTTCCACTCCTCTTATTGTGTTTTTGAGTTGCGAGCATCTGGATGAAAATACGTCTGCGTGGGAGGACACCTGACACTCCGCATGAAAACGTATTATTACAGTTAAAATATGCACTTTTGTCATCAACGGACATATAATTAGACATTAGCTTTTTATATTGGAGCAGTTTTCAAAATTAATTATATTTCGGCAGAATTTGCACTCGCCACCAGAGTCAGAGAGAGTCAGGTGGAATCATAGGAAGTTGCTTAGGTTTAAATGATGTGATATTATTTCAAATAATTAGCGCCAGTTTCACACGCTCGACTGCGAGGAGGCGTATAGTCGATATTTAATTAAGTTGCACTGCGTGGCTCATGATCAGAAATGACAAAGGGGCAGATGTTCCATTAGCTTCTGTCAGGACCCCCTGGAGTCACACCCATTCTTATATATATATAAGGATTACACTGTTTGAATAGTGATGGACAAGTGTGTCTTGGGTGGGTCATAACACATTTGTAACTTGGCTAATCCTCTATGAGCAAAATGGATGTTTGGATGATGTATTTCATAGTTTTCTGATCATGTGTTGGTATTGAAGCATCTCCCCTGGCTGGGCTGCTCTTGAGAAACAGGCGCCCACAGGTCGCATCAGCTCATTAAAGCTGTGAGACAGGAAGAACTGGTGTTCGACCTGTGTTCACTTGGACAGCTGCTTTTTCTTATCTGCGTTCTGCAGGTACAGAACTCCAGCAGCATGTGCAGTTTCAGAGCATTTATTAAACTGTGCTATGTTCTTCTTTTTTTGACACATACTATAGCGTTGAATTCAGCTTCTTCTTCCACTCTGTCTCACTTCCACTACAGCACGACCACACTTCGTAATTTATCATCTTTCACTCTCAGCATTTCAAAGCCGTATTCGGAAAGAGGCTGTCAAAGCCGAGCCCAATGGCAAGGAAAATCATTTGACATGCAATTAAAATGAAGGTCCCTGTAAATGCCAACATTAACGTGAACACTCGTTGCTTTCGTGGCAGGAAATGTCTCTCCCATTGCAGAGGTATTGATTCTAGTATGTTTAGAAACTGGCCGACTCACTAGTCAACAGGTTGTGGAAGGCAAGCCAGGGTTGAAAACATCATTTTTGAACATTTGCTTTTAACATTTGAGCCTTTAATGGACTACTTTGCTACTAAGACCACAATGTTTCTTTTCTTGCTTTGAATTTAGCATTTATTCTGTTTGTGTTGTCGAAATCGTGTGCTCCTTTGTTCGCTCACAGCTCCCTGCATGTGCCACATTTACTCCTCAATGGTTTGAAGCTTTTATTTGTTTAGTCTCTTGTCAAAAACATGTTTCACTGCGAGCTCTGAACCCCAACACAAAACATTTTTGTCCTGTTGTTTGAAATATCAGCTGCTCTTAAGAATCCAGAAGTGTTTGTGTTTACAGAGGTTGAAATTCCTCTACAGAATAACTTTAACTGACCCTCAGGCAATAACATATCTATTGATCAGATACCAATAGTAGAGTTCAAACACACTGCAAACACTGTTTCTCTGATAGTTGAATCACGGTTTTATTATGTCAGAATGGTATTGTGCTTAATTATGAATTAGGACTTTACTAGCACTGGAGTTTCTAACCCTCAGCAGTAGCTGTGTGTACTGGGTTACTTTAGATTTGGGCAATTGAATTTCCTCAGGGGCCACATTACATTATGTGAATGTTTGGGGCGGCCGCAACAGAAGAAAAAGTCTTTTTTAACTTAAATTAATGATAGAGTTATAAAAAACGGGGGGAAATGTACTAAAAATAAAATGTTTGAGTGTGTATTTTCCATTTTATATAAAGATTCTGAATTTAAAACACTTTATTTTTGTTATTTCTGTGTAACTATGATAAGATTTGGGGAAGGAAAGAAGGCAGATTAAGTGTGAACCTAATAATAACAAAACAAACAAAAACAAAAAAAGATATTTTTTGTTTGATTTTGGCGTCACAAGCAGAGAGGACTGGATATAGGACCCAAGAAATTTGATTTATTTTATTCATCATATGACTTTATCATCAAGTTACAGCATAAGCAGGGGGCTCCAGCTTGCTGTGACCCCCCAAAGAGAACAAGAGGCAGACCATAAATGAATGGATGGATTTCACATGAACAAATAATAATTAAAAAAAAACTATGGTAAAAAATAAATAAATTGAAGAACGAAATGGAGAAGTGCAAAAACTTTCTACTCAAATCATTATTAAATGATGCATAAAATCAACGTTTTAAGAACATTTATTTTTACTTTTTACTACACCTAAAAAATATAGTGCTTGTTGATGACGTCGCTCTGCGTGGCGGTCAATACCATACAGTCAACAAGGTTTTTAATCCATGCACTTGCAGTAACAGTAAGGTAAATTTCAGTGTTCATCATAAATACTGGCAGATCTTTTTAAGTGGTGAGTGTCTTCTAGACAATATAAAGCAATATATAGCTGCTTATTTTTGAACCATTTAACTATTTTTGTTCTCCACTGAGAAGATGAGGATTTGTGAATGAAAAGTAGAAGTGGACAGTGAGTGACTGGTGGCGATGACGCACGGCTTCGTGCTGGGGGGAGGGGCAGGGGTGAGTGGGGGTGAGGGAGGAGAGTGTCGGTTCGCGGATAAAACAGTGAGTCATTTCTGACTCGAACTCGTCGGAGGAGACTCGGGTCGCCGGCGCGGACAATTCCCCGCGCGCGTGGTGCGCATTTATGACCCCTCGAGCCGGAGTCTCCAGTGGACCCTTCATCATCAGCAGCAGCAGCAGCAGCACCAAAGTTCGGTGAGTGCAACACAACTGATCCACTTTGAATACTTTTATTTGTCGGCGGTGCTTTTACATTACCGGCGAGTCTATCCCGCATGTTCAATCCGAAGAGCTTTATCATGGTTTCGATCTGCTTGGCGCGTTTTATTAAAATACCTTCCGTTTGCGCTCGTTTCCGAGCCAAAAATAGTGGCTTGTTCAAATCTCTGGAATCTTTAATTTCCCGTTTCATACCAGAGAATATTTGCAGCACTAATTCCTTTGATAACAATATCTAAAGGGACACTGTTTGCGACGATATAACTACTCAAAAATTCAATGACAAAAATGAAACAGGTGTGTAACTTCTCCACTTGCTTGTCATTCATTCATTCATTCATTCTGGCAACACTGGGCAAGAGGAGGGAATCATCCGCTCCATCATATCGACCAAAAACTAGTACATCTGTGTCATGATTTCATCCATCACCATTCCATGTTTACAAGTCCGGAGCTCTTAATGTGGACCACTCCTCACTTGGCAACCTCGGAATAACCCCGGAGCGGGAGCCCGCGGATTTTATACAGCCAGTAAACCATTAAACAACTTGATGGAAAAGAACGGCTCACAATCTTTTCCTGCTCGGTGAACGCAGCATGCGATGCACAATAAATTCAGTGTTGCAGCGGGGCGTAATATTTTAAGAAACAAGGAATACAATCTGTGTGGTTGACTCCCCGTGGATAAACAGGTTTCTATTATTACCATAAAGACATTTTACTCCCTGGCTTTCGAGTGGGTGGGAGCAAGTCCCAGGTGTGGCGTGTGATAATGGTCTGGAGCTCCAGCAGACTTTCAGAGGATGCAAAGATCGGAGGCTCAGATCTATCTGGTATGCTAAATAGCTGTGCATCCAGAGGAGAGCAGCCATTTGCAGGGAAATGTCAGCCAGCGGTTAATGCCACCGGGAGTCAGGAGGGAACTGTGATGCTTCAGTCGAGGAGGTGGACTGATGGACGCGCACAGAAAAAAGAGGGCAATTCAGTTGAACTTTCAGTCCGAAAGCAGCTTAATGCCAAATCCCCAAATCACCAACAAGGCCCCACTTGCTGGCTCCCGCTCGGTTTGGTTAAGGAACATTCCAAATCCACACAGACCAGATTATTTCCACATCTGTCAGCGTTACACGGCGCGATTGTTTGAATGTCCAAGTGCAGCACGTCCAAAGCCAAATTAATTTTTTGCATCAATGTCAGGATTTGTGGTGGCTAGGCCGGGGGATTAGAGGACAATAATCCCACTTATACCAAAACTGAAAGTCTCTTTTGGGTGCACTTCTAAAAGAGGTGGGAGTGACACACTGAAAGGGAGAGGATCTTTGTAGATGACTATTGATTTCATCTTAAGTACAGGGATTCTGTTGCTCACTGTCAGAAACAACACAAAGACTGTAGCAACGTACTAACAAAAGGATTCAGGCAGCAAGATCAGAAAAGAAAAATTGAGATTATTTTGGAAATGTAACCTTCAGACAGTTGAGAATAAACAGCGTGGTCCAATGATGCTGCTTGGAGCAATCAACCATGCCTAAACAATGTTCAAGTCATTGCAGCAACGTTATGATCCGCTCTTTAGTTAAGTTTTCAGTCAAGAAAGTCATGTTTAAATGCAGATAGCTTCATCGGTCAGGAGGTGGCGTTATCATTGCTGACCCAACTTACACAAGACACCCAGTAATGGTGCGCTCCAGTTAGTGATGGGTCGCTGAGGCTTCATGAAGCAGTCCTTATTGTCAGAGCCCACTAGATGGCACTCTCTGCATTTAAAGTGTCGGCTTTGAAGAACTATTTCAATGATAAAACATAATTTTTTAACTGAGTGCAGCACCTTTTGAGCTCTGAAAATTAGGGCACTGTTTCACGAAGCCTCAGCAGCCCACGACTAGCTCCAGTTGTGTGCAGAACTGGGAAACTCAGATGTAGGATTTCCCAGTCGGAAAGTGAAAGAATCCTCACCAGTACACAATCCAATATGTCTTCCCTGAACATAAACAGGAAGTAGTTGACATTCTGTACTGTGGGAAGAATAAAGGCAATCTATAGAAACAACTTTTATTTTAACAGTTTCGAACAGTGCACCCAATAGACCAAAAAAAATAAAGTAAAAACGTAATCTCCACTCTGGACAATCTCCGAGTCAGAAGTGACGGAACTGGTTAGCTTGGTGGTTAATGCTACAAACAGACAAAAGTTGTCAAAAACATCAACAAACGATCAGTTTAATCGATTACTTGAATACATTATTGTACTCACTGTTATCAACAGACATTCTGTAAGAGATCGCAACAGTAAAAACAGCGTTTTTTAGTTATTTTGCTAACTTAGCTTTAAGGTAAACTGATGATCAGAAGTTAGATATCAAAATCTAAAAACCAAACAAATCTATGATGTAAATCTAAACATGAGAACAAGAAATAATAGACTGGGATGGATGAATCATGCAGACTCAATCCCTGAGGATGAGATAACTCGGAGTTTAAACCATGGAATGTTATTTATACCGCAGACATGCATTTGTTTGACATGCTTCTTCAAATCTGTGCACACGATCACCGTGTCAGACTGGATGAACCCAGTGATCCGCAACATGCTATCAGAGAGCTAGATGATGATCGACTGAATGAAATATGGCATTATAAAGTATAGTGTATTACAATGGTGACCTTTTATCAGCGCAAGGCCTTGAATTATTGATTGACTGTAGGGTTAAGGTTAAGATCAGAAATAAAAAAGGCAGTGAACCTCTCGAAATGCAACGCTCTGTTAGCCGGGGGACTCCAATTGAGTCATCCCTCTGCACCCACTCGACAGATGGAGCAAGAAGTCATTTAAAATATTAGGCTCAACTGGTCTCGCTCAGTGGTCTGCAGCCAGAAAGTTAACAACCCAGTTGTCGCTATCTGAAAGAAGCAATCCCTTTAAATGAAGTTCTGTAGTCGGTGTTATTTATATCTCCTCCTTTATGTTAAACGTTATTTTCATGTTATTCACGACAAGACATCCCTGTGATAGTAAGCCTCTCTGATGTGCAAGTCTTCCTTCAAGCCTCCTGAAAAGGCGTGTCTGAGCCTTGAACAGGAATCTCACAATTGTCTTTGATTAATTCTGAGCATGGTCATGCAGTTCTGACACCGTGTCGGCGCGCGTCAGCTTGATGTGAGAGGCAGCGCTGGGCGCGCGGGGTAATGGGGTGAGATAGATGTCGCAGGCAGCTCTCTTTTATTGTTTGTGTAAAATGTGTCAATCTTCTCACAGCATATTATTTCTCCCCCTCTCTCTTCTCTCTCTAAGGATCCAGCTGTCGCACTAGAGGACATCGCACCAGACATTTGGACACTTCACTCACTTTCCACTGCCGTTCTTTTTAGGTTTGAAATTAAAGTGGAGGTTTGGCCAGAAGAACCAGAACGTGCCAGGATGCGCACGGCCACCTCCACTCAGACAAGTAATGCTTTTTGTTTGTTGTTTTTTTTCTATTTTTCTACCTGCCTCACCGTAATGGCTGAATATGAATACAGCAGCAGGATGACATGATCTGAGCTCTGCGGCTTTTCTTTGTATACATTTACATTTTAATCAAATTTATTCCAGAGTTCAGGTCTCCTCTTTACTTTTTTCAAAACTAAAAACCCTCGGCTAGAGGGAGAACTTGTATGTAATGCGACAGTCATTCGTGAGGTGCTCTTGTGCGGCGGGAGCTCGGTGATGGATTCCAGCCTGGTGGAGCGGTGGACGTCAGACTGGTAGTGAGACAGATGGTTCCTGGCTGTACATGATGACCCCAGCTCCTCTGACTCAGAACTGTTCCAACTGCAGCCAGGCGTTTGTCCCAGAACTCAACGTGATCAAAGCCGTGACTTTAGGACTAGTGCTGGGGATCTTCATTGTTTTTGGAGTCGTCGGGAACATCCTGGTGATCCTCTCGGTGGTTTGCCATCGCCACCTGCGGACGGTGACGAACTATCTGATCATTAACTTGGCGGTGGCAGACCTTCTGCTGAGCGCCGTCGTGCTACCCTTCTCAGCCATTTTGGAAATCCTGGACCGCTGGGTGTTTGGACGGGTCTTCTGTAATGTTTGGGCAGCTGTGGACGTGCTGTGCTGCACTGCCTCCATCATGAGCCTGTGCGTGATCTCTGTGGACCGCTACATCGGAGTCAGCTACCCTCTGAGGTACCCGGCCATAATGACTAAACGCAGAGCGCTGCTGGCGGTGCTGATCCTGTGGGTGCTCTCCGTCATTATATCTATTGGACCGTTATTCGGCTGGAAAGAGCCGGCGCCGGAAGACGAATCCATTTGCAAGATCACGGAGGAGCCGGGCTACGCCATCTTCTCTGCTATGGGCTCCTTCTATGTCCCCTTGGCCATCATCCTGGCTATGTACTGCAGGGTGTACGTGGTCGCCCACCGAGAGAGCCAAGGGCTGAAGAAAGGCCAAAAGACTGAGAAGTCCGATTCAGAGTTTGTGATTCTCAGGATACACAGAGGAACAGCTGCTGTCTCCGAGGACGAGGCCCTTCGCCGACGCACGCATTTCGCTTTAAAGCTTCTCAAGTTCTCGCGGGAGAAGAAGGCTGCCAAGACCTTGGGCATTGTTGTTGGGTGCTTTGTGCTGTGCTGGATGCCGTTCTTCCTGGTATTGCCCATCGGTGAGTAGCAATCTCTTAAGTGGTTGATGTTCCAGTTAAGATTGTCTCTACTCCTCATTGGTCATTGCCCCAATGATTGAATGCAGTGATGGGTAGATGACGTTTCATGGGACGGTGTCCAAATTTTCAGAGGCCACTAGATGGCGCTCTTGGTTTAGAAATGATGTGAGGTTTCATTGAATTAGTGGTTCAAGTCCAAACATTTTACAGCCGACTGATTTGTGCCATCTGGTGGCCTGTGAAAACTAGGGCACTGTTTCATGACACCTCATCTACCCATCACTAGATAAGTGTTTATCTCCTATAATATATCTGACATTTACATTTCTTTGCGTTGCTTCTGATGCAATACGTAGGCAATACTTGGTATAACATTTTAGAGACATTGAAAAGGAGTGAAGAACAGTTCCTATAATTCAAAGCACTGAGATATCACAAAACCCTGCTTAGTTTCTTTCTAAAACACAACATAAGTCACAAAAACAACTTCCATGATTCTAGAGTTGCATTGGCTCACAGAAGAATGGGAGTCAAACCCAAACGCTGGGGTGACTGTGTCCAACTTCAATGAAGTCACATGAAAGTTGATTTGTTTTCGTGATTTAATTGAATGTTGAATATTGTGAAAAATCATGTTTTCCTTTGAACTCTGAGTAAAGCCGGACCTGATAGCAGCCAAAGTTGATTCCCTCTGAACCGTCTCATATCGAGATGGCACTAGAAAACACCCCCAAAGTCTGTTCCTCGTCCCATTACCAACATTTCCAGAAAATTTCAGTGTTCCGAACCTTTAAAGTTGTTAATAGGCACTCAGACAGATTACAGCCGTCGATCACATAACCTCTTTAGCTGAGGTAATAAAGCCAAGATTCTGTCCAACAACTCTCTAAACTGAATGATATTGTTAATAGAATAGACGCCGTCCATGATAAAACCACAACAGGTCTGTCATGGTGGGCATCCAACAAGTCTCTGATTCACCACCGTGTCATCAATGACACTCCAGTGGACAGTTTCCATCCAATTGTTTTGCACTTGAAGTCCAAATAAAATCCAATTTCAAGGGAACAATCTATACTTGCTTACTTCTAATGTGGTGGGAAAACTCCTTGACTATCAAAGTAACTAGAGCCACAGTACGGGACACAACAGTCGCTCACTTTTGACTGGCCAGAAGTGAGAGCGACAAGACGTGCCTGAGCTTTGAAATTACTTTATCCCACCCCTTTCTTTAGGCACGTGGGGGTGACATTCACTGACAACGTACACAGGTCAGGTCTGCACTCTGTAAAGGGTAAATGTGACTCAGTAGGTTTGGGTGACGGATGCCACAGAAACCCATTCGTGTGAATCATCACAGCAAGAAGGTCCTGGGTTGGAATCCATTTTGAGGCCCTTCCAGAGTGAGGTTTTGACAGTACATTCTCCCAGAGTTTTTGGGCTCTTCCAACAGTCCCAAAACATCCCGAACCACTCACACCAACTGGGTGCTATTTGAGGAAGAGAATCTATAAGTGATATTAACTTGGATTTTCTTTAATTTTGCTGCGTGGAAAAACTCCCTTTATATGTCAGCATTAAGACTGTTATGACGATTCACAAGATGTATCTCAGACAGAAACACGTAGAGGACACTGTGTTCCAAAAAAAGGCACCAGGTACCATTAGCTTCTTGAGATCAATTGATGTGCGCCGGTTGAGTACTGATGGATGAAATCGATTTAATTGTTTATTGAATTTCTTATCTCAGCAGAGCAGTGCAATTTCAGGACTCATAAGGGCAAGAAGCAGCCAAGTCCAGGTAGACCCCCCCCCCCCATAAATAGACCTCATAAATCTTCAGGTCTCTGACAGTTCCCCCGTATTTCCTCTCTGTAAACAGAAGCAGGAAATATCGGACCGGCCCATATTACCAACCCTTGAACGAAGTGTCACACAGTTTCTCAGCTCCCGACTCCCACGAGTCGGCGATGCTCAGTCGCAGAGCTGCTTGGTTTGAGGAAGTCGATTCCTTGTAGGAAAAAAGAGAAAAGCCGAAACAACAATATGTGATTGATTTGCATTCCCTTGACTGCATCGTCAAAGAGATGATCTGAAACCCAAATGTGAACTGTTTTGTGTGCGCAAGCCCCTCTCAGGATTTATATTGATAAAGACGAGCTCAGAGGAGGATCACAGTCATTGCCAAGCGTATGCCAGTCCAAACAAGGATTCACAGGATCAAATCCTGCACCACGTCGATATGGCACATGGGCTTTTTTTCCCCACAAATTCGCCTCTGCCCTCAATAACTATCTTGTCTGCAACGTTAGAAAATATTCCCACTGCATTTTATAAAGTGAAAAGGGATCAAATACGCAGCTTTTCAGCCACATATACTGCAGATACATAATGGAGCAGTAAAGTTGGTATCATGCATTTGATTCTCTTCAAGAAAACTGAAGATATCTGAATCCCAAAATAGCATCACTGTTGGCAGTGAGCTCTACAGGCTCATAGCTGGCAGCTCCTGCACAAGCACTCAAAGAGCATTTGGCTCAAGAGTTGTGGGAAGTCAAGTATTTTATTTCAACCTACGATGTGTCCGAGTCTTGTCAGTGAGGACTAATCATAATAAAAGCACCTTTCTCGCACACTGTATTGGATTTACAAACTGTGAAATGTGTTGCCCAAAAACGCTGACAGGAATCCCCCCCCCCACATCTCACCCACGCTTGCTGCAGCACATTTCTCAGGAAGCCTAATGTGAAATGGTAGATAGGCAGCATCTCTTCAGTATCAACGATCTGAGTGGCGCAGTGATTTCTAACTGGTTACATAATTCCAAGTGAATCTCCTTTAAACCAGGTGAAACGCTCTCAACAGCTCATCCACAGACAGCACCAGGGCAGGACATCGCTATAGCCCTTTTAATGCATCCAATACACTGAACATCAACCAGATAAAGAACCAGTCTGGGCTTCACGAATTGCTGGGTGAAAAAAATTATGTGAATTTCGATTAATGAAACTATAATTTTACACTGTTTAATGACGTTTAAACTGCATTTCTTTCTTTAAAATATATTTCTTTAAATTGAAATTAATTTATTTGGGTCACAGTTTGTCATTTTGGGTAATGGAGTCTGCCAAAACCGGACCAGTTGAGAGGTCTAGTGCACGGGTGTCAAACTCTGTCTCACAAGTGAGCAAATAAAAAAAATGTGGGTGAATAGCATTTATATTTATTGAAGATTCAAGAAATATGAGTTAATTCTGGCGGCTTAGTTTAGCATACATGAATACTAAACCCTAAAATGGAAGGACAAGACAAAATGAGGAGAGGAAGACAACTGTTTGGTTCAAGGATGAGGGTGGGTGAGAGTAAGGCGGGCACACCAGATCAGTGAAGGTGGTGGGAGCTGACTCACCATCTGAGTCATTACACCAAAGACATGCACTTTCCGACAATTCCATTCCTGCTGCACCAAATTCTATTTCAGGATTCTACGTTGACATTTATAATCCGGAAGCTTCAATAATGTGATGGGTCACAATATTTATTGTATTTTGGATCAGGAAACTGAAGCCCATTCGGGCCATAAAACAATAGCTTGTCGGGTCAACTTAGGCCCCTGGTTCTTGAGTTTGACGGACATCATCTAATGCATCGAGCATTGATCGTTTTTCACCTTGTTTTTCATCTTGGAATTTGAAGCTGTCTTGTCTTTAAAAAAAAAACTCTTGAGTCAGCATACTTGCTCTCACGGCGGAAACTTGAACACCCTAACTCTCATCATATCCAGTTTTCAGTCTGACTCTGATGGAGTCACTTTGTCCTGAGTGGAGTGCTGGCTCACTGTGCGTCACCGTGACGTTAACAGCCTCAAGTTATTGAAAACATTTTTGTCATTTATTTCCAGTTGCTGTGTCATCATCGAGGGTCAAAGGATCCCCCAGCATTAAGGGGATTAAGATGGGTTCTCCCTGGACAGGGCATTACGTAAAAGAAAACATCTCTAACTCTTTACTCGTCCCATCTGTCATGCATTGTTAGTACATTCAGAAGACATGGTAATGTATTTATAAGGCTTTATAGAACATGTTATGAATGTTTATAATAATTTATGGTAACTTATGACCAGGTTTATGAAATATTATAAGTTGTGGATTTAACTTATTCTAGTTAAAAACACGCAACAGCCCTTAACCATGACTGTATTTCCTAACCCAACTACATACTATAATATTACAAATAACATAGAAACATTCTTGCAAATTTTGCACCTTATAATAAATAATAAAAACTGTCATACATGATTATGAACATTCCAGCTTCTGTGAACACTTACAAATGCACTATGATATCCTTTGAGTATAGTAATAAAATATAACAGATGACACTTTTAAGTAACGTGTAAACAAAATATACTGAATAAATGAATGAAACATTTATCAGAGCATTCATTCAGAGATGCAGTTAAAAGAAAATTTTGAAAATGGTAAACGTAAAAAACAATAATTCTAAGAATTCACGACAAACCAGCTGTACATGAATTTCAGAGGAAGCACTGTTGAGGGGTCACCTATTTTCTTATGAAGAATTATTATTTTTATATTATAAATAAATAAACATACAAATACATAAATAAATGCGTTAATAAATGTAAACATGTCAAAATAAATAATGTATATATATACATACACAGGTATTTCTGTGTATATATACATATTCTTCCCTATATTATCAAATGTAATATATTTATTGACTTATTTATACATCTGGACTTTAATATATTTGTGCAGTTAATTATTAATACATTTTGTTTTTCAACATTTATTTGATTATGCATACATATGTAAACATTTAGCTTTTTATTATTTAATTTTTTCCACTTCTTGTCTGTTATGTATTTCAACATTTCCCTGTCAGTTTGCAAATTAAGTAGGTGGGACAGACCTCAGTCAGTCTGTCTGTCAGGGACCGTCTTGTGGAGAAACACGAGTCAAACGGAACCAAAACGCATCCTTAAATTCACTATATATATATATATATATATATATATATATATATATATATATAAATACAAGAGAGTTTATGTAAAGCAAGACTAAAAAGGTGAGTCTTCAGTTTCTGTTTGAAAATATGCATCCCCCAGGTCTTCAGGCGGTCGTCTCCATATCTTTCTGTTCTCAGTCAAGGGATGACTATCTGAGGACCGCAGGGTCCCAGGAGGCCGATATGGCAAGAGTAGCTCAGGAAAGCAGCCAGGACCATTAAGAGATCAGGATCTTAAAATTGAACATGAAGCCGCTTGACAGTTGTGTTTAATTAACATATTTTCCGGTGAGACAAAAAGATCAATTATGCCATTCAAATCCTACTTTTTGACTTATTCCATAATTGGAATTTAAACATGTGCTCTATAGTCCAGGCAGGTGCAATGATTATAATAAATCCCGGCAGTGTGTTCATGAATATGTTGCGAGTAAAACATTTCAACATGATCAGTTGTGTTGAGATACGACCCAATCTGGCTGTGGAGGCCACAACAAAGGGGCTGCTCCAGATATACTGTCAGCTTTAAATGACTTTTTTAAGTTTGTGCTGCGCATTAAAGGAAGGGTCGAGGCAGTAAGAAACAGTTGGCCTGCAATGGTCTACCGCAGTGTCAGCCTGAGGGACTGCGGTGGTGCAAAGATCTTGGGGTGATGGCAGCCAATAAGCTACTGCAGGGACACTTCTTGCCCTGTTCACCGGCACTTGTGTTTGCCAGTGAAGAAAGGGGTAAGTTAGCGGGCTGTCGCTGGTCCTGCCAGACACGCCATGCTTTAACCGCGGTTGCTCTCCCAGCAGTCAATGACACAGCTGCCATGCAACGCCGAGCAGTGGTCTCTCATCGATTTTCACAAAACAACGCATTCATCAAACAGTGTCGCAACCCTTCGCCTTCTCTCCCAAAGTAAATCTATCAAGCACGTGTAGGACAACACCAGTGTTGCTTTTGGCACAGCTGGGGAGAGCAAAGAATGAGCTGTACAGTCAAGCAGAAAACAATTTGCTCTCCCACTCCCTCCTCCTCCCCCGTCGATCAACCCTATATCCCCATCTCATTTTTCAAAAGCCGGTGTTTAATGTCTGCCGCAGCCCACGAGCCGCGTAGATTTCCTCCTTCTACCTCGGCCGATACATCAATTGCAGCGACATGAAAAGTCAAGCCATTTAATAATTTTAATGTTTCGCCGGCAGCCGCTGGGTCTGGTGGAGAGCCCTCTACAGTCGGCGGCGTGGCCGCGTGTAATGTCCCTATTAAGGCCATTTTGCCTACTTCCTTGTCAAGGACGCCTCTCACCCAGCCTGCGGCGAATCTGATCACTTATCACATGAGAGGAGCTCTTATTAAAACGCTAAACCTTGAACGCACCTGCCGGTTCTCACACGAGTGCTGATCCATCTGCTTTCTTCCTGTTATTCTCCGTGCTCCAGGATCACAGGGGGCTGGAGCAGATCGATACACTAAAATAGATCTAAATGACTGTGAAGGTGTTTTCTGGCAGCTTCTGATCATGCTTGGGCTGTTTTAAGCGAAGCTAAGCTCACCTCATGTTCAAGGTCCTGTGAGGATTAATGATTTCCTTTCAGCACCGGCCACTGACAAAGGGTGTCGGGGTTTTTTTTTCTAAAGTATTATTTGAGAGAGGGTTGGGAGCTCAATATTCTGGGACATTTTCAGGATTAAATGTGTATCTAAGTACACTGTCCCGGCACTTTTAGATGATAGAAAGTTGTTTTTTTTTTAAATCAAGAGCAATTTTGTGGTGCCAACAGTATGTCATGTGCACACATGGCTGCAGCAGTATGTCACCCCTCTATATGGACCTGTAGCCCCAGTACAACCAGGGTTAACCCATGACCGTCCTCCGAGAGCGCAGTAAATGGGAAATGTTTTTACCCTGTTTTTATTTGGAAACAGAGGTGGTCAGCATTTTTTACTGCAGCCTTCCCTTCTAAAACGCTGGTACTTCACCTCCCAACGCCGCTGTCTTTCAAGCTTCTGGATTCAAAATTGTGTCCAACCTGTGCGCATTTATCCAAGTTGATTTATATGGTAATAAGTTTACGTTTTAAACCACAAATTCTAAACAGAAACTAAAGATAGATTATAGGCGTCAAATAGCCTTGGTATTTTCAAGCACACTATTGCTCCATATACTGACGTCAGCCTTGTGTGTGATAATTTGCGGTGCTATATATACCAACTCACACAAAACGCCCCTCATGGCTCAACCCTACCTCCGACCTTCATCTTTCTTTCGCGTGGCGCGCTGCCCACGGCATCAGGATATGCAGTGGAAGGTGATAGTAGTGACTCAATCGAGCGCCTTATGCATCAACATCAGGCTTCTTGCTGGAGGGGCATCTGCAAAACAAGAAATTGGATGCCTGTTTTTTTTCAGCAGGAAGGTCTGAACTTTCACTCACTAGAGCCTCTATAGTGCCCTAATCATAGTGCCATCAGAGTGATGTGCACGAAAAGAGCGTTTGTCTTCGAAAATTCCGCCAAATTTCATTGAAATTCGCCAACTCTCATGCCTTCATGGACCCGCAGCTTTGTGATCGCAGGCACCATATGTGTTTTTCAAGCGGAGTCTCCTAGTTATGATGGGCATGTGACACTTTGGCAAAATATATCATACATAGGAAATACAAGGTTCAGGGGTGATTCATTCATTTAAACATTTTCTCTGGGGGCGGAATCACCCTAGAGGATTTGCGTCTCTTGGCTGCTGCAGGGCCATATACAGTCACCCTCTCTCAAAATCCCAATGAGAAGCCTGATCAGCGGGGGACGACTGACGTAAAAATCCATTTGAAAATGCCTTCTGTTCACTATTTTACACCCATTAATGCAACACGTGCTTTTCAAACACATTTTTTTTTACTTTGATAAGCCACTTCTGCTCCCCGCTCACCGCCTGAATTGACGCAAAACTAGCTGAACAAATTCTCAACACTGCTCTGGATGATTTGCCTCCAATCACTTGGACTCATCTTCATGGTGTTCTTGCAGACAAGGAAGAAAGAGAAAGCGAAAAGAACCACAGTGATTTGAGTTTTGCATCAGAACAATTGGCTTTCACTGGCAGGTCTTTTTTTTATTCATCAAGTGACACGTTGTTTCCAAGCGAACAAACTTTCAGTTTTCTCTTGCCCACTGTAAAAAGCCTCCCTGTTTTTCACTTGCTAGCTAGGTTGTCTGAGTATGAACCAGGGATGAGGGTGAGGCAGGACAGTTAGAAGCTTTGACAGGTGATGACTGGCACCATCCGCCAAAGCAGGGGAACTGAGCCCAAGCACATGACTCACACAGGTGTGTATTACACAGTCCAAGTATAAACTCAGGCCATGAGTCCAAAAACAGCGTCACAAATAGTGACGTCAGATCAGAAATCTTTTTTTTAACCATACAGTTTGCAAATCTACTCATATTTATGCACATTCATAGCACAATATGTAGTATTCTGGACTTTAAAGAGCTGTTAAACAATGGTGATGTTGTTTTCACTTGATTCAGATGCCGCGAAAGTAAATGCTAGATGTGGTTAAAATGACCACAAAGTTTTACTGAAGAGCAGAATATTTTTATAATTTCAAAAAAGCGATTCAAGTGGCAACCCAGAGAATCGGGCATTGAAATAATAAATGTGGACAAAAATGAAGGAGGATTTAAGTTATGAAGACAAATAGATTCTGGTCATGTGTTTGAGGAGAGGTGACTAACCAAATACATTTTATGAAAATGTAAATTCATCGCAGAATAATATTTTCAGTCTCAGTCTCTGGTCCTGTTTTGTCTGAGCCAGCAAATTTCAAGATTGTTCCGGTTGCTGACTCCGTGTCTGTCCCTCCAGGCTCCATGTTCCCGGAGTACAGACCCTCAGACACCGTCTTCAAGATCGCCTTCTGGCTCGGCTACTTCAACAGCTGCATCAACCCCATCATCTACCCCTGCTCCAACCAGGAGTTCAAAAAGGCCTTTCAGAGTTTGCTAGGAGTTCACTGTCTGGGCGAGGCCCCCAAGCCACATCACCACCACCATCATCATCCCCATCATCTAACCCCCGGACATAGTCAAGGCCCGACCCATGGGCCCTTGAGTCTAGGCATTGACATCAGGGGGTCATCCTGTCGCCTGAGCCCCTCCTCCTCGATGGGGTTGTCAAGAACCCCATCCTCCAGGGACAGTGGGGAATGGAAGGTCTTCTCTAGTGAGCCTCCAGATGGATCTGGAACAGGAGAAACAAGCAGAGCTAAAGTGGCCAAACTCTGCAGTAAAAGCTTGGACAGAACCTGCTGCTGCTTCCTGAGCAGCAAGAGATCTCGCCCTCAGACCAACAGTGACCCCCCTCATCCAACCACGACTCTTCCCACCATCAAAATCCACCAGATGTCTCTGTCTGAAAAAGGAGAGCCAGTCTAACCTCTGTTTGCACCAAAGGTTTTTTTCTCGTTTGAGCCTGAAACATCATCAGGAAGTCACGTTGACTATGAAGAGCACTTTTACTGTACAAAGATGTAAATACGGCAAATGTAAATTATGCACGTTTGTCACTGTTCTAGCACCTTCCATAACCATCCTGACACGACTATGGAGCATCACAGGCAGAAGAAAGAAAACCTAGCACACAATCTACTGGCTGTCATGTTTAAACTGAGACGCATAGTTCTAAAACGTTTCACATATAGAATCATCATTCACACGAGTTTATAGGTGGATATACTTCAAATCAGCAGCAGAGACCAACAATTATTCACAAAGAATCCCATCATTCTGTGGATAAATTGTTACTTCTTCAACAATTCCAGATTGACAAAGGAGTCCTTGACCTTCACCAAAAGTGAACACAGCTGTTCCCGCATGCACTGGTGAACAATTCCATACCTCAAATCTGTCTTAAGTCACAATACAGTTTGGTCTGTTGTGCTTCAAAACCAACATTAAATCCATATTACAGCAGTTACACTAACCCCACTGCCCTCAGGACACTGTGTAGGCATCCAGGCTACTTTTGAAAATAACAGTTTTCATTTTGGTACTACGAGTCCACAATATTCCATTCGAGGAATAGGAACCTGAGATGGTCTGGCTTGACAGGTGAGTGGTCAAACGGACTCTGCTAAAGACCTTTGCTGGCTAGAAAAGCCGGTCAACTGCACTGCCTCTTCGGACGATGTAGAAGTGACCGTGTTTCATTCCTCGCTCTAAACAGAGTGAAAGCGCCTTAATTTAACTGTCAAAAGTAAATGTCTTGGCTGATTTGTATGGGAAATAACTTCACTTCGACAGCTGTATTCATAAAAATGAAATTTCTTTATGCACTTCCAGTAGTCTAACGTGAAAAAAATCAGGCTTTACAAAACCTAAAATCGACCACTGTCAGAGAAAAATATACAAACCCACATAATAAACTGTGAGCTGCCTTCAGGGATAAACTGTCTCCAGCAATTGAGAAGACGCCTGTCATCCAACACAATCATATAATTGACTTCTACACCTCCTTTTGATGACTCGACACATCAACGTGAAACCCATCATTTTGCTTGTCTTATTGCTGCACGAGCTGATTGCACAAAACGACAAAAAAACAGCCGTTCCACAATTCACGTTGAAAGACGGCACGATGTCAGCGTGAATGGAAGAATGGTAGATGGTTAACTCCAGTCTTTTCTTCGTTCCCCGGGGGATAAACTTGGCTCCATAACCGAAGGAAGTGGACCAGAACTGAGTCATGCTGTTCCTCCCCATCATCAGCAAGGACACTGGCAAGGACTGTGGTCCAAATCCATCAAAAATTTATTGTTATTCCGATCCATCACACTGACGTCATTCTGGGAGGACGCACCACAGACAGTTTTAAGATACTACCACTTAATATTACATCAGTTTATGTAGCATTTGAGTCACAAATAGACAAGCATTCCCCACACCCTGCAGGCTTCTTTACTTCACTCTGCAGCTCTTCTTAAAACAATATCCCCATCGGAGTTTATACACATCATAATATACGGCCGCTACGGACACACACAAGAAGATGTTTTCAAATTTGCTGCGTCAGTATGACTGTATTAGTTATGCAAAGCAGGAACTTTCACATGATGCCAGAGCTGTGTTAAATAGCCTATAACCACATTATCATTAGACCATCATTAACACAGGGAAATTAATAACCGCCATGGGATGGTTTTGAAAGGGCTCACCATCTGAAAGTTAAAGTGCCGGCAGCTGCAGTTGAACATTTACTTTGTTTGGGTTGTCAGATTGATGAGTCAAAGTTGTCTCACTCTGATTTGAGCTAACACGTATCAGTTTAGCTAACTGTTTCCCCGCCAGTGAATTTGTTTTATAGCTTCAGGGAAATGTCAACGTGAGACTATGAAGAGTGAATTATTATACAGACGACTGAGGAGATTTACTTCTGTCTCAATGGAAAATATCAAAAGCAGCTTTTTGTTTTCGCCCGTTTTCTTCGACGTTTGGCAGCTATTTTGCATGCAGATCACATGGATGAAATAGTTTAAATGTGGCAGCAGATGGGAGCAGACAGGGACAAGACAGAAACGCTTGTAGTAGCATTTTCTGAACAGCAAATTGAGAACAAAGGGGGGACAAAATGATGGATCAAAGACAGATCAATCCAAAGGGTTGGTCAGTCCGATTGGTCTGGCTTACCATTAACCGGCCAGTTTACATTCCTTCCCCAACCAAAGGACCAAAATGGGGATGAAGTCTGTCACAGGGTGAGGCCTGAAGCCATACTGTCCCATGATCAGTCATCCTGGAGAGGCTCAGACTAGCACCTATTAGGGATGGGCGATAACCAAACACAATCTCCACGATGACAATTCGGCATCACGCGATAAATTCGATAAACACGAGGCACACTCACCGCATTGGACTTACACATGTACAACAGAGCTCTCCAGCTTCGTAGAGTTTGACAGCCGACACTGGCATGTGACAGTTGTGGAGAGTGTGGTGGACTTTGGCTCACGATCGTAGTTTTAAACTTATTTTTAACACAGGGAACCTTTGATAATGACACTGGTCGACTGACTCCCTGGATCCCAGTTTATTTTATTAGATGGAGTCGTCCTCACAAGTTCTCTGACGCAGTTGTCTGCCTTGGTTCACATGCAAGTCTCCCGCTGCACTGGTGAAAATAGTTGGATATTGGACGGAGCTCCACTTGTATAATGATTTGGAGCAGTGTTTTTCAACCTTTTTTGAGCCACGGCACATTTTTTACATTGGAAAAATTTTGTGGCACACCACTAACCAAAAATGTTACTACACTAATTCTCTTGGAGGAACGAGGCAATCAGCTACGTGTTGCCACACGGACAAATATTACATTACTCTGCCAGCCTTTACAGCACGGACACTGGACAATGACATAATATTTGCAGAAAATTATTAATAAATGTAAATTTAAAAAAAAAAGTGATATTGGATAATTTCTCACGGCACACCTGACGATCTCTCACGGCACACTAGTGTGCCGCGGCACAGTGGTTGAAAATCACTGATTTGGAGAATAGAAAATGATCATTTATTCACCTGATTTCTGATATTTCTTCAATAGCCTCTAGGAAACGTGTCCAGACTGGTCCATAGTTCAAGTCAACTATTAAGAGACATGAGATACAGCAGACAGACGGCTCAATAAGTTTCATCATAAAACAGTAGTGAGAGAGACTGTAGTGTGTCCAACACATGCAATAGTTTATTAAATTTATTTATCGTGATAATTATCGTGGTTACCAAAATTACAACATTTATAACTTTTTATATCGCCCATCCTTAGCACCAGTGCTCGAGCTAAATGAGCGCAACCAATTGAGGTGACTCTGGGATCAAGTCAGGATGATAGACGCCTTGCTATTGAGGTGTTCAGGACTGTCTGTCTTTTGAGGCTAACCTGAGTGGCCTCTAGAGAGAGTCAAGCCTGGGCCTTCTAGTTTCAACTGCTGCCTCCCTGCAGACAAATGACGGCCAACGGATGGACGCTCAAGAGCAACTAGAGTATGACTTCCTGGTGCTAACATCAGCCTCCACGGAATAGTCTAGTTTCTTCCTCCCTCTTTTGAACTGTCCTGTTTGTTTTATCCCTCCGACAAACCTGCCATTCATGGCAGCAGATTCACAGTATCAAAACTCAACAACACCTTAGCTTGACGGTTCTCCTTAGATTGTAGTGTACAGTACCGTGAAACCACACAACCTCACACCATTTGCTGTTGAATAAAACCTGCAAATTACAAAAGTGTCTTTTATTGAATTCACCAAATATTATATGAACCAACCCTGCAGCAGCGGCAGCAGCAGGGGGATTCTAGATAACCTGCTTTAAGCTGACCTCACAGCGGCTGACCTCAATCCTGACCCACCCACAAGCCTCTTTAGAGCCTGAGACGTTGGTCTCTCGGGCTGCGCTCGTCCCCGCTGCTACTGCTGCTGTGGACTCAACAGAAACTTCCCTTCACCAGTCTGAAGTGTGGGTGTAGCCACAGACACATCAGAAGGATGAAAACTGCAGACTGCATTGATTTATTTCCCTTGTGAGAGAGGAAGATGAGATAGTGGCAGACTGGATTGTTTAGTCAGAAGCGGGGTGGACAGCTCTCTCCCAAGGGCGTGTGACTGGTCCACCCAAAGGCAGACGGTGCCTGCAGTATCATTGACTGTGTCCTCTGCAGGTGCCGGTTGAGGCTGATGTTAGGTTAAAACAAGAAATATAATTTCAAATAACAGTTTCATTTGTCATTAAACAGATGCTTTGAGATCGTTGTAAGGTTGCGCACGCCTGAAGACGTGAGGAGCAAACAGGGGCTGCAGGGGAGTCACAGCCCTTCAGACAGACGTAGGGAGGGTGGGGCCCGGGGACAACATGCCGCCCTTTGCCTGTATTTACATGGTCAAGAGGAGGTCCACTCAAAACTGATGTATCTGGCACATTCCCATGTTTAACCATCCCAGGTCTTAATGTGTTTTTACTTTATAGATTTTTTTTTTCACCAGCATCGGCTCTCAATGTTTCTATATTTAATGTATAGTAAACTTTTATAACAAGTCTTGCCTTTCTCTAACATTTATTTATCTACAATGACATCAACAGAATAATAGATGGGTCTTGCTTTCTTCACTTCGTCCTTATAACCTTAGCATATTTCCAAGTTCGCTTGACAGACAGACTCGCAACACTCATATATCAAACACCCCCCCACCCCGTGGAAATGCAATTGCGCATCTGTGCTTTAAGATATAACAACTATGAAGGTTCTAACATCCTGATGTTGCTTCGCCATTAAAATAGTGACAAAAGCAGAAGCCAAGGGAGTTAAAAACACATCCAGTGAGAAGGGTGGAGGACCCAGTACAGACCCTTGTGGGACCCCAGCAGAATCTTCTTTAAGACAAAAGCATTGCAGAAAAAAACAAAAACAAATGAGATTTCTCATGACTCTCATTGGTTCTTACACATTCTTTGCTTTGTTTTGTATTTGTTGCAAGTTTGTGTACAGTACAATACGTTCTCTTCTTCCAAGAAGTGATAAAAAATGAAAGATTTTACATACTGAACCTCATGACTGACTGGCTCAATAAAGTAACAAAACATAAAATAGAAACAACAGCACATAACTGTAACACCTGTTCAATGAATTGAACTTAATTAATTGAATTATAATTCCTAAAGTACTGATCAGTAAAAACAAAATGACGCGATAGAAGTGAGGTTTTTCATCATGTTTCGTTTTGAACGAAATTTCTCTTCAATATCGCGCAATGACGAAAGAGCACTCACCTTCTTTGGTCCCTGTCGGTCGCTCTTCCGCGTACTCGCACTGTTGCGTTTAAGGACAGCTCGGAACTTTCAGCCTCCATCTTAAATGAACGGGCCGTCGGTGGGGCATTCAGGTGAAGTGGGAGACGCGTTAGTTTTGCAAAGAGAAGTATCAGCAAACAAAAGCAGCAAAAGTAAAACAAACAGACGCTTTAATTTCATAACGTCTCACTGAGTCCAGTTAGTCTGCAATCATTTGCGGGAAAGCGTTTTGGGGAGAGACGTCAAGCTTTGATCGGATTATTCATCCGAGCTGAAACCACATGAAGAGTCAGTTATAGCGAGGGCTGCTGTCTCGAGCTCGCGCACTTCACCGTCACGCACCTCCAGTCGCGCGTGGATGAGGAGGGGGACGCGAGGGTCCTCCAGCTCCGGGCCGAACTCGCTAACTCCGTTATTGGACGAGAGACAGTGAAGTCGTGTTTTGTTGCTCTGATTTGGTCCCTGTGGTTCACGGCTGCGGCCGAGTACCAGGTTCGTTAGTCACTCACTGGCGCCAACCAGTGTCTCTTGGTAGAATTGCAGCCAAAACTCCAAGGATTAGAAGTGATTCATGACTGTGATGTATTTTAATCCGTTTCTTCGCTTTCCTTGATGTTTCGTCATTTTTTGAGTTTTGAAAAAACGCAATTTTTTGGCATTTTGAGTCAGGGCTGGCCCTGAAATGACTGACTTCAGTATTAATGATTTCATTTGTGCCCAATAACCACACATGTAAACAAACCAAAACCTTGTGAGATTTGTCATCGAAAAGTGCAACCAGCGGCAGAACCATGTGCAAGTCATGTTCCTCAAATTTACTAAAGAAAAAAAGGAGAAAAAATACCCTTGGTGCAAACTGTTGAGAAAACTGTAGGTCATGAATACAATTCTGAGTAAAATAAATATGATAAAACAACGTCCAAATATATTCTTTTTCACATTAAACTCTAAAAAAGATGCGTAAAGTGTAAACGACAGTTTATCATTTTTTCTTTTCAAGAACTTCGTCATAGTTGGTAACTGTCACAAAATTGCAGCTGTCAAGTCAATTCAGTGACACACTACTGCCACCACATGTCATAAGTGTATCAAACTGAGCATCTCAAGGCCCAGAGGTGCAACACCTCTAGGGGGCGCTCGCGGCCCAACCTGTTTCAGAGCACAATAGACTAGATTGCTTTTATTCTTCCCACAATTCTATGTATGTTTTAACATCAATGTTTATTATTATTATTATTAGTATGTAGTGTTCCAGTCAATATTCGATTTGGAATATTTCTTTCACATTTTTGTCTGAGTTAAAAAAAAAAATCAATCTAAAAGTGTTTCGTTGCATCAGAATATTATCATTAATGTGGTTGTTATCATTCTTCCTCACAACTTGGGACACTTTCTTTGTATATTTCCACATCAAGTCAAATTTGGTGCAGTATTTTTTTTTATTTCTATCCACTTAAGTCAATACAGAAAGGGTTAACTGAGGACAGGTCTTACACTCACACCCTGAATCCTCCAAAACAGCATCAGACCCACAGATCTTCCTCAATACGTCACAAGAGGATACACTTGACATTTGAGTGGGAGACGCAGTGATCCAGTGTTCTACAGTTTACACGCTGCATCCGTGGTGAACCCGTGTGAACATCGATACAATCAATGGTGAAACTGGTGGCAACAGCTGGTCAGGAAGTCGGAGGATTAGTGGATATCTAAGTCATTCACAACATCAACGACAGAGAACACATCACCAGCACGCAGCAAGGGAACAAAACAGACACACACACACCAGGGGGTATTCCATCAGGTCTCTGAGCAAGTACAACCGTCATTGGTACAGTGTGCTATCGATATATCTTACAAAAGAGGCAGGCAAGTCGCTTCACTCAACACATATCCTTTCAAACACACAACTATTGGACAAATTGCAAGCTCATGTACATCTTTTGGATGGTGTGGGTGGACGGCAAGGAGAACTTTACAAAGCAGAGTGCGTGCGAGGACCAACACGTACCATGGATGCTGAAATCCGAATTCATGGATTTGGAAATGTTGTTGCTGATTTGAAGTATTTGGAAAACCACACAACACAGACATCCACTTTTTTTTTTAGCTTCAATATATTTAAAATAGTCACCAGATTTTCTGTTTAAATATAATATATAGAAATAGTCGTGTAGCACCAGATGTGGAGATGACAGCTCGCTCAATTGTGTCTCAATGTTTAAGCAAATGAATCGACTGGAAGTAAACCAGAAATAAGGTCATTAAAGCATCAATACCCTTCTTTTCCTTTCAGTGCAGTCATCATACTGGATACACAACAAAAAGAGAATGGAAAAAGAACAGAGTTGAGGAAAAACGAGATGAAATGCTGAGCTAAACTGAGCGCAGCCGGTGAACAAGATGGCCATGTGAATGCATGCGATGCAAAAAGTGTTTTCTACTCAATTGGGTTTGTATAAAAATGTGATACTTTCTAGTGACAGAAGCTCAACTTCCAGTGGAGGGTGGCACTGTTACATGACCACCTGCACATTCGATTGCAAATTCAGGTGAAGAGTCGCGGGAAATGATCCTTCATATTAGTACATAGATCTAGAAAACTTGGCACCCAAGATGGTAACCTCCAGCCTCAGTACTACAGAACACATTAGCTCAATTAATTAAATAAAAAAAAAACATCAAGTAATATGATTGAAAAAAAGTTTTTTTCTGTAAGAAACAGAGTGGATAAAAGTGAATGTGGTGCCTGGGGTCTGGGAGCAGGGGCGGACCATATGTGGGATGACAGTGCAAAGAGTGACCCCTCCCTGGAGCAGCGGAGTCATCGGCCTAACCCAGGCTGGTGATGTTTGCTTTTCCTCCAGGGGGCGCCACGATGCGCTGAGTCGTACGACGGGGAACGTTGTCATCAATTTGGGCTCCTATAAATAATGGAGATGATAGGGTTTTGGTTTCAAGCAAGCACACACAGCTGGGGGCTTGAGGCAGAGCCAAAATGGAAACACATGCCTCCCTTCTTTTGTCATTATAGCTGGACTGATATGAAGAAGTGCACTGGGTTCAGGCAGCGAGGGGATGCAGAGGAAGCTTGTGATGTCATGGAATAGTCTCACTCACCCGACAGACTGAAACCGGACTGGTGAAGGTTGCGCACAGGCTGAGCTGTCATCTGCTGCTGTGTCTGCTGCTGCTTGGTGGGAGACGTTTTCACAGACGAGACCATGGACATGATCTTCGGAGTGACGGTGACTTCGCACACTGGCCCGTCGTACTGGCCACGGGGAACTCCTCGCAGCTCTGTCAGCTGAGCGGGAAAAGAGAAATGAGAGGATGAACTTTCTCCCACTTGCTTCTGTGAACGCCTTGAGCTCACCCTGCTGCGAGCCTTTATCCTCTTGTACACCTGATCTGGGAAGGGTTTGCGGCTGATGTATCGTCCACACCCCTCCGTGGTGTGGAGGTTTCCCTCCTCCAACACAACTTTACCCTGGCTGATGACCACTAGAGGGCCTCCACGCACCTCTGTTCCCTCAAAGATGTTGTACTCCACAGCCTGCAGCAGGAAAAACGAAAGTTGCATTACGAACTAAACTAGATGAAGGAGGAGTGAAAGCGTCTCACCAGATTGTGACTCTTGGCCGAGATGATCTTGGTGACATCGGGGTCCCACAGCACGAGGTCAGCGTCCGATCCCACTGCGATGCGACCCTTGCGAGGATAAAGGTTGAAGATTTTGGCGGCATTTGTGCTGGTTACAGCGACAAACTGATTCTCATCCATCTTTCCAGTCACCTGAGGGAAAGAGGGAGGATAAAACCATGTTACTTTCCGTGTGAATTACGACACGCCTTCCTGGTTTTCTCACGCACCACACATTTGTCCCAGATCAGCGACATCCTCTCCTCAGTGCCGTTGGTGCCTTCTGGGATCAGAGTGAAGTTGTCTTTACCGATGGCACGCTGGGATGTTTGGTAGGTGCAGTGAGCACTGGCAGTGACTTGTAAGTCCCCACTGGAGCGGAAATACAGCAAATTATTAAGTTGTTTTTTTTTTTACAACACATTCAAATGCCATCTATTTGCTATAGATTTTTGATATAACAACCGTCAATATCCAGAAATGAGGGGTTTCTTTGTATATGATACAAGTAAAAGATGACTATTGTCATCACAAAAACAGATTATCAGCTCTTAAATGTAAATTACTTTGTCAAATACACAAACATCAGCAGAAGGACCAAACATTCGAATCAAACTAACCATGACAGCAGCGAGTTGAGATAGTCGGGCGTGGTGGGATCGGGACTCAGTGGTGGAGACGTGACAAAAGAAGCCGCCTTGGCCCAGTTTTTGCTCCAGTAGTGGGTCCCATCGGTGCCCAGGCTGGCGGAAATGGGTTCGCCGTACACCACAGCACCTGCAGGCGCCAACAGTGAGTTAAAAGGTGTGGCAATAAAAGAGGCGCTTTATTCTGACTGTTCGCACCCTTTTTCCTGGCCAGAGCGATGACATCGGCAGCACTCTTGCTCATCACCTTGGTGATGTAGAGCGGACAGTTGGTCTGGTTGGCAATAGTGACTGAGCGGTTCACAGCTTCTGCCTCCACCTAAACACACAAACAAATCATTTTAAGTCTCACTTCAGTTCCAGGTTGCTAAAGAGTTGTCTTCTTCCTCATAGGGCATTTCCAGTGCTGTTGAAGTTATGACGAAAAGGCTGTAGCAGAGGGGCTTGCATGGTGCTGGTCAGCACCTTGATTTGTGCCACATCAATATTAGTCTTAACTACTTGCTGCTTTTGAGGTGCGAATTTTGTGGAGAACAGCAAAGGTTTGTCTTGTTACATTATACAAGTAACATCCGACTCCACCCATACTTACGACCACAGCCAGCAGATGCTTATTTATGTTTTTATTCAATGTCTGGCAACGCGTACAACAGTTACGGCAGCACAGTATCCCAGAATCTCACTCTCACACAGTGATCTACGTTAGCTATTTTGAATGGCATTCGACTTCTGTCCAATCCGACTTACGCCCGGTTTGTCGGAACCGATTTCGGTTGTAAGTCAGATGTTACTTGTATTTTGTATACAGACTGTGGGGAAACGACTTTCTGAGCACAAGATTGCGAGCTGTAATAAATAATAAAGCACAGCATAAACAGCAAAAGAGTCTATTTAACTTAATAATAATAATAGCTTTTTACTGTTCATTATCATTAAAATAATTGCATTTATTAAACATAAAATTGTCCATTCCACATTTTTCCATACCACACGATAACAAAGAAAACAAACTACTGGTCTTTCTATGCCTATCGTGCAAAAAAATGCCAGAAATTTCAACATTGCTATGGGGCATTAAAGTGAGGTTACATTGCAGTGTAATGGTGAAACAAAGTAATCTGCAACAATACTGCAAACTGGCTAAACTTGAGGTGAATGATGGGAGAATACAAGTCTCAAATCAGCAGTGCACACAGGATTTTGAACACTGAACTGGTAGATTTGATCGTCCAAAGAACAGAGCTTGACGCTGCGACTGCCTTTTTAAAAATCAAATTCATCGAGGTGGAAAACAGCGGAGGAAAAATAGGGCGTCCTCAAGGCGTACCACAGAAAAGTAGGGTGTCCCATTTTCAGCACGACGCATCCCCAAGACAGCCGGACACAGAGTTAGCTACATAAGAGCCTGGTCTTACCTCTTCTGGGCGGCTCAGGACATGACCTTCCGGTCCAGTGATACCCAGTTCAAGGATGCGCCTCTGCTCCTAGATGTTCCAAGCACAAAAGACACATTTAAAAAATAAAATTAAAAACAACCAAAGATAAATCCTCTTTACCTCAGCGATGATGTCTCCATTCTCAGCATGAACCTGAGCTATGGCACCGAGATCTCTGATGACGCTGAACACCTCATAGATCTACAATATTGCACATCAGATAACAACTATGAGAAACTCCAGCGCTGTCAGAATAATGTGATCTGAACATATTAGTTAGGGAGGCAAGAGGGAAAGGAGGTCAGCGTACCTGACTGTCAGAAAGTTGGAAAACATCCTTATAAGCCAAATAGACCAGGAAAGAGTTGACACCTGAAGATAGAAAGGTTATGAGAGATGCAGCCAAAGATGGAAAGAGAACAAGCGAGGAAGAAAACTGGAGCCAGAGGAAAACTAGGATCAAAGCAGGTTTTGGTTTTGTTTCCGGTGTTAAGTGTCCTTGCAGACATCAAAGGAGGTTAGTAAAATACTTCAGTTTGTGTACCATGATCTTTCACAAGGGTCTCCATATCTTCCTGAGTGGCTTTGCTCCAGTCAGTGAGGTCCACGTGAAGAGAATAGTCACAACAGGACTTGCTGTCGGCCCATTCTCTCCACTGCTTGAAGGCAGCAACCAAACCGACACCTGGCTCCGGAACCACATGGTCGACTGCGAAAACAAACATACAGGTTGGAGTAAATGTGCACAATGAAGCAGTATAATTAGATTTCACGCCTGTTGACTTATCCACATGCTTCAAATCTCAGGAGACTGAGGTCTGATACGGTACGCACTGATCATGGTGGTCCCGCCGGCCAGTGCCGCCCTGGTGCCCTGGTAAAAGTCATCAGCCGACACCATGCCTCTGTCGGGCATCTGGAAACGGGTGTGCACGTCGATACCTCCGGGCATCACCATTCTCCCATGGGCCTCGATGATCTTCACTCCCCCGGGGACAATGAGGTTGTCTCCTATTTGCCTGTGATTAGAAGGTATAGTCCTGATTGAACAGAGAGGTCAACTATTCCAGGCTAATACCTTTAATCCAATATCTATTTCTAAGAACGTTAATGCATTAGTGCAACAAAACAAATTCTAAACTTGTCACTGGAAGCAGCAGACATCAAAGTATACAGTATGTTCATGTATTCAAATAATGGTGATTTCAAGTTGAAGAGTCCATTTCTTTATACTGAATGTGGTTGACATCTGACATTTTTAGTGAGGTCTACTTGTACATACTTGATGACGCCATCCTCCATGTAGATATCAGCCATGAAGGACTGATCATCGTTCACAATCTTCGCCCCTTTCACAAGGAGCCGGTCACTCTGAAAGGCAAAGACAGACCTTAAGGTAAAAGACATGTCTACATGGTATTTAGCAGACACTTTCATTCAAAACACTTAAACTGCATCAGCATGAAGTGTCCGAACCAGGCCCACACCGTTCACCTCACTGGGACTTAAAACCATGACTTCCAACCACTCTGTCGTCGCTGCGCTGTGAGTGAACCATTCCACGCCAAGCGTTCATGACCAGCTCCCTGGTGCTTAGTCGGTAAAAGCCACCTTGAACTATAGCTACCATGGGTCATCATCCGTCCACTGCAAGGCCCTTTGTAGAAACAACCAGAGCGTCGCAGATGATACATTCAAGGACGCATTATTGGACACTGACCCCGCACTGTCGTTTCAAGCACCAACATGGTGGCCATGAGCATCATCCTAAATCATCCGGACCTCCAGTTGGCTGTAGAACATGACCAGCATGAAAAAAAAGTCGCACTAGATGAAGCAGTGTGATGCAGCATTCCCTGCATCCACTGTAACCCAAATAAGACTTCGGTCACGGAAATGTCAAAATGCAGAGTAGCGTGTGTGGTGCACAAATGGGGTAACTATAAAATGTTATAGTGTATTATAATGTCATGACTGACCAGTGTTAATCATTTATGATTTATAAAACATCATGGTCCAAAGCTTGTCATAATGCAATAAAAAAAAACTGAATTGTCATTATCAATGATATCAGAACACGATGGCCGTTTTCAGGTTTCAGTCATTGTAGTGAGTATGGTACAGTACAGTACAGTATAGTGGTTCAATTGTAGGGGGTGTGTCCCTCAAATGAGTACATCACCTACTGCACGCAGCCAAATGTATTGATGCAAAGCAAATATGGATAATTTACAACTGGCTTCCACAGCAAGATAACAAAATCTGAGAGAGGAGGTTAACAAAAATGTGGAGATCAATGACCTACTTTCAAAAAAAAAAAAGGGCTTTTACTAATGTGGACTGCACCACCACTGTACGCCCTTCATGCCCAGTCCTGCTATCAAATAATACATTTATCACTAGTGACTGCAAGGCTAAAGTTACCAGCCCACTTCAAATACACACTGTATAAGATTTTAAAGCTTTGTTAAGTGGCTTCGTGGATGAATGTGAGAGATGACAGGTCATCACACAAGAGAAAGGAAACGCCAGCTACAGCGTTTAAGCAGCAGGTTATTAGACAGCCACATAACCTTGGTGACCAATAAACTGAAAACAATAGCAAGCCTCAAGCTGCTTTTCTATCATTGTTCGCCGGCGACACTGACAGGACCGCTATAACGATGCCCCATTTCAATAAGATACACTAAGCAACGGGTCGGCAAATCACGGTGTCGCCCTGAATACATCACAACGGCACTTACTGTGATCCTGGGAATGTTCTTCTTTCCTTGGTAACCCGACATTTTGAGGGCTGCCTTCGGGCTAAGCTACAGCTAGCAGGAGCAGAGGACCTCCGACGGAAGGATGAACGGATGCTCAGCTTGGTGGCCAGTCGACGCCCCTCTTCAATCCCTTTCAGGCGACTTGTGACGGAGGACGGCTTCAACGACAGTTTACACACAACAATAATGCAAAGCAACGCGAATTGTCCGTGTTTACTTTGCCTATCAGCCTGGAACCTCAGATTATCAGCGAGGACAGGTCTCCAGAGACCAGACAAGTACCAGGCTCAGGGCCACAAAAGAGGTAGCGCGCATGCGCTCTACCCCGCCCTGTACAGCTACGCTTCTCTTATTTAATTGAACCATTTTACACTGCGTCGCCAGTTTTCAGTCCATTACTTGATTAAAATGTAAAAATACAATTATCAAGAACCTTTCTTGAAAATGTATAGTCAAAAATCTATTATTAACCACATTAAAATGTTTAGATATCTTTGAATTTTCTGAGTGCGAATGTAGATATTCATGAATTTATGTTTAGTGAGCACAGAATGCAGCTTTATAATATAGATGGATGCTCCATTATAATTCAGAGTTCAGCTGCTACTTATCGTCCAAAGAGAAGAGAGATCAGAGGGGTCCAAGCAAGGTTTGTAACTATCTACTAGTGGTCTACCCACCATTTTAGATCACAACAAAAATACCTTCAGAATATCTAGAATAAAAAAAAGGTTAAGATGAATGTCTGCTGTAATCTTTTCCAAAAACTTAAGTGAAATGAATTGTTTATATCAAATTTACAGGTTTCATGGGCATTATGTTTATATTGTGAATCAAATTTAAGTCAAATGTGTATAAAGTGAAATAAGACACAACTGTACATCTTTATGTACACATTATGTCATGGCAAATATATCATACTTGATGTATAATATATTCTGCCCAACTCCATTTTAAAAAAAAACAAAAAACACAAGTATTGATGTGACAGAAATGTTTTCAGGTTTATTCAAAATTATGCAGACAAAATCGTTATCACACACATTATTGATTATGAGATGTGAATCATTCTCATAAAAATAAAATAGATGTGATCAATCTTATATGAAGATCCATATAGACATGCAGCAATATCACATCCTTATAATTCAGAAGTTCTCGGTCCAACTTCTTAGCTCAAGTATTGATCTTGCACAGCATTAAGGACCATAGGGCACAACAACATTGTTGCTAACTATTAAAATGCATGTTATCTCGATATGTGCATTGAATCAAGCTCAGTCCAGATAAAACAACTCTTCGCCATACGTATAGATCTACATTATGTAAGCAAGCTTCAAATTGTGAATAGGGAATATTTCAGTCATATTTATAACTACAGCTATGGTTCCAGTATGTTAACATGTTTGAAGTTATTGACAATATTGCAGAGCAATGAACTGTGTGTGTATATATTTATATATACGTTGACATATACATTGGCAGAAGGTTTTACATCATAAACATCACAGCTTAAAATTGCAGTTCACCTCTATTAATTCTATACGATTCAACATTATATGAAGTCAAAGACAAGCCAGTCAGCAGTGGCAGGTATTTGGCACGCTTACTTCGCTCTACTGTTATATTGTGTGCTCAAATATGACACTGTGTCATCTGGTCATCTTTGATGATATATTAAGTCATTGGAACATAAGTGAGCTATTAATGGTGAGGATACATATATGTTTAACAAATAAAGCTTTCGAAAGAAACTTGGAGCGGTTTCCTCATTTTAAACAATCTGAATAAAGTGTGCAAGTTCAAACAGTCTCCCTGTTTAGCTTTTCGTGTCTCCCTCTGTGCACTTATGGAGTTCACTCTCTAAAAGGAAGGCGTAGAAGGTGAAAAAGTCTCATCAACTAGTTTAAAAGACAGATTCATGGAAAGCTGGGTTTGTTGTCTAAAGCTGTGAGCCATGGGTTATTAAATCCTATAGATGACGAGGATCACACACATGCTATCTACTGGACTTCAGATGGTCGACGATGCCGTTGTAAAGGAGTGCAACCACATTACAACGTGTGTATGATACACATCAATTTACAATGTGACACAATGTTGTGCGTTACAGGAGGAACATCTTGACTACTGAAGAGGGCTGGTGAACATTTAGTCGAGGGAGGGGCATCCAGGCACTGCTATGTTTCCTTCTCAGAATGAGCTGGTCGAGGCTGTGGCAATTCTTTTCCCAATGTACACTCTATAAAAAGACAACAACACAGTCCAAATAGTGAACAACATTGAATATTGCTTGTAAATAGATCAGTGGGATCACCTCAGCGTTAGCAACATAATTTACATCCGACTCACCCAATGCCAAGAACAAGGATGTGTGAGATGAGTAAAGAAGGAATGAAGACTTTTAGGAAATCAGAGGAGAAGACGCCTCCTTTCTTCATGACTCCGCTCTTTCTCATGCTGAGGGACACTGAGCGTCGGGGGTGTCTAAAGTGGAACTCCCTGAGAGCAAGATTGTATTCAGTAGTAAGGAACTGCTTTATCTTATTCATCGTATGTTGAAAAATAGCAGAGGATTTATTACTTTGGTGGAATGTTTTCAGGTCTGCTTGACCAGTCTGCAACCCAGTCGACCTCTTTGCTCATAAGAATGTCATCTTCTCTCTCTTTCTCCAGAGAATCATCCTCAGACTGAAAAAAATGTCATCAATTTAGACTTTTGGGGGAAAAAAAAACATTGTCGTCATTGTTCTCACCTGACTACCTCTTGTGCTTGACATGTCAACATCAAATGTGATCTGACCCTCATCCTGATCAGGGCTCTGGGGTCTGTGGGGACTGACACCAATAAAGATGTGCATCATTACTGCATCATTACCGCCAAACACCACGCACACATCTTGATACATACCTATTACACGAGGATCCACTTGGACTGGACTCGTGTTGTGCATCCAGGAGGATCTTCTCCATGTCCCCATTGTGGATTGAGGAAGACGAAGGCACGTGCTCCAGTCCTCCCATCAGACTCTCATCACCCTCCGGCACCACTTCCAAGGTTTGGCTTACGGCGGCGTTTGCGTTTGCCTGGTCTGCAGACTGGTTGGAATGGGCACCTTGGACTCTTGTGTTTCCATTTAGCTCCAGTTCGACCCAAGAGCCTGTTGGGAGCAGACATCAAACTTGAAAGGAAGCTGCTCAGCAGCACTACTGGTGCTAACAACCCAACACCGCGGGATGTTGCATCCCCCACACGTATCTGTGCCACTGCCCCACAAACGCTTGCGTCTCGGGATGGGAGGGGGGGTGGAGTTATGCAATCCTGTTCCGTGGACCTGCTGGTGACCACACACGCCCTCTGCACTCGTTTAGCTCGGTGAAAAACAGGCACATTTATGGTTGTCAGGCCGCGCGTTAATGCTAAAGCCCGATCCCAGACCAGTGCTGTGTTAGTCAGCAGGGCTGCTCAGCTCTTGCATAACCGGCCGAGACAAGTCGCCCAGGCATGTCGCTGTTCCGGCCTCTTGTTGTCACAATAATATTTCAGCCCCCGCAAAACCTTTATATCCCCGAATCGTTCATTCATACGTTCTAGTATCACTATTAAAACTTGACCTAGTTTTCAGTATATAACAATGAATACGAGCGTTGTTATTAAGTTTTAAGCGATATTTTTAAAAACACCCATACGCGATAAATATTCCAATGAAATAAATGAGGTGTTTATTTTCTGGATTAATCCAAAAATGCGGAATAACGTTCGCCTATTGTCTTGACGAGTTGTTTTCATTTTGGCTAGTCCCACCCAACGCTGACTTGCAAAGATGATTGGCTAACAATCGCGTCAGTCAAGGACTTGACGCCATCTTATTGGCTCTTGCACGATGTCGTCAGACAACCATCACCGACCGCCCCTCCCAGAGAGGAAATTCCATGTCCAGGGGAAGTTTAACAATAAATGGTCGCAGAAACGGTTATCACACGCGAATAATCCGTTATATAAATAGACCCAGTCCTAGTTCAGCGAAGGAGGGCAACAAAACGAATGTACGCACCCTGCAGTCCGGGCTCTTCGTTATTGTTTTGAGCAGCGGCGGTGGACATGTTGACTACCACAGTTTAGCGTTCACCAACATGACACGCATACAAGCCGTCATGCGCGCATGCGCGGAATGTAGCACCTCACTCACAACAACATGAAATAAATCGAACGGCCTTTCACGCTTTTCGTGATATTTTCGTCATCTGTATTTCGGACGGTACCGCTGCTTCTTTTAGTTTTTGACAAACTCATAGGAGACGATTTCGTTTTTCCAAATAAGCAATGCCGTTGCATTGTCGGGGTCGTTTCAGGTCACCCATCTATTTTTTTTAAATCACGTTTCAGAAGAATTTAGAATGACGTTATTAAGTCACATCAATACCTCGGTTAACACAAAGCATAAATCATGTCAATAATTTAGGATCAAATAATAGTCGCCGCTGACCTTCTGCCCTCCACGCGAAGCCCGCAGTTCTCATGAGTGCAGTTGTTGAGCAGCGGATTGAGGAGCCTTTACTGAACACACACATATATGTGTCTGATATCGCTCTGCCTCTAATGTCACGAGGCTTTGCTAATAAAAGGCCTGTGGATTATAGGCACCTGACAACAAACATAAAGTCCTACTATTGCGATGGACGAGCTGACAACTTAAAAATGCAATAAAGACGAGTCGACTCAAATAATATTCTGACAACTGGTGAATAAATCGGACTGGCGCTTTATTGACCAGATCAAAGGAGCAGAAGAATACAACCAATGAGGTTCATGGATGAGTTAAAGGAGGACACAAAGGCGATAGGTTGGTTGAGCAAGATAGTTTAAGGTGCAGCAAACAGAACTAGAACTAAAGTGACTTTATGCCTAATCTTTTCTCAAGAATAGTGTAGATTTGTGCCCTCAATTTCAGAGCGAAGAAGGTGGCGCTCGCACATTTAAGGTTCTTCTTCTTCTGCTGCGTATCCGGGGTCGGGTCGCGGAGGCAGCATTCGAAGCAAGGAAGCCCAAACTTCCCAATCCACACAAACCTCCTCCAGCTCTTCCCGGCTTCCCGTGGCGTTCCCAGGCCAGACCGGAGACATAAACTCTCCAGCGAGTCCTGGCTCTTCCCCGGGGTCTCCTCCCGGTAGGACATGCCCGGAACACCTCCCCAGGGAGGCGTCCAGGGGGCATCCGGATCAGATGCCCGAGCCACCTCAACTGGTTCCTCTCGATGTGGAGGAGCAGCGGCTCCACCCCGAGCTCCTCCCGGATGACCGAACTCCTCAGCCTATCTCAAAGTGTGCACACAGCCACCCTGCGGAGGAAACTCATCTCAGCCGCTTGTATCCGCGATCTCATCCTTTCGGTCATTAGGTAGGTAGGTAGGTAGGTAACTTTATTGTCAAATATGCTACAGTACAAGACATATAGCATGGATGAAATATCTGTTCTCTCAGACCTGGACACGACATACAATACAGACAACATAAACATATTACCCAAAGCTCGTGACTACAGGTGAGGGTGGGAACGTAGATCGATCAGTAAATCGAGAGCTTCGTCTTGTGACTCAGCTCCCTCTTCACCACGACAGCCCGATACAGCGATCGCATCAACCCGTCTATCAATCTCATGCTCCCCTTTTCCCCCACTCGAGAACAAGACCCCGAGATACTTAAACTCCACCACTTGGGGCAAGAACTCTCCACCGACCCGGAGAGAGCAAACCACCTTTTTCCAGTCAAGAACCATGGCCTCAGACTTGGAGGTGCTGATCCTCATCCCGGCCGCTTTACACTCGGCTGCAAACCGCCCCAGTGCATGCTGAAGGTCCCGGTCCGATGAGGCCAGTTTAAAGACGACTAGGTTTATTTAAATAGCTGGTTGAAACCTGATAAGCGAGAAGTGCCATCTCCTGGGACAAGTCATCCCATGAAGCATCACCAGCCCTTAAAAAGACCTAATAGTCAGAACTACAGATGTATCCTGATCATAAGTCACATACTACAAAGCTTATTATGGAAACAACAAAAAAAAACACATGGAATTCACAAAAATAAGTGCATTTTTATTCTCTTTAAACATAAATAACATGCTTACAGAAACTGGAAAACCATTCAAAAGTGAAGTTCTATTCCAATATCGTCAAAAAAAATGTTTTTAATGACACATTTGTAAAGTAAGGCAGTTTCAACAAAATATTGATGTTTAAAAAGTGTTCAGTTCTCCTGAGCAGGTTCTCCCAAAGCTTGCCAGAGAAATGAAGGATTCTTTCTCAAGGAGAAAGGCAACACATGTTCTTCAGTATTTTTACAGAGGAAGTCTGATATACAGGTCAGTTGAAGAACTGCGTTTCAAAGAAAACGATTCGATTTGGTGATGCTGTAGCTGTTCATATTCAAATACAAATACTTGAAATGATTTCCTCTCCACAAAAGGAGGGAAAAGGTTCATCATCGACTTCACTTATTTCTGTTCTTATTAGAAAGGCTGCAGTTTGGATAAGTTTGAACTTTTCAATATGAATTCAGATCTTATGCCATGACATGAGCCCTGAGAAATGACAGCTTTCTGTCAACATGCCCGTATGACTGGCAACCGAAAAGTAGCGATGCGTCCTCAAATATCACAATTGAATGCCCAGATCCAAAGGCAGAATCAGTCAAACAGTATTCACAATACACAGTAGACTTAAATCCCTCAAGAGCTTTTCACATACAAAGTGGTTATAAAGGGTTAATCTGCAAGTGCTTCACAATTCCATTTAAATAAGAGCATCAAACTAGCAGTCAAACAACGATTGCAAATCAGCAACCCTGCCTCGACAATCGACGTCACCATCATTAGTGAAAGGTTTAATAATAATATTTTACCAGCAAAGCCTGGAACGTTACAAAACAAACGGCTAAATCCACGAAGACCCCAGCAAATTTCATCTGTTCTGACACTCAAGCTTCAGAAATCTTTCTTTGGACATCACTCTTGCATGTTCGCGTATAAAAGACAGCCACCCTGAAGAGACACTCCGGGTCGAGACTCCGGTACCCAAGTCAGTCTGACAGAATTCAGCTGCAGTCCTATTGCTTTCATGTATACAAATATATATCATCTGTAGTGATTATCACTGTATGTTCACAGGTACAGCACTGAAGTTGGTTAATAAAAATAGATCCACAGAGAAAAGCGAT
This sequence comes from Synchiropus splendidus, assembly GCF_027744825.2. Classification (NCBI taxonomy): domain Eukaryota; kingdom Metazoa; phylum Chordata; class Actinopteri; order Syngnathiformes; family Callionymidae; genus Synchiropus; species Synchiropus splendidus. The sequence goes on from NC_071340.1 coordinate 20,592,405, forward strand.
TCCCTGCCAATATCACTGCAGACTTTGTAGCGCAGCACTTTGGTAACACACACTTTGGGGAACATTTAGTTTTATTTTTATATACTGTATATATACTTTAGCCCCCCCCCGCTTTGATGGTCCGACTGTACAAAGCTGGAAAAAAAAAAAAAGAACTAAGCAGTAACACCGCACAGCACCCAAGAACTTACTTTGCCATTAAAAATAGTAGCAAACAAAAGATTTTAACTACCTCTAAACATGTACAGCTCATGTTGCAGACCCACGCAGCGCGATGACCTCTCCAGAAAGGAAACATATTTCTTCTCCAAATTCTAATCGCACCTCCAATTCGATACTTAAACCTTAAAGTTTCTATGCACTTATGGGCTGACCCACAAGCAGACGTTACCAGTCGCAGCCTGTGATGTGCTACGATGTGACTGAGCCACTCCAAAACTGCACCTATTATGCAACCAGTCTTAACCATGAACACAGAATCACCGACGTATGAATAATGAGTCTGAACATTGAAAAGCGTTGGGTTTGATCACGCGTGTATTTGGCAAGCAATCCTTTGGTTTAATATCAGTAGTGAAAAGTTCGATCATGAGAATATGTTCTTGGCGAAGCATAGAAAACTATTATCAACAAAATAAACAGTGCTTTTACATCAAATAATTTATACATAAACAATCACCATGTGAGGGCAAGGCTCAATTTCGGGGAGGAGAGAGGCCTCAGGAGAGAGGAGGACCCCCGACAGCTGTAGAACAAGCAAGCCAATTGTTTAACGTGCCAGAACTGGGCAAGGAAATAACGCTAAATTTGCAGAGCAATACATATAGTGGTGGATCAGAGATCACATGGAGTGGAGAAGGTCTTGTACAGTAACTCTGATTGAATTCCATTAGAACCTCAGAAGTACTTTGTTCGCCACAAGAGTGATGCCCTCCAACTTATGAAGTGGATCAGAGCAATGCAGTTTTTTCAGAGCACTTGGGCTTCAGTTGAATTCTTAACTCCTTCAAAATCTAGTTGGGCTTCTCCTGGAATATGTACAGATTATTGGTGGTGGCCACCGCAATGATGTTGTCCAGGGGATGCCAGGCTGTGTGGAGGATCTTCTTGCTGAAGTCCAGACTGTCTACACTGATCTCCTCTTTCTTGCGCTTCCCACCAGTGCTCACTTTGCGCGGTTTGAGGACTGACCCGGGCTTGTTGTTTTCCCGCGACGCCTCCAGCGTGACGTCCTGCCGGTAGCCTCTGTCGAACATCCGGAAGAAGTTGTTGTAGGAACCGGTCATGACAACACTGTCGGGACACAAATCGAGTGACAAAATAACCATCAAGTTGAGAAGAAACGCAGGGCCTCACTAAACATCGTCATCTCTCTTATGCGTCGTTTCACCAGAAGGAGGCGCCATGTTCGCATGTCAACAAATGAACTATAATTTTAGGTAATACTATGGGTAGAAAAAGCACTTCCCACCTTGGGTCGAGGACAAGGTAAGCCTCACCAATAACATGGTATTTCTGAATTGCAAGTGTTTTCTCACTACAGTCGCATGAAAGTTCACGTATTTTTCGTCACCATATGCTGCGTTCAACACACTCATGCCCGTTTCATACAAAATACAGAGCATCGCCTGTTCTCTGTCCGACCAGCAACATCTCCTAAAAGTTTAACTTAAATATCTATGGACATTTTAAAGCTATTGTGCCAACAGATAAATGCAGAGGATACTGAATTTTCTTACTGGGTGAGAGGGGGGTTACTATAGCATTATTACGTACCTGTCCCTGCCATTCCAACAGCACTCAAACTTGTCAAAGATGCAGTCATTTTCATAGAGCGAGCACAGTTTACTCCGCAGATATTCATTCACCTGTGACAAGAAGCAGAAAGCAACATGACAAAGTCTCCCCCTGGTGGTGAACTAGGAGAATAACCCCCGGCCCTCCCGCGATCATTACCTGATACGTCTCTACGGGCCGTGTCTCCATATTGAGGTCCCAGATTTTGATGCTTAAATAGTCCCGGGTCATCATGTACCTGCCACTGTGGCTGTACTTTACATCAGAGATGGACGAGATGATTTCGGAGAAGAATGATCGATTGTTTGGATCGTCCGGTTCTTCAAACACTACGAGGAAATACAAATGCGTAAAACATATCATTTTCAATCTGGCTGAAGCCATGAATGACCTTGAAACACCGGAGCACAAGCCAGCATCTGACTGTAATGAGCAGAAGGTTCATAACTTCATAGTTTAAAGTAAAGACCCACTCATACTCAAGACATCATGCCAACAGTACAATCTAACCCCAAAACATATCCCAGAGATCTGCGATGTTAGGAACACCACAAAGTTCCATGAAACCACTAATTCTTAACCATAGGGCGTGAGCGCCTCCCAGAAGATTATGGTTTGTTTACGTGAAAGCAGACTAAATATGGTTGCTGATCACAAATGAAATGAAGAGTAATGAATCAGTTCTATTTCTTGAATGGGCCCCGGGACCATTTATTTGGGGAAAGGTGGGCCCCTAAATCAAAAAGGTGAAGAACCCCTGCATTAAACCAGGCAACGCGCTCAAGCAACCCTCCGTATTTCATCAAGCAAGACGGACTCACGTTTAGCATGATTGTCGCACAGTGCTGACGCTCTCATGTCACACAGACGGATGGTTCCCTTGCTGCTGCTGTAGACAAACGTGTTGCACTGATTCGGATGAAACTCTGCTGCTGTGATCACCTCTGTCAACTCTTCCATGTTTGCTGGCTTAATGTCCACAATATCTGAGCAGAAAGGGTTAAAGAGAAATAACACCTGACAGGATAATGAGTCCGTCTGAGAGAAGCTCTCAATAAGTTCCCTCTCAAGGCGCAGCCAAGTCACACTGAAGGTGAAGGATACTGAAGCTACGGTCGGTGATCTCCAGATTCCACAGGTTAATGCGAAGGTCATCCGCAGACAGGTAGGTCTCATGGTCGCTGTTGACTGAGATGGAGTTGATGTGGTACGTGTGAGCGTTCGCAAACACACGGCGGGGACTCGCCTCCACCATCAGCTCCATCGGCAGCAGAACCGGTACCTGGAGAGAAGAACTCAGCTCATCATCTTTGTCCTCGACATAAAAATGAACAATCCTCATCTATTCCTGATTCTTTTTCATCACTGTGAATGATTTTTAAAACAGAAGAGACATCGATATAAAACAGGGAAAAAAATGGACGTCCACTCACCCGTAGTGATGTGATTGAACTTGGATCTCGGTAACAGCCATTTTCCTCCTTCAGATTGTAGCCCTCTGGCCTCTTGTTACGTTCACTGATTTTCCAAAGCTTTATGGTCTTGTCTGCCATCAAGAAAACAGAACAGCAAAGGAAAAAAAGCTGAAATAATAACCACGTGGAAAATACAGCAAAACGTTTTCGAATATTGAAACCATTAATATACCGTTTGTGGACAACAGAAACTGTGCAGCATTCTTCTGAGGCAACCATCGAATCTTGTTGATCTTCTCCTCAATTTCAAGGCTCTTCAGGTAGTCGAACTCGGGCTCGTGGCTCTGAAAGGTGCTGTAAACACTGTACTCCCCGCGGGAGTGCGGCTGGCCCTTGCACTAAAAATGTCATAATGGAGACCAAAGTTGAGAAAAAAACTAAACTTGGTGAATACTAGTTTACCAGCTTGTCCTGGTGAAATCTCATTGTGACTGAACCTGTTGAGGTGCGGCTCATCCTCATATTCATTCATATAGTTTGGTTTGTAGAAATTGTTTCTAATTTTAGCATCTTTTTTTTTTCTATCAGCTGTGCCAGAAAACAGACTAATTTCACTTTCACATTAAACCAATGACGTGTAAAATGCCTACATCTACATGCAAAAGTTACTTCACTCTGCGTGAGTGAACTTGCCTCTGGCTCCTGCTGAAAGATGACGACTCGTCCTCCCTTGTCTCCTGTGGCCAATAGCTCCCCAGTGTGGTTGAATTCAACCGTGGATATGATGTCCGCTGTTGATAAGATGCTCCCGTTATTACACAGCCAACAAATGGGAAAAATAGAGCACATCTTAAAATTGTGTTTATCATTTATGCGCTGCACGAATCTTCCAATACTTAAGTGTCTACTCAAGCAAAGACTGTGGAGTTGTTTTGACCACCTAAGTTGGATATGAGAACAGAACCTCAGGAGCAGAAAAAAGGGAATATCAACATAAAGCGTGTCAGAGTGTTTACTAGTTTGTTTCATCATGTGAAATGTGGTACTTTTACTGGATGCGGACACAGTACCCAACTCCTCTTTGCTTTTTAAACACTTTGTACCGAGTGTTAATGATTCATGGATGTTAATATTAATCATCTTTGATGTACTTTGGACCCCAATCACAGCAGAAACAATGTTGCGGAATCTTCACCTATAAAAGACGTGACTGGCTTCAAACACACAGTGATTTCGCTTCCAATTGTACACTCCTTTTCTTTTACTGTTCAGAATATTTCATTGAACAAAGACTAAATATGACTCAAAATCTGATTTGTAAAAGATTATCTGTACAACATGATTTAACATTTTAATTTACAATTCAATTCCATCATGCTCTGCGGAGGATTTCATAACTCCAGGGGCAGGATTTTAGCCTCTGGGCGTCTGCAAAAGCTTGGATGCCAGATTACGCTGGTATATGGCGGCATCTGGCGGCCAAGCTACGGCCGACAATCGAGCGTCCATTTTTTCATGCCCCCGCAGCTAAACGCCTGGTTACAGTTGCTATTATAAGTGATCAACAGATGAAAGACCAACGTCCTGGCAGTGCTGCTCAGGAAGGAGGCGCCGTTATGACTATTGTGTTTGGACGTTGGCACAGTCTCGCCTGCTCGATACTCAAAATAAATGACACATTTTAACCTGTAATTTGGCAGGTCATTTGTGAAGACCTTTATATGTGGATTGTGTGAGGCCACTTTGTTCAGCATAATGTGTGAATGGAAACAAAGCAGCACACGTAGCAACACATTTGTGTTTGTGCTACATTTGGTCGGGCTCAACTATGGATTTCTGTTAATCATATTGACCATTTTGTTGTGAAATTAAATAATGCAACCTCACCAGAATTTTCCAACCACCTGCCTGTTGCTGAACACTGAGTAGTACTGCACCATTGACAGGTTAGATAATCATTTAATAACTGAGTGTAAACAAAAATAAAATTGCCAAGTTGCCTTTTACTGTAACTCACAACTGGTACTTTGATTTGTGAGTACTAGACCAACAACCCCAGAATGTGCCAGAAATGTGTTCAAATTAAAAGACAACCTAGAGTGCAGAATATTATATTTGTCCATAACACAACACAAATAATCATAATTGAAATAATAACCTGATGCATTACTATATTTATGCAACAATTTCTGCAGAGGTAGAGTTCTATGCCCTTTCTAGCTAGGAAAGTGCTTTAACTTGACACAAAATAACAGGTAAAGATTACTGTAAACAAGAGGCATCACATTTCATTTATGGAGGGGCCAAGTTGAGCGAAAACATATTTTTGCATTTGGAAGCTTTTGACCTACATTTTGATTGACTTGGACAGTTTTCATATTTTATATTAAAAGCAAGGGCTAATTGTTTGATTTACTCCATTAAAATGAGTCAAATCTCACGCCAAAATTTTCAAATCAACCCAGTTTTCCCAAATGACAGCTATTGTATAAAACTGCAGGAAGAATATTTGCTTGAAGTTTATGAAAAAAAGGATGGGAGACGCCGTTACAGAAATGGTTTGCTTTCTACTCAACTTTCATGAACACAATTACAGAGGTTTTGGCGACCGACTGCATTTTTCTCCATAAACTATTCAGAAACACCATGAGAATTAAACGTCAAAATGTCGTATGAACCTGCACAGCCTGCTAAACCACTACAATGGTGCCTTGCAAGCGTTGACAGAAGAAAAAAACATACCGCAGCAAATTGTAATAAACTTCCACAACTGCAACGTGGAAGATCAACCCTGGTATGCATCTGTGAAATGTTCTAATTTAGTCTCAAACGCTTCCCCAACGAACAGGAAATGCCTCTAATCAGAAACATGTTAGATATGAGAATAGGCTCGAGAGGCCTTCAGGAACATTGAAAAGCAAAGCGAATACATAGAAAAAAGTTGCTAAAATATGTCAGTTAAATTAAGTCGAAACATGTTTCAAATTCACAACTGACTCCCCTTGTTTTTTTATGATTTAAATGTGATGTATCACTAAGCAGCATCGATTATTAACACTCTTAAAACAGCTCAGCTCCAACCTTGAACCAAACCCTCTCAGTACTTGTTCAACTTACCTTCGACTATGTCATCATCTACAGCTCCTTTCACTTGAGAGAAGCACCACTGCACATCACCACCGGCCCCTGCAACAGACACGAACCCACTTTACTGACTCAGTCGTGTTTAGGAGCCAACACGACGTTAACTGTCACACTTCTGCAGTGTGAAATATTATTTACTGGGAGCATTTTTAGCCACAAAAAAAACAGTTGGGTGCAGTTCCAATAGGAAACGAGCACATGTCAAGCACTGACTTACCCCTGCAAAATATGCTAATAGCTAACTGAAATCAACTCGGGCGGGTATTATCGAGAACATAAAATCTTACAACCAACATTTCATGGCAGTTTAAGCCTCCTTCCTACCTGCCATGGTGGGGGACTCGCAGCAACTCCCGGGCGGACGCGGGCCCTGGACGGTGACAGCGCTCACCCAGCTCGGCTGGGCAGCTCCGACCAAATCGGTGTCGTGGAATGAAGCCGGGAAGTCCGCAAAAATAAAACCCGGAGGCCGGGCACGCTACCTTATCACTTAAGGTGGGGGTTCGCTCTTATTTACAACAAGAAAATATGATGTTCCGGGCTCGGCGTTCCTGCTCTCGACTTTGAACTCCACTTTGAGATTCCCTCGCCTTTGCCTCTCCCTACATTACAGTTTCAAGATGGCGCAACGCGGCGGTGCGCTCCCTAGAGGAGCAAGCGCACACCACGGAAAATAGAACGCGCAAAGAGTTTATATGCGACTTTTTCTACTGCACAGTATTACGTAGCAGTTAGTACTTGAAATATCGAGCACATTACACACGTCAATATCCTCCCTTGGTAATGTTGAAGCCCCTAAAAAGATTAACCCCGCCCATCTACAATGTCTAGATATGATAATCAAACAGCATCTTCCTGCTCAGTGAAAGTATATTCAATTTAAAAATATTAGAAGTTGGAAACAATTACGTTTTTAAATTGAATTCCATCTGAATTTTTAACCATGTTGCATGTTTTTTTTAATATGTGTGATAAATTAGGTTATATAATAATAACTTGTTGCACATATCACATGGCGCACGAGCGCCATACTTCCGGTCGTTTCATCGTTTTCCTTTCCGCAACTTAATTGGAATAAGACAGCAACAATATTTTATTATCATAAATGTTTTTTTATGATGATGATGATGATGAACAAAAGACCATCAACATCAATGGCAAAAAAGTAAAATAAATACAAATTTAAAAATCGAGTCAAATCTAATATTTAACGTATATTTTTGGTGTTTCATATAGTTCAGTGATTTCCAAAACCAAATAAATCCAATAAACTGAAGTAAAAAAAAGTTTAAAAAAAAAAAAAAAGCAAAAATAAAAAGAGAAGTAATAGAAATAAAGAAATCTGTATAGATAATAATGTTTATATATATGTGTGTGTGTGTGTGTGTGTGTGCTTGTGGTGATTCTACACGCTTCAACAACTCTTGTAACTATTGTTTAAAGAAAACAAATTTGACCTGTTGAAGAAGACAAAACAATGAGTGAACTTGAATGTACAGCTGATATTTCTAAGGTCTTTAGACATTGGCATATACACAGAAGTTAAGTTAGTTAAATAAGTACAAGCCAATCCAGACATAGATGACCCAGATACATAACTCCTTGTCCACATACAAGATGAAAGGATTGTCTTAAAAGTGCACTTGATACACATTGTATCGGATAAATAGCGTTCTACACAGGACACAAGCATGACTTGATTGATGTCATGCATCAGCGAGTTTATTTATACTTTCCCACGACAAAATAAGTTGTCCACTGTGCCAGGAGCAGAGCGCCGAAAAACACGGTGTAGCTGAACAGGACGAATTTCAGGACCTTCTTGAATGTCCGAAGAAAGCGGATAAACAAAGGCTCTCTGTCTAGATGCCATTCTTCTGTCTTCATCATGTGATTCGCCCCAATGAAGTGTGCTGTGTTTCCGCCTTGACCCATTCTGCAAACAAACACTTGTGAAGTTTTTGCACCAAGACATACAACACATCAACAAATTATTTTAAGTTAATGAAGACCAAAGGGTATCAACATACATAATTAAAACAATTTAATAAGCTCAGTATTAGATAAGTAATTTCACACTATCTAGCACTCAGGGTTTGCTGAAAGTCAGTGTTTAGCTAATGCCTTTATAGCTATTTAAAATTACTGCTAGAGTGCTATAAATAATAAATGCGTAAATTGCTCTAAGTGAAGTCTGGTATCGATCCTCCTGAAATTGAATAAATAATGAAAAAAAAGATGATTTTTGTATTTCTACATTCAATATTATTGAGATTGAAGTGCTTGCTTTCACTGTTGTCAATGTTGTAAATAATGTAGCTATGTAGCATAGGGTTACCCTTCTGTACTCTGTACATAAAACAAGCTAAATCAAAGCACAAATAAGTCTTATAATTAGTATTAATATTATAATTCAGTATAGCAGAACATATAGTCATACCTTGTTGCAGTAAGAGAAGAAGAAGCTGTGGTTGTTCCGAAGGTGGGGTACTGTATACTCTGCCCTGATGTCCAAGTTGGTGTGTGCTGCCGCTGTCTTTCAATTCCTCGCAGCAGAGGAGGGGCTAAAAGCAATAAATGATCACAAGGATCTGATTCCCCTGACAGCTGTCTAATGGCGCTTTATGTCTACGGTGCACCTGCTCTTCAAACACGAACTTCAGCGGGGAAAAAAGCAAAAGTCATTGATTTCCAGCCAGTGAACAACCAAACAACCAAAGAGGAGTACCTAAAAAAAAAAAAAAAAAAAAGGTGTTTCCATGTTTGGAGAGCAGAGGAGGCGCGTGTAGATGGACAGAGATCAGATAGCCTGCTGCAGCAGCACAGTTATCTTCTGCCGGAACATGAAGCAAATGGCCTCCTAATTCAATCAGTGTGGTAGACTGTCAAATGGCAGGCTTCTGTGGGCAGAGCTCTCCAGACAGAGCGGGACCATTATCGGCTAATCAGGGGGCCTGTTACTGCGCTAATTGCTTCTTCTGAGAGGTGGACTGCTGCTGCCTCCCATCTCCGCCTTTCACCACCACCCTGATCCCATTCATCTTCCCACAATGATCTGCTAACTTCAACAGACAGGTAGCGAGAGAAAAAACAAAGTAACTTATTTAACAATTTAATTGACCTTGTTTTCAACAGAAATAATGACATGTTATTACAGACACCCCAAATATCTTGCTCATAAATACAAACATACAGAGTTATGGACCAAAGTCCATTTAAAAGCAGGTGCAGAAAAAAAGAGTCAAGAACTCTCCTGTTGTTCTGCCAGCTCTGACATCAATGCAACACCTGCATCACGCTGACACGGAAATGAAGGAAGCTGCTCAGTCTTCTCTGATCGATGGATTATTTGATGTGTGCAGGTGGGAGATCATGTGACTCATGCGTTCTGGGCCTCGGGATGGTCCTGGAGAGATTTGATCCAAGTTGTGCCATTGATGAGTTTTGTGGTTGCTATGACATACTCCATCCCACTGTCTTCCATTTGAGAAAGGAAACGCAGGGCTGCTATTTCTGCATAAGTCACTCCACCTAGGAAAAACACCAGGGTGGTTCGATTCTCTCCCTGCTGGCCTGTGGACGAAAGGACAGTGAGGGACGTTGTTTTGAATCCGGAAAATAATATACAATAAACACAAGAGGTAGGTCTCATTTTAAAAAATAAATAAACTAATTCACAAGAAATTTAATAATTAATTAATTGCAATTACTCATGTTAGACAGACAGATGATTGATAGATAGATAGATAGATAGACAGACAGACAGACAGACAGACAGACAGACAGATGAATGGATAGATGGATGGATAGATAGATAGATAGATAGATAGATAGATAGAGAGAGAGAGAGAGACAGACAGACAGACAGACAGACAGACAGACAGACAGACAGATAACAACACATCAAAACATATGAATCAGCTGATACCAACACATGCCTCTGCTGGAGTCCTGAATTATCACATGCTAAAATGGAGTGTAGCACAGGCGTGTAGGAACAAGTCTAATCTCACTGTCCCCATTCTAATTAACACGTTGCAGATTAAGCATGAAATGAAATTTAACAGGCAACTGCCAGTTTCACACACCAGCAGAGTGAGGCAGCACTCAACAAAAGGAGCGCAAGTTGTTTTATCTCCCATGTCACCAAACAGACAAGTCCAAGCAAACACAGTCTCTGGTTCCTGAACGTCATCAGAGCGCAGTGCAATCAATCAGCTGCTGTTGAGCATCTGATGTCTTCAGCACAAAGCTGCACCTGTTATCTCTCCGTCACAGCTGTGCTGCAGGAGAGGCATGAAAACGGATGAAGAACCTACGTTTTTTGTGGAGTCCTGGCGGGAGCTGTTGCCTCTCCTCAAAGTGTGGACCAGGGAGCATTTTGAGCACCTCCTCGATGCTTCGCCAACCTGGCCTGGCCAGGACCTGCGTCAGGCGGATACTGAGCGGGGCGTAGCCACTGTACACGTACGAGATGTCGTTTGGATTCTGAAAACAAACAAGAAAAATGCAATGTGAAAAAAGTTTCTGACCCTCTTCGCCGTCTATCACAGCAGCTCAGACCACTGGGTTTGGGAGGAACGCAAAAAAATGGATTGCGACATGATGCTCATATCTACCCCCAGAGTGATATCAATCTTATTTATTTTATTTTATCTAAATATTTTTATATCTTTTTAATAGGGAGACAGCACAGTCTCCAGAGTTTCACCAAACTGCGATGACTCACATCAAATTAAATGTTTTTCAGTTGTCCTTGTGACATAATAGAGGCTGCATTGCATTTCAAGTTTTTTTTTTTCTATTTTTTGCCTTCTTGAAGTGGTATATTAAAACATGTCTGAATTAAAATAATTTAATGGTTGACGTTTTCACATCATGTACTAAAGAGGACTCATCAATTTGATTCCAAATTCATTGTCAATCCATGGCTGATCGGTATCTGTGATCGGCAGAAAAACCCTGTTCGGAGCATCCCTACTTTTTAAAAAGCATTTGCAATATCAGTCATAGCACTGAGCTCAATTGGGCAGCAAGTGGCAGCGTGCAATGAAAAGCTAAAGCAGTGACAACCTCAAAAGATTTTAGTGGCTTCAGATGGCGACTAGGAACAAAACCTACACATAAGTGTCTGTTCTGTGTCGAGTCATCAACATTTCCCGAAAATGTTATAGAGTATATAGTTATAGAATCACGTAACCTCATTTAGAGAGGTAATACATAGTTTCCTCATCAACAGCTGCATTCTATTTCCGTTCCTTAAGCATAGCTCACACAATTTTCTATGTCATGGTTTCAAAGTGACAACAGAAACGCAAAGATACACACATTGCAAACAGAAATTTTTTTTATCATACACAATGAGGAGCAATGAATATATAAGAAAAAAGCACAAAATGTACTAGTGATGGGTAGATGAGGGTTCATGAAACAGTGTCCTGGTTTTCAAAGGCCACCAGATGGCGCTGTCTGCTGTAAAATGTTTGGACTTGAACAACTACAATATTTGAATGAAACCTCACATAGTTTGTAAACCAACCACGCAATCTAGTGGCCTCTGGAAATTAAGACACTGTGTCATCAACCCTGCAATACTGTTTCATGATACCATACACACTAAACCCACACCTGAAAAACAAACAAACGCTTTCACATCTAACATTTTACTTATTCCACCTGTATCTGAGAAACAGTTTTAACTTCAATCGAATATTAATAATCCCAAATGACTTCATTTTAATGGAACCCGGTTCTGTTTCAAATAACAGATCAGCCATAAGACCTTTCCTATCACCTACCTGCTCATTGGCATCTTCCATCCACAGTTTGAGAGTTTTCCGAATGGTTGGATAGTTATTCCTGGAGCCTGTCTGCAGTTTCAGAAGCCCACCCTTCTCCAGGTTGTTCAGCGTTAGCATGTGTTCATAACCATAGGTCTGAGTGAGAAAAGAAACAAAGGGTTAAAGGTGACTGCAGCTGGAGGTGGAAAAATGGAAGCTATAACAGCATGAGAGTCATGACAGAGAGAAACAAGCCCAACCCTTGTTTTACATGTATTGTATTATCCATATAAAAATAAACTGATCAAATGATTAAAAGAAAATATAGTAGAGAAAGCTTGTTATATATCGTTCCCTCTATGAGAAGTTAAACTCTACCTGAAGAATCTCTCTCTTGTAGTAATCCAATATCTTCTGCTTCAGTCCGTTGTTGCACACCGACTGCATGCACACGAGGCGCAGGATCTTGATGAGAGGGTCTTTCTGGGCGATGCAGTCTTCAATGTATGTGTTCACCTGGACATTCACAATATATACGGATGAGTCTGACTTGAATTTTAAAAATAAAAAATACCTTTTATGATGATACATCGTAACACAACACTGACTTTCAGCAGCACACTTTAAAATCCCATAAGAAGCAGAGGTACCTTGTCTGTGTCGACACCAGTCATGAACTCCTGCTCAACGGTCAGATTATCAAAGAAGGACTCAGAAGCTACAAGGATAAGATTTTTTTTAGTTGATGATGACATCAGCTGCAGGTGCAAAACAAAAGAATAGAATACTGCCTAGTAAACATCAGTAACTACAAAGGCTACTGGCTTAAAAAAACGTTAAATTGTTCATGATATTAAAAAAAGTTAATTCCTGACTAGAGGAATGACTTGGAATGAAGTGAAGAGAAAGATTTAAAACCTACTTGTAATGTCTTTGATGAGTTCGGCCACAGACGTGTGGTTGGCCAGGCTGCTGCGAGCCGCCTGCATGTGAGGCAACTGGGACACAAACTGCTTTATTTCGCCCACTGTTTTAGCATTGTGACGTTCCTGGGAGACGAGTACATTCACTCATTAGTCCATCTGTCATGTCACGCAGCAGAGTCACTGTTTAAACTCTACATTGAAGTTAAAAAATATCCCTTTTAAAAACTTTAATATTCACTGTATTTTTAAAAGCAAAGACATGAGAACTTCAAGAGAGAACAACAGACGACACAGAGAATCTGTGACATGACTAAAGATTTTTTTATGAATTTGTGAACAACCGTGTCTTCAGTTAATAGTGTTAAATGCAGGAACATTTATCAGAACGCATCGCGGCTGTGTCACCACCTCAGAGTACAAAATGTGCTGGACTGACACAGATAACAGTAAAAGCCCATTTACACACAACAAAGTGATAGATAGAAAGTGACCTTTCAGGAAACATGCTGTAACTTGATTTCACATTATTATAATTAGGTCAGGATAATGAGTTAAGATGATGGAGTTGATGGGAGACAGACCTCAAAAGCAGCAGAAATGATTTTGGCCTTCTTGCTGAGAGCAGCTCCAACCGCATTAAAATTCTTGTCCCGGATTTCAGCATACAGCTCCTCCGCTGAGTTCAGCTGCAACTTCTTGGCCTCGGTGGGTAAATCTTTGCTCGTCTCACCTTGCTTTTTCTGTGCAAACTTCTCAGGAGGCAACTTGACATAACCTGAAGACAGCAGAGATGTTTGTAGGTTTTTTTGGGGGTAAGTTCAGCTTTAAATTTCAAATCGTAATCCAGAAGAGCTGACCATTAGTGATTCCATAGATCTCATCGATGAGCCCTTCATAGGTCAGCTGTGTGGCCAAAGGGGTAAGAAGGTCTACGTTTCGGTCAAGGAGGAGCAACGAGTCAAAAACTGGGAGGATCTGATTTTGACTGCCAGCAAACTCTCTCTTCATCCTCAGCATCATGTTAGCCACATGCTACAAAGAGATGTCTCTTTAAAATTAACATCAAATTTTAGCCTAAACCATTTTAAGCATTGCAGCTAGTACTCACCCGGGCACATTCTCCTTTCCCGTATATCTGTGGAATAGTGCCGTACAGAGCCTGTAAGGTCATAAGACCTTTGGCTGTGTGGTAGAGACTTGTTTGGTCGTTCTCCAGGTAGCACTCCTGAAAGAGGGCGAATGAGTAATGAAGAAAAAATATCACAACACACCTATGCTTTGTTGATTTGTCGTTTGCAAACATACCCGAAATGCACTTTCGTACTCCATGGAAAGAAGATCACCATCATATGGAATGAGGTCCAGGATATACTCTTCGATATTGATGAAAGAACCCAAAACACCCTGCTCTTTTAACCGCTGTTCACACAGCATGCTCCGCCGAGGGACAAACAGGATGTGGAACTCCCGTGGCGACTGCTTATCTTCACTAAAAAAAAAAAACGATTGAGCTGAAGCATATTTGATACTGAACTGCCTTTGTATTTTCTAAATGAAACAAACCTGAACACATTCTCTGCAATAATATCCATCAGCTCCAGTCTGGGACGCACAAAGAAGATGATATTCTTCACATCGGCCGACGGAAGCCGCCCACCTTTCAGAGTAAACATCTTTTCCACTTCATGTTCCTACAAATAATTTAATACGATTAATCCAGGATTGGGAGCTGAACAGTGGCATGATGTTAACTTACCTTCAGTAGAGAGTACTGGGCTATCAGTCCAAATGGTCCAGTCAGATATTCATCCCAAACAATGGCCTGCAGAGGATAGAGGTCATTAGTGATCTCAGTTGTGGTCTACTGTCAACCCCGTTACCAGGCCACCAGCACAACACAGGTAAGAATACTCCATGTTCATCAGCTTAACTTTAGAGCTGAAATAAAGTAAACACTGAAATGCGATTAGCAATGAATAGCTAATTTGGAACCAATAATGAATATAGCAAAATGGTGCCACACAGAAGTAATAACATGTTAATAACGACTGAACTTTGCTAAAAATGCATCACACTTTGTCAATGAAATTACATTAACATGAATTCCGATGTGTAAAACAATTCCAATAAAACGCATTCCTTTCAGCCAAAAGTGTAACATAATGTGGAATTCTATGGAATGCGGAAATACATTTTCCGGGTAACACGTTGCTTTTTAAATAGCCTTGTTTTGTCACTATAACGCTGTTGTCCAAGACAAACAATTGATAAATAAAGATTTTAGGATTCAGTTCAAGTGACAACTGCATGAAAACAACGAGACCGGTTAGCTTAGCGGCTAACTGCTGTTGAGGCTTCCCAGTTTCCGGCCTTCTTCTTTACCTTACTTCCAGCACATTTGTCCAGAAACTCACGCAGCTCTTTCCTAGCTGCTTCTCTTAAGATGTTTAAATTTACTCGTCCGTACGACAGATGCGCAGCCATTTTTCCTTCATACGGTTCACCCAGTCATGTGACTTCAACAGTGGCCGCATCTCACGTGACCAAAGACGAAACGCAAATAGACAACGCCTCTCGTTTGCGCTTTGCTATTTGGAACTAAAGAGAAGTACAATTATATTTCATTTATTTACAGTTATAGTTTTTCCACTAGTGTTATTGACAATATATATAATATACGTTGACGTATTAATAAAGATTTTGAATGTTTGCGCTAAATGGAATTACAGTACTATTCCAATATTTTCATTTAGACTTTTAAATATTTACAAGTGATATTGTACCATCAGACCTATACCGCATTCTGGTTAATATGATGTTAAAATCGTTTAAGGAGAGGACTACACTGTGACATTACTAAAAAATATAGATTTTTAATTAACTTCTTCCAGCTAGAATCGCCTCTTATAAGAAAAAAAAACCCCTCCGAAGGTGCTTCAATTGTAATTGTGTGTAATATTTCCATGATTTTTACATTTGTTAGATTATTTTATGGTCGCACAGGACTTGACAAATACACATTTTCCTCCAGTAGATGGCGCTATGTCACCATATCTTAAGCTCGATCGGACGGTTGAAGCCCATCAAGACGTTGGTGACATATTCGTAGTGGTTATTTCTTTGTCACGTCATCGTACACGTACAAATACACACACGCGAACACAATCGTGCAAAAGAAGCGTCGCGCTTTCTTTGGAAACAATGTAAATTATGTCAGTGGGATAACATCCCCAGAATTTGACAGATCATGCATCGGGAAGAAATAGAAATATAGGAATAAAGGTCATTGAAAGCAGCAGTTCCCCTGAGACGTGGATCAGGTGATAAGTGGCCACTTAAGGACTGGCGTTCTCACTTCAGGGGTTTCCTTCCCACGGTATCAAGGGCTGACGAGCCTCCACGCAACAACATCGGAGCCAAGTTCCCACGCGTGGCGGAGATCCTGCTGTACCTCCAGCATCAGGCTACTCCTCCGTGCTGAAAAAAAAAAAGAAAAAACGATGGTGACACGCACCAATGAATGAGTGAGCGCTCACACAGTCTTCATCACACTGAAGGAGAAGGACGTGACTGAGCCGGATTCTCAGGTAGGTTCGCGTTTGGATCGCCTCACTTTTAACTGTGACGTTGCTTTTGACTGAACGCTGTTGAAGAGCATCCATGAATTGCGCGTCTTTTTTCGGGAGAGGCGTTTATTTCTGAATGAAAAGGGGCTTGGGATCTGTCTGCAGTGGATGCTAATTAGCTACTAATGATGCAAATGATCATTCGATTGATTCCTGTGTTGAACAAACAGGACTCAATGAGAACATCACGTTGCAGCAGTGTTTCTCAGCACTCACAGCTCTTATGCTGATGCACTTCTAGTTTACCCATGAATAATGAATCCCTGAGCCGCTCGAAAGGGTTGTGGGTTTGATTCCTTATAGATGTAGAGGAACAGAACTGCACTCCTCCAAGACTGATCTGGTCCGATGGAGGCAAACAGAGCTGGTAGGTCACCAGTCCCTGGGCGTAGCTGCAGGATTATTCAGGAGAGCTTGGTGAGCCTGCAGATGCTGGAGGAGACACCATCGACAGGCTCTGCTGCTCATGAGCACAGGTCAGCGTTTGTGTTAAGCCTGCGGGCTGCTACTCAGCATGGACCTCTGGTCCTACTTGTGTGGTCAGAACAGAGGTAGAAGCTCCCTCATCTTTTCAAGTAGTGCAGATGAAGAGAGGGTGGAAATCTTCCTCCCAGTTCCACCATCTCCAACTCCTCCTACAGACCTCAAGCATGGGGGCTTATATGGGGGAGGGGAGAGAGGAGTGAATGAACAGTGAGAGATATCTGCAGCTGCCTCTTCTCACACGAACACCTACTGTAGGGATGGACCACATCCTGAGGCTGACAGCGTTTACTATGGTAGCGCTGCATGCCAGAAAAGGCTTGAAGCTAATCTCTGTGTGATAAAAAATAGAAAACGTGCTCCGCGAGAAGGTGGAAAATAGAGGAATAAATGAAGCAAGCGCTGAGGGAAATGCATTATTTAATGCGGAAGAAAACAAGGCGTTCATGCTCAGGAGCTCATGGCGTCATCTCCGCTTCATAAGAAAGACCTGTGATCTACAGAGACTCATTTTAAAAACTGCTCTATCGCAGCACATGTCGAGGCTACTATGATTCAGAGACAGGTGGATGCTCACTCGCTGCAATTCACTCCCATCCTCTGATCCTGCCGTTACCATGGACACCATTTAGTGAAGGTGCATGTTTCCAACGTTCCTCTCGTCTCAATCCATACATCGAGTTCTCAGCTCAATACGTCCCTGTCCGTTTCTGCACTTCCAGCTCAGATTTACATTTCTAATGCCATTTGTGGTCCGTTCTCAAGAGGGAGTGGCTCGGAATCAATCCAGCAGACTCTCAATGTGGTGATGAGATCTTCCTGAGAGCTCTGCCATATTGGAGAAGATGAACGTAATTAATGTGGCCTTTAAATAAAGTTCCCCCCTGAGGATAGGGAATTCAAAATCCTCATCTATTTGCCTGTTCGGCGAGTTTGACTGTAAATTGATCACCTTCATCCATCACCACTGATGTTAGAGGGCACGTCCAAGATCAGTTTTGGATTACACATCTTGCTGCATGATCATAGGTCGTGGATTCTTCCAAATGGAAACGATGCTTGCCTTTAAATCGAATGAGAGTTGTTGCACAAACCAGGTGAAAAAAATGTTACTGTTATGTCAGCCACTACTTCTATTCTACTACTTCACATCTACTTCATTTTACCCTGTTTACTCAGAAAAAAAGTACTAGTGCAATATGCTTTACATCTGGTATAACCGATTTATGTTATATTATTTATATAACAGCCTGAGTATTAAACCTTTGTGAACCCATCGTGATACTGTCAAGACACGCACTTGAGCTTGACGCACCTTTTACTTACATGACCTCATGTTGTTACTGCATTTCAAAATATATGGAGGAAATAATGAATAATATCTATTCTGAGGAGAAACAATGATATTTAATATTTACATTTAAAAACATCACGATTGGGACAATTGTTTTTTGTCCAGCCTGTATAAATACTGATTATTATCAGTGTATAAGCAAGTCCGTCGTGTATTAGTGGTTAATATGTATCTCCTTGTTCTTTTTATGAGGCCAAACAACAGAGATCTAGACCTCACCCAGGTCTTTCTCCGGTCCTGGTCATGGTAAACCTCACCAGGGAGGCTTCCAACCGGCTTCTAGCGTCTAGTTGGCAGTGGCACTCCTTCTATCTCTGAAAACGGGTCGATCTGTGTTTCATTTTGGATCATGATGATCTTGATCTTTTGGTCACAACCCAGAGTTTGTGACAGGTGAATATAGAACGATAAACTGGGAGCTACAACAGAACCATACCACACTCCATCTTTGCCTCAGAAGTTGAACCACACCCCTGATACTTCTCCACACGACTGCACCTCTCTCTCCAACAGGACGCAGCTCTTTTTCCATCTCAGATTCAGCTGAGCTTTTTAAACCCCCTTGTCCTGCACGCCATTCTAACATGGCTTCTTTCATGGCCGTCTGTTGCATAATATTAAACTGCACTACCTCTGTCACAGTTGCTTCATTACATTCGTAGTATAAAAACGCTGATGCTTTTTACGCCAAGAGTCCAAACAAATGAAGTAGCAGAGTTTACACATGAGTGATTTTGCCTCCCGAATTGGCACAAAAAGGTTTTTAGTGCTGCAGTGTTACCAAAGTACTGGCTGTTGTTTTCCAACAGAGAGCTCTTAAACATACTGATGGGTGTTGTAGCTACAAGCCTGCTGATGGGGCAGGAAGGCGGGTCACATATCAGCAGCTCAACGCTGCCAAATTTACAAAACGGACTGAAATGGACTTGAGAATAACGGATCTCTGCAGGCGAGAGCCACTGTCCACGTGTCGTTTTTTTGACTTTGTTCTGATTTAATGCTCCTTTATGGTCGCGCTTATGGAGAGGAAAAACTGAAGGGGCACGACAGGCCAAAGTATCAGCCGACAGTTCTCAGAGTCCCACTTTTTTTTTTTTCTTTTATCTTACCTCTGGGACAGAGAGCGATGACTCACCGTCAGCTCAAGCAAAAGTTGAGACTCACTGCAGGCTTTTGGTGGATTGCAGCTAATTGAGAGCACAGTGTTTCGGTCAGTGTTTACTTCTAAAATAAGACCCAGATAAAAAAGAGTCTGCATCAAATTGTCTGAGAAAATATGGGTCAGCAGATGTTGTTCCACACAATTTGAGGGGGAGTTGAGAGTGAGCCGCGAGATTAGATCCGACGAGATAAGAAGGTGGTTTGTGTGTTTCACTGGCGAGGAATTGCAACATTACAACAAGGAACGTGGGAGATAGTTTCAAGGGGAATGTTATCTCTACATCTATTTTGAAAAACATTAGGTATTGCGAGCATTTTTTTAGGTCTGTGACAATATGCATTTGGGCCGACTTGATATTTTCCCGATACTTGGGTGCCGATCCCATTTATGTTTCAATTGTGGTTTACATTGCGTTTCTTTGTTCAATTTTATTTACTGTGTCTTGTGATTTTGATTTATTAATTAAAAAATAAATCATAATATAAATGCACATCACAGTTTCCCACAGAAATTTAGTCAAAGTGATGACAGTGGTTGTATTTGTGTATTTAGAGTAAGAGTATTATTCACTCTTGATAAAAATAATCTGTTTACTAGGAAACGGATATGACGTATTGCTGCCATTACAATGTGATTCTGGGCAAAATTCTCGATATTAATAATAATATTGTCACGAAAAAATCATGATATACATTAAGATGTCTGAAATGAGCTAGCATCTCATTTACAGCTATATTTATTAGGATTTTGTTTTCACAACCATCAATTGTTGTCTGTACTCTAAACTCCAGTGAAAAAAATGTGGCAGAAATTCCAAAACAAATATTAAGAATAAGTAAATTCAGTCTCAAATCTTCATGTTAATACCTTGTTTGGCCTTTTATAGAGAAATGAATACATTTATATGAGGTATTGGAACATGCATCACAATATATGTAGTACATTGAATGCTTTTTGAGACGCCTCGACAAAGAGAGTCTGCAGTGCATGACTTTGCCAGAACCAGCCAGCGTGTTCAGACGGGAAAAAAAAACTGGTTGTAAACCTGAGAACTTGGTTTACGACTGGAACCCTAAAAAGTTGGTTTGACCTCAACGTAATCTTGATCTGCTGTATGTCTCCTTATCATCAAAATGGTAAAAGACAATGCAGATTAAGCAACAAACGCTTTCACTATAGTGTCCTCCGAAGTTATCTCCACTTAAACTTGTAACAATTTAACTTAATTTCATAATGGCTACTATTAATGGCCCATAATGCACTTCAACAGATTCAAATAACATTTGCGAACTATGCTTATATATATCCTATATGAATATGCTTCATTATTATTTATTATTATAAAACGTTTTTGGAGTATTGTTAGGTGCGATACTTGAACCTAAACAGACATTTTCAAAGTGGTGTGTCTGCATTATTGGTCACCTAGAAATACCAATAGCATGACAGGCGCAATATTGATGAACTGACAACGGAAAACAATGTAAACACAATGTTTGGGTGGTTGTCATCATCGATAAATGATGATGAATCCAGCGAGGTCTGCTTCACGAAGCCATCGTGGACTTCCTTCCACGTCGCCGTTTGCCAGGTCAGCCATGTGTCTGAATTCGTGGGGCAAACGTAAAAATAGATGTTGATATGATCAGTGTAGTGTGGATGAAACCTCAGCAAGCGTGAAAGTAAACCAATCTGTTAGTCTCTGTTGGCCTGTTAAATGAGGCTGACGGCGCTATGGCAGGATATAACAGCACGCTAGCTGTGTGCTGGTCACTGGATGGTCTTTCCTGTTTGTTCTCCGGCGATGCGGGACCTGGATCTGTGCCTGCACGAAGAGTGTTGTTGGATCACTGCAACCATCTCGTATTTGAGATGTGAAGAGCACTCACAGATGGTTCCGCAGATGGTGCCTGTCAATGCCCATGTCTGAGTTTAGAGTCATTTGTCGATACCACACACGGAAAAAGCCCACTCTCTCCAACATCCGTCCGGATCCTGAAAACAGAATATTAGAATAGAATATTCCTCTGACTAATTGGTGGATTTCTTGTCACATTCAGATGGATGCAAGACATGGAGGAGAAGGCATTAACG
Source organism: Synchiropus splendidus (assembly GCF_027744825.2). Classification (NCBI taxonomy): domain Eukaryota; kingdom Metazoa; phylum Chordata; class Actinopteri; order Syngnathiformes; family Callionymidae; genus Synchiropus; species Synchiropus splendidus. The sequence continues at coordinate 20,614,186 of NC_071340.1, forward strand.
GTGGGAGTTGTTTTAAATAATTAAGAAATGCTGAGTGATGTGATGTTTCTCCTGCACTTCCCTGCTGCAGTGCATTGCTGCTCCCGTTTTTAATGCAGAATATAAAGAAAGTGATGTCCCGGACTTCAGAGCTGTTGGTTGTATGATGCAGTTATTATTTGCAGCCATTTTTTGGGACCATTTAAATGTGGACATTTTAGAAACGCTGCACTCATCTAAGCTGGTGAAAAAGGAGATCTAGCTGAATTTTGTTGATGGTTATAATGGATGGGTAGTGGCCTAGAGAATACCAAGATTCCTCCCCAGGGTGACTGGACTCTCCCTTAGAAATAGGGGGAGGACCTCAGCCCTCCACAAAAAAACTCAGTCAGAATCTGCCCCAGGTGAAGTGGAGTCCTGTGGGGGCAGATCCTGGTCGTACCGGCAAAATAATTTCTTCCTTCCAGTTAAAGCACATAGGGTAGGTAACTTTTAGTTTTAAGCAGCTTCAACAAAGGCTGAGGCCCAGTTTGGGCCCCAAAAGGACCACTGAAATAACCACTGAAATATATGTGAGTAGTTGATTTGCATGAAATAGTGAAGCATTAGAAGTAAATATGAAACCATTCATAGAATAGAACTGGGGTTGTGTCATGGTACAGTAGGTCTGCACCATTACCTGCACTTAATTCAGCTTGTTTTGGCTCGTATTTTCGTGACCACTTTTGAAGTCAGCGGGCGTCAAGGTCCTAAACTGACCATCACATGTTGGATCTGTACCACTGTACAGTTCGCTGAGGTGTGACCCGACCCCTTTTTGAGGGCAGCATGTGGCCAAACATGTCGGTAGGCTGCTGTTTTAATGTGCGTTAGCTGGGAGGAAGTAAATATGAACACTAGCTCACAAGGCCACCAAGCCCTGCTGCCTCACTCTTGCTATGCATTATTAGCCACAAATTCACTGGCTGAATTACTATGTTCGCACAATATGTCGGGAGAAAATATAGAGGACACGACATCTGTATTCTTTTCTATATTGTGCAATGGTTTCTCTGGAGTTGCACTTTATAATTGCATTGTTTGTTCTGTTCATCCTGGGCCATTTATAAATTCTAAGGTAATTGTATTTATTTGTTTATTTATTCCTGATTTAAGTTTCATTTCGTTTGAAAACAATCCACACATTTTTATTAAGGCAATAAAAATGAATATTGATCATAATAGTCCGTCCATAATCGAGCTGCCCGACTCTGTTTTAGCTGTTGCGCTCATGACTTTATAATCTTAATGGATTCAATCTGAATGGCAGGAAAATAAACATCAAAAATTCAATTTATCTTGTGTTAAAATATTCAAAAGATGTGGGTTTTGAAACCGATATCACGGGGAAACAAAAGCATGTTTTATGTAACCCGCTACCCTGACATGAACCGTGAATCTATCTCAGTCACTCTGAATTCTTACGCAGCAGAATGAGTCCTGTAATGGCTGCATTAGAAATCCGTTGCTGAGCTTATTTCTTTCAGCATTGTGAAGAATTGCACATGGCTGCAAGGCTATTAGGAGCTGTAATGGAAAAACAGCATAGTGGTTTGCTGAAACATTAACGGTCACCGGGCAAATGAGTTTGATTCCTCCACGATTAGTAAATCACTGTCGGTGGGGAAATGTGGAACATATTGCCCGTCATGTATTTACTGTCAATTTCCGGGGAAATAAAAGTGCTGATGGGAGCCAGCGGGGACTGAAAGGTGATGTCCATTATTCAGCAGTTTTGGCCTCGGGGATCAGGTTGCATGCAGGGTCAAATGAGGGATAAATGAAAGCCAAACCAGACCAGGAAGTTTGCATTGATCAAAATGATTTTCGCTCTGTGGCTTATTTTGGAGCCCCGCCCCTCTGTCAAGCAGTGCTTCCGTATTTATCGATTTGTTTGGTCATTTGAGACAGCTCTCTATATCAGTCAGCTCTGGGAAACATTCATGTGATGCTTTAGTTTCAGGTGTCTTCCTGTGTGAGACCACTTTTAATTCAGTGGGGTTTTTTTGTATATATTTTTATTAGAGGATATGACATGTTACAATTCTAATTACAATTTCAGACCACAATACAATACGAAAAAAAATCAAACAATGATAAGATGTCATTATTCCAGCTTTTTGATGTTTTTTTTTTTAACCTAAAACAGGACACACAAACGAAATAAATTGTGACGATAATTTAATTATTTTTTTGGTGGGACGAGTTAATCGCGATTAACTCATTAAAATAGTTTAATCGCATTTAATCGTTTTTATTTAATTTAATTTAATTGAACAGTTTGCTCTCCAGACAACAGGGAACCTTTGTAAGTGCAGGAGTTCCTGGTCCACTGATCACACTGATGCACAAGACACGTGGCAGCTAGGATGAGAACAACAACAACAAACATGGAGGAATCCCTGAACAAAAGCAAACAAACGCAATCAAATGTTTGCTTTTGTTCAGGGATGTTTTTCACTAGACAATGGCCAGGGTTTCCACTACACTGAATGGACTTGAAATCCTTATAAAATTGAAATCCTTATACAGATATTTTCAAGACATTAAAAGAGCTTTAGTTTAAATAAGGTTATATAAAAACTTGAATATAGCCACCATCGTGATTTATTGTGCTATTGTTTTGTGTTTGATTCAGTAATATACCAAATTCACTCATGCATCAAAAACTGTGAAATAGAAATCTCTGACCAGGAATTAGTCTAAGGGGAGGGAGTCAAGTGAGCTGAATTAGGTAAGACAAGGTTACTGAAAAACCTTCCAGTATTACCCTTAATTGTATGCTTGATCTTTTCCAACTAAGAAAATCATGGTGTCTGTGAGCCATTGACTGGTCGATTTTCAATGAAGAAGAAGTCGGCGTCGTGCTAGTAAAGAAGTAAAAAGCTATCACATCCCGTTGATCAGACGTAAAGTGCCTAGGGTTTTCGGGAAGACAGAAGCTTTATTTCTGTTAAAGTCAACTGTTGTTCTCGCTCTTAAGAAAATAAAACAAATAGATTTAACATTGATTCAAACATTGATTCAGAACGGAGTCGCCAACTCATTGTTCCAGCTGGTTACAGATGATATCGGGTTTGTTGTAGTGAAACCTAATATTATGAAGCGTTCACAAAATTCAGAGGAAAAATTAAAAGTGTTAATATTATATATTGTTTTTGAGAGAGTTCAGATCATCACACAACAAATATGGCAACAAAATAATCTGGGAAAAAAACTGCATAATAGAATATTAAAATAATCTTTAGCTGCTGCCTGGTTTTTTAACTTATTATTACTATTATATAAATTTATAAATTACTATGGATAACATATTTTAGAGAATATTATCAGGAAATGGGATTAAATAAACTAGAAAAAACAGATTTGATTTGTGATTTCAAAATCACAACAACACTCATGTGACTTTAGGACATTAATGTTACCTGTTCTCATCAATGACATCTGCATGACTGACAGATTAAAAGTTTGCACAACTGCCAAAGCAAAGGTTTAGAAAGAGTCTATGTCGGTGGGTTTGTGTTGGAGGCATTTAATGTTGTCAAACCAGCCAAGATGGATGGGTGGATGGGTGCAAAGGTGAGCGTACCTAAGTACCTTCAGCACTAAACTATACCACCTTCCATAAACTCAAACATCTCTGAAAATCTCTGAAGCCCTTGCATCCAGCGATCTGCCAAATCATACCGTAGCTCATTCTTTAATGGACAACGTTTTGGACAACAACGACGGGATCATTGATTTGTGTCCATTCCACGCAGCTCAAGTGCATTTTCTTGCCTGTATTTCCTGCTTTTGGCTCTCTGAATTGAAAGAGGAAAACTGCATTTGACAAATCAGTAGTTGACCATTTGTTGATGGAATCTTCACTGGCTTCTGGATTGTCTAATGTTATCATAATGTTGGGTCGTCTAAAGAGAATGTGTTGCTCTGAATTCATGCTCGCAGACTTGCAACGCTGGTGCTGTTATTTAGCAGCAAGTAAGGCTGATGTCAGCTGACGTGAATTGTAGTAAAAAATGTCACCAACTCACGACTCAAGCTGACATTTTATTACCATATTGTCTTGCAGCTGAATCCAATAAAGACGGCTGTCACTTGAGACGGCATGTGTGACAAGAGTGATGACTCAAAGCTGACTCGGTCTAACACGTCTAACAGCATCAGAAATGTCAGTCATTTCTCGCACACCTGAAAACAAGCTAGCAGCAATTGTTTTTTTTTTTTTCCTCAGCAATTCCTCCTCTTGCTTTTTGGGTGACATGCCACTCTCAGGCAGATTCTCCCGGATTTCTAACGGTATTTGTGCAGCACAACATCAACCATAAAGCTCCTGCCTCCTTCCTCTTCCGTCACTCTCTGCCTGGAGCAGAAAACTCAAATCTGTGCTGGGAAACCTCACACCGTCAGGCGCATGTATGGGCTGTGCTTCTCCTCCAGTCATCTTGTCTGCAGCAATGAGTCACACACTTGCTATTGAAGGTCTTATAACAGCATTATTCTGCTCAAGTGTCGGATAAGACCTAAAGCCAAAGCCTCAAGCTGAGCACCCACTTCAAGTTACCAAGGAGAGGCATGGCTGCGTTTCTAAAAATGGCTGTAGCAGCGAGTTCACAGTGGATGTACGGAAGCGTTTACAGATGTAGATTGCTTCTGACAGGCCGCTCACCCGCACACGTGACTTTTAGTTTGATATTAAAGCCGCATGTTAACTCGCTTCTGCGCCTACCTCTGTCATCTCACTTGTTATCTGCTGCTCTTCAGGGTGCAGAGAAATATCGCTGGTATGATTTCACCTCACAGGCCGACAAGTTTGATCAGGAACATGACAGAATCCGCATACTGGATATTTGTGCTACCACCACAGCAAGATTAGCCGTGGCTGTGATCACTCGTTGTATTATGACGGTGAAAGTAAGGCTGCATATTTTCATTGTCGACGAATCTATTCGTTTTTTTTATGATCAGTCGACAAATCGCGATTACCTTTGTTTGGACCGATTTTGAATTTCTATTTAACCTAAAGTTGCTTCAATCATCTCACTGTGATACTCAGCGAACATACATTATTAAACAAGTATATTAAAATAATGACACATAATCCAGGGACATGTTTCAACCCTGTGAAGCATGAAGCATATAACAGTTGACAGAGAGCTCCAGTTCTTTAAAGCGGAGGTCTTTATTGGTCCTGGAGAAGAATTTAAAATCATCACTATATACATATACGACCCGTCACCGCTCGACCACCTCAGTCAGTGGGAGGTGGTGACGCGGAGGTGGTGACGCGGAGCCAGAGGCGCACAGCGGCGGTGGCCAGTTGGAGTCAGACCTCAGTCAGGAACCAATAAAAGGAACAAAAATTAACATATCTTCATGATTCCAGAGAATGTGATATTTTGTCACTGCTTCTCAATAACAACCAGTTATCGATGCCCATCCTGAAGCCCATGTGTGTTTACACCAACAGCAGCATGACGCATCGACGCACAGATTTTGACGTCGACAAATTTTGGTTGTCGACGCTATTGATGACGTCAACTAATCGTTGCAGCCCTAGGTAAAAGGAAATCCATCCTAAACAAACTGTTGAATAAAATCACCATTCATGATTCCTACTGGGTGATTCATCCAGAAAAATAGCCGGTGAAGAGTAGAGTGCAGGCAGGGTGGAATGCGTGGAGATGGAGAAGAGTTGGTTAAAGGGAAGCTTCATAGGACTGACGGTAGGTCTGCCGTGATGTGTGGTGTAGAGTAGCTCAGACACAAGGACAGGAGGCAGAGCTGAGCGTCTTCAGGTGGGAAGGAACATGGATGGTTTGGTCTCCATGGAGAGGAGAGAGTAGACATGCTGAACAAAGACAGCTGGAGATGGAAGCAGGTCAAAGGGCAAGAGGGAGACGATCAATGAGGTTCATGAATGACAAAAAGAGAATAAGTGTGACGGTCAAAACAGCTCAGGGTGGAGGACTTGTGTGCGGCAAACCCTGACGTGAAGTGCTGAAAGCAGTTGACTTCTTCATGTTTGTGACCAATTTGTGTCCTTATATTGTGTTTCATTATGTCAGCTAGCATCGCAGCTCGCGCTGCAGCGTCACTGCAAGAAGTTCTTTTAACAATTGTTCCTCTGGAGAGCTATTTATTTTTGTCCTCTCTATTATTGGACATCTTGTCTGTTTTAACTTCACAGATTAAACAGCAGTATATGTCTGATCAAAGTCATGTGACGTCCCTATGATTTGGTAATTACATCTTAAGGCAGTAATAACATTAGTATTAGATTAAGATGATGACCTCATCCTATATTTGGATCATGGTTGGGTCTGCTCTGCTATAAATCTTCCAGGAAAGGCACTGCTCTAATTTTACACTTGTTTGTCTGGCTCCCGGCTCCTGGAGAGAAAATTGGAGTTTTAATTCACTTTGGCAATGCTTCGGGGCCTTCTGAAATGAATTGCACATTTAGACTAATGTCTGATCTGGCAAATGGCTGCTGACTGGAAGAGTATGAGTTGAAGATTTCCTCTCCACTCTTGGCCGGCAGCAGCAGACCCACCCAGTGTGAGCTGATGGTGCAGCGACTGTGTTGTTCTTCTGTGAATCCTGCAGGAAAGGCAACCACAAAAACGATGCTCCACGGCATCAGCAGTAGAGTGTGTGACAGCGGCCCCGCTCCGCTTGTGTGTACAGTACAGTCAAAATCGACGTGGGTATGTTTCCCCTGTAGCGTTTTCATTGTCTCTTGTTAACATGCAGCACCTGCTCCCTTTGGTTCCGCACCATCGCAGTGCAAGACGTGTGATGCTCTGGGGGCTTTTCCAGCACTGATGGACTTCTCTTGCTTCTTTTCAGAGGCTGCTGGTCCTCTCTTAGCGCGGGTGTATGCCCCCAGGACACAGTTGACTGCATTAAAGCTTGGCTAATTTTAGTTCTGAGTCAATCGCACACCTACGTGCACTGGCTGCTGGTCTTATGTGTGTAACATGCAAGTCCAACTGAACCACCTCTGGGAGGGAAAAGTCCATTTTTCTTCTCCATGTGTTTTGAGCTGCTCAAATACTCCAAATGATCAGTCACATATTGATCATGTTTTAGTGAAGTCATTTTAGTGACGTTTCTGTTTGGTCAGGTTCTTTTTATTTCAATGACCTGATGACCTTTGGGCGGCTGTGACTTGTGAGTCGCTCCTCAAAGCTGAGGAAATGACTTACGGAACTATATCTGCTGTATTCGTCAGCTGAATCGAGTCACACAGGTTTTTTTCTTTTGCCGCCAACAATTTCAAACTCTTTGGCCAATAGCATTAAGATTCCTAATACAAGTAACATCTAACTTACAACCTGCTCAACGTACGTCCACCTGTACTTACGACCACAGGGATCAGATGCTTATTATTATTTTTTAATTCAATGCCTGGCACCGCAGCACGTAGCCGCCCGGCATCACGTACGACAGTTAGGGCAGCACAGTATCCCAGCATCCCCCTCTCACACAGCGATCTCCCACTACAGTAGTACCTATAACCCTTGCGTCGGCTCTTTTGAATGTCATTTGACTTACGTCCAATCTGACTTACGACCGGTTGGTCAGAACCTATCCCATTCGTTGGATGTTACTTGTAGATGGTGGAGTTGTATGGAGGGCCTCAGCAATCTCCCCCATCCGCATTGAAAAATGTGATTCCATATTCCTATAATTTTCCCAGCAGGGGTTGCCGCAGCGACTCAGCCTCCTCCACTTGACCACATCATAATCATCCTCTCAAGTCTATGACCTCCTTCACAGCGTCCATACCTTCATTGATCGTCTCCTTTTTGTCCTCCATCACGAATATTCTACATCCAACAATTGTTGCCCTTCTGCTCGAGCAAAACGGTTGCAAATTGCAGCATCAGTCGACCTGCTGGATGAAACAAAACAAAGACAGTAAATGGCGCTAGCGTCGGTGACGTTGCCCAAACAGAGCTCACGACTGTCACAACTTGACGTGGGAGCGCCAAGAGTGCGCCATGGGTTCACTTATGACTCCATCAATGAGCGTAAATCCCAGAGCAACGGCCTAACTATTACATTACTCAACCATCAAGTGCTTCGGAGGATCATAATCTCATCGCAGTGTTTATGGTATTACAGGAAGTATTAAAGGTCCAGCAGTAGTTAAGTCCGTGCCGATGTGATTAGGAATGTACTGCAATGCGTCCCCCTAATGTACCATTAAAGCAGATTGAGTATTGGTTGGCAGCAAGTTCGGCGGTAGAGCTGCCCTTCAGCAAGGCATCAAATAGTGCTATGATGAACGGTTTAGACAGACAGAGAGAGAGGAAGTAGATTTAGGAGTGGCAGCGAGGCTTCCACTGGGAGTGTCGAGGAAGGACAAGATCAGAAATCGGTGGATCTGAGGCATGTGGAGAGGAGAAGTTAGGGTTGGGTCCTGCGTGCTGCAAAGGAGGGCATGAAAGGAGGGGAGGGGCAAGAAGACAGGGGAGGCTGACTGTCTGAGGCGGCAACTGATGGGAAACTCTGAAAGATAAAGTGTAAAATAGAGATCTATATGTTGTCATATATTGCACTATGTATATGTCATATATTATACTATGTTGTTCTGCTTTATATAGACCAGAAAAGCACTCAGAGAGCACAAACCTCCTCCAAAAAAGACTCCTTTAAAGGACAATAACTCCCTGATCGGTAATGGAACCAGGGCCACAGTGGGGAGAGGGTTGAATCCTAGTGTGGACTCCTGAAGTGTTTGTCTCCTGTGCATCGAACGCCTGAATTGATGGATAAAGAATGATACTCCCAAAATTGAATAGTTTATTCCTCGTATGATTTCACACATTTCCTAAAACGTTTCATTGCAATCCGTCCATAACTTTTCAACACAGAGAGACTGACAGACAAACCCACGCCGTCAAATACAACCCGCTCATTTAGTAATTGTTATGATGTTTCGCATGTGTTGGATGACGGTGTGAGTGGTACTGCAATTCAGGATATTCATTGATATAATAATCTGGTTTGCAAGATTAGTTTAATATCACGGTTCTTTTAGTGACTAACTTGAGTTTTTTTTAAAATTCAAATTCCGTTACGTTCACTTTAAAAGAATGAACTGTAAAGTTCTAAGTTTCCCTTTCAATTTTGAGTAATATTGTGTGTTTTCTTTCAGTTTATTGTGTACATATTGTGATATCATACTGTATTGTGATGTGTACTGTATCATATTGTGGGGTTCCAAGCAATACTTTTGTCATTTGAGGGTTCTTAAACCACCCAAGTCACCTAGCACCAGTTATTGAGGAGTTGCAGTCTTACATGTTTCATACTTGTTTGTTCTTCTTTGCTTCATATGAAACGGTCTAGTGTCGAACTCTGGTGAGCTCTATCCACCTGCCGTCTGTAATATTCGCGTCTCTCTTCACTTGCAGGCTGTGACAGTGCAGCCATGACCGACACGGTGATGAGCGGCAGCTCAGATCGCTGGGGGTCCAACGACAGACAGAGAACCATGGCTGCCAGGTGAGTGGCATCGTCAGAACAGTCGAGCTTGATCTTCCTCTCAAAAGAAAAAAAACCTGAACTGTCCTCGTTTTGTCTCCCGGCGTCCCTCTGATCTGTGGCGCAGCGATAAAGAGCAGTGAGTACATCCACTCTGGTGTTTGTTCTTCGCCTGTCACAGTGAAATACATCATGTCCGGACGCTGATTGTCAATTGTTGTGAGTATTCAGATGGAGAATTTGTGCTTTCAGGGGGAACTGGACTTCGCAGCCGGAAGCCAGCTCTGGACAAGACCTCACAGATGAGGAGAAGGAGATTATCAACAGGGTGATTGCCAGAGCTGAGAAAATGGAGGCCATGGAGCAGGAGAGGATTGGGTGAGACTCCATTTACACATCAGGATGAAAGCAGGGTTTGACTGTGCTTCTGCAGGCGGCTGATAAACCGCCTGGACGACATGAAGAAGACGGTGTGTGGGGACGGGGTGTCGCGGTGTGTGCTGTGCGGAGAGCAGCTGGGCAGCCCTGGAGTCAGCTCTGTGGTTTGTGAGGACTGCAAAAAGGTAGGATTCTGATTCACACGCTGAAGGCAAAAGTCAACAGAGGATTGATCTGTGTTGTTCAGAGCATGTGTACCAAGTGTGGCACACAGTGTGGGAGTCGTCCACGCGCAGTGTGGCTGTGCAAGATCTGCAGAGAGCAGCGAGAGGTGAGCGCTCGAAAGCGAAAGAAGAAGCTGGAAGTGTTTTGCAAAACTGCTTGGTCGTCCCTTTAGGTGTGGAAGAGATCTGGTGCCTGGTTCTTTAAAGGTTTCCCAAAACATTTCCTGCCTTCGCCCATGCCTTTATCTAAACCCCGAGAGACGGGCGCCCAGGCGGCAGCGGAGCCTCCAGCGACGAAAGCTCCTGAGGCCAGAGAGCCACAGCCACGAGCTGCAGGTGAGGACGCGCGCAGATAAGCTCTCTCCATTGTGACCAAGTCTGGATTTGGAGTGACACTCAGGCTTCCCAATATTCAGTCTTAGCTCTTACATTTTGTGACATTTCAGTCTCAGATCAGAATCAGGCTTCAGCTGCTGAACCGCCAGAGCCAGGCAAGTCGCTGAGATCTGTTCACTATCATTTTAAAGGACAAGCCAAGCGGCCTGTGAGATGCTGCCTGTCAGACCGATGCGCTTGCATGTCCCTATACCAAGACTTGCTGTCCTCATCCAACCCTGCGTCACATGCTGGCCCAGCCCACATGTGAGGTCCGAACTTCCTGCCACATTCATGCTTGATCAGCACTTGGTTTCAGATGAAAGGATCCAACAAAAAGCGTCAGAAAGTCAAAAGACTTTCGGTGTTTGAATTAAATAGGTTCAGTTCCTGTCCTATCACGTAGCTTCAAGTGAACTAAAAATGGGCACATACACATATTTTGATCATAAAAAAGTTAAATTCTAGTACTTTTGTTGAAGACAAACATTGCCTGCCAACTTTACTCCCACTGGAACAAGTTATTTTGATTCAGTTTCTTATAACTTCAGGTTAATATGTAAACCCAAATCAAGCTAAACTGAGAGTCCCACCATGCTTTGCAGTTGTCTAAACAATCTAAACAATAGAGAGCGTCCTTACTGTGGTGATGTTTGCTTTACGAAGCCACCTAATCCGAGGTTGGGTCCAGACTGGGTCCAGTGCATACACACCCCAAGTCCAGAACCGATGATAGGGCCGAGACCAAGGCCAGACTGAATACAGAAGTATAAGTCTATTAGTCAAATAGACACACGCATTTATTTCTTCTCAGTTTTTCAAAAATAAGTGAAGAACTGAACTGCTTGCATTGGAACAAACTAGCAGCTTGTCCTGTCGTCAGTTTGGTCTCTGTCTTGCCTCTGTCTGAGGTTTGATGGTCGTGACTGCAACACTAGTTTGCAGTGCTTTGGTCACATTAATAATTTAGTATTCCTAAGGTTTTTATGTTAAAGTTACAGCCACTGCTACCCACACTCTGTAATCCAGTGTACCCCAAGTTTACCTTTATCAAATTGCAATTTGAAGTTTTCTCACAATGTATTTCTTCAACGTTCTGCACTACAGCGACCAGTAACCTTGGAAGGCGCCAGAGTTTCAATCGAAACTCTTGATAGTGCAAGTGGATTTATAAACCTCTCAAGGTCAACAATCAATCTACCTCCTTCACAGTCATGTAGGACTCTTCACTTGATGCTTCAGGGTTATTTTCTCAGGTCGGACAGTCATGAATGCTCGAGGCCTTCAACATTATTGTTGATGCGTCGACTGCAGCCTCCACAGCGAGGTCATGGTATAAAAGCGCCGCCATCCTAAGCGTCGTGGAGTCATTTAGCGGAACTTCTTCAGCGCTGCTCACTTGTCTAACTTCGTTGTGGTTACATTATCTTTCCAGTGGATCTCATTCAATTTAATTTCAAGCTGCTTTTCGGAGCGTCAGTGTCATCAGATCTGCGTCCTCCTGCGACTCCACCTCTCTTTCGCTCCTCTCGCTACCACCTTTTATCTGCTTCCTAAATTTGCCTGCACCACCCACTGTGGCCGAGGTGGGAGATGAAAAAGCCCCATTAAGCCTGGGGAAGTGCATGCTGGGGCTGTGGATGTGTCTGCGGGTGGTGAGCGCAGGACGGGTCACGCCGCGTCCTGGAAGCCGCACCGAGCATGATCACTTCAATTCGATGCTTCATGATCAAAAGGGTCGGCCCCACTGGAAGCTCCTGCAGCTGCATGTTCTATCCTCAAGTGCCACATCTTGTTGCAGCGTATGTAGGTCAATGCTTTTGAATGCATTAAATGCTGCTGCCTTTGTGTTGCAGAGAAACCCCAGTGTGTGCTACAGAGACAGCTCCCAGTGTGGTTATGATTCTGTGTCCCCCGTGAATACATGCACAACTCCTGCTTATTTTTAGCTCCGGGGCCCCAGAGCCGTGCCGGTTACCCACCTGTGGCCCCAAAACCGTCAATGGTGCGCATGGCCTCCGGAGGGGCTGGACCTGAGGAGGCTGGCCAAGGGAGCCCAGTGGTGATGAAGAAGATGGTGCCTGTCCACAGCTCCAGACTGCCACCTACTGGCGGTTCACTGCCCCAACAAGGTGAGACATACTCTACACCCAGGACTAGTGATGGAGATTAAAATAGAAGTCTCTGTGGCTGCAGGTCTGGCTGCTGGAGATGGAGCTAGTTATGCGTCTGCGGCCGAGCAGAGAGCGCCACCTGCTGACAGGAGGCAGACGGCCTACAGCGCCCCCGCTGCTCGACAGCAGCCTCCTGCTGCTGAGGAAGATGACGACGCCAATGACTACGACTCAGATGAAGCCAGTAAGGGAAAAACTTGTTTTCAATAAAATGGATCTGCAGTTGCGGTCGAATCAATGGGCAGCAGAAGATGTTTTCACTGGAGGATAGTCTTGACCCTCTGGCTATGACTTTTTTTGTGACCGATGATCTTCCAATTGGTCACACCCTGAATCATGACGAACATATCTTAATGTTCCCCTCTGATTTGAGGTGGAACTTATTGAATTCAATATTGAGTTCACAGACTCACATTTTGAAATGAAATGGTGGGTGGTGCCTCACAGCAAGAAGGTCACGGGTCCTCATTTCAGCCGGGGGTCAGTCCCTTGGCACAAAGCAAGTGTCTGCAGATGTGTCGGTGCTTCTCTGTCTGAACCGTCCCACATTACACTGAGCTGCATTTAGATTCCTGAGTGAACAGATGAGTCAGGAAAACGCTGTTTATCCCTATCGAATATCAAATAGAAGAAATCAATAAACACACCAAGAAACTGTGAATCAATAGTGATACACAGGCGGCAGCTGCATGACTATCTTCTATTATGTCTTAGAACAAAACCGTGTCGGCGCCTGCAGCGTCGAGTGGCCTTTTTTCTTCTACCCCAGGGGATTCGGGAGTCGTTTCTTTGTGCAGAAATCTGGATCTGGGAACATTGTTTCAGCTGCTGAAGCGCTAGCATGGTTTAGCTTTCACATTTAATTAATGGCAGTTTATATAGAACTTTACATTTATTTTAAAGTTTTATTGTGCAGGGTGGCTTCAGGAAACGGTGTCCTCACTGTCAGAGCTCACTAGGTGACGCTCTCAAGATAAAAATAATGTGAGTTTTCAATGAAAGACACTGCTTCATGAAGCCTACTCTAAACTACTACTAAACTACTCTAAAAAAATGTGCAAACTATAAGTGGTATGAGTTTTCTTCAGGTTCTAATACTGATCAGATTCTTTTCTTGACATCAGAATACATTAGAAAACATGTTTTGTAGAAGCAGATTAGCGTTTGCGACATCATTTACATGCTCATTTTATTTCATCTTTGCATCCTCTTTCACCTTGAGCCACTATCTTTGACTCAAATTTTCAGCTACTCCTTTTTACGCCTCTGATTTTGACTGAATAGACAGTGTTTTCTTATTAAGCAAACAGCTTACTGTATAAATTATAAAGTCTGTTTCATTTCATTTGTTTAAAAAATGAAAACTCAAGTCTATTACTCAAGTTCAGGCTTATTTTTACATTAAAAACTCTAAAACATATGTCTTTTCCAAGGCTTGGAGGCAAACTATAGATGGAACATGGCATCCTCCTGCCACAAGAGGCAGTAATAGTTCAACTTTGCCTTTAAATGTGATTTATCTACTCATGTATTTTAGGGTTAACCCTGCTAGAGGGCTTCACACTGTGCAGCTATTCAATCTAACCCTCTTTTTCCAGCCACTCTGGGCTCGCTGGAGTTCAGCCTGATGTACGACCCGGACAGCAACAGCCTTCACTGTGGAATCCTCAAAGCCAAGGTGCTTCTTTCTCAAGGACACATCTCTCAGGAGCACTGTGTGATCTTAACTGCTCTTTGCCGGACACTTCTGTCCACAGGGGTTGAAGCCCATGGACTCCAATGGACTGGCAGATCCTTACGTGAAGCTCCATCTGCTGCCGGGAGCCAGTAAAGTAAGACACACATACATGCCCAGATGACTCTGATGCTTCTCTGGTGAGGTGGTCTGAGCATCTCTGGTCTCCTGAGAGGGAAGCCTGGACCTCCTTGCCCACGATGCTGCCCCTGCGATCCAACTGCAGATTAGGGCAATATGCCACTGAACTTAACAGAGACGGGAAATAGGACAAGATGACTGTAACACCGGCCTGGAAAACTAGATGGTGGCACAGGAGAGGCCATTCTTGTTATGTTGTAGGAGCAAAATGATTGATAAGAATCACGCTGCGTCTGCGCTCAGGTCGTGTTTCGACATTAACGTTTCCTTATTTGACCTCAGTCGACAAAGCTGCGCACCAAGACCCTGAGGAACACGCGCAACCCTGTGTGGAATGAGTCTCTCACCTACCATGGCCTGACAGATGAGGACATGCAGCGTAAAACCCTCAGGTCTGCTCGCACTCAGCATCCCCCCTGCTTCACACTCGACCCACTTTAACCTGTCTCCGAATGTGGGGCAACAAGTCTCGCCGACGATTTACGGCCTTCTTTAAATTTGGCAGGCTGTCAGTCTGTGATGAGGACAAGTTCGGGCACAATGAGTTTATCGGGGAGACCAGAGTGGCGCTGAAGAAACTGAAGGTCAACACCAAGAAGAACTTCAACGTGTGCCTGGAGAGAGTCGTCGCAGTGAGTGGACATCTACAGTGAGAGTCAGCTGTGAGTGACATCTGATACTGACCTTGTTCCCCTCAGACCAAGAGAACTGCGACAGCAGGGGGAGCCAGAGGAATCGCCCTTTACGAAGATGAGGCAATGCTTCAGCAAGTTCAACCTTCTGTCACATTTGTCTCTGAACACGTGTTTGTGCCACACTGCAGACCGGGAAGGACGGCGCAGACGTGGAGGAGCGTGGCCGCATCCTGATCTCCCTCATGTACAGCACTCAGCAGAACCGCCTGATCGTGGGCGTGGTGCGCTGCGTTCACCTCGCTGCCATGGACGCCAACGGCTACTCTGACCCATATGTTAAAATGTAAGTCCTCATTGAAGACGTGTGCAGACTTGTCAGGCAGACATGAATGGAAAACTGGCAATTAAATAAAATAGATTACAGTGCGGCTAAATAAATCACGCCAGACCAGTCCTTCTAGGTCATGTGACCGTCTGAAGACTTTTTTTGTTCTTGCTTTTGACTGGCCTGTCAAACAGAAGGCGATTATCATTTATTATACGATGAAATCTTTGTGATAAATCACACCCGTATCCATAACGCACTGCAACGGTTGAAGCTCTTGTAAAAGTTCACCTTTATATAACTGATCACACGGGTCAACTAAATCCTGTTAAGTTGAACCACTCCGTGATTTAGGTCAGGATGTTACACACCTATGCTGATGACTAACACCTTTTCATTGCGAAATTCTCCTTGCGTGTAATGTTTTTCTGAACTAAATTCTGGAGAAATTCCTTCTGGTGTCACCACACAGTCAGACAAACCAGTACTACTCCTCAATCGAGAGCCAATAAGGTGTCGCAGATGCTTTTAAATATAAATGCAAGAAACATCATTCAGCCTCCCTCAAATCAACACCATGTTCTTGCAGAGAAATACTGGTGTTTTCCATGACTCTACGTTAAGTTTCAGGACATAAACATCACATTTCAGTCTGAATGTTCTTCGATTTGTTCAAGGTTTATTTGCCCCACAAAAAAGAAGTCTGGTGCCGTTAATGCAAATGCAGAGGAAATCATTCATTCACTGAAATGTTCTGCTAAAAAAAGAAAAGAAAAAGGTTAATACAAACAAAAAAATTGTTAATAATATTTTAAATAATAAAATAATGAAAAATTATGAAATCACATTTTTTCAAAAAGGTTTTTCTTCTCCACTGGTGGGTCATTGGACTTTTTCTGGCCAAAAATAAAATCTACTTTTATTTTATAAACAAACTTCTACTTATATTATGCTCCATGTGAGGTTTGATTTACATGTTCCCTTCTTTCATGTGTATCCATTTAAAGGATCCTTGTTATTTAGGTGCGATTAACTGTCCATATTGAACATCCGTTTTGTGCCATTGTCAAACACTCAGACTGAATTCTTCTGGAAAGAAAATGGACTCTTTGTTGTCCATCCAGATGAGTAAAGTGAGCTACACCACAAGTGTGTCCCGGCTTCTTCTCACCTGGAAGAAGGACTCCCATCATTTCTAACAGTATTTCAGAAACTAAATGGACAACAGTGCGTCTCACCCACATCAGATGTGGGAATGGATTTGACTGTAACTTGCGTCGGCTTGTTCTCTGTGCAGATGTCTGAAACCTGATATGGGAAAGAAAGGGAAGTGCAAAACACAGATCAAGAAGCGAACTTTAAATCCAGAGTTTAATGAGGTTTGTGCTGAATGAAACTGTCGCCGCACATCATCCATCACCCAGTGTTCTATTTTTGGCTGAGTCATCATTCGCCTTCTCAGGAATTCAGCTACGACATCAAACACAGCGAACTGGCCAAGAAGTCGTTAGACATCTCCGTGTGGGATTATGATATTGGGAAATCCAACGACTACATCGGTGAGTGTTCAGCAGGGATTTGTGCAGCGGTGACTCAAGTCCGTGCTCCTCTGACTTTCCCACGCCCCTTTGCCTTCGCAGGTGGGTGTCAACTTGGCATCACCGCCAAGGGAGAGAATCTCAAGCACTGGTATGAGTGTTTGAAGAACAAGGATAAGAAGATCGAGCGCTGGCACACCTTGGTGAACGAGAATCACGTGGCCAGCGACTAACCCCGAGTCTCTCTCACACACACACACACACGCACACACACAGCATGAGCTCCCACGTCTCCACCCAGTTGAGTTCCTACTGAACTCGTGTTCAGTTTTTTCATACGTCTAACCGTCACACAGACTGTGCCTCTTCTTACTCTTACTAACATCCCTCTGCCTGTGCCAACACTGATCAGCCTCCGAGGACAAACTGTGGCCAAAAAAAAAGAAGAAGAACGTCACTATTGTATCCAAGACATCCGTGAATGAACAACTGCACAAAGACCACCATGCCTAACATCATCAGACCTGACTGTTGGCAAGTGAACACCAGGAATGGAAAGCTAAATCACAGGCTGAAACATCTGTCAGCAAGTTGCGTCTGATTGTATCACACCCACGTGGAGACACTTGATAAGAGCCCTGAGTGAGTGGGTTTTTCATTCATTTATAAAGACTGAGAAGTGACTGTTTTACGTGGAATTTGAGGGATCTGCATGAGAATATGAGTGAAGATGTTAAGAACTGGAAGGTTGAGTCTTTGCTTTTTCTTCCCCCGAATGAGCTGATGCTGTAGCCAATGATCTTCCACCTGATAGAGAGTGGAATGCGCATCACAAGTGAGGAACGAGCTCTTGCTTCTAGTGGAAAAGTCGCTGGTGGTGTTTTGGGTTGTGTTCCAAGCGCGGGGAGAAAGAAAGTGGCGGTGATTTATCTGTTATCTTGAGGTGAAAATATGAAGATATTCTGAAGAGACTGCATGGAAGAGGCCTTGCTCAACCAGAAAACAAAACAGTGTAGATAGAGCAGGACTGTGTGAATGGGTGGTGATCTGAAGAGATTTACACATGCACATGCGTCATGTGGCCTACAGGGGGTGACAAACTCAAAGCAAGGGGCCAAAACACAAAGTCTAAAGTGTATATTTACTGAAATTGAAGCACAAATTTCTTTTTTCTTCCCAACCAATTTTGTTTAATGATGTTTCTGTCTAATGGCTGACAGCGGCGATCTCGGCTCCGTAGTTTATCTTGAACATTCTCACAGTCATTATATATAAACATGAGCTTCTGTCTCCATTGACTTTCATTTTTGTTTTTATCAATGACTGGCCAGGACTGATTTGACCCCGGGGCCAACGGATTGTCAGGACTCTTTTTACAACATCAGTTCCATTCCTGCCAATAACAATAACAACTCCAGAAGAAAAGCAGTGAAACAAGATCATACAGGCATTTAATAGTCCTTCTTCTCAGGATCGCTCTCATTCAGTTATTTTCCCACGATATGACCAGCATCAGTCACCTTTGTTGCCGTGTCACTTTCATACTGCCCTGTCGTAACAATGAGAGAAACGCGGACAAACAGTGGAAATTATATTCAATAACAAGAGATGTTGTGCATTCGAATGACATCTGCTTGTGGCCCAGCTGTGCTGTCAAAGTTTAGCCTTCATTTTAAAATGCTTAGTCACGGAATCGCCCTAATAAGAGCTCTAGCTGTTGCAGTGCGTTATGGGACAATAATGGACATAACGCCAGGAACCAACAGGCTTCAAGTTCAACAGGCCTAACAGTGGATTTTCGGACCAGAGCTGCTGCTTTCCTCAGTTAATGGAATCTTGTGGGAGTGTCTCGCAGCCGTTTCTCATTTATTAAATGTCTAGCTAGAGAGCAGAAGCCAGGTGGAGAGATCAGAGCTCAGCTCTGGCTGTAGAATGGATGTAAGAAAACGCAAGTTGTGAAAAATGGTGAGTCACTTTTCCGTGTTTTATGACCTCAGTTATCCCCTCCTCTTTGCAAGGCTTTATATTTATCAATGAACCCTTAGTATGAGATCCAACACGGTGTGACGCTTCACTTGCCAAGCCACAGGAGGACTTTCGCTGTCACCTTCGACCACCACCCTGAACATGTTGTATATTTCCTCCAAGAAATGTTTACATACTTCTGCATAGCTCAGGTTAGATAGCCGTGACAGACGATGCGACGCGTGAGCTTCTCCATCAGTCGTTCGTGAGTGAATACAATAGCACATCTGTTAAAGAATTATGAGCTTTAAGTTGGTGGGAAGTGATGAAACTGGTGGGTGAAATAGTTCCTCCTGCTGCCTCCACTGGCGACTCCTCAGTGCTTTTCTATAGCAGTTTTTACACTGATAAAAAAAAAGAGTTTTGTTTTTCCATGTGCAGCTCTACTTGCATGCACTGTGTCGTGCCTGAGGCAGGGTCGGCCTGCTTGAACCCCAAAACACGTGGCTTGCACAGAACTAGCATCTCCTCCCGCTGCCATGCCCCACATCACCAAAAGCGCTAGCCAATGGCGGCAGACCAAGGAAAGCACACCTCACCGAGTGGAGCGAGCGCCGTTTATACCGCTGTTTGTGAGATATTCTGACACAGACAAAAATCCTATGCATGAAAAAGTCTTGTGGTTCAAGATATATAGCTATATGAATATAGACTTTGTAAGAAACTGTAATTCCATGTTTACACTTCTTCCCCATGCCATTCCTGTTGATATAAAAGAGGCCATATTCTGCATGACTATGGTGAGCAACTGCGTAGGGACGGTTACGAACTGAGCACACGACAGAGTCGAACAGTAGCAAACAAGGTGTGTTTGTCAATATGAACTATGTATTCAAATCTGTGCACTGCATCTCGGCCCACGTGCGGCGGCACCTCTTCCTCCTCCTCCTCCTCGTAGCATCGCGCCGTCTGCCTCTGACGCGGCAGATGTCATTGAGTAACAGTCGCACCAGTATGTGTATATTCGGTTGTTTGTTTTCAACAGCTCACTTCCTGCTCGACTCCGGGCGGAATGTTTCCTCTCCGTTGTTGTAAATAGTTAGTGCATGCGGTGGAAATTATGGATGTTTGCAAATTACTTTGCATGTAAAGATTTTGCAGGGAATTTACACGGATCAATAAAGATCATTTAAAAAGTGAGTTTGTCCTGTTTATCGACAGCTGCAGACAGAAATGTTTTTTTTAACTCTACAGTGCCTTGTCGGACGTTGGTTGGTGACTCATAAAAACGCATTATTAAATGATGAAATTATTAAATTATTATATTAAAAAAAGCTTCTTGCAAGTTTTCACTGTTAATATCTTCACATTGATTTCCTGTTAACAACTTTGGGGAAAATAATAAATTCAATAAATAAATAAATAAATCAGAAATTATTTTTGGAATTATGTATTTGTGGCACCTTCGATGACAGTACAAGCTACAAGTAATACATCTCATGATGGAAGGTGATGTATGAAACGCAATGAAGTGGCACCAGAGCCAGACATTTGCCCGTTTGAGACCCAGAACAACAGGCTTGTACAAGTTTTAGATGTTGAATTTTTAAAAAATTTCTCTCCATCAGTGACACACCTGTGTTAGGTTTCTGCTGAGCCTCATTCCTCTTCTCTCCAGTTCCTCCTCCACATCTTGACTCTCTCTACAGATCACTACATCATCAGCAAACATCATGGACTCCGTCACAAACAATGGAGCCAAACATAATTATAGTACCAGAACCCATTTGAAAAAGCCAACACATTTGTCTTCTTTTCATCGAGCCACTTCGTTTTATTCTTTCTAAATCTGATGAGCTTCGTCACGGTCTTAATTCACAGAACCTCATTAGAATGCAGTGCGTGTGTTGACAGGCGGAATGAGAGAGAGAGAGAATGCAATGCATCTCTCAGTCGTTATGATACTGGTTCATCAGGAAGATGTCGTGTTTCAGCACGTTTTTTTTTGTTTCCATTTTGGTCGGCTGCCACAGGAGCAACACCTCAGCAGATGAGCACCCAAACCCACAGAACATTCATTTGAACCAAAAATATATATATTTTTAAAATTAAGATTGACAAATTGAGGCCTTTAGTCTATTCAGTTTCCTTACAGTCGGACCAAAATACATAAAAAATGACATGTTGAAGCAAAGACTCTTGACACGAGGACTGAATTTTAAATTGAATTTGAAAATAAATATATACCCAATAAAATAAATATCTACAGAAGCATCAAAAAGCATGTAGCGTCAGCACATCCTCCGATGGCGTCGCATATCGACGTCGGCTGAGTGTGTCCTATACTGAAGCTGCAATCCGTCTCCAGCGCTGCATGTTTACACATTAGGTTTTCAGTAGAAGCACATGCTCTGGCTTCCGCACCTCACAAAAAAGAAAGATAGACGTTGGGGTTAGAGGTCAAATGGATGTGCCTTTCATTCATGACTTCCTTGGAGAGCCACATAAGGGGTGATATGTAGTGCGCGATGCACGACCCCCGCCTGCAATGCTACGCGGAAAGGAAAAAGCTTTTTACTCCATTGAACACTGCTTCGACTGAAGGCTGCTTTTATGGTCAAAAGGCTACGGGTTGGTAGCGTGAACACTTACCACTTACTAGACTTACTACTAAAACAGCATGAGATCCAGCGCTCAAATATCCTTATGTGATCTACTGAATCAACTGCTCCGCTGTGTCAACAAAACACAGTGGAGTTGGAGGCGGCGTCTTATTCGGCCATGCTCCTCTGGGAGGAGGCCCCGGGACACACCCAAGACATATTGGAAAGACTTTATTTCTCTGGTATCTTGGAGGATGTTTCTAGAGTGAGGGAAGTCCGGACTTCTTTCTCGTGAAAGCTGCCCCCGGGACCTGACTAGCTTCAAGAGAGGCAGGATCCACATGCTTCATCCACAACACCCTCAACCTGCCATCGCCCTGAAAACCAGTCCCTTCCACTGCTCAGGGATTGGACCACACCCACTCACTTCCTTGAGTCTGTGGTATTTAAATCCAACGGTTGTTCATTCAATCGCGTTCACGCGTCATTGCTTTGAAGCCATTTCCTCCTCATGAATGATAAGGGTCGGGAAACTAGAGCAGGATTTTAGGTGAATATAAACAGTCTGGAGAGTCTTTATAGTGCATCAATGATTAAACAAACTTTACGGCAGGATATGAAACGCTGGATTCAGTCATGTGACCAACTGTAGCTCAGAACTGCCCGGGAAGTTGGAGTTGGCGATAAAACTCTGAGGAACTTGATAACCTGAATTTTCAAGGCCGGGCAGATCTCGTTTCAGAGCCGAGGCGTATCTGGTCTGCGCGCTGACAAGCACAAAGGCAGGCAGCGTTAGACCCAACACAGGTCCCACTGGGGATCAGCAGTGTCAGATTTCTGCCAAGCCTCTAAATCAGCAGACCAATGACAAGATGCTCTAAAGTCCAATCAGATTCAGCCTCTTCACGCCGGCCGGTGTGAAAAAATACACCCATGCTGCAGCTCCGCTCAATTCTCTCATTGATTCAACTGTCAACTCTTTTGAGAACTTGTCGCTTTTGCATTGCAATGCAAAGCCAGTGTGCAAACTTCTTGACGTTGACTTTAGTTTTAATGGGTCTGAAGCTGCACAGAGGACACGATGTGGGACCTTTGTGTCTCAGATCCAGCCCCACAGACGCCGGCCAGACCTTAGTCACCTTCCTGACGGAGGACATCGGATCCTTGTTCCTCTCCATCTGGTCCCGGGACAGACTGGTGACGTGCGAGGTCATGACTGATCCAGAGGTCACAGAGAACTACAGGAGGTTTTGCGCGGGGAGCAGTGATGGAGACGAGAGCCGTCTGCCCATCATCCACCGGTTGCTGTCTGCAGACTCACCTTGTACCGTCGGCTCCGCTGCGCTCACCAGCTCGGCGGGACCACGCCTGCGGGGCAGACCTCGAAGGAAACGTGCCTTCACCTTTCCAGGGACGCGATGGTGCGGGACTGGGACCAACGCTGCGGATTATGAAGACCTGGGTGAGGGAGCTGAATTCTCTGTTCTCAAGTGAAAATGCACGACTTCATTGCAGTATTAGAGTGAAGAATGTTGAGGGTAATAACGGCTCTTTCCTGGAAGCCCTGAAGGTATGTAAAGTATAGACCTGCTTGCTCCTTCCAGCTGCTTGGCTTCACTCTTTCCTGAGCCTCTCTTATGTCATCAAAACCTTCGCTAGCAAAAGATCAGGATGCTGAAGCGAGAAGAGTTGAAAGAAATTATAAATTAAAGAGAGTTGAATTAAATGAATAAATCTGTTGAAATAAACAATAAATACGTATAAAAAAAGATATGGTGTAAAAACTTGACAAAAAAGTAAGGTATGCTCATGCAATAAATAAAAAAATATAGGTGCAAAAGTGCGTGATTTTAAAGAATTTTGGGTAACAAGATGTAGTATGTTGCCATATACCTTGCATGTATGGAAGCAAAATAAAAAAAAACATCATAAGAATAAGATTATCATGATTATATATATATATATATATTCTTTTTTAAACCTATATACAAAAATTAATGTATATATATATGTATATATATATATATATATATATATATATATATATATATATATATATATATATATATATATATATATATATATATATATATATATATATATACTGCGTGTCAGGAATCTGATGGATTTACTGGCGAGTGAAGGACAATCATGGAGGCTATGTGTTCTCTTTATCTGGACGTCGTGACCAAATCAGAGTGAGCCTGAAGACAAAGCTCCTCACATTCCCACTCCGGCCCACGGTCACGGGTCAAGATTGAGAGAACAAGGTCGTGGATTCAAGCTGCTGAGTGAACGAGTTCAGCACCTTGGTGTAATGGAGAGGATTTGTGGAGTGTGAGGAGGCGAAGAGATGCTTGAGTGAGTTCTGTTGGAGGAGTGAGGGCAAGAACAGCACATGTAGCGACATGACGGGCTCCAGAGCTGATGATGCCAAATGAAAAAGTGATGGTGGAAGGAGCAAATGAGGACAGAAGTACAGGCGAGAAGGTGATGATGTGAAGCACTGTGGGCAACGAGGAGATGAGAAATACGAGGACATGCAGAAGCATGGCTGACGTTTGGAACGTTCAGAGAGTCTTCATGTTGTTGGCCCTGCGGTGTCTGGAGGCTGGTGATCCCAACACAGCCGGGCCAGAGAAAGAGCCTGCTGCTTTAATATAGTTAACACATGGCGTGGGTCGAGTTTTAGTGGCTCACGATGGGGTGGTCCAGTCAAGTCAGCACATTGTTTTTATCATTTTTAAGACCCTGGAGAGGTCGCCAGAGGCCACGCTAGGAACAAAACTCCCCACATCAATAAATGTGCCTTGCATCCTGGTCATGGAAGTGTCTCTCTGCTCTGTTAACATTAACATAAAACACCGGTTTAAACATCAGTCTGTATCTAGTTGTTGTGTAGCTGTTGCACAGAAGTGACATCCCCACTGGTCTCTCCAGTGAAGTCAAGTGGAACACTGGCTGATGTTGGAGGGTCCGGGACCCTCCTTCATCTGAGTTTTTGCTGGTAAACTTGTTCACAAAATGTTCACACCTGTTCCTTCATCTTCACTGTTAACCAACGCTGGACAGAGGTAGCCTCAATCTGGACTCAAACCCACGTTTAGTTGCTTTTTCAGATTTGGATTCCATGTCTTTTATAGCTGAATAGCCGTGTGAGACAGAACAGATGAAGCAGGTTGTCATTTTAAGACCCAATACGCAACGTCTTGTTAATATTCTGATGATATTTTAGAGCGTTTCTTGTGATGAGAATGGTCTTTCATCGACCTTTCATTCGGCTGCTGTAGTGAAAGATTAACGCGCCTCTAAAGCTCCAGGTGTGCGCGCGACCATTCGCTCTGCTGGAGACATTTATGAGGCTGAACTCTGGCGCTTCTCCGCCCCTCCCTCAGGCATGTTCGACAGCGCGGACCGCTGCTGCCGAGACCACGACCACTGCCGCCACAACATCCCCGCCTTCACCATGAGATACGGCGTCTTCAACTCCAACTTCTACACCGTGTCTCACTGCGGCTGCGACCAGAGGTGAGAGGTGCAGCGCGGGCTCGCCATGCTTCACATTCCTGACGCTTTATTATCTCCTGGGAAACCGACACATCCCCACCGCCAAGCCTGTCGGGGTTTCTTCAATGATCGCTGCTGTAATTAGTTCGGAATTCCGATGGAGTTTGTCTGTGAAGCCCAGCCAGACGCGACTTGGTGAAGGAGGCGACTGATCGGAACCCGAACCCCCCGCAGTCACCAGCATCCGGGACTGTAGAAACACCAACCTTTTGGCGGTTAACTATGATCCGATATTGCATTTGATCCACGGTGGCTTGACTGAAACGTATTTCAACGAAACGTTCAAAAAGATATGGGTTAAAAACTAGAAAAAGTTAGATATTCTCATGCAACAAAATGAAAGAAAAAAAGAGAAGTAGAATAGAAGTGAAAAAAGTGCAATTATATATACATATATATATATATCTATATATCTATATATATACATATATATCTATCTATCTATCTATCTATCTATCTATCTATCTATCTATATATATATATATATATATATATATATATATATATATGGCAGAATTCTCACTTTAAAGTTCTCACTTTGCCATGTTTTTTTTTCTTCTGAACACTACTGCCACCTGCTGTCCAGTTGAGCTCATATAAGATAATAGATAAAATGAATAAATACCAGGCACTATACACTACAAAAAGAGGAACTCGACTCCAAATTGCTTTTCTGTCCTAGAACTAAAGAAATAGCTTCACTTCTGCTCGTGAACAAGTCACCTTGACCAAACAAACAGTTATATATGTATTTCTAGAGCAATAAAAATGTCCTTCAGAATCAGAATCACATTTATAGCCATGGTCAGTGGGGCAGTCTGCGCTTGTCCCTGGAAAGTGGCGCTGTTGTGCCAGACAGTGAGTGATAGAGGAGGTGAGGATGGACTGGATGATGGCTGTGTAGAACTCCACCAGCAACTTCATCGGCAGTCGTAATTTTCGTAGCTGCCTCAAGAAGAACATTCTCTGCTGGGCCTTCTTCTTATTGTGCTCTGGCCCAGAGTCCCGTGGTGAGCATCAAGAGGGAGAGGAGGAGATAAACAGAGTCTCTGACAGTTGCAGGTGGAAGACATTCCCTGGATATCGGTGATCAATGTCGATATGTTGTTTCCAATATTGGTTTTCAAGGCAAGCAAGCACTTTTCCAACCTCCTTTATAAAAACCCGAAGAGTGGCTCGTGGGGGCAGCAGTCTGACCACAGAGGTCCACCTTCCCCTCACCCCAGAAACGCTTCCTTGGTCAACCATCTTTCATTCACGACAGCAGCAGTGTGTTCCTGAACGCATCATCCGGTAATAACCTGCCGTCTGCCTCACACCAGGTTCCAGAAATGCCTTCTGGGGGTGAACGACTCCATTGCCAGCATGGTGGGCTACGGCTTCTTCAACATCCTGAGGGTCCCTTGTTTTGAGCTGCAGCAGCAGAGGCGGTGCAACACCATGTCCTGGTGGGGAATGTAAGAAGTTTTAATTGTGGATTAGAAGGCGAATGAAACAAGCGAGCACAGCTCCTTAAGACAAAAGTCAGCTCAGGAGAATGTGACTTGGCAGTGAATGGGAGAGCAGAGAAGCTTGTGATAACAGGCCTGACACCCTGACTTCCATCAGGAGCTTCTTCACAGGCGAATGTATCAGGCCATTTCCATCGGCCTCAGTCCCAAGATCAACCACCAGGTTACGTAATATGGCGGAGAAAAAGCCTTAGCCTGGGAGTAACCGACAGGTCCAGTCATTTCTCTGTTGTCAATACATGCAGTGATGAAACTCACGACTGTACACACATCCAAATATTTCTCCAGAGGTGTCAACACAAATCCCGCAATTATCTTTTCAGTCTCAATCTGACTCTAATCTGAGCCTCGGAGCGCTGAGCTGTTGCATTCTGATTCAAATGAAGGGAAGTCGTAGAATGAATAAATGCTGAGAGTCACATTTTAAAGGGAAGGACAGGTAGAGCTACAGTTCCAGACCCCAAATAACCCCCTGACCCTTGCCGTGGTGTGTGTTTCCTTGTGGTGTGTGTAGGTGCAAAGACGTCCAGGAGGTTGCACATGCCGTCTTCAGAAGCAATGAGCCCTTCAATGGCACAGTTGAGGACATCGGAGAGGAGGAGCCGAAGGTCACGGAGCAGCCAGAAGTCAACACGCGCACCAAGTCACCCAAATGTAAAGGAAGACAGACGCCCAGAGGGGATGACTTCCAGAAGACACAAAGAAAAGGCTGCACAGAAGACACTTCTGAGGATCAGGACGGCACAGAGGCGACGACGGAAGCAACGACAAAGAGGAGCCAGAACAACAGAGTGACCTGGACGAGTGGCCCTCGGGTGACACGCCAGCAAACCTTGACACCACCTACAACAAGCGACAAACCTGCGGCTGTAACCAGTCAAAGCAGCGTTGGACGGGGAGCGACTTGGAGGACGACCAGCATCCCGACCACACAGACGGATGCTAAACAAAACAGAACACAGCCTGTCATGTCAACAGCTGATGACTTAGTGAACCTGACAGGTGAGAAGGCCCCTCACGCTTCTGCCCACCTCTCACTCTGACTCATCCTGACCTTTATCTCATGAGGCTTTTTGATTGATGTGCTCCGTAATCCCGATTCTAATGAGAGCTAATTATTTTTGAAGCACATGTAGCACTCCAGAAGGCAGCGCTTGGACTAAAGGTCAACACATTAGTCATAGCATGATTCAAGGGCTCAGACTCGGAATGATAAACCCGTCTATCGCCGCAAAGGCCGCTCCTAGTCTGCCACCTAGCGGCGGAAGAGAGTACTGTCCTGAAACTAGGAGCAGTTTCATGCTGCTTTATTGAGACGGATTGTCAGTGTACTCTGTTCCCTGCAGACATCCAGCGTCGATGCCAGACTCTCCGACACCTGGATGAGTGCAGATACAGGATTCCTCCTCTGGAAGAGAAGTACCACCTGCAGAACACCGAGATGAAGACGGTCTACCACTGCGCCTGCACACGACGGTGAGATTCCCTCCAGCACTTCTCTTTTGTGAGCTGTAAATATAGAGTTTTCTTCACTTTGGTCTGTGTTGATTTCATAGTTTGGCTGCTGAGATGGAAGACATGAAACAACCCAGCGTTCTACCTTCACTCCTCAAAGAGTTTGTGTCTCCACACTGCTTCAAACTTGCCAAGAAGAGAAAGTGCAACAAAAGGAAAAGGTTTGACTCCCATTAATGACCTGCCTCCGACTCCACACTCGCCAACAAATACTAAAGCGTGTGGTTGTTGCTCCTTCAGCTGCGCAGGAGGCTTCGTCAAAGCTTATGACCTACTTCACGCACTGAAGAAGCTGGAGGAGAAAGACAGAGGTGGAGCGGGATCTTCGCGGAAGAGGCGGGAGCGTGGGATCCCGGTTCGGCTTTCAAAGCGATGCTTGAGGCTTGAAAGGGAAAACGCAAGAATGACGGCGCTTTTATGAGCGAAGTCGGAGACGCTATGTTTAGCAACAATGAGTTTCGGAGGCTTTGCATCAGGTGCACGTCATCCAGGCCTCTTTGAACTTTGAACTCTGAGTGCTGACATAAAGTGCCTTTTGTGAGTCACTGATGTGAAAACGATTGTATTTATAATGTGCACCATCGTCCAAGAGCAATGACTGACCTGCAGTTGCTTCATCTTCGGTGCAGCGATTAGAAAACTATTTTTAAAGGTGCAGCAGCTGCATGTAGATCTGAAGGGGCGGGGCCAGTTGAAGGCCAGGATTGTAACTTTTTTTTTATTTTATTTAATTCGACACATAACATTTGTGCTGAAAAAAGAAAAAAATATGGCAAAACCAATAGATCTGTCTGGAAAAATTTTTTTGAAGGGTGCACAGAATTAAAAACATAAGTACTATATACATCGCAATACCGCAGGTTGACAGCAGAGGTCAGCCCGGCGATGTTTTCGCACTAACTCCATGATAACTCCAGATACTCTCACTTATCCCACAGTGGGGACATTTACTAGGACGTATAACATATAACGAATCAAAATAACTACTAAAACGACAAATCATTATATATATATATATATATATATATATATATATATATATACTGCGCAGCAAAACACCATATTGTATGAAGGGAATTGTTTTTATGACACCACAATCCTTCCCATCTAATCTTTGAATATTAATATTATAATTACAATCTAATTAATTCAAACAAGTTACTTATTAGGATGAAAAAAAGTGTAAAATATTCTCTGTATTTGGGCACTTTTCATCATGAAAGATGGAGGATTGTGTGCGTGCACTTGTATAGCTATAGTTGTGAGGACATTTTGACAGTCCTCACAAAGTTAAGGTTCAATTTGAGGATGAAAACGTTTAGGTTAACTAAGACGAGTGATGGTAGATACCAGGTATCATGAAACAGTATTGCAGGGTTGATGAAACAGTGTTATAATTTTCAGAGGACACTAGATGGCGCTCTTGGTTTAGAAATGACGTGAGGCATCATTGAATCAGTTGTTCAGCAGCAGACAGCGCCATCTTGTGGCCACTGAAAATCAAAACACTGTTTCATGAAGCCTTGTCTACCCATCACTAGTCAAGAGTCCTGGTTAAGTTTCGCCATTTGTCTGGATGTTGTAACCACTCCCCACATATCCAAAACATCTTTATTGAAATAATTCATAAACCTTCAGGACATGTTAATGTAAAAAGCAAGAACAATAAAGGGGAAAAGAAATCAGCGTTGGTGACAAGTTGTATTTCTGAGGTGCTCTGTTCTCTACTAAATCATAAATAAAGGTAATTAAAAAAACATTTCCTTATAAATGTGCAAAGTTGATCGTATCACAAATGAAGTAACAGCAGTGTCTTTGATACATTTTACAGTGTAACAGTGGAAATCCACAGCGTTGCCTGTTGAAACATCCCAGTCATCTTCATGCCCAACTCATGTAACAATACAGTTCACCTTGGTTATAAAGATGAGCGACATTCAGCGAGTATTGATTTCATAACGTGACTTCTATGCTACGCAGCCACAGACATTGTGTTGTATAAATAGGTTGTTATATCCGGACACTTGGTGGCGCTACAGAGCGGACTACAGAGGAGAGACTACAGTTGTGTTGTTGATCCAAGCAGGCACTGATGCATGTATTTGGCCGTGGTTCCAACAGAGAGATGAGTCCGCAGACGATGAGTGCAGGTTACACGAATCTCTTCATGTAGCAAATGAAAGTATTTGGCATGCTTGACGGTCAGGACGGAGGAGCCGCGACTTTTACTGGATACCTCCAACAAAACGTGTTCATTCACATTACAGTGTTGCGTTGAAAGCGGGTTACACAGTGTGTCAGGCCTGTGTGTGTGTGAGACTGCAGTGTTAAACTGTCCTGTCAGCTCCAGAGCGCTTCCTCACCACCTTCTCCTCACTGACCTGGTCCACAGCCAAAGTCTCCAGCTCGGCCTGAGGGGGCCCCTGGACGGGGGAGCCGTGGCTGATGCGGTGAGCCACGCCTATATGGGCCCGGTGCTGGCCTCGGGCGGGGCTGTGGCGAGGGCTGGCGGTGGCCCCGAGTGGCGGGACCGGGGAGCGTTCAGAGGCGATGGGCGGGATGACAGCAGGTCGCTCTCGGACCACCTGCAGCTCCGGAGACTCCCTCCCCGCCTGGAGGAAGGGGGTGGGGTCTGGCATGGCTTCCACCGTGTCCCGCAGGACGATCCGCCTGCCGTCTGGGCCCAGCCGGTACACCTCCGTCAGCTCGGGGTGAAGCGGCTGAGACAGGCTCTTCTTCATCCGGCGCCGCGGCGTCTCCGGCTGTCTGTCTTTGGCCGGGGGAGGGGTGGGCACGTAGGACGTGACGGGGCTGACGTTGGGACTGGCCTCGGACGAGCTGCCTCCCAACAGCTTTTTCTTGGTGGCGTGAAGCTGCGAGGTGAGATACGCGATGGTGCTCGCCCGCTGCTCCAGCTCTCCGGACAGGACGGCCAGCTTGTGGCTCTTCATCTTGAGCTCCTCCAGGTACTTCTTCTCCCTCTCCTTTATGGTGTTTTCCAGCACAAAAATCATGGCGTTCTTCTGCTCCAGGTCCCGAAGCAGCTCTGTGTTCTCCTCCTCCTTTTTCTTCAGCTCGGCCTCGAGCTCCTCGCACTTCCTCTGAAGCTCCCGGCACCGGACCTCGCCACTGTCTGCACGGGAACACAGAAGCAAGAGGTCTCACGCTGTGCTCATCAACCTCAAGCTCATGAAAGCATGACCGGAATTCCTCAGGTCACATTTATCACACTGAAGGTCCGGGTTTGGCTCTGGCCTGCTGTGAGACCACCTGCGAGACCTTGAGAAGTTCATGAACACGGCATGATTTCATTGGACATGCCGACCTCCTGCCACTCGGCGGCAGTGTTTCTGTTTCAGTTTTTGGTGACTCAACAAGAGGAGATTTTAAGGGTCAAAATACCATCATCACGGCGAACACAAGAGGTCATGAGTTGGTATCACACCATCAGAAGATACCACAAACATCAGAATCCAAGAATTCAGTTGAAACTTTGAGTGATTTATGAATTAATATGGTGACTTCCAGCAGAATGACCTCACAGTGATGCAGAGTCATGCCACATGACGGACCTCCCCACAGGCCCCGCCCCACCACTGGCCTCATTCTCCCACCATAATCTTTTTCATCTGAACGGACGACGACGCACCAGATTATACGAACAGCTCAGTGTTGTGTTTCCTTTGTCATTCCTCAAGGACAGGCTCAACTCACCCACAGGGAGGAGCAGGAAGAACAGTTCCCTTTAAAAGGGCCGTTGGTCCGTCTGTCGGAGCAGCTGTGCTCAGCAGGTTATGGGCCATGCATTAGCACAGTGACAGATAATCTGATTTCCTGCACTTCAATCGGAGAGATGTTATAAACAAACACGAGTCTCATGAGGGAACACATCAGTAGATGTTGGGATTTTCCCCTATAAATTAAAGCTCCTGCAGCAAATGCTCCTCTGGATGAGATCAAATCTGGAAGAAAAGCGGCATAAAGAGTGAAGGTGATTTTGCTGCCAGTGTGACACCAGAGGTCAGATTCAGACCACTGTTGTCACATGATGTCATGGCAGTGGAGGAGGGGAAGACACAAACAGGCATGACTAAGAAGCAACGTTGGAGAAGATGAGGAGTCAAGAACCACCTCACATAAGTCTGCTGTAGTATGTTTAATACACTGGATTACAACAGAAAGATTCTTTATAGCTTTGTTTTTACGAAACAGCTAAATGATGCGCGCATGGTTGAAACTTGAACTTACAGAATGTCTGGGAGAAAACCGATGCAAGTGAAGTAACACACCAGCGCCACTTCCTTTAAAGGTTCAGAGCAGTCTGCTCATGTTGTGCTGATCATTACCGTCATGGCCAGCTCATCACAGGATCGTGGATATGATGCTGTGAAGCTGGATCAGTGGCAGACAACAGGTTTGGAGGAATACCTCTCACTGATAATCTATGACGGCAGACAAAACCACCTATTTGCCACTACAGAGACTTGCACATGCCTCTGATAATAACCAGGATCAAGACAAAGATGTGTTACTTGAAAGCCCCTTGACTGACTTCCTGTTCATGCCTAAAAAGACCAGGGTATACACAAACCAACACCAGGACCAAAGTGAATACTGAAGACACGACTACAGGTTGTTGGTTCCAATGAAAGCATTCCACCTAGATTTATTACGGAAAAAGGACTACCGCCTGTTTCACTGTCAGAAACAAATGCAGGTGTCTACATGACTAATAGACTCAGTGAGTGAGACCAATTTCTTACGTACCACAATGAGGCTAGTTATTTGTGTGTAGCTACTTCATTTCAACACTTCAATACATCAATATATAATAGTACACATTTACAACTGAAATATATACTGTAATTTCCAGACTATAAGCTGCTACTTTTTTCTTGCAGTCTGAGCCCTGCGACTTACACAACAGCGTGGCTAATATATGGATTTTTACAGGTTGAAATCAATGAAATCAGAGGCTTTTTTTTTTATCCTGAAAGCACTCAAAATGCGCGGTTTTCACCTGTGTGTCCATAGCTCCATCAACAGAGTCGATCTTCTAGAGGACTGGAATCGAGAAGGAGCCACTGAGACCAGCAGTGGTGTCTGAACTTTGGACTCTTGGGTGAAAACTGCGCATTTTGTGGGCTTTAATGTGAAGATGTGAGACGCTGTCTCCAGACAAAGTGCGTTCAGCTCAAAAGTCCGACATGAACACAAGTGATTCGGGTTTTGTCCTCTGACTTGACTGGAGAGCTGCACTTTGACTATTGTGAGAACAGCGTGGATAAATCAAGACACTCTGTATTACGCAGCTTGTTTCCGCTACTTCCTCACTCTCTATGCTGGAACCCCATTTTCAAAACCAGTTTTGAAAAGTGTTTTTACGCCGGTGCACCACTGACCTGTCCAGAGCGCAGACACCACCACTGAACGAACCTGTGGCTTATAGACCGATGCGGCTTATGTATGAACAAGATCTGTTTTCCTTCTTAAATTGAGTGGGTGGGGCTAATATTCCGGTGCACTCTCTAGTCCGGAAATTACGGTACATATTTTATTCTTTGTATCTATTATAGTATATATTACTGTGTTTGAATCCCAGAGTTTCAGAAATGCAGAATTTAGAAAATTCCACATTGCTCACAGAGCGCAAAGGTCAGTTCCTCATTTGGTGATAATGTTATGTCGTTGCTAGAGCTGTGTATTAGCAGGTATTCAGTGAGGCAACACGTATCCCAGTACAGGAGTGATACGGCTCAATATTTTGAAATATTGTAGATCAGATGTCAGATAAATATCACAGTCCAACAGTGGAAGCAAATAAATCAAGAAAACTGCAGGACAACCTTCGTGGTGTTAACCATACATCACAAACAGAGCAGAATATCTAAGTCTATATTTATTTAAATATCAATATGGCATACTTAAAATATTGGCCCAATATTGCGTAATGAAGTATCCCGATATCTGAGTGTATTGATGTTGAGTGTATGGATAACTCTACAGTACTGGATAACTTGGAGAGCAACATGGGCAGTTTCTCCACCAATATAAGTGGCACACCAGCCTGGCTGCGTCTACAGCTCTGTCGCTCCAGTGTCAGGTGCAACACACATTATTGTCCACAGTTTGGCCTCACCACCCCAGCCTGATACCTGAGCATCTCTGGATTTGCTTGGCAATTAGGTCTCTTGGGTTTGATTCCTCCACTCGTTAAAGGAGTAGTACTTACCTCAAGACGATGTCAGGATTAAGGCTACACGTGTTCAGGTTGTGCGCATGAACATTCACAGTGTCACCCATGCTCACCTGAGGGGTCGGAGCTGCGGACCGTGAGTTCATACGTCAGGTCTGTAAAGCAGGAGAGGGTCAGTCACACACAGGCACAACAGAGATCACTCTTCCACGACTCCTAGGAACAAATGGTAAAGAAATTCTTTTAACAGGATTAGTGAGTGTTTGTCAGGCAGCTTTATCGCAGGTTAAAGGAGGACACACCACTACATATACTGCATCAGAGACAAGTAAACACTATGTTTTGCTCCGCTGCACCTGTGCACTGCTGCTGTAATCTGCGTATTTCCTCGTGTAGCCCCTTCAGCGTGTTGGCATGGTCCTGCTGGAGGAAGAGCAGGTTCTTCTGTGCGCTGTGCAGCTGATTTTCCAGCGTAACATTAGCTGATGCCATGGTGGATTATCTTCACACAAACCAGCTCCGCAACCTGACAGGACAGAAGACGAGAGTAAACAACCCTTTTGGCTACAAGCACCCCAAGTTCAACACATCATCACTTCATCAACCTGGCAGCCAAAAGTCCTGGTGTAATGATGTTGATTTGTGTGTGAGTGACTGGCAAACACAGCGAGGAGAGAGCCAACAGAAACACATTAGGATGCGGGCTGACTGACTGGTAGCGCCAGGCTCCTCGGGCTGTGTGGTGATGGATGGAGAAAGTTACTGAGGCCAGGGCTAAAAATAGCAACTCCACTTATGAGAACTGTTCTGCTTATTGATTAAGACACACGGTGGAGCCAGCAAATGCTGCTGCTGAAACTATTGAAATAGCATCAGGTACAGACGGAAACATAGCACTCTGCATCGCTTTTTTCAATCATTTGTATCTGGTATTTTGGTTGTTCACCGTAGCCCCATAGGTTGAGGCTGCTGCAGGAACAGGCTAGATAAAACACACTCAGCTGTGTGAATATGGATGCAATCAGTTTACTGAGACAAAAATAGATTGACACTAGACAAACAAACATTGGCTTCGACTGTCCCACCCTTCACTTCTCTCAGGAGGAGAATCCTAACTTTGGTCTCACATGCTTCAAGACTAGAGATGAGACTGATCCAATCCACAGTTGGTATCAGGTTACCAACATAATTCCCAATCCAAATTGTTCCTTAATGTTGTCTACTGAAATGCACTCCCTGTCAGCTGCTCCGCTACTGTAGCGGCAGACTATGGGATGGATGGATGGATGGACGGACTGACAGACAGAAAGAAAGCCTTTGTTTTTCCCAAAGCGGGAAATTTCCTGCGCATTGGCGTTTCGAAGCCAGACAAGGAGCTAAGCAGAATTTAGCAGCACTGGAGGCTAAAGCCTTTCTTGCAAACATGTCTGCTGTGAGTTGACAAACCAAGAGGTGGAAGCTGGAAGAAGATGACAGCACAGCCGCAGGCAGCAATCACGTCTGCACTATTTTTGCTGATCGGACTAAGCATCAACTCGCATGTCATTCACCTTCTACACAAGTCTGTCTCAGACCTAATAAACATTGAAATGAAAACCTTCACTGTTGCAAATTTAAATTTGTTTTCAGGATGAGATTTGCACTGTTGTGCTTTATTGACCTCAAACTTAATCCGTTCTGGCATCAGATCGGAATAACAATCGGCAGATCTCCAAATTCAGATAAGGACCAAGGCCCAATTGATATAGCTTCCTATAGTCTATTGATCAGGTCCATATTGGAGGGAATACTAATAAATCAGAATATTAGTTAGTTGCATGCTAGGTGTTTCGGGGTTATGAAGTCTGTAGTAAATGATTAATCAGCCAGGAAATCAGGAAACAACATTTGAGAATTGCTGTTCTTTGGAATTCACACCACATTTTTCGAATTTCCGACATCCCCTCGTGGTGTGATTCTGGTTCTCCCAAGGTTTCTGCTTCACAGACCAGCTCTCAGTGGCAGACTAATAACTTGAAATGAATGGCTACTCCTGCCTCTGATCAGTTCACACGGTTTAACGTTTCATAACTTGAAGGTTTAACAACAGCTACACATGGCCACGGTGTGGAGGAATGACAGGTTGTGCTGACAGCACTGCTTTGCCACACCTTGCTCCAGCTATGAACGACCTTGTCTGCACAACCTCACGAGCAATCACTCAGCTCCAACCTCTGCATCTATTGGCAGACAACCACGCAGCGCTGAGACTTGAGAGCAAATTGATCCCAGTAAAATTCTGCCTGAGCGCAGAGCGAACCCCCCTCTGCTTGCACTAGTGAGCCTCAATAAAACATCCCTCAGCCGCTCACTGTTACATCATCAGCTCACTCTTGTTAATAATGCATGTCCCAAAATACTTTGGATTTACCGCTCCTTGTAGTTTTCTGAAGGGTTTTCTTCCACTGCTGTTTGAAAAATAGAAGGACAGAAACACAAA
Organism: Synchiropus splendidus; assembly: GCF_027744825.2. Lineage (NCBI taxonomy): Eukaryota > Metazoa > Chordata > Actinopteri > Syngnathiformes > Callionymidae > Synchiropus > Synchiropus splendidus. Next base: position 20,651,063 of record NC_071340.1, read on the forward strand.
TAAGTCGAGGCTTTGCAATGAAAGCTGAACTAAATCCATTATTGATGAGTAATCTGAAGTCCTTCTGGGAAACCTTGAGCAATGTAACAGCTCTCTCATCCCAATTGCTTCCAAGAATAGCTTTCCACCAGCAATGCCATGACCTCAGCCAAATCTATAGCCCGATTCACATGAGAAACTGGAGGTAAAGCACTGTATCCATCAAATAATTGACGTAAAATAGTAGAGGAATTATTTTAAATCAGTGCAACATCCCAGAACATTTCCATTTTTCTTCACGCAGAACACTTCCCCACACAGACATCATAAATAATCGATGAACTGCAGCAGCATGAAACAGTAGACATCGTCTGTAAGACGAGCCCCACAGTTCCACATCTTAATGACAGAAGAGAAATCTGGTCGAAACCAAATGCAATTAGTTCCATGCAGAGCGGCTCTGCGTCCTGCAGCATTTGGTGATCGCCTGTTTCAGTTGAAACATATTTACATACGGAGACAAGTGAATCACGGAAAAAAGGAGTAGAAGTAGGGCAGAAAGCTTCATAAGAGTCACAGGAGACGCTCGATAGTTTCCAGCGCACTTCAGTTTCAGCACCTGCATTGCGGACAGCACCCGAACAGGCGTCTTTTTAGTCAACACAGCAGGACGTGACAGCAACACACGAGACCAGATCACACTAACAACACTCCTATATGACCGCTTTCATTCACTTAAAAGCTAGAAATCGGGATTTTTAATCGTTACGTCAAAAGCTGACGCGGGCAGACGCAGGCCATCAGCCTGTCCTACAGCGAGTCGACGTCCAAGACACTGAAGGGTTTCACCACAAGAAGCCATATCTGACGTCTTCAAAACAAAACTAGTGACTTGAATGGCCGCCTATAATACCAGAGTCGTGTTCCGTTTCTGTTCTCTCCGTTTGTGGATTAGAAAAAAAGCCTCATTCATTATAAACGTCACACGCCAAACCCCCCTCCACAGCTGCGCGACAACACTCTATCACGGCTTTATTAAAAACACAGATGATTTATTATAAAGCAAAACAAAACACGCTTATAACACCGCTTTTCTCCCGTATTCGGGAAAATTACACGCAGGAAATAGTGCACTAGGAAGCCGTCAAATTGATTTTAAGGAAGGAAGACAACCGGCAAACTATAAAATTTATGAACATATCTGAATAGATTCAAAATAACAATAAGATGTAAAACTGTCAATGTAAGTAACTAGGTTCATTATGACAAAAAAGCGACGCACAGGAAGAGCCGCATCTACACTAGCCGGAAGCTAACACACAACAAAGCAATACAAAGGACTCACCGTGTCGCTCAAGCACACAGCTGTTGATAAGTGCTAGAAATAAAAACTAATACTAGATAAAGTAGCCCCAGTGGCTGAGCTAGCAGCGGTCAATTTGGCCGGGCATATCTGTCGGGGCTCGCCGGGGAGGGTGAGAGGAGGGCGGCTGTGTCAGGTTCCTCTCGTCTCCCGGAGAAACTGGGCAAAATAAAGCGGTGCATCATGGGAAGTACTCGCACTTAAACACCTCTCTTATCATTTATTATCAAGACATTTCTCACACGATTCAATTTGCAACCTCACATGGAATGTCAGAAAAGATGGCAACCGAATCAACGGTTATTTTTAACAGCGAGTTTAAGTTAACTGCGGCGAGCGTCATTGCTATAGCAACAGACCTTGTGCTGAGCTATTACCGCCATCTGCTGGTAGAATCTGAGAATGCAATGTATGCAATTAGATTTTCAACATCTGTATCTTCAAAAAGAACTATTACGCTGAAATATGACACTTTGGATTCTGATTATGTCACACTGAATAAAGTGGTATCTAAATTTTCAGGAGAAGAAGGAGGTCAATCCAGAGGAGGTTGTCACAGTAAACAATATGTCAATATTCTGGCTATATTCCCTATTGGAAACTATTATTTTGGGTGTTTCACCTAACACAAATATGAGATCAGACTCTACAGTAGCCTTTTTATACCGACCAAAAATACCCCTGTTAATTACTTCTGGCCTGAGAAATTCCTCAGAGGCACAGCTACTGGGTAAAATGATACTTACTGCAAACCAAGAAATCTGTTTTAATCCCCAAAATGAAGTCGCACAAGGGAAAAAGAAAACAACTGCTGAACGGTGTTACTATCCCCCACTGCTGGAATGTTATTTTATTGGAAACAGTCAATGATCTCTTCCTGCCTTTTGCCAGTTTGCGGTGGAGATTAAATTCCTGTATTTTAATTTTTAGTGCAGCTGGCAGGCTTCCCAGCAGCCTGCAGGCATCAACCAGGTGAGGAGGAACGTTCTTCTTTCAGTAACATGAGAAGTGGATCTCTTCATAGTTTTTAACATTTACGGGTTGGTACTGAGGCTTGACGACTGGATCACTGTATACAAGGGCCAAACATATTTGTTGGGTCTTGAACCACAAACATAATTTTGTATACGTTTAGTCACATCTAGGTTTGGTGAGTAATAGCAAAGTAATGGGGCATTACTCAACAACAATTATCAGCACTATTTGGGTAACAAACTCCACAAACCTCTCAATGACTACAGTTGCTGCTGATTCTACCGATACCCCTCATATAACTACTATTCAGTATCACAACTAACAGCACTACTCTTAATATTACACTGGTATTACAACTAGTACCACCATTACAACAACTATAACTACTACTTCCACGACCACAACCACCACTGTACTACCATAACTAGTGATGTCACTAGTAAATAATATCACTTCCATGACATCTACTTATTACTACAAGCTAAGGATGCTCCGATCAGGGGTTTTGCTGCGGATAACCGGTACCGATCAGCCAGAGTGCCGATCACCACTGATCACCGATACCGATCACGATTGGTAACCGATCGATCGGAGCATCCCTGCTACAAAAATGACAAAAAACTAATGCTGCTACTGCTACTACAATTACTGATAATGCCACCATTAGTCCATCAACAACTACCACTTCTATGGATGGTGCTGCTACTACAAATACCACTATTAATTTATATATATATTATCAATTACTATTGCTATAACTACAATCTATAGTGCTATAACTATAACAATGCTATCATTACCAACAATGGTTAGCAAAACCTCAGCAAATATAAGTGCAGTTGTGACAACCAGCAGTGTTATTATTGCCACTACTAGTTCTACTAATACTATAACAATTACTACAAATACAATCGGACTGGTGGCCTTTCTGCATGGAGTTTGCATGTACTCAGGTTTCCTCCCACAGTCCAAAAACACAATCTTGTGCGCGTATGTGTGCCCTACCAAGGACTCTCGTGCAGGGTGTATTTCTGCCTCTCGTCCATTGACCAGTGGGATGGGCTCCAGCATTCCCTGCATCCCTGAAGAGGACTAAGCGCTGGTTAACTGAAGATGTATGTATAACATAATTCCATCATCTACTACTACTGCTACGATTTTCATTACTTTTACAAATGCTAGCACCCACATTAATGGCCATGTGGTGCAGAGATGTTGCTTCTACAGGCAGAAGGTGGTTAGTGGAGGATGTTATCTTGCAAGGGTGTCACACCGACAAAAAGTGGTGGATGATGACCCTAGAACTAAGCAAGCACCAGAGTACAGAACGATCCAGTGACAACAACAGGATAGTAAGCACCATTCCCACAGTGTGTGACCTCCAAGTCTGCCACCATTAAGTTGAGAACTCTCGTGCACCATAGCCAGCCTCATAAATGTCCTCATGATTTGCTGACATCCATGTTTGCCATCTGATAGGCAGGAGTTTTATGATCAAGGTGAGGAAGTGCATTCCTCATATACGTGAAAACGCTGAACGCAATCCGGAAAAGGTACAGTTTTATTGCACATCAGGACATCTGTCATGCATCAGCTAGTATCAGAAAGGCAGTTTATGTATTTCCTGTAAGTGCCACAGTGGTGCACCAGTGAGATTTGGGTCAGAAGAAACAGCTCCTTGTCAAATAGAGGGAATTACAAATGAAACCAAGCACACAGCAGCACAGTGCCCACCGGCACAGGCTGCCAAGAACAACACTTCTCGGGTTGTAACAGTCTCACCGTTATTATATTGAGGTTGGCAGAGCTGAGCGTTAAAGAAACCTCGTATTAAGGCTTCCAAGAAATGCTTGTAATTTTCTCTCCAAATAAAGTGATAATCATTCAACTGAATTGGTCAACTGTTGGACAACTTCAAATCACCTTACTGACAGAATAATGACAAAAACATTTGTCAAATATGTAAAGAAGCAAGACTGGATTGGATGTAGAGCTGTATAAGTACATTAACACTAAGGCAAGTCATTTAGATTCATGCTGAGAAATTGAGATCGTTGAGCTCCACAACTCCTCAGGTGTGGGTGCATTAAGGGAGTGTTGTTTTCTGACCATTAATAATAGACAATACGGAATTGTGTGGGGTGCCACAAATAATGTTGGTGCAGGCCAGAAGTGTATCTGGTGGTACAAAGTAATAAACATCCAAACACATGCAGACCACGCCATTGAGACACTGACAGAGTTCAACAAGATGTTTGGCTTGACTAGACATACGTAACCATAAGCTGAAGTTTGAGCAAATATTTTGCGAAATCTAATCGCTGTTGGACACCACAGTTATGAAGTTAGGTGAATAAGAAAACATAGATTTGATCAAACAATGCGATATTGTATCAATATTCTTGCAATATTTGATTGTGTGATATTCGCTAGATTTTAATTCGCTACAGTATATCAATATTTAATGCATAAATATATGGATTTGCTGCTGCATTTGTGACTTGTTTAACAATAATAATGTTTCCTTTTTGTGTGGAGTTATTTCGTATTATATATTGTTTTATATGTTGTTGATGAAGGGAGCGATTCATTCATCTGCTGGACTGAAATTTTTACTGAAAGTAACTGGACTGACGTCATGACAATAAAGTCATTTTCATGCAGATATTCTTGTCCTGCATTATCTGATTTTCCTGACCCTTGTTAATATATTGCAATGTACCATATCACAACTCCTGCATTGTATCGTAATACACAGCCCTAAGTGTTATACAAAACCGCTATCATGGTTTGGGGGGGATCTTGTGTTCTACACAATTTCTATTTCTGGTCTAAAATGAAAATGTATTTGAAGTTGATTGGGTTATAAAGCAAAAACGACTTGATGATGAATAAATGGGCCCTAAAGTGAAGGGAATTTCAACAGCAGTCACTCAGACACGGTTGTCATTTTGCCAACTAATCCATGAGACATTTAGGAGCTGACAGCACAGGTGGACACAAAAGGGAAACATTAGCCAACAGGTCAAACCAGACTCTGATGGAAAGCTCTAAGATGGAACCTCGCCGCTGCCAAACCTCTCTGGCGTTACTGGAGTAATGAGAGCAGACTGCAGGAAACTATGCCTCCTGTGGAACTTTTTCTGCTTGTATTTTTTACAGTCCAGGGAGAGCAGCGAGCCTGACGCCACTTATGGTGACACTTTAATTACCAGCGGTTAATGGAGCTCTAATAACAAACTTTGAAGTGGCCTGAAGTCGACGTGGCCGCACAGAAACTGCAGCTGGAAGGAGACCAGTCAATGTACAGACACTTGACTCCAGTGTTTCAGAGGAGGTTTTACTGGATCAGTCCAAATTCTATTCTGCACTTGAATGTATTCGACAACCAAGGAAGAATATTAAAGACACAGCTCATTCCTTCAGCGAAGGTATGGCAGTGAGCCATCACCTGGCAGATAAAACGGACATAGGGCCTAGTTATCCATTAAAATTGAGTTCGATGAGATAAGCCAAAGTGTTTCCAGAGAAGCAGTTGAACCCTTTCTTCTATAAGATCAGCCATAAAACTCTCTCATTTCGACCACCTCGGAATAATGACGGCTCTGAGATACAGCACAGATTCTCAGTTTTTCCAGAGAAATCCAAGACCGGCCATATTTTCCCCTGTTTTCAAAGGAAACATTGCTACTCTGGTCTAGACACAATACGGATTGGAATTCCGCTTACTTGGGCTTTTCACTTCCCCACATTTATCCATCTTCAAGCCACGGCTGGGATGTGAAATGAGGGAACTTTAAACAGTTGTGTTTAAAAACAAGAACGGCAGCCAATGAAGTTTAGTTCTGTGTGTGTCGAATCCAAGTCATGAAACTCTCTATAACAACAGCCACAAGTATAAGCGGCTGGTGTCTCCTGACGTATCTGATGTCGAGTATTGAGTTTTTAAACAAGCATTTGTGTAGGCTCAGTGGAAGAGAAACCACAGTTGATTGATGTTGGCATTTTTTTTTACGTGGGAGCAATTATAAATTTTGCAGAGACATCATTTTAGGATGGCTTCTTATTCCTTTTGTCTTTTGAATTCACTGTGTATTTCAATTATTTAAATGAAACTTCAAAAACTGCCTCCGATGTGTTCATCAAACTGTACGTCATGTTTTTTTCTTTACTTTTTCGTGTAAATGCTTCATGAATGCTGCACATAAATGTATGTATTATTACAAAGTGATGTTGATTACAAAGTTGACTCATAGCTTCTGATGGTTTGACTTAAAAAATAAATATGTTTGTGGCCCTATTTCAAGCCAAGTAAGCAGGGTCCATCTACGGCACGCCTCCGATCCAGGAGGAAATTGGAACTTGACTGGACTGCAGAGACCATGTTCACATGGCAGCTGAGAAAACCCGACTATGAGTCCCAATTTTAAAATGCATGCATCCCTCATTTCAGACGGCATAGTATGGTTAGCTACTGTAGTATTGGTTTACTGTACGACAACTTTTGCAATAAAAAGAAAACAAGCAAATCCAAATTACTTACTCTGAATCCAAGTTACTGTTACTCTGAGTCAAACTACACAACAACGAATATTCCAAATATGAAATGTAATTCTAAATAATCCAAAACAAAGATCTAATTTCGGCCATAACTTAATCGAAGGATTCAGACACGCAGTCAGTTATTTCAATCTAGAAGCCAGTAGATCAATGATGCGAGATCATCATGACTTATGTTAGGATGACTTGAATGTGAACTCTGGTCACCTGCCTCCTATTGTAATGGAGGAGACATTTGTCAATACAGTAATTCGCTACCCTGCATCAAAATTAGGACGACTATTTTGTGCAAGTAAATATGGTGGGTGTTCAAGCTGTGTCCTGCAGCAGGCTGTTGTGCTTTACTACCAGTATAATCCTACAGTGGATTCCGTGCTGTAGGAGGACAATTAATATATTTAGGCATTAACCAGTTATTTATGCTTAAAGTAGAGTACATTTTGTAAATTTGGTTCACCGAGCGACTGCCAGTGAGGGGGGAACCAAGACCACATTTGTAACATATAAAAAATGCACATTTATTATAATAAAATCATAAAATAAAATCTATCATAAAACAACGGTTAAAAAACGATCCACACCTCATTTAAAATGTGGCTCACTGCGAGGATAAACTTGACATCATGAGGTGACTGATACATCTGGCGCTATATATATATGGCTGAATGTTTCATCCCCGTTGTCATTTTAGGGAGATTCATTTAGTCTCCCAACAGGGATTTTACTGGACTTCACTAAATCTGTGCAAGGATGAATTACCGGTAGCCTCCAAATATATACATGGAAAAGGCTCAAATTGAAGCTGAAAATGGGATCAGCTGTCTCACAAAAGTAATTCAAATCCAATGTCAAGACGGCATATTTTCCAGTGAATTCACTGGTTGTTTCATTGACATTGGAATATTTGCAACAACCAAACTATATATCAGGACGATGTTTTAAACTGTTTCACAGCTTGATTTCACACAGTCACGTGAAACATCCACGTCGAGCTGTGCTGGCTGCTGAAGGCTCCGCCGCTGTAAATAAACTCGCTGTGCTGTTTATCAGTCCCGCATATGGATTTTAGTGCCTGGTCCTGGTCCAGTCAAGCTGGGCTGCTCATCTTTTAGTCTTGAACTCCAAATAAAACAGAGCTGCTGGGCCAAGCTAAAGCCACTTCAGTGCTATTTTCCACTGCTTGTGTGGCCAAGCACACAGGATCTTTTTAACACTCAAGGTCTTCTCACGCTGAGGAAGAGGAGATCATTCTAAATAATGACAAGACACAATCATCACATTGTCAGGCCTCTTCCTAAACCTGACAACTGCCTCTGTGGGGGTGGGTGTAAATCTATCGCTGCGGCGGAGCAGATTTATTCCTCCTTCAAGCATCTGATCTACACTCGCCAAACTTTTACAGAAATGAGGGATCCATTCTTTGTGTGAAGTGCCACCAGTGTATTCGGCAGACAGAGAAGTTTGGTTCCTTCAGAGCTCATGGATGGACAAGACTATCGGTTTTCAGTCCTGGTCAAAGACACGCACAGAACACCCTGGTCCAGCTGCTCTCACTGAAACTCAACACCCGCTCAGCTCTGAGAGTCCAGTCAGCACAGGAAAGCCAGGATTAGGACTCTTTCCCACTTGGTCCCCGGTGACTTCGCTGCGCTCCTCAGTCCTTCACCAATGATCAATGTGGCTGCAGATTTACAGCAGCTCCAATAATTGCTTATATATCGTTTGTCTCTGTCTCTCTTATTTACAGACTACCATAACATTGGATCAAATTAAATCATGTACGTGATGAACATTCTCAATCAAAAATCACAGTAAATGACAGTCTCAAAACCAGAGATTGTGACAACTACTGTATATGAATGTATGGGTAGCATTTGCATTCGTGTAGAGTTGGATCTATACATATAGCACCAGGAACTTATACTGATGGACCCGCAAAGCATAAGCACTACCTGTACTTGAATTCATAAGAAACCGGTTACCATCTTTTTCTCACCAAATTTTGCCCAAATGTTTAAGAACAATAAGAATAAGAGTGGCATACATTTTATCTACATAGAGTGAGCATCTGCTCTACAAAATACCAGTGCAATTTAAGCCCCTTTGACAGGGAACAACAGCCCAACTTTAGAGAGATGCACAAGTGAAAATGCTGTATTTACTGTCGTGTGGCATCCAAAAATTAATAATAATAAATTCCCAGTAGTTCAATTAATGTGAATATTGTTTGACCAGAGATTTGTTTGGTGAATGACTAACACTTCTGGCTTATCTTGGATCTCCTTGTTTCATTTTGTGAGTGTTCAGTGTAAACTTGAAAACAGTTACTACACAATAGTGAGAGTTAACATGTGCTTAACATGATTGATCATTACACAAACAAAAGCACTTTAGCCTTTTAGCTTTTAACTACTTCTAGGCCACATCTGCTTTGGTATGTGGACTGCTTTCACTTGGTAAATGATTCACTTTCAATGTGGGTTATTCTTAATCATTGATCCAAAACTAAGGAGCTCTGCAGGGCCAAGGATGAAGATCATTCCATCGTCCTCACAGACGCGCTCTTTGAATCAGCACCCTATAACTAAAAAGGCTGCTCTTTATTTCACGCCAAAGTTATTGACTGACATTGAACCTGATCTTCATTCAAATCAGCTGATTCAGCTGATCCAAAAATAGGAGCCGACTGGACCTGCGTCTACACTTCAATGGTACAGGATTTCCATGGAACAGGAGCAGCTGGCGCGCGTCTAAACTCAATAATCAACAGTTTCAATAAGAGACACGTTTGTGCTTGTCAGGCAAACAACCTTTCCATTCCAGTGAGTTATGCAACCTAACATTCATATTCCCTTAGGAAAAACTCCCCCCCCTGTTTAATCATAAACTGTTGGCATATAGAAGGTTCCTGGAAGCAGTTTTCGTCCTTGTTTACATCCACTACCTCTTGGCGTTGACTCGGAGCAGTGTCCCAAATTACTAACAGCAGGGTGACATTGGTGCTTAATCAGCTAAATAGGATCAAGGTTGAACAGAGAGCAGCATGAAATGAGGAGAACATGGTGCTCTAGAAGATGTTCTCCATTTGTTTCCATTCAAACCAGAGTCTGCTTTAAAGCCAAAATGTCTTTTAAGGTTTTAAATTCTGTGTGCGAGGGAGAGACCAACCCGTCCCGCAGACCCCGACTCTAATAAAGATATGCTGGCTAAAAACATTTGGACAAAAAGAAAGAATTGTTTTGGCTCTCTACACAGATCAGAGCAGCTCTTTCTACAAAAACAGTGCAGCTGAGTGAATTCAGAGATGAGAGGAGGAAGATGACCCTTCAGGCAAGCATGTGTCCTGCTTTTTCATCGCTTTCCTTGCATTAAATCAGTAGGAGAGACATTATTTTATCCTCTCTGAATGAATTACAACAACCCAAGAGACTTAAAGCATTAGATCATTTGCAATACACAAAAGCTTAACAGGAACCAGCGAGTGACATCTTAAAAAACGGCAGATAGCGCCTCAGACAGGACAAGGTGACATAAAAGATCAACATGAAATGTGAAGAATATTAGACATAAGAAACCTAATGGAGCTTTCAAGCTCACCGTGCACTAGACAGTGGGAGCTCAGATAACCCCGGGGCATTTTGCCAAAAGCAAAAGTAAAAAAAAGCAAAAAGAGAACAGAAAACTGTTCTGTTCCAGAAACTAAAATTTAAGACATCTTTTACTCATTTTCCTTCCTTGCGGCCGTCATAACTTTATCCCCGAACATGCCTGTCTCAATGCTCCGTTGTGGAGGAAAGGTAAGAAATAAATCTTGATTACATCAACTGTATGTGCGTGTCTGTTTGTGTGAGCAGTTGTTAATTCCTAGAAGCCACATCTCCCGCTGGCAGTCGGTCCTGCTGCGCCTGTTAGCTCGTCTACATGTGTTTATGTCTCAGACTTCTCTCATTTTCCTTTTCCCCCAAATATTTATCATGGCCACGAAAGAATGTTCCAGTGTTGTTCAAGTGGCAAAGAAAGTTTCTCGTCACACAACAGTGCTGTAAGTCCTCGAATAAACCCTTCGCTTTTATCCAATACGAATATAAAGATTACATTTGTTTAGTCTGAACTGGATTACTGTGAGATTGATGGTTAGAAGAGATCACAGTATCTATAACCCACATAGGAAAACATCTCTATATTCACCTCAAGTTTTGGGGTTCAGATGGCTCAGTAGGTTTTCTGGCACTAACCCAGTCCACTTACACTGCAGCAGTTTTCACACATAAATAAACAGAAACCACAGAGTCTGGCAGCAGAGAGGTGACATGGATGGTGTAAACTCAGCAACCACAAAGTCAAACCACCCGTCACTGAGTCCTGGTCAAGACTGATGGGCAGTTGATGTAATAAGCTGGTGTTACACTAATGATTTAGTGAAAAGACTGGGCATGTGTGTTGAGCTGCATTTCACTTTGATCGATGCTGCTGCCGCTCAAACATTAAGAATGGTGAAAGGAGATTACGCTGAAATAATTCACCATCAAACAGCAAGACAGTTCACAGCCTCAAAATACAAGAAACAGAGTGGATTATGATTCATTTAATCTTTTAAGGGAAAGCTCGCTTAAGAGTTCGATGTCTGTTTTTGTGGACTATAAATCCTATTTTTTTGCAGGCGGCTTTGTTTTTGGCGACAATGCTTCCAGCTTACATTATTCTTGAACATATGACAAGTTAAATAATTTCTTCTGTAACCAGAACAGTGTGTACTCCTACAAGTCCCCAAAACGCACTGCAACGATTAATGAACGTATAATATTTCACATTCCAAAAAATGATTAACGCTGTTAGCTGTAAAGTGGGTTATCTTTCAGTTCTGTCTGTTAATGAAATGATCCAAGTGGAAGAGGATGAATGCCTGAAGAACACAGTCAGCCTCCTTCACCTATCCTCTTCATTTCCGTCTCGCCTTCTTTTGCCCGGTACTTCCGTTCGAAACACTCTTGGTCTGACACGTCTCTCCTATCTATGTGCCCAAACCATCTGGGGCCTCTCAGGCCCACATGGTTTCAGCGCTGGTTCTGCTATACTATGGAGGGACGGGAAAAAATGGTTCTGACTTCTGAACTTACAGCACAACTTTTGCGAGTTGACAACTGGAACTTACAAAAATTGGGTCGTGTTTTCGAAGCCACGACATCATCAACGGTGAGCGTGTCATATTCGACATAAATCAGCCAGTGCACGCGCACACTCACGTGCGCATGTTAGACACCAGATAACTTCAGTGCTTTAAAAATTGTTGTATGTTTGATTAATATATATATCCCACAAATACTTTCAGAATGTCAGCAGAAAGCACCAAGGTTTTGAGAGGCCAGTAAAGCACTGGTTCCAGATCCAGCACCGTGACAGTGTGAACCGGCCTTATCTCCAAACTTGTCTACATCAGCCATCTTATCTGGTCCTTGCTGTTCCTTCTCAAAGAAAAGTCAATGTGATACAAAAACATCAAATGACTCTGCAACTGTTTCACTCATCGGAACACATTTCCGTCCTCTTTCCCACGCTGGAGCTGTTTCTGAACCAGGTGAGGTGGAGAGCAGACATCTGCAGACGTGCAGCTCATCATTACTGCAGCGCAACTCACTTATTATCGTCCGCAAATGAACCGGTACACGTGTGACACACCATCTTACAGTCAATGTAGAACAACAGTAGTAAAAGAGGCCCTCTGACTCCCTCTGTCCAGGAACCTCCTCCGGCTCTTTTCGGGGAATCCTGGGGCACCTGCAGGGTGACCTACATACAGACTCACTTATTTGAATTAAACTAAACCTAGCTTCATGTGTTCAAAGCGCAAGAAGGTCCGAGCCACCGCTTATAAAATCAGAAAGGAGAAACAAGAACAAAACAAACCTTAAAAATACAAGGCCAAAGTACACAACTCAGAGAGACAGATTGTGTTATAAATGAATTAGCTAATACACCACCATAAAAGAGCAGTGCGGCCCATTATCTCCTCCAGAATGGTTGATACTTTATTAAAAGCTCAGATGCACCAATAACACACAACATATCTCAAGTAAGGAATTCTGCTTTCCATGGGTTTAGCGGGCTCTCCTGTGGAGACACTCCCGGGCGAACTACGATTTATGATCAAGCCTCTCCAAAAGTAGCCTCCTGTTGCGTAAAAACATATTTTTGAGGTGTGTACGTTTGAGCCAAAACTGTAATCCCACTGGGAAGAAATAGTGCTATTTGTGTTTTCATTGCATTCAAAGTCTGCAGCTCTGGATTATTTCATCTGCTCCCTCCAGTCATTTATTTATTTAACATCCAGTCGAAAATGGAAGCAGAAGCACGTCACCCACCTGTTTGTTCGTGTTTGTTCAGGTGACTTCACTCAAGCTGCTTTGACGTTACGTTGCATTAAAGAAGCCTGTTTAAATGGCTAACCTAAACTACTCTGGAATTAAAGTCACAACTCCGGAAAAGTTCAATTGTCGAGGTTTTAGTCTTCATCTGACCTCTAATGAAGTCCAGTTGTGAATGGATGAAGTGGATTCCATTTGGATACACAACATTGTAGAGGCAACACAATCATCTGTACTTTTAATTAAAAACATTCCTTCATTTACTCAGCAGTCATAAAGTCCTCCAATAAACAGCTTTACGGCCTTTTCCTTTTCAAAGTTCCCCCACTTTGAGGGAGTCGAACGCAGGCATCCACTTCATAAAGAATTAAAGCCATGTCTAGCAGGAAGGGTTTTTCATATGAAGTGACTCAGTCTCTTCTATGAAAGATATGAGGCGGCGACAGACACCTGCAGTAGATATTCTAATGACGCTCGCTACTCGTCGTGAAATAGCATTACAGACAGAAATACAACAATTCCAGGGACATGTTTTGTCATTCCTGTCAGCCAGAATGGTGGGAAATCTATTGCTGCGGCAGGTGGATGACTGCGAGATAACAGATCTATAACTACACAGTAGTGATGGGTCACCTCACCAACAGGTCAGTCAAGACTCATCACATTGGCACGGGGCATCAACACGATGAATTTCAAGGTGCTCTTCTGGTCAGAGTGAGCAAGCTTATGTAAGAAGCCATTTATTATTTGCACATTAACACTACAGAATTGAACATTCAATTAAATGCCATTGTGCCATGTTTACAACATTATTATTCTTTGAAGATTTATCATCTGTTGTGCTGGAAAGTTTTGAAAGGAGACACTGACGGATAGTAAAACTCATTTTCCGATGTTAATTCCAGTTACTTTTGTGGTGTGCTCCGCTGTAATTACACTTCTTTACTGTGCGATATAAACCTGACCACAAGCAGGTATTGTGTGTTATTAAATAACCTTCACCTACTTACTGGCCATTATAAAAGCTCACCGCTGTGAGAGGTGTCAGCGAGGGAAGAAACATTTGACATAAAATATCACCCTACCCCGTCCAGACGAGCCTGAACACTCACTCACTCACCAAACCACACAGGCTCTTGGGCATCAGCTCGTCTACACTCGCGGCTGCGGAGCGTTGCTCTGCTGAGTCACACAAAACTATGGCCCCTGAACTATAAAGAGCTATAGATGGGAAACTTAAACTGCTGGATGCAAATAAAACTATAAACTAAATTGCCCCTGTGGTTTTGGCGGCGACGCAGCCGGGAGTTCTTGCTCGCCCACGTCTGCTCTGAGTCAGACAGGAGAACAGCAGTCACTAAAAACATGTCTCATTACACTTAATCCAGCGCGGCTTATTAGTAAATGAAGTTTAAGTATCAACATTCGATACCTGCATTCCAGAATAAAACAAATAAACAACAAACCATAGTGAGCAACAGTAGTAATAATGATGTAAAAGGTATGATCATTGTACCATATTACTCCCATAATCTGTCAGTAATAGCATGTTGTATTAGTTAAGATATATATAAATATAAATGTATATGTATATCATTAATATCGTTTGCACCGATTCTGAATCTGATAAAACTCAAGTGAAGTCACAAGACATGAGCGATTTACAAGATGCAGTTCATTGTATGTTGTGTTATTTTTGGCTGCACCCAGACACAAAACAAGGAAAGTATTTTTTGTTGTAAAAATGGGGGCACGTTTCGAACTCCACTCCAGCTCGCCTCGGTGTTCCCCCCCACATGTGTATGTTTGTTCAGGTGCTGGCATGATGTGTGTTACAGCCACCGTGTGACTTCGCGCTGACCCACTTCCATGGTTCTGCACGCTGGCAGTGATGCCTCCATGCTGACTCTTGTACGTGCATTACTTCTTTGTTTAAATATATTACACACCGCAGTACATGCGCCCATTAACTGACCACAACTGACAAGATCAAAGTACCTTTCTAATGTCATCAGGATGGACTGAAAAAGCATCACCACATCAATCTCTTGACCACATTGAAACCATTATCGAGGACATTTTTGGACAACGTGAGAGAGACTCAGTAAAAATACGCACTGCTCACAGTACACAAAGCACAAACTCGTTGTGCATCAAGTAGTAAAGTAATTTGTTTTGAGTTTGGGAAAGTTATATGACCTAAAATAACAAAAGTAAAAAAAAATATGCCCAATAATTGTCCTTTAAATGGAAATCAATACATATTAAATAATCTCAAAAGTACGATAAGATCCCTCTTTATATTTTACCAGACTTGACATAAAGGCAAAACGCAGTACACTTTCCATTCCAGCAATGAAATCTGTGGGAGGAAATTGGAGTGTCCAGCGAAAAAGTCAGGCAGCCACAGGAGGATTTTTGTATGTACTTTTCCAACTGTAAATAACAGCGAGGGGATCAGAGACTTTGTTAAAAAACTATTTGTGTAACTGTAATCGGACCATGTATTTTCACTTGTCACTACTGATTTAATCGAAACATTTAAATATTTAAACTCTAAATGTGTATTTTCATTAACTGAACTGAACCACTAGGTGTCTCCTCTCACTGAGTCGCTCCACAAGTTGGTTCTTAACAAACAACATGCTCTGCAGCAGCTCTCAGAAAATACATAAATCACTGCTATATGAAATATTTAAAAGTTAATATAGACCTATACATGAGCGGATATTTGTGCTTGCCAATCTTCCAATGGTTGGCAAGCATGATATAATTGTAAAACAGTTCACTTAAGAGAGAAAGTAGACACTTCACAAGAAGGAAACTGGAGGATGAAGTGAGGACGAGAGACAGAGTGAGTTGGCAGCATGTATGAATTATTCTTCCTCTAGCTTCCTGCACAGCAGCTCAGAAACCTGCATCTTTATGGCCCAAATTACAGCCCAGAATTTGACGGCGCCTTGGCAAACACACGTTCCCACACCTGACAGGTCACTGAGGCTGATTGCTGCTGGCAGAGGTCAGAACGCTGCTGCTAGACATGGAAAAAAAGGGTTTGGCCGCGCAGCCAGCAGAGAGTGTTGGGGCTGTTCTTGTTTTCATGGCAATGAAAAATAATATTCTTTCAGAGTGGCATGCCTCACCAAAATACAAGTGACAGTCCAGACGGGCTAGATGGGCGAGCTCTTTTTACTTGCAGGGGGAGGGGATGAGCCTCAAGTCAGACGTGGACTATTAAACGTGGTATTTACTGGGATTGAAGCTGTGTTTGAAAGTGAGATCTATATACTATCATACTCAACTCAACTGTTCTCTGAAAGAAACTCACTATATCAACATCCATTGCAACGTTGAAAGGCCACCATTTCACACATAAACGGGACGATCACAAGCCCAAAATACGTTCTTAAATCTGTACATAACGCACAACGCTACAAAGTGTCAATGTCAAAGTCTTGTCTTTAAAAGGTAGCAAATAATAGAGATAATAGATAATCGCCTGACTGAAGTAACTGCTCAATCAATCTGCAGAGTCCAGGTTGCCCAGTTTAAAGGCAACAGAGAGAGAACCGAAATACAGAGTAATAAACTAATAAATAGATGGATAACACACCTTAATAAGAAGTGTGATTGTACGCATATATCACATATTATTGGGCCTTGACCTTCTAACAAAATCCACCTCTGTTGGCCCAGAAGTCAGCAGTAGTTTGGATGGAAGGGAACTGTATAACACTGGCATTTACATGGCTGAACACCAACCATTCCAAACCATTTGGTCTCCATCACAGGAAATAAGAGAGTGAAACAAGCTCTTCACAAAAACGGTTTGCCTCATTGCCGATAAGTTAATGAGAGATTACTATTTGTTTGACACGTCACTAGTTAATGAGGCTCTGGAGTAAGTCGCTCTGAATGTCTTTTCTCTGTGTTCTATAAGGCAAGCGAATAAGCGAACAGAAAAGATGGCGACAACATGGACAGTTCCTCATTTGCTACGGACTAATATAAACCTTTGGTTTCAGGTGCAACTTCGAGGTCAGCCACACACGTGATTGTTAACCATAGGGCCGGGGCCCGTGGTTGGGCCGCGAGCACCTCCCAGACGTCCGCTTTGTTTTACACCTTTGGGCCGTGAGGGCCGCGAGACACTCAGTTTTAATACATTATACACGTATGGTGGCAGTAGTGTGTCACTGAATTGACTTGACAGCTGCAAATCTGTGATAGTTATGGAGAAGTTCTTGAAAAGAAAAAATGATAAAGAAAGTGATGGCGCCCCCAACAGTAAAAACTGTTCATGAAAGCAACTGTTGAAAAATGTATTAAAACATTTTATGGCAATACTTTCAGTCACACTTTACTTATATCTTCTTTAGAGTTTAAATAAAATATATTATATTTATTTTATGATATTGAGACATGGTTATATTATATATTTTATTCAGAATCTTATTCAGTTGTTCCAATTTTCTCAACAGTTTTTTTTTTCTTTAGTAAATGAATGAGTGAATGATGAATATGACTTGCACCTGGTTCTGCTGCTAGTTGGACTTTTTGATGACAAATATCTTTGCGATGATCACAAGGTTTTGGTTTGCTTACGTGTAAGTAGATTAAATATGGTTGTTGATCACAAATGAAATCAAGAGTAATGAATCAGTTCTGCTGAATTTTACTTTAATTGAAATTTGTTCTGGGAAAGGTGGGCCCCGAGATCAACAAGGTTAAGAACCCCTGACCTAGTGTACAGAAGGACCTGCATTTAAACAGCTCTATGCAACACTAAAGATAAATGTGTCACACACATTAGATCAGGAGTATAATGCAACTGACACCTTCAGCAAAGCAACTTATTATGAGAGCCTTTAACCATCACAGTGGAACAAGACAAGGCTTTGCTTTTGTTTGTTTGTTGTTCCAAAGGCAGAATCATTGAAGTCTCCCTCAGCTCAATGGTAATAGCCAACTGTTTAGTGTCATACATCTTTTAAAGAGAACAAAGTGCTTGATGTTAATCATCTGAGGTTGATCTCCACTGTATCATATAGTTTCTTTAACATCTGCTTCATCTATGGTCATGTTTCCATGTTGTTTCCAGACCACTTTTTCCGAGCCAAGAAAAAGTGTTGCTGTAGGCTGTCGGAGAACTAGAAGAGACTCCATCCTGTCTCTCTCAGGATGTGGGGTATCCTGTCTGGCGGCAGCGTGGAGGGCGCAGCACTTGAAAGCAGAAGGAAATGGTCAAGGAATGGGGAGTGGTAGGCAGGACCGGTGGGGGAGGATCACTAGACTACAGAGCCAAACCTAAAACAGAGAACACATCGATATGTTTGCAGCCAATCAACTGACATGACAGACTCAGCAGGTTTTGGGTTGAGCTTGTTGCACCACGGCAGCTTGTTAATCATCACTAGCACTATTGAGTTTCCTGTCTGTTCCTGCTCCAGTTAAGAATAAAGAGGCGCTTGCAAATCTTGACTCCCCAAATATGTGCAGTTGGCACTCAGAGACACTCCCCTCTGTAGAGGCATCTGAGTCATAGACAGAGATGAATGTGTCATGAGGCACATGTCATGCAGGCGGCGACAAAACAAAAACACGAGCGGAAACAAAAGTGTTTGGAGGCAGAGTGATTCAGTGAAATGTATCGGTGTAGAAAGCCTGAATAGCAATTCCCTAATTACACATCTGTAACAGTAATAGCAGAGCCTCTTAGAGTCATTACAGATTACTGTAATTTCTCTCTTGACTCCACGCTGATCAAAGCAAGGCAGAAATCAAGTAATTATCGCTTAAAAGATGAAACATTTGAGCTTTTCCAGCGGAGTGAACCCTGTTCCTCCCACATGTGTTTGACATTAGCTGTCCAGTACGCCGCACTGGTCTACACATCTAAGGGGAGCTGGAGGAGTCCCACCTAACGGGAGCCAGAGGCACTCGGGTGGCTATAAATAGAGCTCTGGTCACAACTAGCCGATGGGTCAGTTTGGTCAGAGATTATAGTGAAATATATACGCCGACGACGATGGATCGAGTTCTTTGATGAGTGTTCAAGAGTTTTATAAGCAGTCATTTCATGGTGAGAATGACGGCTGTTCTGTTTTTATAGCAACAAAATACAGATTCAGATTCTAAGCGAATATTGCCAATATGTTGTACAGTGCAGCATCTCACCATTTGTTTTGTTTTTATTGCTAGACTCTTAACATCCGTCCCATCATCACATCTGAAACATCTCTGTTGGATCCCAAAAACTAATTTTGGGAGGCTTGTATGTTTGGATTTGTCTGGTATGTCCACATTACTTAAAACTTAAAATATTGCCTTTTTCTGCTTCAGGCACTTTATTTAAAATGTAAAACCCCTCTTGAAGAAGGCTAAAACCACCTTTCACAGTTAAAAACAAAGCATTTTTTTATATACAAAAATCTCCACAGTCGATTCAGCTCCTTCAGATATGAGAGGCGTATCCAGGAATTACACAATGCATGAATGAGCATGAGCAGATACACATAACGTATACTCAATACCTACGACATGTTCAGCCACGTTTTCCTAAATTTCCCTGATGCCAGTAAATTAACTAACAATCTTGTGTCAATGCCTTGTGTTATTGAAAGAAGCTATTGTGTGGGCCTTTCCATGTTCAAGGAGCTCGGCCAACTCAAGGCCAGAGAAGGAACCGTCCTTTGTGTTTATGATTGTTGCTTTGTTTGCAAGACAAAACAGTCAATAAATCTGAGGTGAGGGAAAACTGAAGACAGCTAGAGGGTTTGGCTATTGAGTCTCAACAACTGCTGATACACCTGACCTTAGTCTTCTCCATTCAGTGAAATTGATGCATAACAGAAAAGCCAACTGGATTACACAGTAATGCCTAAATCTATGGGGCAGAATATGGTGTCATAGAGCAGAAAAACAACAAGCTAAACATGTCTATTTGTAAAATTCAGGTCAGGTATTCCTGCTCTGCATGGACTCACTGAAAAGCTGAAACCTACTTTAAGAAGTAGGACTCTACTTTAAAGCTGCAGCCACCAAATGTGGCTGTTAAATGTAAAGGAATTTCGTGCTCCTGATTCACCTGATACTGTAACCAGTGTTGTCAGTCCATTGAATGGCCATTTTTTACTCCCATTCAAGTGGGCAGGGAGGCCTTCTAATTGTTAGAGGAAGTGGTGACCACCATGTTCTATAAGCCAGTGTCAATGCATGCCAACATCATGTAACCACCAGCTAGCCAACGTGAGGTAAGTTCTTGACGTTTACATATGAAAGGTGCTTCGTAGACTGACGGTTAGGTAACCAAGAGGAAGGACCGCCTTTATTAGCAAATAATAACAAGAAGCCAAATGTTTTCCCCGCTTCAATAAAGCTATGGACCACTGAGAGGTGCAGCAGGTTATAGTTTACTGGCCCAGATGAACGAGTGCTATGTACAATGAAAACACCCATTCAAAGGACTGATAACGTCCATATCGGCTGGTGACTCAAGCATTTGGTCGTAATTCCAGCAGTTTGATGTGTCAAAACGAAAGTAATAATTGGTGTTGTTAACATTTTTAAATGTGGGAAATACTTGGCCAGCTTTGTGTTTGGTCTGTGGCTCAGTGTTATGGGAAGTCGGTGTTCACAGGAGCAGAAACGTTGGAATAACAAAATGCTCCCACTGCCAGTTCCTCCTCATAGATCCTGCCAGGGTGTCAACATGTCCCGCAAGAATGTGCTGAGCTCCACTCTGACCGAGGGTCAGCGGCGTGTGTATCGGTGTGTTGTGTGGTTGGACATATTTCCCCCAGCGAGTGCGTGGGTGAAGAGAGGAGTTTAGGATGAGTCAGTTGGACCAGCATGCGTACGAGAAGGAGCAGAGGGAGATGTGAGAAGAGGGGTCGGGTTAAGCAATCCACAGGAGAAGGCCAAGCACTTATCAACAGCAACAGATTTGGATTGAGTAAACAAAACACTATATTACTCTTTGGGTTTGAATATCATGACCTCGGGAGATCTTTCTAATGGAACTGAAACTACTGTTGTTTTTTTGAAGAGATGAACCACAACATGACACAGTTCTTTGAGAAAATTTCATAGTCGAAAAACAGAGAATCGCAAATCTCAAATTCCACTTTAATGCCACCCATCACTCATACTTCCATATTGTTTTTGTATTTTTATGACCCACTTGAGCTGCGGTCTTGCGCTGTTTAATTGCTGTTATTGTGCGACTGTGCTCCATAATAGACTATGACTATTTTAATTATTTGGCTTCAAGACTTTTCTATTTGAGTAAAATCAACACTTGAATCCTCCAGATCATTGCCACAAGTTAGAAGGCCTCTACTAGTAGTGGTTAACCAGTCTAGTGTTCTGTTTATGAGTCGCTGTTTTTGCAGTGTTCTCAGCACATGTCCTCCACATGTAGGTGCAAGATTCCCAATATTCAAATTGGGTCTTGTTTACGTGCAGTAGGAAAGGAATGTTGAAGCGCCTTTTGTTTGGCAGCTGTTCTACAGTGTTGCGGTTGACAAAGCCCACACACTGTGGGCATGAGAAGTGTCGGAGACAGATCCCTGTACGATCCTCTAAAACCTCTATACCTTGACCAGCCAAAGCCGTAGGACTGTTGGTGAGTAAACAAGACGCTCCGCCTGGTTTGCCCCACTTACAGGTTCATCACAGAGGATGCTGCTCTGCACAAAGACTGATTCACAATCCTGGAACATGTGTGCACCACATGCAGAGGATCCAGTCGGAGACGCCCCACACTAACTGCAAACAACCACCACACATTATAGACAAGCACAGATGTGGACAGACTTCTTGTACTTTACTCTTAATCACGGCATCATTTACCATCTTCAAGTGTTTTTTTTCTGGTATGTTGAGGGTTCATCCACAGTGCAAAACAACTGGAAGTGTCTAGCTGTCATCCAAAGAAACCAGCTAAACAATGAAACCTCCAGATTTGTAACAGAACATCTCCCCTGCAATTGCTTTGTTGCCATCAGTCCAGTTAATATACCACTAAACGTTCAGCGATCTTTGACCTAAAGAGTGATCTGGGGTAGAAATCATTTAGAAAAAGTGACACTTAAGAGTTAGAATTTGCTATAATGCCAGTCTTTTTTAGATTTGCGCAACATACAGTCGAAGGCCTCCAAGGATTCATGCATAAAACAAACATCACTTGTCCTTAAAAGTACCTCACATTGAGGGTTACATTTAATATAGTTCCATGCAAAATAAATTGAGATTAATTAATTAAATTATATAAACACCAGACATTAAGCTTTATCGGTCTACCGCTGAGAGTCCAATCAATCACACTCAAATTAAAAGTAGGGGCTATTCTCTGCGCTCAATTTCCTTCCTCCTGTAAACATACACAGCCCTGATCGCCAGGTCATGATCGAAAAGGGAAGGTCACAGATAGAATCTGGGTTCTTTCAGGTGGAAGGCTGATTCCAACTTTACACATAAAGATGAAGGTTTCTCTAGAGGTCCTGCACAGTGGACACAATCCCTTAAGCAACTGTAATTCAAGTAGTGAAATACACTTTCTCTAGAGGTCACGACGCTCAAGCAACCTGCAACGTTGCCAAGGCACAAATCAATGAAATGGGGGGGACCTGGCTGAACTCTCACAAAATGGACAACTCAAGCTCCTAAGCTGTCATAGAATCTATATTCAAGGATGAGTTTTCATATGAAAAGAAACTGTGGAAGACCAGGAGTTGGCTCTGTTCCTTCAGACAATCCATGAATGGCTTGCTAGTTTTTCAATGAAATTATGATTACTTTTGTTCCAAACCTGTGGTAAACTCTTTTGGAAAAGAGATGGTAGTTTGAATTGATTTTACATAACAAAACAATGTTATGTGAAAAAAAAAAAGTACATGAAAGTGTTAAAAGCAACAGAAACATGTCTTTATAAGATAAGAAACAGGGTGAGTTGACACAAAGGAATTTTTTTTTTTTCTACTTTCAAGTTTACTTACTGAGAAATGTTCTCCACAAAGCCACCTCACCCAAAAACCCAGTTCTTAGGATTTCTCACCCGCTCTGACCCTTCTTCCTGACAAGCCTCTATTTTCTTCTCCCACAGTCCTGGCTCGTGCTGACAGGAAATGAGGCCTCCAGCAGCTTTGGGGCCATCGGTGTGATGTTTATTGTC
The DNA here is from genome assembly GCF_027744825.2 of Synchiropus splendidus. Lineage (NCBI taxonomy): Eukaryota > Metazoa > Chordata > Actinopteri > Syngnathiformes > Callionymidae > Synchiropus > Synchiropus splendidus. Next base: position 20,674,476 of record NC_071340.1, read on the forward strand.
TTTGCTTCGGAGAGTAAGCATCACAGACACCGAGCGCGGTGTCAAGGCCATCCGAGTTGGTTGAGGTGTGGGGTTGTGGAGAGGAAGTAAAACAGGACCTGAAATAGTGTATATGTTTATATTGGGGCTGCTCACAGTCAGTGTGATGTAGAGGGGTGGGGTGGGGGGGCATCATTGCACCCCATCAACACTAACTTTTTTTGTCACTACTATATTTCAGATGAGATGCTTCAGTTATGTTTTTTATGAGTCTAAACTGGCAGGCCACGGCACATTTATTCAACCTCTGTGTAAGCGATGAATGCCTTACAATTATGAAGCAATTCATTACTTCAAACTGTCCATTGCATCATTTTTTTTTTTTTTTTACTTAAGCACTTGGTTATTGCCTATTAAAAGACAAAAAAACTTTACTGTGATTATTACTGACTCAGTCTAATAACCATGGTAATAATGATTTATTATTTAATCACTGACATATTTCGATTATTAATTATTAATTTTTCAGTATCTTGAAATTGAAACCTGGTGCTGCCATTTGGTTGTGACATTCCTCCATGAAACATTTTAATGAGCGGTCGCTGTCTCAATGGGAGAAAAAAAAGGTGAAAATAATTTATTTGAGAGACTGAAAATAAGTTTCATTATCATTAAAATATATTACTCTGCCGTTCCTTATATTACCTCATTAACAAACACGTTCTCAACTCAAGTGCCATAAAGAAAATGTCATTTGCTCATGTTAAGTTGAAGTTGAATCTTATGGTCCGTGGTTCAGTAAACTACCATCGAAAAAAAAAAAAAAAACATGGGCGGCCAATTAAAAAAGCTTGTATTCAGCAGTAGCATTCAGACCCTCAGGCACAGGCAGAATACTGTTAAGAACAGGAAGAAAGGTGCAATTTGAACGTAAAAAAAAAACCCAATGGGTTTCAAGCAAAATAAATGTCTGACAGATTTAGTGGATGGAAGAATATCTTTTCTACCAACATAAATAATGAGGGAGGAAATCAAGGTTTATGTGGTGAATACATTTTACATGGAAATGTGTGAAATGTGAAATGATCTGGTTGCTCCTCAAATGCCACACTGAGTCAAAACACTCTCATTGGGTTATAATTTCCTTATGAAAGGTAAAGCCCTCTTTCAGATAAGGCGCCACAGTCAACACAACGATGTAGCAAAACAAAGCAGCGTCTATTAAACCAGTCTGGAATAGAGACATTGGACGGAGAAGATAGTTGCTCAAGTTGGACTCAACTTAGACAGCTACAATTCTCTATCATTTTCATCCACTTAATGCATGCAGACGGATGGTCTCAACACCCCTCAGACCTTCCTCTGTGAACCTGGTGATTTGTGCAGGGTGTCCTGCCTGTGCCCCAGGGCTGCCTCCCAGTCTGTATCCAGCATCCTCACTGGATGCCACATAAATAGTCAGATAAATCTTTGGGAGAGCACAGACAGCATTACAAAGAAGGCCATTAAAGCAGCATGGATCCATCTTGTTCTCATATTCCTAACCCAAAGCTTGTGATCATAGATGCGAGACACCGCATGCCTCTGCTCTGCTGGTCGACTGATGAAGACAAGAATCTATAACCACTAAATGGAGTGATATGCAACAGCTTTTCCTGAAACGCCAAATGAATTGGGGGAAGTGATTTTGCAGACAGAATTGTGGTGTGTGAGAGAGTGTGTCAGTAGGTCGTTCTCCAGCTGTCTGCTTGGCGAATATTGGGTTGAACTGTCTGAAGAATGCTTTCATGTTTCCGCTGAGGAATGGTGATGAAGACTGAATGCTGTTCAAAATAGGCTCCAAATTAATGAAGACATCCGTTCCTTTCAAGAATGTGTTTATTAACGGTGAAGGAGAGTGAAAGAATGTGCAGATGGGAAACGTAAAAGAGGTTTTGTTGTGTGGCGATGCCAGAAACCCCACTCCCATTAAAACAACATTTTTTCCCCCGGAACTACGAGCCTACCATAGTCTTGAGCTACTTGCTACCAGTCAGCAACACCATCAAACTACACATCTTTTGGATAAAAGTATTTGCACAAAGTCTTTGCATACAGTACCACAAACTCAATGTTTTTTTCGGGGGAACAACCTGAATTCAATGGCCTGCAGACATGCCTTCTATGTTTGGTTTCTTCTGCGATGAAACACTGGTTATAGTTTTATATGGCCTTCAAAAATCCGTCCCGTTCCACATCAAGACCAGTTTGCAATATTTGTCTGGGGACTGGAAAAGTAGGGTAAACAAGGGGAGGGTGGGTTTTCTCTTTGTTTACTTAAGCATGGAGGGGAACGCATACATCTCTGTAGCACTTATGACAGCAATTTTCTCTCCATCCCCACAAGATGCATGGAAATGATTAAAGGAAGAATGTGCACTGTGGTGGTCGCAGCTAATCTGGCAATCAGCAAGAGGAAAAAAGCGAAATAGAGAGCGTTCCCTCTTTTTTTTTCATCACTTTTATCCCTGCACCTGGACCCAGTTCTTGTTAAAGTGTAGTCAAGGCATTTCCAAAAATCTGAATGAGCTATCAAGCCTGCCACTTTATGTCCGATGAAATAAATATCTTTTTGTCATCAAAAAAGTACATCAAAACAGAATCTTTTCTTTTGAGTTGAGGCTCTATCAGGACCTAAGGGAAAGTGTCTGTTCAGCAGGGATGATGGTGCTAGTGACCGGCTGCAGTCCATGTTGACACAGCCAACTTTCCTTGAATTACAAACCATTTCTTATACTCATGCAACAGTAAACCTCCAACCTCCAGGTACCGCAGCTTCTACCTGAAGTAACCCTCCTCTTAATGACCAAATCTCGATGGGTCACCCCAAAGTATGTTGGTATCCCCACCACACGAGCTGGGCTGACAGAGAAATATGAAGAAGGATTGAGCCAAACCACGAATCCCCTCATAACTAATAAGCAGCCTGAACCACAGGACGGTACCAACGTCTGCCACTGTGAATTCTCATGACACCTATTAAAACAAAATAAAAGCTCTAATGGTTACACTATCAATCCATCTGGATTTCATCATCAGTTTAGGTATGTTTTGACCGCACTTGCAATACAGCCATAAGTCATTTTCAACAAGAAAAATAATGATGCACTAAAGCTAATAACATTCATAACTCATTGAAAGCAAGAACTAAAAAAAAATGTTCTCACATAAATGGTTTGCACTAATATGAAATGGTGGACACAGTAACTTTTATGTAATGCAACTGTACAAAACACAACTCCCAAAGAAGGTGTGGACATGAAAGGAATGCTGGATTTCCTGGGAATTCCTCATCAAAAAAACATTTTGCTGTTATTCTGCCATTGAATTATGACCATCGATTTAGAATTGCCAAGGTCATCCTTCAAATCCAACTACAGTTTGATCAATTTGAACTCTTCAAATGAATGTTTAATCATTATTTTGCTGCTCCCGCTTGTTTTGAAACAAAGCAACTTTCAACTGCAGTCACTGAAGTAAAGTGTAAAGAAGTTATAAAGATTAAATAAAATAATTTGATTGGTTCAACAGGTGGTTTAAAACAAGATAAAGGGTGCTTTAAGGAAAAGTGGACACGTAGGATCTGATTTGTGACAGTGAACAGGGGACAAAATAAGATTGGGAATTTGCTTTGTAGGTGAATGTGGGTTTGAAGAACTGTAACACTTTTGAGACACTTTCAAACCATTTTTACATTTTACAGGATGCTGTAAAATATCTACTAATTAGGGAAAAATGCACTTTTGCATAAATTAAATCCATCTATGAAACGAAAACAACTTTCTTCAACTATAACCCAAAGACATTTGAAAGTCTTTGGGTTATAGTTGAAGTGCATGTCTGGTCCTTGAGCCCTCGCCGCTTCTACCCTGGCACTCATTGATCGCCCAGATGCATATGACTAATAACATTAATGATAAATGGGCAGAAAATAGAGTACAACAAGACAACAATACTCAAAACAAATGTGAAAAGATATGTTTTAAATGATAAATGAAGGCCCAAGTAGTTGATACTTGTTTTGATGGGACTGGCCCACGCATGTTTAACTTTCAGGTGAGATTAGATTTCAAGAAGTCTGGGATATGTATCCAAGCAAACTCCCAGTCTTCATCTTCCAGTATCACTCTGTGATATTAGGCCAGGTTGTTTGTCATGTTTCAGCAGGAGCAGGGAAGTAATGAATCCAAAAAGATCTGCTAAATTTCAAGACTTTCCAGCACATGCACACTGGTGAGCACAAACACCCGGCCCTGCATCACCTCACATAACAATACTATTTATTTCTGGATGGTGCCACTGTTCTATAGCTGGCACAGCTCCATCGTATTTATAGACAAACTCACTTTTAGTATGGTGTTTGTGTTATAAATTTGACAGCCAAGTTCCATCCTGCCTCTCCACCCTCTGTGTTTCTCAGCAGCAGATAGCAACAGTCTCCCTGGCAGCTGCAACTGTGCTTTGGCTAGAGCCACACAAGCGCATGTGTTTGACTAGTAGGCGGCGGCAGTGACAAGGAAGGGTGTGGCAATAAATGTCCAAAATTTATAGCAGGCCAGCAGTTATGTTTAGCCCACTTGCGCTGGCAACCGCCGGGGAGAATAGGTCAGCACGCAGAGGGGCTGGAAGGAGGACGAGGGTGAAACACCGCTGTATCATGTCTCAGTCCCTTTGCTGTTTATAAATGGCACCAATGTCCAAAATGCACTGCTGCTTTCTGTCTAGACACATTAGCGTATCGGGCCTTTGTCTGCAAGTGACACCGCCACTTACTTCTGCTTGAGTGGAAAGACAATACACAGCACATGAGTTCAAAAATAGTGAGTAGAAAGTGCCCTCATGCAGTAGATATTATGAACCACGCAAACCGCAATTAAAAGATGATTGTGGAAATGGATAGGAGCTTAAAGCAAAGCCAACACCGCTTAAGTCAACTCATCACAACAGCATTCATTTTATTGGAAAACAAAAATAGACTAGATAAAAACAACATATGACACAGGCTCACAAAAACAAGTGTGTGTGGTGATCAATCCAAACTGTGGGGCTTCCGTTATATGAGAAATTAAATTTCCCCTGATATTCATGACTTCGCTCCTAACCTCCACCATCAGAAGTGGTTTAACAACGAGTTCATTTCCAGGACTGTAGTCAGCAGACTGTAGTGCAACACACAGTCATGAACAAAGTCCGGCCTGTGGGCCAATTGTGTCTCTTCATAGCATTTCATGCAGCCCTTAGCATCTGTCATCATTTATTTCATTAGAAAATCATCATAATGGAATTAAATGGAAGTACATCTGAAGAGAAGAAGATGATGCGTCATGAGTCAAATGAAAGTTTCCATTAGGTTATGCAGCAACCTGTACGTAAGACTTTGTATTATATTTCTGTTCATGCCTTTTTCTTTAGCATAGCTGGATCGGTTTGGATCAGCCCCCAAGCATTTGCAACTCATCCAGTTTGCCCTGTATAAATATCTGGGACAACGCTGCTCTAACCATCACAATTTCAATTTTCATTAAAGCAAACAACTGTTTATGCGACCACCTAATTCTTTTATTAATGTGTGAGGGGAAGTGCTGCAAGGGCAAATGTCAGCTATTACAATAAGTCCAATCTAATCTACATCATTATAAAAAAGTTTCCGATAACAGCCGAAACATTTTCCAGTCAAGTATTGTAGCATGGAAAATCCTCATGTTTCCTTTCACTGATAAGACTTCCCAGCTTCCCAGCGAGACAATAGAGACGTTCATTCCTATCATTCCTGTTCGAGAAGTGGGAGTGCACCTCGACTGTTTGAAAGCAACTTTTGCATCTTGTGATTCAGAGCAGTGAAGCTCACACTAAACTACAGTGACAGACAAGAACAGTTTGCTCAAAGTCAACGGGCGGCAGTTCATCAGTTTTCTAGACAAAAGTAAAACAATTACGTTTTATATAATTGACACAGTAGAATGCCGGTAAATACGCACCCAGCTGCAAACTCTCAAGCCGTTTTCCCTCCAGCAGCCCAACCCAGGCAAGTGCGCTGACAGCCAAAATTTAATGAGTTGAAATTGAAATAATGAAGTCTCACAATTGAGTGCCAGGAACAGCTTGAAACATAAAGTGATGCCAGTTTTTTTGTGGGCTGTGTGTAGTGGTGAGGACTTTGAAATGAATGAATTAAGAGCAGTGGAGTTGGGCGTGTTTATGAAGCTGTCGCACCTTCTTCTGCCGGAGACGGTCCCCACCTTCTCGATTCCACCTCTCAGCTGGTGGGTTATGTTTGAAACTCAATACTGGCACCAAAGAGTCACCTTCCTTGAGGGCTCAAATGCCCACAGCCCTACAAGTTGTTGTCACAAGACAGAGGTGGGACAGAGGATCAGGACTAAAGGTGGAACTCAAGACAGAACAAGCCACCTTGTCATTGTACTTGTGTAACACCAGAGTACCACTTGGAGAGGTTACCACCTTCCAACACACGAGCCAGTCATCCCGTTAAATCATATGAGAGAGTCAGATTCTTAGATGGGTCTGACATGACCCCTCATAAAACCTTTGAGACTCCCCCAGCCTATGCATATTTAGTTTCACCCAGCATGGCAATGGATTCCACTTTCCAATGGCCACTTTGGATCTGCTGAAAGGCAGAGATACATATAGGTATATTGAAAAAAAGACAACAAATGGGTGGGCATGTCTTCTACACCGTCTTCGATGGACCATTACAGACAGTATAGTTAGACCAGCCCCGGAAACGGCCACCCACACTGCCTCTTTACGGGACATTACCAGCTCAAAGATGGTATGAAATAACAGACCTACCTATTTTTAGCACATGCTAAATATTACATCTCTAACACCACCTGAATTTATATCTATATATAATTCAATAAATATCTTGAGGGGTAAGACATACCGACCTGTAGATGGTAGCCAAGACAGCCTGCCAGCAGTGACCTTCAACCCCATTGAATGATTGAAGCCACACTTACCTTGAGTATAAATGCATTTTACTAGGATATTCCTCAATGATCAATATCAACTCTTATTTCCTCATTTCCAAGTCGTCATGCAGCAACTATTTTCAAGTGAGGCCGAAGTGTTATGTGTTGACCCATAGGTGTTTCAATGGAGTAAAATGTTCCCAAGAAATATGTCCCATATATATTTGGAATATATTGGTCTCAATATGTACTGGATAATAAGAGAACAATATATCATGAATATATATCATCACAACATCTTGTTTAGGCCAATATTTGGTTCATCCCTTCGTCACAGCACAAGGAAAAGCCGCACAACACCACAACATGTGCTTCAACTGAACGCCTGATGCGTCAACATGCGATGCAGACTGCTGACTTCTGTGTCACTCTGGGACATAACAGTCCACTTGAAAATAGTCTATTCTGCTTTGGGTTCATTCCATCGTGAGGATGTCAGTTAAAGGCCCAGATCTTGCTATGGGGTTGCGCAGAGTGACCGAGTGATGACACCTCACTGACTTTTTCTGGAAGGCGCTTTGTCCATGGAGGACACTGGCTAAAGTCACCTCAACTGGCTTCAGTCAGTGCATAGAGAAGACTCCACAAACGGCAGAGAAAGCTCATTCCAGTATTTCCTGCACCCTGGTTAAAAAAAAAAAAAAAAAAAACCTCCGCCATAAAAATCAGCCTTATAGCGTGGCCCTAGCTTCACTACATCCTCACATTAGCACTGTTTTTGTAGTCAGATTGGTGATGATATAGCATATATAGAATTTTTGATTGAGGCAACAAATCCCTGAACATGAATAAATTTTGATATCAGACAAACAATTGTATTTGGATTATATTATGAGAGACTCTTTCAAACAGTCGTCGAAAACAGTGCCCATTGTGTTGCTTGAAGGGCTCCTCCTAAATCTAACTGTAGTGTTCTTCCAACAGTTGCTGACGACTCTGGGACACTTCCAACTCCCCATGCAGCTGCCATGCTGCTGGCTGCAGGACCATCTATTTGGATTATTCTAAACAGCCCTTCACAATCTAAAGGAGTCTATTAAGCTATCACTGTGGGGCTTCTATAACGGATGTATTGAGACTCTTTTTTTTCATGGGTTCATCACGCAATATCAACAACATTATTGTGCCAAGACGTTCAACACCAAGCGTTGCAAACACACAGAATTCCTGGCTGCCACTGTTGAGCATATGTTTAAAATGTGCCATAGTGTTTGTCTAGACAGAGAAAGTAGTGGTAAGGAAAGATGGAATGACAGCGAGAGAGCGATGAAGCTCTTCCCTCTCTGGAGCTGGTGGCTTAAATGTCGAGGTGTTGAAATGGCCCATTGAGCCAGAATGTCAACTACACAGAACCGATAGAAGTGCACAGCAATCTGTCCACAGCTCAGTCGTACTCCCCCCAAACACTCGGGAAGCTACACACACACACACATTTAATGAACACAAATACTTAAATGTACGGAAACTGTCACCTGGCCTGTACCTCTCAATCAAAGTCTGTTTGTCTTCCTCAAAGCTCAAACCGAAGCACGCTGTCAAATATTTTGACACAGCAAACCCACTGCCATTGTTCAACACAGAGAAGAATCTGTTTCTCTCAAATGCCACGTCTTGGAAACGCATGGAGAGCTGCACAAGACCCACATTGTTTCTCTCCTGGGTCTTTTAAATTGCACATGGAAAGTGAGGGAGCCCACTGCAGAAGCAAAATGCCATTTGGAACTTAGGAAATGGCTTCATCAGCTATACTTTTCACTTTTGTTCTTCAAGCCACTTTGTAGAGTGGGAATTTGAAACGTATTTACAATACAAATATTTTGGTTTCGATGTCAGCAGATGATCTCCCACAGCTATATTTCTATCAGAGAAGAATGAAGCATGTCTTCCTTGTTACTGTCTCTGAAACAATAGACAAAATCACGGCTGAAACATGACATACCTTCTGGTTTAAATAATGGTGACAATGGTGTAATGAACACATAATTTTTTTCGAACAAATTACAAACCGTAATTTGCCGCATTGATGCATATATCTAAATCTGCAGGTCTGAGGTCTCCATTAGTCTGCTGCCACTAAGGGCCCGATTTGCTACTGAGTAATTGTTGGTCGGAAACCTGGGCCAAGATCATGCTGTTCTTTTCCAAAAGCATCTGCGAGGTAGTGCTCCCACTGGACCACAGTCTGTTCCCCCCCATTGGCACTTGAGTCGTTCCCAAACAAAAGACCTCTCATCAGAAGTTGAGCTGCACGCCTGCAGAATCGAGAGTTTAGACTAGAGAACGAAAACCGTCATGTGTTGAAACATTCTAGCTAATATTAAATGCAACTATGAGGGGATCGCAAATAATATACTGGGAAATGCCACAAAAGAAGCTAATATTGTCAGGGGATAATTATTCAGCATAGTAGAAAAAGATATATATATATTTTTTTTTATTTAATTGAGACAGATAAGGTAAATACAATATAACAAAGAATTTTCATTACGGATGCACTAATAAATAGGCTTTAGTAATGTATTCCTGCATGACGAATACAAGTTTATGTTGAGTCAAGTAGTTTCAGCCGTTGAGACCTCATGAGGTCCAGCCAAATATTCACATGAGATATTCACATGGAAGTGGAATGCCAAAAGAAGAAGATTCACCATCATTATAATACCAATAATTTAGCGTACAGTGATTCTGGAGAAGTTACTGATATGTGCAGATGTTGGCTTTGAATGTTTGTGATGCACATCAATAGGCCGTCACAGCTTATCACAGAGAAACCAGGTAACTTCCGGCTGCAAAATGAACAAAACACGATCGTCATTTTAAGAGAGACAAGATTAGATTAGGAAGCAATAACATCATTGGCCCATGATCACCTTTAAAGAGAGAATCAGTCCAAAGTAAATAGTCTGTTTAGGAGGAACCCCTCACTGTAAAACATTCCCTTTTACGTATTTTCCAGGGGTTCTGGTTTCACCTTCGAACAGTAATCTATGTAGCCATACAGGAAGCAGCCCACTTCTTCATGATCAAAACCCGATCTATTGGAAAACAAAACACAGCCAGTCAGGTTCCTCAGCAGCTCGGCAGGTCTAATGAGCGGAGAAACAGGGCTTCCTGAAGTCTGGTGATGAGAAACTGGAGCTTGAAAGTTGCATTTGAAAGCTAAAGAAATCCACCAGAAACAGATTACAGGACAAATTGTCAGGAAATGTTTTTCTTGAAGAATATGATCCTTAAATCAGGTTTATGGAAGTTTTAAATCAGTTCAAGCAAGCTACTAAACAAACTCTCCACTATTATGAAATGGACTGTTCTTCAACACACCTCCAGTAGCACTTCTCCCAACTATGGCGGCCGCAGAAGGACATAAAGCAGATGTCAACACCTGAGTAATTTAAATCTGTGCCAAGGAAAGTACAGATGACACAAGCGCCAGATTAATCTACATATAATGTATATGTGATTTTCTTTGGCTTCATGTATTCACATGTTGATTTATTTAATGCTGATTTAAATGAATATACTGTGTTGCTAAAGCTGCAGTTTTAACGGTAGTTTATTCAAACTACTGCCTAGCAGTACTACAAGCAGTTCTCCGAGAAACGTTTGCAAAGTTGGCTATTTTGGCTCAGATGACCCCTCTGTGAACCTCCTTTTCAGAAACATTACCTGAGCGCTTTTATTCAACAGAAATATAACTTAATTTAATATTATATAAATCTCAAAGAGATTATCACATGAATGAAAAAGGTACAACTTCACAAACTGAAATGAATTTAGAATAACAAAAGTAAATATAGAAATGGGATTTTGATGTAATGATGTGGGTAAAAGCTGGAATTTTCAAAAAATATGAACAGTCAAAATATTCTGATGAAACGGTAAGATATGAGAAAATACATGCATAACACATAACTGAGACACATATCTGCTTAAATGACAAGAAAACACAATGAATACATTGGGTCATAATAAAAAAAAACAATGACTTGCTTACAACACCCAGCTCTGCACTAGAACTGGGCTTGTTTTTCACTGTTCTCGATCCACTTTGCTTAATAAAACCTCGTAAAAAATTCAAACATGAGATGTACACCAGTGGTAATTTGTGCTGCATTTCATGGTGGGTTTTTTTTTAGATCCATGGCAGCCTTTGCTTAAATATCATGTTCATTGGTTCACTGAGGTGTCAGAGAAACTTTATGTGCAACTAAAACTTTGGCCAAAGGCCAAGTTCCTCTCTTTAAGTCCATGATTCAAAGAGGCGATAACAGTGCTTCTAAGCTGTTGGTAGGACGGTGGGGGGAAGCAGAGCCCCTCTGGCAGTCCTGGACATGTCAGCAGGTTCCACCTCCCGTTCAGGCCATGGTAGAGCAAACACAGGAACCACATCAAAGCTGTGGAGCCAGGCCGCACTGCCCCTGTGCAACGCTTTGTTATTCTCCTCCAAAGGTTAATTACAGTGGGGGGTTTTAAACGCTGCCTGGCCATCTGTGGGGAATTTGAACTTAAAATTCTTGTCAGGGCAAATGAAAAAATAAAAAGTTAAATCAATCAACAGACTTGAAAACCAAACACCCCTGCGATTGTCACAAATAAATGCCTCACTCTGAAAAACGCTTTGGACCCTGAGCCAGAGATTTGACACCTTCTTAATCCAACTTGCCACATGCTTTGCATGGCAGGGTTACACCAGGCCACTGCTGCGATAAACAAATGTTCTGCTGGGAAAACGGAAAGAAAATATCTCCATTGTGCATTTGAGGTGTCGACACGTGGATTTGAATCGTTTTGGGTAAAAAAAAAAATTCAGCGTTCATGGGATTCATTGACAGATTAAGACAGAAAGCAGAAAACATGGAGATGAAGGGGTTTAAGATCTCCAGAGCGGAGCGGTGCCTTAAATCAGCCAGTGGCGACAGTGCGCTTCAAGGTCTGCCACTGTCTCGGGCACGTCTCGTTCGGGCACGTCTCATTAGTGCTATCAATAGCCATGCTATTTGTGTTTGTCAACCGTACCCCGGTCTTTTTATGTCTGTTTACCGTGCAGGGAGTCTGGCTGTGAGCCCTGTGAACTACTGAGGGCAGCAAATAAATATTAGCGACCACCAGAGTTGAGTCAAGTAGCACTTCAACTAGCTTTCCCCAGAGAAAGAGTCAGCCTATTCTGGCATTAAAAAAAAATTAATGGGTTGAAACTTTCTCACAGTGGTCGCTGCTTTGTGCGGCAAACTTGTGTAAACTGACGCTCAAACCGACCACAAGAAACACACATGAACTGCCGAGCCTCACAGAGGTGTTTGCCAGTCGTCAACTTTCCCAAACCGCTTGTGTTGACTCTAATGAAGAACAGAAGGCTCTCAGAGAAGTATACAGAGCCGCGGTGTCCTTTACTCTATTTATTATTCCAGTTTGCAGAGCAACGTGTCTAATTGCTGGAGCAGGTACGTAGGTGTGGGTCTTCCCGAGGCTCCGGGTCTCCAGCAGAGCTTAAAGTGTTTTTTTTTTTTTATACTTCCTGTGTGTTGTTTTTATGTGTCTTTCATAAAGCCTGCCACATGTTATCAATATTCCTCTGCCCACGTGGAGGAAGTGGCCAGGCTCCAGAACGCCAATTTAGCTTGATCCAGACTGAAAAATATCACCAGAAATGAAGCTCCAACATCACCAATCCCCAAATAATCCCACTTTGCCAAAAGAGGGCTGAAGTCATTTTGACTATCTACGTCATGAAAGAGGATTTCTGTGTGACGCTGTGACATGTGACTGGACTGCACAGGTGTCGCTGTCACTGTGAGTCACAGTCTACATCTTTGTCTGTGTAGTCACAGAAAGTCAGCAGACTTGGAGTGTGTGTCACGGAGACCTGAGTTAGCATGACAGCTCAGCGCGCACACACCCTGTGGGGCCAGTGCTAACATGTTTGATGCACTCAGTCACGTACACATAAACAGAGGGTGGATTACATGCACTCAAGATTTGTCTGTGAGAAAATTAAATCAGAAACTACAGGGTCCCCCCCTCAAAAAAAAAAAAAACCAAACTATATATATATATATATATATATATATAAAGAGATTGATGGAGAGAGATTAAATTCTTATGATTAAAAACACTAGTTTTTAATCACCAGTTCAGTAAAAGTCAAAACTTTCCCCTCTGTTTATATATATATATATATATATATATATATATCCGATCGGAATGTACAACAAGAGATTCACAAGCAACGGATAGTCATTTTTCTGTTATGACATGGCAAAAACCACCATTTTCTTGTCCACCTCTGTGATGTGTTGTGTTGTGTTATTCACTGGTTTCAATGGTTCCACTTCGTGTTACTGCGTTTGATCATTGATTCATCTTTACAAAGAGCCCCTTTTTCTGAAGGCGTGGTGAATACTTTACACCCTGGTGGGCAGCATGAAATGGAATCACATGATTAAGAGTTACTTTCTGATGAAAAACAAGACTCCAAGTATTTGAGAGCATGACACAATCATTTCTTGTGACGGTGTCTGGTAAGTTCATAAGACAAAGATGTCGAACCACATAAAAAGGTGACAAGAAAGGTCATGAAAATAAACAGGTTCGGAGAATGGACGTAGAAAGACAAAAGAGTAGCAGGACGTGGTCATTTGGTTCATCTAAAATGCAGGTTTAATTCTACTACAAACATAAACTTATAGTAAATGAAATTGCTGTGTTAATGCGCGCCATCGCAGCCGGGTTTGAATAAATGGGTGCAGCAGAAGGGTTCCGTCTTGTCAGTGGGAAGATTGACGACGTCAAATAAACGTCTTTCAACAGCGTCAGCGCTCCGTGTTTATAGCCGAGCGTTGATGGAGCAGAAGTTGCTCTCTGACTCATTAAACAAAACAGGAATAGGCTGCTTCTATTTAATGATCAAGTGCTTAGTCAGCATGTTTGCTTGGTAAGGTGCAAAAGGGGAATGTTAAGTTGGACTCTGACAAAATGTTCTGTTTACAACCTAACTACCTGCTAAAAACATAAATAATCATCTTCAACTCTCAGTCCCTTAAACAGCAGTCCATCCTGCATTTTCAAGTTACAGTGAGGCTGCACTGATCATACAGTTTGTTTGCCCACTTCAGCATGGCACCACAGCAGCAAAATGAATCTCTTCATTGTCCCAACGTGTCAAAATGGAGAAATAGCAACTTGGTGTGCCAAACGCTACACATTAAATTCATGAAGCGAGATCCTACAGTAGGGCAGCACACAGGGAACGCTGTTCAAAAAAGTCATCTCTAATTTTGCAGAACATAAAACTTGAGCTGGTGTTTGAACTCGGCCCGGCCCATTTTCTTTGCGGTATTTCGGCTTTGTGAGGGATAAAAGCGGTCTGTGAAAACGGATCGTGGGGAAATGGAGCAGTTGGCTCTCAATGCAGTGCAGCGAGCAGAAACACATCATTCTAAAGCTGACCTTTCCAACTGAAACAGGGCCCCTGGTTTAAAGTTGGACCTGCACTTGCCGAAATATTGAGGGATCTTGATAGCTTACACATGCACAAATCATATTAGTACGTTCTTCTTAAGGTGCTCTGGGGCTGGTGGGCAAGGTCACAGAGAAAGTATGAAGACAGAAGAAGGAAATGGCCCGTCAACAGCTTCATTGTGAGCTCAGATCAGCGGGACCTGCACTGCAGCAAGCAGGGGGAGGATGGAGGGAGCAGATGTGCTCTACGCTGCTGCTGACCACTCTGCCCAGCTGTCAACAGGGTAGTCAGGGTCAGTGTGGACTGGCGGAGCTGTGGTTTGAATGAGACCTCAGTCCAGAACCGCGCGGCTGCCAAAACCAGCCTGAAAGGTCCAGAGTGAAATAAAAAATGAGCCATGAAAGCATCCAAGACAGGTTCTTGGGAAGGCAAACAGACGTGGTTTGACACAAGACGAACTCATTGCTCAACTTATATTTATACTTAATGTGTTTAAACCTCCAAGTGTAGATGCAGTGTAACTGCAACTCTGAAAACTGCTCGTAGTTCAGATGAGGTGTGTTTAGTTTGTGTACTGATATAAATAATGCCTAGTTTGTCCTCATCTTTTTTGTTTTTGAGTTCTCTTCAGTCTTGTCGGCTTCACAGCAGATTCTCTGTTCTGCCCCAGTGAATCTGATGCTCGTTATTTGCTAGACAAAGACTGTTTTCTGCCTCTGGTCCATTACAACCCCTGCCTGAGTAATTCTATCCATCTGTCCCATTGCTTGTATTCTATTCTGTTCTCTGTCACCTTCTGCTGTGGGCCTCACTATCTTTGACTTTTTTTTTCTTTAACTAACTTTGGTGTCTTGAATAAATCACTGTATTGAGTTTTGTCGTTTGATAAGCAAGAATAATAAATGTGCTATTACTCATCTATTACACAAACTGCCTCGCAGTAAGTGAATCAAGTCATTCACTAATTTCTCTCGCAGAAAAACAAGGAACATCTAGAACAAGCGCTCAGTGTTGTGAGTCAGATATTGAGCACGAAGCAGCTGTGTCACTAACACACATTCACGCAAACAGACTGACCTGCTTTCAGGCAATAACATCCTGAAACTACACAGCGGGCGCAGTATCTGTCGCATGTGTTTCCAAATATAACACACGTTCATATAACACGAGTTTGTTATATTCTCGGGAAGACGCGAGGCACCGATCTACAAATCCAGAACAAAAATGTTTTGGTCGATATAAGTCAACATCTTTTTCGTTTTCTCCACAAAGCATGAAAAATTCCTAAATCATACTTAAACATTCACCCGATTTTGTCATTTCCTGAAAGTCAAATCTTCAGGCTTTTTGCTTTGTCAACAACAACAAAGAGATTATAGTCAAGCAATTCAAGTCTGAAGCAGTCGCCAAATGCATTTTCAACTTTTAAATCACTTTTATATGATTTAATACAGAGATGGAGTGAATTGGAGTCATTTTAGGAGCTAAATGGGGTCACCTGCTTGCGTTCCCTTTGAGGGTCTCCTGGCATGCATAACCTGCACAAGATCACAGAGCAGTTCAGACAATGACAAGAAGAAGAGATCCGATTTCCTCTCTGGCTTGGGAACGTGTGCTGGGAAGAGATTTCCCCCCAGGTACAGGGCAAAGCATAATGAATGATCATAGTCCAAATATAAATTTGTCTTTTTTTAACAACTTATATTTGCAATAAAATGAAACATGCCAGGTGAATTTCCTGATAAGATGGCCTCAAGTAAGGGATAAACCACCTGTGAGAGAGCACAAATGATCTGGAGACTCTGAGCAGAGAGGGGGGTTTGAAAAACTTTCCTCACAACCTTTAAATTAAGGCTCGTCCAAGAGGACAAAAGAATGACGGCAACATGAAAAGCCGTCAAAGTCTAGATCATTCATTCTCTCATTGAATGTTTCATTGGCAATTTGTATTTGGATTAAAGTTAAACAAAAGTTGTCTTTCAAATGTCATCCTCATTGGTTACTGGCTCTTTAAACGGTGTAAATGTTTTTTCATTTCCTTGCAAACATAACAAGCCAGAAAGCCTTTTAGACAAGATTAAAAACTTGCAGGACAATATTTTTAATCCTGTATTTCCATCCAAGAGTGCAGTTTCATTTTGTTCAACAAGTTGAGGCTGGTGTGTGGGGTGTCTCTTCAAACACACCTTCAACTTGTGTCTTGGTTTGTTATCTTCCCATGGCGGGTTAATGTGTGTGTGCATGTTGGGGCTTGGGCATCTAAACAGCCTGTTTACACACAGCTGTGTTGCGCAACAGTTCGCATGAATAAGTGTGTTGGTGAGAAGAATCTCCCGGAGGCCCCAAGGCTTGACGGGAGAAACAAGAGCCCACATCAGCACGTGTCACTGCAGAGCAGCGTTTCACAGATCAGCCTTTGACATGGCCGGAAGGCAGCCCTGAATAGGCTCTTGACATTTATCTGAAAACTATAATGATGACAATTCAGAGAAATTAATTCTCAAGGGTGAGTAAATGGTTTTCACAAAATGTCACCTTCCAGTCGTCTCCAGGCTTAAAATTCCACAGCTCCTTGACAGGGATCAAACTTTCCAGCTGGCCTCAGATTCTAACAAGAGCTGGCAAAGAAGACATCAGAGGCTCGACATGTTCCACCGATGGACACTCGGAAATGCTCTCGGCCAAAGTGGCCTCCTACTTCAGATGGCAGGAAGTGAAAAATAAGTGGAAGGAGGTCAGTCTCAGAGAGGTCAAAGGTGGACACTTCACTGAAGAGGGACTGTCTGACACGGGGGGGAAATAGAAGATGTGTGGGTGTCTGCGACCAAATAAGTTGAGGTGGAAGTGCACTTCAACTTGTAAAGTAAATTAAATATGAATGAAGGATTTTGCACAGGTGCTGAAAAATTGCAGGTTTGGACTGTTGCAACAGTGTCGAAGTGCACAAGGTCTGACAAGAGACATATTAAAGATGGAGTCATTTCGCTGCACAGTGTGTGCCGTTTTTGCCCGTTTCATAGCCTCAAGAAAGACCCTGGTTACAGTCAACTTTGTGAAATTACTAGGGTGACTCCACTCAATGCCTGCCTGTTGTGCAGGTACATTTGAAGCTTGGTTAAAAGTGGCATCGCGTACATAAAGACACAGGCACACACTCAACAACAACAAAAAAAGCCAGTCTCTCTTTAACACACAGAAACTGGGGGAATTCCTTCAATAACACTAAGACCCAAGAAGACATGGGTGGTCCGCACTTGTCATGATGGACCCGCAGGCTAGAAGGCAAACACAAAGCCCCATGGGAAACACAACCTTCCCTGATGGCGACAGGGGTATCAATCTGTCAGGAGACATTAGCTCTCAATCGAGCATGTCCATGGAAGACTCGGAGATTTGCCCATTTGCAAAGAAACTACAGCCTATACAAGGTTCCCATTCCGTATGATGGTTGTTTATGAAAGAATTCATGAAGAAATATTCAAAATAATTTTATTATTGATAAGAAATTATGACTCAATGATGGAACAAAACATAAGTCACTTATATTTTCAAGTACAGTGTAGAGCCCACAAACTCTGCAGCTCTTAACATTGGGATTTGCACTGAGTAGGGATCAAGCAATGCCAGTCATTATCTATACTTGGATCATTAGGAGAAAATCTAAATCACATTAAGATGAATACAAATAACATATTCCGTCACAAACAAAGCAAAGAAAATGGGGTCACGATCCAAACTAAAACCATCATTCTCCTCACATGTTCCTTCAGCAAACACTACGATTAATAACTATTTTAAATGAAGTACTCACTGATAGGCAGAAGATAACAAATATTGAAACAAATATTTTCTGTGTGGGCCATGCCAAACCACTCACGGAGACGATCAACAGCAAGAGGGAAACGCTAACACGTTCATGATCTGCTGAAAGCGGTGGAATGGAACATCATGCTAATATTGAATGCAGGCACAGAAATAGAAACTCCATGAACAACTTGAGTGTGAGCACAGGCTGTGAGCGTTATCTGGTACGTGGAGAAACCTGCACACAAACCTCGACACCAAAGAGACAGTGGTCAGTGTGGTTCTTTTACCTTGACAAAAGGGCGACAGGAGAAGTGAATCGCAGTGATTCACTCACGCCACCTTTGGCAATCCATCACAAGGCTATCAACTCAGACCCAGTGCTTTTTGATTCTGTTAAACACATACGGTAAAACTAATATTTCAGTGGTAGCATTGCCAAAGGGCAATGTTTCGGGGCATTTTTTTTCAATATAAGCCATGTCAAGTGGCTTATATAGTCTGAATTTGGTAGTCAGACATGATCAGACTTGGTTGTAGATAATGCATCTAGCTTAAAATCGGACAAGTTGAAAGCAGAGAATCAAACCGTCACTGATCAAGCCACGCTGTCCTGCGTATTTCCTCATTGGTGATGAATGCAGGTACTGTCAAACAAGCATGTTTCACTGAAATATCATCCTTCAGTGTTCACTGGAGACCACTGACACTTCAACGCCACAGGTCAGAGCAAACACACAGAGCAAACAAGGCAGGGCTGTTGTCAGGACCACAACTGAGGCTGTTTATGCCAAAAACACTGCGAGCGGGTCAAAGGGCAGCACTTTTTCTCCGTGTGTCGGAGAGCAAATGGAGATGAATGGGCAGGAAACATAAACAGGTTTATCTCTCAGCTTTTTGCCCCAGCTGTGACCTTCTCTCGTCTTCTGGTTCACATGGATGTTTGCTTCCCTGCTGAGCTGGGCTCACCTTGTGGTCACTGTGCACCTAGCTCCATCAATAAATGACAAAGACTCATCAACTGAAACAAAGACTGCATTTTGTCCCTTACACCTTGAACACTATTGACTCACAGAGTCGATAACTTCCTTGCCTCATCACTGAAGCCACACATATCTGTCTGAAACGTGCATATGCAAACAGTTAAGGCAGGATCTCAGCATGAGCATCACAGCAAACACAGATATGTCGCTGTTACACATTAAACAACAGCCCTTTTAGTGTTTATATACGGACAAAGCAGAGGAAGTGGAAATGTCGGAGGAAGCGGCCTGCAGGTGAATCAGTGATTACAGCTGTGAGCTGCTATCATGCGAGGCCAACAGCTGCGGGGCCGCAGGGAAATCTCAGGTCACAGAGTCTGCAGACATGTCAGCGGCACAGCGGCCAAATAACATGACTGCGATTTAACACAGTTCAGATTAAAGGCAGGATATTTTACAGCTATCAAATGACAGTGCGCCGTCAGTCTGCTGACACTCAGAGCAGCCTTTTTGACACTAGTCATGTGACCTTGAGGCTGGTAATGACAGAGCAGATTTGGAAGACTGTTTAAGAGGAACCAAGTGTTAAATAAGAACTGTACCAGTTCAGTCAGGAGAGGTAAGAGGTAAGCTAAAACTGTGTCCGACTTCAGAGTTCTTAATCCCTCATCATCCATGGCTTGTGATAGCTTTCTTGATACATGTATCAAACATAAGTGACTCTGTTCATTGCCGAGTTTGATTCTAAAGTGATCGCAAAGTTACGAAAATGAACTGCCATTAAAAGTAGTTTGATTTGCAGCAAGACTTTCTTTCAGTACACTGGAGTTATTGGGCTGATTGAGGGAGCGATTCATTCCTCAGTCGTACAACTGCAAACTGAAAGTCTGGACTGACGTCATAAAAATAAACTTGATGGTCCTATTACGCTACATTGCAGAATTTCAAGTATCGCAATATATCACAATGTATCGTATCACCTCTCCTGTATCGGAATACGTTTTGTATTGCAAGATACTGAGAAAACACAGCACAAGTTAAAAAAGAAAAGAACTTATATCGTGTCACCTATGCTTACAGTAGCATAGATGAGGCATTACATACAATTATATACATGCATCAATACAATTTAAATGTATTTATTATGTCATAATCTGTTCAAATGTATTTATATGATGACCACTAAAAAAGTGAGAACAGGCAGAGCCACAAGGACAACAATAATGGCTGGCTCTGTGAATTCTCAACAATCACTTTTTAAGTCATGGTGCTTTGAAGTTTTTGTATTTTTTTTAATATGTAAACGCAAGAACACCATTTTGCGAGGGTGTGATTCCTTCTTCATAGAGCACGGTGAGCATTAAATTCATTCCAAAGGTATGCCGCATCTGGACAGTTAGGTAAACTTGGGTCTAGGGTCTTTAGAAAAGGAAAAATCCTTCTCCTTTCCCCTACAACCAAAAGGACTCCTAAATAGATAAACATCATTCTTTCACATTCCAATATGGACTTTCATTTTTGGTGGGATCCTCGCTTTTCAACATAAATGGAAAGCTTTGTTTAATGTCTGTGAGTTGTGGTGTTTTTCAATTTTAAATGCCAGTTCGATGAATGGAAGAAGTGTTGCCCAACTACTAATTCAAAACCGTCATTTAACAGAAACACACGCCCTCCAGTTCAGACAGAGTGAAACCACATTTTCCCACAAACTCCATGATACGATCATCTTGAGAAGTTAATAAGTGCGACACAAACTCAACACGATGCGAGTCCTTCCACACAGGAAGCCATAAGTGAATAATTTAATGAGCCAGAAATTACACTTAATTTCTCTCATTTGTAGGTGCCAGAGGACGTTGACACAGACACTCACCAGAACTGTAGAAGTAGAGCCTAAATTATAGCATTTTAAAAACAGCCTAACGCTACAAGCCGGCAAAATTTCCCTCACCACTCCAAGACATTTGACCTAAATCTTTATCTCCTGCGCAGCTGCCAGGCACAAACCGTCCTCCTCACATTGAAACCAGATGTAGTGGGCTCTGCGAAAGTGAGGTGCATTATAGGTTTAACTTTGAGGTTGGTTGGCTTATTTTAGAGCTGCCAGGCTCATCCATCATCCAGTCAAAGCATGTTCATCACCACTCTCCAAACAATGGGAAGAAACAGAGCAGAGGTGTGTGGTCACGTGCAGGACTCTAACAAGAGGCCAGTGTTTGTGTGGAGTTGGTCCAAGATCAAACTGGAGGACGGACAGCGATATGTGCAGCCGCCCAGGATCTCAACTGTGTGTCTGAAGAAGAGCGTTTGTGTGTGTAAACCGCAGTGACGTCCCAGCCAGCTGAAAACAGCCGCCCTGCCAGGGAAGGCCGTCCTGTGGCTTGTTTACACTGAGAGTTATTCCAGAGACTCACCAACATGAACGGCACACTGAATGTATCTGAAACATCAACATGGAGACATAGGCGCGCTTCTGTTGGTGCAATTACACCACTCATTTATACTACAAATACGCACAGTGGGATCCTATGTAGCAAAAACTGAGCTTTAACCGTGCAGTTAAAAAGTAATATTGGCAATATTTTGTCATACAAAGTGTCTGATTTTCCAAAAGTATGACTTTGAAACCCCCCAACCCCCGTGTGCGAGCGAACCACCGTGAAAGGATGATGGAGCACAAACACGTAAATGTTCAGACAGCTGTCCGACTCCCTCTGTTTCAGATTGAAAGCCTCCAGGGATCCCTGACAGCTCACGAACTAAATCCTGATTGCAGAACTTCTCAATCAACTCCCACATAATGGAGGCAGCCCTTCATGTCTGCTCTATGGTGTCCATTAAGGAAAAGGACAAAGGTTAAACGGCGTGTCAAAATAACATTATCCAGTGGGAAACAAATGGTACGCAGAGATGAATGTAAAAGATAGTGAAGCGATAAGATATATTTCTTTGGTTGGCATGAGCACGGATCAGGTTGCAACACTGGACACTGCAAAACCCACTTCAAGTTAATTCTATGTTTAGGTTGTCACTTATGCTTGGGTTAACAAATATATCACTCAATCATCTTCAGTAATCATCTGTGGCAGGGTAAAAGTACCAGCGTAATACCAGAGTGACTTTTAATTCGTAGTGTGTGGCACGACCTCATGCTATGAGATGTCACATGATTGAATCGTGGTGGTATTTTTTTAATGAGAAGCCGGGTTATCTATTTGTGACCTGCAGGATGGAGAGGGCACGAAAGCACAAACTGTAAAGACAAAAACTTGAAATGGCTGGCCTTAATATGATTCTCAAATGTAGCTGTTATAACTCGCTGTACTGTCTTGATTTAAAAAAAAAAATTATATATATATATATAGTAACTCACACTTAAGGCAGCAATGTGAGTTTAAAATACAGGGATTTTATACTGAGTGTTGTGCAGTATGTTGTAGATTAAGGCAACCCATATGTCTATGTTTTGAGAGTAACAGCTTGCCGGTCAGTAACAATAGTGGCTAACTGACCATTACACAAGGAGAACCTGGAGCAACTTGTCCATAATAATTATTAGTCACGTCAAAAGTGGTTATGCGATCGTCTCTGTTTGTCTCTAAATAGTATGTTAGCTCCATCTACAACGGCAACAACTGACAAGAGCAACAGCCTATTGAGCACAACCAGAAATACCAGCTACTTTCAAATGGTTGTGTGGCAGTGTTTGGGTTACCCAGTGGAAACAGTCGGCAGCTGAGTAACCGGCAAGACTCGGATGACCTGTACGCAGGGTCAGAAAACAATGCCATAGGCCGCAGCTAAGACAAGCGTGACGCTATGATACACCATCACGACTAATGTATCGTCACTCACTTAGTAGTTTGAATCCATTTGTTTTAGATTGTTGATTGATGGCAACAGAAAGGTGGTCACAGATTACCCTGGTACCAAGATCCTCCCACCTCTCACCAGATGTTGAATGATAGAAAATCTGTTTTAAGCAACATATCCAGAAATAACAGCAAGACTTTATATTTAATGAAGGACTCTTTAATGAGTCAACTTATCACCGTATTATGGCGAGGGATTTCACCAGCCATTTCTTCATTACATCTTTATTGTATTTAGAGTTCCACAAAACATTCCGATTCAATCTAATATCTTTATTAATAAGCAGTCTAGAGGCTCGTAAAGATCATTATATAGGGCAGTAAACTCAAACCCATGCAGGCCCAAACACCTCACAAAGGAGTATCCAATTATTCTTTTCAAGCTGACCTTCATATCTTTGTTTTCCAGGAACAAAAACACCCTTGCGTTGTCCTGCCGCTAATCTGTAGCAGATCTTCACCAGATCCCTCTACATGCCTGAGGATCAACATGATGGGCTCTTTCAAGATGGACATGATAACACGAAAACACACCTGAAGTGAGGAACGCCAGTAAAACTTCCCAGTGCCGCTCAAGCACTTCCTGCTCCAGCAATAACACAGAAAGAAAAACAATCCTCCGCAAACAAGCATACAGCTGCGTCAGCTTAACAAGCATGCCATTCGTTATAGCTTTTCAGACAATGGGTCTAAAACACAGTTGTTGAGCCCCCGCGAGAGCTTAAAATACTATGCTGAAAGAACATGTATGGCTGATTTCTTGGCATCTGCTGTTGTTACTTAAAGTGCTGGTGGACCATCAAAGATAATATCCAGCAGTTTACAGCCCAACCATCTTGGTGTCGGTGCTCGGGTTGCACTTTTGGCAAATTGCTTGCAATTTAATTAAAGAACACAATTAAAACCGACACGTGCTGAGCAACACTTCAACAAAGATTTGGCCGTTTTGTATTCATAATGATGATTTATGAACGAGGAAGAAGCATTACGGCCTGAAATCCTGAAATACTCCAGACAGAGAGCCGCACGTGCGTTTTGAAAAATAACTGCAGTAATCCTCGCAAAACCCTCAAAACTAAATACCACCTGAATCAAAAGAAGTTGGCTGGCTCCCATCGACTCAAACATCGGGGACTAAATAATGGCCGACATCAGGGTGTGCTTTTACTCACAGAGCTGGATTACCTTTCATTTGCTTGACAACATTATCTGATTGACTTGGATCGGTCCACAATTTTGCCTCTGTTCTTGACTCTGATTCAATTACCAAGGACTGTGTCGCAGAATAAAATGAGACCACAAGTGCGATTTAGGCGAGGCATCGATGTACGCTGTTTTGATGTTTGGGATTTTGCTTGAAAACAACTTTATTTATCTCGATTACTCTGAGTGACTCAGCAGTCAAAATTATTATTCAAAAAACATGATCATAAAATAAGATAGTAGAAATACTATCACTTTGAATAAAGGCTAGTTTCTCTTTCATCTACTTTTAGCCGTACTTTGTTTTATTGTATGAGAACACTGGGCGAAACAAAATGGTCACAGAGAAGTAGTCATTTACTGAGTGACAGTAGTTCTTCTAATCCAGTTCAATGGAATAAAAAACATTTTAGAGACTCATACCTGGTCAAGATTTTTTTGGTGGCTGGAAAGAAGGCTATTACAAGAAAATGGCTCCAACCTGTTGCACCGGACGTGGGCCAATGTACTGACATTGTTCAATGTTTGTCAATTATGGAGAAACCCACATTTAAGTTGAAAAGCAAAGAAGAACTATTTGACCAGAGCTGGGAAAAATGGTTGAATTACAAAAAACAAACAAGTAATGTATTGTGAAATAATATAAGTATCCCCCACAGACTGCATTTTATTTTTTTTTATTTATTTATTTATTTACTTTTCTTCCATATGGTTTGAATTTTGCATTTCTTTTCATTTTCTTTTTTCATATTATTACATGTATTTTATTACATTTTAGAGGTGTAGCTACAGTCTAATAACCCACAAGGATTAATGTAGTTGTGCCTCAATAGTTCCATCATCAAGATCTTAAAAATGATAGTCACTCAGCTTTTCAAGTATTGTTTTCAAAAGATACTTCTATTCTTTTTATACTCTATACTTTTATATTTTATTCACATCTGTTGTGAAATTAGCATGGGAATAATGTAGAAATGAAACTTTGTTTACTCCTGATATTACCATTTTGCATGACAAGGAAATAAGACAGAGGATCATTTGTGATATTTTCAAGTAATAAAAACGTTGTCAAGAAGTATAGGAATAACATATGATAAACAACCAGTTAATAACTCAAATATGGGAGAAAAAAATACTATAATGTCAAACTATCTATAGCAGTTTACCAACTGTGAATCTCTCTAACACAAATAACTCCTTTTACAATTCCAAAACACGTATCTCTACGTCTCTACATCTCTAATCGTGAATTTGTAGTGGCAACTTTTTAAACGCCGCCTGACTAAGGACTTGCGCCACCCGGTGGCTAACGTCGACGAACCACGACAGTCTGCCCAGGTACGTCTCTCTCTCTCTCTCTGTCTCCCTCAGTCAGTCAGTCTCTGGTCTGCCACAGGCGACAGGACTCAGTTGTTTGGTGCGGCTCTTGACGCGTCTCCTTCCCTTCAGCAGCTGAGCGTTAGGAACTGCTCTGGAATAACAATCCGGCAGTGAAGGGAGCGAACCTTCGTGATCATTCCGCCAGAATCAGCCCACCGGATCGGTCAATCAGATCCACCAAATTCCTTCTGCGGTTCAGAGGTCGTTTATAGGGGGATCGCTTTTCTCCAGAGCCGCCGGGGAGGATACGCTGGTGCGCCTTCGTCTCTGGAGAGTCCAGACGTCCCAGAAATGGTGGGCCATCTACATCTACAGGCGATGGATGAAAGTTTAAAAGGAAAGAATCGAGAGGGGCTGCTCGACAGCCCGGACTCAGGTCTACCCCCGAGCCCGAGTCCGCCCTTCTGCTCCCTGTCTCCGGGTCTCATCGAGTCCCGCTCCGGCAGCTGCACGACACCCGTGGAGACTCACCATGGAGCGGACAGAGAGAAACTCCGAGAGGGGAAGCTGGTAAGTCGCGGACTGAACTACTACATTTTAGTTTTATTATTAGTTTCGAGTGATGAAGCAAACTTTAGGATGTGTGTGTAAATGTCCAGAACCGTGAGACTAAATCAACATCTGGAACATCTGTCTCTAAAAAACACTAGATAACTGTCTTCTTTGTTCAAGCTGTTGCGTCTCCTCTGGGTTGTGGTGGGTCAGTGAGACGAGTGGATTCAGGGGACTCCCACTGGTCTCAGCCAGGGGCCAAGCTATGCAGGCGTCTATCTCCAACTATACTTTGATCACTGGGTGATTTTTGGGTCACGGATGTGTGTGCTCGGGGTTGAGGGTGTAAATCACAAATGAAGAAAAATATTAATAAAACATGTGACTTAATACATGAAATAAAGAAAGCAAGGAAAAATAAAATTGAATGATTCAAACACAAGCTAAAAAGTGTAAACAAAAATATGTATATGCACTGTATATAAAAAGCAAATTCAACCGTCTTGCTTGACATTCAGCCAATTGGGGCCAGTTGGGGGTGTCAAGGGGCGGCATGTGGCCCGAGGGCCATGCATTGATCACATCTGTTTCAATTCAGATTTAAGTTTTTAGTGCGCTGTGCATAACTACAGTGCTTTTTCTCTCGACTCGTTCATTGTCGTCCAAACATTTTGAAGCTGCTTGTTGGAGACGCAGCTGGCTGCTAGCTGGATTGGAAAATAGCAATTTCTTGTCTCATTTCAGAATCATGCATTCAAGTGAAAACTATTAAGTTATTACATCCTGTCACTCCGTGGACATCATCCCACATGCTGCAGCTTCTGGCTACGTAATAATCAAGTGATTACACTTGACAACTGGTTTTGCAGAAGTTGCCAAGTCAAATGCTGAGTTCATACCGACTATTTCAAACGCATCACGCTGAGGTGTCCACCTAAGACTGCAGCGAAGACATTATCAAACAACCGAACCAACCAGAGCTCCTAATCCGTGTTCGCTGGACCACTGTGTAATTCAAGCTATTTATTTATTCATATTCATGATACAGAATGAAAGCAAGTCAAGGCAGTCTTCAGCCTTTCAACACAGTACATGTACATCTTAGTGACACTTCTCCTGTCCCACTTATGCAGTAGTAAATGTGGTACCACTCCTTTATAGTGACATAATGACTGTTTGCTTGTCTTCTGGCTGAAATCCTAATTGTACATCGTGTGTAGAGAAAGCACTAAAACATCAGCAGCTTTTTAGCTTCACGCTGCGGAAACGTTGTTTAGCCTGGAGTAAAGAATTGAATTAGTTTTTTCTAAATCCAACCTTCTCGCCTTGTTCTGAAGATGGGATGCCCTTCTTGAGGACACCCTATTTTTCACCTCTGTTTTCTGCGGCAACTTTTCTGACTTTAAAATACCTTTGCTGATGTAAGTTTTCTTAGTGGATTCCATGCTCTTCTGTTGATCAAATCAACAAGTTGCCGGAGTCTTCACTGTCCAAAATTCTGGTGTGGGGTCTGCAGGTGGCGGGGGGGCACTCTCATATATATATATATATATATATATATATATATATATATATATATATATATCCTAGCTTAAAGCCTGCTAAACCTGCTTACTAGTGATACAAAATATACACAAATTTAAGTACTAAATTGCTACCACAAACAGTAATATTTATATTACATTTTCAACCATCTCATAATAATAATCAACGCCCTTCTACTGCTTGATTTGAGACACTGGTCACCGGTAGTCAACATGGCTGTTTTTGTGGTTTTGTCCCACAAGTTATTAGCGGGCCAGATTAGATCACACTGCCTTTACTTTTTCCAAAAATAAAGTAGGATTATTGTCATGCGTCTTTATGAATCTAAATTGTGGTGAGGATAGATTCAGCTTTGACCTCACTTTATGGCTCTACTTCAGAGGAAAATAAACGCCCTACTGACAGCCATTATTCGAGCGCTGAACAATCCCCCGCTCTCTATAAATGAGTACCATTTGTGACATTAGCGATTACTGACTCGCATCTCACTAAGGTTGATCTGGTTTTACGTCGAAATACTTCAGTATTTTAACAGCGACTCCTTTGTGCCATTAACATTTAGCCCGCTGACAGAGTAATGTGGAGGACCCGAGCATGAGGAGTGACTGAGCTCAGTTACATGTCTGTGAGAATCGACAGGGTTGAATTCCAGCTTGTCAAATCATTTTGACTACAAAACTATGGCATTACAAGACATCTGACCAAAGTAGCTCTTGTCAAGCAGATGAAAGTTTGTATAACCAGTAATCATCAATAACAGGCTTATAAAAAAAATGAAATACCTGGATTCACAGGTGCTAAATTGCCTTTAACCTTTCGCAGATACCTTGTAATGAGACATCCTGTGATTTGTGTGTCACGTACGTCAAGACGGACTTGTAAAGAAAACCCTTCCCGGGTCGCTCCCAGATTCACAAAGACTTGTGAACATGTCGGCGCAGGTCAAGGTGGCTTTTAAAGGAGAACTCATAAATGCAGCGGTGCATCCTGGGAGTTGCGTGACACAGATTTTGCTGAAACAGAAAAAGGAGGATTCTCTAATTCCTCCTGAGGTCCAGATTAGCCTGCCTTTTCCTCCCAAAGATCAGGTGTGATAGCAGCCCACCGGGTTTCTAATGCCTCTTCTGAGCGGCGGCATGGAAAGAATCCAACGTTTCCATCAGAAAGCGTTTCCTGTGCCGATGGTCTGGTCGCAGAGACTTTTGCGTCCTTTCCTTTCCAGGTCTATTTTAGTGTTGTTTTTGAACGCCACCGAAGAACAATCCTCACACGCTATTTTGGGGTTCGAGGGCTTGTGGTGGGCGGTTACATAAGTCTTCAATGACAGCGCATATCAAAATAAATTCCCAATCATGTTTATCCACGATGTTCCGTTTGCACATGACTCGGCGAAAACAGTGTGTCAGCAGTCTGTGGAAGAGGTGAGAGCTTGTGGTCAACACTTTCTACAGCTGCTGAACTGAAGTCGGATTCCCAGTCTGACCTTCAGTCTTAGCACTGATCAGATGTGTGGTGTGACACTTCTCTTCTTGGAGTCCTTTCTTCTCCCCAGTGTAAGAGCAGTGAAGGTCTGAGTGAGAGTTAGAAGCGATCAGAACTCTGTTGTGCCCTTGGCCTGGTACTGCCCCCCCCCACTCCCACTGAGGCATGCGAGCTGAGCTGCGAGCGGCCCGCGGCATGTGACCGCCTCACTGTAACGTGAGAGCGGCCAGAGTTGCAGCTGAGGTGCCATTTGACTCCGACTGGTGAACTGAGCTTCATGTAAAGTCACGATGTGAAACACTTGAATCTTTAGACGGGAGATGATCGATGGGTTTGAGGAAGCTTGTCAATTTCAAGGACAGCAGCAGCATTTCATGCGCGACTGTTGTTGGATTTGTGCCCAGGCGTTATTACTGTAGTGGCTTGTGAAGGACTACAGTTCTGCTGTGGTGTATTGTCATCATCATGAGAAGTGAATGACTCAGAACTTGCTTTTATTCATTAGTGGTAACATTGTAAAATGGAACTTAAAGTATCGTTTACTTAAAAAGGTACGCCTCTTTCGCATTACTCAAGCGCTACCACAGCGAAGAGAAAAACTTATGACCAGGGTTGCACCAATTGATCGGTCGGCTGATCAACCTCTGCCAAATTCGTGACTTATGCAGGATGGTAGATATTTTTACTTCTGACCAAGTCACTCAGCACATTCGTCTGGATGTCAGCAAGAGTCATCTGCTTCATGTAAGGCTAAAATAAGTGGTCAAATCCTTCAAATCTCATTCACTTTTTAAGGAACCACCACCTGACTATTCAGCATTTGAAACTGGGAATTACACATAGTGCACTTTTAGGAACTTTAGTCCTGTAATCTTTAGATTGCTATTTTTTAACACCAAATATTGCTGCATTTGGTCCTGCAAAAAAAGCATTTCCTGCTTATGCTTTTTTATTTGCCTAAATCTCAGGACTAGTGATGGGCGGATTAGGGCATCATGAAACAGTCTTGCAGGGTTGATGAAACAGTGCCCAAATTTTCAGCGGCCACTAGGTGACGCTCTTGATATAGAATAGATCTGAGGTTTCATTGAATTAATCGTTCAACTCCAAACATTTCACAGCAGACAGTGCCATCTGGTGGCCGCTGGAAATCAGGACAGTGTTTGTTTCATGAAGCCTCATCAACCCATCACTACTCAGGACTTGGCCCATTCTTTAGCTCAAGATCACAACGGTCAGATCCCTATAGCAGGGAGTTTCTTGTAAACAATAGGAACGTTGGAAAACCTAATGACAAACTTGGATGGGAAATGCTTCTTGAATACAATCAAATTACTCCCTTACACACGAGCAACGGATGCAACAGGGATGATCCTGCATGCTTCAATCTACTCAGCAGCTCCACATCCAGGCGGCCTGCTGACCAGCTGCTGCACACACACACCATATCTCCTTCTACAGTAGGCCAGCATCTGCCGGCCGCAGAGACACGCACACACACGCACACACACGCACACAGGCCATGTCTGGGTCACAATCCTCGCATGTCTGAAGCACAGCAAGCTCGTATGCGAAGCAGATTTACCACCAACACTTCATCCAGCGACGCACACACTGTAATTATCTGAATTAAAAAGCGAGGTGTTTGCCGCGGTGGGTGTGTTTCCAGTCTGATTGCTGCTGCTGCGGCACAAGTCAACTGCAGGCCGACTCTAAATTGTGAGGATTAAAAAAGGGTGTTTTCCTGTAGAGGGTGGGAGCTGCTGCGGTTTGGCTTCTGTTGAAAGCTTTATAAATCTGGATTTTGAAATTTTCTCACAAGGACTCTTGACCATGCTGGCGGCTGATCGTGATGTTTCTTTTCCGCAGTTGCCCTACCTGATGCTGAACACTACAGGAGACACCAGGTCTCGCATGTACCCCGTGTTTTTTGGAGAAAGCATTGAGGTGAACCCAAAACCAGAGCAAGAAATCAAGTAAGTTACGAACATTACTTCTCAGTCTTCTGAGGAAAACAGCTAACCCTACTCTTTTTACAGGTGCAACTCAGAGGTCAAGTACGACTCGGACAGACACTACCAAGACCGGGTTTGGTGTGCCCCCGTTCCCACGGCAACCTCCTACAGCGAGTCAGTGGTGGCAGTGCAGAACTGCACCTGGAGGAGCTACAAGTCCCAGGTGTACCTGGAGCCGCGGCAAAGGCCCATCAGTTACCGAAGCACCACCATCATCTATCCCAAGCATGCCAAAAACACTTACCGCACCACGCTCAACTACAACGCCTCGGGCTCCCGCCGCTGGTTCGTCTCCACGGTCCAGCTGGAGTCCAGTGAGGACACGAGCCCCTGCATCATTTACACAGAGGACCTGTAGGCACACGGCCTTGGAGACTTGGAACAACCCTGAAGCAAAAAGGGAAATCAAATTATGTAATAACTGGAGTCCCAAAATTTAGTTTTTTAATCTATCCATGGATACTCTTCGGGGAATTTTCCTGCATACGCTGCACGTCATTGGTCAAAGCCTAATGGAAAACACGAGAGGCCGACAGGTGGATCTCCAGTTGGATTCTAACCTCTGTGACTGTGATCGGATGTGCAGGGGTGAATAGTGTGTGCACCTGTAGCAATGTCAAACTTCAGCTTTTCTTTTGGTTTTTGCGTTATTGTTACAAAATGTCTTTTTGCGATGTTGGACCAAATTGTTTCTGATCAATTTGTCATATTTATTTGCAGAAAAACAACAATCCAGCTGCAAAGTATAATAAATCAGGTTTCGACAGAAAATTAACTGGAAGAATAAATGTTTGTAAAAATTAGTTTATTTATTTAGGACTTAGCTCGCTCACGCTCAGTTACCAAGATGACCATGATCTGCCGTTGGTCTCCGAGTGAGTGTCTCTAGCTTGTGAGGATTTTATTTGAAATGCTTCTTTTATTTAATCCACAAATGTACATTTGTTGTCTCAGTCCAACAGACGGGGAACTCAACTAGTCAGAGCAGAGTTTGGGGTGATATGAGTACAATACGAATCGTTGTGTTTTGATTCAGTGACTCTAGTATCTTCCCAAAGTTTGAAGTGATAGAGAAGAGAGAAGATTAGTGATCTAGCCAAACTGTGGAGCGTGTGTCTGCAGGGGCTCCTTCCCAAGGTATGGGACTAAACAATGATTGGCTGATGAAGTTTCATGAACCAATGTCCCCATTTTCAATTTTCGTTAGGTGGCATGATGTTTCAACTGTTCAAAGGGAAGAGAGAGAGCCATCTAGTGGCCACTGAAAATGAGGACACTGTTTCAAGAAACCTTATGAATTTAGTACATCAAATATGGGCTACACAAATAAAGCTTGTTCTGATCTGGTATCACAGTTTCACACTTGAACACAGCCGGCTGTTGAGGAAACGTTGGCTCCGTTTTGCATTTGAACCCCAGCTTCAGAACTGGCTCCCCTTACCGCCCTGGAATTCAGAGAGACCTGCCGTTCTTGCTCATAAATATTAAGTCCCATATCGTGAAGGACTATATGGCAAACAGACTCATTTTAAGATCGTCCAGCTTTGATGCGAATGGAGGAAATTGGAGGAAACCTTGTTTAAGACAGATGTGCGAGGTCTCTTGTCATCCTTATTTCAGGTTTACTTGCCAAATATTTTGTTATAGTTCAATAACAGCTTTATGGTCTTCATATAGTTCCTTTTTCAGTGAACCAAATTAGTCTTTGGATTAACACAAAAAAATGTAAAAACATTTATGTTGATGATTTTCTAGACTTTACCTTTAGACTTCATAGTAAAAGTGTAGTCCCAATTTTCTGCTCAGGTCCTGAGTTGGTGGTGCTTCAGTACTGTGGTGTGGAGGGAACAGAGAATTGTTTTCAGGAAGAGGCTGACAAGATCACAAGCTTCGGTCTAGGAAAACAGATAGAAAGCTTGCTAGCTAACTATAGAGGATGAGGATGTAGGCAGCGTGCAGAAAAGACCAGAGGAAGTGATGAGAAAGTTGTGGCAGGTGAAATATGATGCAGGTTTTTGGTGTGTGTGTGATTCCAAACACTTGATTTTGATATTGTAAAATATTCTCCTGTTGTATATGTGGCATCAAGGCACTTCACAATTGTCTTTATATTTTTGTACGTCAACCATTGTTCCTGAAAGAAGATAATTTAAAACAAATGTATATTCGAATTGAATAAAACATTGAATCCCAAACCTTAAAAAACAACAAGATCGAAGTGTGTTTCTACTGGACTGGAAATGACTCTCTAGTACCACATTGTTCATGTTGCGAGAACTAAATTATCAGAAAACTAATAACATAATAGTACATTATGTTATGTTCCCATTAAAACAAATGTAAGCTCCTACTGAAAATACAGCGACAACATTGGACAAACTGTATGTTAAACACGCTTTGTTAACTCTTACATTACTGTAACATCACAACACCGCTTCCGTCACGTCACTGAGCAAGCTGGTATATTCTTCTATACAGTATATTACTTAGCGTCACAAATACTTGCCGTTCCCTTAGCTTCTAACCGCATTTAGTAACATCACCTGGTCGATTTTTCCCTCCGAACAGCCTCGCTCGTCAGGTCAGAACTGCTCAACTGGGTGATGGCGCCTCCTGGTGCTGGGAGAGCGCACGACAGCGAGACTTCAGAGATGGTATAGGAGATCGTATATAGCACTTTCGCCCCAGGTGTGACTTAATGGTTTTGATCTCAACGACACCCTTTGATCATTTTTCAGTTTTTTTTTTTTTTTTGGAATGGCTGACGATTTTCACGATTTTCACGTCTCTCTGAGTTAATACATTGGATTAACTATCATTTCGGCAGTTGATCATAATCAAAAGAGGGTTTATATAAAAATGTCACGTTATAAAGTAATAAAAATACAGGTTACACAGTTAACTAATCAAGCAAAAAAAGTATATATATGTATATACAGTATCTATCTATCTATATATATATATAAAACTGCCTGAACTCATCCCACTGATTGACACACACACACACACACACACACACACACACACACACACACACACACACACACACACACACACACACACACACACACACACACACACACACACACACACACACACACACACACACACACACACACAATCTAACCCTCCAAAACAAATGGCTAAACCTAACCATGACTCGTAACCAAAGTTAAACTCAATTATGACTTGGTTATTTTGTTTTCATCCCTCAAACCGAGGCTTGGATTTGTGGTCTCCAGCCAAATGGTCTGCACATTAGCATTAGGTCCTCACAGGGACAGTGTTTTGCCAAGTATTGCACCCCACTAGTGACGATCAACCAGACACTCACACACACACACTATCTCAGCCGCTCCAGAGAGGAAGCTTCAATAAAGAGACCTGGACACCATCAATGGCAATAAGCTTTTATTTAAACATTAAGGCAGTGTCTTTTTTGTTTTTTTGTTCTGTTTTTTCAATTTTACACTGCTATCCACAAAGCTTGCTGGTGGGCATGTAGAATTTTACTGTGTGAATATTTTTTAATACCAACCTTGAAGCAAGCCACATAAATATGTACATCTCTTCAGTTTTATATACAATCCTTGCTATTATACAGGGTTATAATAAAAAAGAAAGAACAAAATGGCTGAACAATGATCTAGATTTCATCACCCCTCCCCTCCTGTCACAGCCCCACCGCTCAGTCTTTTAAGCACAATCAACCTGCTTCCTGATGAAATGACTGTGGAGCTTTTGCCTTAAAAAAAACAATGCATGTTTAAAATCAGAACACTTTAAAAAGAAGGAGTTAGTTTGTCAATCTTTGTAGGAACAGCTGGATATGGCTTAGTCTGATTACGGACACATTCTTGAACTCTTCCAGTGGATCAATGATGAAGCAGAGCCATTAACAATCCCTGGCTTTTGTGATGCGTAACAAGACAGGAGAGCACAAACCCAACCGTGGTGGAGATGCACGTACCGCCGACATCCACAACCCCAGAGGAGGCACACAGCCTCATAACAGTCACTGGTGATGATGTCATCTTCACTATGACCATGAGCAAAAAAAGTCTCTTTCACCACACCAGTTTGGTTTAACGTCAGACACAGAACGACTCTCACCTACAATCCGTGGACTTGTGTTGACATAAACTCGTGCTTGGAATCGGTGTTTGGGCGACAACCGCAAGCTTAAAACTAAGGCGAGGATTGCATTATATTGGACGTTTAATTGTATATGCTTGCTCTATTGATTTACCTGCATCGAAGGGGGAGGGGGCTCTGGTTAAAAAAAAAGAAAAAAGTTGTGCGTCACATTGAACTGTTTGTAAAATAAATGGCACTTAACACTAAGAATATCTGTACAAAAACAACCAGGAGAAGGAGCTCAGACTCCTTTACTAGGCAGCAGGAGGTTAAAGGTCAGAGTGTCACAACAGCTCAAATGTGGGGTTCTGTCAGTTTTCAGAAAGATGGCTTTTTATTCACCTCTTCAACCAGAGAAAAGTTGCCGAGATGATCAGACCTTTAAAGCAGTTTCAGTTTTGGGTCGGCGTGGGCTCAAAGCAACAGCCGTTTTCGACTTTTGATCGTCGCTTTGAGGGAGAAAACCTTAAAAGAGAGGTCCTCGAGGGAAGCCCCTCCCCCCAAAGGAGGGGGAAAAAAACTGAGTCCACTTCTAACCAAGTCCTGCTGAAAATGCCATTGTGACCCGACTGACAACTAAGTGCTTCATTTCCAAAAACACACACATGGTCAATATAAAAACCGTGAGAAAGTGTCACTTGTCTCAGCGCCATCTCTCTGCACATGAATTCCTGACGTCGACAGGTCTCCGCTGCAACTCAGGACAGTAATAAATGATGACATCAGCAATCGACAGCATTGTTTACCCTGTAAACCAATAGAACCCCCCCATAAAACATTCTCTTCCCTCCCATCCCAAAAAATACATCATTGCAAATAGACAACAAACATTACCATCAAAGTTTACCACCGAAATATACTAAAAGTCTGCGCTCACCTTCCAAGCACAGGACTCAATTCGAAAGTGGGAACAGAACCGAAAACAACAGAACCAAGTCTCCTCCATGTGTTCTTGTAGTGGTAGCAGTGCACCGCCTGCACCGTGAAGACACATCCGTCCCGGGAGCAGCCGTCCACACAGGAGTGAGCAGGCCAGAGCTGTGCACCACATTGTGCAATGTCTGTTTTGATAAGGCCAG
Organism: Synchiropus splendidus; assembly: GCF_027744825.2. NCBI lineage: Eukaryota > Metazoa > Chordata > Actinopteri > Syngnathiformes > Callionymidae > Synchiropus > Synchiropus splendidus. Next base: position 20,710,943 of record NC_071340.1, read on the forward strand.
TGAGGAAAAGTACGAAAGTAAAAAAAAGTGATTTGTCCAGTGGACGAGTCCTGGAGTGAAACATGCGAAACACACAGAGCAGCAATGTTCCGGCCTGTTGGTGCTCAGGTTTCAGGTTGGTGACTGACGGACGCGAGACTACAGGTGAACGGGTGGAGGCAACGGAGAATGGAATGTCGTCATGGCAGGTGCCTCGGCAGATGCGCGTGAGGTGGCTGACGGCTTTGGACTTGGAACGGCTCCTGTTACTATGGTTACAGAGTTCCGGGTCACTCGCTGTCGGACAGCGTCTCGTACTGAGACATGAGCAGAGGTTTGGGCTCCTCCTCCCAGGGTCGGCCCTGCCCCGACCCCTGACTCTGTCCTTGACTGGTCGCTTGACCAGGAGAGGGCACCGACACTGTTCCACTGGGGAAACGCATCATCAGGGGGTTACACGGGAAGGGAGTCGGAGTTGAACCTAAAAACACACAAGAGTTGAGGCGATTACATCAACGGCAGCTGGATCACTGGTAGTTAGAGATTCTTCATTAGTTTTTGTTTTTATTTAGTTCTGTATTTTTGACTTTCAAAGTCAGTTTTATTTCGATTTTAGAGGGGGTCGGCTAGTTTGAATTAGTTTGTTTTTGAAAAATGCCTAGTTTCAGTTTAGTTATTCTTAGATTTAGCCATTTGTTATGTTTTTTTTTCCTGCAATAAGAGGTATTTGAACGAGATTGAAGATTGAAGGTCACAAAAATAGTCAGTAACAAAAACTCAACAAAATCCCGTCTGTAAAAAAAAACGCATCAAGTCCGGAAAGATGATGCCACCATCGCGCTGGTCAGCACTGTCAGGTGAGGTTGTCAACACGAGTGACGTCATGGACTCCACATGCCACACCTGGCCCAGAGCTGTCGTATAACAAGCCGAGCCAAAATAGATCGAGTCTTGGACAGATCATCTCAAACGGCTTCTTTATGAAACAAATAAAAGACAAAAACAAAGGACAATTAGGCTATAATTTTAGTCTGTTTTGATTAGTTTTGTAAACAGACTATGCATTTTCAGTTAGTTACTGTTTTGAGAAAAACTTTCATTTTTAATTTTTAGATCAGTTAACAAAAACGATTTCCAATTCTAGTTTTCCATAACTAAAATAACCTTGTCACTGAGCAGCAGTGGTCGCAACGCTCGTCTTTTGGCAATGAAAGTGTTGGTGAGCTGCCACTTCACTGTTTCTGCAGTTTCAATCTGAATAGGCGCACACTTCCTTCAGACAAAAACAAGCGAGTCTTTATTTTGTTTCCCGTTTTCATGAAGTGGGTGAAAAGAAAGGAATCAACTTCCATGACTCCAGCATTACATTGGCTCAAGGCAAAATAAATAATAATCAGAAGCTCTCAGTTGAACGCAAGCCCAGGACTGTGGGGTTCTGAGCATTGAGCTGCTCCAGAGTCCTCATGTCTCGAACCAGATGAGTGTTGAAGCAACATTGAGTGTTTTAAAATCGCTTTTATAGTCACATTTTTTCAGCCTGGCTTTTAGAGAATGAGTGATTTAATGCTGTGTCTTTAACCTACTTGGATAAATTGTTTAAAAGATTGATAATAAATAATAAAAAAAATATTATTAAATAAAATTAATGGGAGTCTCCCCACTCATTAATGGTTTACTTATATAAAATAAAAACACTTGTGATTCCCCTGCAGCACTTCTGCAGTAGGATTGCTATTGCTATTGTAAACTAGCAGAGAACTGAATTACAAACAGTGCATGAGTTTTGTTGGAAATATGTAGTGGATCACTTTTACTTGAGTAACATTTTGCAGTACCCCTTGCACATCTCAGCTGCTCCACCAAAAGGTTTGTTATGTCTCGACATAACTAGTGCTTGTGTTACTCTTTAAAACTCACCTGTGGATGAGGGTCGTTCCTCCCAACGGTTGGTGAGAGGAGTTCTTCTGTTGCAGTCTCCTTCTGAGTGGACAGACGACACCGAGGAGGGCCTCTCCCCCCCAGACAGACCTGGTCCTGGAGACTTGGCTTTGCGTCCGTTGGTGCGCCCGTTACCTTTTGAGGATTTGGCTCCACCTGCAGGCACAGATCAGCATTAAACTCCATGCTGAAATTGTGCGAGACTGAAACTAAAGTACACCAACACGTCTGAAGTCGCACCTTGGGAGAAGCAGTCGTCAGCCCGTCCATCAGCAGCAGGCATGCTAGCAAGATTAGCAGCGTTGGATGGAGGACGTTCCTCAGACTGGTCGTCGAATTTGCCCATCAGGGCCTTTCTTATGATGGCCTCCAGACCAATGGAGTTACCCGGTGCCTCTGGAGGAGGGTGGCTGCGGACGCTCACAGGTCCTGTCAGAGGAGAGATGAGAGTCAGCACCCACCATGTCTGAAGGTCAGGTTGCGTTTGGAGGGAAAATTATGAGGCAGAACCAGTAGTTGCCTTCATGTGACTCAAAGCATGATGACCCTTGTGTTTGCAACAATGAACAGAAGCTATTCTAAAACAGAGGTACGCAGCCACGGCAACGGCTGGGAAACAGCACCAATCTTGGTCCAATGCTGAATTAACGGGAGCACTTTTAATGTCAAAGTGGGTTTTGGATCATATTAACCTTAAGGCCCAGGGAACAAATCAGGCCAAAGGCCTGTAAGATGTTGACTAAAGATGAAACTCAATCCAGACGAACGGATAATGTGAACCACGAACCCCAGTGATGAAGCAAACAGAGATGTCAATAAGTTAAAAATGCATGAGGATCACTTCGAAGGCAGTTTTGAAAGCGATCCAAAATGAAACAAACTCCGCAGTGTTCTGAACTTCCAAATCATGAACTCACCACATTTTTTACTGACATTAAAGCGCTCAAACCGCTGTTTTTGCCTATGTGTCCCAAATTCCGACACCACAGCTGGTCTCAGCTGCTGCTTCTCATGAGATAGGCTCTGTAGACATGCGAGTGAAAACAGCGGATTTTGAGCGCTTTAAGGTAAATAAAATGCCTGATTTCATCGGAGGCTCAATATTTTGGCAGCATGACGTTGTGCAAGCCGCAGGTTTCAGACCGCAAGAAAAAAGTAGCGGCTTATAGTCCGGAAATTGTAGTAATTTAGTCAGCTTTTGTGATTATCAGTACATTGCCAACCTGTGGAGTTTTTGTGCCAGTCTTCATCAATCACAAATCAAACTTTTCACACACACACACTGACCTGAGGTCGTCGACGCAGGCATGTTGAAGATCTCTGTCCCCGGCTGGCCAGCGTCTGAAAGTGAATTTAGCAACACATTGAAACTCTGGAAATCTAATTGAATAACATGCAACACTGATGGTTTTGCTGGAACTCACTGAAATCCCCTTCATTTCCAACCACAGTCCTCTTCTTGATCATCTCCTGTTTCTGGTTCCTGACGATGGCTGACGTGCTCTCTGTCATCTTGCTGAAGAAAGCTGGAGGCTGCGAGGCGTTGGGGGGAGAACGAGAGCCCGTTCTGTGGCAGGACAGAGGAAAGGTCAATAAACAAACTCATCTGGATTATAATTGAATGTGACAAAACGTGAAGGCTTTAAAATCCCTTCATGATGCCCCATAGATCTTGTCAGTACAGCAGACTATGTGAACAGGAAGCATCTCACCCCTGCTCCCCCTGCTCGGTCGGGTACGAGGCTCCTCCCTGCACTTCTGGCTCAGAGTTGGCTGCAGCAGGAGACACCGGCTCAATGCAGTCATTCGAAACACTTGTGGGTGACGTCTTGGACTGAGGAGGGGACCTGGACGGGGGGCAAAAAAAAAAGTTAGACTTGCACTCCTTGTTTTTTTGTCTGTAGTTGGGTTCCACTCTCACCTGTCTCGGTTACGTTCCCCACCAATACCATCTTGATAGCGGGACACTTGGACAGAATCCTGCGGGTTGGGCGGAGGCTGGGAGGCACTGGGTGGACGGGTCAAGTCCAGGACGGGAGAACCATGATAGCCTTGCTGCTGTTGCTGCTGCTGTTGCTGTTGACTTTGCCTAGTGTAATCTTTAGTGATCACCTCCTGTCAACGGAAATATCATTATTTCATTTGACAGAAACCACACTGAGGATTTAATAAACCGGCCCACTGACCAGTAAAGTCGACAGCGAATGAATTATTATTCTTATTATATTACTAATAAATTATACAATGTCATAACCTATAATGAAACATGACCAAGGAGATTTGGTGACATATTTTGCGCCTTTTCACTCACTAAAGGTCACTGTTACTCTGTGGAGATCCAACCCAAGTCACCACTGAATTAAAAGTAAGCAAATGCTAATGTCACTACTCATTCAGAACCATCTGACCATTTTGAACCAAAACTGACGTTGTCATAAGCAAACAAACTTACACTGATGTGCTGAGCCAGAGTGACCACTCTCTGACTGCCTTTGACGCAGGGAGAAGGCGGCTGTTGAGTAGGAGACAGTCTGTCCTCGGACGGCGGGCCGTACAGACCGAGAGGCTCCGCCTTCTGCTGAGCTGAAAGTCAAAGCCCAATCAAACACCGCACGCACACACACACACGCAGACAGACAGAGAGAGAGAGAGAGAGAGAGAAACAACACGCCGGTCAAAGTTAGTTTTCGTGCAAGTAGGTCATAGCAGAGATATTGAAGGAAGATTGGAATGCCAAATACGACTCGCAGAGGAATTATAAAGGGAATGAATTATTTAAAGAATCGTTCAAGAGTAGAAGCCATGCTGTCATTTCAGTGAAATAAATGACGATAACCAACTCAATCTCTTCACAAAGAAGAAAATTTTGGATTGATTGCATCCATTTTTCATTTATAGAAGCTATGTATGCTGAAAATGAGCAACTTTTTTAAGTTTAATATTCGGCATGAATTCAATCTCTGTTGACTGCCAGCCAGAGCTCCAGGGCTACACAGTTTCCATGGTGATGAAAGTCAGCCATGGTTGAGGAGAGGAAGTCTGAGGAGTTCCCATGGCCAGAGTGGAGCTGTGTGCAGCCCTGTTGGCTTTGTGTACATGACATGGGTCTCTCCCGCTAAAGGGCACTCCTGTTGAGCAGCTAAATATTTGCCTCATGACAGACCTCCTTGCTTTCCCAGTAAACCTGTTTCAGCTGATTACATTTGCAAGCAGAACCCCTGGCAGGGTTCCATTCAGGTCAACATACGAAATGTCAGTGGTCTGAGACGGATTTGACAAGATCGTAATGCAAGCAGAAATGGTATTGATGATTTGAAAGTCGGCGATAGCTACTCCAACTCATACCCACACTAGTTGCAAGAATATTAAGAGTTTTGCTAACTGCTTTAACCTTAGATTGTTGCACTGTTTTGGATACAACAACCAGAATTTGCCACAGCTTGAGAGACAGATTAAACTGACTGAGAGGGTTCCCGTAATTTACAACTAATGACAGCAGAGACTCTGGGTTGAGCTTTTTATAGCTTGCTCCACTATCTGTGGTGCATTTTGAATCATTTGAAGAGCAAGGTGCAACAGGAACATCAACCTTTTCTCTACATAGCATAAATAAAATAAACATATCAGTAGAGATTATAGTGAGCGATAAACAGGTACATGCAGAAATATTCATGTCTGAAGCCTGTAGTACTCCCCTCTCCCTCAATGGCTGAATGAGTAACTCCATCAACCCTTGTAGACACACCAGTGCTCTCTGGGATCCCAGGGAGTGAGTTTGGTGGTTGTTATGCATTAAACAGGTGGACATTTGGAGAGGACATTACTAAAATAAAGATCAATTAATGGGGGTGAGAGCACAGACGTTGTGAGGAACAAGCTGTGCTGCAGGAGGTGTTGAAAATACAGGAAGTAGATGATCTGTAGATCTGGATTTTGTGATTTACTACAGGACCAGAAATCCTGACATTTTACAGCCGAATAAGGGAGAGGAGGGGTGCCACAAGAGATCTAAGAAAATGAAAACAAAAATACGAAGCAAATTATTATTTTTCCTCTTTTCATGAAATGGAATGAAACCTTAAAGGACACCGCGGATGTTTCTCTTCTCCACCATCAGAATCCATAATAAGTGCTTTGAATTTTAGGATTTAATCAATGAATCTGAGCAGTAAATTTGGGGGCCAAACTTCAAAAAATGTTTTACAGTCATCGAGGGCACCCAGGGTGGACTTTAAGTTTTAAAAAAAAATTAGATAAGAATTACAGCAAAAAGAAAAAAAATAAAAGGAATTGTCAATGAATTGCACTGATTTGATAACCACCACAGCGTGCAATAGGCCACAGGTGACAGGGGAGGGTCTGGGGAATAAGGGGGACCCTGGGATCCAGAGCATCTTACCATCAGTGGCGCCGTTGGGAACGAGCGAGCCCGTCTCTGCCATCCCCGTTTCACAAGAAATTTGACGCATAATAATTGCGTTTATGAAGTTGGCCGCAGTCATGGTTGTCTTACCGAGTGCTCGGAGCTCTTGTTCCTGAATGGACATCGGTTTGTTTTGAGTCTTTTCCCTACTAGGTGTACCACCTTCACCGCGACTGGGAGGGTTATCCGACTGAGAAGGCAGCAGGTGCGGCCGGACAGCAGAGGAGGGGTAGGAGCCAGGGTACATTCCGCCTGGGCTTGGGCTTGACAGCTTGGGGTCGGGTTTTCCAGCGGAACCATGTAGGTCCTGTGTGTGTTTGTGTTGACTCCCTCTGCTTTTGCTTCCTTCACGACTCGGCTCTTTGGAGTCCATAACGGCTTGATAGGCCTCGGGGGGCACGCCGGTCCTCTGAAATTGTCCGGGATAGTTTGGGTAGCGCGATGACGCAGAAGGTGTGGATCTGCTGGCGACAAAATAATCCAAGTTGAAAATTTGTTTTGAGCAAAACTCCTTCAGGAATATCATTGAAGAAGACTGACCGTAGGACTGAGGCGCTGGAGTGGTCAACGGGGAGACTCTTGCCGCCCGTGTTGTGCAGGACACTCGGCCTCTGCTGCACAGTCTCCTGATTACGAGGGGACACCGGGGAATGCTGATGGCTGTACGTTTGTGAGGAAGGTCGCACAATGTTGCTGCTGCTGCTGCTGCTAGCCAAGCTGTGCTCGGTACCTGAAAAAATCAATTCGATCAATAAGAAGAGGCCTAGTTTCATCAAATTGGGACTTGGATCAGTAGTTGGAGAGTAGTGTACTCCAGAACTGTGTATTATCCAGAAATAAATAGTTCAAATACTCTATTAATGACAAATATTCAGCAATTTATTGTCAAATCCACACAGAATAATTTCCTTAAACAATACATGCATATTAAAGAAGTGCTTTACTTACTAATGATGTAAAATAAGAAGCGTTACGCACCTGGTCGCCAGATTGGGGCATGCTCCACATTTCCAAGAGACCCTCCCTTTTCTCTGTCACGGTCTCGATCCCTCTCACGCTCACGATCGCGTTCTCTCTCCCGGTCCCTCTCCCGTTCTCGATCCCTCTCCCGGTCACGTTCTCTATCACGTTCACGGTCTCTTTCACGTTCACGCTCCGAAGAAGCTTGCATTTTGCTTATGTGCGAAGACCCAACTAGGAAATTAAAAAGAAATAAATAAAATAATATTTAGAATAATAAGAGTTGACCTTTCCAAAGCTGTTACCCAATGGGAGGTTCACTGTACCTGGGGAGATGGGAGAGGTAGGATATGGTCTGCCTGGGAAGGTGGCACTTCCCCCTGGGATGTAAGGGATGCGGTCCATTGGGGAGCCTGCTGTCCCTGCAGAGGGAGGGACCAGGACAGGTAAGTGGGGCACCTGAGATAGATCGATGATGCCTACAGGGGGGATAAAAGCACATATCGGTGGTGACTGGAATTTAAACCACAATGTGAATAACAGTACGTGACGGGTTTTTATCTTACCACGTGGAGCTGGAGAGTAGGGCATAGGTAGGGGCTGGTCACGCGGAGTGAGACCCCTCAGCATGTCAGTGCGCTGGGCAGCCATTGCAGCTGGAGCAGGCCACTGATGCATTTGCTGAGATGTGATGTAGTCGTTGAGAATCGTCTGGCGGTTTTCGAGAGCTGCAGTGTCCGGGAAGCCCCGGATGAGGTAGGGGTAGGGGTGAGGGTAGGCTGGGTTCGAGGCTAGATGGCGCTGAAGGTAGTAGGCTAAATGGAAAGAGGAAAAAAAAGTTAAGAATCAAAAAATAGTTTAATCAGACTGACAATATTTTGCAGTTCGTACCTGGATCTATGGGGATTCCTCGGGGTAGAGTAGCAGGATCGAACGGTAGAGGAATTTGCCGATAAACATCTGCAGCTCCGAGCAGCAGACGCTCGTATGTCTGCTGATCCACGGGGAGCGGAGACTTGGTGGCACTCATGTCCCTGGGAGTTGGGGTGGCTTTGCGCTCCTGGGAATCTTTTTTGCCAGAACCTAAAAATAATGAAAAGTTTCAGTGATGTGAAGCGAATTGTGATACCGACACTGTAGCCATCTATGTTATGTTTGGCCAACACAAACATACTTTAAATTGATGATAAGTACTGTCCCCTCATGCAAAAGAAAGATCTTGTTATAGGGCTGTAGTAACTACTAGATAGAAACGCTAGAAGTCAAAAGTGTCTGTATTAAATGAAGAAAACAGCAAGAATAGGTCCGTCTGATGTCAACAGACAACAATAACACACTTGTGTCTCACATATAGGTTTAGAACAGACTGGCTTTTTGTTGACAAATATGATGCAGGTATACAGTACATGTGAACATAACACATATAGTTGCAAATTAAGACCTCTGTTAAATTTTAAACAAACAATAAAACAACATTAACATTGTTGTATCAAGTAAGTACAATGAATAATTACAGATTGTATTTATAAATTCTTCTCCGGTTTAAAGTAGGGTAGGTTCCCACCTCATTTTATGAAAAGAACCTTGCAAGTACTCACCTTCATGCTGCCTTTGGCCTGACTCTCTGGACAAAGGTGAGCCACGGTGCGACGGTCCAGGGTACGATGTCCTCAAAGCGCCTTTCTCATCATAACCCACAGGACTGTGATGTGCCTTGCCACCCGGGTCTGATCCCAGGGTCAGAGGAGAAGAGCGAGGTATGGAACTAGCGGAGCTGACCACTGCGCTGGGCCGACCTTTGGGGGTCTCTTCATAACGACCTCTCTCACCGCGCATGTCCATGTGAGAAGGTGCGTTGTGATAGGACCGTGGAGAACTGGCGATAATCGAGCGTACGTCGTGACGTTTTCCAGGACCAGCCTCCTGCTTCATGGCCGTTCCCTAAAGCACATTAACAGGGGTTAACTACGTATTTAAAACCAGAGTTATGGAAATGTACAGTTACTCTGATGTAAAAATCACCTCCTTAGATGGCAGTCTGAGCTCATCCGGGGGAATGATATGTATGGAGCGGCCACCCTCCTTTACTGTTGGCACCATGGCCTCTCTGCTCTTTAATGGGTCAGACAGAGAGCCTGTCCCACGTGTTGGCGAGCCTTCTCTCTTCATCTGCTTGGCCTCCCTCCTCAGGTAGCCGTCCTGATGGTCCAGATGCCGGGGAATACCTGAAACCAGATGGAAAAGTCAAGAATGCAGCACATTCTAATCTATGTGAATGGACTGGTGACAATGACAAATCAAATTCTCGTATGATGAAGTGTTGCATTTGAACAAGAAAAAAGCCAACACACGACTACAGTAGATATAAAGTCATGACCACAGCTGAGACAGCGTTTGACAACACAGAACTTTTTCTATAAAGTGCTGTTGGTCCACGAAATCCTCTCAATTGTGTGGTGATTGCAACATAAATCACGACCACATCCCACAGGTGCTAAACTGGTTTGCACTGTGAAGAATTGGGAATCAATGTCAATACCATAAGGTCACTCGGCAAACCATGCACATGATAATAGATTAGAAAAGAGTGCCTTTAGTCTTCCCATTGAAAACAATCTTGAGTTACCAGAGCTTCTTCTTTCAAAAAGTTCAAATGTACCCATAGTTACTGTCTCTAGACGAGGGTCAAACATGACCAGTCTACAGACCCACAGCCCAATAAGTGACAAATGAGCAAAGAGTTATAGCCATCTCCAATTTCGATAGGGCCTGGTCGCTGCAGAGCAGACGTTATAGGAGAAACAGATGGACACAATATTCAGCAACCAGTCATCTGTTCACACCTCATCACCTGTCAAACTCAGCTACTCAGCTTCTGAGGTCACACGAAACATGGGACGCTTGCAGAAGTACTGAAGGCTTCAACTAACACCGTAACAAATATGTTGACAGGACAGTAACAGATAATATGTGTTGCCAAGTAATAAAGATTAAAAGATATCCAAGTAGAAGTACACCTAAGAAGAGGAGAGAAAAAAGTAGTATACAAAGAAAATAATAAACAAACAAAATAAACAAATAATGGCCATAATAAACAAATAAAATAGTGATTTTTTTTTTTTTAGTATGAGAAAATGAGACCTGTCATTTATTATCCCTTAATACAAAAATATGCAATTGGTTGAGTGCAACATAGGCTGATTTAATATGAGTCAGTCATAAGTTAACATGAAGGTCCATTTGTGACTGCAGGCTAAAAACAATTCAGAGTTGAGCCTACCTTGTGAGATGGAACCGCGGATGTGGTGAGCATCTTTGTAAGACGCGTGTCGAGGACTGTCCCTGTCATGAGGCATGGCTCGACCAATCAGACCTGAGGTAGGAGGAAGTATATTTTAAGTGAAAAGGGGAATAATTACCAGATACACTGGCTTCAAAATGTTAGTACCTTCGCAATTGGCAGCAGACAGTGAGTCCCTCATAGGCAGTCCTCTGGAGATCCCACCTTCCATTACATCATAGGGACGTTTAAGACCAAGAATTTCCCCCGACTGTCCACGGTCCTCATCTTTAGGTGTCTGAGAAGGAGGGCCTAGAAGGCACAGGGAGCGTGACGTTTGGGATATTACTCAACAAGTTTGATTTGCACGAAGGAATGTTAATCTGCAGTGAAGGGGCTTGGGGATTATTGGGTGGAAAGGCGAGATCTAATGTATCATAGTTCAACTGTGTGAATTGCTGCCAACTATTTTGAGCACATCTGAAACGCATTGAATGTAGAAAAGAGATCATTTGTGACCCCTGTGAGAGAACATATTAACAAAGAAGGGTGGTTGACCAAACCATGGCAGAGAAAGAACTGAGAAAGTTCCAGGGGGAAAAAAAATCAGATTACCTCATCATTTAGGCAGGACTACAGACTAAAGATGGTTAATGTGAGTTCATCGTAAGCGCCGTTACAGTTACTGATGAGATGAACGCAACTGAGGTCACTACATAAATAACCAGGTTTTAAATTATGTTCCCACCAGTTATCTATTTCCCCCTTTCCATATCAATTTATGGCTCTCGTGGAGGAAGTGAAACAAGGAACTACTTTCCATCCCATATCACACTTGGACCTGTTTCGGTTACCTTACATAAATACACTGATAAATTTGTTCGTTTTCCATTGTGATTTCCAATTGTGTCAGAAGATGACAGTTTTTTTTAATGTTGCCAGGGACATTGACAAGCTACAATGAAATAATCACTGGACATGAGAAAGTGCCTGGAGCCTATTTGAAGTACTCACGATCGTATGTGAGAATGTGTCCACTTAGTCCCTCGTAGACCACATGACCTTCTCGTTCCCTCTCTGCTCGGCTTACGCTCTCCTCCGTGATCAGTCGAGTGATTGTTCCCTTATACAGCACGTCAGCAGGTGTCCCCTGTTGTGACGAGAAACACACACATTTACAGTACACGGAAAGAGCGGGCAAGACACTTCTGAAGAGCCTGATTATCTCAGCATCAAGTGCTCACTACTCATGCCGCACATGAATTCAACAACAAAGAGAGTCATTTGTTTAAGCAGTGTGAGAGGCAGGAGGATAAAACAATACCATGAAATACACCCTTTGAAACGCTGGAGCACTCTCAGGGGAAGCACTAGTGAACTCGCTTAGCAACAGTCATGAGACAACAAGGACTTTTGTTCTATGCTGCATCACATCACTCCAACTCCGAATATGAGTCACTTGTTGATAGCTTATTGAAGTGACGTGTGCAGTGGGTGGGCAGTAAAAGAAAGTGTAGTAGCAGCCACCCAGAAATCTCACTTCAGGTTCACACTGATATGTTTAAAGTTGTCGGGTAAACAAAATCATCTCAATTTATACTTAAGTAAGAATGAACTCATGGAAATACTGCCGCATCATGTTTGTAGATTTGAAGCAACATTAGAGTCATTACTAATAGATTATAAATAGAAGAGAGAGCAGGTGAAGTACACCATGTACCAGTTGCTAAGGTGATGAGGACCACTCAGAGCGGCGGTTATGTCACTGCGACACAGACAACGAGCATCATGACCCAACACAGATCTGATGTTTTCGCATTTTAGCTTCAAAATAAGAATATAGAATTAAATTCAGAACAGTTAATCTGTCTTTCTTCGATTGGCTCAAGAAAAACGTGAAGTAAATTTGTTTAAGTACACAAAAATATTTCACATTTTATCTACCGTTTTGGAAAAACAGTTCAGTCACAAATTACTTTTAAAGTAAGTATTCAGTATAATCCTCACTGAATTAAATCTACTCTTAAAATGGCGGTTCACGGAGGACCATGGCTCAGAACTCACCTGAGTTATAGAGCCCCCTCGGTAGGAGAATGAGGAGTCTGGATGCATTCTGGTCCCAGGTATGCCTTTAGTGATACTGCCTCCCTGAACAGCAGGAATGGAAACTGAAAGACCAAAGGCAACATTAGAAACCAGTGTGAGGCAGGAGACACACAGCTCCGTTGAATAACTGTTGAGGATAAAAACACAGTGAAGACACCACTGATGCATACATTCAATCGACTATGAATCCAGTAATGGTGTGTGTTCACTAGCTTAAAAAATTGGCTATTCAAGTGATAATTTCACCTCGATTCCTGTGTTTACAACACAGATTGTGAGTACATGATTATGAGACATCTCACCTCTTCCAGCATCATGATGCCCCGCAGTCGACAGGTTGTCGGCTTGAGAGGACAAGCTGCGAGGAGAGAGCTGTTCCTGCTTTACCACAGGGAAAGGACCACCTGTGAAGAAAAGGAAAAATATTACTGATTAATACATTATTATGTTATTGATATAAACACACGAGTCATGATTTCATATTCATGAAAAAAAAGTACTTGCCAAGTTTTCTCTGATCCATCCATGACAGTCCCATCTTGCCATGGTCTAAACCATGAGCTGGGCTGTGCAACTGCACTGGGGTTCCCTAACCAGACATGAACAAAGAGATTTTATGAGTCAGTTTTTTGTTGCTAAAGCACTGAAATCAAAATACATTTTGGCCCAGGGTGCTGCTTTACCTGCGTTATGGAGCCCCCTGGCTTGCTTGAGGAGATCAGAGGAGGTGGCTCCGGCATCATGAGAGGCCGTACTGCTGCCGGTCGACTGTCTTGTGGGTGACCAGAATGTGGGAACGCTGAAAGGAATGACAGCAAGGTTGCTTTACTTGGATCGTCAATACTTTGATTTCAATAATAAAAACAAAATAAAATGCAGAGAAGCTAGTGAACCCTGATGTGAAAGTACAAAGATCTTTTTCAGAGCTGGGTGTTTGATGAGCGAGTGATGACTTACAGCTGAAGTGGAGCAGATGCTGTTCATGATTGATTTTGGCCATGTCCCTGGGAGATATGGGATATGGAGAAAGAACTGACCGACCCATGTTCGAGGATCTAAGGTCATCTGCTGACTGTTTCTTGACTTCACCGTGCGGAGAGAATGAGCGGGGCTTTTCTGCAAAAGCACACAGGAAACAATCTGATGTAGATTTGTTGCTTGTTCTATGAATTTCTTGATAGCGCGAATTAAGTGTTGTTATTTCAAGTTCAAGAGCGACCAAGTCTGTGGCTGCCACACTTTCTAATACTCAAACCCAAAAGTCAGAGAGAAAGTCCTCTGAAATTAAGTGAATTCTCTTCTGGGTCAGTAGTGATGGGTGAACATTTATCAGTTCTGTACCCTGCACCGTCCCAGAAACGCAGGAGGACATGGATGCAAGGTTAGAAATATGTAGTTCTATCTAGTTCACCCACTGCTCAAGCATCTTATCACAGAACACATTTACTTCATCATTTCAGTAACCAACAATAACCTTTATGTCCTCTTTGAATGACTGTTGGGAACTATTTGGGTGTTGGGTTCAGTCACTCGCTAGCTGGCGATAACATACCGTCTTTCTCACTGCCGGGTGGACTACGTGTGCGGACTCGGGGGCTGCTGCTATGAAGAGCCTCCCTATCTCTTTCAGCCTGCTGGTTGTACGACTGCTGTTTGGCGGCTGATCCAGAAAGCTGCTGTTTGACCTCCTGGGATGACTCGCCATGTGCCATTGTGATCTGCTGCTGATACAGTGCCAGAGCGTGGGGTGGCAACACCGACCTCACACCGCCCCCTCGCTGACTGCCTTGTGCCGATGCGTCCATCACCTAAAGATAAGATGAGAAGGAATAGATAAACAAGAAATCGCCAACCTTTTCAATGAGACACAGGCATATGGCTCATCACAATCTTCCTTAAATGGTGAACAGATTTTCATTAAGGTTTGGTTTCCCTAATGGATCCATCTCATTGCTTTTCCACAGAGCAATCAATCCATTTCACTCCTTTTATCTTGTTCAAATATGATATTGCAATTTTACACGCTGCTCGTGTATTCAAGCAGATATCCTGTCCTGCCTCTGTCAGCGATAAAGATCATAATGCAATGCAATAAACACACCACCATTTAGCCTTGAAAAATAAGTAAAGATTTTTGTGAATAAAGAAACAATTAATTGTCATTTTTCAGTGTCAAAGCATCATGTATGTTCCGCATCAGGAGCACCAGTTACCTGTTGGTGATTTTACCCAGTTTATGAAATAATGTATAAACCATAAATTAGAAATAAGCCTGGCTAGCATCCTGAGATTCCCACTTGTTTAATGTTTTGTGGTTTTCTTACTGTCTTCTTGCGAACAGCTAAGTGAGAAGAACAACATTAGCATAGAAATACAAACAGCAGTTTTTAAAAATCAGCCTAGTTCCTTAATTTGATTTGGCCGACCATGATGACGTCGTAATGCCCCTCTTGGCCCAAGCCATTCCCTACCGATTTATCATGTTCCACACAAGTGCTAAAGCAGGTTTTCTTAAGGCAGAAACAACCAAAATGTTTTGGCACAAATATGCGAACTACACCCTCAGAAAAAAACTCTCGGCCTCAGGTCATCAGCATTCTGCAGAAATGGAAGCAATTATAAGTGTAAACAGCAAAGCTCAAAGACAAATGACTCACTATAGGTGGTATCGCGGCTGCCCTCTGTTTAAGCTGCTTGAGGTCCAATGGCTTCTGCAGCGGGGAGGATGTGACCCCGTCATGGGTGTAGTTGAGTAAACTTGGCCGTGGAGAAGTAATCCTGAAACAAGAGAAAAGTGTCATCAGCAATTTTGAGGTAAAAACTTTACCTGCTGGGGTGAGGAAAAAAAAATAGATCTGCACTAAAAATGAAACAGTGAGATGCAGGCTTTGACATCATAAAACAAATGATTCGCCAAAAAAAAGTTTGTGCCGTTTGTGTCTGTGTGGGATGTGTGTTTATGGAGTCCGTGGAAAGTCAAGCGACTATAAAAGGCTAACTGTATGACGAACATTTGCCGAGGACAAACACTATATGCTGTGCAGCACAATTTAAGATAAGTAAAGAAACGTTTGTGCATACATGGACAATCACAAGCACACACACTCTTTGTTTGCTTTGGCAGAGAGGGTAGCATTTTCCTCGGCTCTGCCAGTACATGCAGTCGGCTGTCATGGAAAAAAAAAATTGAACAAATAACGAGCAAACAAGACTAATCACCCCACCCACGCACTTTGACACCCATTTCGTCTGGCCTCATCCGCTCGCGTGAATTTCTCCAGCCACACACAGCAACTCGAAAAGTGACACCAGTGGGTTCCTCGAAGGAGTCGGCCAAACATCGCCTCCATTCAATTAGACCATATAAAACATATACTGGCAAATTGACTTCATGATAAGAAATGCAATATCTTATTGACATAGTATTTGCTTGATAAGAAACAGCAGGAGTTACAGACTTCGGGTCAGGACTTGTGCTTCATCCTGTGTATTAGGTCAATGATAACCCAAACAGATTGATTCACGCTAAAAGATTACATGGGAGGAAGTGGGTCAAAGTTGGCCCTGTGCTAATGTGAAACTGAAGGCTGAGACGGTTTTGCAGCATAAATACTCTCAGAGGGATCGGCGAATCAGAGGGGTCAGCTGACCAGCCAGCTGACTGGGAGGCTTATAACTTGTCTGACTGAACTGAATGAGTGGACTGTGACATCACAGCCGAACCTTAATGTCGTGTAATTAACCATAAAGTTCCTCTTAAAACAGTCCCTGCAGATGCAAGTGTGAGCTTGTATTCATTTAGCTAAAACTGTTGTGGACGATGTAGAAAAAAACTGTTCCAAATGGGTCTACTGAGCGGCAAGAAGGCATTCTTATCTGCATTTTATCAGTAGCAGCAAAACAAATCCCAGGGCCATGGTATTCCAGGAATTAATCAATGACATAGATAACCATTTCAGAGTACATTCTCTCCACTAAGTAGCCACTGCATTCACAAACTTTGTTTGCTTTAATGTTCGGACATGGGAAAATTAATGTGGCAAAACCTACACAATGGAAAGAATTAGTCGTGATACTTTTCATGACAACAAGAAACCTAACAGTTATCGCTCACCTGTTCTTCTCTGTAGCTTCTGTCTCCTCCACTTCATCGGCACTGCAAGTTGCACTCGAGTCACTGTCTCCATGGGATCCTGTTTTAGCCCCATGTTCCTTTTTAGAGCTCTTAGAACTCTTTCCTTCCTCGCCGTCCACAGTCTGAGGTTTTTTGTCGGCAGAATCAGTGGTTGGCTGCGGCGGGATCTGCTCCTTATTATTTTCCCCACTTTCAGTTTTTATTTCCTCCTTGACCAGCATCTCCCCATCCTCCTTCACAGAGGCTTTCCCCTCTCCAGCTTGGCCCGCGTCGGATCCAGCTACCTCCTTGTCCCCGCTGCCTTTGGACCTGGCTGAACCTTCCTCCTTAGCCTTGCTATCCTCCGATGAATGCGGCGAGGGCAGACTCTCTGTGTCAGAGCTGTTGTTGGCGCCACCTGGCAGAGCAACGAAAGACACAGTTCAGTTAGTTGTTGTTTGTCTCCCTCCTTACTCTCCCTCTCTTCTATAGTTTCACGATTTGAGTGGTAAGCCAGACTCTTCACACTGCCACGGCTCTGCTTAATCAAGTTCCAATACTGGCACAACACAAAACCCAATTTGGATGACACAGAGAATTATACACAGCTTTGCTGATCTGCGGTGACAAACACAACAACTATCAGCAGACACCATCATAATTTTGGACAGCCGTTCAAGAGAAGGTTTAAGCGGCCATGCCGCCATGACTTTGTACTCCATTTTCTACAAGAAATCTTTAAGGAAAAAGCCATAAATTAATGTATTAATCATGTGAGATGTTGGCTACAGGGTAGCAGAACAAGACTTTTGGCTCTGGATAATTCTAAAATGGCATTTATACTAAAAGACATCAATGCAACACAAAGAGGGAGTGTTAATAGATTGAAATATTAGAGGGATAGAGTTCATGTTGACACATTTATTTCACAAGATTTAAAAGTCAATTCACATCCTTGAACACTCATGGTCAAGCCTGGGACAATACTTGATTATCTCAACCCTTCAACCAGCCAAGTTTCAATCATATATGTTCACCAAGTGTTTATTGTTGCACATTTACAATTACAAAGAAAGGTATCGCATTAAGTCACGTTAGAAAAGCTGGTTCTTATTACTTCATGAGTGCAACGAGAAGTCAACTTGTGTTGACTCTTTATCTTTTCAATTCACTTGTCTCGATTTCTCATCTTCCTTGACATTACTATTAGAATCATATTCCCCTGAACACAACAAATATTTACCTTCCCCATCTTCCTGGGCCTCTTCTTCATTGCCGCTTGCCCCTGAGCCCTCCATCTCTTCCTCCTCTGCTGGGTATGTGGTGCTGGTCTCTTCATTCTGGAGGGCTTTACCCCGACGGCGGGCCTTCCGCTCCTTCTCCTGAGTCAAAATCAACACCAATGAAAAACTTGAAGGACTGCAAAAACTAAATTCATTCCTTCTCGTGAGGTATTTCTGTCGGCACATGTGTAATTCCAGAATATTTTCCCATCTTACCGATTTCATTTTATGCTGCTGCAGGATTTCATCCAGTTTTTGCCTCTTTTTGTAGTTGAAGTAGAAGTTCTTGCACTGTGACACAGATTTTGATCCCACCATCTTGGCAATAGCAGACCAATTCCTCCCATACTGGAGAAGACCTGAATGAACCAAAGGGGATATAGCACATTTTAGAAGCAGCATTTACTTAATGCTCACATCGATCTTTGCACAGTTTTTGTGTTCGGCAGCCACTTGCCGCGCAAGATATTGAAAGGGCAGTGGTGTCCACACCAATAATACATCTGACTCCCACAAGGTTAATTTGTGTCATATTTTGGCTGTCTTTGATGTGACCCAGTACCAGGAAAACCCGGTCCTTTACTCAATGAACCACATGATTGTGCCTTACACAAGAGTCTGCGGGCACCTGCTGGGCCGGAGCTGTGATGGATCAACCTGTCATGAAACACGCACGCGCACAACGATGCAGAGTACACGCAGCGTCTCAAGAGCAAGTGAGCGGCTGACAAGTCAGCATGAAAGACAGCAAAGATATTTTTTTTGCTCTGGCGAGTCCTCTCTGGGGTCGACTGTTAGCTAATGGCAACTCATTAACAGTGTGTGCTGTAAGAGGCTTAACCTACACCACCCACCCGCTTCCTGTGCCAGACTGACAGGTCCTGGCAGCAGGACAGTCTCAAATGGTTGGAGGTGTTATTATCAGGCAGAAAGCCAACACCTCTCGGGATAATCATGGACAAGAGTTCAGAGGTCTCTGCATCTCATCACTTAATGGAGGCAGTAGGACAACTAACCACGCGCACTGCCAAATGAGAGCAACGGACACCTGTTTACTACCTTTCCCTCAACCGTAAGTGATTGAACAGAACTCTCTGAAATACCAGGAATCATAAGTCTCAGCAGTGGTTCAAGTTCCATCAAGTGAAGGGTCCAAAAAACCATTTGATGCCAGAGGATAGCTGTAACGCCTACATCTGTTTCTGGGTCTCCCCAGGCTTGCCAGCCCAGTCAGACAAACCTCCAGAATAAGGTCAGCATGTACTCTAAATGAGACACCCAGAAGACATGAAGCAGCAGTTCTACTTGGAGTCAGAGGAGCTCAATCATTCACCAGTGAAACTTTTTGGAACAGAGCACTCATCACACGACTAAAAATATTGAGTTTTTCTTTTAAATCAGTGATTGTGATCTGCCTATTGTGATCCAGAGTCCTATGGAAGTGACGCAGTAAGAAATACGGATTTAAGAAACAGGCATATCTCACAGCGTACACCAAAGTAGATGATTCATTTTTGCTAAAAAATTCATTGCCATCACTTAATGCATCACTGGGAATGGTTGTCAAAGCCAGCCTGAAACAGACTGCGTTGAGGGCAAAAAAAGTCAGTCACAAGTCAAACTTCAAACAACATGACCTCACAATAAAAAAGTTACACATTAAACACATGTTTAGTGTGAGCTCCATAAAGCCCTTGATTTAACCTACCTAGCTTGTTCAATGGCACATATAACAGTCTTTAGAAGTTTTGCTTAATGCAAGGTTGCTGCAGCAACACGCATGGAACAGACAACCAATCAGCTGTAGCATTACTGAAGCAGGTGGTAGCTCCACAACCACTGAAAAGCCTATATCGCATTAAGCTCCTCCCACAGAAAGTCCAACCAACACCTGGTGGACTCGGAAAGTAGTTTTCGGTGGCTGTCACATGCCTATCACTCCAGCCGCCGTCTCGTGGTGCTGCTCTGACGAACGCTATCAGATGATCTGATCTCTGGAGGGCCGGGAAGCTCTTCAGGGATGGGCCTTCCGATCCGGAGTGGAGATGAAAACAACTCCGTCTCTGCACTCTTCCTGCCAGCTGGCTTGATACTTGAGCCCGTGTCAAGTTGACATGCCTCAAAAAAGCACATGCTCCTGGCTTCTCCTCTTCTTTCCTCTCCCCACGCTCCAGTAAGTCCTTGTCTGTTCTTCTCTGCCGTGTCTCTCCCCAATGGCGGTCGTCTGGGAAGACTTCCACATGAAAGTGGGACTGTGGGGCGGTGCTCTTCCTCTCACTCTACCCTCATCTGATCTCTCCTCTATCTCTCTTTTCTCCCCTCCCTCCCCTGCTACCGCCCTCCTTTCCTCCCACCCTCTCTCTTTCTCTCTCTCTCTCTCTCTCCAGTCAGTCCGTCCCTCCCCCTACTTCACTCTGCCAGCAGGCACCACGGTACGCACGCACACATAGCAACCGATTGCACACACAAACGCATGAGTGAGTGCACACTCACTTCAACTTGCTCTTTCAGTCTCTCTTGTTAATACACAGACACAACCACACACTCAGGCAGTCCAAGTGTAAACACAGAACAGGGAAAGGGGTGATAAAGAGAGGCAGAAGGGGAGGAGAGAGAGAAGCCAAAGAAACAATAGAGAAAAGGGGAAAGATACAGAAGTGGAGAGTTAGCACAGAGAGAAAGGAGGGAGACACAGGGGGAGCGAGGGAGTTGATGTTGATACCATGAGAAAGCATAAAGGCTTTCACATTTTTCCTGACTGACCTGCTTTTCATCTTGAATGTGACCTCTCTCTAGTGTATAACAACACTGAGTGTGAGAGAGAGAGAAAGTGACTGAGGGAAACTTTTGCTTGCCAATTCTTCCACAGCTCTTGCCAATCTGGACCACTGCCATTTCCCAACCGGGGGAGATGGACAGAACAAGAAGCAGAAGACAGAGCAACAGTGGAAGTGAAACAGAAATGTATCACTCTTCTACCTGTTTGCTTAAACCTGTTCTCCCCACTCATGGGGCAGCGGCCATGATCCAGCTGCCTCTGTGCACCGGAGCAAAGCCTGCCAGATTAGAGCACTTACATAAAGGGTGCACATACGACCCATGCAAGTGCAAATCATACGGCACACACACACACACACACGTATGTGCAAAAGTGCAACAAGTGTGCTTATATCGATGGCTGATGAAAGAACAAGCACTGAAGCAGCACATCTGATAAATATCAAGGACTAGTTTACCTCTCCCAGAATACATCTGCATAAATTTTAATACCAGAAAAAGGTGTATCCTGCTCCATCCTTGGTCAAACATTTTGTTGCTTCACTCAGGTGCCTTATCGAGCTGAAATACGGCCAGCTTAGCTCATGAGAAATGAACAATTTCCTAATCTAGACTCGGTGCCATCGCTGGTGCTCTGTGGTTGCAGTTACATAAGCACTTCGTAGAACCTCTCCTCCCACTGAGCTGCCTGGCTAATCCTCTGGGATGGAGCGTCCCACTAATCCTGCAGCAGGAGAATGGAACTGAAGATATTAACCGGGATTACTACACAGGGCTGTTTTTAGTTATGGCAAAATAACCCCCTAACATACAAACCCACACAGACTGGGTGTGAAAACTTCTTTGCATAAATGTCACCCAAATTGAAATATAAAACCAACTGACCATACACTGAACCTGGCTGCAGTAGATTGATTTGTAGTTCCACTCAGTATTTGAGTCAACTGCACATTATTGTTCCAAGAATTATGGGGTATCTTCACTGAAAACACAGCGCTTTTAATCAAACATTAGGGAATCCTATTGCTGCAGCGTCACACTCAATAGAACACTGTGCAAGAACACCACCTAATCAGCAACGGAACAGCTTGCACAACAGCACACACTCACCAGGCACGGTCTCCTGGTGTCAGTGTGAGGAGATGTGACATCTGTGGATCGGTCATTGGCTAAGTTATAATCTTTAGTCAGAGACAATAAACAGGCAAGTTAATGACTGCCGCTCTGCGGAGGCCAACTGATAAGAGGCAGACTTTACAGCCAGGCTGATAAAAGAGAAGTTGCCTTGACCCAGAGAGGGTGGACGCTGCTCCAAAGAGCAACAGTGCCGGTCCAGACTTACGCATGTACTCAGACAGAACGCTGCAGCACGTGGCAGCTGCTGCTTCATTTACAGGAAGTTGCAAGCTCATAGTTGATCGGCTTTAAACAAACACAGCTCCAAACCACATTTAAAACTACGACTTTTCAGCTGCAACATACTTCGCTCCTGTTTTTCATCTACAATCAGGCATTACCTTTTTTGGCAGTTTCCATTTCTTCTTCTGTCCAACGAGAGCTCTCATTCATCTCCAGATTGGCTGTTTGAAAAGGAGAGAAAAAAAAAAACATGAAGTTAGAAAGGGGTTGGGGCGGGGAGGTGGACAGTTGTCACCAAATCAGCAAGGGAGTGACACAAGGAAAGAAAAATTAGTGACGAAATAAAGTGGTGGGGGCAGGGCAGACCATCCTGTCGGCTGGTGCGGGACTGTATGTCTCAAGGGATGATTTATTTTAGACCGAGGAAGCAGGAAATTCAAGGAGAAAAGTCAGTTAATGATTATAGACATAACAACTGGCTAGTTCCCTGTAAAGGCTTTCAGCCAGTGTGACCCTGATCATCATCCCCGCTCACATGTAGTCACTTTTCTGTCTCTTTGTGTACAGTAGGTCAGATAGCAGTGATCCAAGCAGAACAACGGAACGAAACAGGGAGGGGGATCGCTTCACAGCCTCAGGTCACATGGGGATTCCCAGGTTGGAGAATGAACACAAAACTGCGGGGACATGAAATGAATGTCTGCAGCAAAAAAAAGTGTAAGAAATGATATTTGATCTGATTTGACTTGACTTGACTTGAACCATCTATGACGTCATTCTCAAGATATTAGACTTGAAATGGTTATAAAAAATTGCGCACGTCTGGAGATATGGTGCTCTCTTGTGGCGTCAATCAAAATAGCTCAGATGTAAATGAGCCATCCTCATTCATAAATAACATTTGGACTAATTCAGAAGCTGGTATTTGAAGTGAATATTGATCTTCTTCCGCACAGAATCGTGCAGAAAATCTAATCGTCTCACGTGCACGCCGCTGTGCTAACCCCAATTAGTGTCTAAAAATTGCTCTGATGGTAAATAACATCAGAAAATCGAGCTAATAGGCTCTGATTTGGTGCCAAGACTGACCAAGCTCATTGTTGAGGGGTGGTGTGGTCGTCTCCTCCACTTCACTGGTCATAGAGCGGGTGATGCGGCCCTTGCGGCGCCCCTGACTGTTTGCTGTGCGGCGACCCTTGATCGCAACTGTAGGTTCTTTGTCCTCTGCATCTTCTCCTGATGTGTCATCCCTGTGGAGGAACAAATAATTATCAATGTGACATGGCCCACTAATGCTGTGGGTAACTTAAAGTTTAAGGTGGACCTTTAATAGAATAAACTTCTAATAAATAGCAATAAATAATAGCAGACTCTTTTACAGAAAGTCAACTTATAAAATCCTAAAAAAAAAACAAATCTTGCCCATGAGAACCTCATAAAAGCAAGACGAAACAAAATAACCAGCATGATTTCAGGAAATATTTCTGAAATATTCAAGAGCCGCTGGAGAAATATCTTTAATCCAGATCCCCATGTTCCCGTTGCTCAAATATAGAAATACAGCAGCGGGTAACAGAACAATTTGATGCTAGGAGACAGTCACAGATTGAACTCAGTGCTCCTTCATTCATCTTCCCTGAGCTCCATTAATCTTGCTGAGAGGGGCTGGTGGCGGTCTAAATATAGACAAGCCAGATGGGCCAGGGGTGACAAGAGAGACTGCAGAGCTTGCAGGGACCGAGAGTCCCCTGGTCTCCACTTTCATAACACACACAATGACTTCATACGCACCTTTTAGCATGGGAGCAAGTGAACAGAAAATGACCCGTCACTCACATCTCCTACACTTGTTGAGCAGTCTGACGCAATGAATACTTCAAAAAAACATCACTGTAGCCAAGCTTTAGCATACGAAACATAAACGACACAAACACAATGGACACATTGTTCTTTGGAAGAATACCATTTGAAAACTTGGTGATAAGCAATTTGTATTTGACAAGTAACATTTTCGACAGACACGACCTCACACTTAATACTTAATTAACTACACACTTAATATTATTATGAACAATAAAAAATATCTACACAACAAAAACAAAAATTTCCTGATGTGGGTTAAGAAGCACTGCAGTAACTGTTTGAATAAAGGTGTGAGGTGTTCATGATGAACAGATTATGACCTGAGCGACAACATCTCTGGTGCAGACACATCCTCAACAATATACTCCAGAGCGCTCTGACATTTACTTAACTAAAGAGGAGGACTCGAGCTATTTGGTGGGAAGTTGGGCTAACTCACCCACACCACCCAGTTCTGTCCAGTTTTCTTGACTGGAACTAAAATTGGGTCAGCCTGATCCCCTCATACACTTGCAGTGCAGTATCTCCAATCAAACTGACAATGCAGACTTTGTAGACTCAGGAAAACTGTAGCTATAATGAACTCCTTGCATCTATAGAATGAGCTTTGTATCCATCATGTCAGATGGGGGTTTACGTGTACTAAACAAGAATAACTGTAGCCTGTTTCTACAAATAATTTGGGTCTCCGGATTTAATTCAGTGTCACATACTGTTTTTAGCGGAATTAACAAAAAGCAATATTGTTGCTTCAATTACAATGCAGAATTGTGAGCATCAAACATGATGTTCGCCAGAGCGGAAACTGCCACTAACTAGTATCCATTCATTTTAAAGGAGGACAAAACAGCATGACTACCCCTTTAATACTGAATCTTTTGTTGCAAATGTTCCTATAAACGCCCACATCACTCACCCACACCAACCTAACCAGTACCTTCATCTCACTGTTTATTGACTCCCACTACAATCTCAGATCATGGGAAAACAATACAACAGTCTACCTGTCATCTCACTGATATAGGGGCAGCAAAACAAAAGTCTGTTTTTAATGGTGGAAAGTTTACTTGCAATTGAGTCGCAACTGTTTTACCAGCTTCCACTTCCCACACCAAACAAACTGCTTTTAATCCCTCCGAGCAGTGGAGTGAATGGAGAGTAATAAAAGAGTACACAATGATTACTTCCAAGATTACAATAGGTCACTCCATTTGTCAAATGAGATCATAGAAAATGTTATCCATTAAAAGTTACTCACTTCATTCCATCTTCTTTATCTTCTGTTTCATTTTTATATTCATCCCTCTCTCCCTCTTTTTCCTTCTCCTCTTTCTCCTTCTCCTTCTCTTCCTGGCTGTTTCGGTTCACTTGCTGTTGCTGCTGTTGCTGCTGCTGGCCATGCTGCGGAGAAAGGAACACAATAAAGTGTCACGACACAAAGGCTAACGCCACATATCTGGGTAAAGATGAAAAAAAAAAAACAAGTTACTGTTAATTCAGCTCACTTACGCTATAATAAGAAAAAATACAAAGGCTATTTTTGTTTTTAGTCATTGAAGATGGTCCTCCTCCCACAAAAGTCGTGGTGTGTTCTTTAGGTCTACCACCACATGTTAAGGCACCAAACACATTGAAAGACGATTTCCATCTCATTTGCAGTGATTAGGAGCCAGGAATTGTTTACTCTCTCAGCTTGAGGCCATATAAAAATGTTTTGTCCCAATTAACTAACAGGTGGTTCTCTGCCATCCATAATTTACGAAAACCTCAACTAAGTGCAGCTGGTTACTTCACAGTGTCAGTCGGTTTTTAAAAGACGCAGGATTTACAGGGTGAGGAGGCGTTTGTTTTAAAAATCAACACTAACCACAGACAGTAGACACAATCATAAATACATAAATGTTAACTATCACTGGAAATCTCATTTTAAACAATCAATTTTAAACAATATAGAAATCTCTTCAAAATCTAAAAATAAAGTAATTGCTTGCATGTTTTCGATTCTAGTGAGTAATAACTGTGTCGTTTAAAGTGAACGTTCATTGACCGCTCCATGGTCTAACTGAAGAAGAGAGCAGATTTTATAATGGTTGACGATAGTCATATGTGTGTTGGCAACATTTTAGCCTAAGTAGTTCACTTGTGAAAATATACATTCCCTAATCTAAACTGTAGCCTGCCATGTAAATGACAGCCCACTTCTGAAGGCTATAGATTTTTTTGTAAAGCACAAAGAGCCACTTCCCATACAGCTTCCTGTCTGTCTGGGCTTCTGGGGTGAGGGTTGAAGCGAATGCAGACAGACAGTCTGACCACTGGTCTTGCAATAATAAATCATCATCCACACTGGCTTAATAGGAACAAACAACATTCCGTTATTGTCTTATGTGTACCAGAGGTGGGTGAAAAACAAGTCACTTAAGACTTAAAATTTTGTATGTCAAATATTCTGATTATTAATTGATGTAGTAAGATCAACCAAAATCTGCTTTATTTGACAACAATACTAAAGTTGTAACTAATAACTGCACCAAAAACATGTTTCATTAAATAAGTAAAATCCCTCAACTCTTTAACTGTGTTGCTTATATATTGTCTGTAATATAGCACCATGTTATGAGAGACTTAGAGAAAAGTTAGGGCATGTTTTTACCATCAAGGTCAACTCACTAAACTCTTAATATTTATTTGCTCAAACTCAAAGAAGTAGTTTCTAGTACTATTTTGTGAGTCTGGAGGGTTTCAACAAGTATAGATGTAGGGAGAGTAGAAACTGTTTACCTGACTTCTTCCTCTGCGTCTGTAGCTCCTTCGCACAATGTTCTTGTAGTTCTCATTCTTTTTGGTCAGATAGTAAAAAAGCACACACTCGGCTACCGTCTGGACAAAAAAGAACCATGTGATTAATTCATAAATATGACTTGCATACGACAGAATATGGAATAAGAGAAAAGAATCCCTACCTTTCTCTCAAGAAAAGATGCAATCAGACCAAAGTTTTTGGGGTGCTGAATGAACCTGTGGAAGCAGTGGAATTGATCAGACCACCATAGAAAGACTTCATTATGCCCATATAAGCATAGGCAAATAACAAATACATCTCAATAAAAAACTCAGAGCAGCACAGTGCACTTAATGACCATAAAAAGGTTTTTGTTCGACTACAGAGACTCCAAAGTAACAGGTTGTACTGTGTGGGAGAGATTCCATCTTCCAGCTTGAAACGCCTCCACTCACTCCCGTGCAAGTGGAAAGACTCACTTCCGTACCCACTACATTGCGACCCTTTATCAGCCACTAGCAGAAAGTTAACTTCCCTCTGTGATCACATGACCTAAAGCCTTCTCCAGAGAGGAAAGTAATTGATCAATTGCACAGGTGAGACTCACTTCTCTCTGAACGTGTCTTTCTCTTGCTCGCTCCACATGTTCATGACCTGCCGATCCTTGTACACCTTCATGGGGTCGTCCATCAATCCGTTCATGTTGATGAACTTGATCCGCTGTTGTTCAGCGTCGAACAGCATCGGGGGGATAACCGCCAGCTGACGCATTTGCTTCTCTGTGTTCTGCATTACGCAGTCGGCGAGAAAAAGGGAAAACATGAAGAACTTGGATGCAAAGATGTGCATCTCCAGAATCTATTTCTCCCTTCAATAACAATGTGCAGCACAGACACTTCTTAATCATTATTATTTGGAGACTGTAAGGACCTAAAATAACACATAAACCTATTATTTATATGGAAGTGTAATCTCCCATTCTCAGGTTTAAGAGTGATGTACAAATTCAACACTGGCAATATTAAAAAACAGCTATCTTAAAAGTCCACTGAGAGAAAAAACTGTAACATATAACCAATAACAATGTACGATCAATTCATTTTAAAGCAAAAGTGGACAGCATTCTTTTAAAAATTGAAGGCTCACCTCATGCTCTGATAGTCCATCAATGATTTCGGAGACCTCATGCTCACTGCGAGCAGCAGATGAGGCCAAACCACCGCGCTGCCCGACACGGCTAAAAAAGAAAAACGAGAAAAATGCCATGTTAATATTGTTAGATTCAGTAACAACCAAAGCTAAATGTCAATATTTTCTCTCTCTGTTTAACTTTAATTTTGTTCTGGTGTTGAAGTTGAATCGCACCTCTGCATCCGCTCCTGCATCTCTCTTTGCTTGCGGATCTCTGGAAACTGTTTCTCGTAGTACTCCCGAACCTTGCTCTCCTTGGCTCGACGCCGTGGGTTGTTTTCGATGCGCTCCACCTTCTTCTCCCAGGCTTCCATCAGCTGGTCATAGCGCTGGCAGAATTTCTGTTCCTACAATGGCAGGGAAATAGCTCAGCTACTGCATTCAAAATTTGGAAAAATATTTTTATATATCCTCAATATGCGTTAATTTGCAGATATAGTAGATAAACACAATTTATTGTACATGTGTTGTACTTTTAAAGTACAACAGCTCATTGAAGACAAAACACCTTGCTCTCGAACAAGGACAAACGTGAATCTGGATTGTTAGTTGTGATTAAAACTAAACTAACTACTGAAAGAATTTTATCACCCATAATATGTGTAAGATTAACAGGATGGGTTGACTAATTGTGAAGATCATGCACGACTCTGGCAAAGATCATTTATGATCCTGTCACTCCCATCACGAAGGTTAAAGGCCCTGCACTGCACTGTTGTTCTGACCATCATGACAGCAGAACTATTGCAGAACAGTTTTGGTATTGTATTCAATTTATTACTATAACATTGACAATAAAGTCAGAACCTTCCATTCAGTTTCCAAAGTCACACATACTCACCTCATAATAACCAACTAGTTCTCTTTGCAAAAACCCACAATATGTCTTTTTAACCAATTATTGGACAGAAAGAATCACATTAAATTTTATTATTCAGTGGGGAGTCTGGGTTTGAGCCTTGACTTGAGCAGACGACAGCCCACAGGCTGCTTTCCGACTCCAGCCTTCACAGGTTGGCAGTAAACCAGACCATTAACCTTAGCTGAGACACAACCCCCAGTGGGCTCATAAAGCAGAGGGTGATGTCTTGCCACACTTTGCCCACAAGACTCCACCTCTCCCCACTTGAGAGAACAGAGCAAACCCCAGACAATGAACCATGACAAAACGCTTCTGTCAGCAACATGCTCAATATTATGAAGACAAGTAATGGTCACTGCTGCTGCACTGGTTACACAGCTTTCAAATGCTTCGGAGGAGAAAAGGAAAATTCCATTCAAGATTTAGGGCTGATATAATGTATTGACTATTTAAAAAAAAATCTGGAATCAAAGGAAGCCGAGGCTCATCCTTAAGTCTGGGACTACATCTGTATGCTTCACTTAACCACTGAAAAATGTGTCTATCGTTGTCAGTATTTTGTTATCTCACTTCACAGGGGCTTGAAGCTTGCTTTTACAAAAAGAAAATGAATATTTGAAGTGAACAGTAGCTTAGCTGACAGGAAAAGCCTCTATATTAAGTGGTTGAGGAACCGCTATGATTCAAAAGGAGTACTTGGAAACAGTTTGCCGTCGTCATTTATAGATGCCCCTGACGTTTTTTATTGTGAACAGTTTTATGTAGCTGAAAAAATAACTACTCTGAGACGACTGTTATCTTCTAATGTTGAGCAGAAGTTATCTCCAGAGTTATCCATTGTTTATTTATTGTTATGCTCCTTGGCTCGATCTCCCTGAATCACAGGCAGGCGCACGTCCAAACTGAGCCAGTTTAACCCCAATTACAGTGCTCACTGGACGTTGCAGTCGCACAAACATGTTGATAATACATCCACGAGAATTCTTTAAACAATGGCGACTGGAGCTTCATTCTGCTCTCCCTAAATTGTCCACTCCAAAAAGAAACTGACCCACTTTCACACTACTAATCAATCAGACCCAAAAGAGTCAGAAATGTTGAGTCATCTACTTACCCACTGCTTACGAGCATGATTTCGCCGTTTGAAATACAAGATGAGTTTCTTCCTCATTGCCTGGTTTCTGGAAGATAAAACAAGGAGGTAAGGAAAACTGTGCTACAAACATATTGATGCTTCACACCCTCCACGCTCATAACCAGTGACTCATAAAATCATATACCAGTGAATCAACATTTACTTATATTCAAACATTCACAACATATGTGTATAGGGAAACAAAAGAAAGCTGCTTCACCTAAAGGTCAGGACAGTAATCTGCCTGGGCAGCCGCACAGTTTCTCTCTCTTTAGTTGAAAACTGTTTTATTCTTGACACTTAATCTGTCTGTTGTAAGGTCAAATTCCCGACTAATGCAATCTCTTTCAACATTAGTCACCCCAGCTATTCCACAGAGCCTATCAGGTCATGGGCAAGGACAGTACAATTAGAGCCCAGGCAAGATGTTAAAAACATACAGCATCCATATCTCTCGATTTCAAGTACTTGAGACAAAAACCTGGCTGAATCAAAGCAACAGCTGAGCCTAAACCTGCGCAAAAAAAAATTGCCACACAAAATGCGATTCTTGAACACATACACATGCATAAGCTTCATGATAAACAGAAATTGTTGAGCTCAGTGGGAGCACTATCCTCTCGAAGGATGAGTCCTACAAAAGACTATTTTATGATCTGTACTCACAACATTTCAAGCTCTGTGTTAGAACCTCTTATCTCAATCAAGTTTAAAGCTCAAGGATATTTGGTGATTTCGTACAATGCCCATGTGTCTATGCATGCAAGTCGCTGTAAGAGTAACTCAATAGTGGTTTGAGCTTCTCTCATATCTGCTGTGATCTGTTCTGAATGGACTAAATGTGAGACAATGAACTTTATTGTGCAGGTTCAGAACAGCAGTGACATTTAATAACAGAAACACAGAGTGAAAGCATTCTCTGAATGGCTGTCACACTCGCGGATAGATCAAATGATGCAGTGATCAAACAAAAGTGAGGACAGAAGTGTCATGTAGAGGTCAGGTCTTGCTTGTTGAGGTGAAAAGCTCCTGTGTCGAAACTACTAAATGAGGCTGCTAACTGAATCTGTTTAATGTGATCGAGTGAGAAGTGTTGTTAATACTGTTGTTGCAAATAATTATCTTTACCAGTGGCTTCACTCTGCATCATTTATAGCCATTAAATCTGATGGCAATAAATGGTCATCAATCGTAGCACAGCAAATGACTTATGTGTCGTGAAAAATATTTAAAAATCAAGAGATCTAAAACATGCATGACTAAGACAAACAGCTCATTGAAAAGAACTGGGAGAAGACTTACATTTTAATGTTCTCATGATACTGCTTGGTGTCCGAAGGCTGATTGTACAGAGGCTGCAGAGAAACAGGTTATCAACAGATTGACTCTTCTATTGCATAAAGGGTGAAAAAGGAATGGTCTGAAGGAAAACAGATATTCAAGCGCACTCACCAGTTCAACCCTGGGTCCCAGTCCCTCCAGTATTCTGTGAGCTTCTTCAGCTTTTTTCTGTTCAAAGGAACATAAACAGAAGTAGTAAATTAGCCGGCTGCCTGCACCTCTGTCATCACCACGGCAACACAGCGAGCACGCTCACTTGATCGTTAAAAGGATGGATGAAGGTTGGAGAGATGAATTCCCTGACTATTATTAGAGCTTTTAACTCAGGCAGAGCCACAGCCCCTTTCCTTGGAGAAAAAAAATGACTACACACATCCCCTGAGAAGAGAAGAGAGCAAGCGGGAGGGAAGGAGGAGTGGAAGAGAAAGTGAGTGGGAGAGATAGAAGGGAAAAAACTATTAAGCTGGCTGTGGGTAACAGCCATTGGAAGAAAATAAGAGGGAGATCTCACTATCGAGCCTTTAGTGACTCAAGGCAGTGGAAAAAAACAGTAGTTAGAAGGGTGCGAGGTCAAGAAGATAAGCTGCAAAAAGTCTCATTGGTGTCTCTGAAATACCCAATACATGCCTGCGAATTTTATTCCCCTGTACTTGAGAATATATGTGACTGTCTGCTGCATATGCCTCAGACCACCCAGTACTTTCCTTTATCGATCAAAAGACTCTCCACAGTGAAACACCACATGCGCAGCTGATTTCCATCACCATTCATTTCCATCAGAGACTATGTCGTGAGCCATGTGGAATAGATAGCATCAACAAAAAGGAGGCGCAACAGTGGAGGTGACAGCAACCCCGAGTTGAAAAAAAAAGCAGTTGAGGTGAGCAGTGAGGCTCCGGTGTTGGCACGAGTCGACCTTTCCAGTTCACTTCCTGCGACGCTGCGCTGCATCCTTGTCCCTTTCAGTCCATCTTCCCTGTCATGCCACACAGGAGGCGTTTGGGAAATATCATTCAAGTACTCACGCTACAACTTGGGCAAGGGAGCACTCACGCACTGCTAATCCGGGTCCCACTTTCACGCAACCTCCACTACCACACAGTTTACACACTACATGTGTAGCTCACACAAAGTGGTCAATCAAAAACATGGCATTATAAATTGGAATATTGTGGGTTAAATGAACAGTTTGATATGATTGCGATCACAAAAGTATGTATGTATATAAATAAAAAGGCCTTCCCAGAACACTAGGCATCCATCAGCAAATGCATATCAAAGGTGGAGTACTTATAACAGGGTGTTAAAATGTTCACAAACACGGACAAGATTACTGCGGTGCATCCAGGACACACTTAAATCCTGATGTAGATAATGCCTACATTCACCACAGGGCCATACACAACTTCAATGCAACAACTTAAACTACACCAGAAAACACAGGTAAAAATGCCTACAAAACGAATATGACAACATCCACCACATCTCAGGTTTCGGATAGAGGGACTGCTGTTTTACACAAGATAAAATGACATATAATATTCCATTACACATTCCAATGTTTTCTTTTACAGAGGACAAGAGGGAACCTGCAATACCGATGCAGTTACCACTTCGGAGTTTGAGAAACAAGGACATAGATCAGAGCAGACTTCGTAGGAGTTTGAAAGCAACTGGCCAGATAAAATGTATGGGAACACAGATGTTAATCGTAGAATGGATGTAAAAGTCAAGCATGCTGCCTGGACTCTTGAAGGAAAACACAGCAACAGCTGTTTATTTTCCATCAGAGAGGACAATGTTTCTTGCCATCTATTTTCCAGTATATATTTTTTTACATACAGTTCATATTATTTGGCTGGCTTACTGCAGTTAATGGTTAGTGGCATATACATCTTTCAAAATAGGTAGTTGCCACAAAATGAGGAGGATAATATGCTTAAAAACTACAATCATTTAACAATAATAACACAATAATGACTGTTCAACCCCTACTTATTATGGATTCAAACATTCAGGAGAACCATATTGCTTCAGTCAAACTGAACCATATGTGTCCATATTCATATAAGCATAGTCAACAATAGGAGAAAGTACTGCGTTGGTAATATTAATATCACAACAACAAAAATAGTACCAAGTACTGAAGAGAATGCAGCAAATGTTAAGGTTGTAGATGTCAATGGGGCAAAGAAGGAGAAAAAACAGCAAGACTGGGCAGCAGGCAGTGGGCCAGGGTACATCCTGCTGGCTACAGGGAAGTGGAAAGTGTTACAGAGGTCATGCTTCATTGTGGAGTAAGCCATGAGTCACTCTTAAACTTCCAGCCTTTCACATTAATCTTCTCTAACTCAATGACACCCACACTCGTATGTGATGTGACGGGCGAGGTGAAAAATGAATCACAAACAGCAGTTAAGGTCTTATCTTGTAAACCTTTATCTCAGTGTAGTGTATTGCTGACGTGTTGTAATCTGTTTGAGTCCCCAATAAATACCAACAGTAACTGTCCCGGAAAACAGGTCTTGTTAGTTATGCAGGGTCAATTGACTGTCCAATCGTGTCCTTTTTGTTAGAGAGATAAGAACTTCCTTTGGAGTAAAGCTTAGAATGTGAACAGAACAATCCTGTGCTCTGACACAATGAAGACAGAAGCTTGTCGATTTCACCACTAGGTGGTCTGAGAGAATCGAAAATCACTCTGTATTCATGCTACTCATGAAAACAAGAGCATTCATGCTTTCAATTGCAGGCACATAACTTTGAATATGGATTTATCAGCAAGATCTCTGACAGACAGCAGTCGTAAAAATCTGACTACATTATTAAACAACGGAAATGATTGTCTTTGAGGTTTAACATCAAAATCCGCTTCAACTAGGACATGCTGAAGTTAGACCCTAACCAATCCACATTTTACTGCAAATGTAAACCCTATGTTGAAATGAAAGTGTGCATGGATACAACAAGTAGAGAAAAAACATATGTAATATGGAGCGCAAAACTTGATTGCACTGGGACATTTTTCGATTTTTATTAGGTGTCATATTTAAGTCTTTTCAAAAGAGTATGTCGACTAAGACAACAACTACATTTACTCAATCATTCTAAAAGTATAACGTCGATTCATGCCGTTATCCATTTGTCCTTTGCACTGACCCTGTTCTCATCGTAGATGATCTGCACCAAGCTGCGATGCTTGGCCTCGCTGGGCGGCGGTGAAATCGGCCGCTCTGGCTCATGTGGCTTTGCTGCTTCCTCCTCCAGCTGTTGCTGTGGCACATAAAAACAGAGAGGACAGTCAACATGGAGGTAGTCTGATGGACCATTAACTTTCAAGAAGATCTGCTGCCCAGCAGTTCGCCAGTGTGTGTGTTTGCGTTTCAGCAGGGACAAGACTGAAGCTCTTATTAGCTGTAATAGCCTGGGGCTCTCTTAATTGGCCTGTTCCCGCAACAGCATGTAAACAAAGCCTGCTGCGCGGCATCATCAAGTGCTAGAGGAATATATAAATATGAACAGTAAGATGATAGGACAAAGAAAACTGGAAAGCAAAGATCAATCACTTAAGGAAGTGGCAGTTGCAGGTTCCTGTTTTACTTGTTGACACAAAGATGGAGGTGAACTTTTCCTTTAGGTCTGATCATTCTAACCTTTTTTCTCAATGATTCCATGGCCATTTTAAGCATAATCCATAACTTTAATGTAAAATTGTGAACATTGATTAAAAAGGAGAGGAAGAAGACCAGTTGATGATGAAAAGGTGTTAATGGACCATTCACGGACATCAATCCACCCACACTCAAAGTGAAGAGCAGCGTGTGGATGTAAAAAATTCTCCCTCCCACCTCTCCTCAGAATAACAAGCTGTATAGAACACGGCAGGCTGAGAATGTTGGGCTTATTTATAGACTAAATTACAGTTGCTTTAACAGATCGAGGCATGTCTAGAACCGCTGAGATCTTAGCACAACATATTGTGTATTTAATGTGTATTGTATACGGGTTATTTTACACATTCACACACATGGAAGGTGCGGTTTTTAATTAGGCAGTAAAAGTGAGCAAAGTCGTGTCAAACACAAGTATACTTGACGTCCTAAATTCTAAATAAATATTAGATGGCTAAAAATGTTTACATTAAACAGTAACTGAAAAAAGTATTTGTGTTTTTTTACCAACAAAAACAAAACCTGTTGTGTTGGAACGTACTCAAAAATTAAAGTGAGGATCAATTTATGGCTTAACATATCAAATACCAGACATAGAATGGTGTAACAAATGCACAATTAATTATGCGCTGAGCAGGCTGTACAAAAGATCTGCCACATTTTTTATCTAGCTAAAAAATGCTGTGCGGGGATCACCACTACCTTTAACCCCACCCCACCCCATTGTTTTATCAGTGGTGGAGGAAACCCCCTCAAGAGGATTCACATGACAGTGCAGGAAGATGGATCATCAGGTGCCATAAAACAGCTACACAAACATCTGGTGAAGAGTGAGACAACTGAAACCTGTTTTTCCATACCAAGAAAAAAAACAGAGATCTTCAGCTTAATTGAAACAAAAAATTGTGTTTTTGAATGTATGTATGTGATGGTAGATAAATGCTACATAAATAAAAATATTTGGCTCACAAACTGTTAAAAAAAGTAAAGATGAGAAACACTCATAGATCCATCTTTGGAGGAAATTCAAAATGATGATGCGTACATAAACCCCATTACAAAATTAAAAGCAGCAAGCCAAGCTTTGGCATTAAAAAAAAAGGCAATCAAATTTGCAATAGCACTGAACTGTGCACCAAACAGAGCCATATCCAATCACCAACTCTGTGTGTACGATACAGCTGAGCAAGTTAAATAGCGGTCACCTTAGAGTGGAGGCTTAGTCTCCTAGTTATTGCCAAAAAAAAAACAAAGTTAAGATGGTTCTGAATTCCATTACTTTAATCAAGTAGATTCTCTTTCGTAGATGACAACATAAAATCTTATTGAGAATAACAACAAAAGTCCTCTTCTTCAGACTTCGAGAAGTTATTTGGGGAAACACTGTCAAGAAATGTACCATGCCTGAGCATGTTTGACGGCAGAAGTCCAGTGCGATTGATTTCAGTGTGTCCTGTTAAAGCACAGTACACTTCCTGAGCTCAGGACTCAGACGGGGGGCACTTGTGCATTGAACCAGTTGGTTTCTTGCCAAATCTGAAAGACAACTATACTTCTATGGGGACTTGGCATAATTTCCACCTGTTTACTCACTGTATACGGTCTTTCAAGCTACAGGGATAACCTCATCTGGGTTCAAGCGAGGTCCTGCACTAAAGGATTATTAGACATCCCCTTTAAAAGCTGCTAACTAAAGACGTTGCCTTAATTTAACGACACCGCAAGCTCTCTGCTTCTAGATGCCGTGCACTCTCTTCTGAAGACATGTTCATGCTATGATGACATAATCAGCACTATTTGAATTTGGAGAAGTGTGAGAGCAGGCCAGTGGGGCAGGGGGAAAGAAAAAAAGAACATCTGAGGGTCAGCATTGTTAAGACTGACAGGAAATAATGCAATAGTGACAGTTTCAGAACAGCTTATTTGCATGAACATAAAGAGCCACGATAGGGTTGAAAATCTCCATTGCTATGGAACACATCAGTCTTCATAGACCTTCAGTGCCTGAACTAATGCAATAATATCAGTAGAACATCAACAATAATACTCAAGCAATGGCATAGTTTTTATTTTTATGAAACTAGGGACGGCTCATCCATCATTGACATGGCCATGGTCCTTACATGTTTTCAAAACTTTCAATATAGAGTGGTATACACATTATTCATGTACACCACTGTACATAATAAACTAATATAAAAACAAAATTGCAATGTAATAATGGAAATTTAACCAGGCCGTTTAGGCATGTTTGACGCAGCTGTTCGAATGAATGCTTGTTCACAGCAGTGAACAGCCAACAATTTGATTTGTAATGAACCTGGCACATGGCTAATGTAAATAGAATTCCCCGAACTTCAGTCTACTTGAATGTCAGAAGATCCATCGCGATTGTGTAAAAATATGGCATGTGAAAATAAAGGCCCCGAAGAATAAACATGGGTAATTTCTCGAAAACATGGCAGGCAGCCAAAGGGAGAGAGAGTGGCACGGATGTGAGTGCTTTAACAGTCACAAAACCTCCAACATAATCCTACTCCTCCCCAAGGGAAACTTATTTATAGCTGCACATATTTTTAACCTACTTTCCTCCTAAATAATAAGCCAAACTGAGAAGCGAAGAATGTGGCTGCCTGGAGCAGTTTTGGGAGAGAATCATGGCAGACTGAGCATGACCCAACTATGCAGCACAAATGTGATGATTACAACACAAAAGTGAGTAATTCTTCGGTGCTTGGTGGTAAAAATCACAGTGGCAAGCCACATGGGATTACTTGAAACAGGATTATAAAGGCTTCACCTCCATTTCATATATGCAAATATATACAGTGTCGTCATGAAAGAAATCAAATTTGATTCATGCATTTTTGTTCTTTCATTAATTCAGCAAGGCAACAACTAACTTGTGACTGCACCGCTTCATTTTCTACCCAATGCTCGTCATAAAAATTAAAAAAAATAGTCTGGAGTACATGAGCAATTACCTTTCAACAAAAAAAAAGTTTAAAGTAGAAGGATTGCATGTATCTAGAAGTACAAACCTGCTTCTTGCGAAGCTTGCAGATCTGCTGTTCCACCATGGTAATTTCCCGGTCCACGCGGTCCATGTTCTGGATCAGCTCCTCTTTAGAAAACCGAGCCGGGACCATGTTCAAGTCGGCATCCATGTGAACCGGGCTGACCGGAGAGATTGGCTCTAGTTTTCCCATGGCACTCCCACGATCCTGGGAAGGTTCAAAATAAAAAATTGAACATTAATTTTGTGGAATGCGAAGCAGAAGACGAAATCTAATAGCCTACTCCTGAGTAGTTCCTTGAAATAATTCAAAAATAACTTGCATGTGGTCATAATGACACGCAACTGTCCAACAAAATCAGTCAGGACGAATGTAGATTTTGTACAGATAATTTCAAAATTGGGAAGTATAACTATGTTCTTCTTAAATTACTATACAGTACCATAACCAATAAAGACTGATTCAATACAAAAAGAAATAAAGACACAAATACTCTCAAGTGGGGACAAATGTATGTGCAGCTTTCAGGTTTATCTGACCTCATTCAGCGGGATACATCTGAAAGTTACCTGTATGTAGCTCCAACTCTAAGAGTATTAAGTGAAATCTGGGACTCAAAACTATGTTTTATGGGTTTGGGGATAAATCTAGTGGCTAAAGGATGAAAAATGAGGTGACACATCACAATAAAATTCAAAATTTGAGGTTAGCCATAATAGCTAGGGTATGGTAAATTAAGACTAGTATGTTGAGGAAGAAAAATGCAACTACAATATCCTGATTTGTCATGAACTCATCAGTATTGAATCTATTTACATTGTGTCAACCATGTCAGGTCACATTGAAACACTTCAAACAAAAACGCAGCTGTAGGGACAATGTGTTGAATGTCCATTAAAAAAAAAAAGTTGGATCCTTAGTTCCAACTACATGAGCACAAGAGCACAAGGACATCTATGAACTATGACATTAAAAACAAGAATCGCACGGAGGACTGTGAGCCACAGTATTCTACTAAATGCTTCATTGTCTGTCCCAACAGTGACAATGAGGAAGCGGGAATTTGACAGCATGACAAAAGCATGACGGTGAAAGTTTCCCTGCAGTTGTGTGACCTTTACTCTGTTGTGTTGTTGTAAACAGTGCAGCAGCACATCAGCAGCTATGACACCTGTGATAAAGTACATGGAAAGGTCACAGGCCAATAGCTAAGCCCATGGCCCAGTCAGGCTTACAGCTTATGCGCCCCCGACGACCCCAGCCCCCATTTAGGACATTCCACAACAGGTTTTTTCTTATAACCCTGTTGCGAGTCTGTGTGAATGTGTTCTGAAAGATCAAGGGCAAGGGTTCC
Organism: Synchiropus splendidus; assembly: GCF_027744825.2. Classification (NCBI taxonomy): domain Eukaryota; kingdom Metazoa; phylum Chordata; class Actinopteri; order Syngnathiformes; family Callionymidae; genus Synchiropus; species Synchiropus splendidus. Next base: position 20,750,379 of record NC_071340.1, read on the forward strand.
ACAGTTTAGTTTAACAAGTGTTTGCGTCACTACAAATGAAAATCCCGACATAAAAAAGATGACATAAGAACCATCCTTCTCTCTTTGTCCTTTATGAAAATAATCTTCTGTCGGGGGTTACTTCAACACAATGCTTTCCTCTATCATACTGTAAGTAAGGCTTGCCATGTCAACTCAAGCCATGGGCTTGTGTAATTGGTTGTTCATGCATTTCCTTTTTCTTCATCTATGGAAAACACAGAGTTACGTTATGTATTGCCATTATCTTCTAATACTCGTGGTTTAAATGACTGGTGTGACCTGTAATGAATTCCCCATGGTCAGTTAAATGCTAACCTTATTCCAACTCTAGTTAGTTCCCCTTTTACTTGACCTTTGTCACATATCTTCAGCACTCTCACGTTATCATTCGATGCATTAGCGTCATGCGTGATTACATATGACTAGACTTACATAATGTGTTTACAACCCTCATAACCATCAATGAATGACTGCTATTCTCAATACATCACAGCGATCGAGATTCAATATTTCATTTCTGACCCCTCTTACTACTTGAAGATAAATTTCTGCCTTTCCTGTCGTGTTCTTTGCCTGGCAGTTTGGGACACGGTGGTGTCGGGAACACTTCCCCATCAGTAGCTCTATACTGTGAGCGAGTCGTTTTGATCTGTGGTTCACACAGTTTCATCCTCAGCCTTTTTGAAATCTAGGTCAGATCTATTATTTATTAATTGCAGTTTCACAACTCCCTGTCCTCCCACTGCAGCTCGGAGATATCAAGCTTGGCAGACAGGCAAAAGCTTTCTCTATCTTTTCTCGGAAGCTCTGTCTCGTAATGGTATTTCTACTTCTGGGAAGCATTTTACATTTACATATATTACAACACTGCCTAAAACACAGGAAGACATAGAAGGCACTTGAGCGCATTTGTATTTACAATTAAATTTATGTTGTTTGAAATTTTGCAAATTTCAAGCTGTGAAGTCATTGGTGTTAGAATAATAAGATGAAAAGAAAATGGCTGGTTATTAACATCATTCATGTCACCAGTTTGCCTGACAAAAATTCACACAGTAATGGATCCAACCTGCCACATCACCAAACACACCTCAAGCATAGCAAGTGTATTATGATGGTGAATGCCATGTGCCGGATCTACAGGGAAATTGACATTGGGTCATTACCATATTTTAATCAGTTAACAGAAGATATATTTTGTTCATTGGTGTGTGGCAGGTATGTAAACATCACAAACTCCTTTGGATCATATTCCTAGCTAAATGACAAATAATGCAAAGAAAAAAAGAGTGAAAGGGCCGCTGTTCAGATGGCAGAAAAAATGTTAAGGTATTTACGTGTCTAAAAATAGCTCAAGTTACCAGGAAATAAAAGTGTTGTTGGAGTGCTGTGTCAGTCTTGCTATTCATTATTCATAATTGAGGGCTTATTTAATATTTATTCTTCACCAGTGTCACCGCCTCGTGTGGCAACAGGTGTTTCATGATGCGCAAGCGTAAATCCTCTTCCCATCTTCCATTGAATTTACATTACATATTTATCTTTGGAATACCATAAACATAACTTTTACTTTCCTTAAAACTGGCAGTGAATTTTGCAGGCTGCGCAAAACGACTTGGCGGGCAGGATTTGGACACCAGACCGAGAGTTTGACACATATGCCTCAAATGGACGTCTGACCTTGGTTATGTCCTCGGCTGTGCTCAGTGGGAGCTGCGGTCGGTGGGTCGAGGCTCTCAAAAGTGACTCTGATCCAATCTCCAGTCGTGGCCTTTTGATCTCAGCATAATCCACCTCTGATTGGCTGTTCGGCTCGGGTAGATAAATGTGCTCGTAGCGGATATGCTGCTCCTGTCCCCTGTTTTGGAAAAAAAAAAGAATACAATTTCTATCGATACATCAAGAAGCATTGATTAGGAGATATGCAAATATTGTGATTGATGTAACGTAAAAAAAAATCTCAAACGCAGCGGAGCATAAAACAAAAGCCTTTTCGAAGAATAATCCAGCGATCACGAGAGAAAAACAGGTGTTCAGGCTTTAACCTATACTGTTTTTACCAGGACATTGATTAATATTTATTTAATGATCTTCAAGTGGTTGAAAATTGATGCATAATTTCATATTACATATTGACATTCCATTCTGTTCCATTTCTACACCAAATAAACAGGCATCACAACCCAGCATCATTGAAAAAGTGCAGCTCCCTCCCACACCGCATCCAGAATTAGTTCATGGTCACCCAACCTATTATGACATGAAGGTAGCCAGCCAGAAGCAGGAGAACATACAAGGCAGATCCTCAGTGTGCAGTCACAGCTCATGATGTTAACCACGTTTAGATCTGGGAACTTTTACGACCCCGCTGCTAAATGGCTCTCTGTTCTCTCTGAGGAAATGCTTTTCTCAAGCCTGCCCTTGAGGCAGATGCCAGAATGTCAGTAAATTCTATGCCAGTGTCAGCATGGAAGTGGCTTATGACAAGATGACAGAAAACACAACCATAATTGCTGGTGTGGGCCCACAATGGCAAAGTGAGTGGTTTCTTTGTGGACTGAAGAACACAGAACCCCAAATGTGTAACAGTGTTGGAGGAATTGGTAGCCTATTTATCTCAGTGATTGCATCGCAAGCACAAGAGAGATTTGCATGGCATACACTGATGCAATACAATTTTGAGGGTTGAAGGCCCTTCGGGATTTACAAAGATGACGATCAAATTAAATTGTTTTCAACCTGCAACTGTTTTGGGAATCGTCCACCACAACTGTTTTCATGAATAATTGCCCAGATGGTTCTGTGTAACATACCATCTGTGCTTCAGGTTACCGTGTCTATTCCTTCAAAACACTTCCCGTCCCACATTTCCTCATCTACATAGATAGCTGCCGCTTACATAATCGCAACATCAAACTATACTCTCCCGACTCCCAGGCTCTCTTCCCCCTCTCTCTTGCTCCCTTTCTCCTCTCTTCCTCTCGTGAGCATGCAGAATAATCTGATCTCCTGGGAGGATTTGTCAGGGGGGTTAGGGGAAGAGATGAAAGGAGGTGCCCAGGACAAGTGAACAGAAGAAGGAGGCAACAACACAAACAACCCACGAAAGCTCCACTAGTTCTTTCCTTTCTTTCGAGTGTTTCGGTTTAGACAGTAGCATGTTACTGGGGCAGTATCTGTGCCTAGCCATTTTTTTCATCAGTGGGACGAATCAAATTGAGATACAGACATAAGAGAAAGACAAAGCTTGATGACTTTGTACGAAACATTTGATCTCCAAGATCAAGTGTGTGCCTTCTCTGCAGTTCCACTAATCTACATGATTTCAGGACACATCATATTTTCCCCTCATCCGCTCACTAACACGGTTACATTAAACAAGATGAGCATTGTTATCGTGGTGCTTTGTACAAAGACATTCAATTAATACTACTTATTCCTGTGCTCTTCTTTGTCTACTGCCATAAATAAATAAATAAATAAAAGCAGACACACCGGCATCATGGTCAAGTTCCTGTTTGTCATTTACCTTACTACATTAAACTAGTAAAGGTTAGACAGTGGCAGGAATAATATTGGTTTTTACCGCATGTAGCTTGCAGCTCAATGAATGTTGTTTGTTTCGTTATTAGCCTTTGCCTTACCAAATAGATAAGGCTGAATATTTTGCAGAAACGGTCACATTTGTTCATTCATTTCTTTGACTCCAAGTTAATGATGATTATACTACATGTTTACAAGGCCGAAAGTCACCATTCTACAGTGAAGCGTCAAACTATCTACAGCCTTCTTTTTACATTATTAGCCCACTTACTGTGGCAAGGCACACTTTTGCCAAAAGGACAATAATCCATTTGTCGCAGGTTTATCTGCTACAATGCGTTTTTAATTCATGTTTTGGTTGAAACTATATACGAAAAAACTTGTGCTTTTTCGTAGAAGCAAAGGCTGCTGGAATATTTTTTTAAATGTCAGAGTAAAGAAATGTACATCTAGCAATATTTAAAAGAAATAGTAACAAAATGTAACAACCACATTTGATACTCGGTATTCAACCCAATGTTTAATTTTTATTGAGTTTCAATCACAAATATCCCTAGTGACAACCCTACTATAAGGCAATTCATTCAGACATAAGTTGGTAAACAAAGTCTCAAACAGAAGGGTATTTTCCATTTGAAGACTGGGCCTTGAATTGCTTTACACTGGCAAGTAAATGACATGGTCCCGAAAAACCCACATAATATCTATTCGGAGTGACTCCATCGCAGAATGGTGTTATTCACAGGAATGACGCATCCGATGCCAAATACTACTCTGAGAAATATTAGATAGACACAAGTGGACACACAAGGCCAATACTGTGCTTGGCAGTCGTCCAGAAAGACAAGCTACTAATAGTTTATAGATTGCTTCAGACGTCTCCTGTCGACAATCAAATTTCCTTGTCTTCTTTTATTGTGTGCCGAGTAACCTGGAGGATTGCAGGCTGAGAGGAAGAGGCGGGTAACAGTCGCCAAGAGCTGGAACAAAATTATAAAGCGTAGTGACACAGAGATGATTACACTGTCCCGGACCTGTAATCGAAGTACATTTAAAGCAAAAGCTCAATTGCATAATTTCACCTCACCATTGTTGACATAGCAGACTGAGATTATAACTATTCATGGTAGCTTCATTAGAGATAATGTGAGCATTAAATGAGAAAGTATAGCTGCACACCGACAGGAACTTAGTTAGAGGCTTGTGAGAGAAGGTGTGCAGAATTATTAGGTCACGAGGAGACAGGCACATCAGAGAGAGGAGAATGGAGGAGTGCCAAGGCCAGCATGAGCTATTCGGAGTCAGAGTGAGAGCTGGAAATAGGGACTTCAAACGCACCTGTAAAGAAAGAATGACGGCTTGACATACTCAGCTAAAAGCTCCTCAACTTAAAGACACCTGCCAGCAGGTTCACCGCTTCAAATAATACTGAACAATGTAAAGGGACTTCAGAGCTACTTTGCTTTTGAATCATCACCATATTCATTGTAGCCAAATGTGACATGCTACCTCCTCTCACCTCTGACAGCAGAAAATACTACGCGTCACTTCACCCTTTGTATCATCAACTGTTTCATCTTCTCTTGCATCGAACAGCACCATCCTCCCTGTCAGCTGCCTGGTCCCCACTTGCTTGCCGTTCTCTTTCTCAGCCATATTTTTTATGTCAAACGTTAACTCATCTTTACAACTATAGAACCTGACTGTTTCATTCACAATGAGACATGTCACACGGAGCTTTATTATTGCCTTCATGCACTCATGAACACTGTCGTGAGCTGGGACTGACCACCTTTCCCAGAGGGAAAACCATTTTCCATCACCTTGTGAATGCATTTTTAAAGCCTGAAAACAATGGTTTGCGTTTGAAAATAAATCTCTTTTTTTGCCACATATCCTCGGTGAATCATGCAATATTCATGGGCCACACATAAATGATTCAATGCTCATCAAGACTCATCCTCAAAAAATACATATATAAATAATAAAACAACTTTAATAGGTACAAGACCCGTTTCCCCAAACACATAGTACCATAAAGACAAGGCTCTGTGTAATTATTTGTTGGTCAATCAAGATGGCAAAATTGCCTGGAGAGCTATTTAACACAACATTAGCACAGAATGGCTTGCAGAAGCCAATTACACAACGACTGGACTGACTGGTTAACTGACGGAGGCTTTGGGAGAAGCTTGCTCGAAAATTTGATTCAGCACATTCTCTGCTAGAGAAGGCAATATTCAGCAAGGACATGAAAACATTTAATAAAAGCATTTCAGTGGAACACATTCATTGTTTCATTGTAACACTTTGTTTCACAGTCTAACATAATTTTATAGAGGAAAGGTACCTTTTTAGCAATGTTTGACTATCCAGAAGGGCACATTTGATGTATCACCAGCAAATGATGGTATAGTACATAAAGAAACCTGCGATGGCTATTATGATGGCCATTTTGATAACTACTTCAGAGCGATGTTGTAAATGCATCAAATCGCAATTACAGCCACAACCATGACAGAGCTGACAATTGCCAACAACAAAGAAAGCTCCACAAATGTTAATAGACAAAAAATGACCAATCAATCAATACTACTAAGCTGTGCTGTGTGATTATGATGGAAGCATAGCAACCACCAGTTTGGCCAAGTCATACCTCTGTTTAAAAATATTTTTCCATTTGGTTACGATTACAAAAAACCCCTATGAATAAAGCAAATTTAATTTTTATTCTGCATTTCTAAGAACTATGAATCATAGTTGTAGTGATGTAAATGGCTGCTTAATTTGTTAAGGTGTACGGTATAATTTAAAAAGTGTGCATTTGGATCAAATGGAGAAGGCTAGGATTCTAAGAATGAGAAGAGGCCGATGTTAAGATTCAAACCTCAAGAAAGAATTCAGTTCTACAGAAGTCCAAAATGTTGATCTTCTTCAGATCAACAAAAACAATCTGCAAAGGATGATTTACCTCTCATTCCCAGGCTGGAATTCCAGAAGTAAGGAGGGCCGACGGCGGTGGGGCTGAGCTAGATGAGAGCTGTAGTCCCTGGCATGAGGAGAGTGATAGTCAACCAGTCCTACTTCCTGGAAGAGAAGGAACACAGAAGAAAAATGAAACAATTATAAATATATATTTCCACTGCTTCATCGTGAAAACAACGTAAACAACTAACCTCCCTCTGAGCCCGAGCATCATTTTATCAGGTAAATCCGACCACTTTTTTTCTCCCTCCATGCCTGACTGTTGCTTCAATACGCCTGTGGATTCCAAGCTGCACTCTCACAGCAGTAGCGCAACACCTGAACTTTAGCAAACCTGCACCTTTTCAAAACAGGATTTCTGCCAGTCAAGCCTAATCTCCTCATGAATGTGATGACAAGGGGGAGTGGTAGGATTAGCCACAGGTGCAGCTGTGGGGAACGGAGGGGGTGAACCTCACTGGAGAGTGAGTGAGTGAGTGAACCCCTTCTTCACTGAGAGGCATTTTTAAAAGACAAAGAGACTCTCCTCTTGGAAGATAATCATAATAATTAGGTGTTGGTGGTTACAGAGACCTCCACACGAGTCCTCGTGCACAACACGTCAAACTTAAACAACTAATGAGGAAACAGTGGCTTGGCAGTGTTGGTGTGGAATGTGTATGTTGCGAGAACACCGAGGCCCAGTTTCAGGGCCACTCAAAAACCTCCTTCCAGTTTTATACAGAGCTTTGTACTAATGTCAACTCTTTTATAAAACAGGAGCTAGGTTGCTTTGAGGATATTTATTATATATGTTGAAATATGGTCTGAATAAGAATTACGTTGAGGAGTCTCTTTTACTTTACTTTTTATACTCTGCAATCGGCTGAACCATCGAAATTTAGATTTTAGACAACAAAATCATGAGATCGTCAAAGCAGCATGCATTTGTTGCGCCTCTCTTTTTCAGCACCGCGTCTAGTTCTGATGTAAACGAAAAGGGATGGGTTCAAAAATTGATTCATGGATCTGAATCAATTTCCTGTGCAAGACCCATTATCAATCCATCAAATGATTTTTTAATAATTTTTCCACTAAGTGTGGAACTACATGTAGTTGAACCAGAATGTAACCAGTAGTATACAGGCAGGATGTTTTTTAAACTGAGGCGTAGTGCCGCGATTCCACCCTCTGAAAAAAAACTGAACGGAATGCAGTCAATCAATTGAGAAACAGAGGGGAACATTTGGTAATTTACTGAATTGGTGACAGTAAAAATGCTAGTTTTTAATCATGACAAATAAATCTCTTACTAATCCAACTCATCCACACGCGGCCTTTTCATAGGACTGGGCAGGATGTGAGACTTGAGTTCCACAAGCAACAGACTTCGCTCATATGAGGTTTCTTTGTGGATTTTCCCACAAATTACACACCAAAAAACCATGATGTTCATGTCCACCCTCCATGATGTGTCATGCGTTTGTTTCGATGTTTCCCCTCCATTTTAATACGCTTGTTCACGTTTGTTCAGAAAAATGATCATGAAATTGATCATTTTTCTGGCTCTCATTTAAGCCTTGGTGGCACACCACGCAAGTTTATAAGTGCCGGAAACCCTGGCATGAACGGACTGATCACATACCAAATTGAACTTGAATTAAATTTTCAATTGAATCAGGCCCTTGTGACTCCAACCAAATACAGTTGGGAAATCTGAATCAATACCTAGCTCAAACACCCCACAATTCATTACAAGATCAGGTGCATTTTCAAGCCCTATAAAGGTTGTCGGACAGTACACTTAATCAGGTTTTTAATTTGCATAACTCGCTACAGTTGCTCCTTGACTTCTCAAATGGGGTTATCTGCAAATGTTAGGGGAATTAATCCCCATGTAAAAGAATGTCTGCCAGTCAGGAATGGATTGAGACTGCAGACCAGCAACAGAAGCAAGTGATTCCAGGTGATAAGGTGTCATTTTTATAAATGTTAAAGTGCACTGTGATTATTTCAGTGATGCTTAACTTCTAAATTGTGAGTGAAATGTAACAGCTTCCAGAAAAATCGCAATTCAATTTTTTTCTATAATTGTTCAGCCCCCCTCAGTGGCTGCAACACGCCGAGGTCAAAGGAATCCAGTTATGCTAAAAGATGGCAGCGTTCAACACTAGCTTTCTCACCGTGTGTGCCCTTTGTAGCTGCAGAGGGAGAGTGGCGGGGTTTGGCAGGTGCCTGGTGTCCACAGTCCTGCGGGCAGGCGGCACTGACTGGGGATGAGAGGACATGCTGACACAGCCTCTTCCTTTAGGAGCAGGAAGTTGGCAAGTTCGGAGAACAGGTGCCGTGCATTATCGGCTCTTTGTTTTAGCCAACCTGAAAGAGAACAAAAGGACTCAGTCAACCTTGATCCTGTTTGTTGATGCATTATTAAAAGAACACAAAAATAAGGCTGCAATGTCAGTTTCTGTTGAGTTTCCCCAGACGTCAGAATGTCGCCTCATGCCGTCTTCAGTAAGCCACCAAAATAAAGAACCAGCTCCTGCACCTGCTACTCTGAATCCTTCATTCACGGCTAAATAAATGGCCAACTGTCCTCAGCGAGAGCAGCCATGTTAAGAAGACAGCAGCTGAACTAAAAATACACGCCCCGAACCTAAAGGGATGTAAGCTGGGACATAAATAACCCAATGACGGACAGATATGGCCAGTATGAGAAACACACCTCAAAAACTAAAAGTCAAACAAACAAACCACAATGCTATAAATATTAAAATACTTAGCCCAATTATCAGGGGGGGCAGTGTACACTTATTTCAGATAATGCATCTATCTATCTGTTTCATTGGTTACTTATTGTTACTTCTGACTTTTAATTAAGATTCACTGTACACTATTATAAGCCTCAGACCACAGTCAAACACGTGGTATGTAAATCATTGGAGTCATTGGAGACCAGTGGAGCCCAGTGTACCAGTCTCCAATTGTCAACGTGTTTTCCCTGCACAATGAGACACTATCCAAACTCACTGAGTGTCGCAGACACAAATATCCCTTTAATTCACTTGCTTAATAGCACACACTATAAAAGACTAGCTGTGAATACAGTTTCATTAAATACCACAGTATTGCACTGTCAATTAAAGATGACATGTCTGAAACAAAACATTCTTGTCGGTCTTGTTTTAAATTAACTAAACTAAATTGGCAAATTACTCGTCATTGCCTTAGGAGAAGATATGTAATGATGTGGCCCACAAAAAGGCAGGCCAACCTTGATGACAGAGCAGCGCTACAATTTCCCCGAGAAAGACCAAACAAGCCTGAATGCAATGACAAGACCTGCTATGGACGAAAAAAGTGAATCAAGATGTGAGGGCCAACACAATAAGAGAGCATTGACATAAACTCTGGAGCAGAAGGGGCCTTGCAGACTAGAGGCTAAACACATGCACTGGCACTGATACAAACGCCCACAGGCAGGTCGCTGGATTGAAGCCAAGTCCCGCGATGAACTCGGTCACCTCATGCTCTCACTCAAGTGAGCTTTCTTTCCCTCCTCTCTTTTGCTTTAGTCTTCTCCGCAGAGTACAGTGGGCCTCAGCCTTCAACTGTGAGAGCCAATAACTCATTCTACTGCACCCCTGAACTCCCACTCCATTTTAGGAATAGCAGTGGAAACACTCACACAGACCTGACCAGACAGGCACAGAGAGCAGGAGGCAGACTAAAAGGTGATCAAACTAGAAGACCGCCGATTTGCTGTAGTCATTAAAGTTTATTTAAATAAGACCATTAAGAATGGAAAAAACGTACAACACATCATTGGGCAAAGTTGAACGACAGACACACACAGAAGGTGCTAATCACTATTTGGCTTGCATCAAATGATCTGTGTGCTCAGGGATTTCCTTCATTTTGGCCAGTTTTTCTTATGTTTAACAGAATTCATCTACTAACCTTTCTACTTCCACAAATGTCTGAAAGTCAGTCACTGTCCCCTTTGTAGGGACGTGGAAGAGCTGTGATCGACCAAGTTATGCCACTCTGCATGCACGTCGCACAACAACAACAACAAAAGTCAATTCACGCAAGGCTGATCTAAGTCAAGGAAGGGCAACAATCAAATCATTCAGTAAAGAAACCATTTAAGAAACCACAACCTCTCTGAGCAATTCACGTGAAAAGCTAGCACTCTTATGAGCTTAGGTACGTAAAAGTGACTGTAAAAAGTGTCCCAGCAATATCGTCTGCTGACTTTAAGAATGCAGCTACTTATAGGAGCTTTTGTATTGTAAACATTGTCAATGATTGTCAATTTAATGTTAAACAGCCACAAAGCTGTTGCACATGCGGGCAAAAACAACCAGCCAGTAGACATTTGTGTTACTACTAAAATCATATTCGGCAGGTCAGGCAAATACATTATTTCTCTAAATGTGAAATAAGTGTAACCACCAATCCTCACTTCTGATTTTCATCGTGTGCCATCAAAAATTACAACCTTGTAATAAGAAGAATATAAAACACTTCTCTTGCAGGAAGAAAAATGGCAAGCGACCATCAACTTCCCTGGACGGCTGCACTTAGATGAGACAAGCACTAAAACAGGCGAACTGGAAGCTCAACATGTGCAATGACATAACCACCAATTATACAGGTATTCACTCTGTAGAGATACGAAAAAGGTGTGCATTTTTCTCCCTGAATGGCACAGCTACATTTGTTAAAAATGGGTTGCCAGGTTTAGGTTCAGCAAGGAGCTGGCACCAGCCACGTAGCTTTTTTAAGACATGCGATCTTTGGGAGCCTGTCCAGTTGGCAGCAACAACACAAAGTGAAGGTAACTGAAGTTCACTACAGTCAGATCCGACGAGTTAAGAAATTTTAAGCAGATTTGCGGTGTGACCAGACTGCTTCTATAAAAGTTGGTGTGCAGCAATATCATAATACATAGACAACATTGGTATTAGGATGTTTCTGGAAAAAACACAGGGCCCAGAATCACCTAAATTCTGCAAACAACTTTGAAAAGTGCAACAAAATAGTCCGTCCAGGTAGTAGGTAAGTTTTGGAATTCTAGTAACTATTTGCAACATCATCAGTCGAGAAGCGAACTTAAGTGGTGAAAGTGCAATGGATTAAAGGGAAGATTGGCAGTTTCTCAGGGAAGAGAGTGGTCAGGCAGATCAAAATAAGAAAACAATTTTGGCCAGTCTGAGAAAAACATCAGAGGTCCATAAAGCAAAGGCAGAGAGAGCTGAGCTCAGAGGAGGGGGCTGCTAGGACTCCGAGTCTAGGAATGTGGCACCCTGTCATGTCTTATAAGGATTTATCTCCCGGGAGCCTCATTACCCAAGAGCCTTGTACAAGGAGGCTCATGATCTGCTAACCATTCACTCACTCACAACATGGAGACTATACAGCGTGAAAACATGGAGCTTATAGGTGGCCACATTCATGTAATGAGAACAATAAGAAAAATGTCATTGTGCATATCTAGTGTGTTGTCAAACATCCGAGAAAGTTGTGTTGTATGGCTTGCCGCCTGCTTTTGTCAGATTACTGCGGGAGGCTGCTGTTAAGTCAAATTATTTTTGGCCAGCAATAACATACAAGAGCCCATAACTTTCTAATTAGTCAGGAACAAAATGAATTGCTGTTTATTTTCCACATGATGAACGGAAATATATAAAAACAAAGCAGTGGGAGGACAAACCTCTAAGACATGAGTGAGATGCACAAACAGGGATCAGTCAAACAGATGATTAGATCCTCAAATATAGATGACACCAATCTGACACCAGCGATGTGTCACAAGAGCATTGTATTGTATTCCATTGTACATTGTGCATCCTTCACTGTCTTCCTTAAGGTCCTTCCTTAGAAGGAGGAGTATTGCATGATTGGCAGTGACAGTGTCATATTTCACTACATTTTGATATATAAAAAAAAAGAACTGAAAGCTCCCCTTCAGCTGTTTTTTTCCCAGTGTATGTGGCGAAATCCCAATATAGGGGGTCAAAATCCCAGCATAGTTGTAAGGATATGACAATAAGATAAAGATGTGTAATGATTCACAGTTGCCCACTTTTTTTCTGACGCCAATAAATTTAGTTATGATTCCATTGGTAATTGGCTGGCAAGAATACAGCCACATAACTCTCCAAAACATTGTATTCTGAAACAGGAAAATCAATGGGAAATGCTCTCATTGAACTCTGCTACTAAACAAAAAGGAATGCTTGTGAATGAATTACTAGGGGAAAAGAAACAGGTGACATAATTACTGCCTCGTGACAGCTTCATGGATGGTGCAACCTCTGGCTGGCACGCACGCACACACACACGCGGGTCTTGCACAATTACACACAGCCATTAACCTGAAACAGTAAAAGAACTCCTGGGTACCCTGAGCAGATCATGCATCATCCCACTTAACACTTTCAGACAGGAAGTCTGCGGTCACACGACTCGCACTGGTGAACACCCACAGTCAACTTTGACTTTACTGCAGTGTTTACCAAAGAAACAGCTGCAATCCTCAAACACAGCCTTTAACATACATTTTGTTTGACATGACAGAAGCGCTGTTCATAACCACATGAGTCAAGACAACAAAAGAAAACACACCTTGCAGAATAACTGGACTGAGGTTGTTGACTCAAATGAAACAAAAGCCAAGAACTACCGCTTAGTTACTATTCCTGCATGGTAGTGGAAGAGTTTTTACTTATCTGTTCCAGTTTACCTAAAGCAATTCTATTATTTAATAGAATGGAAATGACATTTTTTAAAATAATGGTCAGTAATGGAGAGTTTAGATGAAGACTGGGGTAGTCTACAACCTTGAATTCAAACACTAGATTGGAAGCAGCCCATTGGCTGTCTGCTACCTCAGGAAATTCTTGTCTGAAAAGAGATTGGACTTACAATAAATAAAGGAGGAAGGAAGCCACATGTGCTGACAATCACAGCTTTGTTATCAAACAGACCACATTTCACGCAATTTAATTTGTTAAACATGACTGTTATGAAGAGATTATTGCCCTCGCACATGGACAACGTTAGTGGCGCGGTGTGGTTATTTACAAATGAGTACTAAATGAAAATACCTCACCGGGGAAAGAGAGAGATAAACAAGGCCAGATGTGCCTCTCCAATTGCAGCCACACTAGCCAGCAGAGCAGCTATTGGATTTCCTGGACGTTCCCTCAGACTGTCATCCACAGCAAGTATTACGTAAGCCACCCCATCCCCCTGCGTGTTGGCGGCTGAAGAATTGGGTTCCTTACCAACTACAACTGTCTGTCACTATGGAAGCACACGGACCAAAACACATTAGTCGCTCAATGAATGAAGGACAACTGTGCTAATTACAGGAGGACTGATTGACTAGAACCACTTCAAACTGTGATACTGTGAATATATATATATATATATATATATATATATATATATATATATATCTGGCACCAGCAGTTCTTTATGTTTTCTGCATTACTGGAATTAGTCTCCAACATAAACAAAGTGCAACTAAATAGTCCGTCCAATGTGTTAAATAACTGTTATATGTCTCTCATGTTGCATGTCTGCCAGTGACATCAGAGCACAAGATCACCCCAGAATAAGTCAGATGACAAGTATAGTCGAGATGAAACGCTGAACCACCGAACCCAAATCATGTAGATTGGAGAGACACATGGCATCATCTAAAAAACAAAAAAACAAAAAAAACACTGACATAGTCTCAGGAACAACTGTTTTTATTCATAGTTGTGTGAATTACAAATACCATCCATACCAAAACTACCATCATGAACAAAAGCCCTCCAAACTTTTCGCGGTGCTGTTTTGGTGTCAGCTTTCAGTTAGGAGAAGGGGTCATGATTTTGGTCAATGTACGGGAAACACAGCCAACAAACAGGCCTGGATGAGAGCTTGAAATGCTCTATTTTATCAAGTCAAATATCGATGCTTGTCAAACGCCATCACATAGGGACAGACAAAATCTCTACCACTGCTCATCAGCAATTTCACAAAACTTGTTGGGGGTCTGCACGACAGACCACCTGGATCACCCTCAAGCAAAACAAAAAAGAAATTGGCATGAAAAGTGCTCACGGTGCACCCTGGACAACAAGAAACCTAGCTGTTATAGCTTCAAACTTAATACGGAGTAAAAAAAACCAGGTGCCCATCTTTTACAATATGACCCCTTCTATTATAATTCTATTATAATATTATAATACTTCAGAAGACGATCCCTTTCATATGCATGAGCAGATTTATTTAAGGCAATATAAAGGTGTTTTGGAATTTTAAGCATTTTCCTCTGATGTGAAATCTACTGTCTAAATCATAGAGCTTGACCGCTCAGAGGGGGATTAGTCAAGCTTCGAGTAATACAAAAGCCTGTTGGATCAACAGGACAGCACACTTTATTAAACAGTTTTAGAGGCCATTTTGGTTTAATGCTTCACTGAAATTGAACAGTGGATACGAGCAGCTATCATAGCAGTCCATGTGAAACAATGTGCTGCACATTCATACTCTTAATCACCATCATTACTTTGTTGAAAGTATAAACAACATTCTCTCGCTCTGTAAGATAGATAATGATTAGACAGTCTATTGAGGCACCATTGGGCAGTGCCAAGAATCATTTTGTCCGAGAGATAAAATATAATGAGATCTCTTTAAAGTTTCAGTCAACATCATCACAGGGGGCTTTAGAGGGGGTCAGTCCAATGGCTTTCACTAATTCTTGGTAGACAACAAAAGAAAAAGGCCAAAACAAGAATATTGTTGACTCGGCCTTTATCGCAATTAAAAGAGCAAGCATAACCAGAAAGTGATGCAAATACAACACTGCAATTATTTCAGACATCAACGCTGAATGCCATTAATAACAATTTCAAATGTGACTGTGTTAGTTCATTTATTAAGGGAGACGTGGAACATACACTGCTTGAATAACACTTGACTCTAGGCATGGGGCAGATCCAACACAGTATTTGGTTCTGATTCCAAAGTAATTGACGGATCGGAAAAAGACAGTCCGAAAAACCAAAGTATTCTGATCCATGAACTGAGTCTGCTTGTTGTCTGCAGAAAATTCATCCTTTCTCTGCTAGCTGACAGCAAAATGTGGAACGGTGTATCGCAGTGTGTTGGTAGTCATTTAGCACACACCAGGAGCACTGAGGTTAAAGCAATAACATAGCAAACAGAGCTATAGTGTTGGATCTGTACAATATCTGTATAGATATTAAAACATATCGAGAATTTGGTGTGTCCCTCATTAAATATAGCTGTTTCTTTGTCATTAAAATAATGTCTGTTTTCTTTGGAATGGCAGTGTCATATTATAAAAGAAAAAAGAAAGTGAATGTCCCTCACAACAAACAAGTTTTGCCACCCTGAAGTTTAATCTGGATAGTAAACATGATGTATAACAACACTCGATCCTCATAAATATTCAGAAGCCATGCAATGATAGCGCCTATATTTATTTTATGACACAAAGATGAATAGCAGACTTGTCTTCTGGCTGACCTACTTTAAGAGCTTAATTATTTAAGAGATGTGAAATGTTCTTCTATACAGCAGTGTGCAGCTTATAATAGTGGCATAACGTTGCTTAAGAGGTTTTGGGAGCATGTGCTTGTGCATGTGATCAGGTTTTGTTAGTCGAGTTGTGTACACAGTGGTACCAGTTTATATAGATTTTGGAGACTCATCAATTAACCATCAGCGAGGTGTGGAGAACCAGGAAATGCAAACTGCACTGACACACTTTCTAAGCAAAGTCTGGCTAATCAAATGTGATAAACATAATGCTGCCCACAGCTAAAGCCTCCACACAAATAAGAGTAATGACCTACAACATGCTGTCATCTGTGTTGCGTAACTGAGTCAAGTGAATCACTTGCCACAGACCCATCTCTAATCTCTGATAATCTGCTGTCTGCTTCTCTTTTAGAACATTTAAATATGGGTGACTGGTTTCAACGGCAATTCCACTTCCCGGCGAAGAAACACGATCATAGAGTGATGGAAAAATGGCTGGACGTTACTTCACCGCTTTGGTATCAGATCAGGAAACAAACAATGACATTAAAACAATGGTGTCACACGAAGTGCATAGCAAAGAGAGCAAACAGGTTGCTCTTGAAATGTTGTTAATGTAGTAAAGCTTTAGGACATGGATAGTAAATACAGGAATGACACTCAATTTCCCAAAACATGACAGTTTGTTTTCTTTTGGGGACACAGCATGATCTTGGGGGAAACGGAGTAAACATCACAATTGTGTTTTACAATGATGTGAGTTTCTGAACAACCAGGCCTTTGCTGTCTGTACTTCAACATCAAAAGAAGATTTCAGAACAGTTTTGATTTAAATTGTCGATGTTCCAAGAACATAGTAAGCTAAGCACAACAGAACTTTGTTGTGAAGGTCTCTATCAATAAACATAATAGTTTATTGATGTTGATGCTAAAGTAGAAAATATAGCAGTCCACTCTTGAACAATACAAATTAACTTCATACCCACACTTCCAGTGACTGAAACGTTTTGTTGAGTGAGGAGTGTTGACAAGACTGACCACCAGCATACCAGAAATAAGAAACAAGAATGAAAAGCGGCGAGTTTTGACATTTATTTGATGACAAAACGCCGGTTCTTTTCATGAGAAGAAAATCTCTCTCCAATCAACAGCCATCCACACGTGGTCCTGTCCGTCAGGTATCCAGCCAGGATGCACAACTTTAGTTAGAGGAGCAGGCGTGTACCTGTCATATAGTTATGAGGTTTCTTTCTGGATTTTCCATCAAAACTCATCGAACATCACCATAATCAAGTCCATATTCATGATGTGTGTTGTGTTGTCCGCTTCTTTCGACATGTCCACATCAATATATCATGTGACATTTAATTTAAAAAAAAATAGAAAATAAAATAAAAACATAATTCTGACGGCATGGGGCTTACACTTTGCCGAGGCAGGCTGAAACAGAAACGTGCTAATAGATTGAAAACCGGTACATTTACTCAGGTCTTTTAGATCACACTCCCATGACAACAGAATACACACAATATTTTGAAAATCGCACAATTCAGATTCAGTACACAGTGATCCTTAGTGACCATAGAGGGCGTGACCTTCCAAGAAACTATGCGAGGGCAGATAATCAAAATTGATCGGAATTTTTCCATGATAATTAACTGTGAACAATGAATCGCCCGGCCCTATGGCAAACACATGGCAAATGTCATTATTGGGAGTTGCCTCTCAGGGCTATGATAATGAACTATCATCCCACCCTATTTGAAATTGAATGTTGAGTACTGACATTTTGAAAGTGTCTAGAATACATTTCTGGTAGTTTCTTTTTTCAAGAATACACTAAAAATTTGTTTTGTTGTAAAATAAGATGAAATAAAACATGATGACATGTATAACCCAAGCACTATTAGTATTTAGTGTAATTGATGATTGCAGAATACTGAAAAACTTTACTTAACTTCATACTTGAACCAACCATTACATTTATATTTTGTTTAACTACTGTGACATCAACTGAACTTAGTTCTGTTATAACTACCATCCCATTATAACAAACAAGTGACCATGTGAGAGTTTTAGCAGTGATCTTTTAATCTAATTTTAGTTTAGCCAGATTTCTCTGAAATAAAAAGGATTAATATCAAACGTTAGGATTCAGTCACTATCAGAATATCAGTTCTGAGAATTGAATAATAAAACAGGGATTCCAAAATTAATAACCCACTGTATTTAAAAATAATATTAAACAGAGCTTTTCTTTTACAGGAAAGGGGAATTAGAACATTCTGTGGTTAGTATGAGGTCATTGGGAGATGTCTAACATGTAAAGATATTTGTGTGGTCATGGCAGCTGGGGAAGTGTTGCGGACTGCTGGATATTGAAAGTGGAACTGCA
This sequence comes from Synchiropus splendidus, assembly GCF_027744825.2. Lineage (NCBI taxonomy): Eukaryota > Metazoa > Chordata > Actinopteri > Syngnathiformes > Callionymidae > Synchiropus > Synchiropus splendidus. The sequence continues at coordinate 20,768,875 of NC_071340.1, forward strand.
ACTGCCAGGATCTGGGAGAAGCAGGAAGTTTAAGCATGGTGTTTTTAGTTAGGAAGCACAAGAAGTGGTCAGAATCAAAGCAAAAAATTATTAAACGTTGAATCCATATATATCTCTGAGTGGAAAAGCTTTACCTTACTGGGAATAAGAGCCAAACAAGGATATGGCTGTAAGTAGCAATGAAGGATTCCATTCCATTGTGGACTGGCAGATGTTCATTCAAAGGGCCATGTGGTTGTTTAACATCATGCTCTTTTACACTCCACTGCCTGAATTCCTTTGTGTCAGGACCAGGCACTGCAAGACTCAGATAAAAAAGCCTAGATTATTTGGCATTATTTTTTCCAAATATCTAAGAGCGTAGAGAGTAAGATGTAGGCTCAATGAATGAAGCTGAGGACCCACAAGGAAGAGTTATGATCATCATCATCCCGTTATCATGGGTGACATTAAAGCTCTTGATATTAATAACTAATTACATTAACTACAGTAGGTATAGTACATCTTGCAGACTTTAATCATTTATGTTTCCAATGTGAAATGTCCCCATACTTCAATAGTTATGGGCCGCAATGGCTCCGGATTCTCACCCATTCCTCCTCTTGCAGTGGATTATGCAAAGTCGTGCATACGAAATGACTCATCGACTCATGAACCCATCAGCCACTCATTTTATAGTCGATCAAAGTCTGGGCAGCCCTCGTGTTTGATTTTTTAAATCAACATTCTGTAGAAAAAACCACAACCCTTCTTCAAGTTAGAGGTCAGTGAGGCAAAACAGAAATGCCAGTTCCTGATTCGAATCAACTGTTCTTGAGAAAGTTGCTCAGACTGTGAAACCAATTCTTTACAAATGATATTCTACAGAATCAGAGATTTCCGGATTCAGTGAGAAATGATAAATGAAGATAAATGAAAGGCTTCCAGCGACGACCAAATATTTTCTGGGAAACACACACTTACTGACAGAGTAGAAATCTAATCTAATGTACAACTCATTAAACTGCATGAAACCAATTACCTTACCCTAACATATTTATAAAAACTGAAAACACCAACCTTAAAGCCTCATAACTTTATAGTGTTTTCAGAACAAATCATGATGCTAAATAGAACTGTAATGTTTACTCGAGTCAAAATGGGGGCATAGATTCTACGCCCTGTGACTGACCAACTGCTGATACTGTTAGTGTCCTACCACGGCAAGTCTTCCACACACAAAATCTAATAGGCGCCGTCAGCAAGTGAACCAAGCAAGAAATGTTGGGCAGCTGTTGTTACTCATCCACTGAGGGGGAGGTGGGGTGAGAGGCACGAGAGTGCGTGGAAGGAACTTTCACTCCTTCACATATTCTCACTCTGGTCTCTGAATAGTAACAGACTACTCCACAACAAAAGTTGGTCTCTGTCCCAGTAATCCATTTAACATGTGTTACAGCTCCTGCAAACATGAACGCAGGTCCAAGATGAGTGCAGAGAAAAATTTACAGATGGGTCCTTTTTATACTTCACCCACAACCGATAATGAAACGCCATAACAAAAGACTAGTTCTGAATGAAAGACTAAAGGTGATTAGAGGTTTGTCTTTGGGATTTGAATGTGGCAATTGTGGTGAGGGAAGTAGATTAAATGGTTATAGCATTAAACAACATCGGGTTTACTTGAGGTTAAACACAAAAGTGAAACTGCAACATCTGCTTCTAGAAGAGCTACAGGAAAAGAAACTTCGAGAAAATAAAAGGAAATACAGATTTGCTCATTGACAGTTTCTATCAAGCGACAGGAAACAGCTACCTGACCGCAGCCATACAGAATATATAAATGTTTACAACCACAAAAAAATTGGTGGACCTTTGATGGGGTCTAAAGATACCGACACACAAATGGCATCCGCAGCATGAAAAAACAGCAATTAAAAATCAGCCACAGGGTAAATAGTAGAGTTGCTAACAGGACACGTCTGGTTCACAATGAGTCATCAATTCCTTAAAAGGAACAAATGCTGACCATGAAAAGTGCATCACGAGGACTTCATCATTTTTGTTGTCATGAGACGATGTTGGTACCAAACAGTAGTGTTTAAATATGTATGTGGTGCCTGCAATCAAGCATGTTCTGAGTTGCAACCCACCAGGTTATCAAAGGCATCCTAGCAATGCTCTTAGAGGCATGCACTTGCACTGACTATATTGAAGTGTGAAATGATCTTATGTAGTCAGTCTCTGTGTATCTGTATTTAGGGCACCACAATTAATCAAATATTAATCATGATCGAAATTTTGGCTGCCACAATTAGTATATTTATGGTCTGCGATTTATGCATCTGCAGGGCTTCAGTCTGCGACCGAATGCTCGCATTTGAGAGACCAAAGTTGGAGATTTACTGGTGAGTAAATCTCATGACCATATCGTTTGCTGAAGTTTCACATTAAACAAAACAGGCCTGAAGCGACTACTTCTGACCCTTCACTCAATGACAACCTCTAATAGGCTGCCATTTCACTTAGGGATTCACCAAAGCACTTTTTTTTACTTCTAATCCAATCTTAATTTGTATATATGCAGACAGCAATATTATTACTTCATTCCAGTACATAACCCAAATGCCATCATCATTGAGGATTGTGTGTTAAAAAGGCAACTTGAGGTCAGTTTAAGTCGAAAAAAGGAAGTTAGAAAAACAAGTAATCCTGTCAACAGAAAAAAGACAAATTTGCAACCCACAAGGTTTTAGATTCAGTCAAGTTTTGCTCCTTTATTTCCAACACACATTGCTCATGTACCACTATTAAGCATAGCTTTCCAATAGAATTTATTTGAAATAAAAGAAGTAAAAGATAAGATATAAGAGCAGCAGAAGTGTTACTTCCTGTGAAGACAGCTTTGGCCGTTTGGAGTGTATGCGTGTGTGTATATTTATTTATTATTTCATTTTTGAGTGCTCCTTTATCTATACAGTATATCATTTCTAAATGTAATATCTGAATTTATTTTTTAAATAATAAAAAAGTTAGGTTTTTACTTTCTATTTTGACTATATATCATGCGACTAAAATTTATTTCAGGCCAGCTTTGTGAGTCTTCAGTCTAATAAAGCATTGAAATTGCCAAGTTAATGGGTTTTACTGAGATCAAGGAGCAGCTCCTCAGATGAAGTGACTCAACCATCTCTAAAGGCATAGCAGTTGTGATAAAATGGGTAGCTGACTGCAATGTTTGAAGTGGTTTGCCAAGACAGCATTCAGGGCTCTACGTCAGCTCAACCCTTGTGCTTCCATGGAGATTTCATTTCATTCAGCAACACACTGAAAGCAATATGTGAGCGATGGAACAATTAAATTGTAAAGGCGAGGGATCTTGGCATTATTACTGAGTGCCAGTTTTTTTACACTCTTACTACATTGTAATAGAGGGAAACAAGTATTTTCATCGTTCAAGTTTCACATACTGTCTTGAAAAGGTGTTAATATTGACGCAGAGCTTTTTAAAATTGTATTACACCTCCATTTAAGGCAATTCCGACCGAGCATATGGTTTCATTTAATGGAGAGAATTTGATCAGACTTTCAGAAACATCAATGCATTTTACATCAGTATTCACATCTGTTCTGATTTCAAAAAGCAGAATTACCTAAATCTTCCTATTTTTGAGTTCTCATCATCATAGGCTCTGCTATGGATTTTGATCTCCAAATCCTGTCGACAATAAAAATAGTTCCTATTTAACAGTGTATATTACTCACCAGCAGCAAGTTGACCGAAGACAAGATTTGAAAGTTATCTTCACTGCTGACTCAAGAATCACTAGCTAAGGCCCTGCTGGGTTTTACATTGCGTGAGTTGGCGAGATGACATCCTGTATACATCAGATAAGAAGCTTTGCATGTAGAGGAAAAAGGTGCTGTGGCGTAATAGACAAATGACAGATGATTGAATGTCTAAGCCACAAATAAAATTGTTGGCAGCAATGAATTTTCTGTACGTTCTGGACTGGGCGACGCGCGAGTGCGGTAAGAACACACAAACCTTTGATTTTGAAACAAGAATGGCAGTAAATTCACTGTCAACAAGAAAAACAAGCATCTTTTTACCCATTTCCATTGTGTTTTGAAAAAAAAAAACATATTCATTGCCCATTGCGATCTAGGAAAATGATATGGCAAGATTTTGCCATATTTTTTTATTTCATTTTTTATTGAAAGAAAAAAATGTGCTTTTTCACTCTCGGAAAACAAACCTTTCATTAATTTCGGTAACAATGAAAAGCAAAAAATCTAAACAAAAACAATTTATGCATTAAAAACTAAATATTTCCAGAACTGCTATGACTGGTGTGCAGTTACTTAAAAAAAAAAATCTATGATGCACTTGTGCATGTCTAGTAGACAAAGAATTTAAACGAGTAATGTTTGAATGCACCCAGTACAAAATAATCATGATCTGAGGCAGCGAGATTTTCATTTGAGACAGCAGTCCGACATGACTTGTTAATTTCACAGGCCTTTGTTGAATTTGATAGTCCCAAGTTCGACAACAGAGCCTGTTTTATGGTGTAGAAAAAAAGGCCTCTCTTTGTCCCAAAAAAAAAAAAAAATCCAGACACATAAAAACTGTTAGAATTGCAGACCAGGCAGTAGTACAAATGGATTTACAAACACTGTGCAGTGCATTTGCCACTTCTTCCTATTTCTATCTAACCACACAATGACCACAAACCAAACTTGCAAACAGTAACTTTTTGACACTAGCTGAACAAAGTAACACTTTTTATTTTACAAATCAATCGTCACCCTGAAAACACGTTTGACAGAATGTGCAGATGTTGAGGAATCTTTTAATGTTTAGGCACGTGACTTCCTTCAGCATTACTAAAATCTGATTCATCAGCAATGATTCACAGCCGAAAGCTATTGCAGTCCTTGTGGCTTTTATACCCTTAAGGACAATGGATAAGAAATGTGGTGGCATGAAAACATTTAATCCGTCACAAAACAGAAGCAACAACTACTGATCATCACATATATCAAGAGAATCCTCTGACACTGTGCCACTGCATTTGCACCATATTGATGTTCCTGAAATGAAATACCTTGCCAGTTAAAGGTTTATCATTCACGGAAAAACATCTGGCGATTCATCTCACACAGACAACAAAATGGGGTAAAAGATCTCTTCTTCCCCCCTTCTGAGCAATGTTGTGTTTCATAATACGAGTAGAAACCGAACTAGCTGTGAAAGCGTCTCCCTGAGGCACCACACTAAGAACAGGATTATGTTTGTCCACATAACCCTTTTGGACAAGAGGGAGGCTTTCACTCAATTTCATTTAACCCTTTTTTACCCAAATCATGAGTGGCACTTCAAGTTTAAGTGGTAAAAGACAATTCACACATACATGTATACAATTAACCAAAACACAAGGGTCAAATACATGATATGAGGAATATTCCAAGATGCATAAACATCAGACTACAGTTATTAAAAGCATTTTGGTGTCACAAAACAAATAAACAATATTGGTTGTGCTGTACTGAAAGCAACACCAAGTACATTTTACCTCAACAAAAAAGCAAAACTGTACTTCTTTAAGCACTTTATATTTAGAGGCAAACATTCCTTACAAATATTTTGAGTGACTGCTTTTCGCTTAAATAGCTGAAGCAATGTTGACGGAAGACAATTAGCAAGCACACATAACAGAAACATGCTTAAAAAGAAACAACTACAGGGTCAATAGACCAGACCAATACTCAAGGGGCGGCATATACTATGACATCACCTTTGCTGGCACTACAACAAGAGATGAATTGGGTAACAAAAATAAATATCAGCCACTGATAAATAAACAATTTAATAACACTACATAAGCACATATCTGAAATATCAGAAGTATCCCTCAAATGTTTAAGGCAAGAATTTTACTGGCTTATCTACCACATCACAGCATCCACTTTCCTCATCAACTCTGATTCAGCGACAAGCTAGATGAATAGTGGAATATTGACTTCAGCCAGACAAGCATGGCATGAGGCTCCAAACATGGTTTCTGTGATCATCTATTGTCCGAACACATCAATAAAACCATTGTGACACATGGGCAGCTATTAAAAACTGCCGTAGAAACTGCTGTGAAATTTTTAAATTGGCCTTTTCAAATGAATTTCACTTCCTGTAATATTATCTTGTAAACTACCAGGAAATAAATGGTCATGTAAGAACTAGTTAAGTTTTCAATAGAACATTTCAGCCATAAATAATTGTAAAAAGTTGCGATCATGTCATGTTTTATTTCCTGGTCATATTCTACCGGCAATTGACACTGAATACTTCATCAAGCCAGTAAAATATTGCTCTTACATGAAGAAACATAAACTCCAAAACGGTTAGATGTGTCCAACAGAAAGGGGGTTGTCTGACCAATCGGAACTTTTATTTAAAACATCACAGATTTACTGAGCTTTACATCTGATGAGGATGGATTTGAGTTGCTAATGCCATTAAACTTAAGTATAAACAACACAAAGGTCTACAATCACCAGCCTGAGCTCCTCTATCATAACATAGTCGACTATTATCGACTAATCGATGAGTGGACCATCATTTGTATAACTATTCAAACCACTATTTACAACATTACAACCTAAAAGGAAACCCAGATAGTGTTAAAAAAAAAACTCCTAAAATGAACTTGGACTCCAGCCAAAATACCTGATTATGTCATGCTAGATCTAAAACTCTTGGCACTGATTGAATAACTGGATTCTATTTGCTAATGGAATCTTACACAATACGCTGCGTTTATTTCACATTACTCTCTCAGTGCGACATTTCATCAAGAACATCAAATGTGATTTGTATTCAAAGTGAAAGAAATGCCCAGATTATTGAACGAAAATTGCGTATTCAATTGTCGATCGCCATCAGACCGTAAAAACAACTAGTTGAAACCAAAACATTTAAAAAATGGAACGATGTTGACCTTACCGAGTGCTTTAACTCATAAACAAACATAACATAGCAACATCTGACAGTCTAGATACAAAGTTGTGGATTAATAACAGCATTATTTAACGTATTTACTATGCTGGAAGGCAGAGCGAAGTCGCACTTTTGTGTCCTGGATTGACGGTGTTTTACTAATGTTTACAAATCCAAGCCTGTTGTTGTAAAGCTGCTAGCAATGTAGCCAAAACAAGCACAATACGAAACCGTGCGTGTTGACATGACTTGCTACCCCACGGCTTAGAACGTCGGCAGTGTGACCATGGCCTTTTAAAACACGCAATAACGCAGGTATAGGTAAAAGATTAAGTGGGAAAATAGGCGTTAGCTCCTCTGCTATTCTGACAGTTAGCTCGGTCAGTTAGCACAGTTAGCCGTAAGTTAGCTTAGCTTAGCACGTGTTCCTGATTTAGTAAAATAATCATAATTATTACGAAAGCTAGTTAAACATTAGCACAAAGCATGGGCCACCTTGCTACACAATTTCCTGCTGCAATTGAAGACAACCTCAGACGATAGTAAACGATGGCGAAAAGGTCAGTTGTGAGTGAATGTTTCTTCTCCACAGAATAGCCGAAGCCCATCGCCCAACAACAGAAGCAGACTTTCCAAACCAACCGACATCCAGCAATAGAGGCTCACTAACCTTAGCAGGAGGCGGAGGAACAACATCCAGTAGTGTTTTCCTGAAAGAAAGGAGCCGTTCAGCCGATCCTCGACAGTCGATCAAACCGCCTCTCTCATTGATGGTTGTCCCAGAAATAATCCACAAGAGATAGAGGTATTTGTTTTCATGTGTCCCCCTGACGCATCAGCCGCGTCTGCTGTTTCCTCTCTGTACTAACTATTCACTGGTCGGCCACTACAGTCGGTGCTGCTGCCGCTGCTGAGACCGTAGCTGGACTGAACCGCCTCCCTCTCTCTATAGGTTCCCATGCCGTCTCGCTCCTCCTCTCCGTCGGAGGACACGCGCAACACATGGCCGTGATGGCGCACTATATGCGTCTCTATGAAACGCATTTCCGCGGAAAACACGCTTAGAGAAGCACCATTAGTTGACTGAATGTATGCACCCATCATCCGGGGAACTGTCCGTCCGTGATCCATTTGTGAACCACTTTATGCAGCTCAGATGGAGGCCACATGAGTCAAATAACATGATAGTCTTTTTCAAGATACCATCCTTTCAAGAAGCACCAACAACCTCTGTCTTCAGAAGATACATTTACCCTTCCGTTCTACGGATCAACTTACTTAGCAAACCACTCCTCTTTTCTGTTTAACCTTTTTTGTTTATTATGTACACAATCCCTTGTAAAAAATATAAATGAACACTAAAAAGAAAACCTGCTGTTTTTGTTTATTTGCACCAGTAATGCTGATATTCTCCAATTGATTTCATATGTGGATTTCATTATTCAGATCCAACATGAGAGAGTTTTTTTTTTACCTGACCCAAACTTGTTGGATATTTGGAGACTAGCTCTCATTACATTAACTACTCAGACTTACCTCTGCCCCTTAAGATAAAGATATCCCTTATTGGTCACATGGGTGATAAGTTTTAAATTAATTTACCCACAAATAGGATTAAAATCCAAATGAGAAAACAACTAATGTACTGTTTTGGAAAGCAACACAACCAATTTGAAGGTACACAAATGTAAGGAGCCAAACCACTTGTTCTATTAGTTAATTTTATTGGACTTATTGGACTGAAATGGTAGGTGACAAGACGCCAAAAACTTAGCATGGCCACATGTAAATAGAGCAGGACATTGACTCAGAATCCCCAAATCGATTCGATACACAAGAGCTCAATTCGATTTAGCTGTGGATATTTCAAGTCAGTTTACCCCACTTTTTCTTGGAGGGAATTCTCAGAGATCTCAGGCTGTAAATAGTAGAAATACCCTTTAATTTGTCTCACTATTAAAATACTATATGTTTATCATATAGCATGCCACACACAGGTGTATGGAATACTAGGAGTGACAAAATGAGGAAATGAATGTGGAAATAAAAGGGGAAATAAACAAAGTGAAATAAAGGTGAGAAAAATAAACAGGAATATATAGGAATATATGGAAATATAAATTGAAATACGTTTAAATGGAAATAAATTGAAATGAGTTTAAATGGAAATAAATGTAACCAGTTTTATTTCCATTTCTATTTCCACATTTATTTCCTCATTCTGTCACTTCTTTATACCCAATCGTACATGTGTGACAGTTAGTCATTTTCAATATGAAAGAATGAAAGGTTGGCTATTAACTTGAAATAATACATAATAATCGTGGGATATTATTAGGAGAATTAACTACAGTGGTGGAAAAACTTTTGCATATCCTTAAAATTTGACGCAATCTCAAATATTATCTTTTTTTTAAATCAAAAAACAGTGGTACACTGTACATATGCTCCTCAGGGAACAGTCCTGGCTGCCTTAATTTTCATCCTCAATACTGCAGACTTCATGTAGAACACCGCTAGCGACTCCCTTCATAATTTATCTTTCCACCTCAGATGGGGACGATCATGAGTCCAGAGGGATTTCTTGTGCTGGTGCCAGAAGAATAGCCTCCAGACAAATGCCAGGAAGACAGAGGAGCTGGTAGAGTTCTAATCGCAGCCCTCCTGCGCCTGTTAACATTCAGGGGATTGGCATTGAGCCCCAGTGGTGGCATCACTCATCTTCTTCAGGGTGGTCTGCTGGAGCAGCAACATCATAACAGCTGATGGATAGAATCAATAAACCAATCAGAAAGGTTCTGTCTGGTGATATTCCTTTGATCCAGTTGAAGAGGTGGGAGACAGGGGGCTGGAGGCAAAGCTCCCATGCACAGTACAAAAGCTGTCTCACCCTCTAGATGACTGTAACAACACTGAGCAGCTCCCCCAGTGACAGATACTTCCACAGCAATCTAAAGAGAAATGTCTAAACAATCAGTATAGTTCAGTCACCACAGAAATATACATTGTGCACTATTTATTTATTTAAATTGGCTATTCTTTGTGTCTTGTTGCAGCGGTTAGTCAATATTTAATGATCAATGACAACAATTCGATTTTCATAACCTATAACGCCATTGTTAACAAGCATTTTTTTCCTGATGTTCCATTACAGAGAGTGGTGTCTCTTCTCTACTATGCCGCGGTGAAGGTGTGACACTTTTCACATGTGGCTCATAACAGGATTTCTTTCCATATTTTGTCTTTTAATGAGAGTGGGTGAGAAAAAAAGAAAAGTGTACCAAACATATTTTTTAAAAAATGCTTGGCCGAATTACAAAAGAGTGAAAAACTTGGTGGACGCTCACACCAAAAATGCAGTGTGCTGACCATATACAAGCTACCAGTCAAGTGAGGTTATGTTCAATCATATCTGTGACATCATTTCATATTCATCTAAACAAAGCCAACTCATTTCTGTTTTATTTAAGATTCTAGAACCTAATTTTTTTTTACTATTGTTGTTTTCCAAAAATTACTCAGCATAAATGAAGCCTTGCTTCCATCCCCCTGATGTTGTGGACATGTGGCTTTATCATCAGCATCTCAAATTCCCTTCCACTGCAGCAATCGAGACTCGACTCCCACCCGCCCCCCTTTGGTGTCGGTGTGGATGCTGATCTTTGAAGCGCTGACACTCCTGGAGGTGTACATCTGTGCTGCTTGAATCCCACCGAGAAGTGCAAGCTGTGAATACAGTGACTTAGCATTGAAGGATAGTATTTGAGAGATCACAACATCCCATGCTGGGCTCATGGATGATGACTCTGCTGGCCTCCAAATGATCCAAAACCTTTTGGTCGGCTTGATGGGGTAATAATGCTTGTCATGGCCACCCAAACTGCGACAAACAAAACAAAAAAAAATCATCATTGCTGGTGGTCATGGAATAACAAAAAGGAAACTTACAAAGGCAATTCCTCTATTTTCCTAGTCAAGCTCTTTAAATATACATATCATCTCACATGGACCAGTCCAGTTGGGAGACTTCCATCAGCTCATATCTCGACTTCCAGCCTTCTTTGTGATGTCAGACGAGATTGTTTTTCTTCCCTGTGTTTTTCTTTCTGCTCATTCATTCAGGGTGCCCCCTCCAACCCTCCGTCCTCCCTCAGCCATCCCAGAGTCAGGGAAAAAAAACAGTTTATTGAGCCCGGACAAACAAGAATAATCTATGCTCATCTGCTTAATTATCAGGCAGCAGATAAGTTCAAGCGTTCCAGGGTTCAACGTCGAGAGGCAAACGGAGCTCAAACTTATACATGAAACATGCTGACTTAATTACTTTCAAGTAAATGACAGTGGTGTGATTGCAGGCCACATGAAAGGAAACACCTGAAGCACTCGGAGGAAGGTTTCCATGGATGAAAGGCAGCGTGGAGAGTCACAGCACCAGCGACGTCAAGAGATTTCAAAGGCATCCAGTTGATAGATGCACTGCAGACACTCATTATGGGTCTGCAATAACAGATGAAGAGCAGGAAAACCGTCCAGAACACAAAGAAGGGGTCGGCGGCGAATATTGCCATCAACCCAGGAATCTTAAAAGAATCAACACGCTTCATTAAGGGATCTCACTTTGTAATCGGCTCTCATTACACGCCAGCAGTTTTCCTGGTGTGTAACGCTTCAACTTTAATCGAAGGAACTCTAGCTGCAGACGTTGAAACAGCTCAGACTCTGTGTTCCATATGTTATGCGATCTGCAAATGGATGGTTGATGAATGATATGTGGCACAGGCTATTTATATTGTTGGTATAATTACATGCCAGGTCCCTCCTTTGGCTGTGATGTACATTTTTAGCTGACACATAATTCACTCTGCCTTCGCTGGCATTTATAACTGTCACGACCGGTCTCATGTCAAACAAGTAATCTCTCCCTGCAGATATTCGAGGCGACAGAACAGACATGAGCAAGCCCGGATGTCCCCCCCCCCATCATCTGACTGACACTCTATCACTCACAAATCAGACGATATTTGCAATTCAAAGCCAGACTCATATGTATTCAGAGTTCGCTCCACTGCTCCTCTTCAAGGAAGACAATGCTCCGTGCAGAATGATTCTCACAGAGGAGTCGCACAACTGCTGGCATGGTTGGAATTCCAGCTTAACTTCCTGAGCCTGTCCACACCTGGGACCAACGCCAGCGCTTTTTTTCATTTCATCAGGATCATGTGTTGCCTGGATCTGCTGCATGGATGTAATAAAAGCCAGGCCTCCCAGGCTAACACACTTAAATTAAAATGCTTTTTAGGGTTTTTATTACATCATACGCTCAAGCACTGACATGTTATTGGTATGAAAAGAATATAGATGGAGTAATTGACTGCTACTGAAGTGTCTTGTGCAAATGGTGGTAAAGTTTTTTTTCTGGCGCATACAGGCATGCTCTGAAGACCTCAGAAGACTTCTGGTCTCACGGAGTCACCATTCTTTAGCATATTGGCATCATTGAAAAAAACGTTGCCATAGCAGTTGCCTTTTCAAAGGGTTGACAGTAACTGTTTGGATGTTTTTTCTTTCACTGGGAGTGAATGGAGAGAGCCAGCATAGTGCTGAGACACATCAACATGTGTTGGATAGGATAAAATAAGACAAACCTTAAATCAGAACATGAAAAGACTCTGATGTTAAAGTTTAAAAATAGGATGTTGTTCCCAAGAATCTGCCATTTCTATCCGATTAACCGCCATTATACAGAACATGCAATGTGTTTACACTGAAAGACAAAGCAACTCGTCCTTTGGAGGTATTGAATCTGCATCCGTTTTCTTACAGTACCATTGGTCCAGATGCTTTTCCAATCTGACATGTAATAACAATGTAATTTCACGTAATTTCTTTGATAGTGATGTCTCACTTTGAGGTAGAAATATGATTTGACCTGCAAAAACATAATTTCAATAGGCCATCTAATCTTACGGTTTCCAGGGAATACAGTGGCCTCACACTGTTCTTTCAGATTAGATTACATTAGACTGCCTTTATTCGCTCCACAATAGGGACATTTTGGTTGTTATGGCAGCATACAAACATAATATTAAAGGCAAACAACACAGTCAACAAAACAAAAAATAAATATATTTAAAACCAACTGAATACAATTATAATTAAAAATAATTAATAACTAAATAAATATGAATATGCAGCAAAGTCAAGGTCCACTACTATGCAACCAGACAGCTGCTCATGCAGCGAGGGTGGACAAGTCCTTCTACGGAAGTGCTGCCTAGCTCCACCAGAGTGAGAAAGTATGGATCACATATAACGGTCACAGCCGCTGCTAGCCATGGCTCTGTGACTAGAATCGTGCTACCACCGATCCCAGACCAGCTCGGCCACCACCCCACTGCCTTTGCTAGCGCGAGACTCCGCTATGACAGACTGTCTTGGTCTTCATCCCCACCTCATTCAGCACACGACTCCCCCGTCTATTCCTGCCCGGAACTGGGGGAACACCAGCCATGCCGCTTCACCAGCATGGAGTTGGCATGAAATGCTAACTGTGAGTGCAGACAATGGCACAATGGCATGCAAGGATGCAAGGGTATCACTCTGCATATTCAGTCCAGCAAATCCACACCGAAACAAGACAAAAATACAACAAAACATAAAAAAAGAAAAAGCTCAGAATGAGCAAGAGCTGCCAAACTGGCTGCCAATGATAAATGGAGAAGTTTATCCCACATTTATGTACTAGAATTTAAGATATTTAATGAAGCAGAATAAAAATAGTTATGGTCATTGATTAGGCTGTTTCATCGCTCATATTTACATCCTTGCCTTGCTTTCTTCAATGAATCCATTTCAAACATGAGCTCAGTTGTTTGGATTCTGAACACAGGACAACCAAGTAATGCCGATAGTTAGATAGCTTGGCTGTGCGAGAAAGTATGTGTCAGACTGACTTCTAAACCACAGGGAAAGTCTAAATTTGTGCATTTAGATCATGATGTGTGTTGTCTTGCCACAGGGGCCTCAGCCGATGCCGATAAACAGCCATGTCTATTGGAGGGTTGTGTGACGCTGGTCCAGATTCCGGGATGATCAGATCACACTACATGAAATAATCAGACTGACCTACTTATCCTGGTCATTTCGATGTAGTATAAAAATGCCTTTAGGGAACAAGTTCAGAGTAAGTTTAAGACAATGCAATTTTCCATAGCCTTTCCACAGAAAGAATGTCACCTGATCATATTCTATAACAGGCTTTCTCTTTATAGGCTGGAAAAAATAAACTGAAGTGATGATTGAAAATAAAATAAATCACAGTGTTTTTTTCCTCTTTAGTTTATTTCTATTAAGTTTGTTTGTTTATAAAGCTTATGACTGAACAGAACAAAAATTCAGACTTATTCCACAGTGGCTCTGGTCGACAGTAGGCAGTAAAATTAATCAAAATTCAAACCTCTTCACTGTTCACAGGGTTCCACAACATATCATTTTACAAACTCTTCTGACTGATTAATTTAGTATATTGCAATTGCTCCAACCTTCATCCTTTAATTGTCTCATTCGGTCTCGCTCCTAAAACCAGTAAACAACCTCCTCCAGACGTTGCCTCTCAGAGAACCTGCCAAAGTTGCTATCGTGACGGCGGCTCAGATGGCAAGTAATTGTTATGCATTTAAAAAAAACGTATTAACACATCAGGGAGTGATGAATGCGGATCACTAAAAAACAATCTGGTGATGCAACACGAAGCGTTTCATGGTTGAATATCCTCGCTGTATCTCCTGTTCAAATCCTGCCAATGTCTTCTGTGTCAGTGGCTACACAGTAATGAACCTGGCAGTTACAAATCATCAACCATCTGCTTGCATGAATTCATGCGGAGTGAGGCCATAATGTGGAGTGAACCTCGTTTGGACGTGCTCCAGCGCGACTGTCATGACATCAGCCGTCTCTATGAAAAGAAACAACTCCCCAAATCCAGCCTTTTTCTAATGGAAAAAGCATGTATGGAGAGAATGATTCACTACCTTTCATGTCTAATCCATGTCTCAGCGCCTTTGATAAATTAGATGCAGAGACATGGTGCAGCATAAATTATGTTAGATTTATCAACATTTGCACAGAGGGCTAATTATGGCGTCGGTAATGCTTCTCAGAAAGACCCAGCTCTTTGATGGTAGGTCACTATCAACAGGCAACTGTAGCCGGAATAACTAATGCCTTTAACAGATCTCGGTCCTCTCAGACTTTCAGCGCGTGATGCTGAGCTGTTTGGAAAAGCTTGGCAGGTGAAAGACACAAAGTGCTGAAAGAGCTGATGCGAGTCTTAGCGGTATTCTCCAGACGTTTACACGGAGGGCGAAGTGATAGCTTGTTCAGCGTTCCCAAGCAGGATGGGAATAGCCAATCCATAATGGACATACTCCATATATATCTGATGGATGAGAATCGACACTTGATCTTGTGGCGTAGATAATAGTTCAATTAGTGCTTTCCAGGAGACACATATAAGGAATTCCTATCTCCCCCCCTCAAGGACAAATCTTTTTTTGGCAGCAGCTTGCTTGCTAAGTGACTGAGCCATAAGCCCAGAGGTGAATTGCTTCAGCAATTGAAATGCAACTCTGCAGGAAACGCTGAGTTTGATGTTCTTGCTGCGTCTATAAAAGCCCAGCCAGCATCGAGGCTTTCATCACAATGTTATCTGTCCAGCCCTTTGTCCGCCGCTTGATAAGAGGCTGTAGGCTGCTCACATCTTCACTCCTCCATTAGCAAGAGTTAGGTAGAAATGTGCTTCAGAGAAGGAGAGTGGGTGGGAAAACGCAATGATTTCCAGGAAAGGAGGGTGAATAAAGGCCACAGTTGCACTGTGTCAGGGAGGGGTGGGAAGAAAAGTGACATTTTCTGCAGGAGGACTCAAAGAGCGGGGTTCCGCGAAGTGCAGAACCCCCATAAATAAAGCTAATGAAATGGCAGTTGAGTCTGCAGAGAGGTGGACTGGCTGGTTGGGTCTTACCCGCTGTCTGATTTATCCTCAGAGCCCCTGCGAGCACAGCGGGTAGATCCATTACTTCACCTCATCAATAACATCCCATAGACAGGGCAAAAGGCACAGAGACACCCACCCTAGGGTCCAGGCATGATGACACACTCGATGGGGGATGGGACACTGGTGTAATGTAGGCTCATACAGAGGGGGGATGGGTTACTTTGGGGGAGCTGTGCGGGGGGTAGCTCAACAGTACTGCCAGCACATTGCAGCAACTCATGATCACATCCATGTTTCCAAGCAAGTTTGTTTACTCAACACAACACGGACTCGTGGAGTTTAAATCTGTGAATACATCTTTTTTATATTTTGCAATATTTTATAAGATTAATAAAAATCATTCATACGTTGGTATTAATGAAGGAAACCACGACCAACGTGACAGACTAATATGCAGTCTTTGTCCAGGTCACATGTTGAGCTCACCAATTCTTTGAAGCGGAAACCTTGACAGAACCAGGCATAAGGTGGGACAAAGATGTAGCGAAAGAAAGAGAAGAGTGGTAAAAGAAAAATGTTCATATAGTACTCATTTCCCACTGTGGTTGTTTCAATGTGGTTGACAACCGGGAAAGGACGTGCTAGCATGAAACATACCTGTCAACTTATACGTTTTCCCAGTGTTCTATACGTTTTTTTTTTACAATGTCAAATCATGTACGTCGTATAACGACTTTTATGCGGGGAAAAATAAATTACAGCCAAAAAAAAAATCCCACTGACGCTTCACGCCAGACTGATATCGGATCCAAAACGGATCGTCTCGTCTCGCTGGTAGCTGTCGATGGTCGGCGCATCATAACAGCAAAAGTTATCCTCAATCGCGCATTTATTTTTCTCGTTGCTTTCGGCTTTGACGATAAGAGTGTTGTGTGCGCATGTGCGTTGCACTGCGGTCCACATCCGTTGTTTTGAATTGTGTTGCAAGAGGAATCAGTCAGAGAAAAATCAGAGAAGTAAGCATGGAAGTATCAGAATTACCACCTAGTAAGAAGAGCAGAGTACACGGAAGAATTATTTATTATAAAACATGCTGCACATGATAAATGTAATGCAAGAGCTTTTATATATGTTACCTTTGTGATCATTTTCCAGTACATTGTCTGTCTTGCTGTGATGTAAATAGTAATAATAAAATATTAAAATGCGCCAAGATTGTGTTTGGAAGGTTTATTTTCAATTTATAAGGGGAATTGCATTGCTTTATTAGGGGAGTTATTGGCAGAGGTTGACAGGTATGATGAAAGCTAGCATTAAATGTAGCTTGTGGTAAATTGAATTAACAAAGTCGTCTAAGGGTTAAAGGAGTGTTTGAAATCCCCACTATTCAGTACTCCCGTGTATACTGCAGCAAAATACTTGGGACAAGCAGGTCCTGTTATCTGTAAGCGGGTCACACTCCCCTCTGACAGACAAGGCTATCTAAGAGTAATGCGCATCGGCTTGTCCGTACACACTTGTTTGCACTGAAGACCCACTAAAAGACTTGCTAAAAAATCCAAGTGTAGCAGCAATGTTTGATTTTTGTGCAATATGTCATGGGTCCAGGTGGTGGTTGCGTGGCACTGCAGACTCTGTGATGTCAGAACCCAGCTGTCCAGCCTGGTCAGTGATTTGAGCAATCTAACCATAGTGCTCCGTTCTTCATTTGATTTTTCATCCAAACTATTACACTTATGATTAAGAAGAAAAGCTTGTGTTTTAGTTACAGTCAAAACAGTAGATATCAACTCCTCCCTTTTCATACTCATTTCTCTGTCTTTCGGAATGGTCACATTCTGTTCGACATCATGGTTCAAGTCGAGAGGGCTTTTCCCACACAGTCGAAGTTTTTTTTACTGTAAAAATGTTGACCAAAACTCACTTGACAAAAATTACTGAATCTCATTTTTGGAGCCGATTCACTCTTAACACACATCAGTCCACACGATTATCTTATCTCTGACCAGATTATCCGATTAGATCTGGTCAGAGATAAGATAATCACGCACTCACCCACCTTGACCAGGACGGGGTAAAATCAGGGCAAGAACACATAGATTATTGTTATGTAGTTACCACACTTTAAGCATGTTCCGTCTCCGTAGCTCTGGGTTAGCGTCAGTCAGTGTTTGCAGTGGATGCATATCAGTAATCTTTTTGCATTAAGTCAATATATGTGTCAATGAGGTTGTTTCTGAGCTTGCAAAACAGGCAAGTGAAGTATGAAACCTGCCCCACCAGGATACTATCTGAAGTATGTGGTTAGTAACAGCAAGCAATCATACAGAGGAATGGAATGATAAAGCAAGATGCCATTCAAGAAATGTCATCCCTGTAAATTCCTCTGTAATACTTGAGGAAAGAGTGCCACAAACAAACAGACGCCTCTGTTCCCAGGATTCCACTTCAAACGTAGCCGTGACTGTAAATTAACCCAGAAAGAGAAAAGGAGCGAAATGTGAGGCAAAGCTATTTACAGTGAAAGCAGAGGGAACACAAGGCATGTGACGCAGATAAAAAAGTACTTGGAAATGTTTTACACCGAAATGAGGTGAAATGTCAACAGAGCTTTACGGTCTGGTGGGAGTTGGTAATAGCACAGAGACAAGAATAGAGAGCTGCAGCAGAGTGAAGCCGCCTCTGACACACACCACTTACGTGTGTGCATGTAAATGTGTGCGTGATTATCTTTTATGCCACTTCTGCTCTGGGATCACAAGGGAAGGCTCACTAAGTCGCATGAGTGAAAAGCTTTTCTTAGAGAGGGAAGCTCAACATTCATGAAATACCTGAGATCATAAAAAAGTTTGACTCCCTTTGGCCACAGTGCTTTTCTTTAATATGAATGAATTCAAATAAATGAAGACTGATGGTAAAAGAAATGTGTGAAAAGTGTCAATCTATTTATCTATCTATCTATCTATGGGACACAGAAACATCCAACAAACATCTAACTATTCATGCACAACCACAACATGTGAATAACGCTAGACTTTTGAGAACCAAAAGAAGACAGAAGCTCATCTCAGAGAGCAAAGACAGACGCATGAAAAGGCTGTTGATGCATGTTGCCATTGTTTCATTAGTGAGTCACATTCCGAGCAGTCATGTCGTGCTACTTGACGTCAGTGTGTTGTACACCAACCGTTCACTGGGATGGATCATCCAGGGCTCACCACTCATGATCACATCACACATGATAGATCTTACACAATGGTACAAACCTTCTTTTTAATTCCTGGATGCAGTATCTGTCTAGACAAGATTTAAATGCTTCAGCTCTATCATATTGCCACAATGTTATACACTGTACTGACACATGAACTCTACAACAACAGCAATATATCTTTTTCACATGGAACCTTTCAGACTCAAAAGGAAAGCAAAGTTTGTTATATAAAGACTAAATCTAACAACATGGCTGGAACACATGGCTCAAAACAGTCGTACAGATACAGTACAGACAAAAACAGAAGACATCCAATGAGGTCAGTGAGAGGCGAGTCAGATACCATGCTGTATCTTCAAAAGCTGTGTGAATGTTAATCAGAAACTTTGTTGTTACATGTCTGAGAAGATACGCCCGACTGACCTTCAACCTAAATCACACGACGTTCCTTTTTGAAGTTCACTGTATCAAAGCTGCATATTTCTTGGTGACCACAGATAGCAAGATCTCAATGCTACCCTGACCTGATACCTGATACCACTGTGTACAGCGAATAATTATCACAATATCATTATGTGTTGTGAGGCGACTTGTGAGATTAAATATCAAGTACAAGTCCATCATCCTGTAGCATCCAATAACATCCGCTCTGTTGGTTTTGTGGTTCAGTCTAATCCTAAAAAATTGAAGCTCAAGTATGAGAAATATGATGCTTTTTTCCAGTATTATTTTAAAAACACCAGTAGTGTTGTACATTTTTTTGTTACGCTCAAACACTGTCACAACTGAAAACAAAGATCCAGTCACTCAAAGCTACAAACCTGAGGTTAAGCTTCGATGCAATTTTTTATGTCTATTCTGTGAAGCTGCAAAAGATTTCCAATATTCTTGAAGATCAAAACAGACATTGACTCAGTAATAAACTTCTGAATAAAAAAAAAAGTATGATATTTCTGCTCATGACTTTCAGACTGATGCATTCTGGTTCAGCTACTTGTGACTATGCTGTTAAAAATGGAGCTTCTTGGAAGTATGAGTTATATTGGAAGTTATATTCCAAGTATGCACAGTATCTCATCTACAGGATGCTGTTAGTGACGTTTAACTTGTAGTCAATGATGAGTCTTTTCATTGTCCGCATTTTATATGTTCACTTTCTTTAATTCAATATTTAAAATACTTCCATTGTATTCGCTTGAGAGGAACTAAAGTGAGGGTGAAAATAATTCACAGCACCCCACATTTAGAAAGTGTGAGTCTTTTCTTGGCGACAGGCTGCATATGATTGAATGAAACCATGTGTCAGCACATTGTAAAACACAGTGCGTGCTGTGCAGTAACGGCTCTTGATGCCATCATCCATTAATGTTAGTTTCCATACACATCATTGTTCCTCTTATGTCAGGGACTTAAGTTTTCTGTGTGAATGGTTCCAATGGTAATAATAATAAAATACAAGAGAAGATCATTTATCATAACAATAATGTAATATACTGGTCCTGAAATTCGTTCTTCCGTTTTCCTGTCTGTAATTAGAGTTGCACACACAGCCAAACCCTCTGCTGACTAACTGATTTGATCCGTCAGAGAGGAGACGGAAAGATTAAAATTCCCCCGCAAATTAAAGCCCAGGACTTTGACAAGACAATAGAATAGACATAAGCAGTTTGACAGATTCCCAGCTTTAATAGTCTCACTGCCAGCAGGAGCAGATCTGCTGGAGCGCTTCATCAGAGGCTGCATTTTAACTTCCTGCATCATCACCCCTCGAAGAAGAGAGAGTTCAAGAGGGCACAGACAATTCTGTTTTTCTTTTTTTTTTTTTTTTAAATCCATTTCGTAGCGATTTTATTTAACCAGACACAGCTAGTACCACAGCAAAAAAATGGTTCGACAAACCAGTCCATCCGGCAGCAGTCAGAGAAAAGAAGCCTCCTTTTGTTTGGTCTCATGAGGACATTCTCTCCAGGGTTTCCTGGGTCTGCCACAGGGTTCCCACCCTGCTGGACACATTACAAATGAAGTGTCCATGAAGCATGTGCTATCTAAACTGGTTTCTCTGCTCACGCAGCTGCAGTGGGTCCACTCCCAGATGACCACACTCCATACCTCCGCGGGAGAGCCCAGACACCATGACATTGACTCATGCTGCTGATGTTGTTGCTGTTGAGTCAAACGCATGATCACACGAGGCACTATATAAACTAAGTAAGACAAAACTATATTTCAAGACTGGAACATGCTAGACACTCCCATCAACCGGGACAGAACACCCCACTGGGCTTTTCACTAGCAGCAATGCCTTTTTCTGAAATAGGGTACTTTTCGACAGGACACCCTATTTTTTCCCTCCATTGTCTTCCACACCACCAAAATTTAACAGCTGCATTACCATGCCTTACTGAGAACCATGGATTCAAGCTGAAACAAAATGGTCCATAACCTGGCAACCCACCTGCTAAAGAAGCTTCTCAGTTAGAGATCTCAGTGGAAAGCAAAGAGCTTCTCTTTTGTTGCAGATTTTCTTGCAAAAGAATCTATGTGTTTGTCATTTCCCCACTCCTCTGCTCAAGGTGGATAAATTAAATAAGTATCGCCGCGTCTTTATATCATGATTAAAATTTATATGATATAATTTTCCTTACTGAAAAAGCAGCTTACAAGATAATTGAATTTTGATTTTCAATGGTCTGACATTATACACTGTGTTTAATGTGAGTCAAGAGAAAGAAGGACTGAAGTAATTTTGTTCATAAAATATTATTAAAAAAAAGAAAAAGTGTGATTAAAGCGTGATATTATTTGTTTGAAATATGTTGGTTCATTTTATATAGCTGTTATTTCATGGTTCTCAACATATATCATAAATATTAGGTCTTTTAAAGTGAGTAAACATGATATATAATGTCATTTATCTATTATGCAGGACAAAACTATAGCAATGGGGGAGGGAAAAATTATATAAAAATAGGGTCAAAAAACAAAAAATATAATGCAGACAAAAATAATTCAAATAATATGGAATAATGAAAGACCTCATTAGGACCACATAAATACAGACAAGGTCCTTGTCTATTCTCAGATATGCAACTCATGTGATACCGGAATAAAGTGGACGACATGTTGAAACAAACTCCTACATAGTCCACATCCCCGTACACCCTCACCGTAAAAGCTCACAAAGAAAGTGGCTGCGTTTACGAGGGAGAGGGACATTTCCTGTTCAGCTGCTTCTGTCTGCCTTTGCTGACACCAAGGTCAGAAAGTACACAGCTCGGCGCAGGAAGGAGGAAAATAGTCCATCAAATGAGTGCTGAAGCAGGCGTCTGCATCCTGGAAAGTGTTGATGCAGCGCTCCGCGCTCCTTTGAGAATAGACGCCGCCGTGCCAGCAGCCAAAATCACCGCTGCGAACCGTCACAGAAGAATAAGGTGGCAAGACTTCAGAGGAGTCTAATTATAATCCCTTATTTGAATTCACGTATGTGACAAATACAAACCCTGCTTACATCAAACGTTGCCGTGTAGACTTGTTGGTCTTTGTTGATCATGACAAGAATATAGGTGGTGGGAAGAGCAGAGTGGTCACCACAGAGATCAACAGAAGAAGAATTTAGCTCCGGACTGCCAAGGCTGGTGAGTCACATCCGATCTGAGACACTCTTGTCAGATGTGGTAGCGAGGGAGGTGTGTGTGCATGTGTGTGTGTGTGGGCTGTGGAAATATGATACCCAAGCGTTGATCCAGCCTGCGAGCGTTTTTTCTCCTCAACACCCGTGAATCCATCCAACGTTGTGAATCCTCAAGGCTTTTCACACCGAGAAGTTCATTTGAAAAGAAACGATTTGTATGAGGTATTATTCTGTCTCTGTCATCGAGCAGCCAAACAGAGGCCCGAGAACAAAAGGGAAGGGACAGTGAAAGGATCCGAGAAGTTTAAGATGAGATAGTTACACCGACGTCTTTGGTGAGATGCTGTTATACATGCTGGTGAATGCGAGACTGCTTGTGCATGAAACAACAAAACAGTGTTCCATGAAAAGCCCCAGGCGATTTTTAAAGACCTTTCAGTCTCTCTTACATCAGGAATCGCAGCTGAAGAGCTTTTGTATGCCACCTTTTTCACCCGTTCCTGACAACGTTATTGTGTCAGATATCCGATGTGGAGATGACACCATACCTTTAACCCAAATATCCACATAAAACACATTTTGTTGGCAACAAAATTCAACAAGAAAAAAAATAGAAAGCAATATGCTAATGATAACATGCGACTCCTACCACTACTTCAAGCAATAAATCATGTTTCCATTATCCAATGTTATGATGTATCGCAAGTACATTTGCGATACATCATTAATGAATTTGCATTCATGTCGCAAGCATCAGCAAAAAATGGGAGCCGTTTTATGCTCAAAGCCCACACATAAAACGATCTGTTTTTTTATTTTTTATAAGAAAATGTGTACAAACCTGCACATAGTAAAAAGCAAAAATAATCACACACCACAGATGCTGACTGTAATGTCATTTCCGAATGAATTGTTTCACACACATTCTGAAGCCTGCAGCTCAAACATTGCTGCAGCTATTATCTTGGATTTTTACAGGGGAAACATACTTCTTGCTGCCAAGAAATTGAGCTTTCCCACATGAGACCAACAGAATTACAGGTGTTTTATTCACATTAAACCACTCAGGTGTTGACAGAGATCCGTGCCAGAGCTGAGTTGCGGAATCAGTGCACTGAGTGCTTTGAAGTAAATAAAACGGCAGTAATTTCATTGGTCTGATGTGGTTCTCTAAGTATATTAGCAGCTCAGTACATCGCTGTGTTTGTTTCAGTCTCAACGCAGGAACATGTTTTCAAAACTTGTTTAGAAGTGATGTTGCGCAGCCCATTCTTATGTCAATCCATGTCAAATCACTGACCTTCTACGGTGTGGAGTGCACTACTGTCCCTGTAGCTTACAGACCGTCTCGTACATGTTCATAGTATAGTGGGTGTGGCTTAAATTCAGGTGCCATCTGCAGAAATGATTTATTAGTTTACTGATGGCATTGCTTCAATAATGGCAGATGGGTTATCTGGCGATCCCAACTTCCTGTTAGACTAGTTTTATTTCTCTTCCTCAACTGCTCCTTCACATGACCCACCTCATTTTTCGCCCTGGTGGAGAAGGTTGCCCAGCCAGGTGGCACTAATACGCCCACTGGACCGTGTTTCCTTCCAGAGGTCAGGGGTTTTTCGGGTGATTACGGCGCAGGATGTGACCTTTTATTCCGCCAGCGGCTCCTCCGAGCATTAATCTCACCCTGCCAACCTTTAGCTCTAATGGCAGCATGTTAATGAATGATGCGTCTTTTGAGGTGGCGTCAGCTGGCACGGCCGGTTAACATCCCGCACATGTTCTTTGTAATCGCAGGCTGAAGTTGAAAAATCCAGACGTGCCAAAGCAGAGAGGGACGCTTTAAAAGACCTTCAAGTGTTTCTCCCAAGACCTCGCTGACTCAGTGAGATCAGCGTGTCATTAGAAAATCGCTGCCCCTCCCTTTTCTAAATGACCTTGTCACGCTACAATGTCCCTACGCGTCTTAAAAGCCTCAGCGGCTACACCTACTTCATGATGTCAACACACAAAAACACATTGAGAAACTACGACACAGTCCCTTCTGATTCTGCGAGCTGAGGACATCAAGTCAAAGTATTATAATAATGGAAACCATTTAAAAATAATGCAAAAAAATGAATTGTACAATGGGTTATTACAGATGACAAACCGATTATTCTGATATAAAATGTAAAATAAGAACTATATAGGAACTTACAAACTATGAGAAACTATTTCCATATTGCTGAACAATATTCCTTTTTCTAGAGCCAGTCGTTCAAGTGAAAGCTCTTACACGATCGTGAGTCAGCAGAATGACTCTCGCTCTTTCGCCAAGATGTATTTAACCGAATATTTACATTCAGTCGTTGGATTTCTGGCTGCAGCTGCTGCAGAGAGCTGGACTTTTGTTTACAGTGGCTGACTCAGGCTGATAGGGAGGAGAAGCAAAGGCCAGGCCTGTCACTGTCTAGGAGGAGTGACAGGATTTATGGATCTCGGTGCCTCTGGGGCAGACCAGAATAGAGAATGTGTGTGTGAGTCGCTGTGTGTCCGCATGACTGCCATTACCTCCCATCCCCCCACCCTGATGACCATAGCAACAGCTAGAAACTAGGCTTGATTGTTTAACAGCTATAATAACACTGGATACAAATCCACTGGGGTATCTCTGTTCAAAGGTGTGGGGTGTAAAGTCATATCATTGACATGTGACATCATCTATTTTAGCCTTGAGAGACAGTGACCTGTTTTACCTGTTGCACTGCAAAGTCAAAGATATCAGATCGGATGAGGAACTAGGGGACGGTCCTCTGCTCCACTTGCCAGAAACTTTGAGAAAAAATAAGCATTTAATGCTTTTTAAAGTTATTTTTTGTTCAATCTAGCACCTGAAGTCAATCTTCTGTACGAATAAATGTTACTAAAAAACACACGTCTGTTTGTCAGCGAGCGTGCTCACGTGGAATTTCCGATAAAGATGGCGAACGTGATTAAGGGGGTGGATAAAAATCCACTTTTTTAAGAAACCCATCAGAGACTGATTGTCCAATTTATATATTCATCAAAGGTCTTTGCGTCAGTGGTCCAGTCCATGAGGTGTCATCTATACATTCGCAGGCTGTGGGAGGAAACCAGAGTGCTGATTGTCTGAAGCATTTTTCAAGCCTTTGTATAGAGACAAAATGGAGTCTTTACATATGAGAAGGAGTGATATATAAAATGGTTTATGTTGTCTTTTCTCACACTTTGAATACGGCAAACCACAATCTACTTTGTTTTGAAAGTGAACCCTACTTCAAAATGGAATGACTCATCTCACACAATGCGATGCGAGATCTGCGACGGCGTGTCAAGTGGTACTTCTCGCTGCTTAAAAAGGTTCAAATTAAAACATTTTCACCATCGAATTCATTTCTTTTTAATAAGTTCCCAAAGTTCTTTATTTTCCTTGGCTCTCTGGCTGCTTCCTGGAAGGTTGAGTTATGCAGAAATTAACCCCAGATTTAGTCCAGGAACCAGATGACACAGAAAATGACGTATCTGGAGACTGAGCCTACTCTGGGGATGCCAGGAAACATCCACATGGTTTTCCTCACATACGCTAAAATCATAACAGAAACTCTTTAGACGGAATTACGGATCAGGGTGTTTGGTGAGGCAGAAACAATACACAGAGCAGTGGTGTTTGTAAACCGAGTGATGAAATTAAATATACACAGATTTAGCTTCTCTAACGTGTAGATTTGGAAATGTGAAGGGCAAGTCTAGCCTTTGGTTTGGGTTTCTGATCATTTACCGCTTTACACTTAGTTACACAATTGTCTTTCCACAAGTGTGACGCAGAAGCAGCTGATGTAAGTGGAAGTCTGTGGCTGGAAAAAAAAATCCAAGCTTCAAGTTTTGTTATCTTTGGGTCTCATTCATGAATGCGTGTTTATTTGGAGAATCTGAGCGTTTTCTGCATCGCATCATTGTGAGTAATAAAGAGCTGAACTAGAAGACACTTTCAGTTTCCAAGTCATCATCATGATTGCTCCGATGTGACTCAAAAAAGAAATATTAAGTTGAGCCTCTGTTGCCTTCCTTTAAATATGATGTCAGATCAGTTGTTATCATAGGAACCTGGAGTAAAGCCACAGGTTTTCAGCATAGAAAATTCACTTCCTTATAAGGTTTTATTCTCATCCCTGGCAGATAAAAGCCTATACATGAGATGAGTATGGAACCTTTTGTATTTTGCAGATCTTTGCACAGGCCATTTTATGAAATACTCTTGAGTTTCTCTCATGAGTCCTCAGTCAGAGCAGACACAAGACGTAAGGGGACTAACACTCGACTGAAAAAGATGATGAAAGTGATAATTTAATTTCAGTTTTATAGAGAAAATGAAATTGGATTCCCTCTGTGTAAGGAGAAAACTCATAATTCCAAACACGGTGTAAAGGAATAAAACATTAATGGTGTATTTGCGGAACACCTGGAGGACGCAGTTATGTGGTGAACATGTTCATACGAGGGGCCCCAGTGATATTAAGGATATAAATAGTTCACCAGTGCGGACAGCACAGGCCGTAAATCACCCCTTCTTTCCTATCTTTTGTACCCCTGCATCTTCTTTTTTCTTAAAGCCCCCACCGACATTTAAGTCAGGAGAAGAGGCCCCCGGCCCACATAGTGAACCCCATCACCCCGTGACACTGCACTGCTTGTGTGTGTGTGATTTATGTGTCTTGTCCAGACTGGATGGGAGCTGGGAATATGGACTTCCCCACCTCCCCCACATACCCGACAAAGCTTTCAGAAAATGTGTGTGAGAGGTTTTGGGGGAGGATCCCCATGGAGGCAAACAGTATTAAGATGCCAACTCCAGTTACTAGAAGTATGGCTTTGGTGCTCAGCTGACTGTGGCTCATGCCCAAAATATTCACCCACTTTCCATCAAACCTGTTTTTCTTACCTGCTGAGATGAAACAACGCACTGGCTGTGCTGATGATTCGATCCCTTAAAATACTTGTCTAGACTAAACATACCGATAATATCCTATTTGTAATCCAATACACATTTTTGGGGCTGAAATCTCGAAGGTCGAGCAATTCATGAGCTACACACACCCGTCAACACACACACACACATCGGCGCTTCCTCTGGCGTTGATCTCGCACATTTATTCTGCTCACACTATTGCAGGCAGGAATCCACCAGGAGATCTCATGTTGCATATCAACACTTCCATTTGGGCAGCGTCGGGCTTAAGTAGGTTAGAGACCGGCATGCACACTCCACTTTGGTCTCCGAGCCCTCCAGGCAGTAAACGGTTCAGTCGGAGGGGCTGCTGCTTGTTATCGACATGTTCGCAGGCTCGAAGAAGTGGGCACCACGTCAGCCTGCGCCGCAACAGCCAGAGAGTGACTACACTATGGATCCTCTATAACACTAAGCATAGGAATGTAGCCCGTGAAATCGGTCGATTTCGACTGAAGCTTCTTCGGTAACATGCATCTTTTTGATAGAATCTGCGTGTGTATTGATTCCATTCTGCACGACAAGATGCCGAATTAAAATCATTCCTGTTATTTACACGGATGAGATCATCAGAGATGATGACCTTCCAGTGATGGAAAATGTCAGGTAGACCAAACTCCCCTGGCTACTGCTGCACGTCTGAACAAAACCTCACCCTTTCCTGGCAAAAACCTAAACCATTAGCAACTTACTTTGAATGTTCTTGGAAGTCAGATCAAACGAAGGACTTTATGGAGAGTCGAATACGATGTTTTGACTACGGTCTGTTCATTGAAAGCAGTTTGCTATATCAGGGTTTCCACCGCCAAAAGGGAACGAAATAACTGATGCAAACCATTTCTTCATATGTTGCGCTATGGGCCACAAAGTGGACTGATAAGGGCAGGAGTGAGTGAGTTCTCTTACTTTAGATTCAGCGTTGCTGTGTGTGTAGTGAATAAATACCGAAAAGTACATTGTCTTGTCATCCAGTTCAAACCCAAAATACAGGTGTATTGTGTGGTTCCACCTCACGATAGAGTCCACCAACTCATGGGGGAGAAAAGAGGGGCGACTAAGTCAGACATGACAGTGGAAGTTTTAGCCTCTCAAACGCAGTATTCACTTCATTAAATCAGCGAAACACGTGCTCTTTCAGCATTTGAACAAACCAGGGCAGCTATTAGAATGTTTCATCATCATGAACTTGTGATCTCGTATCATTGGTAACTCAATGTCCACACATTCACAACTGATCCGAGCACAAAGGGACCCGTTACTTTACTATCTGAGATGAACCTTCCCGGACAGCTCTCATGGAAACGTGGCACTAGTTGAAGGTCGGGGCTCTTCTTGGTACCACTAGCTCTCTTAGTTTCTCTTCTCATTGCTAGTTCCAGGTTCAACTCACCTACAACACCAGTAAGACCAAAGAGTTTAGGAAGAGCAGCTCCACTCTCTTCTGCCTCTATTGAAAAGCACTACATTGAATCGCAACTGAGGACTATTGCAGAGAGTTGAGTGTTCACGCCAACATCAACACGCAAGGATCACATGTCATTTACAGCACCTGCAATAGATGACACAATCCATATGGTTCTTCAAAATCAATCATAGCATTTCCTTCTAACTAACTCTGTCATGCTTCTTAGCCACCAAATGTCCTTACGATCAAAGAAAGCTCACATTTTTGTAGGTCCTAACAACACTTGACCACAAAATTCTACTTCTGTCAGTGTGAACACGACCCGAACAGTCATGGGAACAACTACCTGGACCACCCAAGGAGGTGAAGTCTGGATCGCTTCCACTGTCGCTATGCGCACAGTGAGAATAACAAATATTCCACCAGCCACTGTGAGATGAACAGTTTGGATTTATCGGCGACCTGTGGTCTGTGACGCACACTTTTATAGCTATCGGGAAATGATGTCTCGGACCAAGTATCATCTGGATGGCCCACCACCTTCAGCTGGAAACACAACTTGTCAGGAAGTCCCGACTGAGAGATATGGCTCACTGTTCACTCACTCGCAATCTAAACCACCATGATACCTGAGCCTCTCAAGATAAACGCTGTCCTCAAGTGAGCAATGCTGGAATTTGATAAATCAATGAGGTGGCGGTCAACACTGAGTGGTGAAACATTTGCTGATTTGATTCTGTCATTCAGGAAAATGACAACAATATTTTGTTTGCCGTCATTGCGTCTTGGTTATAAAGAGTTAATAACACACTTTATTGGACATTTAAATTTGTGTGTGGCCTTTTGTGCCTGACTGCATGTGACCTTTCGTTGTAAACCATTTGCATACAGACCAACAATAGACACTACATTTATTTCAATGCGCAAACAATGTAAATATTCATAAATTAGGGATAGTGAGAACCACCATCTTGGTAGTGAGTTACTGTCAATCTTTTTAGAATAGAATCTTAAATTAACGCTCCACAGTAGGACAGGACCTGTATTTCAGTGTCTTGCATGAGGTCAGTGATAACCATTTTCTATCACTTTTACAGTGTTTCTTCATGCAAAGACTGAATGTTCCTCTTATTGTATTTAATATTTTGCTTTTCATTTCCTTTGCTCCACAACTCTTAAGAAGTATTATCAGTACTTGAGTTGAGGGAGGATTCCATCCTACATGAAAAAGGAAAAAAAATCACCCCCCTTGTAAAACTGCCATTCCCCCTTTACATCCTGCTCCTCTTCCAGTGAATATTGGAAATATAATGCTAGAGCGACACACGAGGGAAAACACATGTTAAACCAGACCTGTAAACACCCGACATATCTCTGAACATTTCTATGTCACTGCCGCTCTGATGTAGATTTACTGACACACAACTAATCCAATGATCAGATTTTGGAGGAAAAAGAGCGACTTGATGTGTCAGGATTAAGCAGTATGACTAAAACTCATGAGCAAAATAAAAAAGGCTAAAGTGGTCTTCTAGGAAGTGCAGATGTGATTCATGGTGATTATCAACAGATGCTTTGTCAGAACCATCCGGTGAGATGCAGTGTGTGGATAGCATACGGCAAAGTAGGGAACAATTGATTCTTAATGGCTGCTGCAGACACACACACACATACATGTCCGTCTCAGCCTGAAGCTCTTGAGAGCGTGTGGATGCTTTTCATGTACTTTGAATCAGCGATGTTATGAGATCATTTGTCTGATGTCTGAATCCTCCGGCCGGTAGCCTTCCAGAGAAGAGGGCTGGGATTTGTGAGCGCGCTCAGACCCGAAATAATAACAGTGAGATGAATGGCCGCGGTTGCTCTGCAACCCTCACGATCAATGCTGTTTTTCACCAGGATTTGTGAGCAGAATGTCTACACTCGCTTGAGTGTGTGTTTAGATGTCGTCCATAAAAGAGCGGCCTCGCATACCTGCTCACATTCACAGCCGAGTGCCACACTATGATCCATGTGTTGTACCTGAGTCGTCTGCTCGGGCCCCCCGAGGCATGTGAACATGTGACAGTGGATTCCATTATCTCCCACCAGCCGACCTCCTCATCCAACACACATGTTTCCTATAATGCTCGGGACATTCCAGGCGTTACCCGGCATTCCAGGGAAATATCTATCATGTAGAGAGCATGTCTACAACCCGCAGAGAAATAAACCACGCTGGATTATCCAACAGGGACTCCTGCACACTTGTTCCGAAAACAGCGCTGCGGATGAAACATGCCTCTCTGTTTCCTATTACACTGCTGGTGGAAACGAAGCGGGAAAAATAATAACTCAAAAATATTTATGGAAAACTCCAAACAATGACAATGTGAGTTTCAGTAAGGCTGAAAGGAATACTTTTGCTGACTGAAGACCAGTATACATTTGGATATTTTACATTACATTAAAAGAGGTTTTCCTTGCCCAAACAATTGATCATAATTGAATTTAACAATTGCATTCAATTCCAAAAAAGGTTGTGTATAATTTGATTAAAAAAAAAAAAAGAAAAATAAACACATGAAGATGTTGCTTATGGTTTGATTTGAAAGAAATAACTTGATTTCTTCCACGTGCCGAGGCAACGTTATGATTGCCAAAAGAAAAAGTGGTGCTGGAACTGAATAAATAAACAGACACCAAAAACCTGATCCACACTGCTCAACCTACTGTTACTGTTAAATATAGTGTCTCAAGTCAATAGTGATGCCACATATTATTTCATGAAGTCACTTATTTTGAAAAGCACAATATCAAATATTGCAAAAAAAAAAATAGTGCTGTACGTTTTGTGTTGGTTTTCAATTCAGGCAACTTTTTTTTCCCAATATAATTTAGCATATTTTAAAATGATAGCTGGAGAACAAAGAGTGTTGTGTTTTTCATCTGGATGCACCGTCGAACATCATGACAGTAAAGTTTCATTATATTCGCGCCGTCGCCTCACAAAGCTCTGCTTAGGTCACTATTTGGCTCACTGTTTGCTAAAGAATGTTGACAAACGTAGAGACCTCAACCTTTGGTCGCCACAAATCCAACTGGTCAGCTGTCACAGAAAGACTTCTAATTCATTGCGATTCCAGAGGGAACAGGCAGCTCTTTAGAAGGCTCCTCTCAGGAGAGGAAGCAGGGAGGCAGAGGAGGGTCCACAGAGCCATCGGCGAGGGCGGATCAGGACAAGATCAATGGGAGTGACAGTGAGTGCAGGAGGCAGCGAGAGACTCAAATAGGCCAATAAATAACATCCTGGTGAGACAGCAACTGCCTCCCCTTCAGCCACTAACACCCACATCCACCTCCGTGACCCCCCTGGCTAGGCCCAGCAGACCGGGCCCCCTTGATTACTAGCCTCCGATGGGGGGGGCTGGAGGCCCCCAAATGCACAATACACCTCTCACATGGGGTCCTCACTCACCTCTTTTCCTCCATTTGTTGGACATTCATCTTTCAACATGTGTGTGAGTTTGTTTTGGGGGTGGGGATGTGGGGGGCTGTGGTGGTGGTGGGTGGGGGGGTTCAGACTGCTGCAGAGGGTTGAGAGATGTGTTTGTGTGTGTCCTCACTGTTTTTTTAAATCTTCCGTTTTACCACACTGCCTTGTGCCGGACCACTTGACTCTGTGGTTTTTAAGATGAGTCAGTTTTGGTCTGTCTCTTGCTCAAAGAAAAACAAGACCTCAGACTAGTCGTAGTCATCTGCGTGTATTTATCACATTCCATGACACATCACGTGCGCAGCTAATATCACTTTACACTTTAAATAAAGGTGCTTTACTTTATCCATTGTTAAATGCGGAAATGCGCGCAATACGGATGTTACCAGTCCACTGAAGGGCCGTTCTTCAGATTCACACCCATTTATATACGGCCAGTTGGCTCCTAGCCTGCTTCCTGGATGGCCTGTGGTCCCCAATATACAGGCTGTCCAAAAAAAAAAAACATTTTACAGGCCAATAATTCATTGCTGAAATAACTTCAAATTGGAATGTGATCGCCCACAGTCACCCAGGACTGTGCAGCACGCCATCAAAACGTCACCGCTGAAATGGCTCCATAATAATCTTCATCTAAATTATTCAACTTCATTGAGCTGGACTTAATAGTTTTCAAGACCATTGCTTTTAAAATGCAGGAGTGTTCCCCCCAAAATGTTCTATATATGCCTGTTTACTGAAAGGGGTGGTTAAATTAGGACCAGGGTGTGAGACAGTGACTGGTGGAGACACCAATGACTCCATTACTGGGTGTCTGTATCAAGAGTCTTGTGACGCCACACTAAGACATCACAATATCACAAACATACTGTATTACAATATTCTACATAGCTAATAATGAAAAAAAAAATTACTCAAAGTTTAAAGGTCAAATTTGTCGTCGTACTGAAAACTTCTTCACTTGCGGTACCATGGAAACATGAGTAACAAAGTGTGTGTAATTACGGTGTATTATCCAGGATTAAATATTATTTTAAAAAATCTATATTAAGAATGGAATATCAATATTATATCTGAAATCAATGTATGCTGCTATATAGCCAGAGATGCATCCTCTGTCCGTGACAGTCATGAGTCAGGGGCAGGGTGAGTTCCTCTTTGGCGAGACGTTTCGAGAAAAAAACTGCTCATGTGTGAATAATAAATTGGGTGGATGATGAAATGATGTCCTTCTGAATGAAGTAGAAAACCCAATTTTGAAAATAGGATGAAAAATGTCTGCTCAGCAACTTGCTGTTGAGTTGAGTTGTCTCTTTCTTACGACATTGATTCCACCCATTCATAGTGTTTGCACATATCGTACATTCAAAACATGGAATAAAACACGCCAAATTACTCACAGGTTGAAAAGAATTAAACACCCAACACTTTCTTTCGTCACAAAGTGTCCCCCAATCAGATTTCCATTCATGAACCCCCATCTACCCATCACTACTGTTCACCATTGTAACCACCAGGGGGAGCAGCCCAGAGTCAAAAGTTTACGCCAGACATATCGACTGTGGAAGAAGTATTGATCATGCCGTTCATGTAAATGAATCGGAGGCAGTGTTTTCGGAGCCGGTGGTTGGTGATGATGAATACAAAAAAATTCAGCCTTTGTTTTGTCTTCTTCGTATCTCATTACAGCTACTTATCGGGTATAAATAGCGACACTGCCCCCTGTGGTTTCCAGTGGTACTGCTCTGTTTGGCCTGTATCCGTAAGCTTTGTGGATACGTGCAGAAATATGGACGAAATGAACGCAGGGAACGGACAGAAGACTCCGTCTGTATCTGGATCTGTATGTGACGTAGAGCATGAATGGACCTTAACCGGGACACACAAACACCATCTAGCACTTTTGAAAGACACAAACTACTATGCTGTAAATGCATTTTTTATCTTATTCCTTTAGATGGTGTGCTCAAGCCCACTGGTCTATTTGATGTCTTTTACTGCAGATCTACATTCCACTCTCTTCCCTCAGGGTGGCTCTGGATCCTAATGTCAGTATATTGACAATGCAAGTGGCTTGTTTTCACTTCCTGGGAATCACTGCATATTAAAAATGATGTCCTCTGGGAAGGAAGGATGAGAATGTAAGAGTCAGGGGTTTGAAAGTAGTTATGACAGGAGTTTTGGTCAACTCTGCGGGCCCCTACACTTTGGAGAACCCTGGTTCTTTTGCATCATTTAGACCAGTGATTCTCAAGCATAGGGCCGGGGCCCATGGTTGGGTCGCGAGCGCCTGCTCGAGGGCCGCTAAAAGTTTCTTTTGTTTTACACCTTTGGGCCGTGAGACGCTCAGTTTGAATACATTCGCCACATATGGTGGCAGTAGTGTGTCTCTGAATTGACTTGACAGTGGCAAATCTGTGACCAACTATGGAGCAGTTCTTGAAAAGAAAAAAATGATAAAGAAAGTGATGTCCCCCCAACAGTAAAAACTGTTCATGAAAGCACCTGTAGAAAAATTAACTAGAACATTTTATGGCAGTACTTTCATTTACACTTGACATATATCTTCTTTGGTGTCTAAACAAAATATATTATTTTTATTTTATGATATTTACATATGGTTTTATTATGTTTATTATACACTGATATATATTCTTATTCTGTTTTTCCAATTTTCCCCACAGTTTGCATGAAGTGTATTTTTAAATTTTGTTTTCTTTAGTAAATTTGATGACTATGACCTGGTTCTGCTGGGGGTTGAACTTTTCAATGACAAATAAATATATTTGCAATGGTTTCATGTCATTTCACAAGGTTTTGGTTAGTTTACGTGCAAGTAGATTAAATATGGCTGTTGATCACAAATTCAAGAGTCATGAATCAGTTCTACTGAATGGGCCCCGGGCCCATTGTTCCAGGAAAGGTGGGCCCAGAGATCAAAAAGGTTAAGAACCCCTGATATATATACCAGCAAAGAAGAAGAAGTGACTGGAATAACCAGCAGTGACGCTTCTGTCGGCCATGTTGCCCAGAGGGCGGTGACTTTGACAGCTAAGGCGACGACAGTGTGGCCCCTCTCTCCTCACCAGAGCCTGCGATGACCCCGCCACAGACAGGAGGTGGTCCTTTATTTGACAATAAAATAAAACAATATTCAAAATCTCCTTCATAACTCAAGATGAAAAAGGTGAGGGACTGAACTTGGGAGGGACATTATTATTGCTCTGAGCCCTTTGGAGTCAGGTAGTGTGGGTGAGATCACCAGAGATGCCTTTTGTGGTTCACAGCCACTCGCTCACATGACTGTCATGCCACAAGACACTTGTGTAGAAGATGAGAGCAGTGGAGCGGAGTGATCTGACAGCAGCAGCAAGAGAGGAAGTGAATAGGAGGAGGCATGCGGAGAGGAAAGAAAGAGAAGCAGGGGAGACACAGCGAGACAGAGAGAGAGAGAGAGAGAGTCACACACACACAAAAAAAGAGTGGGACTCAGAGGGGTAGGAGGCGGCCTTGGCAGACTTCTACTGTTTATCTCTGTGGCGCGTTTAATGACACTTCCTATTACGATGTTGCGGGAAGTGGAGCGTGTCAGCTCCTGCGCTCTCTCTCACTCCTAGCATGCAGAGCAATTACCCCCGACACCCCTCCTCCCTCCCCCACCACCATCATCCTCCTGCAGTTCTGTGAATTGGGCCAGCAGAACTGTGAGTCATCATTTTGAGTAATAGGCCTCGTGAGCTCCGGTCAGACACTGGATCAGACCTGGGCAGAGTGTGGCCCGGGGGCCATATGCGGCCCCTTGCCTGTGTTTTTGTGGCCCCCATGAGGTCAGACTCAGAATTTTTCTGTCATTTGTTTGTGTTTTAACCGGTAATTTTTTTTCTTCTTTTCGTTTGTCATTTTAGTATTTTCCTCAAAAAATGTTGAAAGAAAATTCTAAATATATTTTTAAATAAATTGCCTTTTCATCTTGACTGTTTGGTCCATAGTTTTATTATTTCTATTAAAAAAGGCATGTAAAAATCTTTTTTATATAGGTTTCATGCCATATTTACACTTAATATTCAGGCTTCCATTGAACCATTTATGGTTCAGTTCCTCCTTGTTACTTTTTTTCCCATCATGTTCCATAGTCATGGCCATCTTTCATGGGCATGATGGCCCCTCACAACAAGTTACAGTTCATGATGATTTACATGCCCACCTCTGTGCCCTGCGAGTGGCTGTAGCTGGACCTGTCCGTCGCCCTCATTTACTTTGGTAATCTGCCGCAAACACATTTCAAGGACTGAAGTCCTTAAAAACAATTTAGAACAAAATCTATATTTTTAATGTAATCTTCTCTCAGTTTTCAAAATATTATAGCTTTGTGACGGGTCCCCTTGGGTCATTTCTAGTGCCTCCAGGCACTCTGATTTCCTCCCACTGTCCAAAAACACAGGTCAATTGATGACAAAAATGTGGTTGGTCTGTCCATAAGTGTGAATGACTGGTGGCCTGTCCAGGGTGTCCACTGCCCATGCAGACTTTAAGTCTATATATGACTCTTTGTTTAATGTGATTTTACTGCTGTCGCATGAGCACATGATGTTGTGATGGGTTTTCTGGCGTATGACTGAAATATGACGCATCTGAACATGTATTGACACATGAATCTTAAGTGGCCAGGCTGACTTATGATAGTTCTCGCTGGTCACATCCTCCTCTCTTTTGTCTATGCACGAAAAAAGCAAATGTGACAGGAATCACTGGTTTCCGATTTAAATGTGTTCTTGTAATATTTTGGCTCCATTTGTTGCTGCATTCCAGTTATACATGTGTGAAGTCACAGCTGAGAATGATGTCACAGCTGAGTTCATTCACTCCATCATTCTTCCATTGAAGATGATCGTGCGTCGATGTGACTTCTTGATAAATACATGCTCCGTTCGCAACTAGAAAATGCCACTAGAAGAGGAGCCAGATTCACAGAATATGATTGATTAAAAACGTCAACTTCCTGTTTAAGTTCGGGGAAGCCATCTTGGATTGCGGAGTGGTGCGGATTTCCCCACTTACCACCGTGGAAATCCTACATCGGGTGACAAAAGAGCGGCATGACAACACATGGATGTATCTGATGCTGTCTGACAAAGTGTAAAGGGAATCGCAAAACCAAGAAAACTTAAGGGGATTTGGATGCACAATCTGTGCAGATGCCCCAGCAGAACCACTCAAAATTCAAGCCTATTCATATCCATAACTTAAGAATAAGAATTAGAGGTGGGATTAAAAAAATCGAATTTGTAATTAATTAATCTCAATTAATCGCAGTTTAAGAATATTTGCCACAAGAAGCCACATTTTTCAATTTGAATGAATTTGGTATATTACTGTATCAAATGATGGACCCGTACATACCCATACAAAATACAGCGGGACCTCAGTTTTCAAACGTCCTGGACTTCAAACAAATCGGAGTTCGAACAAAAATTTTGAGATTATTTCAAACGAAAATCCAGAACTCGAACGCCCCCGAAAAAAGATAAGGTGCACGGACTGATCAGCGGACCCACGACGCACTTTGTTATTGTGTATAACGCAGCCTCTGTATGTGAACGTGTCCTGTTAGCTACATTTACTGACCGTTTTTCTTCATATTGAGGTGTAAAACCTTTCCTATCTCCGCACTGGACCGTGGTAGAGTGTCACAGGGGAGGTGCTCACTCTCCTCTGAGGCTGGAGCGCTCACTCCAGGGTTTGATGTCCTGTTGTGGGCTGGAGCTGGGACAGGGATGAGGCGAGTCTGGGACAGAGCGTGACTTGGTTTATGACTTTGTCACAGCCAAACTGCACAGAAGCGCACATTCAGAGCTGGACACGCACCGGGCTCCTCTTCACTTCTGGAGAGACGTCACTCACTCGGCAACCCCTCCCACATGCAGCGGCCACACACATAGAGGAACAGCCACCTGCAGCAGACACTCTACATTCACTCCTACAAAAGACTATTTTAAGGCTCGGAACGCATTATTTCTTTTCCCATTCATTGCAATGGGAAAAATCGATTCAGATTTCAAACAATTCACTTCTCAAATGGACGTCTGGAACGGATTGTGGTCGAGAACCGAGATACCACTGTATTGTTTATTTTGCATCAGTTTGACAACATTTTTATATCGCCTTATTTAAATAAAATAAAATAAAATAAAATCTTTTTTAACAGATTTTTTGATCCTATTTTCCATCTGAAGTGTGAATGGTTGTGCTCTTGAGAGGGTTGCGACACAGATTCACGACCGTGGTCCAAGATCAAACTGAGAAGCAGAAGCCTTTCTTCCTTCGTTCTCCACTGTAATGTTGGTGGATGGTCCAGACATTAGCATCTCGACATACATACCTGGAGAAGGCCCAGGAAATGCTCAGCGTGTGATTTGTATTCAAGCGGTCGATGTAGCAATAATTATGCTGTGACTGTAGGGAACCAGAGGGAAACTCAATTATGCTGCCTTCACGGGCTCCAGGCTCTCACAGTGGCGCCGCTCACCTTTAGAAGGATCGAGATATTGAATGAGCCGCTCGTATATTCATTCATAATCTACGTATTTAAACCACTGGCTGCATAAACACCAGCTGTGTTTATATTCCTGTTGGCTCTTTTCCCTCTAATCCGCCAACCAACGTTGAATTTCTTCAAACATCCATGAGCAGAACGCAGATTTCCGAGGTGGCGAGGCGGTTAGTTCCAGCGAGTTCTGGTGGTGTCTCTCTCCCCTCTCCCTGCAGGTGTATGGGGACCAGTGTTCCCCACCTCTCCAGCCAACTGTGACCCCAGAGGGAGCGGAGTGAGCTGCAGCATCGCAACATTAAATGTGATTGATCAAGCAGGGGCATAGATCCTGCGCCTCATTGCTCGGGTCCTGCGATAAGTCATTGTTCCACCACCGGCACGGTGATTTGCACGGAAGGGCAGGGTTGCCATGGCAACCTTTCAGCAGAAACGGCCTGTTTCTTTTCTAGTTCGGGGCGAACATCAGCACCTCCTTCAGCTGGTTGTTGTTGCGCTGATGATACTCTCCTCACATGTGGCTGTGGTAGCTCTGACTCGCTCTGTGAGGACCATATGTCCATTAATTCAGATTTAAAAAATATATAAAATATATATTTTGTCTTGTAAAATAGTGACTTGATCATTTGCGTCAATCACATAGAAATAGGAGACATACGTCGATGTCCTTGGTAAATCCTTAGATCTGAGAATATACAAAACATTTATTATTGAAATTTTCTTTGAGAATATGTTCAATATTTGTTTAATAATTGTAGTTGTCACTATCACTGATCACGTGTCGATGCCTTCTTTGCCTTTGCTATTTACTAGTGATACACTGTTGGTTTTGGAGTTTGTTGTAGTCATTTTTGGCTCTTTGCGGCTCCCCCTGGTGGATATACTGGTGAACAGTAGTGACGGGTAGATGAGGCCTCATGACACAGTGTCCTGATTTTCAGAGGCCACCAGATGGCGCTGTCTGCCGTAAAATGTTTGGACTTGAACAACTAATTCACGTCATTTCTAAACAAAGAGCGCCGTCTAGTGGTTTCAGAAAATGATGACACTGATTCACCAACCCTGCAAAACTGTCTCATTCTCGACAGTGTATGGTTTCATGGACACAAACACATTTTCTTCCCTTGTGGCACTGCTCAACAGCACGTCGGAGACACGGAAGCTGAGCAACACAAAGTGTTTCCATCGCGGTGGTCACTGATGGCACCTCTTTGTTAGACAAGCTCCGTGGTCTTCACACAAGCCAAGATGATGAGGAGAAGTCAGCAGGCCTGGTCCTGCACCTCTGAAGTCAGCGGCCAGACGTCAGGCCTGTGGTTCCACACATCTGAGGAGCGTGTGGACGGTGTGGTGCGAGCTGACATTTGAATCACATTCAGACAGAGAGAGCTCGTCCTCTGCTGCTCCTCTTCCCTGCTCACGCTCTCAGGGAGGTGTGAAGTGAGACTCATGAACTGTGCTGTGATTCATCCCGGACGCACCATGACAGCTCTCACAAATGGGACTCCAGCTCTGACCCGCATCCTAACATCTTCATTTGGAGCGGCAGGATGTCGAGGATCCATCTGCTCCTCTCCAGTGTTCCACATCACCTCCCGTGTCTCACCGGCTCGGGCAGAGTGTGAGGAGGCAAACATCAAACCGCACTGCCTCCCGAGAAGCAACAGCGCCCCCCTGAGGACCGGCACTGCTCCAGTGACGCACCAACCTTTGACACAAATGTGTGTGGCTTTGTCTGACGTGCTTCTGTTCTGCAGCTGGTTCCTGTTTTTAAAGAGTCACTTCCACAATATTACTATTGTTTCGTTGATGCTCGATTCCTGGCAACATCGCCCTTTGTTCTCCTTCATCATTCAGTTACTGTTTCATTCATCACTGCCATTGTGAGTCATTGTTTAAAACATGACGATGTTAGGAATTACTGGCATATGTTAGATGTAAAAAAAAAAAAAGCTTACGGCTGCTTTTCCCAGTCCCATATCAAACACTTGGAGAACTTGGAACACTATCTATCTATCTATCCATCCATCCATCCATGTTCCATCCAAAATAAGTAAATACCGGTGTTTGTATTTACTGTCTGTTGAAGCTATAATAAAACAAATTCAACCCCTAAGTGAAAAAAAATCGTGACATTTAGATTACAAATATTGAGAATGGTTATTGTCTGGGTTACTTAGATTTTTATTCAGGTTTTCCCATTCATGTTTCCTTTTGTTTATTCTCTTTTTTGGCCTTCACAGTATCTCTGCTGTAGACGCACCAGTTTCACTTCGAGGACGGACCATTTTTTGGGGGGTAAGTTTATCACGCAGCTGTAAGGCTGATCTTATTCAACAAAGAAGAGGTCTGAGGAAAAATGCTATTTTCAAGCCTTGGTCAGAAGATCTGACCTCTCTGAGATGCGGATGACAATGGTTAGGTTTTCTAACGCATGTTAAAATCTTCAGTGTATGAATTTCTGGAGCCTTCAGCAATATATTGCTCCACAATCCGGTACACTACTGCAGCATGTATTATCAGAGCATCTGATGCGCTCTGACAATCCTGGAACTGTGTCACATCTGTAGGGCTCAACACTGGACAAAAACCTCCAGTTAGAAAAATACTGTAGCTGCACAGCACCTGACACTTTGTGCCGCTCGCCTGACTGGTCCCGCGGTGCCCGGCAGTAAATCAATGAAACAAAGATGAGTGTGTATAAAAAACAAAAACACTTTATTACAATTAGGTTGAAAAAACCCAAGGGAACCACGACTACTTTACAAGTACAAATGTTTTTTTGTTTGATATTTACACTTTTTTCCATCGACATCAATAAAAAAAGAATTTATGAGAAAACACAAAATACTAAAATACATGTTTACAGTGTGTTTGCTGCGATAAAAAAAAACAAAACAACTAAAGGAACGTGCGTTACTCTCCATTTAGATCTACAGACGACGGGGGCAGGTGGGGGGACATGCAGGGGAATATTGGTGAATACACTTAATGGACAGCTCTTCACCTGAAAAGCTTCACGTCTCTTGAGTCATTAATACGTTTTTGCTCGAAGACTTCGTGACGTCCGCCGACG
This sequence comes from Synchiropus splendidus, assembly GCF_027744825.2. Classification (NCBI taxonomy): domain Eukaryota; kingdom Metazoa; phylum Chordata; class Actinopteri; order Syngnathiformes; family Callionymidae; genus Synchiropus; species Synchiropus splendidus. The sequence continues at coordinate 20,811,196 of NC_071340.1, forward strand.
GGAGACAAGCCACTAAGTATTCTTGCAGTTTCCAAGGTAATACCACATTTTGACAAATAAAAAAAGAGGTAAGAAAGTTGACTCAGGTCCTGGCACACGCACTGGAACAGTGCTGAGCCATCTGACCAGGAGATGAAGGGGGTGAGGTACTGGATCCTTCTCTGCTGCCACCGTCCTTCACCTCATCACACAAGTCCAATCAGGTCCAGGTGGAGACTTAACTTCCTCCGCCGCTGGGTTTTCCAGGCGCTTTCGCTCTGATCCCAGCCTGCCTGGCTTGACCTTTGGCCGGCTGCTGGGGCTGAGAGGGCTGCTGGCTCGCCGTCTCCGGGGCCGAGGGCGCGGTGGTTTGCTGGGCGGGGCTGTGAGGAGGTGGGGTTTGGATCTGTGGGGAAGCAGCTGCGGTGACAACCTGCTGCTGGATGATCTTCTGCTGGATGACCTGCGCCGTCGTGGTTCCCGCAGGAATCATCTGGACCTGAGTGGGAGTGGATGTGGCGGCTTGGGTCAGCGCCACCGTTTGGGTCTGGATCTGGAGAGCAACACCGTCACATTTTAAGCATCAAGGTCTTCAGCTTTTCTTTCCCCCCTGAGTGGCAGGTACCTGCTGGGGAGACGAGACGATCTGCTGAATGTTGGCCACGGTCGGCTGCTGCTGCACGATCTGCGGGAGCTTGGCCACCTGACGGGAGCAGTCAGCGAATTAAAAATAATTTTAAAAAAAAATCACCACGGATGAACTTCGACCACAAACAAGTCTTCCTGTCCCAGACCTGGATTTGCTGAGCTCCAGCGGCTTTCTGTGTCTGGGCCAGGGACGTTGTGAAGAACTGGGTCTTGATGCCCGGCTGCAGCTGCGTGGTGGTCGTGTAGGTCACTTTCTGCTGCTGCTGCGGAGCAGCTTGGGCCGCTTGGACCGTCACCTGCTGCGTGCCGATCTACAGTCCAGGAAATAACACACGTGAGCAAAAGTGCTACGTCAGCATTTTCCAGGAGAATCATGAGTGAGATGAAGGTGTTGAAGACGAACTGATGCCACAACAGCACGGTGACCTCAGACTATTAAGAAGTGAGCACATGCTGCTGCCAGTCGAGAGGCTGCTGCAGTGGTGCTCATTCATGGCTGTTTGTGGAGACGCTAGGTGGTAGGTGTTAACCTTCTGCTGTAAAGTGGCCTGTGTCTGTTGTGGCTGTCCTGCCTTTTGTTGTCCTGCGGCCGCCGCCTGCTGGTGCTGCTTCTTCATCTGAAGCAGCTGCTGGACCTGCATCTGGGGGAAGGACGGGGTCAGCACCGGGCCACCTGAGGGAGAGAACAGCGTCAGTGTTGTCACCGCCGTCTTGTCACGACTATCCCTCCGTCTGAGGCTGACCTGTTTTCTGGGCCTGGCCGATGGCCACGCTGATGCCCGCCACGGTGACAGGCAGCGTGGTGACACCAGCGGAGGAAACCACCGCCGGCACAGAGACCACAGGAGGTTTGGTGAGGGTGACTTGAGTCTGGCCGGCCTGGGCCTGAGTCAGCCCCTGGGCTGGCACTCGAGTCTGTCACGGCATCAGGAAGCAAGTGAGACAACAGAAGCAGCGTGTGCGAGTGAACCTGACCTGGGCAGGTGAGCTTCGCTCTCTTACCAGTCGAGCCACCTGCAAGTTGGCCACTGTGGTGCCGGTCAGAACGGCGCCGGGCCTGGGCGCTGCCACCGCCGTCAGCTGAGGGCTGGCCTGGGCCGCCTGCACCTGAGTGGTCTGCTGAGCGCCGGGTGCCTGCTGACCTTGAGCTGCGGCCGCCGCTGCCACTGCTGCAGCCACCTGCTGCTGCTGCTGAAGCTGCAGCTTATGCTTGTGCATCTTCAACAACTCCTGTCAAAACAAATGCGCTGACGTCAACGGTTTTCCTCTGAGGATGATTTTTTTTTTTTAATCATTTCTGTTTTTGAGTGACAGCAACATCTCTATGTAACTGTTTGCCATATTTAATGTTCTTTGAACCTATTATGTCCAACAGCCCACCCTGGACTCACGGTTCGCAGTGACTCTAAACACAGGAGGTTTCTGCCTGCAGTGCGAGCACCACTTCACTCAGCTGCAAGGTGTTTAGAGAGACTGAAATCCTGAGAAAAGTCACTCAACCAGTCCAATGTCTGTCGGTGACCAACTCAAAAATGTCAAACATCATTTTTGAACGTTTAGCATCAAGAATGAACGATGACAAACTAGTTCCTGCCTCCACAGAACACACGTGAAACAGTGGTGGAAAGTGCCTGAGATATACACAAGGTAATACCGTGCACTGAACTCTTGAATGAGATGGAGAAAGTCAATCTTTTTCGTTACATCTCATTTGTTGTGTACAACTTCTACAGGATGTTTAGTTCTGCTGACAGAGTAGATGATAGATTTGACAACTGTTGCGTTCCATGCATCATCATAAGTGACAGACAGATGAGGAATCATGAAACAGTATCGCAGGGTTGATGAAACAGTGTCCTAACATTCAGAGGCCACTAGATGATGCTCTTGGTTTAGAAATTTTGAATATGTGAGGTTTTATTGAATTCGAAGTTCAAACATTTTACAGCAGACAGTGCCATCTGGTGGCCTCTGAAAATCAGGACACTGTTTCATGAAACCTCATCGACCCTTCGATACGGTGTCATGAAACGTCACCTCCCCATCACTATCATTCATTATTGCCACTGACATGTGAATCCCACTAAACCAGTCTCACTCTCCAAACAGTGAGCATCCCTCTCTGGACAGGTGAGAACAACTATAATAGCATAAGAAAAACACAACGCCACTAGTGTCAAGTATCACGTCAGCATGTCTATCTTCTGACGGCTTGGTGCCTGTGTCGCCAGCTTCACCGCCACGTCGACTCGTCAAGAGTAGAGTAGGAGTCAGTTCACATGTTGTGCTTTACTTCTGAAAGACTGCCGGCACTAAATAAGTAGCGAGGTGAAGGCACTGACTCTGTGCGAGTCCTCCGATTGACTTGGCAAAAGTATTGCCTTGAGGCGCCACAAACCTAAGGATAGGGTAAGAGGCCAGGCTGAACACCACTCTGTGAACCAAAAGTGCAATGGACAAGTGTCAAAAACTCTCAACTAAAATGGTATCCAGGCTTTTAGCTAGGAGGGCATCTGGGCGTCTGCAAAACATGAAAAAGTGGACGCCCCATTCTCGACCGTAGCTTGGCTGCCAGATCACGCTGGTATATGGCGGCATCTGGCGGCCAAGCTACGGTCGAGAATCGGGCGTCCACTTTTTCATGTTTTGCAGATGGACACAAAGGGACGACCCAGCTTGGTGCAGACCTGTTCAGTATTTGAGCTCTGACTTCAGTGTTGATAAACACGGTGAACAGGTAGAGATTGCTGTGTTTTGAGCAGAGGTGAGGTACCTGGGGTTTTCCGACTGCTTTGATCTGTGGAGAAGCTGCCTGCTGCTGCTGCTGTTGTTGTTGTTGTTGTTGCTGCTGCTGCTGTTGCTGCAGTTGTTGCTGTCGCAGCAGCTGAAGGTGAGCCGGGTTGAGAGGCTTCCCTTGCTGCAGTTGCATGCCCTGGGCTGGGTGGAGTTGGACACATTACAGGTGGGTAAAACAGACCAACTGAGTCGACAATCACCACAAGTGAATTACCTGGTGAGACGAGTGAGCGGGTCTGAGACTGAGCGGGGCTCAGAGTGGTCGACACCACGGCCGACGCAGTCACTGGGGTAACTGCTCGAACTCCCTGCCCTGTTGCGATGGCAACCACCTCAGCAGGAGCGGCAGCAGCTGTAACTGCTCTCTGTTGAGCATGGACCACCTGAGCGCCAGCAGCACTTGGTGACTGAAAGGTGCAGCAGAAACAAGATCTCAATCAGAACTGGCAGTCGTGCTTACGCGCCTCAGAAAGGGCACAAGCACAGAGAGAAACAAAGGGGACTCACAGAGAGGGTGCCTGGTATGACTGGGGTTGCCAGGCGTTTGTTGGCTTGGAAGGGACTTTGAACTCCAGCAACCGTGTTTACAATAACATTCCCCCCAACAGTAGCTGTGACATTGAAAAAAGGAATTCATTAAAAGTGACACACCAGCAGCTGAGCGCTGTGAACCAGAAGCAGGTGAGCGTACCAGCCTGGATGGTGGTGCCAACAGTGGCATTTTTTATGGCACCAGCCTGAAAAACATACAACAAGTCAGTGGGTGGGAGAAGACAGAACACAAGTATAAATAGGTCCTGACTCTCACCAGAACAGCGGCATTCGGCACAGCTGTAGCCCCGGCCACGGCGGCCCCCTGAGGGAGCTGAGCCTGACCAGCAGCTGTCGGTGTCAGAGCTTGGCCTGATGCGGCCTGGCCCTGCGGAACACCGGCCTGTTGCTGCTGAGCCAACTGCTGAGCCTTTTGCTGCTCTGCTAGCGCCTGCAAACACAATCAGGACGTCATTTAAAGCCCTGCTTTCAGATGGACCAAGAGAAATCGGTGCCAGAACAACATGGAATGTTACCTTCTTCTCTTTTGCAATTCTCTCAGCACGCTGAGTTGCAATCTGGATTGGAAGTAAAGGCTTGTCGTAGCTTATTCCACTGTGAAAAGGAAAACAATTTTCAATTTAGTATAAGGTTTAGTTGAACGCTAACATGCTAGTGGGACCAAGACAGGACAAAAAAATGAACCTTTCTGCCAAGACTGAAGCATGTTTAGGATTCTTCTGGAATGGATTCATGCCCAACCTAAAGAGAAGAGAAGATTACTTAAGTCAGTCTGAACGTATGCTTATACTTGCTTGTGGTACATCCAAGCATCAGGTTTCCAGTCACCACTTCACCAGCACTTACAGAGGTTTGATTGGTGCGCTCCTCTTGCTGGCGATTATCTTCATGAGCTCAAAGCGACTGTTGTAAAGCTGAATATGAGTGGCGTTGTCGTCCTGTGTGTAGATCTGGCAAGTCCTCAGAGGGCGGCTGTTCTTAGACTGACATAAACACGAAGGAAAGGAAAGGTTAAAAGACGACTCCCACAAACTGAGGACGACAGAATCCTTGTAAAGAAGTCAGTACTTTGTATATGCTCTTGGTTTTCTTTTTGGGATTGGCTTCATAAATCAGCTGAAAATAGAAGAAGACAGTTGAGAAAAGGGACTGTTGGAGCACAATTTACCGACGTAGGATGCCACTCACCTTGCCCTCCTCTCTGGGAATGATGACATTCTCATAGCGGTTGCGACACTGTTTAGGGGAGCGGTAGATGCGGCTGCAAGAGTTCACAACGTCACTCACAAGATCCCAGTTGGGAGTGTGGGCGGGAGACAGGATGGTTAAGTTGAGTGGAAGCTCCAGTAGCTGCTTCACAGCCTGTTGGGAGAACAGTTACACTTCAGGTCCTGCTATAGGCGTGTAGGTCTGAGCAGCAGAGGGAACTCGATCAACACCTGCAGCAGGGCCCAGTCCTCACTGATCAGCCACTCTGGATTGTCCTGTCCAGCCTCCATCGCAGGTTTAACCAGCGAGGGGAGGGGCTTGGCAAATGGCGCCTGCTGCTTGAGGGAGAAATTCTTCTTTTGGTCTTTGCCCTCCCGACGGACCTTCATGATGTGGTCCTTTATGAAAAGTGAGCGCGGAGGGATGACCGTCTCTCCATGGCCTTTCTTTTTCTTTCTGGCAGCTGCAGAAGAAACCAAGTAGTGAGACGTGGGCGAGGGTCTACATTTTTACTTACAACTTTCAAAAAGGGTGGAAGAGGAGGATGATAACCTACCTGAGGGATCCAGCTTGAGTCTCTTGTGTTCTTTGCGAATGTAAATGGGAGGAAGTTTGGACTCCGGCATCGGTGTGGTGTCGTACATTAGGCACATGACCGAGTCGATGTAAATGTCATTGTCATCCTGTGGCGGAGTGGGCGGGGTCCAAAGCTGCAACAAAACAGCCATCAATGATCAACTCAAGGCAAGTCTCATAAAGAAAACAAATGGATAATTCACAAGTTTATTTCTTACTGGCATGATTTCTGTGTGACCATTCTCTGCATCAAACACGTACTCCTGTTGAGGAGAAAACCAATGTTAGAAATTTGGCAACACATCTAAGTCAGCATAATAACTACTACCCACCATGTTATAGGCATCTTCTCTGGTGTAGGTGAAAAGATCTTCATCTCGCTCCATCTCCTGCTGCTCCTCCTCCTCCTCCTTCAGCTTCTGGAGTTGCTTCACCTCCCAGCTTCTCTTTGAGCACTCAAGTCGCTCCTGGAAATAATAATGGCAGTAATAACAGTGTCATGTTGATTGATATGCCACGTTAATAAGGACAAGAGTAAACTCACCTTGAGAGCAGTCTCATCATCGCCAATGTGGAGATACTCCAGATAGTGAAGAGCATATCTTTCGATGGGTGTTAGCTGAAGAGGGCACAGATGACTTACTCAAGGAAGCATTTCAAAATTCTCATCTGCCCAACTCAGTATGAAATACCAACAGTACCTGCTCCATTACCGCATTCAGCTCATCCATCTGTGCAGAATCTTCCTGCTCTTGGCCGTCTGACTCTTCATCCATTGGTTTATCTTCCGTTGTTTCTTCTTCTGCTTTTGACTGGGGGTCCAGGTTTATACTCTGGAGAGCCTGGATGTAAGGTCTTGCCACCCTCGGGGAGATGCTTTCGGATGCTGAAGGCTCCTGGTGGAGGACCACAAACTCCTGCACCTTCTCGCCGGACCCTGCCTCCACTTCGAACAGATCTTGAATTGTTCGCTGCAAGCAAATAGTTAAATAAGAAACTAGCTTTTCAAAAGCTCTGAACCAAGAGGAGTATATTATAGAACAGTGTAAAGAAGAAAATATTTGCCATACTTGTGTGAGGAAGGCCAAGGTGTAGTCGTTGCCCTGAGCGGCAACCTCTCTTATCAGATCCTTTGTTCCGTTTTTCAGCAGCTTTTCCTCAATGGAGTTACCACTTTCCAATCTACCGATAAACAAAAACATCAGGGACCGTTCAACCCCAGCGAAACGAGTGTAATAGCCTCAATCAATAACCATTACTGCATTCGAGAGGATTACAAAGAGCCTATTTTCTGAGCCATCACAAAACCAAATTATGGGAGCTGAAAAGATGGTAAATGCTATGAAGTGTAACTATTGAAGGATGAAGGTCATTCTTTCATCTGGTTCTGGCTGAGGTTTTCTTACCGATAAGCATTACAATAGATTGAATTTGAGAAATGAAATGTGTTTTATAACATAAAAAAACACTTTTAAAAACAAGAACTCATTCCTAGTAAGTAATTTGTATTCACTGGATGAAGTCATATTGTGCTTGATTTACTCTGCAGTCACGGACAGATTCACAACTTACCAGTCTGTGAGGTGATTAAAAAGAGCAGAATGTACGCTTCCTTAACCTTACCTGTATATGTGTATATCCTTTGATCGTCCAATTTTGTCACACCACTCCTGTGTGCGCGCGTCCATGCTGGGGTTGAGGTCTGTGTCGTAGAAGATGATGGTATCGGCATCAAACACGGTCCCGACTGCAGAGCAGCAGCGGTTGGTCAGGATGCTGCAGAACACCTGCTTGTTCCTGTTGAAGTTCCTCATGTTGCCCTGCGGGATGTCGTTTTGGTTATCAAGTAGAAGACTCAGGATTCATTCATTTGACAGATTCATGTAACTGTACCTGTCGCTCACTGACAGTCAGACTTTCATCCACTCGCACGTAAGTCAGCTGCCGGAAATCTAGGAAGGTTTCCAGGATGTCCAGCATCTTCACCATCTGAGTAAAGATGAGGACTCGTCGCTTCTCGGAGCGAAGTTTCTGCAGCAGGATGGCCAGTGCTTCCAATTTACCTTTTGAAAGAAATGACAACAGCATTGGCAACATTTATCACTGCAAGTATGCCAGAGTAATGTGGAATTCGGTTGTGGGTTACCTGAGTCCAACTGTGTGAGTTGCAGCTCAGGGAAATGAAGGAGTTGCCTCGGTACTATCTGGTGAATGACAGTACTGTGAGGCACAGAGACGTCTTGCAGCTGACGATGAAGCGATCTCAGCTCAAGGCGATAGGAAATAGGTGGATTAGCTGCATACAAACAAGGCGCTGGGGACACAGCGGCAGGGACCACACATTCCAACCTACAAATCACAAATTTAAGAGATTACCCAATTATTCAAAAGTTCAAGCATATATAGTCTAAGCAAAATAGCAATATAAAAACCTTTTGTTGAGGCCCTTGGCAGCCTTAAGGCAGTCTTCAACAGTGAACAGAGATGCCTGCAGTGTGGAAGTCGTCCCCACACAAGTTCTCTGTGCCCTTAGGCAGCTTTCTCTACCCACCCACCTCCAGCCCCCGGTGGCAAGAGCAGAGTGACCACGCTCAGAGCCAACAGTGCATGCCTTCAGGAGGTCGCAGCCGTACATCACGCTGCGACTGCAGCGTCGCTCGTTTGCTTCAAAAAGGCGGCTCAAGCGCTGCTTCACCTGCTGGAGCTTTTCCTCTGAAGATTCCTGTTCAGGTTGTAGACATATATATATTTACTTTCCAAGACAAATATTGGTGGAAATAAATAAAAGATGTTTAATCGAGCAAGTAATACACACCAGAGGCACAGCATTAGCGGAGGAAGCTGGTTTTGCTGGGGTCGCTATAGAATTTGTTGACAGAGCTTTAAAAAAAATAAAAAATAAAAATAATGTAAATCACAAGTAAAGCCAAACATAAGAAGTTACAGCAGCATGAAAGATAAATGCTGAAATAATCAGATACCTGGTTGAGAATTTGGCAAAGCTGGATGAGAGGTGACGGGTGGAGCTGAGGCATTGGATGTGGGGACCGCCTGAGGAACAGTCTGCATCACCATGGAGCCCTGCGGTCTGATGATTTGCTGCCCTGGAGCTGAAACTATCTGCAGGATGTTCCCTAAATAAAAAGAAAAATATACATGAGTTAAGATTTTACAAAAGATGGGATGCGAATGGAGGTCAGAACGATTCAAATTTTAATAAACAGGATAGAAGCACAAAAAATGTATGCACTTTAAGCAGCAAAAAGCTTGGTCATTGCTGAGCACTTGTATCCCGATGTTAAAGCTATTGCATACAGACTCAATTGATACTTATGTATTGATACCAGTTACTCTGGTATCAAATGCAAGTAAAAGACAATTGCAAATAATCGATAACACAACTCTAGTTAATTTGTTATTTTTTTCACAGCAAAATTTAAAATGCAATACATTTATAGCAACTACCAGAAATACCTTGAAGCTGCAAAGGCTGTCCCGTGGTCAACTGGCGAAGCTGACTGGGGGACAGAGTAAACTTGTTGCCTTGAAACTGAAGAGTAACTGGCGTCTCTGGTTGGGCGATACGGTTCTGATTGCCAGCAATGTTGGCTAACTGAGCGATCTTCACCACATCTCCACCTACAACAGTAAGAAACAGCACACTTAAAACAGATTAGAATACATATTTAAAAAAAAAACCAATATAAATGTTTATTATCCAGCTGCTCCAGTTAGTTTGAATGTGAAAAAGATAAGACATGCATAATAACAAAAGTGGGTTAATCTGTGGAACTAGCATAAATTGGCCTTCAAAAGAGAACCAGAGCCACTCCAAAACTGGCAAAAACCCTGAAGGGAGAGAACATTTCTACAAATACATTCCTCAGAGAACCTTGGACATGAGACAGAGAACCCAAGACATGCATCTACACCGAGCATGGAGCTGAGTGGCAACACGCTTTGGTCACATATATACCTGTCTATTCAGGTCCCATTGTGTTCATAATGTTTTCAGTGATTTGGACATCTTAAATGACAACTTTAGCTTGTCAAATGGTTAATCCATTACTCAGTGAGGACTTTGCTTAATGCAGAAATGTGGCCTCTTGAGCATAACAGAAGGTTTCTCTGTTCACATGCAAGGCTGAAAATATACACATGCATTGATTGCAGTGACACTGATTGCAAGAGTAATGTTTGTAAAAAAAACAAAAAAAAAACAAAGAGAGAAACAAGTGAGATGTTGGGATTTTGTAGGCCAGCATCTCGGCTGGTGCGAAGGAACAAAATAATATTAGTAAACTTGGATTGGGAAGACAGTATAAGAGGGACGGGAAAAAAAAATAGGAACAGTGGTGCGTGGATTAAAGAAACTGGGCAGCTTACAGTTCATGCAGGTTTTAAAAGAAGCTTGGAGGCTGCTAGAGTCTGCTGATATGGCTACAGGCGTAATGTCAAATTACATCTCGACAAAAAAACGTCCTTCTTAGCTTGATGAGATCAATTGAAGTGTTGGAACATATGTCGCAATTATAGACACACATATCAGCAGTTCCCCAAATATAAGCCTCTGCTTAGAAAAGCCTGGGCTGTGGTGGCAGAGGAGGAAGGGAGAATGCTAAGGGGGGGAGGGAAATAGGGGCCACTTACTAGGCAATCGAGCCTGGGCCTGGGATGTGAGAACCAGTCTCTGGGATAATAAGCTGGGCTGGATGGCATGGTTGGGGGCTAGAGTCACCCTTGGGACTTGTGCTAAGCCAGTCTGGCTTATGGAAGCTAACGGTCCCACTGCTGCCGTAGCTACATTCTGGCCCAAAGCCACAGGGGCAGCCCTCAGCACATGCTGCCCAACACCAGTACTCCCAGGGGGGGTTACAGTGGATGTGGCATTGTTGTGGTTGCTGACAGGGAGGGAAGTCAGGGTTCTCTGAGTAGTGGTTCCAACTGCTGTGAATCACAAGGTAACGGGGATGGGACTACATGTCAGGGGTCACCCAATACTCAGTTGAATTTGTGTGCTAATGCTGAGTCAGCTGTGGTAGGAAGAGCAGTGGGCAACATTAATGATATGAAATATTAGTATTAACTGAAAGGTAACTAACAAAAAAGCAATACTCACAGATGTGGGCAAAGTTGGTGTTCATGAATTTTAACATCAAAACTCACGTTATAGACAATCCGGTATTAGCAAACAAGTGTGATGACAATCTAACACAATTACACAGCACTGTCGACTGGTTGTCAATAGATAGTTCTATCACTAACTAATGATTGATAATGTCTTCCTGAGACTCAAACACACACCTGGAAATGGGAAATGTAAAAAATAAGAGTCGCATGTCAAACCCTGGTTAATGCAAAACATGCCATACAAATGATAACGATAACAAATAAGTGGGAGACAAACTTCCTAAAGAAACAGCAAATGGATATAAAATATAAACATATTTAGGTGGCTATATAAGACTGGAACTTCAAACAACAAACACTGTGTCAACTTATGCTGATGTATGAACACACACATTTTTGAAACGCGGCTCGAGTTCAAGTCATAACTCTGTTGTAAGACTAAAGGAAATTATCACACAAAAAATAAGAATAAACTGTTTTGCACATCTGACTGACAATAGTTGACGTACCGTGAGAAGGGGCTGTCGTCGTGGCAGCGGTGACTGGAGATTTGCCCCTGTTCTGAGAAGATTGGGTCGTTGTAGAAATGGGAGCGGCAACAGCAGAGGAAGACGCCAGCGGATTTGGACTGGCTGTACTTGTAAAGGTAGCTAAGCGACCTTCGGGTTTAGTCCCATACTGTACTGGCTGAAACAACCTGACAAGACAAACATCCTTATTTGTACCTGCATGAAAATAGAGAGATCAAAACAACAAATTAATACCTCATGGGATTTATGGGGCAGTGCTTAGGCCGCGGTGCTGGTTCTGGTCCAGTGTAGATTTCTTCAATGAGTTGCTGGGTGACTTTTAGTTTGGGAATTGCCACCTCGGTCTGATAATGGCTCAGCACGTTCTCATTGTTGATCAGATCAAATATTGATCCAACTGCATGCTATAACACAAAAAGAGAAAAGTTAAAAAAAAAACCCCAATACATTTTAACGGACAATTATTTTTTTTAAATCAATTGCGGGACAGTTTAACATGAAAATAATGTCAAGAATCAATGCTTGTTCACAAAAAATATCAGTGAACTTTAGTTTTGCAGCATGTTAACATACCCTGCTTGAGTTATTCTTCAGCCCTTCAAGGACCAGTGAAGGGACAACGTACTCCAGAGGAGATGAAAAGAAGGGACTACTCATCACTCTGGGCTCCAGCAGATCAGGGTGGTTGCAAACCCGCTGCAGTTGCATCAAGACTTGAAGCACACTCACAAAGTGGCCCGTCTTCAAAGCTTCTTGAGTGCTGGATGGAAAAGACAATGTTAGGCCAACGTAGCATCACATCGCACTAAAAAGCCTGAATGTCAACAACACGCATTACATTAGCATTGAGTGGTTATAATTACTGATTATTTACAGCAAAACAAGCTGGTAACTGGTTAAAAAGAAATTGTCACCAAAACACGTGTTTTTCTATTTGTTTCATTAAAAAAAATCTCACCCAGACTGTGTCAGAATGTCCTCATAGAGGCTTTTCTGCCGACTGGAAAGTCGACATTTGAGGATGTGCTCATATTTCTTGGGCAACTGCTTTTCAACATCTCTCTTGGAGCGCCTCAGAATGAACGGCTGAATCATCTATAAATGAAGAGACAGTTTTTCATGTTAGCATCTGTAATCTTATGCTAAATTTCCTATACATCTTGATGGACAATCAAGAATCTTATTCACCCGATGTAGGCGGATGACTAGTTTGTGGCAGTAGTCCTGATTTTGGTCTGTGCCTGCCTTAACAGGGAAGTCCGAATATGGCCTGGTGATCCCCGGCATGAGAAAATGAATCATAGTCCACAGCTCCTTTAGCGTATTTTGCAGAGGATTGTTGATGAGAAGGATTCGCTGCTCACTGTGAACAGAAGAAAAAACATAAAGTCCAACTTTTGAACCACCTGTAATATCAACAAGTCTCTATGGACATGCACCAAGGACACACCTTCTAAGAGCAAATATTGTTTCCCAGTGTTTCTCTGTCATGTTTCTAATGAGCTGAACCTCATCTAGCACCATGTGACTCCAGCTGCGCTTTAGAAAGTGATCCTGATCCTTCATCAGTAGCTTGTAGGATGTCACACAGACATGGAAGCTGTTGGCTTCTCTCCACCACTGCAGGGAGCAGATGAAACATTATTTCATTTCATCTTTTGTGGCCTTCAGTCTGAAGGGCAAAATCTTGGAAAGTCAAAAACCAAATACCGTTCTCTTTAATCTTCTTTCTTTCTTGCTTCCCAGGTATAGGAGGACTTTTAGGCCTGGGCACCAGCGCTTGAACTCCAACTCCCAACTTAACAACTTACAAGTCCTCACCACAATAAGATGGGGTCCCCAGATGCCTGTTGCACATGAAGGTTGAATATTTTATCATCAACTACATTCCAAAATCTCGAGACACAAAATGTTTTGACTTAGAAAAGTATCTTACTTTCTTGACCGGCCAAGTGAGCCATATATGCAACAGTCTGCACTGTCTTCCCAAGTCCAGCCTCATCAGCCAGGATGCCATTCAGGTGCTTTTTGTGAAGGTTGGCCAGCCAGTCCACACCGATTTGCTGATATTCTCTCAAGGAGCCGTGTAGTAAGAAAGGAGCAGGTGTGCGTGTCTGACAACACAAAAAGATGAATTAACATCATGGGTGGGGTCTGTGAGCAACTCTGACACAGCTATCTTACAGACGAACTGGTCCTGAATGCACCCTTAGGAAGGACGAGCTCAGTTGCAGCAGCAGCCACCTCAGATATATCCCTGCCAGTTTTCCCATCTGAGTCAGATGAAGACGACTTGTCAGGACCCCGATACTGATCCACCACGAGCAAGGAGTCAATCAGCACTGCCTCCGGTGGAGTGCTTTTTGTAATTTCCATTTCTGCAAAGAGATAGTTTGATTCGATGTTAGGTCATTTATCAGGCAAGAAAATCTACAAGTCCACTTAATATTCTGTTAAGGCTGGCACCTTCAGTCTCCTCAACATCCTCCTCATCACTCTGAGGGCTTGGCTGAGGCCACTCAAATCCATCAGTGTAAGCACCAGCATACTGTTTTCTTAGTGCATCCAGAGGCATCTCAGCTAAGAGCCAAACACATGAAAACAAGAAATAAAACTTCCAAGAACCTAAAATAAATCAGCAAATGATGTACTAAGGGCATACTTTAGAATGCCAAGCAGAATAAAAACAGATCAATTACCATCTTTGGCGAGATCAACCAACTCTGCTTTGTGATCGGTTTCACCTTCCACACCCTCCTGTTCCTCGATGGTTCCTTCTTCATCTAATATATAAAAGAAATAGTTAGGACTAATGGGAGAGACCTAAAAGCAGACAAAAAAAGTTCCACAATATGACACATACCAACGTCTGAAATGGACAAACTTGATTTCCTTTTTCTTGCTGAAACCTCCTTAAAATAAAATACAATACATTAAGTTCTGAAACCTTTTCACACCATAGCCCAAGATGAACAGGCAGCACTTACTACTTTATCAGATTTCTCTCCTATTGAGTGGCTTGGTTCTGGAAAATAGGCAGCTTACCATTAGTTTATTTATAGATGCGAATCATATTACAATAATGATCATAGAAGTACAATAAACAAACCTTTGGCAGAGGATGTTTGTAGACTAAGTGCTTTGAGTCTCTTTTCATGAATTTCAAAATGAAGCTTAATTTCCACAACCTGAAAAAAAATTCCCATAAGTAAGATCTGTGGGTTAACAAACTGTTTCAGAAAGCTTTGCATTAAATACAACTCACCTGCTCTATGTTGGACCAGAAGAATTCCACCTCTCTGGCGATTGTGCTGGCAATGTGACGCTGATGAGACTCACTTTCTTTCTTTGTCCTTTCTTCATGTTTGATTTGTTCCTGATGATATCTGGCACAAGTCCGAACAAGCTGCAGAAAAATGGAAATTAGCTTATAAATCACATCAATATATTTCTGGGTTTCTCAATATTCGACCCTACCTTTTTAGCAGCTGCCTCTTTCCATCTTCTTTCTTGGGCGAAGTCTGCAGCCATCCACTGCATTTCCTCAAGGAGGTAGTCCCATTGTGACTTAGGGCGTGAAGCTTCAACAAGTTTGGGAAGTCTACTTGCTGACCACTGTCCCTCTTTCCTAAGATCAGAGATCCTTTGATGGACTTGACTCTCCTTAAAAAAAAGAGTAGTTTAAACCATTGCTAAAGGAGGTGTAAAATATCTGGTATGTGCAGATTTTAAAAAATAATAAATAAATTCGAGTTACTTAAAAAAAATCATTCAGAAAAGTAGACTGGTGTTAAGTGTCTTCTTCGCATTAAAAGACAATTTTAATGGAGAACTTTCCAGAGAGTTTAGGCACCTAATAATTAGTTGTTGAAAAGTTTGTGGGACTGATGGCGCCATGTGGGAGTCTTTTCATATTAAATCATGCTTCAGTTAATACGGTCACAGATTACAACTAAGCATTACTTAAAGAAACCAATTATGTCACTGTAATAACACGGTTTTATTATATAGAAATGCATAATGCATTTATATTAATACATTGCTATTTAAGTAGCTGTTATTTCTAAAAACTGGTGGGAGAGATCACTAACCAATTTTGCTTGCTCATCTTGCTTATCTTGTGTGCTCTCCTGAATGGTTCCACCCTGAGCTAAGCCACCAACTTTGACTGCAGGGACACCGTTGGCTGCGGTCAGTTTGGACTGAGAACTGGGGTTGGTGTTAGAGCAAAGAGGACGGAGGGGACTTGTTGTGTTGGGTGTAGCAACATTGTTGGGAATGGAGAGGGGAGCAGGGGACATGGAAGTTATCGCTATCGAATTGGTCATTATCCTCTGAACTGGCTGGTTCAACTCTGCACCTGGACGACCAAGAGCAACAGTCTGTAAAAATAAAAAAATAGACATTAATAAGAGTTCTCTCTTTAGGCTAACAACTACCCTAGTTTTTTGCACAGATATTTAATTTAAAAAAACAAAGTTAAAGGCTCAGTGTTTTAAAATAATTTGCTCAACATATTGAGATTATTATCAAATACTAGTTGAGACTGGTATTGTTTTAGCAATGCATAACAGACTTGTATAGGTTGCGGTTGCCGTCGCAACTGCTGAGATGTCCATCAGTTACATATATACTATTATACACATTATTATTATGTACTACACAATGTATTTAATTAGCACATGGATGCAATTTCTCATGCATCCAACCATCATTTAACATAGCTGAGAGAAGACATTTCCACAACCAGGTGGGATTCCATGAAGGTTCAGTAAAACATGAGATGATTTATAAACATTTATTTTTAGTATGAAGCAGGGGGGTTGGCTATCATCCAGAAGGCGGTACAAAAGAAATAGCAGACTGACCGCTTGTCCAGACTGGAGCATGGCTTGGGACTGTTGCTGCTGAGCCTGCAACTGGAGATGAAGTCCTGGCTGCATCTGCTGTTGCAGCTGGGCCTGAAGCTGAGTGTGAGGGTTTACTGTTGCCAGGATGGCACCACCTGCCTGCACCTTAACCTGTGCTTGGAGCTGACTGGGTTGGACAGTACCCTCTACTAACTGAGCCTGCTGAGAGAGAGTTACAGGCATTCCTGCCATGGGGAGGGAACTCTGAGGCAGCCTGCCAGGCAGCTGTGGTGGAGGAGTGTGTAGGCTGGCAGCGTTCTGCACTGGAGGTCCTTTAGAAGGGTCGTATTGCTGCTGGTTCTGCTTCTGCCCAGCAATCTGCACTGCTTGTGGAGTAGGAGGCATGCCACCTATATATGTGACAAATTATAAGACAAAGCGGTAGTACAAAGAGCAACACAGAGCAACGGTTAATTTTTCATGTTAGATTTTCAATTATGATCACTGATAATACTATGATTATTTAGTATTCAGTAGACTTTTATTTTTCCTGTCAATGTACATTAAGTGTACTAATGGGTAGATTAAAGACTAAAATGTTCAGATCTTAGTGGCTGAGCTTTGCTCCTCAGAACCTTGCTCTATTGAACTGCATGTTCTTACGAACAGTAGAAAACTATTTTTGATGATCAGAGCAGAGACTAATGAATTTATTATGGCAAAATGAGTACAGAAGAAATGAAATTAATATGGTATTCTACATGTCTCTCAAATTAAACACTACTTTGATTAATGCAAAATCAAAACATTGCATTTCCGATGTTGAGAGAATGTGGTTAAAACATCAAAATATACATGCAACAAGATTTTTTATAAAGAAGAAAAAAATGTTTCAAAGAAAACAGAAGTCTCAAAAAGACAGGGAAAGGAAAGGGTATATAAATACAGAGCAGACAGACAGACACACAAAAAACACCATGTTTGGCATGCATGGAGCAATGTCTTTATAGCTTTTACCAAGGCATCTGAATGCCTCCTAAAGCAGCGAAGCACAGAGGTGAGCAAAAGGACACACATGGGGTCTTACAAACAGCAGGTCTGAGCGGAGCTGTGCACACTAAAGCAGCGCCTGCCTTACCTCCCTGAACGTCACACCACCTTGCCATCAACACCTGGCCCTGATACACCCACACCACCACACTCGCTTAAACCTGTGCATCGAACACAAACCTTTCTCGTAAGTTCCTCTTCCTACTTGGATTGAGCGTAGAGAGGCCAAGTCAGAATGAAAATGCAATAAATAACACAGAAAACCAACTCAAAAATGAATGTGACACAAGATGACACACTCAAGGATGCAGCTTTGGAATTGAGGATCAATGAATCTGAATCCATGTTGACGAAACACCGGAAAGAGCGTCACAACGGGATGGTGATGAAAAACCGAAAGAAGGTAGGACAAAGGAAATTAAAAAAAAATCCATGGGAATGTAAGGATACTGCTGCAGGATTCCCACAATGTGATCCGTTTCAGGATTAGATGGTAAGTCCATCCGAATAAGAATGTCTGAACAAAGTTCAGAAAGAAAGACATGAATGACGGATGAGACTCAAAAGAAAAAAGGAAAATCAAAGACATGGCATCCTGCAGAGTAAGACTGATTGTCTTCAGACTTGGACCCCGTCCTCTTTCCCAGTATTCATGATGAGAAAGATGCAGCTGCTAAAACTACTCTGGAACTTCTCGTGGACTGCTTCGAAATCCGGCACTGGGATGAGAGTATGTTTTTGTTGCTGCTTGGCTGCTCAAGGTGACTGTGATGGTTCCCTTAGTAAATCTTCTTGTTTAAAGGAAGGGGGCACATCCAGCAGCACCTTACAGAGTAGACCACAAAGGGGCCTGGTAGTAGCAATCCTACCTTGCACAGTTGGCATAAGCTGCTGGAGCGGAACGCCCGGTGATCCTAAAGGAGCTACACCAGGATGCTGGAAAATCAGCCCATGGCGACCAACGTCAATCCGGGATCGCTTAGCCTGATCTGGGATTCAAAACACACAATACCCTCGTAACGCAACAAAAGCACTCGACACAGAGGATTGGCCTGCTGAAGACCTTAAAGGTCATCTCTCCTTCCCTGGGTTAAGACTTCACACACACAGCGCTAGTTCAGGAAGCCAAATGTCTAAAAGCAGAAGCAATTAGAGGGAGAAAGGAAAAGAAACGGAAACCAAAGCAAAGGGGTAGGAAACAAAAGCAACAGAAAGGACACACAAGTCTTTGAACCTGGGCCTACCTGCTTGCACCATGGCCTGTTGCCTCTTAAATGCCTCCAGGTCTGAAGGGTTTGGAATAGTGCCAGCAGCAACCCCCTGGTGTCCCTACAAACAACTCACTGGTGAAATGACTTGTATTTCAAAACCACATTGATCATTTCAGCGGTAAGATGGTCCAGCACAAAGAAGCCATTGCACTTAGTGAGACCCATTAGAACAGCACCTCGTTACCTGGAATTGCTGCTGGGCAGAAAACGCTGCCGACACATTGGGAGGAAGCTGTGTTGCTATAGCAACAGGTGTGACGGCTTGTCCATCTTTTCCAGTGACAACCTTAACCTATAAGATGTGCAAAGAGATGAGAGAGTTACTGTTTGCAAAACAACACCTGCATTTAACAATTACTTTTACATTAACCACGGAACTATATGAAGACGTACCTCATCATTAATGACCTCGGACTGTTCTTCTTCCTCCTCTTCATCATCAAGGTCCAAGTCATTTTGTCTTAAGTAGGTATACAACGGAGCACACGGTTTCTTCTTGAAAGAAATGTAGTCCATCATGTTACCTTGCAGTTGCTGCAGGAAGAACAGCTCTATCAGGTATTCTTTGTAGACTTCCTTCAGACTTTCCATCTTCTTGGTGTGATGCTCCAAGCACTGTTTTCTTAACTGGGCAATCTCCGGGCTGGGAGGAGCAATGTCTTCTAACTTTTTGGGAGGCTGTTTCTTCACTGTACCTCCTACCACACCAGTGCTTGTGAGGGAATTGTTGGAAGTCACTGGGGGCTGACTGGAGAGGGATGGACTCGAGGGTGGAATAGAGATGGGCATGGTAAAAGATGCTGTGGCAGTTGTTCCTGCCCCAGCGACCACACCCTGTGGTGTTTTTTCAAACAAACCAGGGCGTGACAACTGTCCTTGGATGATACTGCTGATCTGTGGAGGTAAATTGGATGTGGTAATATGACCAGGGCTGCCCAGTGAGGAGAGTGCTGCACTTGTAGCAACAGGGCTTTGAGGCCCAAGATGATGAATTGTGCCTCCAGTCTGTGAGTGAGGCTGGGAAAGACGACGTTCTCTAACGGAGCCAGGTGTTCCAGGGGCTGCCAGTTGGACCTGACTAGCCGTGGCTTGGGCAATCTGCGCCAATGCTGTTCCATCCTGGTACACAAAATGGCCACTTCCAGCTGGACTGCTTAAATTGATTTGCCTTACCAACATGCCAGCTTCCACAAACCGAGTAGGACTTTGTGCACAGACACCTAATGCTGCTGTTGGAGCTCCTGGCCTTGTCACACCTTGTAGAGAGACTGGGCTGTGCTGGGTAGGACTCTGGGGCTGCATAGGTTGAGGGATCGGTGAGGTAACTTGAATGTAGGAAGATGGAGGATGTTCAAACCTCCATTGGGATGTGGTATGCTGGAAGCCGGGTGATGCAGGGTTCTGGATTGGAACTGGGGTAAGTGTGATTTGCTGATTGCCAGTCACCATTTGCCCCACATTTTGCAAAGTGATGTTCATGTTCTGTCCAGTGACTGGGCTCCGGCTCATGATTATCTGATAATTTGGCGATTGTGGGGCAGAGGGGCTGGCAGCTGAAGAAAATGTTGTTACAGGTGAAAGAGCCTGGTTAATCGTAGCCTGCTGTTGTGTAACTGCCATGGTGGGTTGCTGCTGCTCGTCTGCTTCAGATCCGGTGACGGACTTGGATCTCTGTAGTTGCCGCTGCATGTTTTGTGATCCATTTCCATGGTGCATTGCGTGGCACTAGTACAACGTGAAAACAGTTATCTGGGGGGAAAGGAAGCACAAATCTCAAATTAATGTGAGCACAAAGTTTTAATATGGCACACAGTCAAGTGGGTGAAATATTATTTTGTTATTATTGAAGGATGAATGTGTTTCCTTTTGTGAAATTTTCATATATGTTGCACAACTCAATTGGAGAAATGATGAATGAATAAATAAATATGAGTGACAAGTCAACTTTGGTACATTATACCTCCCCGTGCGGGCCTTAGGTTATTGTTATGAGTTAGTTAAGACCCGAGTTGAGGGAGTGGTTTTTGCCTTGGAATATGAAGAAGTTGTTAAAAATAAAATACATTAGACTGAACAAAAGCTAGATATACAGACACTTTATAAATTGCATAAAAAATACAAATAAAATACAAAGGTAAGGCAGAGAACTAAATACTTTAAGCTGTGCTCAATGCTTCAAAGTAAAACAGTCGACAAATAAAAAAATCAAACACGATATTTTCAGATAACATAAAAACGTTTTTGTTGAATTTCTCCACTGTAAGACAAGAAAAGGACATCTAATCTAATCTGTCAAATATTTGACACAAGGTAGAAGTACCAAGGCGCATGGTAACGAAAACCAAAATACACACAACAAATCACCAAAGCCAATGAGCGGATGTACAACAAAAAAAAACAAAACAATGAAATGATGCAAACAAAGAGACAACTCTCATTAAGTACATGAAGCAGAGACGGTATGGAAGATGAAGGGTGACAACATTTCTTTGACTACTCATGACACTATCCGAATTTTAATGGCAGATTGCTGATACGCTGTTAACGCACAATAAACAGATCATTATCCCTCGAACAGAAACAATGGCTAATTCGTGTTCACGAGAAACCTGTACTAACACATGGAACGCTAGAAAATGTGCCGTTAATCCCAACTGTTATCGCTATAAACACATCTTAAATTTGATCAATGAATATATTAAAATCTACCACCAAGTCAATGACATCTGTCACATGAGACACCTCACAGGCGCACTAAGCTTAAATCACACACTATATATTTACTACAACCGATAAATCGTGTTCTTCGCCTGTTACCATCTTTGTATTCAAATGTGCGCTCCCAATTAGGGGCGCAGCATCAGCTACCGCTCGTGGGACATTTCAGTATTAATGTTCCTAAAACGTACATTGGTGTGACC
Source organism: Synchiropus splendidus (assembly GCF_027744825.2). Classification (NCBI taxonomy): domain Eukaryota; kingdom Metazoa; phylum Chordata; class Actinopteri; order Syngnathiformes; family Callionymidae; genus Synchiropus; species Synchiropus splendidus. The sequence continues at coordinate 20,832,708 of NC_071340.1, forward strand.
GGATACATACAGAAGCGACCTGGTCACATGCAAATATCAAATGCTTCCCATACGCGCACCTAGAACATCTATGTCTGTGTAATAACACCAACTAGAACGTTACGCCAGCTAGCAGATGCTAATATTGTTAGCTCGAAACTACAACCAGGCCAGGCTTCCCGGAATAGAGCTATTATAACAGCTACTGTTTCTTACTTACTGGAAAGCGGGCTTCTGTCGGTGCGTAATAAATCCTATGTCATTTTTAAATAAATAGCTGGCCTGTAATAAAGCTCACAAGTTGGAAAATAACATTTCAATATAGCTAGCGGACAGTTAATGTTTAGAGCTAATTTCATTCAGCAACATGGCGTCAGAGTCGACCTCTCGCGTGACCCGGTAGTCGATCGGCCGCCACCTTCTTTGTCTCATTATTTTCGAGCAAGCTAGAACGCCCATAGCTCGCTGCTGCCATCTGCAGGTTGACATTGTGTGCCGCGGATTAGAATTTTGGTTGAATTGTTTTTTGTTTTATTATTTTTGGCCTTCGTGTGTATGTTTTTAGAGAGCATCACGCTATCCTTTCACCTAAAATAGTTGTTGCTTCCTAAAAGGATGAGAGAAAAAATGTTTTTTGACTTCAAGGAGTAAATGGGCCAAATTGTATGTATGTATGTATGTATATATATATATATATATATATATATATATATATATATATATATATATATATATATATATATATATATATATATATATATAATGTTTTACAATTAAATTATGCTGTCACTCCAGACAAAAGTGCAAAGCAAGATAACTTTATTCAACATTGTTTTACAATTCAGTGTTAAACATATTATGGCAAAACAGTTTGGCGAAGACAAACTTTAGACAAGGCAGTTACTTGAGCTCAATCAAACAACACAGATGTGCAGTTAAAAAAGGTGTTGTGGGCATTAAACATTCATGATTGACGCATTAACTTAGCAAATATTCACTACAATCATCTCTAAGACAGGGCCAAAAATACACAAGCCTGCCGTGTACTCCTCCATTTTTGAGGGAAAAAACAAACAAATGTGTGATTGTTGATCACTTAAAGTGTCTCATACCTGAGGAAATGACTCCCAAAGGACATCATGATCTTTTCATTCATACATCAGAACATTCACGAGTCATTTTATGTCTTGTTTGTGTTAAAATGATCAAAGATAATGGCAAAGTATTTCAATTTCAAACTCAAAACAAAACAAACAGCAGGCACAGCTTCACCAGTCTTGCTACACATCGGCAGTATTTGGTCATGTCATCGTCATTTGAACCTTGCAGGCTACATTTTGTCCATCATCCTACATCATGACATACATGGAGAATTAGCCATTCAGTCCACACAATTCTATCTTCAAGTAAAACAAGTCAGTTGCCACATGATCAGATGTATCTGAACGCAACGCAACATGTAACAAAATTAAATACTGACACATTCCTTCTTGTCAAAATGTAAATTAAAAGGCTCAATAACTAAAACAGGCGCTCCAGTCTTTTCTGTGCAGCTGTGTCAAGTAGACTGGGTGTCGGGACAGGAGCGGAGACTCCAGTGGTCTTTCCCTTGAAGATCAAAGTGCTTGTTTGCAGTTCTCCTCCTCCTTCTGTGCAATCGAGGAGAGACTCACAGGTTCTGTATAGCCTGAAGAGCAGCGAGGCGTCGCTCGATGCAACGCTTGCCTGAAAATAGAAGAGTTTATAGATTAAGGCTCCTAAAGAGTTCAAATTGATCCCCGTAACCATGAGCTTACATTTCTCGATGCCTTCAACGTCTCTGTCATCCATGACCATGCGAGAAAGCCCTTCCATCAGCAGTAGGGCTTTATTGTAACGCTGGACAGACGCCCATCCGCAATGAAACATCTCATCTAACGCCGCACTTTGTACCTAAAAGTGGTTATGGAAGGTTAGAAAACTCATCCAAGTTTTCATGGAATCACCTGCTGAACTCACCATGTGCACTGTGTGGGTGTAGATGAGCTTCTCAGCTGTGAGGCCACTGAAGCGATCCATGAGTTTCTGTTTGTCCAGGAAGAAAGTCTGCAGCCGGTCAGTGAGCGAGCGGCAGTTCATCACACAGCTTTTGTATGAATCGTTCAGCTTCCTTATCACTGCAGGGGACACACAAGACATTGGTTACTTAAGATAAAAAAAAAAAAAAATCCTGAAATTTCGTTTTTTTCCCAACTCTTTTTTACCCATTTACAAATACATAGCCAGTGATTCAATGCATGTGCCTTACTTTACCCGCCAGTTTGAAAAATATTTTGAATTATTTTCAAGCTTTTTTGCAGGGTAATTCAAAGTACTGCACATGCCCAAGGCAAGACATATTCGATCTACATATACCGTCAAACCACAGTTGTCCACCTCATGATGAATATCATCTTTCAGTTGATCGTTCAACACAGATGTGAAGGAAAATGCAGCCCGTGGGCCACATGTGGCCCTTGCCCCCATTTACATGGCCCTTATAAGCTACAAAAGAAATGGTACTCATTACATCACTCAATATTATCTGAATTTGAAATATTATTCAGTTTTCTTTCTTTTTATTCTTTGTTAAATTAGATCGTCTTCATGAGTGACACTCAACAGTAGTTCTTATTCATCTAAATAAATAAATAAAATATATTGGGGGGAAAAAAAAACATAAAAATGACAATAATAAAGTTCCTTTAGATCATAATTACATGTTATACCCTCAGTTCTGTTCAAAGATATTCAACACTAAATACATTTTTGAATATTAATTATGTTCAGAATCATAAAAAAATGAAATGATGATAATTAAAACACATTATAAGCATATCATGTATTAGCTTAATTACACTCTTTTCCTATTTATACAATGGCAGGTACGTTGAGCTTCATAGTTATTTGTTTTCCCACCTTGTTTGACTGTGGAGGAAGGGATTAGACGACCTTGCTTGATGTCGTCTTTGGCTGCAACCAAAGCTTCAGAAAGAAACTCCACAGCTTTCATGTACAACACCAACTGCTCTGCCGTGCTGTTAAAATACATATTGTGAAATGGTAAATAAAAGCAGATGAAGACGCTTTTAACATGTAATTCTGAGGCTTCTCACCTCCACTCTCTGCTAAGGAGACTGATCTGATCCGTCACCAAACTTTGTTCCAAGAAGGAAACGTCAGGGCTGCTGATTTTCCCCTGCCCTGGGTCTTTAGAGGAAGCCACTTCCATGACGCACTGGACAAACGCCAGAGTGAACTGAAGGTCACTCAATGCGTCTGAATGCGCCTGCTGAAAATGTCAACACATTGTTAAGAATCCGAAAGGCGCCTAAAACAAGCTAATCGTGCCGTCGACACATTTAGAATGACACATTGTTCACAGTTACCTCCATCACTGTATCTTCAGGAAGCTCTGGAGGAAGAAAGACCAGGCTGCAGTGCAGCGCAGCCTCCATTGAGTCTGTTTCACTGTTTCTAGGACTTCCTCTGTTCAGAAGCCACGCAGAACTAAAGAAAGTGGGCGAACCTGGATGTAAGATAAAAATATCTTTACATTTCAGTGGTTTATTATGCACATAAAAAGAGCTCAAACCACACTTTTGTAAAATCTCTTTTTGGCAGTTTTTTAAAATATCAAACTTTTCGCAATTTTAGGGAATAAAAGAAAAAAAAAAACATACCAGTGAGCCACCTTCTATCAGGAGAAGAGTTTCCTCCACTCTGAGAACCGACAGTGAAGACGGCAGGAGAAGGGGAATCTGAAGAATAGAATAATTAATTATAGCCAGCAGGTGGTGCTGCTCGCAAACTAAGTAGTCAGAAAGATATTAAAAAAACATTTTAAGGGAAAAATGAATCACTGACTTTACAATCTTCAAGACTCACACGCTCACACTTATTCAGCTCTACATAATAATAGTAATAGGCCAATTAAGCACCTGTGGTATCCATGCTCCGCTCGGGCTTTAGACTCTCATTACTTCCATAGTGAAGAAAAGCAGCTCCATACGCAGCCTTGAGCAGCTTCTCCGACAGCTTCCCAGTGCTCACAGACCTGAGGATGGATAAAGCAGAGGATACTGAGCCGACAATTCACTTACTTCACTGTGACCAAGACAGCCACAACATATACTATTACACCTAAAAAATACACAACAGAAATGTGCGCAGTCAAAATCAAACACCTGTTATTCATGGTTTAAGGGAAAAATGAGATAATAAATAATAAACTGACCTTCTGAAAGCCCCCTTCTTATTGCCAGGGCTCCTGCCCACCATACCCTGGACAGCAAGAGTCAGGTCTGGAGACTGCAGGTTTGGAACCGTCTTGGTTCGATTGAGCCTCCCGGACTGTGCCTGTTTTGGAAAAGAGAAAGTTATTCACCTTTGAATTCATAATACGGTTATGTAACTTGGTAATATGGGTCACTGGGACAGTAATGACATAATAGCAAAGATTAATCAATAGAGAACTTGGATACAAAGGATTATGATTCACCATGGAAAAAAAGGGTTTGGGGTACGAGCATAAAACATTGCTATAGATGAATTAGCCAAAAATTATGACAAACAAAATAATACATGTCTCTTACATAAGACAGATTAACACTGACTGCACCAGTTAGCACTACTTGTACTGCAGCCATGACAATTTCTTTCTAACTGATATTTTTATTGATGCACATATGAAATTCAATTATTGAATCGCACACATATAATAATACGTAAAAAAAAGAAAAAAATATATATAAAATAATATAATTACAGTGTCTGTGTGGAATAATTATATTATTTCACACTACATTATTTTACATTTACATTAAATTTGTTTGTTTTTATTTTTTTATTTCAACCATTTTCCCCAGCTCCGGTCAAATGGTTCTTCTTTGATTTTCAACTTCAGTGTGAGTTTCTCCATAATCAACAATTATTGAACAATGTCAATCCATTGTCCAATGTCCGGTGCGGCAGGTTGGAGCCATTTTCTTTCCAGCTACCAAAACGTTTTTGACCAGGTATGAGTCTGATTTGTGAGCAGAACCTTCAAGATATCCAAGGTAAAGCACACTTCCAGAAAAGGGTATTTTGTATCCCAACATTTAGCATATTACCAAGTGAACATTTTGCCAAAATATCTGAATTCCGGGACAGTTCCAAAACATATGTGTAAGCCATGCCAATTTTACTGCTTACAAAGCAGGAAAAAAATGGAACTAAGCTGGCTATTCATTGTATTTTCAGAACCTTTTAAGTAGAATATGAATAATAAGTCATTTGCTGAAAATGACAGAGAGGTGGCAAGTTGGATGCCAGCTCTAGACATGCTGTTGTCACTGAGCTCCTGAGCAAGACTGATGCGTCGCGGCCTACTGCCACCAGGGCCAGCTGATGAAGAGTCATTTTTCATTTGCTTTCACATCAGATGCAGCAGGAATTGCACTAAGAGTAGTTGGAGTGCTTCTTGCTATAGCTCCTATAAGGTCCATGAGTTGACCAGGCCAGGTTCACAGTTACAATCTGAGCAGCGGTGATTTGTCCATTCGATGACCACAAGACAGTTTCTTTTCAAAGCTGAATAGCCTGCGATTGCTTTTCCTTCCTTGAACAACTTTTAATGTGTGCAACCGCAGCAGACTGCCAACCCTTACAACACTGCTGGCACCAGTGCGAGGAATCTAACCTTGGAAAAAACCTCTGCGCCATTATGCCTCGTGATCTGTCCGGTCCTGGTATCGCATGGTAGACTTTGCTGTGAAGCCTTTGGTGTGGTGCCCCCTACGGAGAATAGAGGGTAAAAAGGGGATTAAAAACAAGTACAAATAGAAGTGTTAATTAAAAGAACACACATTCAGTCGATCCCTAATGCTGCAAATAAAACAGATGAATATTGAATTACTTTGTGTTGATTTTGAAACTGGTGTGATTTTGTTTTTGTTGCATGTGTTTACATGTGCTTGTGCCGCGGCACTGGCATGTGGAGAGTCCTCAACATTACAACACTGACCAACAGGAGACGATCGTCGAGCACCATCACTTCCACATCGAGGCGAGTTTTCCCCGCTGCTGTTGCTGCCAGTCCCATAGAGTCTGACTCTGAAACCAGTGAAGAAGAATCAGCTTGGAGAAATCAGCAGTCAAGTCAGCGAGTCGCTCAACTGACCTGGTGGAGCCATGGAGGCCTGCAGGCTGCAGGTTCTGCTCCATGCGCCGGTAGTTTTGGACCTGAGTAGGGACAGGAATGGGCTGCGAGATGCTGCGGTTGTGAATTACAAACTCGGCTGGTTTGCTGTGAGAAAAAGTAAGGCTCAACATAAGCATCTTCTGTCATTCCTTTGAGAGGAAATGATCTTCATTCATGTGTTTCTACCCTCTTACCAGGCCAGTTTAGCAGGACAGTGCAGTCTTGGGGAGGGAGGCAGAACCCTGCGAGCACCGACGGCAAGCTTCTCAACCACAGGTGAGCAGCTGGAAGTTGAAGTTGTTTTGAAGATTAGCACCAAATAAAGTTTTGAATATGGCAACCCGACCGGATATTTGCTGGTAGATGACCTGGATAAATGAGCTCTCTCACAAACATCAGTTTTAACTCTGTTATGAAGCGTGGTATTTTATATACCGTAATTTCCGGATTATCTCGCGGTCTGAGGCCTGCGGTTTACACAACAGCGTAGCTAATATATGGATTTTTACAGGCATGAAATCAGATTAAATCAGAGGCGATGAAATCCATGAAATCAGAGGCCTTTTTTTTACCCTTAAAGCACTCAAAATGTGCTGTATTCACCCGTGTGTCCACAGCTCCGTCACTACAGAGTTGATCTCCTGGAGGTCTGGAATCCAGAAGCAGCCGCTGAGACCCGCAGTGGTTTCGGAACTTCGGGCACTCGGGTGAGAACAGCGCTCAAGAAAATCTCGCGATGCTGGACCCTTTGAAAAGTGTTTTTAAGCCGGTGCACCACTGACCTGTCCACAGCACAGACACCACCACTGAACCTGCAGCTTATAGACCACTGCTGCTTATGTATGAACAAGATCTATTTTCCTTCTTAAATTGAGTGGGTGGGGCTAATATTCTGTTGCGCTCCATAGTGCGTAAATTACGGTAATCGAGTATATGTCTTACCATTTGTAAATGACCTTTTCAAGTATACTTTGTCCAGAGATATACAATTTAATTGGGTAATTGACTGGAAATATGATGAAAAGTGTAGCTGTAATGTCTATTATTTGTTTGTAAATGCTTGTCACTTTCTAAAAACATGCAGCTTATTTGTTTTAGGGTGCTCTTCTGTTACCAGGGTTTGGAGTGGTGCTAAAAGGGGCAGTGAAGTAGACATATTGAGGTCAGCAGTAGGTATCCTCTGTCTTAGGAATTCACTAGACTCTGACTTTCGTTTTTTATTAAATACATCTTTAGCAACTGCAAATCTGTTGCTGTGTTGTCAGTATGTGGATGTATATTCCTGCATTCAGATTGAGAAATGTACTGTTTAGACTCACCCGCTGTAAATCATGCAACTGTCGATAGGTGACCCAGTTCCTTCGACTTTGCAGTCGCCTACAAACACGGACACACATTTTCAACATGCTTATATTGGCCTTGAAAATGATGATGGTGCATGAAGGTCAAAAGAGCGGACTCACCTTGGACTTGAGCTGGCACCATGACAAAATCCTCAGTGCAAAACGAGCTGCTCTGCTCATCAGCCTTTGCTTTGAGTTCAGGAGTGTCCTGTCTGGCCGGCTCCACTACGGTCGGCTGGATGCACTGCAGCTCTCCTTCGGAATGCTGACCGAGTGGAAAATGTTTTGGTGAGACGAAGAGAACACAAACAAATTGGACTTGGGAAAGCCATGTGGCTGCATTTCTCATCAGCTTTTTAAAATGATATCCATTTGATTTTGTCAAAAAAAAAGTTGAGGAGATTGTTATCAGATGGAGGAAGCACATTAAAGTATAAATACAGGGGTCTGAGCTACTCACTTGAGGGGAGGCCTGGTTGGATGTGGAGGAGCCACTGGAGGAGCTACCTGAAGCCGAACCTGGATAGAGCACCACGGGAGTTGAAGCAGCTGTGAAAACATCCATCTGTGTCACCAGTGCCATCAGCACCACACCGGAACACATTAGAAAATACACTTACATTTCTTTGAGCTCAGGCTTGTTGTCAAGAAAGGATGGTTGAAAAACTCATCTGCAAAAGACAAACACAAGACAATGAAGGTGATGGATGGAAAGAGACACTGATGGATGTTCTTACCGAAGCTGATTCGATCCTTGGGGTTTCGTTGAAGGAGGCTCAGGAGCAGCTGTCTGAGGTGGCTGGAAGTCTCTTTGGGGATCCTGTTTGAAAAAACGTTTTTGGTTTAAACTCCCAACAGAACAGCACAAATCCTTAACCCCAGTTGGACACATCTGTGACCATTAAGAGCAGACAGCGCAGTGGAAAACTATGACTCAGACAATCATTTCACTACACAAAAGATTCACTAAAAGCCTGCGTGCTGAAACCAAATTTACAACCGAGGCTAACAGGAAAAAAGTTTTAAGAATGACACTGAATGTCCCATGTTAGCTATTAGGATTGGAAAATAAACAAGGAAAACACTTGAAACCTTGAAGTCATGACTTCTAAAACCTTAAATTAAACATTTCTGGCTAATATAGGTGTGGTGGATACGGATGTCTTCATGTTTTGTTACTAGTTTTTCACTTACATAAGGACCTTCTTGACCAGCAAAACTACATGTACTTTCACACATCAAGTTGACGTTTAAACAGAACTTTCTTTCTCAACATTTCCTACCTTATATAATTATGATTTTTCTGTCATTTGTTGTTGTGTTTTTCTCCATTTTTGGTTTTAACATTGATTCAGTCAGTTGGTTCTGTCACAATAGCATTAACAACAGCGGCAAAGAATGAGGCACAAGATAAAAAAGAAAGAAAAAAAAGAAAAAGTTAAAGTAACGATGGGGCTAGATTCAAATTATTTATGACTATTTTCAATAAAAATGCCCAAGAGGTTTGCATTTGACTATAAGGGGTTATGAGTGGGTCAACACAGTTGCTGTAGCAGTGGTTGTAATAGCTCAGGATTGTTGCTTTGTTACTGTTATATGCTACTAGGTTTCACATTGATCAATGCAGTGTTTCTGAACGTGCCAGTGACTTCATTCAAAAGCACAACTGTTCACTACTGCACCATTAACACCATAGAAAAGCTTCATTGGTGCCTGTGGTCTTCAGTGTGACCGTCCAAACTCCAAGGTCAAACCACTCAAAATCTTCCCACGTGTTTGCGCTGCTTAACCATCTGACATTCAGGCAGTTCGTCATTTATCGACTGAAAAATACCCACTTACCTAACAAGACGCACAAACAACACTTTATTTGTGATCATTGAAAGGAGGGCAATTATGCAACCCGGAAGTACAAAAAGCATGGATGATGGTGTCACCATCAGTTGAGAGCATTTTCTGTGTTTAAGAGAAATATATTTATTTTGATTTTGTCCGATTAAGTTGGTGAAATTAGAATCCAGTGAAAAATAACGCCGACCAGGGGTTGGAATTATTGCTGAGCTATGTGGGTCATGTGGAAAATGATAGTAGTGTAGGCACGGAGCCGCGCAGCCAGGTTAAATATAGAATGACAAGAAAACAACAAACCATGCTTCCAACACGCTGGCCCGTGTTGACTTATCACGGCAGAAGATAAGGGGTAACAGATCCAGTCTCGGCCGGCAAAGTACAAACGTGGCGAAGATTTATTACCTGAATTGAGTCTTTTCAAAATTGTTTCTACTGAAATGACTAAAATAGATTCAAGTATCTGTCATGAGCATTGAGTTAAATGATTATTGATGTTCATCTAGAAAGTTCCAGATGACTGCTCCTGTGGTATTGATTTCTCCTAATACTGAGTTCTAAAACTGTCAGCGAGCACATGTGTCTGCCTGTGTGGTTGCATCAGTTTTGTGAACTGGCAACGTGTGCACGCTCAACATGATTCACACAAGCACGAGTGAGAGCAAAGAGACTTCATTCCGCTGAAAGCTGAAACTGCTAACAGGGCTCCCTCTAAACGCTGGTCGCCTCCTGCGTGTGACTTCTGAGTGCGTTTGCACATGTGTTTTTGCATGTGTGTGTGTGTACCAACCGTGGCAGGAGAGTCCTGTTGCATTCATAGAAGCGACGGAGCTCCTGTGGTGTTCTGGCCTGTGCACAAAAAGTGACGCATCCTCATCACATAAACAGCTTTTTGTCTGATATTCCAGAGAAGTAGATGAGTTCACGTGCCGAATAAACACCAGGACCATAATCTGAGCTCACTTTTGAACCCTTGACCTGCATGAACTCAGTGATCTGTCCGTCTAGGAAACAACATTCAACGAAACTGCGCCCGAAATAGCTTCAACAGGTACAATGTTTACAACCCTGGCATTGATAAATGAAGACAAAGAGAGTTAGATATAGCCAGCGGAGTGAGTCGGAGTGAGTTTGTGCAGCAATATTCATGCTGCTGTTTTCGTAGAGGAGTAGAAGAGGTGCGTGCCACTTGTGTTTCTAAATTCTGAAAAGGATGTATCATAACCAACGGTGTGTTGACAAGCATGAGTGGGCCTTTCTAAGAACTGAGCGTGCACAACACAGGGGTTACGTAATGCTTTGCTCGGTAAACCTTTCCAAGTCCATTGTCACATTTTTAGAATCAGCATTAGTGGGAGGCTTACTCACTTGAAACGGGGCCTTGCCAGTCAGACACTGGTAAACAATGGTGCCTATGCTCCAAAGATCAGCTTTGGCATCATAGCTCTGGGACATGATGACCTCCGGAGCCTGCGTCAACACAGACACACAACTCCGCTTACGATCACAGGAACATGAGAAGACCATGAAGCAATAAAAGGCTGTAAACAACTCACCATGTACATGGGTGAGCCACACAGAGTGGCTGCCATGGTGTTTGTCTGAAGGTGACGGGCAAACCCAAAATCCGCTTGCAGAAAGGAGAACAAGAAGAATGAATGATTGGCAAATACTCAGTGAGGCAAAAGGGAATTTTCAGATCAGGTAGTTACCTAACTTGATACTAGTGTTATGGAAACTGGACCTGCGTCCATGCGGGTGGCAAAGCAAGATGTTCTGGGGTTTCAGGTCTCTGTGGACGATGCCTTTGCTCTGAAGAGCCTTCATGGCCTGAGCAATTTGCTGAAGGAAGACTCGGATCGTGTCCTCACTCAACGTCCCCTTCACTGCGAGATACGGAGTCGAAATTAAGTGTAAATAAACCATTTCTTGCTTGGGCAATTAAACCATCGTAGTCACAGCACATCCTGCATTCCAACATTTACTAAAACACAACTCCATTCTCAGAAGCAGCTGCAGCACATGACACAGACAATGAATGAATCACTTGTTGACTTTTTTGTAACCTGACTTCTGACGTGTGCAGCTAATCAATTTGCAGAATGTGAAGTTCAACTTTTTTGGTTCTTTTTTTTTTTTACCAGGAATCTTCATCTTTAAATGTCACTGAGATGAATGCCAAATTTGTTAACAACCATTAACACATTCGTTTTGCACCAAGGTCTTGTGAGCCCACTATCAAAGTAGGGTTTATGCCACTGTTGAGACAAATCAGTCATAGCTGTTCTTGAAAAGTCCCCGAAATGCACGTCAGTCAAAGCAGTGTGGTATTATAGTAGATGACTATGACAGTACTCTCATAGTACCTGGTGTCTGTGGGCACTTTTGTTCATCAGTCTGTTTGGTAAGCAGCAGTAGACCAGTACAATCTTCATTTTACAAACAGCAGAGAGCAGGTTCAAATAGTTATCACTTCAATCCCATGTTTAGTTTCGCATATTTTCATGATCCTTGGATTTGTCCATCATCCATGACGGGACGCAAAGCTGCAGCGATGAGGCTGAGCTTGTTTAATCCTGACACCATCAACTAAAAAAAGGTACAACATGATCAAATCGTTCCTTAAGCGGAGGAGTTCAGAAGGAATTTATTAATTATTTGACACTTTATCCTGTTATTCAGGGTCACGGAAGGCTGCAGCAAATCCCAGCTACTAAGGGCAAAAGGCAGGGGGCGCCCTGGTCCAAAGTCCAAAGTGAACCCCAAGAAAAAAAACCTGATGAGAAAAAGGACCCAAGCTGAGGTTTGCCTCAAACTGGAATTGAACTGTGGTCATCTCTTCCTCAGCAACAGCGCTCAGTGGAATGCCCCCTGTGACCTCTCTCTGGATAGCACACTCAAACACACTTTCCAAAACGGGAATCACAAGTATTGAAAACCAGGCAAATACAGAATCAACCAAGGCCAATTTGAGACTTTTAAAAGGCATTTTTTAAAATATGTCATTTGTTTCCTTTTTATATCATTCTGAATTTATGTTTTTCTATGAAGACCCTGGTTGACATTTCATATCACAAGTTCATGTCCGATGTTAGGGGTACAATGGAAAGAACAAAACAGGCATGACAACCCATTTTGATTTCCATATAAACATTTTGTTGACACATTTCTAAGTCTAATACTGTATCCCCTGTCATCACATCAGCAGAATTGCTTGATTTTTATTGGAATATTGGCTCTTTTGCTCAACATCTAGTCCTTCTTTGGCCAGTGATTTTCCACCCCCAGACCGGGTTAAGTGTGCGACAGATGGGTGAGGTCATTTGGGCACAACGTTAGCCCTGCCAAGTGTTACTTGCTACAAATAGCCGGGTGGCAGTCACCCAAACGTCTGCAAGATAAGAGACGCTGGCACTGGAGCAAACATTGACCAGCATTTTACCAAAATATTTGGTGTATACTGTCGTTGGTTTTGTACATTCAGGGTAAGAAAATCAACTGAGAGGGCAGTCGGAGAAATGTAGTACTATGAAGAATAAAACCATATATTTTTTCTTTCTAACTAGTCTTTCCTGTTATGGTTGTTATTAGTATTTCAAATGATTTGCCTAAGCATCCGTGGGAACCAAGCGCATGCCTTTACCGGCTCCTGCCAAGAGTAAAATCCTATTATTCCACTAAAACACAGAAAAAAAGCCTCTTACAAGCACCAACTTAAGCAGGTCCAAACATGCTGACACGTAACAACGGCCTGCCCTTGTAGTCGACAACCTGTTTCATTTTGTCCAAGTCTGTCAGGACAGGAGACCAAAACAGCACTTACTCTGAAGATAGTCGGCCAGGTCGCCGCCATTGCAGTACTAAATGGAAGAAACAAAGCAAGAAAATCAACATACAGAAGCTCAGATGAAGAGACACTACAGCAGATTCATTGTCATTTTTAAAGCTTCTTACCTCCATGATGAGATACACACATCCACCCATTTCCTGTAGGGAGCAGACAACAGTTATAAGGAAAGGTGGAATAACATGGTTATAACAACAACTACTAAAATAAAGGTTTTGCTATTAAAAAGCCAGTTTAAACAGTATGCTCATCAAAATAGTAGAGTCAAAGGTTAGCCCAGATAAACTCGTAGAGCGCCAAGAACACCTGCAGTTGAAGTAGTCACTGCATTTTAAAGCTGTAAGCAATAGAGACAGCCGATACTAAAATGATTTGCAGATCAAAAGCATAAAAATTGCTCAGTCATTAACATCTTTTAATACACTTTATGAAGATTACAACAACCACAGTGGCGTGAAGTTTTAAAACTTTTAAAAACTGAAGGTTCAAAGAAATGGGGGATTGAATCCCATGTCAGAAGACACTAAAGTTTCAGAAGTGCAGCTATAAAACATGTCATTATTTATTCTTGACTCCAGTAAAGCCTGTCCATCTGTGTGAAGTTATTTTCTTTGTCATAAATCTCAAGGGTTTGTAGTAAAAGAGGTTTTATAGGTTACGAGTGACTGCCAAGCTTTACAAAAACAATGGCTGTAATCCACAGCAGATATGCTTTTAGATGATTTAAAAGGAAGGCCATATTAATCGTGCTTATTGATGAGTAAATTCATTAAAAAAAAGCCTTTTTTTTTAATCTAATGCTGTTTTGATTCATGTGTTTGGAAATTCTGCATTATTATAGTATGTTGTTATCAGTATGGCTGGTCTTATAACACAATTAATGTGTTTTGACAAACTAAAATTTGTTTATTTATTGTGTCAAATATTAATTATTATTTTATTTGATTTATTTATACATTTATTTATAAATAAATAGGATGTTGGGATAGTTATTGTAATAATATAATGGTCATCAATGTCTCATATTCCATTAGCCTTGGCACCCAACTGATGGTGTTTCTGGATATTCCGAGCCAAATTCCCAGTTTGACACCAAACACTCTCTTAGCTTGGCACCTCAGCTCGCTATTATTGTGAGGTGAGATGAGGTGAAGGGGTGAACAGTTTAGGGTGTCATAATCAGACTAAGAATAGCAATATATTTTGGTCAGATCCTGCTAAGATGCTCTTAGAAAACACATGGCCCACCAGCGTTTTTGTTCTGCCTGGTTTGGCATCGCAGGTTATAATCTAGTGTCATTAGGAACACATGCTGTTGTGTGTCTGCTGTGAGTTTTTAAGCTATTGTTTAAGCTGCTGCTCCTGCCATCTGTCACATACACTGAGATATCGGCTCACGCACTTCTGCTAGGCAGGCAGGTGACGGTAAGGTGAGAAGCTCATTCACTCAAACAAACGTTCAAACAGGTGTTTGCAAGCGCGACCTAAGTTGTACTTCGCTCGTATGTGTCTTTTCAGTGTGGCACCGGTGCGAAAACCATGTACACATGAAGGGTTGTAAAAAATACAGGCAAAAAACTCCACTGTTAATCATTGAAAAACTGATAACAAGAGGACAACAGATGTATTGCACCAAAAATACTCAATGGGGTTATTTTTACAAGTCACATGGAAATTTCAAAACCCCAGTGTCAGAGTGCAAGCTCACACGCTGCGATGATACAACTTGTGGAGCAACAAAATATGATCACCTTGATTACCTAAGTGGCTATCTGCGCATATCAATTTCCACATCTGCGATGCTTTTTCTAGGAAGCGTATTCTTAAATGAATAGAAAGTCATGTGAGCGATGCATTCATCCAACATGTTTTTTTTTTTTTTAAACACAATCTGGAGCTCTGTCAGTAGATCTGTGTTCAACATTGCACGGTGTTTCATATAAACTGTCAAATGCCAAGAAAAGTTCCTTCAAAGACAAGACACCCACCTGGTAGTCCAACAGCCGGACAATTCTCTCATGCTTCAGTTCCTAAAATTCAAGCAAACACAGCTGTTTTAAAAGCACAAAGAAGCAACCCAACAAATAAGAGCCAAATTATACCTTTAATATTTTAATCTCTTTTGCAAGGAGAGAGCGTGTTTTGGCCAGGTTTTTCTTGTTGATGCACTTTATGGCGACTTCCAAGTCACGTTTCTTGAGAGGCAGATATATACTTTAATACATTTAGGTACTACACACAAGCAATTAGTGGTGAGTAAAACACAGGCTTGTTGAGAAGTTACCTCCTTATGTCTGCCTTTGAAAACAACTGCAAAGGCTCCATGGCCAATCAGGTCTCTCCTGTTGAACTCAAAACTCCCAACAGACTCCATGGATCAGCAAAACGATTTAAAAAAGAAGAAGAAGAAACAGGCAGAAGGGCAGGAGCAGGTTCAGGAGGATGGATTCCCGAGCGAAACAGCAGCACCGTCGCTCTGCGTGCCACTTCTTGAACCGGTAAATCCAAAGTTAGGGTTGGAAAACATCGTCTTCACTCATCCATCTCCTTATAAATGGCCCTACTTTCTACAACTACAGGACAAATAGTCAAAACAAAGCTGCGACCGAATGTAAACAAACGCGTGTAAACAAAAAAAGAAATCCACGAGCAGAGTTACACTCAGTTTCGGTTGCTTCTCAAGCAACTTTGAAGCGATTAGAAAGTCGCATGGGTGCTGTTGCTCGTTTGTTTTCATTGAGCCGTAATAAAAAAACTGCTGTCTTCCTCACCTTTTAGTGTCCCTACTGTTATTCATGAGCCACGCGGAGCATGCGCAGACAGACAAACAGCTGTTCAGACGCGGTGCCTTCAGGGCCGCCTCGTAAATTGCTAAATAAACCGGATTTTCGAGAACGACGGCGCTGTTTAAATGAGGAATCGATAAGTCAATTGTTTGCTTACTTGTTTGCTTTATCCACCTTCTAAATATTAAATAAACCCAAAGAGATCAGCATTAAATGAAAAACAAGCCCAGACGTGTTCCTTTCCTGATGTACACTGGCAACAACGGCAGTTACTTAGCATTAGTTTCGTAAAAACAATCTCAACCACACGACCCAAAAATCCATAGTTAGAAAGTATTCTCCATTACCACAGAAACAATCATTCTCATAGATTTTTTTCTTTTTTTAATTAAAGATATATAGAGCAAAAACCAAAGTACCACAAGGCAACAATCAATAAGTCATTAGACATTAGAAATACTGCAATAATAACTTCACAAAGACCAGTGTGTAGGATTTTGGCTGAGTAGTGGGCTGTGATGAACACTAAAAACTCTATTCAAAGTCAGGATATTGTAAGCCTGAACCAAAACAAATACATTTGAGTGATCAAAACTGACCTTTTCTATCGTTACGAATCGAGAAGAGACAGGGAAGCGCTTTCTGAGGTGATGAAAATACACAGCAAGAGTGAGAGGTTCAATTTAGTAAAAGCCTAAACACTGGTCTTTAATGAAAACAAAAGAATGAATTGATGCACAGTAAATGTTGAAACCTAATTCTGGTACAGTGTAAGATCAATGACATCACTGACAATTAATAGTCGCCATCTCCATTCTTCTCACAGTATGATTGAAAAAAACCCAAAACAAAACAACTCTTCACACTAACTATTACATTATTTCATGTACAACAGAGGCTGAGAAAAGAACACAAGGAGGAGTGATACAACCAGTTTACAAGCAGCAAAGCTTAAAAGAAAACAAACATACTATATCTTCTTATATGTGAGGTTTGAAAAAGAACATTTTGATGATGGCAAAGTGTGTTGTTCAGTTGGAATCTGTGCAGCAATGATGAATAAATATGACATGTTATTTACCTTTTACAGTGTGTTTTGAGATGATGAACACGGAACACTGTCCTGGATGTGTAGAACTTTGTTTGGAGACTAAAAGGCTTGAGATAAGCACGATCATATATTAATGTACATGTGAATCCTCACTCCACTCAGCCACACAATTCTCTGCATCATGGAAGTTATGCTTAACATCGACCAATAAATACAAAAATAAGAATTAAAATGGTCCATAATAACAAACTTGATTAGGCAAACTCAATTTGGACTCATTCGACAAGAATATTGAGTCACAAAACAAAACCGGCACAAATGAATACTTAGTAATGCACAGTTTTTGGATTCTGCTTGTCTTTAAAGAGTTGTTTCAGCTGCAAAAGTTTGTGTTTGTGTTGAATCAACCGTGTCGTGGAGAAGGCACTGCGCCATTTTATCTTGGTGCGATTGGGCTCCTTTTGCAGACAGTAAATGGTTCTATACAGCTGAGAGGTCGATGCGATTTGCTGAGTTGGTGCTTTTGTCCCAAGTATTCATCTTGGTGGGGGTTGCTCCTTCCTCCTTGTTTCCATTCATCTGCAAGACATTCGGAAGGGAGGGGGTCAGGAAGGCAGGTGGGACACAGCTTTAGGACAAAGATTTCACATGCAAATTAACCCGTGTCTCTCACTGTTTTAAATGATCTTTGTCATTCATCTCAGATCCCTTTTAATTCCCTTCAGTGTTTGAGGATTTGCACAGTGTTTCACAGAAAATCAATGGTGAAGAGTTGCTTCACTTTGGACTTCACCTCTTTAAATGACTCCTCCTAAACTCTGCCTTACTTCAATATATATTTAAAAAAGTGCCTTCTTGTACTGGTCTCTATTTTGAAGTGGCACCCAGTGACCCTCAGTTTAAGTCGAAGTCATGCATTTCTGATTCGTATTGACGCAGCCCCATCTTGTGGTGGGACAAGTGTATTATCCACCTGGACTTCAAAACTCACAATATCAGAGTTGAAGGGTTTCACATTGATGTTCCGGATGGAGCTGCTGGTGAGAGACCACACCTTGGTTTTGTGTTTGAAAGCAGCTCTGACCTACAGGATCAAGAGGAAAAAAAACAACAAAACTCAGTCTCACATCGTAAGAAGATGTATAGAGTAGGTTACCTCTGAGTTCAGAAGGCAGTGAAACAAGAAGACGAAGAAACCCTGCAGAAAGAGAAAATATACTTAATCATACTGTTTTGAAGTATCAACACACTATGATGCCACTCACCTGCAATGAATTGAATATTGCAAATATATATAAAAACGGCAAAGAGTGATGGTTTACAGCTAAAACTCCAAAGATCCAGGAAATGCCAAGAATGGGCAGCAGCACAGCCACGGCCTTCGCAGTGAGCCTAAAGGGAAAATCGATGAAGGAAAATGAACTCCAGGCTCCACTTCGATAGCTCCATCTCCCACACTCACTTGACTGCGTTGGCATCTCCGTGAACCTTGTAATTCTCTCCACTGATGCGAGATATTATTCGGGTTACAGATATCAGAATACCGATGTTGACCTGTGAATGAAAAAGGACGCTGATAAGTGGATAGAAAATGAAGAGACAAATGGATGACAGACATTAAAAGAATATTTAAAACATAGACTCAAATAAAATAAAGATGCTGCAACATATAACAGATTGCAAGCAACAATTATTTTCCTCATTTATAGTTAACCATTTCCATGTCTGACTACAGCTCTCATCTACATTAATATGGAGGAACAAATATCTATAATTTCAAGTATAATCTGAAAAAAACAAACAAACAAAAACTATAATTTAATAACAACTATAATTAAGCTATAACAAACTATAATTTAATAACATTATTTTTTCAAGGCTAAGGAATACAACAATATTATTAGGGTATTAAATACTACAAATTCACGCAGAGCAGAAGCCTGTTTTGTCAGAACCAGAAACACACACATGAAAGTCTGTGTATGAAAATCATTTTAAAACTCCATTTAAGTTTGTGAATCCAGCATTTGAAACCTGGTTTATAATGATCAACATGATAGTAGAAAGTTCAAAAGTAATTATTTCAAGCAGAAGAAGAGTTTTTGTCACAAAAGTGCAGTAAGTGACCCTCAGGCAACATATTCTAATTGGATGAAATTCTGGTGCCATGTGACCATTGAATGTCTGTGATTGGCTGTGCCCCTGAGCTAAAGGGGTCCCATTAAATAAATGTTCCTCTAAGAAAGGGGTCCACAGTTCGCCATTATCTTTGGCTGATTTTTGCCGATTTTATTGAAAGTCCCAACAGGCCGACACCAATTGTTTGCCCATTTTTTTCATTACATAAACCTACAAAATAATAAAAATTGAGCAACATTGAACAACACAGTGCAGAACACTTTTAAAGCACATAAATAACAAACAAGAAAGAAGGCAAATCATGTATAAGTACAAATAGCATCTTATTGAAATAAATAAAAAGAACAGCGTTTATTTGTCATTTGATAGTCCGATCATGATCATAAATGCCCATATCGGTGCCGATTAATCGGATTGATCAGTTAAGCCTTACTTTTAGCGGGCAATACTAGGTGTGCAGCGCCACATACTGGCCATTCGCCATTGGTACAGTAGATAGTTATTTAAAGCAAAGTGTGACCTGCAGGAGAACAGTACCTGGTATCTACAAACTAAATTCACTAGGGTGAATTTTACATTGCAAACAAAGTTATGGACAAACAGAAAACCCTGTGGGGTTCTGGATGACACTCAGTCAAAATGAAAATGTGGACTGAATTAGAAGGATTATAGGCCAAAAAGACAGAATTCCTCACCACAATGACAAAAAGAGCGGGCGCCACAAATGCCCAGATGGCTCCGTTCTTTAGTGACAGCCAGCAGCTGAAAAAGCAAAAACACAGCCAGAGACAGGGAGAGAGAGAGAGAAAATATGTTATAGTCTCATTCCAAGAAAACAGAGCTTTGTAAATCAGTAATGTAAATAAAAAAAAAAGACATCTGCATTTACTATTAACCTAAAGTGTTTTCAATTTCCTTCCATAGCTGATGTCATTCTGGGGTAACGCCACCAAGTTTAATGGAATAAAACCTGATATAGTTTGAATGTTTTCAGATTTGAACATACTTGTCAACTTCCCCGTAGCTGTCCAGGGCTGAGGTCACGGACACGATACAGATCACCAGGGGAGAACCTGATAAAAGAAACACAAAGCACTCACATGAAAGAAATCCATTCTAAATCAACACATTATCCCCACGGAGCTCTCCTGCACACTGTTATTAACACCCTTCTTTCCTTTTATTGAATCATTCACCAGGAATGTAGTCCACATAATATTTTTAAATATGCTCTAATCTTATGAAGAGACCAAAAACCACCAACGTGTTGGTTTACAGCTAACAGTTGTCCAACTTTCCAAACGTTGTGTGCGGCGCACAAGCCATTTTCCTCCTAAGTATTCTTCCAAGTGTAATACTAAAGGCCTAAAAATGGGTCACTAAATCAGTGGAAAGATTTCTAAAACTGTTCTGCAGCGCTGGCCTTTTTATGGAAATGGGAAAGATGAGAATGTTTGAGATCATTTAAGTGTAATTCCAATGAAAGAACACGTTAAACAAGCGACTGGTCACTGAGGACGACAGTGGAGGGAGTCTCACCGAACCAATTAAAAATGAGTGATGAGTTGCCCATGATGGACTCATTTATCTTTGGTTCTTACAAATTTAGGTGAATTCCTTCGAACAATTTAAGTTAGCATGGGGAAGCTGAGACACCATCCTGGTCTTCTCCCTTCAGCTCTGGCTCAGCTTCTCTCACTTGCTCTCCTTGAAACACAGTCTCCTTATATATATATATATATATATATAGTAGCACATAAAGAGGGAAGACTTTTCATTGCGACAATTCCAGATGCACGGCATTATATTAGCAGAACATTCATGCAGAGAGACATTAAATTGAAATTGAGCTGATGGACGAAAATTGAAGTTTAAAAAAATTCAGGAGGGAAGAAGAAATAAATGTTGAATTTCTGTGTACTTTGCTTGCTCATCACTGGAGCACCTCCACCTTCATGTTTAAGCTTGTATTTAAAAATTGGATCATTCTGGAGCCAAATATTGAATGTGACTAATCATGATGAATTATAATAAATCTGACAATTAATTAAATCCAATATTTTAATAGAGTCAAACTCCTAATTGACCCTGATTTAACTCACTTAATTCATGTTAAATTTGATGACAGTGCAGCAACAGTCCGGCGTTCAAATCCCACACTTGAGTGTCAAAGAAAATGCAAGAACATTATTTGCACTTGGTCACTCAGAATGAAAAAAAAAAAGACTCTGGCCAAAAGAAAGGAAGTAATAAAAGCAGGATCATTTTTTCCACTAATGATTTCAACATGTGGAGGAGGGGACTGTGCGTTCCCGTGCAGCCAAAGAGACACACGAGCCAGAACCTTTTCATTTGTCCCTCAGCCCTCCTTCACCAAGATCAGAGGAGACAATTCCTACTCCGGAATGTAGCTTTAAGCAAATTCATCTAACAGGGTAACAATCATCGGCTGGTGCTGTCACTTAAGAAAACGGTGGTTTCACGTTTTCAGGGTCAGATGAAGGTTAACAGAGGAATAAAAACGGTTTACCTACCCCAACCAATACCATAGTAGTAGAAGTGTTTGCTGTCCTCAGAGCCAAAAACCTTGACCACCATGCTGTAGAGGTGGAGGCCCTCGACCAGCATCCAGGCGAAGGCGCTCAGGAAGAAGAAGTGAAGCAGGACTGCCATCACTTTACATGGAAGCTGGAATGAAATGCATATTTCAAGCAAGGTCATTCAGATCATGATGATTTTCAGTAGTAGTGGGGAGCAGGTGATCATATCTGGGTCATAACGGTCAAACCAAGTGTTGACTTACCGTGCCCGGGTCAAAGCTGGCACTGATGAGAAGCAGAATCTCAGCCACCAGGATGGCGAAGGATAGGTTGGCATGGATGTGGTAGCGCTGGTTTCGGATGGTGCTGACAGATCTGGAAAGAAGACGCAAGGCTGTGTCAGTGACGCATTTGGGATCACAAAATACAGGGAGGCAGTGTTAGATGTGAACTGACTCCTGACTCTTAGATGGTCCCAACAACACACACATCTGCATTGTGTTTATTTCTTTGTTTCTTCCCATGTATCCCCATGTATTTATATGGACATAAAGTATGTGTTTGTAGTAGTAAAAAAAAATGTGCATTTCCAAATCCTTAAAAAATGTTGTTTTTAATGAGTCCGAACAAGTTTAACAAAACAACCCAAATAATTATTCCAGTTTTGGAGAACATTTTTACGATGCATTTTATGATCATGTTTACTCATTTTCTGACCCCCACGCATCCAAAGTATTCAGAGACTTTTTCAATTTACTGAAGTAAATTTGTGTAGCAGAAATGTGAAGCTCAACGTTTTCTAAGTATAATATATGTATAAATATAATAACATATTGTCAAATGAGGTGAGTTGAATTTTGGTTATTAAATAAAAGTGAAGCGATGTGCATACTTTGGGTAGAACTGTACAGCAGACGACTATGTTTTATTCAAAATGGATGTAATATAATTTGCCATAAGCAAGTTCATTGATCTTTAACAAAGTTTTTGAAAGAAAAAAGTGGATGATACTCACGAGAGAACAGCAAAAGTAACCAGAGTTATGGCCAGACAGAAGATGGAGATGGAGCACCCGATGTAACCAATGGTTGACAGCGCCACCTTGTGGCCAGTTGTGAGCTGCATATGCAGAGGTGAGGATGAGCAATGCCCTCTTCAATTCAATGCCATGTTCACAGCAAAAACAGAAATCAAGCCGACCAAAAATAAACCTGCAAGTGCTCAGAGCTGTGAATGCTGACAATGAGAGAAATGGTGGACGTCTTCCCCATGAAAGAAACGTCGCTCTCGTGAATGTTTGTTTTCACACTGACCATATTTAGGGCCCAAGTTATTCTAAGTTTGGGTTTCACTCTCCATCGACCGTCTTTGTCCGCGCCTTGTCATTACGGAGGCAGAGGAACCTTCCAGAAATGCACCATCTGGGATGTTCTGCAGCTGGAGAACGACACCACTTTCTAATTAGAGACCAGCCAGGGGAAAGTATAGCTCCAAAATGGACTCTGACTCAAATGCAGAAATGGTCCACTTCGCTGCCAAACAACCTCCTCTTGTCTATTTAAAGGAGCCAGCAGGAGGTCTGTCTCGGTGGCAATCATTTCAGAAGAGGCAGCTGTGCTGAGAGCGTTGCAGAGGAAGTAAATATAAGTCAGTGATGAATGTTCCTCTGTTTCAACAAGTTTGGTTTCTTTCTGGTTGTTGTGGACCTGACCGCTGACCCCAGCAGTGGTCCACAAGAACCACCCCCACATCATGGTTCTCCACAAGACTTCTGTGAAAGCAGCACTGTGATACTCGGCAATAGTGACCAGTTGGTGAGAAATACTGAAGGCCTTAAGTTGTGGCTTCCTGTGTGGTAAAGAACTGCCAGACCTTATGGCACACAACACCGGTGACGGACAAGCCATTCACCACAGTGGAACATTGAGGCCACCACTTCAATGTCAAACAATCTTTGAAGAAATGCTCAAATCTATCTATCTGTCTGTCTGTCTGTCTGTCTGTCCGTCCATCTATCTATCTAACTATCTATCTATCTATCTAACATCCATCTTTATCTATCTATCTATCTATCTATCTATCTATCTATCTATCTATCTATCTATCTATCTATCTATCTATCTAACATCCATCTTTATCTATCTATCTATATCTATCTAACATCCATCTTTATCTATCTATCTATCTAACATCCATCTTTATCTATCTATCTATCTATCTATCTATCTATCTATCTATCTATCTATCTATCTATCTATCTATCTATCTATCTAACATCCATCTTTATCTATCTATCTATCTATCTATCATCTATCTATCTATCTAACATCCATCTTTACCCATCTATCTATCTATCCATCCACTGTATGTTCCATGTCAGACACTGACAGAGCTGAAATGTCCCATATTGCTCACAGTGTCATTTCTTAACTTCACAGCTGGGGGCGATTAGTCCGTAGCTGCGTCAGCTGTCACCTCCCAACTAAACAGATTTTAAAAAGTCAACTCAGTAAAAGCCAGAACAACAAGCTGCAGTTCATTTGCAAAACAGACCCCACAGGTTCTGCATTGTTGGGCAACAGCAGGTCACTTGTTGACCCACAGAACATAAATCTTTTTTTTTTGTGTTTTTAATATGAAGCCATTGCAGTCCACTCTTTGGAGCGTTTGTTCACGTTTATGAATGCACAACTCAAGCGTATTATGTGGTTGAGTCATAACAATAGGCTGTCAAAGGAGCAGATGCAAGGAATTACTCTTTATTTCAGGGCTATTGAAATGATGGGTTGCAGGCCACAAGCGGCCCCGGGAGCAACATCTGAGTGGACCACACAGTCAAACTGAGGAAAATGAATGCACCAACACATGTGTGAACTGATGTCTAACTCAAAGTGCTCTTACACAACATGAGAAATACATAAAATGTACATAGTCTTGCTGTGCCTCACTTTTGAATTGAACAGAAAGATTAGGGAACAAATATTTAGCATTAAAAATGAATGACTTGCTTACCTATTTTAATAATCAGTTATTAAGGCATTGTTAAAGCAGTGATTCTTAACTATAAGGCTCATAGGGACACTGAGCTTTAATACATTTGCCACATATGGCGCCATTCAATTGGCTTGACACCTGCAAATTTGTGATAGCTACCAACTATGGAGAAGTTTTGAAAAGAAAAAAAATGTAATGTAATTAAATCAATTACAAAATCTTCTTCAGAGTTGAAAATAAAATATATTATTTTTTATTTTATGATATTTTATGTATTTAGACAGTTTTATCAAATTCATTTTATTCAGCATTTCCTCGCAGAGAGAGATTAAATTGAAATTGTGCTGATGGACGAAAATTTAAGTTTAAAAAAATTCAGGACGGAAGATGAAAAAAAATGTCGTTTTTGGGATTTATTATCCCTCAAAATGAATTGAAAGAAAATTGAGAAACTATTTTGAAATAAAGTGCCTTTCTATTGTATTTAACAATTAAACAATGTGATAAAATAAAAATATAAATCTCATTTTCAAACTGTAATAGTGTCATTATCCTTGAATGTTACTTAAGCACATATTTAACGGCATAATAAATTGAGGCTTATTTTTTACGTTCTTATTATTATTATAAATAGTATTCATAGTATTGTTACACATCCCACTGTATCTATAAAAATGTTCAGAGCTATTTCCAAATATATTTTAACCAGCCTATATTGCACACAATCAGCTGGGACCGTGTGTATTCCTCTTTTTTGGAGGGAATTTATTTCACAATTATTATTGCAGATATATTTAAAAGATCTAAATACCTCAAGGGATTTAGATCTTACAGTACAAGCATGACAAATTCAGGTTTAATATTCGAGACAGCTTGGAACGCAATCATTTAAGACCAGCCAGTAAAATTACTTGCATCTCTCATACTTCTAACTTCTACCTCTACAGATTATATACGTTAGTGTCACCAACTTACAGTGGAGCTGCTGCTTCTTGACGATAACATAGAAAATGTGTTTAAAAGTTTGATTTTACTTCATAGAAACGCGGATAGTTTAAACAGTATTCTATGGGTAACTAACTGCTCAACCTTACGCACCGACTTCAGGTCGACTGCAAGGCCGTGTACTCAGTACTGAGCACTTTACATTCCACCAAAGCTACATCAGGAAAGAGTTTGGATGATAAGATCCACTCATAATACATAAAATCCTCCACAGACAGAACATCCACTTTCAGGTCCAGATTGATGCTGTTTGTTAATTCAATTTCTTGTCACGGGGCGTTAATCGTTCGCATTCTTTCTCCGAGGACGCAGAGTATCCTCCTTTTTTCGATTACACGTCCTGATATGTTTCTGAGATATGTAAAACGTCATATGCTTTGTGAAAAACTTCACCCCCAGAACATGAAAACAGCCGTACCTTCAAAGGAACGACTTGCATCAAGATGGCGAAGTTTGTGAGATGGTTACACAGACACACAGAGTATGTCATGTTTCCCTCTGAGCGCACACAACCTTCGTTGGACCAGATTCCTTCTTTGGCCCTGAGAAGGAAAAAGAGATTGCATTATTTACAGCGCTGGTTCGTGAGGAAGTAAGTCAGTCAGAGTGACAGCGTACCAGGGCGATCTGACAGGGCAATTATATAAATCCCTTTTTTCCTTTGCAGCCCAGGACAAAGAGGAGGAAGCTGGTTAGTCCAAGGAAAACATACTCCCTTTGGCTGCGTTTAATTTTTTTTTTATAGCAGCAGTACATAAATGTTGCATTATGTAATCAGAAGAACCAACATGGACACAAAGTAATGCAATACAATGAGCCAAAAAATTAATAAATGAATACATAAAACAATTATTTGTTTACAAAGAAAGAGAAAACAAAAAAAGAGAAAAGAAAGAAAAAGCAATAAATGCCAGCCAACTTCACAAATTTTATTGACAACATTCAATCCAATTTGGTTCAATTTAATTCTCAGGGTGAGGGAATATTTTTGGATCATTCTGCGCGCACATAAATGCGGGATTATGAGCTTCCTTCCTGATATTAAGAATTGCAAAACAAAACATGAATTTATTTAATTAAAATTTATTTCATGCCAGAAACATTTTTTACCTGGTGCTAAACCTGAGGACCAGGGACCAAATGTGGTCCACCAAGTCATTTTATGTGGCCTGCAAGACACACATTCTCACTTTCATGCTGTCAGCAGCGAGCGTTGAGGCATAAGGCCCTTTTAGGCTCAAAGTTACGTATGGATCCGGATCCGGACGGAGCCTTCTGTCCGTGCTCTCTCTCTTTAGTCCGTATTTCAGCATGTTTCCACAAAGCTTGTGGACCAAACGGAGCAGTACCACAGGAAACCATGGGGGCAATGTTACTGTTACTACCCGCTATAATGAGACATGAAGAAGACAAAACAATTGTGGAAATTGTCCGTTCTCTAGTCACGATATATTTAGCGGCCTCACCAACAATGCTGACTCCATTTTCCTCTTTAGCGTAACTGGTACATTATTGATACTTCTCCCACAGTCGCCATGTTGGTTTTGGAGTTTGTCGTAATACTTTTGACTATGGGCTACTCCCCCTGCTGGATATATTGGGGAACAGCTATGCAGCAATTTTGCACATGAAGGGAACATAAATGGACTGTTCAACTGAAGCTTGGGGTTAGGGTTTAGCTCTCTTCACTCAGTCATTTTGGATGCCACTTGCTGTGCACAACCCCCTACGCGTCTCTCTTCCTCAGTGATGATACGCAGCCCATTAAACACATGGCCGTTTGATGGACTTAAAATAGTATTTGACATGCGGCAGACGCAAAAGTCGACTTTTCCAACAATTCTGTTGAAGTTGTTTTGAAGGCATGTGCAGAATAGATATAAGGAAACCTGGTTTGGTACAGGACAGACAGCAGATCTCAGCAGTATGGAATCTAGAAGTGCTTTGGCTTGTCAGAGCAGGACTTCAGTGAGGACTGCTGCCTGAGCTTCACCACGCGCCATCAGAAGCATTTCTGCATCGTTTCACTGGTTTTGATTAAGCGAAGCTCAAGTCCTTTTTTTTTAACAGGGTAAATCCATATCTGATTTCATAGTGCAGCTCCATCATGAGCAATGACTCACCTGTAGTCCAGGAAACCACAGTAGAGGAAGACTTTGTTGCTTTGATTCACTATTTGATCCTGCTGTTCTCTGGTCTGTCGGAGAGAAAGTGAGATATAATTCGCTGTGATGGAAAAAAATATGCGATATAGGAAAACATTAGCTTTCTGGCTTTGATTTGGCTCATTAAAACTTCAAGTCTGAGCCAAAGTTGTGAGAGAAAACCTGTAAGAACAATGGTCTTTGATCAAGCTGAAGACATTTAACAATCTAATGAGCAACATTTTCCCATTCCTGTTCCTCTTTTTCCTTCCAGCCACACTCCATCACCAGCATTGTCTTCACATGTTTAAACCTACCCTGGAGACGACAATTGGAATTGAAAAGAGGAAGTGCTTTAGTCATTTATCTTCCATGGCAACTCAAAAAGCCTCTTCGAGACATCGTGTGTGTGTGTGTGTTGTATAAAAGTTGTGTGTTTGTGACTCATTCTTCCAATCGAAATCCCTACTGTTTTTAAAAGTCTAACCCGATAATTCATCATTTTTTCCGTGTCACTCCATAACCTTTGGACTCCCTACGTGTTCGTCATCAGATTGCAAGAAGGTCCTCCCCGGAGACGTCCCCAATCACTCCACTGTTTAAGTTGAGAGGAAAACAACAACGTGATTGGCGATTTGGGTGTAAACTGAGAGAGGCTCTTATTCGATCCCCCGGCCTCGGACGAGAGAATGATTAGATGGTGTCTGCGCTGTTTCCTTCTGGAAAAAGTGAGAGGGAGACTGAAACTGACAGTCAGGCTGTCTTTTCCTGGCACATACCCCGTGATTCATATTACAAAGCAAAGCACAATATGTCGACTCCACTGTGTAACCAAATCGCGGCTCTCATTCAGTCTCTCTCACGGACTGGACAAGGAGGGATCGGAGTCACCCGCCTGTTAGAGCAGGCAGAACAAATGCTTTTAAAGCTGCGTGAGCCCCGTGAACACAGCCCGTCATCACGCTCCCGCAGCCAAATTTGAGGAGCCACAAGCCACCATGTTGGTGAATTTACTGCTCCCACGAGAGCTGTAACAACTCACATTTCTTGTTGGGTGTAAATAGAAGCAGATGGAATGAGGGAAACCGTAATTGGCACACTGTTATTCAGCCTTTTTTGTGTCTGATCTTCTCTTTATTGTTGCTGCGCTGTGAGAGAAGACAAATTGTTCGCAATAAGCACCATATATATATATATATATACCAGATACTAGCCTGAGTACACACTGACCAGTCACACATGTGAGAAGTGCTGCCTGCTCCGGCTTCCTTTCGCAATGCTCCGTCTGTCTTGTACCCATCCCAAGTGGATGTTTAAGCAGAGGTGAAGGAACCTGAAAGTCACTGGGGAGTGTTAAAATGCACTCAGAGATCTGGCCAGTCTTAGCACACACAGCACTGTTCCCTCTGGCCCTGGGGTCTCAGCGTCTCACCAGCCAGCATTGCATCTGTGTCCAAGTCTTTATTAACAACAGAAGGCCAGCAAACACCACATTGGAAATCACTTTGAGCCTCAGTGGGAGAAGAGACACCAAGACTAAGAGATAACGCTCCTGACAGATGGATCACACAGTGTCAGGGAATTAAACACCAGGGGAGCGACAGAGTTTGAATAAACATCGGGGAAATTATTGAAAGTTTTTCCTCAAACCCCTATTACCGTAACACCAACTCACTTCGCTCTGTAAGTGTCAAGAGACATGCAGAGAACTAGACTAAACCGAAGCAGAAACGGTAGTCATTTTTTCAAAATAAATCAGCAACTGAAATGGTACCATTGGAACACGCTATTCATTTATACTGTATTCAGTTAGGCCTTGGCCTTGGTCTTGGTCTCACCCTCTTCATTAGTCTAGTTCTAGTTCTCTGTAAATTCTGGTCTTCACTCAGTCTCCGCTAAAATTGACTTTGCTTGTGGTTAAATACAGATAACAAGTAACATCCAACTTTCGACCTGCTCGACTTCTCGGCCCACGGCCAGCGGATGCTTTTTAAAAAAATTTTTTTATTACACGTACAACAGTTACACCAGCACAGTATCCCAGCATCTCACTCTCACACAGCAATCTATCACTGCAGTAGTTGCTATAACCCTCGCGTCGGCTATTTTGAATGGCATTCGACTTATGTCCAGGCTGGCTTACGACCGGTTGGTCGGAACCGATCCCGGTCGTAAGTCGGATGTTACTTGTATACTCAGCAGCGGTGTCCACACTTGGCTGATTTTACTTTTGTGACACTATGCAGACAAACTTCACTTA
The DNA here is from genome assembly GCF_027744825.2 of Synchiropus splendidus. Taxonomy (NCBI): domain Eukaryota; kingdom Metazoa; phylum Chordata; class Actinopteri; order Syngnathiformes; family Callionymidae; genus Synchiropus; species Synchiropus splendidus. The sequence goes on from NC_071340.1 coordinate 20,862,846, forward strand.
TAAGTTCTTGACAGAAAACCCCTCCTTCCCTAAAAATGCTCTACTCTTTGAGGCAGAAACCTTGCTAGAACCAGGTTCAAGGCCTGTTTGGAATAGGACATGGAATGGACAGTCAGTCCTCAAGGACACACTTGTATGATCAGCAAATTCATTGAAACCGGATGAGATACAGGTAGTGATATGTAGATGAGGTATCATGAAACAGTATTGCAGGATTGATGAAACAGTGTCCTAATTTTCAGAGGCCACTAGACGGCGCCCTTGGTGTAGAAATGATGTGAAGTTTCATTGAATTAGTTGTCCAAACATTTTACAGTGCCATCTGGTGGCCTCTGAAAATCAGGACACTGTTTCACGAAACCTCCTCTACAGTAGATACAGGCATAGTCGAGGATGATGGTCAACATTATATATGTCTTACGTCTATATAAATCCTATTGTGTGTGTGCCCAGCTAAACCTGTCCAGAGTGAATTCCTGCCTCTCTCCCAATGAACGCTGGGATAGGCTCCAGCACTCCCAGCAACACGGGACCAAGTGGTGGCTAACTCAAGATGTATGCATGTGCCCAGCTATTAGTCTCCCGAACAGCCCCTGTGTTGCTTCCTTCATCAGTTAATCTTACTTTTCTACGACAAAATGTCTGATAACTCTCCTCATGTAAACTCTCCATTTCCTCAAGTCAAAAAATAAAAAAATCTTGGCTCATGTTCTTCTGCCGAACAGAAACTTCATTGTTCCTCCGCATTACTCTGGATTATTAATTTGTTTTGAGTTGAGTAATAAAGAATCTTACGAGACATTTCAGGAATAATGCTCCCTATTTTTCCGGCAGTCACAATTCCAGACTGACAGAAAGCATCAGAGCGTGTTTATGTTTTTACGTCCAACACTTTTCCACAACTGCAAGTGGGAAAATAACTTATTTATGGTTTAGTTATCTCGCCCCAGGGGATGAGTGTCATTATTTCAGCATCCATTTATAAATATTGGTCGGATTTGAAAACTCTGTTTTGGTACGGGCCTCTATTTGGCTCCATTTTTAGAAATTGAGTGAGAGGAAACAGTGTTGTGACAAAAACGGTTGCGCTGCCTTCCTTTCTACTGAGGCGTCTTCTTAATGCTATTTAAATCACACACATGGTTCCACTCAAAATTCCAAAGATATAATAGGGTAAAATAAAGTAAGCAATGATTGTAATTTTTTCAGGATGGAAAGTTGTCAACAATTGCTGTAAAAGCTGGCTGTGGGGGAGTTGAGGAGTGTTTTACAAGAACAGAGTGATCTGAAACTTGAATGTAATTCATACCTCCATCCACAAAAAGTTGAAAATTGGGAAATATTTCCACCATAATAAATAATAAAGTGAATAAATCCACTTCTGTTAGAGTCGAGAAACAAACTTTTATCGACTCAAGACCCAAGCAGCAGCTGCTTTCCACACAATATTATTGTCCCACATTCATTTTACACATATAATTAAATACATTTTTGCATTTGAAATATAGTTGATATCAACTATAGTCAAATTCATATAAGCTCAGTGGGAGAGTAGGGGGCAGTAGTGCTTCAGAACCCAGTCGAAGCAGTCTTATCAACATTGTCTGAAAATTTAATTGAAATCTCTGGAGAAGTTATTTTGCTGGCAAAAACACAACCCACTTGTCAAAGGTAATAAATGTCCTTCAGATAACAGAAATTCACTGGCTCAGTAAATCACCACACCACAGCTTGCCGTGCTGCCTGTGCTCTCTTCATTCAAAGCATTAACAGTATTAAGGTTTTGCTCCTCTTGTTCATATAATCTTGGGACAAACAGGGCAGGATAAATGCCAGCTTCCTCAAATTGTGGTCCCTTCCGAATTTCTCTCAGCCTTCGGTTGCAACATCAGTGAAGTTAGGGGATAATAAACTGACACAAATGTCCTTTTATTTGCAAGTTGGCTACAACAAAAATAATATCCTCAATTTCCTCTCATCTTGGTCCTTGGTCCGTACTGTACTCTCTCAGCCCCATGTTTAGTTCCTATGTGGTGCGTTCAAAGAACAAAAATTAATTTGAGATTAAAAATAATAATAATCCTGTAGAAATATAGCGCATTTTAACTATATTTCTACCAACATTTTCCCCTCTTTTCACCATTTTTTTGCTCTGCAAATTAAAGCATTGACTCTTCTAGCGAAATATATGAAGGGAGAAGATGCGGAGCTCAGCACAGCCATATCTTAAGCAACTGAGTTTCAGGAGGTTGGCCAACGCTGCATCCCACAAAGTCCAAAATGTAACATTAATTCAAGCTGTCTGATAAAACATTTCCCGTCAAAAAGGGAAAAGAAAGGAAATGCAGTGAGATGAAACTGAAGGATTTTAAGCTCTTTAGATTTAAACGGTTTCATTTTACATTCTACAATCTGGGAGTATTTTTCAGACGGTGATCCTGAGGACTTGCTGATGGAAACAAACCTTCCCCCCACACAGCACACATTAGCTGTCGCGGTGGATAAATGGGTTTTAATGTTTAAATCAAATAAACTCGGCAGAGCGATTCAGACCTTGTCTTTTTGCGCATTAATGGCCTGCTGGGTAAAGCGATGCGGAAGGAAAATAAACTCTCATGCATCACAAACTCATGTAAGTCTTAAATGACAGACAGAACCCAGCAATTTGCGCTAATCCAAGATCTTCTCTGCCTTGCGGTGTCTCTCAGAAATCCTTCCCCCGGCGGAGCAGGATGCCAGATCTTGGCTGTGGTGGAGATTGCTGAAACCAGCACCAACAACATGTGTCATTTTCACATTGCGAGTCATGCAGCCATGAGGTTAAAGATGGGGTTTTGACAGCTAAGAAAAGATGAGGAGCATTCTGATTTAAACTCAGTTATCACTGAGAATCGCTTTATGTTTGATGAAACATAATCATGATGAATGATGAGTTTACGATAAGGAAAACTATCCCTTATTATTTTGATTCCGTAACACCGTCAATGAAATGCAATTATTGCAGACTATAAATACCATGAGAAAAGCCTGAAGAAGTTTTTTTCTCCATTCTATATATTGTTATATTCTTTAGAAAAAAAAAGTTACTCTCTCATCAGTTCCACCCAAATGTATTTTGGTATGTGACAGAGCATATATATATATATATATATATATATATATATATATATATATATATATATATATATATATATATATATATATATATGAGAGTTGGCCAACATCCTGAAACTCAATTGCTTAAGATATAGCTATGCTGAGCTCCGCATCTTCTCCCTTCGTATATTTTGCTAGAAGAGACAAAGCTTTAATTTGCAGAGAAAAAAAATGGTGAAAAAAAGGAGAAATGTTGGTAGAAATATATATATATATATATATATATATATATATATATATATATATATATATATATATATATATATATATAAATTAATATTTAAAGTCCCCTAATAAATATATATTTTTATTCAAATATTTCTCCAAAACTCCCTATAACATAAACTTTTCAATTTTTCCCTTTACATATTATAGCACCATCTATTGCTTCTTACGTTCCCATCATTATTATGACATTGTGATCCCTTTATCAAGGTTTTACTCATGAAAACTCCACTGTTTGTGACTCCAGCAAAAATCATAGTCCCTAGATCAAAGAGCAGAAAGAAGTCAATGAGCGACTTAACACTTGGTAAACCCCTTGGTCTGCAGCTAGCCATGCAGCAGAAGACATATAAGCTCTAGACAATGCAATGGTAAGTGTCGTCTGTTAAATTTAGAAAAAAATGTGGAAACACTTCATTGTAGTATGTCTGGCTGAGGCCCGCAGATGTCAAGGGAATCATTTGAAAACCCCAAAGAACACAGACCGCAGCTCAAAATGCAACCCAGAGAGGACGCTGCCCACTGAATCACCTCGCCATACTCGCCCTACATGCAGCAGATGAATGCCAGATGTCATTGTTGTGGCCCTTAAATATGAACTTGGAATAAGTTGAACGATTTCCATACAACCCCATGAAGCAACAATTCATGTAGCAAAACTGGTGAGCTCATTCTGTCAGGGGAAATGTAATAAGATGTGCAGCTGCGGTTTTTGCAGCAGAAATCCAAAACAGAGAGACGTGTTGATAGGCATGGAGAGTGTGAGGAGATCTGGGGACAATCGGCTAACCTCCCCAGTTAGGGGTTGTGTTGTTCATTTGCTGTGTAAAGCAAAACATCAGGTGAGGCTTCACAGGCAGAGGGGGATTGCTCCTTGGGCATGAGTCCATGTGCCTCATTTCGCTCTAGATTCTAGCTTCTTTATTGGTACACAGGGTTTTCTAAAAGATACAAAGAGGCTTATTTGGGATTTGGGTGGAGAAAGAACATTGACCTTTGTTTGATTTTCACACAGCATAGTGGAGAGCAGGGAATGAAACGATAAATGGATGACATTTATGCTCCTGTTCTCCATTACTACTGCTCCCACCGGGAGGACATGCAGTCGAGGAGCTCTTTCTGCCATGTATCTGAAGTTCCTTTAAAAGATGAATCAGTTTATGACTTACAGCATCTCACACTCACAAACAACTAGGCCATGTGACCTTGCTTAAACACTGCAAAGGTCAGAGGTTGGTGTAGTCCAGACCAGCAAACCTGAGACCGAGTTGAGCCCGAGACACCAAGACCAATGAGGGAGAGCTGAGGCCAAGACAGATGAGAGGCTGAGACTGAGTCTATTAGTCATAAAGACACATGCATTCATATCTTGCTGTCATTTTTCAAAAATAAATCAAGAGGTGAATGGCTTTCTTCGGACATATTCAGCATGGTCTCACCATCTACTTGCTCTTCCAAGCCTTGGACTCTGTACTGTATGCTCTGGTTTTGGTCTCCACCCAGTCTCGGATTTGCTGGTCTCAACTACATCACTACCGGACAGTCAGCACTGAGTTTCCACTTCGCTTTACACTATAAACCCACTTAGGTATCTCCATCTGTATTTGACTATTCAGGCCTTCACTGAACGTCTTATCAACCAATCACCTCTCATGTATTATTTTTGACCTTCCCCCTCAAAAAAGAATACTTTTGGAAACAAATTTCAGTTATTCCAAGCAGTACTCTCTTTTTCCGTTCAGATGCTCCTTCTCTCTTAGACTGAATGCGGTTATTTCCTCATGAAGAAAAGATGAATGACAGATCTGATTATCTCGCCCTCGCGAGTCCAATTCTTACAATGTAATTGCCATTTCAGACATATTCCAATATGGTTTTCTCTGGATACCAACGATAAGAAACTGCACTTATTCTGAAAAGTGATTCTGCCTTTTCGGCCACTTGGTACTTAAGACTTGGATCTTCTATTTTCAACCACACAGATTTGTCAGGGGACATTTTCTGGTCTACTTCAAAATGCTTTTCATAAGTATTTAATCTGCTTCCTCCTTCCATGTTCGCCAGCCATTTAAAACAGAATTTCTGATTAATTCTATTTTGACATTCTCTTCTAAAACATCCTGATTGGTTATACTCCTAAAGTAGAGCGAATTATGACCACATGTTTTGAAAGTGAACATCAGTTCATGATGAGCGGAAAGAAACGCTCAGGGCGCAGCTCGAGGTGGCGATCATAAGGATGGAATGGTCTGTAAAATGAGGGGCTACAATGGGAGGAGCCGTAAAAAGAGGCTATCCAACACTTTTGGCAAGAGACAAATAGAAATGGCCAGAACTCCAGCTGTAATTGATCAGTGTGTTGGCTTACATCACTTGTGTTTGTATGTGGGAGCATGGATGGGTGTGGGTGGCTGAGAGAAAAGGAGGGTGAACGTTGGGGGAAAGAGGCTTTGCCCACACAGTTTGAGTTGGGCGTATACTGTAAGTTATAAAAAGACTTGCACTAAATATCAGCCATGATTGTGTCGAAGGAAAAAAAGCAATTCTGCCAGGCCTATTTGATAAAAAACCTCTAGTGTTACACAACCTTTGACTTGTTTATGTCGCAGGAACAATTAATCCATTATCTGACCCCTTATGAAGGAACTCCAACAAGTCTAGACGTCTAAAAAATGTTACAATCCCCATCCTCTATCCTTCTATATTCTTGAACGGAAACCAGACTGTAAAACAGTACTGAAGAAATATTGCACTCACAGTTATTGTAGAGCCAAGTGTAGAAGTCTGATAGCGTCGGCCATTGTGTTCTTGTATTTTTAGAACCTTTGGCTCAGGGATTATTGAATTCTAAATAAGAAGGGAAGAGAGACTTTTTGGGCTGCCAAGCACGGTCTACACTGTCATGATGGGAATTCTATTTCAAATCATTTAAATATCATTTAAAATTTAAAAATCATTTAAATATTGCATTCAAAATAATCGAGTCAATACAATGGGTTACTTCTGAATACAGTATGTCCCATCTGAGTCAGTCTGTCTTACCAGGAGCTTTAAAAGTTTCCTCTTGCTAAACATAAACTCTCAGGCTGTTAGCACCTCACCATTTGTTAAAACATTACTTTATTATTGTAATAAAAAGAGAATGATTGTGCAAAACTGCAAAGAACTTTAATGTTAATTTAATTTTGTTATTTATTTTTACAATAGAAGTTACATGTAGCCATGCAATGTAACTCCTGTTTCAGAGCAAACTGACATGTCATTCACTACCGATGTTCCTACAAGAAGACACAAGTTCCTTCAGAATTCCGCTCTTTTCAATCATTTAAGCTCTCTGTCTGTTGTCTAGTCTGTTGTGGCTGGACGTTCAGGAGTAACAATGATTAAAAAATGGAACCAAATGCTTCAAACGTGTACCATGGCATTTAAAATTGTGTGTCCTGAAATTGTCCCACAACAGCAGTTCTCCCACAGTCTGGATCTACTCAACGGACTCAGTGTTTCATCACCTGTAAAGTGAGTTTCCACGATTCAGGTCCCTCCCACTTTCGTGATTAAACACTGGCATTAAGATGGAGGGATTAAGTCACGTTTCATGTGTATTGCTGTGTTTTCCCCAGCCAGTGTCGTTCATGGTTAACTATTGATCTGGGACTCTCCTCAAAATCCCAACCATTCTCTGGGATAAATCAAGTGCACAAGGCCATTGAGACATAAACCACATACTGCAAGGTCTCATGGATCTGTTTCAACCACTGTCAAGGTTGGTGGTCAGATTAGTCAAGACACTATCGTGCCTCAGTGTCAGGTAAATAACTAATGGGGAGATGTAAATGTGGAACTCAGAACATGCTCGAATCCCTCTGAAAAACATTTCAGCTGTCTTTAGCTATTTTGAATTTGTTGTGTTGCTTGAGAATACTACATCAGACCATAGTAAACTGCTGAAGTGGTCTATCCAAAATCCCGTCTGAGGTCTCGTCCCATCTCAATTAAAAAAAAAAAAAACATTTACGTAAAGAGGAGCAGGTGGTATGACCTCATCCTCATCTGTTTAAGTGTCGCTGGTTTACAGTGGAAACAGTAGAATCGGAGGCATTTCATCGGCAGGCGCTTGGTTCTGTCTCGACTGAGGAATCCCCAGATGTTATGACATGTCAATCACTTTGTCACAGCTGTCAATTCTTCTAAGATGCAATGAATTGACCTGATGCCCGTGGGCTTCATATCCAATCCAACAGATGCCAAAAAGTTTTTCAGACCTCATCATGAATGTGTGGCTCGGTTGCCTGAGACCAGTCAGGCTGCCCAAACCAGTTCATTATTGGGTACACAAGGTAATAAAATGTGATTCACAAGAGCTAGTTCAACTAGTTCAACTTCTCCGTGGTTGAGTTTGGTTCCTCACATGTTCATTTTTAGTGCTTTAGCCAGGACACGGACACATGGACACACTCACTGGTCTGCAACTTAACTGTTAACTAAACAGCCCTGCAGTCTTGAAGGTGTTTTACTGTCAGCAAATCACTTAAATGAAGTTTTATATAGAGTTAATGCTTGTCTTGGAAATGTGTATTGTGCTCACCAAGTGATAAATATATATGTTCATCCACTATTTTCTTATTTGGTTCCTGGAAGTCTGTTGATTTCGTCTTCATTTTCATCTTGTACTTGGCCTCACCAGAGGTTGCCAACCACGGAAAATGTATCACTTAATCTAAACTTACATGAGTCAGAGCACTTTGTTACATCTGTAGAAGTGTACCATTCTAAGTCGGTGCCAAGTGGTGACTAGCTTCAATGGCACTTTTGGACTGTTGTTTTACAGCGAGAATGTAAGTGGACACTTATTTTGGCTGTTTGTGTCGACAAGCTTATTCCACGAATCGCACCCCAAGTGAATCGCTGGAACTCACAGCAACCAAAGCAACTTCCTCCCACCTCTCAAGTTGCATAAAAAAGTACATCAGTCTGCTAGGGGCGGGGTTTAAATTTGCAGAAAGTCAACATGGCGGATAGGGGAGGAAGAATTGTTTCTACTGTGGAAGTATATTAAAAGCAAAATAAGTCTTGGACGGCCCCATCTATGCGTCTATCAGCTCGGCCATTTCACTCCTTTAAAGTTAAAGAGCCATGGCTTATCATCAGAATTGACATTTTTGAAGTGTTCCCTGAAACGCCCTGAAGCTGCAACATTGTTGCCCTGAATATGTCGCAGATGTCGCATCTCCTGCTTTATTACTATAACGTGACATGTTATAGCACCTATACAACAGAAAGAACTACTCATATCGTAACATTCAAGAAAACCAAAATGGCTACTATACATCTCTCGTGATAGTTTGCCAGTGATACAGTGGTCTGAAATGAAAAAATGGATGTGAAATTTCAGGGGCCCATGAATTATTTGGAGTGATAAATGAAAACATATACAGAAAAATATGAAATACTGGGCAGTACTCCATCGGAATTCTAAAATAATCAGTTGAAAAATCCCTTGACTTGTAGTCATGACAACCATAAAAACACATTAGCACCTCTGCTACATTTAGTCTTCACAGTAAGTTTTAATGGAGTCATAACACTCGGGGGATAAACAAAGAGTTCCGCAGCAAATCACAGCCTCGCAGGTCCTTGCAGAGGGAATGTCTTCAAGGCTTCACTTGTGTAGGCAATAAAGTGAAACATAAACTATGACGTGAAAAGTCTGCCACAAAGTCTATGCCTGCAAGCAAGCGAAGGTGCGAAGTATCCGCCAGCTGCCATCATTAAACCCCCCCCAAAATAGCCTCTTTAAATCGTATCCAACAATGATGTCTGCTAAATTCTCCAGAGTATAGATCATTTCAATGCTTTCTGAATTTAGTTCAGTGGGATAGCACTGGCATGGATCAGCACACATTAGGAATAGCTCTAATAACCCATTTTTCAATGCGGTAGAAAGGAAGGAATGTCGGAAACCTGATTTATCCTTACATCAGCAGTAAATGCGGTCCAACGAAAATAGAAACAATTTGACTGCACAGAAAGCGGAGCTGCTGAGCATCTCCAGCACTTCAGCAACAATGAAGATTACAGCCACTCTCCCATGGTGTTGGCTTAAACAAACAAAGTCCTCATCGTCGCGGGATCCGGAGCCAAAAAACTGCAGCATAAACATTTATTTCACCACGGAAAACGGAGACAAACAACAGAGGATTGCCATGGTTTCATTAAAAAAAAGAGCTGCATGGTTTTCATTTGTGTCCTTGTTAAAGGAAAGAAAAGCCCGATTATTAAAAATAATCCTTGCAGACCTTGTAAAATGGACAAAACTACTTTTTTTGCAAATGCCTTCAAAATAATTACCATTGTATGACTGACTAATACGGCAACAAATGTCACTGAAAGTCATGAAATCTCAATCAATATCACTGCTCGTGATTTCAGTGGGGATCTTTTCCCATGGAAAGCTGGAACACCACCCTCACCGTGGAGAAAAAAACGCAGTTCGTAAAAGCCAGTTATTGTTTTCTTCAAAGGACCTGGAGCCCCTCGCTTTTAAATGCCCATAATCAGCGGACTTTCTGAAAGCCACATGTGCCATGAGGGAAAAGTCAGGCAGACTAATGAAAACCAAAACAGGTTTTGTTCGGAGCAAAAGTGGTGCCCAGCTGCGTCGTCCCTTCTTACATAACGCAGGGCCAAATATAGCGGTCGATAGGTTTAATACGAGGCGCCGTGTCACACCACCTTCTTGGAGATAAGAACCTGCCACCACATGAACAGTTGGAAAACTTCCGAGCACTGAGTCGAGGGACTCTGATCTTACCAGGACATGTGTGAGGACGATTTTGATGAGTGGCGCTCCTGAGAGGTTGATGGACAGAGCTGGCTGAGGCTCCACCTTTAGAGATATTAGACAGCTGGCCACCTGGATGTGGTGGTCCTTAAAATCAGACGCCTCGTTGATCCTGAGGGGAAAGTCGGATGCCTATTAGGGAGCTGCAGAAAATCACGGAGCGTTGTCACTTATTAACTGTACATTCAAATTCAGTCATTGATCTCTATGGGCTTTCCAGGGTGTCCGTCAACAACCCCTTGAAAGGCTCCCTCTATGCTGCCACCAGGCAAACTGTAACGTTGTAAAAAAAAAAATAGCACTAAAAAGCTAAAATTGTTCTTCAACTCACAATAATCTTACGTAACAATTGCATAACAATTACTATCACAACTCCATCCCGACACCCACTTGCGTAACTATTTTGTGTGCGAATGACAAAAAAAAAATCTATTTATTTATTAGTTTTGACAAAAAACAAACCATGCTGGAACTAGCTAGTTCAGTGAAGCAGCAACAAGGGACAGGGCTGTAGAGTGGACAAGTGGATCTAATAGCTGGGTGTATCAGTCAGTGAGGGTTGAGTGCTGAGATGAGAGATAAGCCCGGGGACAGATAAGCCTGAAGGAAACAGGGGCGCCTTCGCATCACTGAGCCTTGTTCCCTGCGCAGGAAGTACATAGACTGAGGCCTGATGCTTTTTTAATATCTCCAATTAACTGTTTTGTTTACATGTACTTCCCAGTGTGGCAAAACCAAAACAGTAGCCCACCTTACCATAGTAGCACTTGCACAAGTACTGGAGTTTTGACTGAGAGCAACAAACATTGACTGTTCTAAAGTCGTACTTTGAGGGGTCTTCCTAGAAATGACCAGGCTACAGGTGGACAATTACGTTTCCTAAAGTGCCACATTATAAACTGTGATTCTCACGAGGGGCCATCATGCCGCAAGAAAGACGGCGATGACAACGAAACATGATGGAAAAAAAAAAAATCAAAATTTATTTTCCAGTAACAAGGACAAAATAAACCTAAAAGAAGGATTATATGTAGTGCATTAAAGTAAGGATGTTAAGAAGTGTGAACATGCCACAAAACCTACAACAAAATGTCATAATATACAGCTTTTATCTTGAATACAAAATCAAATAGGGATTAGGGACCAGATGTCGAAGGAAGATTTATTTCAAAATACATTTTCGATTTATCATCAATGTATTTTGAGAAACAAGAATAATATACAAAATGACAAATGAAGAAAATAAATTAGTTTTAAAACAACAAAAAAAAAAATGGCTAAAAAAGAAACAGGACAAAAAAAATTACTACACAGGTCACGGGGACCGCGAAAATACAGGCAAAGAGCCGCATATGGCCCTTGAGCCGCATTTCACCCAGGTCTGGTCTAAGAATTAAGATGTTAGTCTGGTAGTAGAGGCAAATAGTAGCGATGGGTAGCTGAGGTAACATGAAACAGTATTGCAGGATTGATGAAACAGTGTCCTAATTTTCAGAGAACACTAGATGGCGCTCCTGGTTTGGAAATGACGTGAGGTTTCAGTGAATTAGATGTTCAAGTCCAAACATTTTACGGCAGACAGCGCCATCTGGTGGCCTCTGAAAATCAAGACACTGTTTCATGAAACCTTATCAACCCATCACTAGTAAATACAAGAGCAACAACCCTTGGAAATTTCTGAATCTTGATCATTCTAAGTGGGAATTGAGAACTAGATCACTCCAGGCAAACACTCTAACCACCACGATTGAGGGCTCCATCAGCCTCTGGCACTCAATCCAGAACTAAACGCTGTGGAATTATTATTATTTTTTTGTTCCTGGAATAAGATGCTGACCCACTTCCTAACATCAATAGAGTGACCCCTAATATTCTCCTGATAAATTTCATGAAAACCCGGGACTCTAGTACTAATAAATTAAATTAAATGATATAAAATGGGGGAAAAATATAATAATTCGGTTCAAACAAAATGTGAAGAAAAAAACATCTAATTTAAAAATTAATAAATTAAGCACTTTTAAATTTCAATATTCTACAAACACTAAATACTGTCTCTCTATATGACTACTGAGGATGGGTTCATGAGAGCGGCCTGGCGTCACCCAATACCTAGGGTTTTCCAAGTCTTTCCTGGGTGGGTCTGGTCAAGGTCAGAGTCGCAATTCCAGACTTTAGATCCAGATAATTTGGGAATGAAGACAAGTTGACAAGACTGTTACCTGGTCTTCACAGGGCTTATCTCTCTGTAGTAGCTGTGCATGTTGTGATAGAAAAGCCCAACGATGGTGGTCTGAGCTGCAGAGAGAGAGAGAGAAAAAAGACAGATCAGGTCTGAGTGGAAGGATGGGAATTTCATGCACTGCTGCTAAAATGCTCACAAAGCGGGAAAGTTAATTAACGGCAGTTTGCGGACCAACAACTCTGGCGTGCGGTCGCACCTGGGTGAAAGTGACGGGGCTGTGAAACATGTGGTAGTTGGGAACTCTTATGAAAGCTCGACATGACTTCACCGGTGGAGGCCCATTCTCCTGTAAAGTTCCTCCACTTTACCTCAATCTGACCTACGATCCATTTTGGTTCCACATCAGCGCCTCGAGATAAACAGAGAAAGGGGAGGAAATCCTGAATGGTGGGACCCTTTTCTTCAAAAGTCTCTGACCATGACTGCAACAACAAAAGCCCATGTGATGCCAAGTGAAGTTTTCAAATGTGTTCCCACAGCATTCTTCCAGGCGCTTAGATAACAGTGGGACACTCCCTTTCCTCCTGGTCCTCATTTCAAGCATCATGTGTGAAAGTACGGTGTCAATGTTTGAGCAACACATTATCAAAAGGTTTGTCTTTAACAATTAAGCCTCTATTCCCTCAATGGAACCAGATTTACTACAATCCCCCTTGAAGTGCTTCGACATGAGCAACCTCAAAGTCTCAGACCTTAGTTACTTGGTACTAAAAAAAACACCCGGACAACAACGTAGTTCACCTGCCGGACCTTACTGAGCATCAAGCCATGAGGAAAGCACATCACATGCACATGCATAATGTTCTTGTTTGAGAAAAGAAAGCGTTGGTTATTAGAGGTGTTTGTTGTCTGCCATCTCTATAGCTGTCTGTCTTGTTAACAAGAGTCATCGGCTGTGCATTATAAGAGTTTTTTGTGTTAATACTTTCAAGAAGCTCAACAGCTGTTGCCTACTCATTCAGCTGTTTACAGCTGAAGAAGCGTGTGTTGGACACAAGTTTGTCAGCACCCCACCTTGACTGTTGACAGCAGACACTACGAGACAAGCTCAAACCCAAGAAAAATAAATGAAAAGTTTGTTTTGGTGTTCTCCTCTCAGTTACAGCGACGGATAATGAAGGCAACACAAGAAGTGAGTGTTGCAGACGTGCTGGGAGAATGACTGCATGGATAATGTCAGGAAGGATTTAGACCTGGGCGGCTGAATATTTCGAAAACGCCTCATCCAATCTTCATTTGTAATTGTGTTTCCGCGTTAGGGTTGTGTATTGGCGGGTATCTTGTAATAAGATCCACAAATGCAGCAGCATATCCAAGTGTATATATATATATATATATATATATATATCTACCTTCACCTTCACCTTCTTCTACCGCTTATCCGGGGTCGGGTCGCGGAGGCAGCATTCGGAGCAGGGAAGCCCAAACTTCCCGGTCCGCACAAACCTCCTCCAGCTCCTCCCGGGGGATCCCGAGGCGTTCCCAGGCCAGACCGGAGACATAATCTCTCCAGCGAGTCCTGGGTCTTCCCCGGGGTCTCCTCCCGGTAGGACATGCCCGGAACACCTCCCCAGGGAGGCGTCCAGGGGGCATCCGGATCAGATGCCCGAGCCACCTCAACTGGTTCCTCTCGATGTGGAGGAGCAGCGGCTCCACCCCGAGCTCCTCCCGGATGATCGAACTCCTCACCCTATCTCTAAGGGTGCGCCCAGCCACCCTGCGGAGGAAACTCATCTCAGCCGCTTGTATCCGCGATCTCATCCTTTCGGTCATTACCCAAAGCTCGTGACCATAGGTGAAGGTGGGAACGTAGATCGATCAGTAAATCGAGAGCTTCGTCTTGTGACTCAGCTCCCTCTTCACCACGACGGTCCGATACAGCGACCGCATCACTGCTACCGCTGCACCAACCCGTCTATCAATCTCACGCTCCCCTTTTCCCTCACTCGAGAACAAGACCCCGAGATACTTAAACTCCACCACTTGGGGCAAGAACTCTCCACCGACCTGGAGAGAGCTGGAGACCACCTTATTCTGGTCGAGAACCATGGCCTCAGACTTGGAGGTGCTGATCCTCAGCCCCAGCGCATGCTGAAGGCCCCGGTCCGATGAGGCCAGCAGAATATATATATATATATATATATATATATATATATATGTGTTTGATATGGATAAGTCATGCACCACTAACTACGTTAAGTTTTGTTTGTTTATGTTCAGTAAGTTAGATACGGTTTTATTTTGATAGTGTTCACTTCCCGTTTGTATCTTGTTTGTCTTGCCTTATCCCGCCACTAATCCCGTCCATTGTCAAGCTAGAGAATCAAGTCTAAGTCCAGTTGAGTTAGTAAGCCAACGTATTCTTCGCCAGCGATTATTTTGAGCTCTGATTCCTTCCTCGAGAAGCACTTTGGGTTGCAGTTTTAGTGGCGTTTTTGTGAACAAATCCTACTTTTGGCCAAGAACAAATACGGTTAGAACAAATGACGGCAGTCAAAACAAAACAAAAAAAGGCTTAGTTGAAGCGCACATAACAAGAATAGACGTTTCTGAATGAAATTAGGCAGGAAGATAAGAAGAAAAAAATCTCTTTAAACAGTATGTTCCCAATGACTTTGTCTGGTGAATGTTATGTATCTAGCACAGGTCATTTTATTCTTTCTTAATTTCGACTGGATTGTAATGGAGAGTTCATGACCACTGTTAAGCGTGAAAACAACAGCAGGAGCAACAACAAAAGAGATCTAATTGACCTTCTGGCTTAGCGCGCAATGGTGAGGTAGAGTGAACTCACCACTGACTTTGTGGCTCTATAAACCAGTGAAATGTGATATAAAGACAAGGCTTATACACTACTGAGAACACAAACAGGCCCATATATAAATTAAAAATGACTTCATGGTTTATTTTGCAATTTAAATGTCCATTTCATTCAAAGCATTTACATGGTTATGAATCTATTTTAACAGGCTGAATGAAACAGTCTGGAGCATGCTTCAGTTTCTTTAATAGGCTGATGCAAAAATTTAAAAGCCGGCCAGGTCAAATGGGAGAATGTGACCTCCAGCCTCACAAAGTTTGTAATTAAGCTCTCCCTCCTTAACATCCCTTTAATGATTGAGGAAAGCGCTCTTCTCCACTCTTTCTGCTCTTGATAAAAGAGTAACAGCCAGCATTAAAGTCATAGCTGGACTTCTACAGTGAGCAGTAAAGTCTCACAAAAGCTCTCGAGGCACTCTTGTCCCACACTTTATGCTGTGTTAGCAGTCTTAAATCCTTGAATTGTAAATTATCTGCCACTAACAAGAGCTTCCCAGCCAGACAATTTTCTCCTGGCAGAATCAGTGCATGGCAAATGTGAGGAGGCGTCCACACAAATAGTAAGGCGACTGCTTATGCAAAGGTCAGTTATATACATCACCGCAGAAATGGGACGGAGCGTCTTTAGGATTCGGTTTTGTACTCACACTGCACGTTGAAGGCCTCGCCGGGAACAGATATGTAGTTCTTTCCGAGAGTGGGGAAGCGATAGTGAGGCAGGTTGTAGTTCTGCGGTATTTTCATCAGAGAATAGTCTGTGGATTACGAATGTTTATTCAACAGATAAATCACAACCAGAGACACATGTATAACTGTAGCCACGCAAACTTCAAACATGAGTCAACACATGGAGGCCTGACAAAATATTTACCTGCAACAAATGATGTTCCGCCAACGGAGATAAGGGATTTGGGGCTTGGCTCTAGGTTGGTGACCATGTGTTCCATCACTCTGTCCACTGTCTCAATCAGGCCACTGACCACAGGAGTGGACTGCTGCTTCAAGACAATAAAAGCTGTCAACTTGACAAACATATGCAAGGTAAGTGGAAAAAAAAAGATGGGAAAAGTATGGGCCCCTGTGATTTCAAAAGAATAAAATAAATAACTTTGTTCATTACTTCTTTGAAAATCAATTTTTGGAATTTTTACAAGTTTATTAGGTTACGTTTATTTTCTTTTTCCATGCAGTTCTTTTAATGAGTAATTTCAGTTTATACTGGCCCTCAAAATACATAAATATGTTGATGAAATGTGCCTTAGAAAACTATCTTTACTAACTATGATGAGTAAATGTATAAACAACATGTTTACACTTTTTAATTTCCATGTTTAAAAATATTGATATCATACATTGTTTTTCATGACAAGCTTTTTTTTCCACATGTGCTGTCCCTGGTCCGAACAACTGTGCCGGGTGGGACAGTTTGTCGTACTGCAAACTGAGAAACACACTATCAATGATTCTAACAGGCACCTGTTTCGAATTGGACGCACAATCTTAATAAATCACCCGCAAGCCATGACAAAATTCCAGATTTCCTCTGTGTAAATGAGCCCTGACATTTTCACACTCAGTGTTTTGTTTAAACACAGTGGGTTTGCTCAATGAATATCTGGATGAGACATCTAAAATTAGAAACCAACTTTAGCTACAACATAGCTGAGACGTTAATGTGACCAAGAACACAGCATATAAAGACACTGAGACACGACTACTAGCTTACGCATCCTGCTGAGTCACACCTATCCTCTTTAGGTCCTCCTTTATCAGGTCCCCTGTCTCTCCTCCCCACGTGTCCTAACCATCTGAGCTGGGCCTCCCAAACCTTTTTATGCCATACCGCAACAAATAAAAAGGTTACTTTAAGGCATAAATTAAGTAATGTAAAGCAAGTGCTATAGTTCACAGTTCAGTTCTAAAGTAAGGAAAACATAACAAAACAAGAAAAAAAAAAGAGTTCCGTAATTTCCGGACGATAAGCCGCTGCTTTTTTCTCATGGTCTGAACCCTGCAGCTTATACAGTGACGTGGCTAATATATGGATTTTTACAGGCTAAAGAGCATCATGCCGCTCATTTATTGAGCCTGGTAACATCAAGCAGATGAAATCACAAGTGTTTTATTGACCTTAAAACTCTCAAAATGCACTGTTTTTGCTATTGTGTCCGCAGCTCCGCCAACTGAGATGATCTCCTGGAGGACCGGAGATGAGAAGCAGCAGCTGAGTCCAGCTGTGGTGTTGGAACTTCAGACACATGGGCGAAAACAGCAGATTTTGAGCGCTTTAATGTCAATAAAAGACGTGCGGAGTTCATGATTCCAGTTCAGAACATTGCCCAGTTTGTTTCACGGGTCAGTCTCCATGCTGGACCCTGTTTTCCAAACTAGTTTAGAAGTGATCTTCATGCATTTTTAAGCACCGCTGAGCTTTCTACGATGCAGACAGCACCACTGCACTCCTGGCTCGTAGAATAAGATCTATTTTCCTTCTTAGTGGGTGCAGCTAATATTCCCGCGTGCTCTGCAGTCCGGAATTTACAGCACATGGATGGTAAAAAGATGACTAAAAATGTCATCTCTGCTCAATGTATTTACATTTTTTCTGACATCCTTGATTGAAACCACACGCCTGCTCACCAAGCTTCACTTCTATTGTTTGTGCGTGAGCATCCAAAGCTTTAAGTGGAACATGCATTTCAGGACGCAGCACATTTCCATAGGCAGCATTGTGTTCCAAGTCATGGTAAACAGTTGTGTTCTGCCCTATTTTTGGCTCTCTATTACTAACAACGCAGTGAAAAATAAGGCTGGATAGAGTTATTACTGTTGGCGCCACTTGAGGTGGTGGAATCTGAGACTCATGGTTTGCTTAAAGGCTTTGGATTACAGTTTTCGCCAAATAGCGTACGTAGCATTAGGTCATGTTTCAGAATTGTTCAACAACAGTGTGGTCTTCATTACCTCTTGCAACCCTGGAGAGGACAGAACTTCTTCCACACTGTTGAGGAAAGCCTGCGTGGAGGAAAATAGATGTGACCGAGGAAACGGTGCAATGTTTACACATGGGCGGCCGTAACTGCAAGCATGTGTGTGATACCTGAGTCAGGTTGTTGGCGGTGTTGTGAGGTATTGTTCTATTGGGCAATGCCTTTAGGAAGCTCAAAACAGGCAGAGACTCCGGGTCCTGGGGACTTTGGACCTCATCTCGTTGGCTGCCGATGAAAGGAGGACTCACTTTAGCAGCACTCTGTCGAGGCAAAACAACACGTACGGAATCAGCTTGCTATCTGGAGAGTGCTCCACCGAGGGCTTCCAACACACAGAGGATGCGTAAGGTGACTGAACAAATGATTCAGTGCCTTCCAGGGCGCCATTCTCTGTAAGGTGTGGGACATCTGTGTCCAGTTACGGCTTTGCCTTTATCTGTTTAAACCTTCACAGTAAGCATGTACAGAACTCACACGTGGTCCGAGATATCAAATGTCTGGCTTAAATCCGAAACAGCATTTGGGTAAAAAAAAAAAAGAATCATAATTTCCATAACAAAATGTGTTTTTTGATGATTGACAGATGACTCACGAGGCTCGGTGTGGTCAGAGTGGTGTCCTTGGACGTGCTGGGGGTGGTGGAGAAGGTGACGGCTTGACCTTGAAGGAAAATCATTTATCATTCATTCATGATGTAGGAATGAACCAGAGGGATAAATACTGAGCGGAATGCAGAACCCAAACCAAACTAGACAAAGAATAATGATACTTTGAGCAACTGTAGCGACCACTCTGAAGACTTCTGGTTTGGAAAGTGAATGCCCAAGATGGAAAGAAACTGGAGGCATTTTTTTTTTTTCTTTCTTTCTTTGACCTACAAATAGTCATGGGTTTTGCTGGAATAAGCTGGTGTATTTATTTTTGGAAACGTTGTAAAAAGGAAAAATCTGATCTGGGTTTTTCTGAAAATGATATTTTTTTGCCACTGAAACCAAATTTGCGACCTTTTTTTGGGGTCAAACTATTTGACGATTTAAATATTGCAGGCAGGGAATCTTGAATGAACACACTTTATGTGCTATACAGATCTACTTTACTCAACCATAAACCATAAAGATAAGTCAGCCAAATTTAGGGAAGGGCAGACTGATGTTGATTTGCGTTTTTAATATTTCTTGTTACATCACCCTCAGTCAGAGACCATGAATGAATACGGCAACAAATTTGAGTTTCATATTTTGGCTGCTCAAGTGAGCTTAGAGCTTGACGTCCCTGATGTACTTAGTCATTCTCAGCTAGTATTTTGAAATGGGTGGATGTGGTGTTTATCAAGGTCGTCTCTTTTTAGAACTCAGTGAAACAAATGACTTCCGCTTGAACTGAGAAAGACTGATAAAACCTTGAACTTAAATGAATAAAAAAAAAGTTTTTTTTCTTAGACATCTTGAATAAAAGCAAAAACACTGTGTACCGTATGTGTAGGCTGCAATGATTCAAGGGAGAACATGTTATCAATGAAAGACTGACACGGCGTTTCATCATCTTCCTTTCCAACCATTCCTCCACACATTGATAAAAAACTGGAGGCACAGGACAATCAGTGTCTGACGTCACCTCTTGTTTATAAGTATTGGCCTGATGTTCCGTGAAAATTAAGCAACTTTATTGGGAAACATAGTGACATCATCTGTCCAAACTTGCGTGCTGTAAATAGCAAAACACATTTTGTCACTTTCTTTCTTTCTTTTTTCCATTTTGGTGATGAATATTATTATTATTATGGTTACACAATTATTACCCTAAATTAATTACTTAGTTATTTGTATTCACAGCATATTAGCCAGTAATTGATCATGATGAAGTATTGAGACTGACTGGAGTTTATCCTATAATAATAATAATAATAATAATAATAATAATAATAATTATTATTATTATTATTACATAAGTATTTGTGTACTTTTATTTCTTTTATGGTTTAAGTGTATGTGTTTATTTATGTATAATGCTTATTTAATACTATTATATATCATATAATAGTATTCTATATAATATATTTATTTATACTATAACTTTATGTACGTCTTTATCCAGTGATTTTCCATCCTGAGACATGATCAAATGTTTCCATCATGTGATATACCTGAGTTGCCTCTCCATGTTCACTGTTTCTTCACCCAAAAATGGATATAAAACCAGAGAAAATAGACGCCATGTTGTTTCTGTCGTTTGACATGTAGCTGACTTCAGATACATGTACTGCTGAACTTAAAAGGTGCTGTAGTTATGAATTTGTATTTTTATCTACAAGGCAAGGGCCTTACAAGGAATAATAATTAAAAAAAAAACACCCCAGACAAAAGCTTTGGACTGGTGTGGAATAAACACATTCTCTGACAATGATGCTGAGCCACAAATAATAGATTTCACAACAGAGTTTACAAGCCGCATAAAATCCGATCTATATTTCTGGCCTTTGGCTGCTCTCCACTCCCCCTTTTTCAGCGCTTGAGAACCAGGAGGTAAGTATTTTCACAAGGAATATTCAGTAACAATAAATTTATAGTTGAACCTGCGTTTTATCATGCTACAACTTTATGAGACAGTAAGCTTAAAGCTGTCAGAAAACCCCACTATGTTTAACCACTTGCTCTGTACAATGCAACTATGCAGTTCATATCACTGTCATTTAATTAAAAAATATAAATCAAGTAAAGTAAAAATATAAATAAAAAAGCCATTTTATGGCGGTATGTTTCACCACAATACCGTTTTCGTTCCTGAGACATAAATTCAGCTCAGCGGCACAATTTTTCCACTCATGTCTCCGTTGCAACCAACAAAAGAGACCCACTCTGCGTTTTGTTTTTGACCATTATTGCGCACCAGTATTCACACCCATTTATGGCTCTCTTTCCAGCGAGGGAGCTTCAGCACATGTGTGTCAAGGGTTTTGTTATTTGCATGTTTCGACCTGTCACACTCAATCAAAGTGATCTGGGCCTCAGCACGCTTGCGAAATACTTATAAGGCAGAACTATGTGCACAATGGCACTTATTTTATGGACGGTCATGAAACGTAAGAGGACTCTGTCTTGTTGTTCTGCATGAACGCTGTGGGTGGAACGCAGCTAGGACGGGAAATTGCTTTTTAACCCTCATTTCCTCAGATTAAAAGGGCGGAAGAATTACATAAATAAACTGCTATTGACAATGATA
The DNA here is from genome assembly GCF_027744825.2 of Synchiropus splendidus. NCBI lineage: Eukaryota > Metazoa > Chordata > Actinopteri > Syngnathiformes > Callionymidae > Synchiropus > Synchiropus splendidus. The sequence continues at coordinate 20,884,342 of NC_071340.1, forward strand.
AACAATCTCCGGGAGGCCAGGTTGTCCTACCAACAGCTCCGCTGTAGTAGAGCCAGACATCACGAGGCGAAAGGGCTCGCTCCCAAATGACAAACTCGTCGAAGGCTCCAGTGACGTAATGACGATAGGTGTGGCGGTTGGACGTCCCGATGACAAGATTTGGGTTGATGTTGCCTACACTCTCAGATGTGCTGCCAGTTGGGTCACCAGTCGTGTAGGTCCCGTTGATGTAGACCTTCAGACCATCCGTCTTCTTCCAGGTGAAGAGAATGTGGCTCCAGAATGGCCCTGTAAGGAAAGACATCATTTTGTAAACCTGCACCACCACGGCCGTTTGAGGAGCCCTTCAGACACCCCCGGATTAGGTTATCCACCTCTTAGCACACAAAAAAAGACCTGCAGGGGGCGTCCTTCCGTTACATCTCAAGGTGAAACAATACTCAGAATCAGAAGAATTCAAACCAAAAAAGGCGTTCGAGGCGTAAGTTTTTCCCAAGATTGTTTTTCATTTTATGTGACAGTAACACTGCTTTAAATATTTCCACAGGTTTCCAAAAAGGTTTCAGTAAAACCCATAAAGATGCTTGAACTAAAGCCATGACATTCTTTTTCTTAACTTTAAGTCGAGACTAAATAGAGCAGTTGGAGACCGTCCTGCCCCAGCAGTGTTCTGTTGCTTATTCATGTCAACCTTGTGGGAAAATGCTCCTGATAACCAGTCGATTATGCTTCAATTTTCTCACTCACTAATCTCCTTCTGGATCTCCCTGGTGCTTCATCCATCCATTCATCCATTTTCTCCTTATTGGAGGCTGATATAAGGAGACAGCGATGAAAAAACAAGGAACTCTAAAGATCCCTGAGGGACATAGCCTCTCTAAGGAACACGTTCCTACTGAGTAATTCAGGTGGAGCTCAAACAAAACTCAAACTACTTGGCTCCTCGACCAGCTCGACAAGGGTCTTGCCGTTTCTCATTGGAGAGTCCAGCCAACTGTCACAGGATTTTTCTAACTCTGTCAGTTGGAACCCAAAGCTAGTAAGGCTCAGGGCTGCAACCTACCTGCAACTGAGAACTGTAACATTCCTATTACAGCTCAGTTCTCTCTCTTAACTGAAAAAGACAGGGACGAGGTCCAACTATCAAATACCAGCCCATCGATTTCATCCTCCTTTTTCCGTCACTTGAGAACAAGATCTGAGGAAGCTAATTCTTTCCTAAGAACCATGGTCTAGTTGTAAAGGAGCTGATCCTCATTGCGGTGGCTTTCCAATCCAACCATTTCTGTGACCCTCTGAGCTCTCTCCCAACACAACCACAAAATATGCATAGCCCAGAGATGATGTCGCAGTAAATTTAGCGACCAGAAACACGGTGTAGCACTGTATTTTTACAGCTCAATTGTTAATGACCGAATTTTAAAAACAAAAAAATGAGTGTTAAAATGTGTAAAACTTGATTCTTTACTTGTGGATTATTTCAATGTTTTTATATCATAAAGGGCCACATGCAGCCCTTTGCCTGTCAAAGAATAAATAAACAAAAATCTATTTTTCATTTGATCTCTTTTTATTTTTTTGTCCCTAAAAAATAAATAAAAGGCAATATCTTGTAATAAAGTACCTTTTTAAAATCTCGACGTGTTTTACCCAGAGTTCTGTTGCCTAGATTTTCAAGCACATAATGTCATGATGTAATAACACTGTCAACTATTTTATACCTTTAAGTCACAAAACTTCAGGACTCTTCTGTCCATCAGTCTTTTGGCTTGACGGCCCCTAACGTCAAGTTAGAAAAACCAAAACCTCAAAAGGATCAAACCACATCCTTGGTTGATGTGCCACAGCTACTTTGCATTGTCCTCTTTTGACAGTAAGAAAAGACAACGGAAGAAATCTATTGGCCGCAGGAGTGAAAACCATGAGCATGTATTTCTGCCATGGCTGTTAGAATTTGAACCACATGGGACAAAGGGTTGCCTTCACATCACAATATCTTCAACAGTTCTTTGAGTCGATCATAGCACCAGTCACAGGGCATTTACGGCTGTCTGAGGGAACTTCACAAGTGCATGAACTTATGGAAAGATATTTTGACATTTTGTCATGTATAGCGAAAACGTCTTGCATTATGAGAACCAGATGAATTTTATTCTTCTGTGACTGAGCAGGCACATGAAAATTGAGTTACTCCACCCAGGAACATGCCACACATCATTTGTGAGCTTAACATTTCAGTTGATGTTCCCAGACCATTCAGTTCATTGACACAGAACCTTTAACATCATTGATATATTTTTGGTCTATTATGAACCTCTTGACTCTGGTAACACACTAATACATGGACCAGAATATCCATGTTAATTGTGTCAAGAATATTTATGACTTTATCCAAAATGTGTGCACCGTTTTGTCGCCTCTGCCATTGAGGTTTTATTTTTGTCGATGTTTTAACTGGGTGCCTGTATGAGAAACAACCTGGACATTTTTTGATGTAATAGATTTCCTGGAATTGATTATTATATTTTAGTGGTACTGTGAAGTTCAACCACTATTTCTTGAGTTTGAAGAAAATGTCAGTCATCTGCGGGAACACACCCAGAATAAATGAAAATAAGTCAACATCTGTATGACTTATGTCACAAAATGCGTTGCATTGGGTTGGATGATGATAGCGCTATAGTTTTGAGAAGTCGTCATATGGAATCTAATAATGCTCATGACCTTTGTTTTGTTAGTCTACTTCCTGTTCTGTTCCTTTTGTTTGGGTCCTTGACTGGCTTGGAATCTGAGGTGGACAGTCAGTCGTGTTGCTCAAGGTTTGACTGGACTATAGATGGGATACCATCACGTACATATCCTGGTATTCCAAAAGTATTAGGTGAGCTTTTCTAGTTGTGCAACCTTTCCTTTCATATCCCTGGTCATGATCTCTCTTTCAAGATTCCTGCAGTCTCCTTGCATCATGAATTAGAGAACTAAATGATGTTTTTTGAGTAATCACCAGAGCATGGAAAGGAGTGGGTGGCCGGGTCATATTTTAAAGGCTAGGTAAGAACCAAAAACACACTGTCGGACCTGTCAAGGCCCAAGGATTGCTTCAACCTCATTACAAAAATCTCTCAGAATGTTTTCCCACTGGTGATAAGCTAACATGACTGCTTTCTTAAGACCTGAGCACTGTATTGGGGACTTATTTGGATGTTTTAAACATAGATCCAAAGAAGAGGGGGTGGGTTATTTTAAGTCCCTTTTTGAAAGTTGAGGGACCCTGACACTCGTGTGCAAGACCTTGTGCTACCTGAAACTTGTGCCCTGTAAGCAGAGCTCTTCCTCCACCGTCAATAACAACATAATAAATGGTCAGAACGCTACACACAGACCCGAATCTATCCCACTGACAGCAATCAAAATGTTACCTGGTACTTCAATTTCAGCCTTCCATCGGTGGTTGTTGCCGCGAGTGTAAAAATCCACATATCCTCCTTTGGGATTGGTGTAGACAGAGAAGCCATTAGAGATGACTTTTCCTCCAGAGGCAATAGCAAAGCCTGCATCATCAACTTCACAGTTCTTCCAAAAAAAGGAGAAGGTAATTCCTGTGGAACGAAGAAAAAAAAAAAGAAGTCATGGATATTATCTGATCACGATCCGGGCACGTCACTTACCCTCAGGGCCGCACAAGCTGGGGTCGCTGATGCAAGAGTTCTGGTAGTTTCCAAAGTGCAGGAAAGTGCCGCCATTATCTCCGTCCAGGTAGATGCCCTTGTTCACAATCCCTTCAACAATATCTGCAGAAGTCACGGGCACCGTTATTCGTGAAAATCCGGGGAGGGCTGTTCCGACTTCTTTGCACTCAAAACAAATCTAGTTAACAAAAGTGAGTCATGTATTGAATTTGGCCATTTGACGCTGAGGAGCATTAGTTCAATTTGAATGCTATAACTGAGAACAATGACTTGGTCCAAACTATTAATTAAATAATGCACAACAAACAAGAGTTAAATTCCACTTCATTGAAGTAAAAGACTTAACAGATGTTCAATTACTTGTGAGAAAATGAGCCCAATAGAAGGCCACAGCTGATGCTTAAAATATTATGAGTCCATCTTCATATGTGTCTGCTATAGTCAAACAGATGGTCAAAGACAAATTTTCCCATTGTTTTCGCTGAAGCCAGGTCGTGGGGGCAGCGGGGCAAGTAAGGAGGGTAAGACTTCCTCTCCCCCAAAACCTTTACCCAACTTCCTTTTCTAAATGTGGGGTGCCAGCAGTTCTACCATGAGGTTCGACTGAGTGACCAAGCACTTCACCCTATCCACCAGGAAAACTAATTTTATTTGCTTGTTTGGATGGCCTTTTTCTTTTCTAAAGGTCATGACCGTAGCACGGCCCTGTAAATCCAAGTGAAATATCTATGGTATGGGTCTGACTTTTCAAGCGTGAACTCATGTCTGTTACCATTCTGGTTCGCGCTGCTGTATTCTGTCATGCTGTTTCTAAGTCAATGCTTGGGTGGGCCGATAAATTCGACAACCGATTATGGCGTTATTGTTATCAGCCGATGTTTTAATAGCTACTGTTTATGTTCATTCACTTACATTGTGTGTCACAACAAAGAAATGCCGAATGACAAAACAGTTAAGCGTAATTATGAAGCCACAGAACATTCCTATGACCTTTTTTTAATCTGTATTTCAAACACATTGGCTGTATAATGTGCACATTATAGAAGTATTGATCTTTCCTGATACAAAGATGTGTGATAAAAATGTGTCATCATCATAAATGAAATGATGTATCTCTGAAAATGTTTTTTTTTTTTTTGGTACAAAAACCATCAACAACTGAGACGACATGTTTAAACATCCAGTGGGGCTAACTTTAGTTGAATAAATGGGTGGCCCTAGCTGTGGAACCCCTGGAAGGAAGTACCCTTAACTCTGGGAATAAGTCGATGTGATCAGCGTAAAAACTTTTTCACTCTCTGATAACCATATTGAACTAAGGGGTTAAAATCAGCTCTCAACAACCTCTTTCGCTTCCATTCACCCTGAACCAGTTCCACCCTTTACCTATAGCTATAATTCTTATTTTCCAGAATTTCCATGACCAAACCACATATTCAAATTATTCTATCCAACAGGGTGACATTCAATGAGCGTCGAGCTAAAGAAAAATGTCGAAAACAAGACAAGTGTGCAGAAGGAATTGATCCTCACCTACTGTTGCAGAAATGTTAGTGTAGGCAGAGTCATTGGTATACACATAGGAAGAGTTATGGGAGGAAGGGAGCACAGTGTGGTTGTGGATTCTGAGAGCTGGACAAAGACAATGGAGAGAAACGGTGATACACATCCATATACAGTGGACACAGGAGACAAAAGAGAGACACAAGGAGGGACGTGGTGTGCAGGTATGAGACAGAGTGATGCTGAGGTGAGTGCACGGAAGCAGCGGCCCATAGGTTTGTGTGACTTCTCACATCATTCTCAAGTCTATACCTGATCCCTCATTAAATTCACAATGGTGACAATGCAACAATCGGCAAACACATCTCCTCCAGTCTGGATTTCCACTCATAAAAACCCTGAGAACGTGGGACACAATGTCAGCATCTCCAAAAGTGAGGCCATGCGAGGATGACATAGAAAAGCATGCATACACTTATATCAACATACATAAGTTTGTTCCGTTAACATAACCTGGTCTGTTTCCAATCTGATCCCACAGTTCGCGGATCCCGTCCACGGCATCCAGAGGCCAATAATGTGAGGCTGACTCCAACACCCGCAGCCCTGAGGGGAAAGTCGTGGGATAAACAAGCATCCAGACCGGGGCCTTCCGCCAAATCAAGCTCTGCCTTTCCTCAGAAATTATAACCCTGGCACTGCCGCTCAGGACATTACATTGATGATAATGAAGCAAACAGCTGCAGACGTTAATCATGAAGAGCATTAATGGGAGTCTGCTTCACAGTTGTGAGGGCTACCTGGATGCTTTGTAGCTTCAACCTCTTGGGTATAAACCTGTGGATGAATCAAGAAGGGTTTGTTTTTTTTTATAGGTGCGGCTTCATGAATGATGGACAGCTCTAGAATGAAACATTTTCTTACCTTCATGCTTGAAACAAAAGCGATAAGAAGGCGAATTTGCCAAAATACCTCCATGGTTGTTGGGAAAAAAAAGGTAATAACAATAATTGTATTAAAACTCCAAATTTAGATAAATCCAATAATAATCACACATTGTTTCAAAAGTGAAAAAAACGTAAAATGTCCACTCTTTCAAATAAAAAAAAAAAAAAAATCACGTCAAAGACAGAAAAAAAGCGCTTAGAAATGTGCTCTTTAAAAAGTGAACCTGCACACACGTCACACGCTCTGACAGTCCCTCTGCAAAGGCTCATCCGCGCGCTCGCTCCCTCGCAAGTTGAAGCCGAACAATAGCAGTGAGAGTGAAGAAACTTCTGAGAGGGGAGTTGGACCGACGGTGGGAATCTCAGGACGTGATGTCATTTCTGAGCCTTCTGAGGAGGGGCGTCCGAGCTGCGTAAAAAGGCACAAGCGTGCGCAAGACCGCTTCATTGTGCGTGGAATTGGACAACACAAACAAAGTACCTCCCAGATTCGGTTTGTTAAAGACGGTGTGACTCATCAACAAAGTTGGTTTTGGACCATGGTGGAGGGAAACACCCGGTCATCGTCAAACAATATGAGAATTGAGATTTCTGATCCAAAACAGATGAAGTGTTAAAAACACGCATCAGGAGAGTGTGACGCTCCTGATCTGGAAATGAGAGGAAATGACGCTTTATGTCGATTACTACATTAGACAGATTAATTTAGATAAAGGCAGTATTTGAAACAATACAAATCCAAAAGATTTCTTGGGTTGATGGAGCTATAATTAGGTGAACAGCGGCACCAAGCGGCCAGATACAGTTTTACAGCATCTTTTAAGTTCAATTATTTGTTGGAGGATCCACATACAAACGAATACATGATAAAATAATAAAGAAAGAGTGGATGAATAGAGCCACTCTCATAGCCTAAATGTGCCCTGTGTCGGAGACAGCAGTTAGTAATACCAGGGCACCACAGGGAACTGTTCTCTCTATGTTCCTCTTCACCATTTACACGACAGACTTCAACTATCGGTCAGAGACTTGCCACCTTCAGAAGTTTTCTGAGGACTCATAGATGGATGTATCACAGTAAGGGTGAAGAGACTGTGTACAGGGCTGTGGTGGAGGACTTTGTTTCTTGGTGTAAGCTGAACCATCTGCAGCTCAATGGGGCTAAGTCCAAAGAGGACCTAGTCTCCTGTGGCCCCTGTTTCCCTCCGGGGGGTCAATGTGGATATGGTCGAGGACTATAAATATCTTGGGGTCCACATAGACAATAAACTGGACTGGGCTTGGGACACTGAGGCCCTTTACGAAAAGGGTCAGAGTCGTCTCTACTTCTTGAGGAGGCTCAGGTCCTTCAACGTCTGCGGGACAATGCTGAGCATGTTTTATGAGTCGTGGTGTCCAGTGTAATTCTGTTCGCTGTGGTTTGCTGGGACAGCAGATTAACGGTGGCGGACACTAACAGACTCATCCGCAAAGCTGGTGATGTGGTGGGGGTGAAACTGGACTCCTTGGAGACGGTTATGGAGAGAAGGATGCTCCTGAAACTAAGGAGCATCCTGGACAACATCGCTTACCCCCTCCATCAGCTCCTGGTCCAACACAGAAGCTCATGGACCAATAGACCGAGAGTACCCAACTCAAAGACAGGAAGAAAGGACTTCAATAAAAACACACAATTCATCCCTGAAAAAAATACAATGAAAGTTTTTTTTTGGCACATTTTCTGTTCTTGAACTGCATTTGTTGCACATTGTTTTCTAAGCTCTAAGCTCAGTTTTTTTGCACTTTGTAATATTATATTATTTCTTTTTAATTTATTGTGATATGTTGTGTACAAGCACAATTTCCCTTGGGATTAATAACGTTTTTCTGATTCTGATTCCTGATTTTCGTTTGAGAAACGTCATGGATTATGATCAATTTGGCTACTATATACTATTATAGTGCATATTAGGTCCAAAATCGATGTTTAATCCCCAATCATTAGTGTTATTGTAAATCAAATAGCTTTTTTATGTATTTATTTTAGTTTTTGAGCACATAATTTCGCACATTATTGCATTTTCTTCACGAATGGGGTGATGCCTTTTCCGAGCTCGTTCGGGCCACAGGTGGGGAGACCCCAGACACGTGCCCCGGCCCGTTACAGGGAACAACAAACAGAAAAACACTTATTTTGTAACGCGCTTGGTTCCTCTTTCGATGTCAGATAAACGACGGCACCAAGCGGCCAGGTGTAGTATTGCATGCTGACAGGCGCTCTATAATTTATAGGCTCGGCTCATCTAACGTGCGTGTTTGGTGTGGATGCGAAAGTAAATTAAAATGAAGTTGATTTATTTTCTACTGATAAAGGGGGCAGTTGGAGAGCGATCTGGGAGGTTATTTTCCGGTTGGGTGGATGCGCGTCTCAGGTCGAGAGAGAGGGAGAGAGAGAGAAACAAAAGGCGTATCCTCGGTTCCCGTCGCCGCTTTCCATTCACAAAGTGACCAGCCAACTTCTTACTCATCTGGTCTGGCTAGTCCCGGAACTGACGGCGGAGAGCTCGCCGCTCCACGACACGTGAGGAGACTCCCGGGATGATGCGCAACTAAGACCTCTTCCGGCCTGGTTATAGCACCTGATCGGTGGGGATGAAGGACCGACTGGCCGAGCTCACCGCCGTAAGCGACTTCAACTATCCTTCTACCTTAAACATTTAACGGTGATGTGTTTTTCCCCCACCTGAACACAGAGCAGGACGCAAGCCGAGGAGGATGTGGTGATCTCTGTGGAGCGAGATGGCTTCATGGAGGGCTTCTTCAGAAGAGTCGGTGTCTCTTAGGAGCGTGGGTCTTTCTGTATGATGGGTTTAACTCCTCTGACTTGTGCAGGTGGAAGAAGTCAGAGGGCTCATTGATAAAATCGCCTATCAAGTGGAGGAGGTGAGGAAGATGCACAGCACGATCCTGTCTGCTCCCAACCCAGATGACAGTAAGTCCAGTGTTTGAATGACCAGTTATTTATATAAGTGAGTCTGGCTTGGTGTGGGACTGGCAAAAAAAAAGTGTGACAAGAAAACCAAACTCCAAAAATAATAATATTACAAAATTGGTCAAGCATTTTTCGAGACATTGACATCCGGGGCTTTATGTTTAAGCACTAAATAACTTGACAATGTTAACTTGAGGCTATGTTTCTGGCAGGTTTTTCAGTTTTAGAGTAGCTAACCAGCGCCTTAAAGTGACTTTCCAGCCAAGGTTGGTTAAGAGCCGCAACATTTTCCTGAAAGATCATGAAACTATCTTAGAAAGTTGTGACTGAACTCTGAATTTCAATATGTCAGAGTCCAGTGCTGCTCGTCCTGTGACATTATTTCTTGACGCCGTAAACACCAGGGAAAGCAGCTCTGTAAAGTCAACACTGCCAGCAGGTTGTTGCTACATGTAGCTGTCAGTAAATGTCATATTTGTGCGACAGATTACCACCAGGATTATGTTAATTAATTTTTGTTTTGATCCTCATGATGTTTGTGCGCAAAGGAACAAAGGATCAGCTGGTGGCACTGACCAATGATATCAAAGGAAATGCCAACGTGGTGCGGACAAAACTCAAGAGTAAGTAGACGGGGCCCCTCAGATCTGCGTTATTATTTAGCGTCTGATTTAGATTTCTTGCTCCTTATTTAAAGCCATGGAGCAAAGCATGCCCAAAGACGATACGCTCACCCGATCCTCTGTTGACGTCAGGATCCAAAAAACACAGGTTTGTTGTTTCCTAGATCACAAGAGGTTTTGCCTCCTGAAGAGTGTGGAAGTTACTCAATTTTTTAAATAATATATTTTTGCTTGTCCCAGCACACAGTTCTGTCCAGGAAGTTTGTGGAAGTTATGACCGAGTACAATGAGACTCAAGTGTCTTTTCGGGAAAGAAGCAAAGGACGGATCCAAAGACAGCTGGAGATAAGTGAGTGGCAAAAATGTGAAACTGAAAGTGGAATAAGGATTCAGCAAATTAAATAACAATTTAAATACCAATATTTTATTAATATTTAAAGATATATTATATATATAAAATATATATACATATATTTTACATTAAATTTAATTTAAATACAATAGGAGAAAAATATTTTCATAATAAAAGTGATATGTGGTTCAAGTGTAAACAATAAATATATAAACATATAAAAATTATAATTCTGGTTTTATGTCTGCAAGACTGGGTCATGGGTCCAACAGTTGGCCCACTGAGATTCAAGGGTCAACTTAATGGTACCTTATTGATAACCGACTCACAGTTTGATGAAAAACACTGTTTTCCCCCAACTATTTTAGGCATTCTTAACAAGTTATATCATCAAAAAAAAAAAAAATTCTAAACAACTAAATGTCTCATGGCAAGTGAATCGGAAATTCAGTTTTGAATTTCTTGCTTACTATTGTAATAATCCTATTTCACAAAAGCTGGCTTATAATATTTAATAAGCTATACATACAGATACATTTCATGTACAGAGTGGAAATGAACGTGTTGCATCACAACGTAATTGAATTTGAACGTGATATTCTCTTGAATGAGAGCATGACTTTTGTTTTAAAAGGCTTCGAAATGCCACTCAGGTCCTGTATTGCTCACAAGTGTGGAGGTGGAGAAAGGGAAAAGCGAGGCCTGTCTCCCTCAGTCCCTGCGGCCAACTTTAATGAGAGCTCCAGTTCTCCACACTGCAGATGTAGGAGCGTGATACTGGAGACGCCCCGTGTGTTTGTGTTGCCACGGCAACAAGGCGACGGCTCGGTGACTGCTGTACACCTGTATTTGACACTAGCTGCAATATAACACACATATATATATAACTGATATTTTACCTTCACTCTCACCTGTCCTCCCACCTCGAACTGTGAGCTGTGTTTTGATGTCCTCGAACCCTCCAGAGGGATATTGGCGGCAGAGTTGTGTGACATGCAACAAGCAGTGTCCCATGAGAGTTGTGTCCAACAGGAGGCATGGCTGCAGGAAAAGAAAGCGTTCTGTTTTTAGAGTTTGAGGCACTTAGCAGCGTTCATTGTTTTTCATGAAACAAGCCTCCAGCGCCTTTGTTCCTGAGACAGAGCTAAACTTAGTCACATGTCCAGCACTTGTCTAATAAACCCGCCAGTTCTGCCTGAGCTGCCACGCAACTGCTGACTGTTGAATGCTTTTTTGAGTTGCATTCAAGTCAAAGAGAATAAGACCAAAATAAATCTTAATAAATTTGAAATTAGATTAGTTCTGAATAAGCATTTTAACCACTTGATAGTGTTCCAGGTTTCTTTCCTGCCTAAGTGAGAAGCAATATTACAAGTGACAGCGCTGAAAAACTCAAAAAACAGTTCCTAGAAGTTCCCTCTTCAATAGAGATGAGACTTAATATTAGATCGACTCACAATTAATTTGGTATTCTGCACCAGAATGATCCATTTAAATCAACATACAGTGCACAGAGCACTTTGTTTGTACTTCTATTGTGCACTTTTTTAAACTTAAACTTTCCATCCATCACTGCAACTTATTTAGTGGCATTGATCTTGTTCTGGTTATGGCATCACTTTGTATAAATATAAGTTTAATGAATAATTGACATCAAATATTTATCTCTCCTGGGAGTAATCAAAATTAATGAATTAGAAGTCCAAATAATACTTTTCAATATTGTCTGTAGCTCACAGAAATTGGTCAAATATAACTATGGCTGGGGTATCTGATAGGTATCTGATACAATGTGTATCCCGATACAAGAGTGGCGATACAATACATTGCGATCCTGTAAGGTCAGCATTATATCGTCATAAGCGCCATCATTTAAAGGGGGAAAATCAAATAATAAAGTACAATATCATGTGCATGAAAATGAGTTTCTTGTTATGATGTCAGTCCAGTTAGAATTTCAAATTTCGCAGTCCAACAGAGGAATGAATCACTCCCTTAATAATCACATGTCCAGTGTACAAAATGATGTTTGTATTAAACATGTCACAAATTCAGCAGCATAGCCAAGTATCTATGTGTTAAATATGGATATAGCTGACCTAAAAAAAGATCAAAACAAAATCAGTATTGGGATATCTCGGTAAAAATATTGCGCAGCCAAGGATCGCAATATTTGAGTGGATTGATATTTTCTTATACCCCTATAAATAAATACAGCTAAAAAATAGGTTTTCCCTTCAATATCATGTCATTTTTTTGTTATATATGACAACTCTGACATCAGAAGAATAGGTTTGAGGATATAAGGATACAATACGTTCAGTCCCAGGGTGAAGAATCTTACTGGAATATAGGTCAAATATTATCAGTACTATTGAATAATACAGAGTCATAAAATATTCTTTATAGAGACCAAACTACTTTCATGCAAATGAATCACCATTGGTCGTCCGGGAGAGGCTGAAATCAGAACCTCTGCTATGACAGCTACTTGAGGTAGCTTGGGGATCCTGTTGGGATGCCTCCTGGACATCTCCCCTGTGAGGTGTTACGGGCACGTCCAAGTGGAAGAAAGCCTCGGGACATGCAGGAGAGATGATGTCTCCTGACAGTCCTGGGAACACCAGCGTGTTCTCCCAGGAGAGTAGGAGCAAAGTAGCTGGGCGCATCGTTCATTAACGCAGCTTATTTTTTGGCAGTCTACGTTCCTTGACGCTCTGTAGTGACCAAAAATACAACAGGTCATAATGTGACTGCCTTTTTTGAACATGAAGTAGATCATACAAATGAAAGATACTTGTTGTTATTCAGCTGGACGGGTGACCTCGAGTGAAGAGCTGGAAGACATGTTGGAGAACTGGAACCCGTCGATCTTCACCTCCGATGTGAGCATGGCAGTAACGCCGCCACCCAGTGGTAGACATTGTTAAAGGTCTAAAAAAAACATTTATATTCTTCCTCCTTGCGTTTGGTCACAGATCATCTCAGACTCTCAGATCACACGTCAGGCCTTAAACGAGATCGAATCCCGACATCAGGACATCATTCGGCTGGAGACCAGCATCCGAGAGCTTCATGCGATGTTCATGGACATGGCCATGTTGGTGGAGACTCAGGTAAACGTCACTCTTAGTTTGAATCCATCAATTAAAAGAAATAATATTCACCTGTGGACCAGGGAGACATGGTCAACAACATAGAGAAGAACGTGTCGGATGCTGTGGAGTTCATCATTCGAGCTAAAGAGGAGACCAAAAAAGCAGTGAGATACCAGAAAAAGTCTCGAAGGGTAAGTGATCAGTCAGTCACTTGAGAAGGATCTCTGTCCACCAAGTTGCTGCTGAGGTTTGAAAACACCCTTCCTTCCGGCAGAAATGCACCGTCGTTGCCTTTGCTGTGTTGATCCTACTCGCCGTCATTGCATTAATTGTGGGGCTGTCCGTGGGACTCACCCGACCTCCTCACTGAGCACCAGGTAACCACATTCGCTCAGCGTCCACCAGTCTGTCCATCCTGACAACGTGGGTTGACATTCAAGTATTTCAGGTCTTGTTTATTTCGAGTTAGTGTTGGAGACTAACTTGAATTCTTGATCCTATTAGCGAGACCCGAAGTCCATGGCTTGAATTGGACCAAAAACCATTTGCACCCATAAGTTACTACAGAGTTTCTCCTCTATGTGAAAAATCTCTCCAGTGTCTTGAAGATCTCTACCATTCAGGAGAGGCTTGAAGTTGAACCACTGCTCCTCCTCCAAGGGACAAGCCAGTGTAACACTGTTCCATGGTTCTGTTGAATCCACCTGCAGGGTCTGCATCGTTGTCTTCAGGCTTTTAGCTAGTAGGGCGTCTGGGCGTCTGCAAAACATGAAAACATGGAGATTCTCGACCGTTGATCGGCCACCAGAGGCCGCCACATACCAGCGTAATCTGGCGGGAAAGCTACGGTCTAGAATTGGGTGTCCATTGTTTTATGTTTTGCAGACACCCGGACGCCCTACTAGCTAAAAGCCTGGTTGTCTTGTTTCTAGCGCTTACTCTTTTCATCCTTTCATCCACTGTTCAAATATCAGATTTCAAAAATGGTGTTTCAACTCTTTTCGCTTCCGCACCAGGTGGCAGTGATGCCAGATAGCGCAGTCTAGAAGCAGTTCTATTACTTGTATGGGCCCCGGGCCCATTTGTTCTGGGAAAGGTGGGCCCTGAGATCAAAAAGGTTAAGAACCCCTGTTCTAGGGAACTGGGGTACACTGTAAACACACTGGAGCAATTATTAAGGAGAGGTGTAGGTCTCTTTTTTTCAGCTGCTGCCCCCACGACCTGACCACTGGTTAGTAGAGGTTAATATATGGTGAAATCTGGAATCAAAAACGCCACATAATAAAATGACTTCAGTCATCTTGATAGAATTCTGGGTCAGCCATTATGAGCTAGTCACATCTCCATCTGTCATCTTCCTTCCACAGAAGCTGCTGTCTCTCATCGCGTGTGGGGCTGCTACCATCTTCATCCACTCACCATCTCTGAGTGATGGGTCGCTCCTTTCAGGATCAGACAGGCAACGGCTTTATAATAAGACTGTCATTCAGTGTCCAGCAGCATTACAGATAGATCTCCTGACCACAGTGAGGAGCAGTGATGGGTGATCCACTCTCCTTTAAACATCAGACCTCATGATACGCCGCTCAAGAGCCCTATATATTGCTGCGATAAACTCTTCTGTCAGTTATGATCCTCCGTCACAGCTGTGACAGACCGAGCGCTGACATGCAGCAACGATCGCTCCCCTGCTCTACATTGAGTCCCTCTTTCTGTCTGTAGCAAAATGTGTCAGGAAGATTCTTCTGTACTTCGTGGATCTTATTATCCTCTGTATCGGATAAATGTCATAGACTTATTTGTTCACATTGTGTATATTTAAAGACATTTACAAAGTGCTAAAATGGAGCGAATCACTCAGTTTAAGTAATGAAATGTGTAAATCTTATGTTTTAAAACCAGCTTTTAAATCACAGTGCCTTCTGTACTTCTTCTCCACCGGCTGCAATGATCATTGTAAGTAGTGTATAATGATGGATGAATAAAGTCTGGTGTTGAAAAAACTGCCATTTATTTCTAGACCGTTTTGTTGGAGCTTTTAATTGACTTTCCTCAGGAATGACAACCATTTTCAATCCTTAACAATTAATCCCTGAATCTTTAAATGTATTGAGATGTTTTTTATTTCACAATGGTTTCTTTGTATTTATTCATTTTATCTGAATTAACCAGTAGCCACGCATTAGAAAAAAGTATTTCACCCTGCCTTCATGGGTACGAAAGTTTATATGTAGCTTATATATTTTTTTTGCATTTTTAACTTTGAATTATGAAACAGTCATAATTTTATTATGCATATTTTGCCGTAGTTAATTTCCATTTAAATTTTTTAATGCAATACACAACTTATTTTTTGGATCAACAGTGTGTTCTCCTCATAAATATCCTTCCCTCAAAACTGTATATCTTTATTATGTCCCTGTATATATATATTTATATATATATATTTTTTTTTTTTTTTCAAAACATGTGGGTGTTCCAAACACACTTATGCGTTGAAATGTAAACAGCTTTTACAGTTTGCCAAAAATGTAATTTTTAAAGGGATTTGTGTGTATTTCCGGCGGCAGCTGTACAGCCTTTGCTGTCTGTGTGCTCCGACAATAATCCAACATCCTCTATTATGTAACTCTGCTGAATACGGATATTTATAATCTGTATGTGCTGTGTGGAGTTATGACATCATCAGGCACAGCTGACCATGACCAGCGTTTGGGGAAGCATGCAAACCAATCTATCATGGTAGGGTCTTGTCTAAGAAAAAAAACAAAACAAAAAAAAACCACTGCATTATCTCTGAGATCCTCAGGACTCGTGACATCTCTTCGCGCCTCTGTTTACTTCCTAGGGGACGATGGGCTGCCAGAAGAATTGCAAGGTGCAGAAACTCCTGAAACACTGTCAGAGGGATGTGATCTGGAATCAAAGGCAGAGGTTTGCTCCAGAGAAGAGGAGTCGGATGAGAGCCACGGATAAGGTTAGCCTGTTTTGCATCTTGGTGTCAACCGGCTTTCGATGACTGAGCTTGGATTCAGGCGGAACGATAGGCAGGATCAGTACTTGTTGATGCCTGCAGACCCATCTGAACTACCACTTCAAAAAAAGAAAAAAAAAAAGAAAAAAAGATGCAGTCTGTCCTTGCTGTCGTCGTGACGCTCTTCAAACAACGACGGTAATGGAATTGTCGGATGCCTCGTTCGAAATGGATTGGGTAGTTACTCACATCTGCGGCTGCCTGCTTGCCCCTCAGCAGGATTATCTTCAAAAACCACCATGACAAATTTGATGAAAAAAACAAGCGGGGGTGCAGCATGGGCCAAGAAATTACACTTTTTTTTTTTTTTGCTGGTGACCAATGCATTTCAAGTTTTCTAAGAGATTATCTAACATTGCTATTATATAACATGTCAGTTAAAAAAAGAAATAGAAATATGAAACTCAGATTGGTTTGGAGGACGATATTCAGTTCTCACCTGCTCACGATAGTAATGGCAGAAGTAATAAGCTGTTGCAACCTTTGTATTAGGACTGCTGCATTATGGGATGTTTAAAATGGCCTATTGAAACTGTTGCTATATGTATAATGTTGTGATCGTGTTGGTTGCTTGTGAGTCGTCACCATCACTTACCCATCAATACTACGACAACTACTACTACTACTATTATATGGAGCTGTTGCTGGCGGCTTAACAGTGCACATAGAAGTTTGAGTGGAGTTTGGGGACTCAACATGTTAAGCACTAGTGATGAGGTATCATGAAACGGTATTGCAGGGTTGATGAAACAGTGTCCCAATTTTCAGAGGCCACTAGATGGCGCTCTTGGTTTAGAAATGATGTGAGGTGCCATCCGGTGGCCTCTGAAAATCAGGACACTGTTTCATGAAACTTCATCTACCCGTCATTGTTAAGCACTTTAGACAGTGCTCCATCAGAAGCTTTAAGATTTTATCACTGCACTTTGGCGTTAAACGCACACAGAAAGTTCACAACGTACAGTATCCGGTGCGACACTTCCCTCGGTGCTGGCCGTAGGTTATACACATTTTGTATCAACATAAGCAACATAAGAAACATTGACTAAAATAAGCAGATTCATATGAAATGTGCAAAAAAAAGGAAGCTATTTCTCCCAAAAAAGTAGGTGTCACGCTCAGACTGTCTGCAAAATTGCATGTGCACCTCCACCAGATACAGTCCTGCAAGCATGCTAACTAGGTCAAGTGTTATATTTTGCATCTTCAACAGACTCAAACCAGTGCAGTTTTTGCATGTAGTGTCAGTTTTAGTAGGCACACACTGTTAGTTAGGCAACCCCGAAATCTATCACAGTCAGACTCAGTAGAAAAGGAATCCAGCAGCTCACATAAAAACAGCATTAAAAAGGCAGACTGAAAACAGCTTAAGTCAAATTATTTAAAAGACTAATAGATGATGTTTGGTGTTTTGTCGATTGAGATGAAAAACGGTTGCGATTTTTACACTTTGAAACACATGGTTTGAGTCAATGGCAAAGGTATGGAGCTTCACCAAGAACGCTGTGATGCCTGTTGGAACCAGTTCAGAGTCCAGGGTACAAGCTTCCTCAGTGTTGTTGGATATGGGTTGTTGTAGTTTTAGCATTATAGATTGATTAGTTTTGACTGCTATAAAAGACATGCAGGGACATTTCTCTCTCCAGGCTGAAGGGCGCATCACTGTTGACCCAGATTGGGATCTGACTGCAGGCCAGGTACGATGAGATCTGAAAACTGTATTTCATGAAGACAACATCATTCACTTATCGGTTTGCTGGTGGTTGGATTGTTTTCTTGAGTTTGTTTAGGTGGTGACACCAGACCCAGAGTTGAATGCACAGTACTGCAGTTTGAGCTTCACTTCATTGGCTTGCTCTGCAATGGGTTTTAAGATTTCTGATCTCTGATCCTGCCACATCAGTGATGTGTTGACTTTGTGTGTCTGTGATGTTGAATCCTGAGGCGGGTTCACATTCAGGGCTCAGAAATGTGTTAAAGCATTTCTGTTAAGGGTCCTCAACATCAGAACAGTCTGAGTCTGCCTATCATCCTTTCATTCAATTTTCATTCCGTAACATAATAATAATAATAATGATAATAATATAATAATAATAATAATTATTATTGTACAATTCTTCACTTGTTTTATAACTGCAGGAAATAAACAAAAGTACTACAGCATGAAGGTGCTTTTCCATGGAAAAAAAATTATGAATGGCATTAGAATGACATTTTGTTTTCTACAGACCAATAACCTGCATGTGGTACATTATTTATATCCATAAATTCATGAAATGTTTTGAGAACTGTCCTAAATTCAAGAAAATAATTCGATTGATTGCTCTCCATTTTAAAGGTTTTACTTCACTTCTGGTTCGCATCAGTCCATGGAAAATAGTAGTGATGGGAAGTTTGAGTGGAGTTTGGGGACTCAACATGTTGAGCGCTATTGATGAGGTGTCATGAAACAGTATTGCAGGGTTGATGAAACAGTGTCGTGATTTTCAGAGGCCACTAGATGGCGCTCTTGGTTTAGAAATGATGTGAGGTCATGGAATTAGTTATTCAAATCAGACCATGCCATCTGGTGGAAATCAGGTCACTGTCTCATGAAACCTAAGCAACCTTCAATACTGTGTCATGAAACCTCTTCTATGCATCACTAGAAAATGGCATTCGATTTAAACTGACAATTTCATTTTTCTTTTTCATGCAAACTCAACCACAGAAACAATTTACGATGGTTATACTAAAGGGACAAAGGCTGCTTGTACTCCAATAAAAACAAAAAAAAGTGTGACTCTTAGCATGTGAGCAGTAACTTCCTTTAAGTGGGTCATCTGCCCCACTTCTAGCATTATACAGTTATACACAATTACACGAGTTATTCTCACTCTTGATCGGGACCTGTCACAGATGTGAACGTCTAAATAGTTATTCACACCTCCTTCCTACCTCACTCAGCTGAGTCAAGGCCTGGAAGCACATCCTCTGCTTTCTGACGTCCTCTGACAGCTGTCCGAACAGGTTTGGTTCCTCAAGAAGATCCTGGGAGATGTTGATGCCAGCTGAATCATTATTCAAAAAAGCACAAGAGTGCGCACATCAAATCATGTCTGCTTTTAATTTTACAATTCATGTGGGACATTTTAGAAGTCAACTTTACAAGAAACAAACTGAACAGACTTCAACACTATTCAGCCTTTTATCCCAGACTGATTTATTGTTTGACCTGCCAAATAAATATTGCAGAGAAGTGTCCAAAAGTTCATTCTAGAGCTGGGACTTTAACAAGTTAATTTTAGTTAAAGAATTAATGGAAAAGATTGATGAAAATAGCACTGGTTAATAGCATGTTAACTAGTGGTGGGACAAGTTACGATTAATTTATTACAACATTATTACAATTACAATATAATTAATTACAGAAATAAAAAGCATTTAACAGTTTGCTCTCCAGACAACAGGGAACCTTTGTAAGTGCAGGAGTTCCTGGTCCACTGATCACACTGATGCACAAGACACATGGCAACTGAGATGAGAACAACAACAACAAACATGGAGGAATCCCTGAACAAAAGCAAACAAAAGCATCTGTTTGCTTTTGTTCAGTGATGTTTTTCACTACACAATGGCCACGGTTCCCACTACTCTGAATGTACTTGAAATTCTTATAAAATTGAAATTCTTATCCAAATATTTTCAAGACATTAAAAGAGCTTTAGTTTAAATAAGGTGATATAAAAACTTGAATGTAGCCACCATCGTGATTTATTGTGCTATTGTCAAACTGATGCAAAATAAACACTATTTTGTTGGTTAAATGTATGGGTCCATCATTTGATTCAGTGACATACAAAATTCATTCAAATTGAAAAATGTGGCTTCTTGTGGCAAATATTCTTATACCATAAAACTGTGGTTGAGATTTTTATTATAGATTATTTTTAATCGAATCCCACCACTAATATTAACTTTAATTTTTCTAGGCTGCAGTTCCAGATGAACCACCAACATGTAGCCCATGATGGTTGCGATTGAAAAATAAATAAATAAATGAATTAATAACTTTAAAGACAATGGACACCCCTGGAATATCATTTTATTCCAGGTCAAACATGCTCCTTACAAGCAGTCACAAGGCCAACTAAACCAAGCCATGACGCGTACCCAGCCCTGCGTTTAACACATGAGCTTAAACGGTTTTAATGGTTGTAATTACGTCTCCTAACATTACCTAAATCATCTGAGAAAATATTGTGTTAATCTTAGGAGGATATCTGCGTTGGTTAAATGGCCACTGTGAAACATGAGCTGGTGCTGTAAATAGGGTCCCCATGGAGGGGAAGCACTAAACAGAGCAGCAGCAGCTACTGTTGTTGCTAGGCATCTGTGCTTAGGAAAGCATATCTGTTTTGGGTTCTCTGCATTATTGCTTGCCGCCACAAGGGGCAGCCTCAACACACATGCTGCACTGCTCTACTCCACATCTCCCTACAGTGAAAAAAAAAAGCCTACGATGGCCCAAATAATCTCCTTTAATACCCCGCTGGGCTCGGTTCCCTGATCTGTGATTGGATGGTCATGGCGCTGCTATTGTTGGAGGGCGGGGGGGTAAGTGATCGGTGTGGCCGGCCAAGTGACGAAGGGCTGGTCAAGATAAACCTCCCTCTGAAGTGCAGTCCTCGTCCCACACTGAGCTTGGAATTAACAGCGTCGGATAAAACAATAAGCAGGGACCGGGAGGGACGCTTGAGAACCTCACATGACCTTGCTAGCTTGGATAATTCCTGCTCACCAGCAGCACTGCGAGGGGCACATTTCTGGACGGGCTTATTGACAGTATCACGAGCGCTGAGGATCAGAATTGTGATGGAGGAAAGAAATCCTGATGCTGCTGCGCACTGCACTGCCTCTGCACCCTGTGTCTCTATGTGACGGTGTGTGTGCGCGAGAGAGAGAAGGAGAGGGGGAGAGAGAGAGAGAGAGGGAGACGGTGAGGGAGAAAGGGGGCGTGTTGATGTTTGTGCTCTGCTGCACAGCCATGGTAGTGTGAGCTGAATGATGCTTGCTGCCTCTCTCCCGGCCGCCTGTGTCTTTTGCTACCGTCCAACTGATGAACCATTTGATGCTACTGAGCTGAACCCACCATCGTCTGGGATCTGCTGCTGCTGCAGATGGATTTGCCCTTCACGTCATTAGGGACAACTCATTCCCACCGCTTCCTTTAAGCACCAGTGGTAAGGTACTGTACCATCTACTGTCAGAGCCACTCTGTTTTTCTGAGCCGGGGCTTGTTGTCCTGCCTCTGCTGCAGAATCTTTCCGCCGCTCCAGGGACAGCGTTCCTAATCTATTTACAGTCCATACAGCTTCATCGTCCCGGGTTCCTTCCGTACATATGAAGCTGAGTGGACTCATCTGCATGTCTCAAATGATGCATGAGCCTTCTTTTTTTCCGCTGCACAGGAGAGCAAGGTCTGACAGCAGGAGAAGAGCCAGAGGACACGGCATATCATTTGCATGCAGTGAAGGAGTCTTTAGATGAGAGGTTGGTCTGAGATACAGTAAGGTGTTTTGGTGCGTGGAGCAAGGAACCTCTGGCTGGACGCCGATTGATTTGGCCGTATTTTGTGTGGCTTGTCACGGCGGTGCTTATGCTGAATTGGCTCTGTGAGCCTACTACTCTCGCAGATGTGCCATCAAGGTTAATGAAGTTGTATTAATGAATGTGGGAAATGGGTTGTAATCGGTGGGATTTGAGCGACCTCAGCGTAGATTATCGTGGAAACCAGCTGACCAATAACAGCTGATTCCCCCTCTCTCTCTCTCTCTCTCTCTCTCTCTGTATGCGCTTTTTAACAGGGATAAATGGTGTCCTTGAGTGTTTGAATGCCTCACAGTTTGACTCAGAGGGTCTCGGCTGTAATGGATGTTTTAAGAAAAGTAGGCGGTCGGACGAATCCCTTCTACTTGGAGGAGAAAAGAAAAAATAGGGGAAACTGAGCAGTACTTTTACCATGAATTCTACTCGCCTGTTTGCTTGTGAGCACAGGTATGAATGCTCACTCTGCCTCCCAAGGTCACTCTTTTGAAGAGGGTCTATAATTAGAGCTGTCAGTCTTGACCCCTTCAGGAGGGATTTAAGGGAGTACGGAGATGACACACTTTCATTCATGCTCCGGCGTCTCCAGCGCCACCTTGACAGGTAGACGGTGCCATTCATCTTTCAAAGGTTGTCCCTGAGTCTTTCTCCACTATTCACTGCTGTTTTAATTATTTAACATCAGCGCCGACTGGTGCTGTGGACGTCCAGCCATTGTAAAATGATGAACTTGTGTGTGACATCTTCCTGCTGAGGACTCACCAGGTCGGGAGTCTTCTTGAGTTAGTGCCCTTGACAGAACTGTAGGAAGTGTCTTGGAACATATTTGGAGCAGGAGATAATTCTGTACGTCGATATAGAAGTGCACTGATGCATCGAATAAAATATACATCACTCAACACTTAGTGGACTAAATAGAAACTCATTTAAATGAAAGACTTCAGGCTTCAGAGTCTATTTAAATGTTTTTTGGGGCATTGTTCTTCGTTTAAATTATGCCCAAATCATACATTTTCCTGACTTATTTTTATAAGAAGTAAATAATTTTCATCTGCGCATTTTATCTTAAAGTTATAAGCAGCAGGTAAATGAAGTTACACACCATCTGGACTCCACACGGAGCGCGCTTAGAAACACAAGTAAAGCCATGTCAGGACTTGGATCGAAGGCCATCTTGAGCAGAAGTTGCACCTTAATATGAGGTCACACAACACACTTCAACTCCAAACATAGATCTACTGATAGTGGTTAAATGGGTAAAACACTCAACAACTGGTCATTGAGTAGTAGGATTACAAACATTTCTGTCTTATAAATCCACCACCCCTGTGTGAGGCGTCGTCCGGTCCGTCATCGACGTGGTGCGACACTGCTGCCGCTGTCGCTGTGATTGACGGGTGACACGGACGAACAGTGTTGGCAGTGCGACGACAACACATCCTCTTCAAGCAGCCTGTGAGTAAGCTATAAAAGGTGCTGTTTAAGGAGCAGGTGCAGGTCAATGCACCGCTGGGATCTGGCCCAGTTCCAGCTCTGGCTGGTCCCAGGTTCAAACCTCACTCAGACTGTTTGGTTCTTTGCCCGACAGAAGTGGAACTGGACGTAATAGCTTGGAGGGGGGCACCAGGAACAGGATCTTCCGATGCTATGATCAAATACCGTGTGATTCTGATGACCAAATGAGTGATCTGGCTCAACAACTGAGGATTGAATTCCATTTTCTGAATCAAAAATGTGCAAGTGAATGCGTGTTGCTAATGATGGTGGAGGTTTCCTCTTTACGGTATGATTTCACGACGTCGGAAAAATGTACGAAAAAGTTAGCGACACAACGTAGGTCCAGAAGTGTGGTTTCGGGAAGAAGAGTTTAAATTTGAGGTGAAGGTTGCTCAAACTGTTTCACCTACCCAACAACGGATTGTACAAATGTAACTCACTTTTCCCTCCAAAAACGTGGGTGTGTGTGTCCAGTAAACAGCACAGTACATCATGGCGCACTATCGACTTGCTGGCTCCCTAATGATTGCAAGTGAATACTCGGTAATAAACAACAGCCAGACATCCATCAATTCATCAGTGTCTTATGAGCGCTGTTGTGGATGTTGTCGGGGAAGTGGCCTTTGATAAGGAAACATGGGGCTGCGGGAGCTGATGAACACGCTGGCGCTGGGAAGGCTGTTGTCGCGCTGAGAGAGGAGCAGGGCTCAGCATGTCCCAGGTTACTGAGGCGAGGCTGTAGTAACAGCTGGAACAGTGCTGCTGCTGCTGGCGCCTGGATTTGGCCTGGATAAAGCACGTGACCCAGCCACAGTGTGAGGCATTAGTGATATGAACAGCAGGGTCCACAGCCGCTCTTACGTAACATCATCTTCC
Source organism: Synchiropus splendidus (assembly GCF_027744825.2). Lineage (NCBI taxonomy): Eukaryota > Metazoa > Chordata > Actinopteri > Syngnathiformes > Callionymidae > Synchiropus > Synchiropus splendidus. Next base: position 20,908,518 of record NC_071340.1, read on the forward strand.
TTGGGAAATTTCTGCGCGGTGAAACTCGTGACAGCGGTAGAAAAATGCATTATCATTGTCGTTAGCTACATCATCTGGCTGCTCTGCCTTCGCATGACAATACATGCATGGGTTCACTAGCCTGACTCTGCTGTGTTTGTCGCGTTGTTTCCATGAGATCACAGATTTGTTTGTGCTTGATAAGCCCTAGTTTTCAAAGCCTCTACACGTGCTGTCATTTTTCAAACTCGGACTAGTTTACGTTTAGCTATGGTGGCTGTCTTCTGTGTGTATGAGTCTCATATACTTGGAGGAAAGAAGGCTTAATTCTGGTTAAATTACATGAAAACAAAAAAACAAACCCCAAAATACACAACTACTGAGTTATCATAATACATATTGTTAGTTTTGCCTATATTGAACTTAAAAAAACATTGTTTTAAGCGAGCACACCTGGTTTTCTTGTGTCTTCATCAGGCAAATGCAACACCAACTTCTATATGTTGACTTCCTTGAAGTCTGAATTTAATTTCTCTGTTAAGAAACATATGTTTTTGTGTGTATATCCAATGACTTGTCATGTCTCATTTGAAATCTACAAGTCTACTGGAGTCGGGTAAAGGCTGTTCATGGTACAAACTAAGTTTGCAGTTATAATTTAACAACACACTTCATATCATAAAACCACCATCTGAAACAATAAGTGAAACATTAGGTCCTGACTTCATCACTACTGAGGTGCAATATAAAGTATTGATGGTCATCAGGTAGACTTTTTGTCTCACAGAGTATGGTTACATGCAGAGTGAAGCTCGACAAAAGCAATAGCTGTCGAGTCCGAGTGCGTCATGTTCACCTGGGTTACGTGCAGCGCAGAGACAATTGACCAACTAGTTTAACTGGGGAGGCAGAATCACCGCTTCGCAGCGACGGTTGGTGGCCGTCTACATTATGGAGCCGTCAACACGCTTGCTTTGGCAGTGCTTTAAATGAAGCTAACTATCTAGAGCACAGAAAGCGCAACCTTTTGATCACCGGAGGGAGCCCTGACTCATTTAGCAACTATGCTAATGGTTGCTAACACGGCGGTAACAAACAATCAAAACGCCCTGCGTGACTGCACCTGAGGAACATCGGCAGATCAACGTCGTTGCCAGTGACAAAACACAGCTGATATCAGGTTTGTCATGTGTACACTGCAGACGTCGGCTAAGACAGAGGACCGCACTGCACGTCAGGTTACACACACATGACCTGTCGATTGTAAACAAGGTTAATAGACATCATTAGACCATGGTTGGTCTAGGAGTTTGTTTACATCTGCTGCCTAGCTGAAGCACGAGCAGTCGCACATCACCCAGTCCAATCGTAGCTGAGCTACTCGACTACACGCTAGCTTAGTCCAGCTATTAACCCCATTGTCCATTTCCATTGTCCATTGACCGAGAGAAATTGCAATTTCTCTCCAGTCGAAATAAACTGTTGATACACATTTCAAAAGTCTGATCTTTGCCAGATTGACCCAATAATTTGGTTTCGTCATGTAAACATGCGCAATGATACACCGTTGGTAATGTTATCAGAACCAAATGATTCAGTTGGAAAAGAAAAGCATCTTGTTTGGCTCACAAGTGCTTTTTGTTTGTTTTTGTTTTGTTTTGGTCAATGCCTTTCTGTTGAAGCATTAGCATAGCGTCCCCACACGCGCCTAAAATCATGGCGTACTGTAGCAATTATGTCTCTGAATATTATTCTCAGTGCACATTCTGGTGCAGTACAAAGTGCATTTAAATATTACAGATTTATTATATTTCCAAAATGTCATGCGAACAACTAAACATAGCATAAACAGACCATACAAATATAGCATCTCGTGCGCCTCTGGGTTACACCTCGGCTGCTGTATTGAATCGAAGTAGACGTAATGGGTTAGCTGTTGTCAGGTCAGAATAATTCCAAATTAGAAGACAGCCAGGGACTTCCTGCTGACTGTGCTGGAGGTCAGAAGAGAGTAGCCGGTAATCACCTCAGGGATCTGGATGCATTCATAATTGATCGTTCCTGGAGTAGATCAGAGCTGCCCACTCAGTAAGATGGACACGTCAGATTTGCAACATATTAGACACTAGATAAGATACATCACTGGATTTTGCTTGAGCTGTACTCGATAATGTCGCTGTGTTTGCCCTGGAATTGTAAAAGCCTCATCCCTTAGAAGAGCGTAACATGGTTTTGACTGGATCATTGATCGTCTTCTTAGTTGCATCTCTATTTTTAGGGTAATACATTAGCTAGTTTTAAACAAAACGACGCAATAGTAAGACAATTCATAACCATCACTGACCACTGGAGAGGAGTCTTTGATGTGCCACGTGCTTGTATTACAAGCGAGTCCTTCAGGCCCTCATCCTTGTGTTGTTCACCACTTCAGAGGTTAATTGCTCACTCTTTGATGCCACATTACAAGCGGAGCAAATGTAGACAGACAATGAAAGTTGGCTCAGACCACTTTGAATGTTGACGGTTACGGGAATGCTAATCGCCTTCGGGGTTAATGCGCTGTGTTTGTGTGCGGGTGTGATTGATTCTAATGCCCCCATGCAGGAAAATTTCACAGCGAATTAGTATGAAGGGGGAGAAGAGTGTGACGGCGGGCGTTTTTTTTTTATTTTTTTTTTTTTGCTCCAATGAGGCTTTTTCCTTCGCAGCCACTTGACACAGTGACGCCCTCAGAGTGGACAGGGTTGCATGGTAATGGCATGAAAGTGAATTGAATTAACCTGCCCCACTTATTATACGCACCCAGCTACAGAGATCGTATTATGTCATTGTATAATAGCGTCGTCCACCGCCCTGGACTGCACCTGGACGGTTGGATCCGTCACAAGAGCATGTGGACGGAGACCCTTTTTGTGGCTACTGCGCAGACAAGGCTGGATTAAAATTGTCCGCACATGATCGGGACAGTAAGTTTTGATCATCCGCCCGCCACCAAAAATACTTTTTTAAATCAAGTGTGGTAAAACAAATTTCCTGTATGCTTTTAGTGTTTTCTGCCTGGTCCACTGATCACACTGCGGCACAAGACGCAGCTGGGATGATAACAACAACAACAAACATGGAGGAATCCCTGAACAAAAGCAGCCTGTTTGCTTTTGTTCAGGGATGTTTTTCGCTACACAATGTCCAGGGTTTCCACTACTCTGAATGAAATTCTTATAACATACAACATACAACATTTTCAAGACATTAAAAGAGCTTTACTTTAAATGAGGTTATACAAAAACTTGAATATAGCCACCATCGTGATTTACTGTGGTATCGTCAAACCGATGCAAAATAAAGAATATTTTGTTGTTTAAATGTATGGCTCCATCATTTGAATCAGTAATATACCAAATTCATTCAAATTGAAAAATGTGGCTTCGTCTAGATATTTTTTTTTGGCTGAAAAGTAAAAAAAGGATCAAAACATCACAACAAAACAAAAACATCACTTCTAATTACATTTTTAAAAGACACCGGATTAAAAATATTAGTCTGATCAGATGCTGTCTAAAAAAAAAAAAAAGGAAAATGACAAATATAATTGCCAAGGAGAGAGCACTCTCTACGTAGCCTTGGTGAGAGTGAGAGCTTTGATAACCCCGGGACCTTCCAGTTTGGTGGATTCAGATGTATGTCCGAAAGTGCATCCTGAGAATGCCACCGTTATTAAAGCAACATGAAAGAGTTTGGGGGCAAAAACCAAGACAACCAAGTCCAGATATCGTTTTTTCTTTTTCTCAAACATGGCGCCCACCAATTCTTAAAATGAGGAGCAGTAGAGGACATCCTTGTGAGAGCGTCACACCTTTTAAGTCTGTAGTCAGATATTATACGCCCATACATCTGTGTACTGAAGCCATCGGCTGTTTTCCGTCTGTGATATATCGTTTGTCCGGATTCAGACGTCGGCGAGGCTCAAAGACAAATGGCATCATCACACATCCACCGTCTCTCGAGCACCTTCTGCAGGTCCAGGAGGACGAGAGGTCTACAAGGGTGAAGGGAGAGGACAGAGATGAATCCAGATAGTGTTTGTGTTAAAGAAGGTTATGGCGCCACTTGCCGCCTCAAGGAACCAATGCTAATTGCTCATTGGCCCCCGGTTGGAGTTGTGCAGCTGGGGATGGGAGTTAAAAATAGCACAGCTCACTCGACAGGCACACGGTGCAGTGGCATTAGTATTCAACAGTAAAACATGACATGGGCAAAAAGGTCAGTTGCTGGTTGTGGTCAGGGCTGGTTCCAAATCAGAACCATTGGAGGATGAAAGGACCAGTGGCTGCACCTACGGCGGCCCACGCACGGATCGGCCGCGCTAACCGCCCGGGTTAAAATGTCACATGGTCTGAGCCGGTGGGTCATATCACCTCTCTGTGTTTTGTCTGCAGCGCAGCGACATCCATGTTTGTTCTGTGAAGCGTTTACCTCCATGCAGTGACCGCGTTCCATGCCTGAGTCGAGTTACACTCCTGGTCTGTGACACAATAGCGGCATCTGGTTCCACCTGACTGGAGTTATGAATAATTGAAAGGACACATTATTATTTCCAGTCAGTTCCAATAGCACGGATACGACACATATTTTCAGGTTGCGATAATAGCTTTGGTAAATCATTGGACATCAAACCTTCCGGGGAATTTAGTGTGATCGTCCAAACCTGGGCCATTAAATTCACAGTGCTGCCACATTATCAGTGGCATCGACCCAGTGGACCATCAAATAATGAGATGAAAAAATTGTATTTTTAACAAATACGTATAGATAATGGACGCATGTAATAAAAAAGACATATGTCATGAAAAAAAAACAACCCAATATACTATATAAATGCACTTAGAACAGATAAGAATGTTTGTTACATCTTACTGATTACCAAAGTAAATCTGAATTTTAGGTACCAAAAATTATAATTAAATAATCATTCATCAATTATGCTTTTTTTTTTTTTTTAAATCACATCATCTTTACTTAACTGTTAAAAGTATATACCTGGGTGTTGAAAGGTTTCTTTTTAAAATATGATGAATGAAGAAGAGAAAAGAAAAAAAACATTTATCTGAAACATTTTTAAAACAGCCAATGATGTTTAATATGAAAATATTGATGAATGTATATGATTCATTAAACAATTTCAAAATAATGACAATGAAATACTAAGCTTTTCTTTATGAATAAATAAGTATACAAACAAATGATAATATCAAGTGTGCGAATCAGAAATCCCACACTTGATATCATCTTCAGTTTGACTGTGACCGAGTGACCCACCGGGCCACACTTTGTCCAAGCATCTTTCTCCAAAACAAACTCATGAATTAAGTGAACACAAACTAACATACATCATTGTCAAATCCATAAACAACCCAGGCTCTTGAAAACTGCGGAGAAAATCTCACTCTCGGAAAGTGCTGGCTGGGGTTTGCAGGTCCTTCCTCCAGCATCTGGGTAGATGGAGGGATTAATACGAACCTGGTGAGCACATGCACGTGATGTTGAACCTGAAACTAGTCACACGCTCTCATCAACATATGTTTTGCAGCTTAGTGTAGTTGGTCAGAAGATCAGATCAGATCAGATCAGGTGGCGCTGCCATTACTTTGAGTGCCTACATATGTAGGTCACATTTTTAACATGTCAGTATAATGAACCTCAGGCTGGCAGAGAGATTTCCGGATGAGAGTGAAGACGCCAAGAACTGAAGCTTGTACTTATGATCGGCAAGTGCAGATGCTAATTCACCATGTAATCACCGCTGGAAATAAACTGCGCCAAGTTACCGTCAATAAAACGCCACCTAAAGTAACGCAGATGTTTTGTGTGTCTCCTCGCAGATAAGAAATGAGGTGTATCCGGTGCAGCTTCCCGGCCTGCAATGTTTGGACAGCTATCATCTTCTAGAGAACAGTGAAGCACTTGGTCTCCAGCCGGAGGAGCTGAACCACCACAGGCAGAAGCAGAAGTTACTGGTGAGTTGTGTGAAACGGAGATGAGGGCTTGTTGATGCTGGATGCCGCATGAGTCATTAGGAGCATTTGAAGACTTGAGCGGAGAAAGTTGCCCTCAGCTTTGTGGACCGGGTTTGTGAACTGGAGCATGGACTTCGAGTTGCTGATTTGATTTGGAGGCGACACGGCTGAGAGTGCTTGTTCTTTTGATTATTTAGTTTCAGCAAAAATGTTAAGTTGTGTATGAGTAGAAGAAATTCAGACTTTTTTTTTTTTTTTGTCAGCGGTACCAGGCTTCCTTGGTGCTTTAAGTCCACGGCATGTCCACAGCGGTGCAGCATTGATTGTTATTTAAGAGCCATTACTGCGGTTCCTATCGACTGGGGAAACCCAGCAGCCATGTTGTCGAAATGTCATGGTCAGCGAGCAGCGGGTCTCCAGAATGAAGGAGTCTTTGTCTTCCTCAGGCTTCCTCCAGGCTGAAATCTCAGCGAGGAGGCTGCTTGTGATTCCCCGGCTTCCCTTGATGTCTGTAGTTCAATATGAATGAGCCGCATCGATTAGACCTCAGTGTGTTGCTCACGTACCGGGGATGGGTGTTGTGTAGCTCCGAGCAGGAACTTGGATTTTAGGGGGGAAAAGAGCCAAAGGCTGTGTAAGAATTTGTTCAAATATTAGATGAGGAGATGATGAAAAAAAAGCTCCTTATGACGGCAGCTCGACTGTGTTTATTTAGCACGTCTTTGCAGACGCAACGCCAAGGCCTTTGCTCTGGACTTCAACCTGAAAGCAGTTTGTTCATCGCCGGCATTTTCCCATGGATTAGCCGTCAAACCGCCCGCTCTCACCCGCTGGCCTTCTCATGTCAGAGTGTGCCAGCTGCAATCTATAGGCGTGTGAGGTTAGCGCAAGGACTAGCGTTTGAGGCTCGTGCGGTCTTTATTTTTAAATCCCTTCCTGCCACCGAAAGAGAAACTTGTTAATTAGCGTGTCAACGTTTCTGCAGGGCGGCGCGGCCTCCACCGCCGAGTGCTGCTGCAGACATCATTGAGAACTAATTCATTTGTTTTGGGATGCACCGAAAAGTCTGACCAGTCGATACCAATTCTATTTCTTTGTTTATTTTTTTGATTTTTATGACTGACTCATACACCTCCAATAACTGAAATGTGTTTTATTGGGAAATAAGATATTGCTGCGAGTAAAATAAACTATAACTTACAAGGTGTTATCTGCTGAGTCTGAGAAGTGTCTCTGGCTCTGCATATTATATCGCAGGCTCAGGTGCTCCATTACTTGGTCCTCAAGGACTGAAAAGGCGGGTAGTTTAACACCACAAATTCTATGAGTTTCCTCGTAGCTTAGCGTGTCTCACCTGCAACTGACCCACGGTCCCACATCATGACCGGGGGGAATTTGGTATGTGTTTAACAGAAGACTTGTTTCTACACTCCTTCATCGATACAACATACAGTTTGTTGTCGACCGGCTGGCTGATCTATCTGTGCTACTATTGGGGTTCATAAAAGTCATACACCTCAGACAAATGCTACGCCACCAATTGGTGTGATGCACACATTCTTTATATCACTTGATACGATGTAAGAAAAGTGTAGGGCCATATTTTGTTATATTTCTGATTTCGATTACTTTGGTCTGGTAGCCATGTTGGGTGTAACGTGTGAGAGAATGTAATGCATTTTGTTCAGTTTGGTCAAGATGTGTCAGTCAAATAATGTTTTTTGTTGTGCCTGTTCACGTCAAGGCTCTGTGAAAGTTACAATACAGTGACCGTAACGGTATCTGCGACAGATGCTGCTCAACTACAGTCAACACCGTGGCATTTAAGCACACCTTTTCAGCAGAAGGTCTAGTGATGATCCAATGCAAACTTTCAAGCCAGCTCATAGACACCACCACAATAGTCCATATAAGTATGCTGCTGTGTGCTAACTGCTGCAGACACGACACCATTCTCCGCTGTGCAAACAAATGGGTACATATTTATGCTGATGCAGCGCTTTAGCCACGGGGCGTCACGGAAATATATTTATGAAGCACTGTTCTGCACCAACATCCCTGTTTCCATGCGCAGGTTGTTATGCTAATGTTGCTAATGCTATTGAGCATGCGCAGTCTCATTTTTCTTCTCAGTTGCTGGAGTATCACAACAGCAATAGGCTCGACATGTGTACTACATGTGTGCTCCCTTTAAAAAACTCTGTATGCTGAGAACAAATCTTGATGCAAACCCTGAAAAGTGTAAGATAAGAATCAATGACGAGAAAGCAGTGAACGCTACTGAGGTTAGGTGCTGGGGGCGGCAGTCTAAGAACCACTCTAGCGACACCTTGGCCTGCCCCTGGTCAACCAGGACATCTCTCCATTCAGAGCGGTGCCACTTGGAGCCTCTCTCAGATGCGCAAGCTCCATTTCAAAGGAGAGTATTGACACATTTTTTGCTCTTCAGTCGCGAAGACTGTGGCTGCAATTGATAGCTAAAAAGTAGCTTATCTGGCTACTTCGTAGTTTTGGGTCCTGGCCTTCCCAGCTAGTCTTACAAGTGGCTTTTCACTGTTAGCAGGATTTGAAGCCAAGTCCTTCACACAAACGGCAGCAAAGAATACTGGCCTTTTGTATGACTTGCTGACCCCCTGTTTATTTAGATCATTCCTCACAGAGTGAATTTTTGACGTCATCTCTCCTGGATGTTTCCCACATGGCGCTTCAGTCATCTTAACAGCAACGTCGGACATTTGCAGCACAGACTGTGTTTTTTTTTTTTCCAGCGTGCGTCAAGCCGCTCAGCATCCGGAGATGTTGGTGTGCGCTGTTATTAGCAGTGTGTCTGCGTCAGCCGTGGTGCCTAGCGTTTATCTGGACAGTTTGACGGAGTGATTCATCAGAAGCGGCGCACATCCACGTTAATCATGAATAAATATATCAGCCAAAAATCTTGTCACTAAATGCGTCTTTAAAACTTTTGCGTCAGTGACCCACGCGTTTCTCCCACGTCGGGTATTATTTTAGACGTCTGCAAAGATGGTGAGAAGCAATATAGTTATTTTTAGCGGAATGGCGGCCCATGAAGATGTAATGACACATTAAATAGCTTGTCATTAACTTCAATCCGCCCCGCGGCTCTTATTTGTTTCTGATGAGTGAAACACGTTTTTTGTCCAATTTTTGCTTGTGAGCGTCCCTACTTGTGACTCTGTCAGTGTGGGGGGCCCCTGAGCTTGGGGCCCACCTCATGTTTACATCACTTGTAATGAAATTGGAGCCGCACGGTGCCCGCACTACAGGCCTCCACTGATCCTCTAATTCAATTACCCCCCTTATTAACGCTCAGTTGCTGCTGGCTGACCCTGGAACACTCTGTGCTGCTTCTGCAAAGCACTCTGCGTTTTTCTTCAGTCTTCACCGGCCCCACTGCTGATCTGTCACCGCCTCGCACATGTGCAGGGGTCACTCGGGTTCATGCCTCACCCCTGGGTCTGTCTGGGAGCGAAATGAACTGGCACTTAGCAAACATTTTTAAGCATATAATCCAGCTAAAACATGCTAATCCTGGGCCTAAAATCATCAAAACCTGACTCATTATTTACCTCAGATGAGATTAAATTGGCTGCTTACTGACACGGGGCCGTGAATAATCTCTGCGACATAATCTACATCAGTAGCTGGTGGAATAGGATTGTCTCAATTAACAGAATGCTTCAGGTGTCAGACTAGGCGGGATTTACATTTTTCCATTCACGTAGTTGCTATTTTTGACATGTAACGTCGCTCCTTCATATTGCCGGTGTCATACATGCGGATTTATACATGATCCATTCCCAGTTTTTCTCATGCTAGAAGAGATAGTTCACATATTTTATGCTTGTTGAACAACAAAGAATGGGCTGAAACATAAACAAGATGGCTGTAAAATGCTAATAGTAATAACAACACCATCTTAGTTTGTTTTATAAGTTGAGTCGTGGCTACTTGTCTTGTGACCAAAATTCTGTATCATTATCCGAAGTATTCGTTTTCATTTTGATGCTTTCAATGACAAGAGGAAATACATGTTTCTCTTTAGTGATGACATTGTATTATCTGGTCCTTCACATCAAACGAACTGCATAAAGATTAACGCTGACCCACTTATGAAAGCAGCTGCTGGAACTCTGAACTCCCATTTTTTTTTGTTTTTTTTCTTGATACACATTATTTATATTTTCTTTTGTATGTTCTATTCATTTTAAAAAGAAAAACAAAGCCTCTTCAGTGTTTGTCAACCAGTGCAGAAATTACAGGGAAAAAAAAATGCTGCATGGTCACTGCATAAAAAGTACATCACAATATTAAGATGTTTATATGGCGCAAAACCTTACGAAATATCTAGAGACAAACAGCAATTGCATTCGCTGACCAATATTTTATTGGCGTTTATCACAGAGAGCCAAAAGGGAAAAGAAAAGTCGGTTCAACTCTGGAGTTTCACATAAGCAGTGGTCCATCATATCTCTTTTTTTACATTTTTATGTTATCTGACACATTTAAACAGACACGCATATGCAATTGTGTTTCGCTATTTTCGTGAGGACCGCTCATTACCATTTTCCCAGCCTCTCACCCTTAACGTAACCATCCAAACGCATGGCTAACTTTAACCTGGACTCTGAACCAAACTTACACCCAACTATTATGACCCAGTTATCTTGATGTCTCACCCTCAAATCGAGGCTTGGATTTGTGGGGTCCCCACATTGGCATAAGGTCCTCTCAAGGATAATGTGAGGATCAACCTGATGCATGTGCACACATAGGTGTCACAAGGATTCATCATGATTTAAAAACAGAAGTGTGAATGAACATAAATCTACATTTTGTTCAATTATTATTTTTTAAAATATATTTATCCCTATATTCCCCATATTTTTTATAATAACAGCTCTATTTTTTAAATTTCAAATTGCATTTCTTGTCCTTAAAAGAGTTTCTCATGTCATAAATGCATAGAACAAATCCCCCCAAAAAACAAATAAACAAAGTAGGAATAGAAAAACATAAAAAATACAAGGTGATACAATTGAAAAATAAACATACTGACAATTTACAAACTACAATCCAGTGGAGTAGAAAACTACAAAACCAAATTAACAAAATATGCATGTTAATTTCCTATAAAAACAAACAAACAAACATAGAAAAACCCACCGGAGATCCAGTCCATCACAGCCTGAAAGTTAAACGTAACATGCTACTTTTTCCCATCGCAGATTTTACAGCGAAACGTAACGTTAAGTTTCTCCCATCTTCAGTCCCGGCTTTGAGCTTATTAAAATCTCTATCTGCTTCTCACTCCCTCTCAAGCCATGCAGGATCAATGTGCCCTTTTAATAATGTAACCGGTTTTAACAAGATCATAAAGCGTTCATCCAAATTTCATAAAGCCTGTTAGCAGACCCACAAGTGCCCGCGGAGGCCCGAATCACTTCGGCAGTCTCTTGAAATTTTGGAAATATTTCTGAATGCTGGCGAACAAACCTGACTGTGCAGCTTGTTGCTTTGCCACTCTTGTGACTCTGAAGTTCGACCACGAGGGGGTTTATTCAGAGAAGCCTTCTGGTAACTGATAGCACCTCGCAGAACACTCCCCTTCTCCTCTGCCTCATCTATAATGTACACCGGTTACTTAGAGCTAAACCCTGAAAACGCTGCCTTTCCAGGCACAGCTTGTCTCTTGACCATGTGATTGGCTTTTATAATCCATTTATGTCTGATGAGCGCTCTATTTTTACACTCTTCGATACAGAACGCGGCTCTCTGGAGTCGGGGAAGCCTTGTAACACATGTATTGTTGCGGGAGTGACGTGACCTTCAGAGGGATTCAAACATGTGCCATTGATTTCTGACTGGTATTTATGGAGTGTATCTCCGCATGAGTGTTGGTTTCCCTCGCGCCGTACTGGACGAAGAAAACTCAGACTGTGAATTAAGAAAGGAAGATGTGTGATTCTGCCCCCGAGGAAGTCGAAGATATTTCCATTATGTGGAGGCCAATCACGAAGCATGTCAATGTCAGTCGCATTAGCACATCATATAGAACCTATTACTGTGAAATGCCAATCTGAACGGCCCCTCTGGTTTTAATGCTTCCTCAAATCCCCCGGTAACAATTATTTCATCAGGCTCACGGCTTCATAAACGCCAGACGCTTTTAAAAGAGCGACTGTTCCAACATCCTGCACTAATAGAATCATCATCATTTTTAAGTACAGAATATGCTGTTTCCTCTCTTGAATCCTGAAGAACAAAAACGTCAAATTCAACTTTTAACAGATACATTTTGTACTTCGACATGAGGACTCATGGTATTCCAAAGAATCCTGCAGAAAGCAGATTCTAGGTACTTTACAGCAACATAATTCATTCATAAACCACACTCATAAACTAGTTTCAAAAAAATTATCTCTATAAAAACAGAAATAACTAACAAACAAAATTAGGTTCATTCTGAATCTAGTTGGTCTTATCGCAAATTTCTCTCATATTAACATGATTTAAAAAAATATATTACTTTTTAGACTAAATAGTTTCTCACCAGTTTTCAGTTGATGGTTTAATCTCATTTTTATTTTTTTTTCTACGGAGCCCGGGAAGTAACATGCATGTGTTTATTTTTTTTGGATGTGGCATGCATGACTTTTTTTTTTTTAATCTCAAGATAATGCATATCTCGAGATAATTTTTATCGCAAGATACAATTGTAAATGTCAGCGCATGCGTAGCTGCCTCTCTGGCAAAGGCATTTTGTATATGTCCTCCTGGAACCACTATCTATCCCATGGCTTCGTAACAGTGTCAAACACTGTCTGCAAGCCTGTGCGCTTTTAACACCCTGATCAAGTGCCTTCTACTCAAAATAATACCATATGTGGCTAAGCTAATCGTATTACGCGACCCTGGAGGCGATAATGCGTATATTTTATCTCGTGATAATGTTATCTCGAGATACGAATTATCTCGAGGTAACTGTTATCTCGGGAGAAAAAAAGTGTTCAAAGCGCACAGACTTCGCCGTCGGCAATATTCTGACTTGCGAATGACAACGTTGACAAACAGTTACGAAGCCATGGGAGACGTAGTGGTTACAGGAAGTAATCGTTTCTTGAGATAAAAATGATCTTGAGATAACTTGGGCTAAAAAAAATAAAGTCATGCATGTCACTTCCAGGCCTCCGTAGTTTTCCATGCCTCATCTAGTCTTACATTTTCTGAATTTACTCATACATACGTCCACCATACTCTTTCACTTGAACTGCCATTGTATTCTGCCTGACTGATTTCCAACATGTCTGTCCTGAAGTTAATATTTCTAAACATACATTTCCAAGCCAAATACAGGAGCCAAACTGCTGATATCTAGATCCGTGTTTGCCTGTTCACTTACTATATGGATCTAAAACAATGGCAACACATGGACAAGGAGGTGTTTTATCAAAAAATTGGGTCCCCACAACTAAGGATCCTCCAGGTACACACACACCTCCACACTTTCGAAAACACCCAGCAAGACCGACGAGTAAATGCAGCTGGATTTTGAGGCTTAAATGTTACATCAATGAGGAAAAACATGTACGTTGTCCACCTTATATTTCATTTGTAATAGACACCACCACTGAAAGTAAATAAAGTGCATAAAACTCTCGAAACTAACTATGAACAGCAGCTGTATTTACGCTGACTAACTGAGAGGGAGCAGGAAAAGGGGTCAGATGTGACGTCATCCTGCATAAATGTTTACTAATTCAGCTCAAGCTAATGAGCACACAGCACAGAAAAAGAAATGCCTTGTTATCTTGGCAATTACTGTGGCGAAATCTTGCGTCAGTTTCCTGTCTTCTGCACCAACAAGCCCCGCCTCCTCGTATCCCCAACTCTCCTCACATCTACCGTACCACCTTCAACATTTTAGTCCTCACCATTCTTGGCCGATAAAGTCACTGAACTGCATGAAGGACAGTTCAATGACTTTATCGCCATTCTTGGTTCTTGGTTCTGGTACGCTTGTGTCAGTTAGTCATTGTTAAAAGAGTAGGCAGCAGAGAGGCGAAGTCCGAATAAGATACAAGCAAGCATGGAGAAAAAGGCCAACAAGACATGAAGTGGATGTCAAAGGATGGTCAAACAAGTTGTGAACAAGTTACTCAGCTTAGAAGATCTTCAAGTGAAAGCAGACGTCACTGAAGATCACAGTAAAAGGCCTGAAAAGCGGGAGAATTTAGATGCTTTCACACCTGAAACGTGACAGATCACCACATTTGTCACTTTCACATTGCGGGAACTTCTATTGCACTGAGCTCGAACCGTTTTGACTCCTAAGCCATTTCTTTTTTTTAGCTTCTTGTCCACAGCAGGGACTTTTGATAGGTCAACAGGACTTATTCTCTGCAATTGGCACAACTCAAGCCCCGTCCACTCACACATCTCCACGTCCTGCATTATGCTCTGCTGTAAATCAAGATCCATTCTCCGGACTGCTCTCATGGTCTGCTCAGTTCTGAGATCTGAGACTCAAAGGTTTGATCTGATCTAATGCATTGGCCTGTTGTCATACCACACATCGCTCTGACAGTAAACAGTAGGTTGACTGACAGGGACTCCCTGCACAGTCTCTTTCAAGGCACATGAAGATGGACGACCCCTTGCACCAGCAGTGTTAACCAGGTCAGGCGAGCTGACAAACGCCACACAGAAGCTGGAATGGAAGCCTGCTGTGCACTAGCCACAACTCCCCGGCGCTGCCCTTGTTATTCATCATGTCATTCCATCTGCCAACAGCGCCAAGTTGGCAGGCAAGTCGCAGTGGTGATGAACGTGGCCAGCTCTATTCATCACACGCACTTTCGTTCAAAATGTTTTCCTCATCGCCGACACACTTAGAGATGGACTGTAAACACTTGCAAAGCAAGTTTTAACTTTTCAAGTGCTTACTAGGGGAAAAATAAACTTTCTTCATCTCATTAGAAATAATAATAAGAATGAGATGAAGAAAGAATTTTGGTTCAAAATGATCCCAACTGCCCATAACAGTCCACAGTTTCCTGGCCTGCGATCAACTTTTGACGTGACGCACCAGTCATCCTCCTGTTGACACGAACCCAATTCATGAAACTATCCACAATCCCGAGTTGAAAATACCAGTTATTGGACACTGTACCTTTTCACTTTGTGGTTTCTAGTGACAGGTAGATGAGGTTTCATGGAACAATACTGAAGGGTTGAAGAGGCTTCATGACACAATACTGAAGGGTTGAAGAGGCTTCATGACACAATACAGAATGGTTGATGAGGTTTCATGATACAATACTGAAGGGTTGATGAGGCTTCATGACACAATACTGAAGGGTTGAAGAGGCTTCATGACACAATACTGAAGGGTTGAAGAGGCTTCATGACACAATACAGAAGGGCTGAAGAGGCTTCATGACACAATACAGAATGTTTCATGAAACAATACTGAAGGGTTGATGAGGTTTCATGACACAATACTGAAGGGTTGAAGAGGCTTCATGACACAATACAGAAGGGCTGAAGAGGCTTCATGACACAATACAGAATGTTTCATGGAACAATACTGAAGGGTTGAAGAGGCTTCATGACACAATACAGAATGGTTGATGAGGTTTCATGACACAATACTGAAGGGTTGATGAGGCTTCATGACACAATACTGAAGGGTTGATGAGGCTTCATGACACAATACAGAAGGGCTGAAGAGGCTTCATGACACAATACAGAATGTTTCATGAAACAATACTGAAGGGTTGATGAGGTTTCATGAAACGGGCCGCCAGATGGCGCTGTCTGTTGTAAAATGAAGAACTAATTCAAAACCTCACGTCATTTCTAAACTAAGAGCGCCATCTAGTGGCCTCTGAAAATTAGGACACGGTTTCATCAACCCTGCAATACTGTTTCATGATACCTCATCCACCGATTTCTACTGTTTCCCATTGTGCTGGACCCTACAACACTGAGCTCCACTGACCTATGTGGCAGAATTTGAACCCAGTTAGTTGGAAAACATCATCTATAATTGTTCATTGTGATGAGGTTTTGCGAAACAGTGAAACCCTAATTTTCAGACCTCTTAAGGTGGAGCTCTCGGTTTAAAATAATAATTGAAACAGATATTTGAAGCCAACGATTTTAACATGGAGAGTGCCATCTACTGGAGTCTGAAAATGGGGACGCTACTTCATGAAGCCTCACCAGTCCATCACGAGACAAACACTCTTTTTTTTATATCATTTCCAAACCATAAGTTTGGGTCAAGAAAAACACATGTTATATTTGGAATATAATAAATGCCTGTATATATATATATATATATATATATATATATATATATATATATATATATATATATATATATATATATATATATATATATATACACAAAAGTAAGAAATGAACAGTGAACCTTCACAAAAACCCACTCTCTCTTAACTGTTTCTAACTCTGATAAAATGCATGTTTGCTGAACAGATAAGCAGATTTCAGAGCAAGATTAGAATTATTGTCAGCGCTAATGCTCGCTCTGGTGCCGCTTCATTAGATCCGGCGTCCACGCGGAGTTAAAGGCCAAAGACGGCTGGCAGCAGTTCTCAGCAGTCTGAGTCTCACTGCTCCTCCAAGCATGCAGTTCAGCGGTTAGGTAGGATTTCTCCGGGCTTTTTGTCTGACTTGTGCTCCCACCACTCTCCTGCGGCTGCATTTCACATGCTCCCACTTTAAGTAGATGCTCTGAGATAAACACGAGGGGAGAGTGGTCCCGACATGGCGACTCAGGATGACTCACACTGCTGACACGGCTTTTTTGACCAATATATTCACAACAACGTTTAGTGGGCCATTTGCTTTCTCCCACCACCAGTGTTTTCTGTCTAAAAGCCTGAAACAAATATATATGCCACACATATGCCACGGCCAAAAGACCTTTCACTGTCCGGTTTGGTTCGCATCCAGCGAAGATCTCCGACTGAAATCTAAAGCGCAAGCTGAGCCAAATATGGCAGTGAGCCTCTTGATCAGCGTACACTTTGTTAAAGCCCCTTCCTGTGGGAATCTCTGTGGCGATAAATTTGCTTAAAAGACTTGAAGGGTCTTGTGTTCTCCTCTTCATTGACTGTGTCAAGCGCAGTGCAGCTGGAGTCAGGGATGGTGTGTTATTGGGCGACAGGAGCTTTGGCCACGCGCAGTAATTTAATCAGTGGGCTTGGATAGCATCATGGACTTGAGCTGAACTTTTGGCTCATGTTGCAGACTAGTGCGACGCTTTCAGGGTTCTGTCAACAGAACTCCATCTGTCTTGCTCCAGTGTGGGCAGACTTACGGCGGGTTCGACGCGCTCTCTCTTTGGATATGAGGGAACTAGTCTTCCAGTCATGCACCGTCGCTGTTTGGGAAAAGGTAAGACGGATTTTTAAGCATCTCATAACGCGACATTTTTAACATAAGCACGGGTCATTTTACGAAACCGGTTTTCCTTTCAATAAGATGCATATGACCCTCAAAAAACACTTTTTCCCACCTCATTGATAGCAACCTTTTCCAGGTGACCAAGGTGCCATTCTTAACAGAGCAGGCAAATTCATCTTTACCATCCTGTAACAGACCAGTTGCCACCCATGTCAGACATGATGCATAGATTTACTTCAAAACATTCAGTGTATTATTGTCCCATAACTGTCCTAAATTTAAGATCAGACATTGCAGGTCCATTGAATTCAATAATAAACAAAACCAAAATAAACATATTAAACACAATAAGCATAATATAACAATAATGACAACAACAACAACAACAACAACAATAATATTAATAATAGCAATAATAATGAAATAAATCAGATACAAATATATGTGTTACAGACTGGTATGTTCAACAGTGAGAAATGCAAAAAGTACTTCGATTATAAAATAAAATAAAATATGAAGTATAATTTGAATAGGTAAGAAAATAATTGTATAAAAAAATCATTCAATTTTGTTTGAAAAGATTATACCTGAATGATGCAATATTATGATTTATATTTACTATTCACAACAATTCAATTCCTTTTCTATACATTTCAACTGGTTTTTGTAAGCACATGAGTAGAACTGGACACCAGTGGCACCTCACTATTACAGTATTGTTGTCATTGTTTTGATAAGTTACCATTCAGTCCTGAAAATTGTCCCTGTTTGGATGCGTGTGAATTCAAGTGTAGGCTGCTGTGCTTTGGTTCCACTGTCCAACATCATGCTGTCTTACCTGATGGGACAGGATCAGCCAGCGTGGCGATAGTTCACCATTAAACTCAGGTGAAGCAGCCTGGGTTGTCCAGAATGAAGGACGGGACTGGAGCGAAACTGGTGTCGAGACAGGGCAGTGAGGTTCAACACAAGGCAGAGTAGAGTGTGATTCTATCCTGCATCAGAGAGACAAAACATGGTTCATAAATATCTGGAAAAACAACTCTGTTTTCAAGGTCTTTGAAGTAGTATAGAAGATTAAATTACAGTGAAAAGCTGCTGTAGCACGAGTTGCACTCCGTCCATGAGCCTAGAGCTAAATAAGTCAAGCTCAACTTATGTCACATTTTAATTGCAAAGCTACACATAAATACTGTATTTCTGTACTGAATATTTCAACTTCCTCTCGTACTCCCATCCATTTTGAAACATACTTCTACAGCGGAATACATTCTTGAGCTGGACTTGTTTAAAAAGGGGAGATGAAACCAAATATTCAGGCTTGGATCAAGCTGCACTTATATTTGGAGACATTTCTCTCCCTGAATGTTTCATCCTGCATTACATTTAACCAAACTTTAAATCATTTTGGTATTATTTTGGAATGGTAATATAAACATACACATTTATGATCCAGGTATTTTTTAATGGTGCCGCCAATTCAGTTAGACAGTAAATGAGCAAGAGGTTGAAATTCTGTCCGATAAATAACCCAGTAAAATGTGGATTTTGGTTCTCATCACAGGAGAACAAAATTCTCCACCTCAGTCTTATTTTGAATATGACTCTCACACACAAAGACCAGATTATTTGGATGATTTGAAAAAATAAAGACATAAAAATGGTTTCCATTTCTATCTACACATATATTCTGTAATTCCATAAGATACTCAGGACGGCTCAATATCACTTTTTCACATCTGATACCGACACTGCAGCCTTGAGGATCGGTCGATACTGAGCTGATCCAATACTTGCTTAATAAGTATTAATACCGACACCTGAAAACGCCACACCACTGAAGGTTTGCAGCACGCCTTTATTAAACCATAAAGGTTTTACCTGCATAAACAAATGCACAACATGTAAAAAATATTCAATTAAATAATAAAAGAAAAAGAAATAAAAATGTTAGGTGGTGCGACTTGTTTGGCGCACCATCGTGAAATCAAAAAGACATGACGGTATGTCATGCAAAGTGAAACGGAGGATATATTGGCTTATGGATCAGACCGATCCCGGAACCCAAAACTCATCCTATATTCTTGGGATTGTTCACTGATCCAATAACCGTCCCTACAATATAGTGACTAAAGCCATTTGCTCTTGTGCTGATGATGAAAAAAAATGTTTTTTTCATTTTATTATTATTGTTTTTTTTTTTTTTTTTTTAATTCAAACAGGCCTTCAGCAACATGAGCACGGCTGGTCTGCAACGGAAAACCACTCATTACTATTCAAACCTTAATCTGAGCTGAAACAAGTGGGATCTGATGCCCTCAACGTTGCGTATAGCTGACTGTTGCATAACACTCACTCCGGGTTTACGTTCAGCCAGTGCGTCTCCCGGTGCTCTCCATTATTACATTGTGTTTAAGGAAAGTGTGTTCATTGTTTCCTTGCTGCATCGCCAAAAGGGTTCCACTTAAAGGATCCCTCTCTCTCTCCCTTGTTCTTCTCTCTGCACCGATGACTCACACTTCTACACACCCTGCAGAAATCTCCTCTCATGCACCAGAGAAAGAAAGACAACCTGAAACGCTTTCTGTCATGTGCACGCGCACACACACACACACACCAGTTCATGTGTCCTGCTCTGCGTCTGCATCTGGTTACAGAAATACCTGCGCTCATCAGTATTCCCTGGAGCCACCTCCGGTGTGGAAATGCAGCTGCTGCCGGAGCGGCGTGTGCTTTGCATTCACCGGGCAACTCCACCAGTGCATCTGCATTCCACCCATGCATGCGGGGAGATTACAAACATCAACAGAGATTTGGGGCCGAAGAGTTAAATATGAGATGCGCTCGGTGGCAGCTGCGGATGGGCGGGAAATGAAGGTGCATTTCTCGAGCCTTTCCACGGGATGGAGAGCCGTACGCGGCATGCTAACACTGTGTGACATTTGCAGCGATGCTGAAGTCCAGCCGGCACGTGCCGCAGCGCCGAAGGTCTGCTGCCGTTGGGCTTTTGCTTCTCTGGAAATAGAAAAAGAGCGAGCGGCCCATGCGTGATTAATGCCCGTATATGTGCGGTGGAATACACAACAGGCCTGTCTGTTGCCATCCTCTATCACACGGAGCCACAGGCTGAAAATTACATCACAGATCTACAAAGTTGCTCTCGCTTGATTCCTAATTGCTGTGGCCCGTTTATCAAATGTGTTTGCCACTCAGGGAGAGCAACACTTCGGTGTCAGGCCAGTTCAAAGTCAATGCTTTTATTGACAATGGCCACTATGTTTCACTCCCCCCCCATCCCTCTCCTGTGTGGGTCTGAATTTGACTGGCATGCTCTTTTTTTTCCTCCTTAAAAATGAGCTATTTTTAGTGCCGTGAGTCAAAACACAGCTGTCTCATCCTATGTACACTGAAATAACCCCTCACCCCGGAAGGCTCCAGTGGTCTCTTTGGCTACATGTGCCGGGGTTGCGATGCTGCACACGACAGACAGACCCATTATGCAATCGCATGCATCAGCCGTGGGGGCCACGGAGCCAAAATAACAGCACGCACGCTTTTGAATTTCCATCCCATTTTTGATTCAATATTTGGAGAGGAACGGGCTGCCTGCTTTTTAAAGGAGAGATGAGAAACTTATATAATGTGTATAGAATTTACCTCTCAGCAACTTCTAATATTGTTAGCAGGAAGAATGATAAAGCAATGACACAAAAGTAGTGAGGGGTAGTTGAGGTTTCATGACACAGTGTTAAAGTGTTGATGATGTTTCATGAAACAGTGTGGTGATTTTCAGGGGCCACCAGATGGTGCTGTCTGCTGTAAAATGTTTGGACTTTTAACTTGATTCGATGAAAGCAACGCATTCTTTCTAAACCAAGAGCGCCATCTAGTGGCCTCTGAAAATTAGAACATTGTTCCGTCGACCATGTAAGAGTGTTTCATGATGCCTCATCTACCCATCACTACAAAGTAGGGACTCAAAATTTTTGTTAGGTCCTGGATGCCTCCAAAAGTACCTGCAATTGATCCATTGCTTGGAAGAGAGTCAAGAGAGGCAGGGAGAGTAAAATATATACTTTTTTAAACAGTCAAGCTCCAAATTAAATCTTTTAGTTTAGATTTCACATGTTTAGAGACACATGACTCAAGCTCCATATTTACAATGTCATGTAAATGTACATATATATATATATAGTTGTAGCAGCTCAGCAGGCCACGCTGTACAGATAGATTTGAGTGCAAAGTAGGACTTTGGCTCGTCGTGTGGATTGCTGTTGGCATGTGGTGTAGTTCTCTGTGTGCGAGCTGAAGTGTGAAGGCAGGTCAGGAGAGGCCAGTCGAAGAGGAGAGGATGATCTGTCCTTTGTTGTCAGTGGGCTTCCTGCACGCTGAGCCGCCAGCAGAAGCTCTGACCGGACAGTCGGCGAAACTCCCCTAATTGATCTGCAATACTGCACAGAGCGTCTGACAGGTTTACCAGACTCCGTACGTGCCCGGCCTCCTGAGTCTGCTCAAGTGCAGAGAGCACACCGCCACAGTATTCCAATAACAAGCACTTGACATGCACATAATCCATGGAGAGGTTCGATCCTCTATTTCACGACAGCTACAAAATATTCTGGCATGAAAACAATTGAATCAATTGAAGAATGAAGTCGGGATGGCAGGTGCATGTGCCTTCAAGCCTGGTTAAAGTGAACTGCAATGATCAACAAAAGTGTTTCACAATAATTCTCACTGTTACAGGGAGAGGTAGATGGTCATTTTGATGGCATTGTTTCGAAGTCTAGTATGTGTAAAGCAGCAGACGTGAGCCCGATTGAAACACATTTTTGTACTTGGGTGCATTTAAAACAAAAATATTGACAGAGTCATGCACTAACTGAGCTGTATGTTATGTAAGTGTTTAAGGGAAACATTGTCTGTGGGGCCACATGAAGACAAAAGACAAATGTATCTTTAACTGTGTTGGAAACAAGGAGAAGACAGGGAAATGTAATTACCCCAATACATTAAATACATATGTCATATATTTTGCCAACATGATGCTCTTTAGCCTGTAAAAATCCATATATTAACCACGTAGTTGTATAAGCTGCAGGGTTCAAACCCTGTAAAGAAAAGTAGCGACTTATTGTCCGGAAATTACGGTATAAAATTCAAATAGTGAATGATAGATAGAAAAAAAGAACAGCGTTTTATGTGGTTTTGGTCTGACCTCATAAGGCAAAGGACTGCAAGTGGCCCCCGACCCATACGTCGGGTTTAAGCATTAAAAATGGCATGTAGCTTAGCTATGTGAGTATCTTAATTATATAATAGTTGGTCACTTTTAGGGGTCAAGTTCAACTGTCTCAGGCAGGTCACAGGAGGTTTTTAAAAAGCTCCTTCTTTTGCATTTTATGAAATATAAGACACAGGAAGTCTAAAAAACAAGCCATACTTTTATCATACAAATGTAACTTGAGTTGTCATTCGTATCTTTCAAGGTGAAAATTGTCAGTACACCAGCACAATGGTGCCTCATGTCGATATCTTGATGAATCCTGGAGTTGAAGCAAATAGCAGTCGAAGCAGTGAGTCTGATGATTGGCGGCTCGGAGTGTTTGTTTCTTTCGCTGTTTATTCTGGCCGCTCAGCGCAGGAGTGACACCCTGACAGCCCTGCTCTGATCCCAGGATGAGGATGTATTGGCATCGCAGCGTCTTGCAGCGGCAAGATATTTACTTCTGCTGGCTGTTTGTATGCTAATGCTGAAGTCACGCGCCGCCACCATGTTTTACAGAGACGGAAGGGTTTTTTTTTTTTTATATCAATCTGTTTGACAGGGACACCTGTGATCACCTGCTCCATCACAATCACTGTTTCATTCTGGAGAACAACTAAGGTGGATTGATAGCAAACCTTGACGCTTGCAAATTTGAAGTGTCTCATTTTCCTTTTTTTTCTAGAGGGCTCTGTTTAAACCTGACAGCTTTCATCCGCTGCAATTCAGTGTGCATTTATTTTTTTTGGTAAATGAACCGGATCTGATCTCTATCGCCCTCTGCCTTATCTGTTAGAGGTACTACGGATTGATATTGAAAAAAACAAAACAAAAAGAACCTCTTGTTTTGCAAATGCGAGAGGTCAAAGCAAAGTCCTGACCTGTTGCTCACGACAGCCACCGTGATCTGGCCAACTCCGCTGTCGCCTGTTGCTACGGCCAGTAACTGACTGCCAGATTCCTGCAGGACGATGGGCTTCCTCCTCGTCCCCTTCTGGGCACCACCTGTCTCCCATTAGTGCACACTTTACCTCGACCCACTCCACCATGTTGAAGCCCTGCTTCCTCTACCAAAAGGAGCAAAGGCTTCTGAGATTTTTTTTTTCACCCGCTTGCCGCAGCTACCCGATGGTCGACCTGCCTCCCCCCCGATACTCCCCTTGCTGGGAATTAAGTAGCCGTTAATGGACACCTCTGCTGGGCCGGTCTGACAGCAGCTCTTGGCAAGCATGGAAAATCAGGCTAAAGGGAACGAGGTCAATGTCTGGCACAGAGGATGAAACCAGAATAAGCAACAAACTGCTAATATAAATGTTTCCCGACAGTACTTTAATTGGATTATTCATAAATGTAGTCAGTGAAATAGATCCTTTTCTCACTCAAATGAAGTCAGTTATGAAGTGTGGAAAATGATAAAGTCATTAATGTAGTGAAATGACTGGTATATGAGAGTGATCTGTCGGTTATCTACACACCTCTGGCGTCCATCTTACACCACAGTGTCTCTGTGGAATGTGTACAGGGTGAGGCTTCAAGATGAAGCACAGTCACGGTCTGGCTCCAAAATATGTGGGAGACACAACCCCACAGAGCAGTCTCTTCTTTGCAAAGGTATTGAAACTCTGGGATCTGATCTGCAACCCGGTTTTATGGGAACTATATTGGTACTCATTTTTGAAACCCCCCTCTTTGAGACCATTTTTAATCCATAACACAACACTGAGGCTGTATAACTGCTGTGTCGTCTGTTATTCAGATTACACAGCAAGTTGCATCAGTAAGACCATGCAAAAATCTTGGAACCAAAGTTACAAAGGACGACACACACATAATAATAAGGAGCCACACATATTTACTTTTTGTGGGAAAAAAAGTATGAGTACGTGTTTCACTTATTAGCCCAGGTATAGATACAATGGCATGGGACCTCCTGGAAAGGCAGGTAGGGAGAAAGGGAGGAAGTTAATATTAAGATGTGAACTTTTAATCTCTGTACCTCCTCCCCTAGTTTGAGAATGTAAGAACTGATGGAGACCTTTTTGGTTAGCGGATGAAGCTGTAAAGCCTCATGGAACTCACGCCCCATAACCCGAGTCCTCTCAATCTGGATTCAAATCCTGTGCATTCTTACCAAGGCCAACGCTTCCAGTATGGGCCAACCTCTAACTCTGGTTTCCTCCTCCATTCCAGAACATACTGAGGTTAACTCTGAATTGTCGGTATGCTCAGGATGTCCCTGCCTCTCACCCAAAAGTAGCCAGGATAGGCTTATTACCTCCATGAGGGAATAAGCAGTGGTAGATGAACGAATGTGTGGACGCAGCATTAACTGCTCTCCCACTGTGCTACCCACAGTAATTGCTACGGAACAAACAAACATTGTTCCTCTTTTAATGTCGTCCAGTGAACAGATGCGTTCCCTCAGTTGTCGGTCTTTAAAGGTTTCAGCTTCAAAACGTTGCTTTCGCAATGACGGATCAAACTAATTTGTGAGCAGCTGTGAAGAAGAAGCTGAAAAGTGATAATGGACTGAAGAGCTGATCTGTGCGAGCGGCACCACTCCGCCCCTCAGAATGGAGGAGCATATGTCTGCGACGCTGGCTCGCGATCAAAGCAGTAGGCGAGCCTCCTCAGCTGGTGTCCCCGGCTCCTGCTCCCACTTTACCTCCCACCCTCTCGGCATGCTGTGTGGGAAGGAAGGGTTGCAAAAGGAGCCTGGGTCAGTGAAGAACTAGCTGAGGATTTATCGTTTCATTGTGGCGAGAGGATCTTTGGAGGGGAGCAGGGTGCTAAATCTAATGCCTCTCTGTTGTATTAATAAGATCAACGCGACCTTGTTATTCGTCTGATCCAGCAGGTGGTAATTTAGTGGGAGGGAGACAAAACTTCCTCCTTTAACAGCTCTTCATCACTGAATTTGTTCTCAACAAAGCAACTCAGCTAAACGCCGTAGCCTCATCAGCACCCGGCGTTTCAAAGGTCGCCGACTGTGATGCACCGCGGTGATCACGCTGGATCAGAACAAATAGGACAGCATGTAATATTTGTCTCCTGATCAGCTTATCTGGTTCGGGTCCAAGCACGCAGAGAAACAGGCAGCCGGGATCCTTGTGTATTAATTCGATCATGGCAGGTTCATGAGATTCTTCTTCTCTCCTGGCGACTGACGGAGAGAGGCGCAGATGTCAGAGCACATCTGGAGCCTGGGATTCTGGCAAAGGAATGGCAGTATGCCGTGAAAGATGGCCGTCCCCCCCCCCAGACTTATTTGGCAGTGGCGTTTGGTTGTTCGTCTGAATACTTGAATAGCAAAAAATATTTTAACAAGAGAACTAAAAAAAAAATAATCGACATGAAAACTGCTGCTGGCGAAAAGTACATGTGCATCAAAACCTTCCCAACAGCTGGTGGATATTCTTCAACCGGACCAACACAAATAATGCTGTTGACTCCGGAGAGTCATGAAATTGCATCCCGGTAAAACCGGTTATGCAGTTGACGGCGGAGAAATTTCAATCAAAAGGGAGTTAAACCTGCAGGGATGCTAATGTTTCGCAGGAATCCTCTTTTGTTTCTGGTGTTTACCGGCCCGACATGAGAGAAGGAGTCTACTGCGTGACCTTAATGAACGTCTGCAGCGGCTCACCTCCAATATTCCCACAGTAAGTCTGCTTCTGCGAGTGGGCGTCCCATGTTTGCAACAGCAATCATCCGATGCTCCCGGCGGACCTTCCGTCAGCAATGTACTTTCAGCTGATAACAAACTGAGAAAAAAAGATTGTTTCTTCTCTGTAACACCCCACATGATACCACCCAGGCAGATGAAGCGATAGCACGACGACGCTCCGTCTGTTGCAGCTCTGTGACTCATTGATTTCATTATTAAAGTAAAAGTCTTCATTGACACGTCGGTGTTTGTGTAGCGGCTTTTATCAAATTGGTTTTCTTCTCTCTGGAGATTTCTATCGCTCAAGCTGTTTCGAATTAGCCTTCTGATACAGTATTAACATTTCTGATCCCCGTTTCAAGCTGTTGTTTGACTGCTCATCACTGTCTTCAGTCGCCATCACTTCTCACAACCTGGCTTCGTCGCTTTGCTTTCACATTTTGTTGTGAGCGAAACCGACTTGTGAGGAGAGACGCAACAAGGAAATACATTTATTTCCACCTTTTGTTCGTCATGGTGTTCCAGCAGCAGGAGAACTGAAATATTCTCTGCTAAAAACATTTACGCACCACAGCGCTAACAGCCATGAGGAGACATGATGAAATATAGTTGGGTCAGCTATAGACTAGAACCCCGGCCCTGTCGTTTCTGACAGATCCGACTTTGTTCGGAAACCTTTGTGGATCAGGAGAGACAGGGGAAAGCTTCACCAATCCCTCCACATCTCTGCTCTCTTTCATCCCTTGTTTTGTTGAATATGCATGGTGTGCAATGATGGGGAAATAATCTTTGCCGATGAGCAGAAAAAAAAACTGCACACGTTTTCACTTGGAGGGCATTTCAATTCAAACAGCGGATATCTGATGGAAAATGTCAAGTATTGACTAAGCTTGCCTCAGTTGGAAAACTGAAAACACTGAATGTGAAAAACAAAATGCTTGTTCTCATACACTGACACCTGTTGACCAACGTCACTGGTTCCATCTGTTCCTGTTGATGACTTACATCTTTCTTTTTCACCATTATTTTACTGTGATAGTTTGCCAACTTCTATAGCTTTTGATATATCATTTATAGCAATGAGCTATCAACAAACTGTTTGAAGGATTCTGAATCAATTCATAAATGTCCAAACTTAAATGCATAATAGTGTGCTAACACCTGAACACTGAAAACAAACATGGCTGACCACCAGATCCATCTCTCGCCACGGTATTTCTGACTGTACATCCCGAACCTGAGGAACATGTCACGAGTCACTATTTCAATTTGCTGTTTTAATGAGTCCCTGAACAACTCGGGTCACACATACACAAACATTCCCTGCCCTTTTCATCTCAGTCTCCGCCCTGGTGAGGTGCTACGTAACAAAACAATGAGTGCACGTCACCCTGAAAACCATAATGAATAAAAAAAAACCCAAAAAATACTTATTTTATCAGAAGCGAACTTGAGGCCTATCATTTATCTGTTTTGCAATTAAAACTGACACTATCTTTTTACAAGCTAATTTCCAAGTTCCATATTTCCTGTTATGTTATGTAACCATAAATGATGGCAACTTTCAACGCAATTAAAAAAAAAAAATCCACAATATTAGTCATTCTGGTATCTGGTATTTTGGGCGGCAACAATCAATAAAAAAGTCAGCCAGGGACTGACCAGACATCATCTGTTCCTTGTCCCAATGTATCCTGAAAATTTTGTCTAAATCTTTTCCTTCACTTCTCCTTAAACTCCCTTCTTCAGAGCTGTACAGAAAGTAACCTCGGGCTTGTTAAAACAGCTGACTTGACACAACTGAGACAGCTGAATGAGGAGGGTGGGCGGGACACGTAGTGGGAGAATTTGATAGACATGCCACCCTCCAATTATTTCAGTGAGTCTGTTAAAATGTTCTTTTCATGATTAAAAATACATCACTGAATGCCATTAAGTGTAATGTAATGTTATATTTGCACAGTGAAATCTATATACGGCTGGAAAAAAACAGGATCAAACTCCTTCCCTGCCTTAAAAAAAAAAAGCTTTTTCTTATGTGCTCTCATTGGCTCTAACCTCTAGAGAGAAGGGTTTAACAGCACATTGTGTCCCAAAATTCATAAACTGATTCTCTTTGATGTGCATTTTAATGAAGTTCCTAATTTATTTAGCTTGGTTAAAAAAGGCTTAAGGAGCAGCCACAGGGGCTTCGGCGTAGAATTTTTTCAGGCCAACAAAATGCATTGAGGAGCGAGTGCATTAAAGAGGTGGCTCTCTCAGCCAGCCTCTTGTCTTTAAGTGAGCATGACCCGATCTCCCGTGACACAAAATGACCAGCGAGGATTCTTGCTCTCAGCCGCTGACTCTGCTGCTGCACAAACGGGACGCATGGTAGTAAATTCCCCCGCACGAGCTCCTGTGAGCTCCCGCTCATTTGAAAAGGCAGAGAAAGTTACGTAACCTCTCACAGCTTAAGTGAGTGTGTGTGTGTGTGTGGAGGCACAGATGCTGCCACTCTGGTAATACTCTACTTGTCTGCAGTCTGTGAGCAAGAGTCTCTGTGAGTGTGCAACATGGAGACCGACTGCTGAACGGCAGATTTACAGGAAAAACAAGTGCAATTCCGAGTGGTCCTGCGTGCACCCGTTCCCTGACTGCGCCTTTGATAAACCATAATATTCATGAAGTCACTTTGATGTCAAGTTTTGGATTGGGATTGTGGTTTCAGTTTAAGTACAATTTTAATTTAATGGTCACATTTTTATTGATTCTAAAATGCTATTTTAGCTATGTCAACAACAACAAGGCAAAAGACAAAACATCAGTGACTATTTCTTCTGTCCATCTTTCTTGAGGTCACGCTCACACCAAACATGCTCCACGTGTAAATAGAAACAGATTCACTTGTAAGTCAATGCAGAGGGGCGGTAACATGCACAGCAAGTGTGGCGCTACCATACGGCGGCGGGGGATGGGACACGTTTGGGGTGTCAGGGTTGCAGTTTCACTTACTAGTGCACTGATGTCAGGCAACCTTTGACACATCTAACTGTCATGGTGGGTCAGGTAAACAGATCTAAGTGCTATAATGTAGCTGACTCACAGAAGACTCAAACACAAAAAAGGTTAAGTTTAACAAAAATTTATATCCAACAAAAAATAAAATAACACAGGACAGACAGGAAAAGAGGAACTAAAGATGTCGCCACCAAATGAGGGAAACACTCAAGGACGGGGAAAAACCTGAAACAGAAAAGAGGCGAAATACAATCGAGCCGAGCCAAGCATAAGTAAAAAAATGCTCAAACACACGTGGAAGAAGAACTCAAGCACTAACGCTGTGAGAAAGGGATAGAAAATAAACTTGGAAGAAACCAAGGAAGGGGCAGAAAAAGCATCAATCCAAAGTTAACAAGAATGCGATAGAACTAGGTCTCGAGGGGAACTTCACCGGAGGACGCGGAGCAACCACCTGGCAGCTGGAACCAAGGTGTAGAAATCAGCTCGCTTGATCAGTGGATGAGTTCCAGCTGCGCTGCTGTGAAGTTGGTGGGAACAAAGGAAACAGAAACAACAGACAGGAAAACAAGAAATAATCTGACCTGATCTACGCTGAGAGGGGAATTTCAGCAATAAGATGAAGAAGTGAAATGGACGAGAATCTGGTCGTAATATGGACTCAGAGACGGTAGCGGCCATATCAGTTTTTGCTTTTACAAAACTTCCACAAATACACCATGCAGAGAGGCAGGGGCACATTGCTCAGGTCTCTGGGAAGCTGAAACTACCTGGGTGAAAAGTGTTAAGTGTAAAGTCATGTGAATGCATGTAAACGTTTCAGGAGGAACTGTCTTTGCTCCTGAATCCCATTGCTAATATATTCAGTGGCACCTTGTATTATGTCAATCAATATTTTTCATTGTAATGAAATAAAATACATCTGTTCCAACCCCATGATGAAATATGAAAACGATAAATGATAAAAGAAGCTAGCAAATATCAAAACAAAACGCTGATCCCTTCACTGTGATACACAGGATGTAGGATGGGATGTTCATTGGGCTGTTTGAGGCTGGTTTAGAACTGAAATTCTAGCTCCACGACTCAAATTTAAAAATGGCAGAAAGATAGCTAACATCTGACTGATGTTTTCTCACTTAGAATTTCAATTTTAGCCCAAATAAACCCATCTTCGGGTGGCACTACAACACAGTATACTACGAAAATCCAACATCTCGCACAGGTCAATGATTGTTCATTCTCCACCAATACGATGCTGCAGACTAGAATAATCCCACCAGAGCTGCAGCAGAAACGCGTTTCTGCACACACATACTGTAAATCTTTTCATTTAGAAAGATCAATATGTGAATGAGATTATTTCCACGCGCGCTCATCTCAACTCAGAGCAAAGAACACGGCTACAGCGTGGGGCGGACACAGGAGCAGTATGGATCACCGTGGAGGCCCCCGCGTCCTGTACGCATTTGCATTAGTGCCACTGAGGCAAAAATGCTAAATCCAGCCGAAGGGGATGGACTTCCTCATCTGTCTTCATCTGCCGTGCAGTAAACGCCTCTTCACTTATACAGGAGCTCATTACTCACAATGGCAACCACTTGAATCTTTTATCAGAGGGATTTTTAATTGGACATTGGTGAGTGTTGATTCAAACAAATGGGCCTGGAAACTTGTTTGTGGGTGTTTGTGCGTGTGAGAATGTATGAGTGAAATATTCATGGTGCAAGCACAAAGCTGGAGCCGTCTGGTTGGCACCACTGCGCACTGATAGCAGCCTACACGGGCGACGTGAGCAAGCTGTCTGCGGAGGCCGTGTGATTCATGCCGGCCGGCCAGGTTCATGTCACCACGCTGGTGGACTGGAGGCCGGAATAAAAATGAATGAATCAATAATGAATGTATTGGATGATTTATGAAAGTGATGAGTGTTCTTCACGTCACAATGCTCCATCAGGCTTGAGATATTTTGGAAAATCTATCCATCAATCCATTATTCCATCTGTCCATCCATTCCTCCATCATCCATTGTCCATCCATCATTCATCCATCGTCCATCCATCCATTGTCAGTCCATCATCCATCCATTATTCCATCTGTCCATCCATCCATCCATCTATCATCTTTCTATCAGCTCTATAGTCATCCATCAATCTATCCACCACTCGTCCATTCATCCATCCATCCATTGTCTGTCCATCATTCATCCATCATCCATTCTGCCATCGTCCATCCATCCATTGTCCGTCCATCATTCATCCGTCATCCATCCATTATTCCATCTGTCCATCTATTCCTCCATCATCCATCCATCCATTGTCCGTCCATCATTCATCCGTCATCCATCCATTATTCCATCTGTCCATCTATTCCTCCATCATCCATCCATCCATTGTCCATCCATCATTCATCCATCCATTATTCCATCTGTCCATCCATTCTGCCATCATCCATCCATCCATTGTCCGTCCATCATTCATCCGTCATCAATCCATTATTCCATCTGTCCATCCATTCTGCCATCATCCATCCATCCATTGTCGGTCCATCATTCCTCCATCGTCCATCCATCCATCCATTGTCAGTCCATCATCCATCCATTATTCCATCTGTCCATCCATCCATCCATCTATCATCTTTCTATCAGCTCTATAGTCATCCATCAATCTATCCACCACTCATCCATTCATCCATCCATCCATTGTCCGTCCATCATTCATCCATCATCCATTCATCCATCGTCCATCCATTCTGCCATCATGCATCCATCCATTGTCCGTCCATCATTCATCCGTTATCCATCCATTATTCCATCTGTCCATCTATTCCTCCATCATCCATCCATCCATTGTCCATCCATCATTCATCCATCCATTATTCCATCTGTCCATCCATTCTGCCATCATCCATCCATCCATTGTCCGTCCATCATTCATCCGTCATCCATCCATTATTCCATCTGTCCATCCATTCTGCCATCATCCATCCATCCATTGTCGGTCCATCATTCCTCCATCGTCCATCCATCCATCCATTGTCAGTCCATCATCCATCCATCATTCCATCTGTCCATCCATCTATCATCTTTCTATCAGCTCTATATTCATCCATCGACCTATCCACCACCCATCCATCCATCCATCATCTATCCATCCATCCATTGTCCATCCATCATTCATCCATCCATTATTCCATCTGTCCATCCATCCATTATTCCATCTGTCCATCCATCCATCCATTGTCCATCCATCAATGTATCCATCCATCCATTCACTGATGCATCCATCCATCCTTCCATCATCCACCTATCATCCATAGTAAAGGTTCTTCAAAGGGTCGATCAGGAAGAAGGAATGAATTTATCATCAAAATTTGACTGACTAAATACACAATAGGAGAAGCTCAGTCAAGAGGTGACTCTATTAGCGAGTGAAGGGTCAAGATTCCAAAATAAAACAGCAAGTAAATCAAAGCACTAACACTGTTTTTTTACAGTATTATATTTCACCATCTGACTAAAGTGACATGTTGCCGCTGCAAACCAATTTGAATAAATGGTATTTGAAGAGGTAATGAACTGTTTCTTGGCTTGTTTGTGATGTAACTCTGAGGCACATGTAAAGATAACAGAAGGAAAAAAAACCCTTTGATGTGGACGACCAGCTGAATCTTCCAGTCGTATTTAGCTTTATGTGATAACACGCTGGTGACATCACCGCGTGTCCTCAAGCAAGTCCGAGATAAGGGCGCCGTACTGTGCGACATTGGGCAATTTCACTTGGCTCTCACTCCGCTGGAAGAGCTTTTTACATTAAAGCCTGCTCACCCATTGACCTCAAAGTGGTGAATATATTAAATAAGAAAGGTCAGCGAGTTGGATTACCAGCTTTGACCCTTCCCCTGCATTCCACCCTGCCAAGTGAAAGTTGGCAAGATTCAATCTCTGACCTCTTAGCTCTTATTACTTGCCACCAGTGATCTGTTTCATCCGCACACATCTGTGCACAGGGTTTGTTGACAAGTGTTACACAGTATTTTTTTCGAAATAAAATCTGCAGACAGACATCATGCGAGCCATTTTACCAGTGATATTTGGAAGGAGAAATGACAAAGACAACAAATAACAGCAGTATTGATCCGGACTAGTGTAATTACAGTAACATACACACATTAATCCGGCATTCACAGTAGTACTATAAAAGTACTACTATGCAAACAATAAATGCACAACAAAGTAAGAAAAACAGGAACGACACAGGGCTTAGGATTCTCACATGGCGACAGCAGATTTATTTAAACAGCAACACAGATGTCGCTTTAAGGTGTGATGTATATAAACGGAAGTGCTCAATAAAACCTGGACTGAACTCTTACAGCTCAAGGATGTGTACTTCAGCGATGATCTCCAATGTGTCTGAACCGTTTGAAACATTTAATGTTAGCGTCAGTCAACACAGTATCGAAGGGTCAATGAGGTTTCATGAAACAGTGCCCTGATTTTCAGAGTCCACAAGGTGGTGCTGTCTGCTGTAAAATGTTAGGACTTGAACAACAAATTCAATGAAACCTCACATCAATTCTATACGAAGAGCGCCATCTAGAGGCCTCTGAAAATTAGGACACTGTTTCATCAGCCCTGCTAAGCTGTTTCATGATACCTCATCCACCCATCACTACCAACAACCATGTATTCCCCGCCTCTTCACTTAAACCTCAGTCATATAAAAATGTGCTACAGGCCAGCAAAGCAAGTGTCAACTGTCATACTCACTTTCTCTCCATTTATTGTAACTCTGCAAAACAAAACCTCACAAAAAATACCTTCCCTTATGCCGCTTTGTTTGGCTTTCATCGCATGCTCTCTGAAGGCACTTCCCGACAAACTATAACAGCCGTCGTGTCTTTTGATTCTCTTCCCAGGAGAGTGAGATC
The DNA here is from genome assembly GCF_027744825.2 of Synchiropus splendidus. Lineage (NCBI taxonomy): Eukaryota > Metazoa > Chordata > Actinopteri > Syngnathiformes > Callionymidae > Synchiropus > Synchiropus splendidus. The sequence continues at coordinate 20,942,830 of NC_071340.1, forward strand.
AGCTCTCGAAGGAAGGAGTGTGAAGCACTTGAGGCAGAGGTTAAGAAGAAGAATCAAACATGCCAGACTTTGGTAAGTACAGCAGAAAATAAACTTTGGCCTTGAAGCGAAAGAAAGGTGAAAAGAATTGATTCGCACCTGATGGCCCACCTTGATGTCATTACACGGCAACGTCCCCGGAGAAAATGAGTGACATTTCCTGGTAATGATTGCTCAGTTCTCCACTGGTGATGAGTGAAATTGAAAAATGAGGCACATTAAAAGCACGTTGCAGCGTTTCATTTCTCCAATTTGTCCGAAGGACAAGCAAAGAAATGGCCCGACGTGCGAAACAAAATATGCATCACAAAAGCGCTTTGGCAGGATAGATGTGCAGTGTGAAGTGCAGCAGGTCTTTCACCGAACATAAACATTTTTGGTTTCTTATATTGGTCTGCTGGACCTCTTCAATATACTGTCTGGTACTGCAACATGAGATTATTGACTTGACTTTGACTCGACTCGACTCGACTGTGTCTGTCTGTCCTGGTGGAGACAGAGCCGACGGGTTGCATGGACTCGCCACTGAATACTTGGGGAAGAGCCTGCTCTTGTGCAGAACTATAGCCACTCCATGCTGAGGAGCCCCTTCCCATGATTTATCCTTCAGGGATGGATGAAGTGGCAGAAACAAGATCTCACAGGTGTTGAGGGTGCACCTTGCTGATGGCCTAAGAGGGTGTGTTTCAGTAGAGGGGAGTCTTTACCAAGATTACTACTCCAGTGACCCAATGTCTGCTATGGTTCGAGTATTTCTGCAACTCTGATGTATAGAAACAAAGGCATCCAACAAAGGAAATATATTTATTTATTCATTGAAATCGAGCGTGACACAAATGGAGCGTGACTAACAATACACAGACTCACAAACAGGCTGTTTTGGCCCACTCAATTATATCAACTGTTATGACAGAATCCTTATGTCTGGAGAGAATTCACCCTGATAATCGACTCCAAAAAGCAGTCGTAAATGACCAAAACTCTTTGTGTGTCGACTTGTACTGTCTCTGAACTATTCGACAATTACCAAATCTGCAGCTGTCTGGACCCTGTCCGTTCCTTCAAGTGTCCTGGCGGCAAGCATGAACTTTAGTTCATCCAGCAGAGGGTTTGTTCCGTTCATCTTTTGCTCATTTCCTTTCGGGAAAAAAAACCCCTGCCATCCGTAGATGCACTTCCATGTTGTGTGTTGTATTATCCACTTGTTGTGATGTTTCCACATCAATTGATCACATGATCACATTTATGCCAAATTCTTCATGAGAAACAAAAACGACTTTGAAATTCTCAAATCATTGAAACATAAATGTGTGGAACCTTATGAAACACCTATGATGGAGGTCAGGTGAGCTCAATGCCGAAACTAGTGATGTGCGGATCGATCCTGAAATATCGACACCTCCGATACCTGATCTTGATTCTCTAAAATCGATTCTCAAACCGAAATATTGATACTTTTGATACTATTAGTATTATTCAGGAACACGAAACTATTGAGACCCTTTTCTCCCGCCTGTGAGTGACGGCACAACAGTGACAATGGATGACAGTTGGATGCTGTGTCTACATATTCACTGTTTTCATGTTGACATGTTCATGTTGAATTACGTTTATAGTGGTTGACAATTAATGTTTTATTTTTTCCAGAGTAAATAAATAAATAAACAAATAACGCATCCTTGTATTCAAGCAAGCTATGATAAGGTGTAGCCACATACATGTAGGTATCAGTATCGGTATCACCGATACCAGCCTGAATATTACTCAGTATGGGATCGGAAAGTAAATCCGTGGAATCGAACATCACTCGCCCAAACAACAGACCAAGAGACCCGAGAACAGGCAGAATCTAAGAGACGATATATCCAACAAGGAGAAAGTCAGGTGCAGAAGGTTGGGCAAAAACTAGCAGACCACAATGTCAAAAAAAAAAAAAAAATCACCAGGATTAGCAGCGAAGCGTGATCGCTGTAATTTAACTTTCTGGCATCTGTTTACAGTTCAGACTCTGAAAACAGAAACGTCGGCAGAATTTGATGGTATGAAAGGCTGAATGCGCCGTTTGATGTTCGCACTGTCACAAAGTGATGTCAGGGAAACATGATGCTGTTAAGCCATCAGTCTTTTCACAGCTTGCGATGTTGTCGTGAGATGAAACGTACGCACGCGCGACCACTCAGCGATGAGTTGTAGCCCGGGAAAATACTTACTGAATACAGGAGCCTTTCAATAGTCTGTTAAAACACCATTAGATGTGTTTTTATACATCACTTAGCAGTTTGATTCCTTTGTTTGTTGGTCCATTTACGGAAAGAAAAATCCATTACTTCTATTAAGGTTGTGCAACCCCAGCAGCGTTCCCTTTCTGTTCCATTGTCAGCTCTCTCAGTTACGCCAATGACAAACTGTGCCTAAATGACATGAATAAATGGTGGTCTGGTGTCCCCCCTCTCAGACTGAAGCACGTCTTTCATGCCCTGCCTCTGAGAGCACAGACAAAAAAAACAAGCGCACCGAACCATGGCGAGTTGACAGTCATGTCAATCCCTGTTTGATCTGCGCTGTCTTTCCACCATTCCTATTCCTCACTTCTCCCCGGCTCCTTCTCTGCTTTGGTTCAAGCAAGACTAGGATATGACTATAGCTCTTTTTATGAATACGCAGATCATTCTGACTTGTGAATTAAACCTCCCGCAGGCATCAGTGTCTTCCCCGAGCCCTGTGACTTTGGCAAATGTTTATAAACAGGCACGCTCCGACAGAATGTTTGGGTGAGAGTGATCGCAGCCATCTGTCACCTCCACCTTTATGGATGTTTGCTTCATGGCTTCAGCGTGGCACTAGTAGCTTTGTAAAGTCTGTTACCATGGCAACAAACTGTAAGATGCAGTAATAAATATTAATGTTAATCATGGATCAATAATGGTCCAGACGACAACAAGTCTAGACTCCATCTATCTATCAGTCTGTCTGTCTGTCTATTCATCCATCCATCCATCTTTCTATCCAGCTATCCATTCATCCAGCTTTCCATCCAGTGATCTATTCATCCATCCATCCATCTTTCTATCAGCTATCTATTCATCCATCAATCTATCCATCCATTCATGTATCCATCATCCATCCATCATTCATCCATGCATCCATCTTTCATCAACTATCTATCATCCATCCATTCATCCATCTATCATCCATCAGCCATCTATCTATCTATCACCCATCCATCCATCTTTCTATCAACTATCTATTCATCCATCCATCCATCTATCTATCATCCATCCATCCATCTATCATCCATCCATTTATCCATGCATCTATCTATCATCCATCCATCTATCTATCTATCATCCATCCATCCATCTATCATCCATCCATTTATCCATGCATCTATCTATCTATCATCCATCCATCTATCTATCTATCATCCATCCATCTATCATCATCCATCTATCATCCATCCATCCATCCATCCATCTTTCTATCAACTATCTATTCATCCATCCATCCATCTATCTATCATTCATCCATTCATCTATCATCCATCCATTTATCCATGCATCTATCTATCATTCATCCATCTATCTATCTATTTATCTATCATCCATCCATCCATCTATCTATCATCATCCATCCATCTATCTATCATCCATCCATCCATCTTTCTATCAACTATCTATTCATCCATCCATCCATCCATCTATCATCCATCCATTTATCCATGCATCTATCTATCATCCATCCATCTATCTATCTATCTATCTATCTATCTATCTAGGGTTAGGGGTTAGGGTTAGGGTTAGGGTTAGGGTTAGGGTTAGGGTTAGGGTTAGGGTTAGGGTTAGAGGGTTAGGGTTAGAGGGTTAGGGTTAGGGTTAGGGTTAGGGTTAGGGTTAGGGCATAGATCCATCCATCTATGCCAAACAGTTTCCCAATATTTGCCATGACTGTGCCCTCAAGAAACAAGCGGACAGTTCTTGAATGACATTAACAGCATTTCTTCACGTCCCGAATACAGAGGCGACGCAATAGCTGAATACGGCATTTTAATAGCGCACATTAGAGCCAAAGCACCTTGGATTCTTTTCTGCTAAATAATAATAGCGAGTGCTAATTAAGAATACAGGCCACAGTAAATCATGCGTGAAATTCCGTGCATCAGCGGGCTGGGCGGCTCTGTGGAGAACAAAAGTGTGTCCTCCTACGGGATTACCATGTGCTGAAGTGATCTGTTGAAAGCATTTCAGTGGCAGCCATTTAGCTAAAATATACAGCTCGCTGTTTGTTTTCTAAGTGCGCTTCCATTTCATCCAATTTTCTCAACATTATTTCAAACACTGTTTTAAAAGACAGTATAACCAAGTGGCCATTTCTATAGTGCCGGATGTTTTCGTGCTATAGGGACACGGCTGGGCTTCTGTCGCAGGAGTGGCTGTCCTTGTGAATGAACACGGGGCTGAGCCAGCACACATTAGCTGTGAATTAGGGGATCAATGGACATGAATAGGAATGTCAATGTTATCTAGTGTCTCTACGGGAAGCATTGGAATAGACACGGTTGATGCTGGATGAAACGCGGGTAGAGAGTGACTGAAACTGACAGAAAAGAAAGACCTTTTCCTTTAGTAATACCTCGTAGGTACACAAACCTTTCACAAATGTACTGACCTTTATGTCTTTGTAAGAAAAAAGGAAGTATTTTTTTGTATTTTGTTGTTTTGGATGTCAGTTATTGACATTCAAAATCTATATATATATATATATATATATATATATATATATATATATATATATATATAGTCAATGTTAAAGAATGTTGGGAAAAAAAGAATATATATATATATATATATATATATATATATATATATATATTGTATTAACATTGACTATCACAAAATTTACTTTCAGGTATTTGTCTTTATTATTTATTTTTAAAATACATTTTATTGAAGTTCATTGTATTATATTCGGCGGCACAGTAGCGCAATGGTTAGCACTGCTGCCTCTCATATCTGGCTGGAGTTTGCATGTTCCTCCTGTGCCTGCATGGATTTTCTCTGGGTACTCGAATTTCCTCCCACAGCCCAAAGTCTCTGCAGAGTGGAGACTTTTCTGTAAGCTAGGATAAAAATAAAGATATTTTTCTTTCACCTCGACAGAAAAATCAGGAGCAATGACAAATCAGATCTGAGCCCACAACAGGCATGTTAAACTAAAACTGTGATGAACGATTAAGGTTTCACAATGTAAAGATCACAAAACAAAAATACTGAAATATGAACAGCGGTCAGATTCCTTTCAGCAAATTCATGAGAAAACCTTCAATAAGTCCAAGATTCAATGCACATTTTGTGTTCTTGAGTCAAAATGTCTGGGTTCTAGCCTGTGAAACAGGAGCTGGTCATATGACCGGATGGTCATGTGGATCATCCTGAAAAACAATGGAGGGGGCGTAGAGTCCATTGTTGACATTCAAGACCTAAGCTACAAATGAGCCTATGGAGGAGCAAAACTTGACACATTATCATGGGTCAGAACTTTGCATGGCCCCATTCAATGTTGGCGGTGTTGTAAAATAAATAAATAAATCTAAGTAAGGGATGTGTTCAAAAAAAAGAAAAAGCATAGTGCATAAGTTACAACATTGAGAGCGATATGATGAAGACATGGAGTTGTGGGATGGTTCACACGGTTCAGCTGTCACCAGGGCTGTGGATTCTGGGTTCTGTCAGTGGGTGCTCAAAATGTAATGTCTGAATGGTGGGCAAAGTTCTGCTGTAGCGGACCACATTGCACACTAACTTTACAGGCACGCAGACACATCAGCGACAAACAGCAGAATTGCAGAAAAAAAAAAAAAAAATATATATATATATATATATATATTAATTTTATTTATTTATTTATTTTTATTTATTTATTTATTTTTTTCCTCTTTGTTGCAAGGCGGCTGTAACATTGTCAGACGTCCTTGTTTTTAAAATTACGATAAAATTTAAGCCAGAATGAACTGAGGAGAAAAAGAAGGGAGCAGGTTGGCGTCGGCACAGGCATCTACCGTGACACTGGTATCGGTATCAGACATAAAAAAGTGGAATCCTAGTCACAACATCGACCTGCAACTTTCATAATGGATTTGCCTCGAGTCACGTCTTAGAATGAGCAATGTGTGCTTACTGTAGCTGCGAAATATTGAATAAAATAACATCCTTGTTTTGCTACTTTTATTTTGTCTGATAATTTATGACTATTATTAGCACTCTTGTCAACATTATATTTCCTGTCGCCTCATTTCGACTGTGACCCAGCCTCCTATTTTAAACATGAGGGAACAGTAGGAGGCTCGCAGTCACTGCATCCATTAGGCTGCACGTGTCACATATGAACCGTGAGCCTTCTTGGCCGCACACTTGACAGACACTTGGATTACATGGTACCTAAGTGCCAGGGAAATGCACATTTCAGGAAACTCTCCGACTGTCACGCCTCACCACTGTTAGTGAATGTTATTATGGTCTTGTTCCCTGCAATGAGGGATAATTGCCCCTCTCCTCGTTCATCTTTGTCACACGGGGAGCGCTTTGGGTGTGTTAGTGAGGAATATATTGCGAGGGGATGAACATTTTAACGTCATAAAAGTGTGTTATTAAAAAAGATACCAGCATGCACTTGGATTCTGTCTACTGCTGCTGGTTTTATTTGCAGAAATCAAGCAGCATATCTCCCAGTGGAGGTATTTTTGTGGGTTTAAAGAACAGGTTAGCTCATGATGTTTTGATAAACAAACACATTTGCTCTTATGACGTAGACTTGAAATATTTTTGTCCCGTATAGCAATGCCAGGATGAATACATTTTCTCTTTTGCTGCCATAACAGATTACATGTTTGTTTTTGTCATTCAAGTTTGTCTCAAGAGGTTCGGGAATCATAGTCTGTAATTTTGTCACATTGCAACACAATTATATGCTCATATTTTTCATTTAAAAAATAAAACATATTTGTTACATTTTGTTACATATTGTTACGATATTATTTTGGAATGTGTTTATTTTATTTATTTGAATATCTAACATTGATCAATTCCTTATTATTATTATTATTATTATTATTATTATTATTATTCATTTTTTTAGATGGACTATAATATCCTGTACAGCATAATCTCAAGCATTGGCTACTGCTGTCTTAACTTTCAGGTATTGCTCTTTATTTATTTGATATATAAATATTATGTAAATTCATTCATATAATATTGTGTTATACATATGATTTTTTTTTTATTATTATGTGAAAACATCCAAATAAATACGTGCAATCGATTCGTTTCTGATAAATAAATGAACGTGTATTAGTTTGTGTGCTATACTTTAGTGCCGTTGAATGAATTTTCTGTGGCACAAGTCTGTATGTTTTGCGGCGCCCGTGCGCACGTGTGTTTTGAGGGGAAATCATTTGTTCGGACACCTTAGTCAACACGAGTCTCCTCGGATGAATAATGCAGAAGCTATCGCCGGCAGTGAGAAGGAGCCGGACTCTATGACTTCATGCTCTCTTAACACTGTTTACTTTTTTTGCCTCTTTTGTCTAGGAGAATGAGCTTCAAGATTTTCTCCAGGAGAACCAGCACTTGAGCCTGCAGTTGTTCAGCAATAGCCACAAGGCGTGTGAGTATGAGAAGGTAAGCGTCGAGTCTGTCTGGGTTAAAAGAGGACTGACTGACTGAATTATCCCCGCTGTTTAGCCCAGAGATTTACCCTTATGAGGTCTTTCTCTGGTGGAAGAAAGACTGGAGAATGAGAATAAAACAGGTTATTAATGTCTTATCGTGTCTGCTGTGAGGCTCTTCTAACCTGTTATCGCATGGATTTGAGCCCGGCACTCCGCAGGCCGAGACGGATATCAGCCCCTGCTTACACCTGGATGTTCTGATCCCTATCGTGTTTGAATGAACCAAGCACCATGAGGCACCTCCCTCCCTCCATCCATTATTGTCTATTGACCCGCTTCCGCCGAAGCCATTCCAGTTTATGTAGTCTGCACACACTCGCCCGTTCTGTCTACATTACGTACCTGCGAGTGGGCGGCGTCGAGGCAGAGGTTTCTGTTTGTGTTCTGCTTTGCTTGTGTTTGATGAGACGGCCTCCTCCAGGTATAATTAGTCACCCTCGGCTGCGCCAAGAACCGGGCTTCACCATGCTGCTGCTGCAGCGGGAAGTAGTCGCCCAGCTCCTGATTTATCCTCTCTGAAATCCTGCCGTAGCTACTGAGAGGTTCAGTACACATAAGTGAGGGTAAAACACTTAATACTTTATCTGCTAATCTGAGGGATTTTGAAGTCACGGCCGTGTAAAGCACGTTATCCTCTTTGTTTATCTTCAGCGTCAGCGTCATTATCAATATATTTTTCATATTTTCCACAAATGCAAGCGAATAAAATCCAGTCCTTTCCTGCAGGTGAAGTCTGAGTATGCTCAGCTCAAAGATACCCTGGGTTCTGTGACGCAGGAGAGAGATTTAGCCCTGTGGGAGAGGAACCAGCTCCGAGGCAAACTGGAGAACCTAGAGCAGGTGCTCAAGGTGAGAAGCCCAGCTCCAACAGATCCTCGCTTTTCTCTCCCCTAACTGCGCTATTTCCCACTGTCCCTCTCTGACCTCTCCCAACTGCTGTCTAACTTCTCTGACGTGTCTGTTGCCTTCCAGTGCGGTGCGCGGCGGTCAGTGCAGGAGCTGTGTATGAGCTTGGAACGCTCTTCCCTTTCTCCTCTATGCTTAGGTGTAACCCCTCCCCTCACCCTGACCCCCTTATCCTTGCCAAACTTCTAGAATTGAAGGTACTACATGACCACGTAGTACAGGAAAATGTAGCCCGATTCTGAATGTTTTTGTCCACTGGCTGTGCCTGGTACTCACCTGCTCAGCAGGCTGCTTCAGAGTGGAATGGTCACGTAACAGTTGAGCACTGTGCATGAAGCAGGAAGAAAAGTTTGGCTATAGGAATTACAGGAAGAACTGAAGATTAATACGTGTCTCCAGCATGGAAATAGCAATCACTTTACAGGCTTGTTGGCACCAAACATGGAGGACTGGTTGCTTTTTCTTGACCGTCTTGTACTGTTTGGCTTTTCCCTTTTTTATCGATGACCACTGACATGTGAGCACGCCAAGGAGTTCGCTCACTCTTTGCATGTAACTTCAACCCATGTACACTTCAGCTACTTTAAAGCAGAAGCCAGCTATCAAACAAGTATTTTGTTACTTTGGGGGTCAGCACCTGACTCCTGGTGAATACTTGGATGGAAGCACTATGCATTTTGGTTGGGTGAAAAAAAATCACATGAGGTGTTGCAACACTGCTTTTGTGGTGGTAGAAATGACTGGTGACTGAGGAACACTTTCTCAATAAAGGTCCCTGATATAGGTTTATCAGTACACCCAATGGTATCAGTCAATTGAATGAATATTTTTCATTACTAAATAGAGTCTCACCCATAGGCCAGTTGGCTCCCACTGTGTCTCCTAGGTGGTGTAGCACGCTGTGGTCACTTTCTCTTTCTACAGGCCATTGTGTGTATGGTGTGGGTTTGGGTACAGTATATACTGCTGATGGTAGATGAGGCATCATGAAACAGTATTGCAGGGTTGATGTTCAGAGGCCACGAGATGGCACCTTTGGTTTAGAAATGATATGAGGTTTCATTGACTTAGTTGTTCCAGTCCAGACAGCGCCATCTGGTGGCCACTGAATATTAGGACACTGTTTCATGAAACCTCATCAACACTTCAATACTGTGTCATGAAACCTCATCTACTGTACCCATCGCTAGTGGTGGATCATACTTACTGTAGTGCTATCTTAATACACCATGTATGATCCATTATACCACCACAAATCCATACAAAATCCATCCAACCACAGAGGATTAAGAGAGTTGGTACTCACCCTTTCTGGGTATCCAATCGTCAGAGGCCACAGAAACATGACAGAAACTATCTGAAATATGATTGGATTAAAAACAACAACCATAAAATACAACACTGTCACCAGCACCATCAGGTGGATATAATGTGATATGAAAACTAATATAATGTACGTACTAATATAATGATATTTATTTGATAATTCTACCTACTTATTTACAGAATAATTGATAATAATAAAATATTACAGCCAGCTGTACCAACTACCAGGCTCAGCAGGAGCTGACTGACCTTTTTTTTAAACTGCATCAGACATTTGTTTTTGACAGTGCACTTGCCATCGTTGAGTGATGTGGCGACAAATTATTCTGCTTTACAAGGGGACTTTTTCTTCAAAGTGTTACACCTCTCTGCAATTACAGTTGAACTGTGCTCCACTTGTTCTGCTTCCCGGCTCCATTAACACCTGCTCTCTACTGCCCCCTTGCTCTGTCTCCCCTCCTGTCACTCCAGCATATGCGAGAGGCTGCAGAGCGGAGGCAGCAACTCGAGTTGGAGCATGAGCAGGCCCTGGCTGTACTCAATGCCAAGCAGCAGGAGATCGACCTTCTTCAGAAGGTAAGCTTTTCTCTTACCATCAGCAGGACTTTCGGAGTTTGACGGAGCACAAAGGTGCAAGTCGATAAACGCGCAACAGGGAATCGGCGCCTTCTGAAGGCAGCAAACACTCACCTGAGTGTTACATCACGGGTGCCCGACACATCCTTTGTCAGTCTCAAAACCCCGAGGGCTCCAAGTGCAAGGGCCCCTCTCCTCCTCTGCACCTAGCTAGCAAATCCAACATTCAAGCCCCAGAGTAGAGATGACACTTTTCCAAGGTTAGCTGAACTCAAATGCTGGCCCAAGCAATTCCATGGCTTTGCCTCCTTGTCTGTACATCGGAGCTGACTGCAAAAGCCAGTCTGCTGAGTGGGTGCGTGTCATTGGAATAGTCATCAGTGTCTTCTCCAAAAAAAACAAAAACCTTGCGTGCACCTCCAGTGTTGCTGTTTCCAAAACCTCAGCCGTCCGCCGGAGTAGCTCTCAGCCTTTTCTCTCATTATCAGAAGCTCATTACTGCCTTATCTGCCTGCACACATGCTGCATTCCCCCCAAATTAATTGCCTGCAAAGTAGCTTTATGGAATTGTAAAGTCCACAGATGTACGAATATTCATGTGGAACACTTGTTTTTCTCAACAGATGCTCTCAGTTTCGCAAAGAAATATTGTGCCTCTTCTGCTGTGTGGCTATACAGTCCACTGCGTCTGTATTGTGCAGTTTAACTGAATTACACCGGCTTCTGAAACATGCCGTCACTGAGCATAACATTATCAATCATTCATGTCTTCAAAAGCATCTAAACTGAGGCTGTTTTTTCTGTTAACATCAAACTATAATGGAAAGAACTGCCTGGTTTTGAGATGCACATTTTCATAATTAGCAGCGACTTAAAGAGTGCGAGAGAATCCCGTCAACACTGCGTTGAAAAAGTCACATCGCCATAAACAGGCTGAGTGAGGGCCACGATTGAAGCTTGAGGGAGCGTCGGAGGATACAAAAAAAACTTGAGTTTCCCGAGTATAGGCCCCAAAAGTACACACAGTGTCCATCTTAGGACTTGGTTTTCACAGACTGCTGACACGGGCTGTAACATTAAAGTCAAGATGTGAAGTTGGGTTTGAAAAATGAAAAGAAACAAACCACCAGCTCAACTGTTAAATGAGTTTCTTATTCTATATAGAGCCCTAAGTCTTGACTTAATTTAAAAAAGAAATGAAACATAACACATTGGTGGTTTTGTTATAGACACATAGTTAGTTCACAAAGCCAGCATTGCATGGCTTGGTCTATAAAAGCAGTTCTACCAAACCGACGTAGTAAAATAAAAATGAATCAAAGTCAAATAAAATGAAAGTACGACAGGATTCCACTCAGAGCAGAATCTTCATGGCTCTGGGAGGAAGAGGGTGACTGGAGAGTTACTGAAGGTCATGACACACAGCTATAAACCTCAGCCAATGATACACCAGAATGTGAAATTAATATTATAAAATACATCAAAAAATTGTAAGAATGCAACTGAATTTTCAGAAACAGCAGTCAACCTTTGATAACACTTATATTAAGGTCAAATTTGTAATGAATGCATCATAACAGAAGCTGTTCTGCATGTTTAGAATCCTGTATGACAAATTTGTGTCAAGTATAGTATAGTTCACAAAGTTGTTATGATCAGGCAGAGAGCTCGGGGTGTCAATGGAGAACCAACCACAAGTAAAAATAAAAGTCCAAATCTCAGTCCGACGAAACAGAAAAACTAGATCCTAACTGAACTGATGTTCAAATGGTGAAAGCAGGTGGATGAGCAAAAGACAGCAAGAATAAAGGACACATTGAAAGGTGCTAGGCAAACTAGGAGGAACACAAAACACTGTAAAATTTACGACAAAATACAAGCTTAAAACATAGACGGGGAAAGAACAGATGGAATAATGAGCACCAGAAGTGAACTTCTGCTGCAGGACGCTGCGTCTATCTTGCTATTTAGAATTAGTGGGGTACATTCATGAGGATATTCAAAATTTCAAGAGATGTTTTTCTGTCTGAGACCCTGATAAACTCAACTCAACACACATCCCACTATTGATCATGGGATAAAGCAAACATTGTGGCAACTGGATAACACAACATGCAGTCTGCTATTGGACAGGGCTGTGTGTTTTGTCTCAGAAAAATTCAGAGAGAAAAATGATAAATACATGACAGGAACACAACTGCTGCTTGGGGAATGAAAGTAAAAGTTGGGCTGAAGGAACGCACCAGGTGAAGACCTACATACTGTAGGTCTAATACACATGAATGGAATCCACTGCGATGAGCACAAAAAGGTATCGCCACATTTAGACGGCGACTTCATCCAAACAGACGTCCAAATGTCTTTCCATGTATGTAATGGTGTTGAACATTTCTGGCATGCCCGGGAAGTCTCTGCTTTCATCTATTTCTCTGACAGATGTTTGGCTAAAACATGAAACAGATACGGTGGAAATAGTGTAAGAAAGCCACGGGATTCTGCTCTGAACAGCCCCTGTCATGCTGTAAAATTTGGGAAAGTCAACGTGTTGCGTGCGTGTTCAAAGGTGTCAGAAGGATTTGAACAAGTGGTGGCTTTCTTATCAGCTGTTTCCACCCTCAGCATCAAAGAATGGAAGAGTGCTTCTTTCATGTTAGTAAAGATCCTTCACTGGTGTTTAAAAATGACTCGACATGAACTGAAGCGCTGCACCTGTGTTTCCCAGGCTCAGGTTGAGGCTAAAAAGGAACATGAAGGCGCTGTCCATCTGTTAGAGGTGAGCGTCTGGGCTCCTGGGGTGTGGGCTGTGTTTTATGTGGCTGCAGCTGAGAGCGAGAAAGATCTACTTTTTTTCTGTTGCCTAAGCTGAGACTCTACATACAACAGTCCCTCTCACGATCACATGAGTAACTGTGCTTTATTTCTTTCCTATATCTCCTTAAACGAATGGGTGTGTGTTTGTGCTTATACAGAACCACTTGGACAGCATGCAGGTATTTCAGACTTGATTTTATTTATGGCCTTTTATTTAATTCGACGGAAAACTCCTGTCAATATTTCTGTACATATAAATGCACAGTTTGATTTGTGACCATCACCTTTATGATTTGTGCAGTTTTCTCGGGTTTGTCTTTTAAACTGTCTGTCCATACTGTCATCCAAGATGGAAAGATTTTGGTTTATGATGTGGAAGAGCAAAACACATGTAGTGCCTTATATACTGCATAGTTTCCGTACCATTATCAGTCACTTTGAATTAATCCACAGCTTCGGTTTTGGAGAACAAGAACCCGGATAAAGCCAGCGTTGCTTGGCTTGGCCTATAAAAGCAGTTTTACCAAACCCACATAGTAAAAAAGAAATGAATTAAAGTAAAACAAAAATAAAGTGCGAAAGGATTCAACTCAGAGGGTGACTGGAGAGTTACTGAAGGTCACGGCACACAGCTGTAAACCTCAGCCAACCAATAATGATACACCAGTGTGTGGAATTAATATTATAAAATACTTAAAAAATATACAAGATTGCAACAGAATTTTCAGAAACAGCAGTCAACCTTTGATAACACTTATATTGAGGTCAAATTGGTAATGAATGCATCATAATAGAAGCTGTTCTGCATGTTCATAATCCTGTAGAAAAAGTATTTTAAGTGCTGGACCGAATGCATTCATAATGTTTGCAATGACAACACAGTATAATGTTATATAGATGTTTTTAACTCCTTTAAATTGGCCCTAAGTGGCCTATTTTATTTTATGTTGAAGATTTTATTTTTTAAAAATTGAATTTACCTCATAAACCAACTATAAATCTTCTTAACATCTTCCATAAAGCCTTATAATGTCTTGTAATGTATTAATAATGCGTTATAAATTGTTAACTAGTGATGAGTAGCTGAGGGGTCATGACACAGTATTGCAGGGTCGATGAGGTTTCATGAAACAGCGTCCTGATGTTTAGAAGCCACCAGAGGGCACTGTCTGCTGTAAAATGTTTGGACTTGAACAACTGTGGAACTGAGAGCGCCATCTAGTGGCCTCTGAAAACTAGGACACCGTTTCATCATCCCTGCAAGTGTTTCGTGATATGTCATCTGCCCAGCACTAGTGCTGACCAACATGTCCACTCTCTGGCTTTGACCATCCAGATTATGATGATAATTACAGTGATATATTTTGGTTATTATTTGGTTGTGTGTGTTCACATCAAATGATCTGGGTGATCTATCTGTCAACCTTCCATGGCATGTTCCATCCGTCCAAGCATGTGTTGGACACACAACATGTCTCAATAGTCTTTCACATCATTGCTTGCATGAAGGCTTTATTTAGGAAGTTCAATAAGGGAACTTGTGGTTATGGCCATTTGTTCTTCACTGAATAATCATTTATTATTCAGATTTCGCTCAGTCTGATCAAAAGCTAGAAAATGCATGTCATTCCAGATGATGCTCTGTTGACCCTCATCTCATTACATTCCTATGAAAATGTATTTTCCATATGTTGATATCTAGTCCTCCTTATATGCGGGTTCTTTCTTATGTTTATCATTTCCTGCTGCCCTCTCTCCTCCTTTTGTCCTGGCCCTCCTTCCTCGCTGTCACCAGGCAAAAGTCCGCGAGCTGGAGGAGAAATGTCGGAGCCAAAGCGAACAATTCAACCTGCTGTCGAAAGAGCTGGAGAAGTTCCGACTCCAGGCGGGGAAGTTCGACATCCTCAGCACGGAACCTTTGACGCTATGTGAATCCCCCGGGTCACCCAACAAATCTCTGTCCCAGCTTCTCAATGGATTGGCGGCCCCCTTAGGAAAAGGTTTGGAGGTGTTTTTTTTTCACATTTATGAAGCCATTTCGACAATATTATTTTACCTTATTATTCCACTACCTTCGCCACTGTAAAACTAAGTAGAAATCACGCCAGTTTCTTCTCTAAACCGCACTCCAAACCACCATTTTTCTAAACACTGCGAAGCAGCAACACTGTCTTGCCAAATTAAAATCCTGAATAATCAAAGTGCTTTTGGCTTCCACTTCCATATTGGACCTGGAATTATGTAAATACAGATATTTTATATTTAATGAATGCAGCTTTTGAAATTATAATATCCCACCAGTTATCTGCTCAACCTTCACATTGTGCAGCCTGTCTCGGAATGTTTTGAAATAAATCACGAGCCAGTGTTTGAATATCAAACGTACAAACAAAGCCAGCTTATAAAAAGTAACAGTCATCGTCTTATGGGAATAAACAATGTTGTGGATCATTGCGTCTGTTCTACGTTTAGTGTCACCGTCGGACATGTCTGTAGTGAAATATCCGCAAAATATTTTGGGGATTTACAATGTGTACACCAGAGGTGGGCAATTAAATTTCCTAAAGGGCCACATTAGAAACTGTAACTGTTGTGAGGGGCCATCATCAAAAGAAAGACAGCGACGACTACAAAACATGAGGGAAAAATATGTTTTATTCTTAAGTAACAAGGACAAAATGAACCTAAAACGATTAAAAGTGTAAATATAAACCTATTGAAATATTTAATTTCATATGCATTTATTTTGAATATAAATCAACATAACTATGTAGCAGACGTAAAAAAAATGTTTATTATTACATTTATTTCAAAACATATTTTCAATATTCCTTCAATGTATTTTGAGGAACAAGAAAAACACACCAAAAAATGTAGTCTTAAAACAAGAACATACTATATTTACTGCCAAAGTGGTGGTGACTAAAAAATAAAAAGGACAAAAAAGGCAGAAAAATTACAACATATCAGTTTTAGTATTAGTCTGATGTCAAAAGGGCCACGGAAATACAGGCACCGGGTCGCATATGGCCCCCAGGCCACACATTGCCCAGGTCTGGTGTACACTATTAGAGAGTCCTGCTCGTAGTGTAGATGCAGGGAGAAGAGGTAGTTCAAACACTGATGGACCAGGGAGGTGAAGAGGAGAGTGCTGGCATGGTGGAACGGTTGTAGACGACTGGCAGGTGTGACATGTGAGAGAAGAGTGAAAGGTAACAGTAGTGAGACCTGCCAAGATGTTTGTTTTAGAGACAGTAGCTGTGATGCGAAGACAAGAGGTACTTGAAGATGGTCAGGTTATTTTTTTTGAGAGGACAAAATTGGAATACCAGAGGGACAGCTCATGTCGAGACAGTTAGAGAGACCAGACTCAGATGGTGTGAAGAGGAGAGACAAAGACATTAGAAATTGAAACAAGAGTGAGACATGGGTGAGACAAACATAAGACCTCGGCTAAAGATGGAGGACAAGGACTTGCTGTGGTGACACTGATGGGAAATAGAAAAAAAGACAAAAAAAAGCAGAAGAAAAATGCTTTGTTGTCTTCAAATGTTTTTTTTTTCATGGGAAAATAGTAGCTTTGCTGTTATCAATTCTTTGAGGGAGGTTTTGATTTTGGTTCTAACTGAATCTGACTGAAGTTGTTTAACAGCTTTGTTGTGCCTCACAGGCAATGAGGCTCCTACGAGCAGATCTTTGATATCGGAGTTTATTCGACCGCTCCAGATCAGCGGAGACAAGCCTGATCTTCTCTCAGTCAAGCCAACGTTCCTGACTCGAGGTCGATCCAGCAGCCCGGCGAGAGCCTTCCTCTCTGAGGTGTCTGACACATGAATATTTGCAAGTCTTCACCTGACATTGAATGTTATTTAAGAATGTACGACACATGTAGTGATTGCTGTTTGTGAAAATAAATAATGTATCCACCCTTAAACTACTCATCAAACTGTTTTCAGATGGACAAAGAGATTGGTTCTACAAGATCGAAACTTCGGTTCACCGGGAAGGTTCGATTGTGTATAGCTCGCTACAGGTATGTATTAATTCCCAATGAACGATCTGCAAATCCTCACTTAAATTCCATCCCTGACAGGCAGAACTCAACCATTCCTTCCAGTGCATGATCCAAAATCCATTTTTTTCAGCAAAAGAAGAGGCAAAGAACTTGAACTGAGCAGCCAGTCGAGAGGCTGCTGATGTTATTTGCCTTCCCACTCAGTGCGTTGGCCTGTGGCCTCAAAATGATTCAGTGTTTCTATCTGTACAGAAAATTACCTGTCAGCACAAAAAATAATTGGAATCCTCTGAGCACAAAATATGGGCGACAGTTCTGGCGCTTTCAACAAACCTCAGCTTCTAATTTAGCAAATGAATGTTCAAAGCGTCGATTCCTTATGTCGTGGTTAACATCCTGCTCTGTCTTTTTGAGGCTTCAGATGTGAATGTATTTGTTTGTAGTTACAATCCCTACGACGGTCCGAATGAGCACCCTGAGGCGGAGCTCCCCCTGGTGGCGGGAAAGTATCTCTACGTTTACGGGACGATGGATGAGGACGGCTTCTATGAAGGTGTGGAGTCTCTTCACTGTGAATCACTGCTCCGCGTTCGACCGTGTAATTCACGCACTGTATTTCAGGAGAGCTGCTGGACGGCCAGCGGGGTCTTGTCCCCTCCAACTTTGTGGATTTTATCCAAGACGAGGAGAAACAGAGGGACTCGGTGACAAAAGAATCGGCAAGTGCAAATCACAGTAGCCTGGGGACGTCAAGAATTGGACTCAGCAGGGGACTTGGGACGAGTATCAGCAGCCTGCTGTCTGACACAAAGCTCGACTGTCTGAGCTCCAGCAGGTTGGGCACAGACCTGCTTGGGTCATCTAGCAACGGGACAGGAACCTTGGATGTGAATATCGATGAGGTTGGTGAAGACATTGTGCCTTATCCTCGCCGCATAAACCTGATTAAACAACTAGCCAAGAGTGTTATCATTGGCTGGGATCCCCCTGTGCTCCCTCCAGCTTGGGGCTCCATCAGTGGCTACAATGTCTTGGTGGACAAGGAAGTACGTATGAGCGTCCCCTACGGGGGCAGGACGAAATCTCTGATCGAAAAGCTGAACCTGCTCACCAACACGTATCGGATATCGGTGCAGAGCATCACTGACCGCGGCCCTTCCGACGAGCTGCGTTGCACAATGCTGGTGGGGAAGGACGTGGTAGTAGCACCTTATTACCTGCGGGTGGACAACATCTCGCAGGGGTCAGCAGAGCTCTCCTGGATGCCCAGCAACAGCAACTACAGTCACACCATCTTCCTCAACGGCGCCGAGTACGACATGGTCAAGGCCGGAGGCTACAAGTATAAGTTCTTGAACCTGAAGCCCATGACAGTTTACAAAGTGAAGGTGGTCGCACACCCACATCAGGTGCCCTGGCAGCTTCCAGGTGACCAGCGAGAGAAGAGGGAGATCTCTGTGGAGTTCTGCACTCAGCCGGCAGGTCAGCCCCCAAAACGTAATTCAAACTTTTCATCTTTGCACGATATAAGGCATGCAACTCACGTATTGGCTTTCAGTTTACTGTTGATGTTATTTAGCTACTTCTAATGATGACTGAACAAAATGTATGACAATATTATTTTGATGTACAGAGAGAGACCTGCAATATATTAGGGCCCATGTAAAAAAATAAAATCTGATTAGTAAATAAAATTTTAATTCAATTTAAATTGATTAAATTTCCACTGCTATATTAACATTTTTTGATAACAAGGACTTTTTTTTTGACAAACTTTCCATACTGGCTTCACAGTACGACACATTTTTCATCTCTAAAATGAACACGATGATTTCGTTTTGTGATTAAATATTTCATAAGTACCGTGGTCGAGAAGTGCAAAACACAACACAATGAACAGGAAACGCCACAAAATGAACAGAAAACAAAACAGAGATAAAGGAAAACAACATGCGGTTAACAGAAAACACAACACAATTTAGCAGAAAACACAAAAACATTAACTTTTAACAGAAGTGATGAGGGCGAATGTTCGTCCCACCCACCAGGTTAACAGAGACCGTCTCTCATTGGTTGCCTTGCCAATGACGCCCTCATCACTTCCCTTACAAAACGAATGTTTTTGCCTTTTCTGCTACATTTTTTGTTGTGCTTTCTGTTAATTGCATGTTGTTTTCCTTTATTTGCGTTGTGTTTCCACTTAATGGTGCTGTAAATGTTTTGTTTTCTGTAAATTTCCTGCTGTTTGTGTAGTGTTTTGCACTTCTCAGCCATCATACATAGGTTTCTTGGATGGGTTGCGAATGTCATTCTTTAGGGTGAATAAGGAAGGTTTCATTTTGAACAAACAATTAGTTTATGAATTATTTTCACGACAGGTGCCTGTTTTTCTGGCAGGAAAAGAGGTGCCTGTTGGGGGTCCTGATCCCCAAAAGCATGATGGAGGAGAATGGAAATATCTTGACAAATAAAAGTGAATCCATCCCCAAATGAAAGTCTGAGTTCCGTAGCCTCAGACAATAAGTATTTCCTCGGCATATGATATTCAACGCTGCCATGTGTTAAAGTCATCTTGATAATGAAGCCATTTAGTTATTGAGTCCCTGCGCCGAAATCTATTTATTTACCCGGTAACACACGGCGAGCCATTACACTCGCTTAACAGAAAAAGAAAGCAATTTTCCCTGCCATTTCACATCCCTCTCCAGGATTTATTTGCACAGCTTGATAAGAGACGTGGCAGGGAGACAGAGAGACACACTCGCTGGATTGAGCAGTCAAACAGCGGGAATGGGAGTCATTCAAATCCAAATGATGGAATGTAAATATTAGACTGTGATGCGGTTTGTTTCGTGGAGACTATTATTTGGTACGGTACAGTTAGCTCCACTGTCAATGTGGAGTCAGCGTTGCAATGGATATAATCTCTGTGGGGCAGCGCAATGCAGTCAATGTTCGGAGTAAAAATGTTCAAATCTTGCGCTAGTTTTTATCATGCAAAGTATTCTCCTGACTGTGATGTTCCCCAGGAGCATGCGCTCATAAACATGCAGCTAAAGTAAGGCATCATTACTGCAGAAAGCCAATTTGCTGAACCACTACTGTAACTTACAGCGACTCAGCAGTGTATTTTGATTTCCTTCAGTAAATTGACCGCTTTGTCAAAATTTATTTAAACGTTTGTTTTCACCTATTTATATACAGTTAAAGTTTACACCGTTGCTTGAAACGTTCTGTTTTACCTAGGAAGACTACAAAAATGGCGGCAAAAATTTGGTTTCAAAGATCATAAATGTCTGTCACTGTTGTTGTGTTTGGAGCAGTCGCACCAAGCTTTTTGTAATTTGAAAACAAAAGTCACTTGTGTCATCTCAGGTAGACGTGAGTTGCTATACTTCAAGGCGTTAGCTTAAAACCACGTAGCGTCACGTGAACTCCGCGATCGACGTAGATAGCACTGTGTTTCTGTTGACATGTTATTCACTTCATGTGTGTCCTCATTCTAGTTGAGTAAATAAAAAAAATAAATGCTTCACTCGGGGGACTTAGTTGGCCCACAGGCCATGAGTCTGGCACCCATGTCCTTAAGAAAGAGGTGGGTGATATAAGGGAGAAAAAAAATGGGTGGCTATATCCTGTCTGCCGCTTTCAATGACATTTCTGAAGAAAACTAAATAGACAAGGCCTGCAATTATCTGGAAGAATGTGACAGTGGAGTTGCAAAGCTTTCAAACGCTGCAGAGAACAGAGGGAGACAGCCAGGACGACACAGGCAGGAATTTGAAACGGAGTCTCCTGTTGGCAGCTGACAAGCCCAGTTCATTAAAGGATTCTTCTATTGAACATGTTAATTAGCTGTGTCTGAAGGAGTTTCGCTATCTGCGCTGGACGACTGTTGTCAATGAGCGCAGTGGTGTCAGGAGGCTGCGTATCAGCAGCTCAACGCTCCTCATTAGTTGTTGCTAACAACAACAATTTCATGCCGATTACACTGCAGCTTCTGGATCCCACCTTCGAGTCAGCATCTGACGTTTCTGTAAAGCTTTTATTGAAGCCTTTTCCGACATATGTTTCTTCCTTCTCCAGTGTTTAGACCATGTAATGAAAGCTTGAAAGTGACACCTACCAAAGAGACACTTCAGCTACATTTGCCTTCTGTTGATAGTTAGAGCAAACGTGAATAAGCTGTAAACACAGCTGTTCCGCTACTCCTCAACATAAATACAAGGAAGAGACATTGCCGCTCATTTAATATCAGTTGTTTGTTTTTAGCTCTCGTGTCTCGGGAATTGTATGAGGAAGTCTGGAGTGGCAGAGAAGTATGTTGGAGTGGTGCTGGACATGTATGGCAGGTGTAAGACAGTGGTGAGGTGTGTGAGTTCAAGGTGGAGGTGGGACTGCAACCAAGGCTCATCTCTGAGCCCCTTCCTGTTTGTGATGGTGAAGGACAGGTTGACAGATCAGGTTAGACAAGAAGCCCTTTGGATGATGATGTTTGCAGATGATATTGTGATCTGTGGTAAGAGCAGGGAGCAAGTAAAAGATAAGCTAGAGAGGTGGAGGTAGATCTTAGAAAGGAGAGAAATGAAGGTTAGCTGCTGAAAAACGAAATATATGTGTGGGACCCAAGTGGACAGGTGAAGTTACAGGATGCAGAGATAAAGAAAGTGGAGGATTTTAAGTACTTAAGCTCAACTGTGCAGGGCGATGGAGAGTGTGAGAAAGAGGCGAAGAAGCAGGTGCAGGCAGGATGGAATCATTGGGGAAAAGTGTCAGGTGTGATGTGTGACAAAAGGCTGTCGGCAAGGATGAAAGGGAAAGAGTCCAAAAGGGTGGTGAGGCCAGCAATGTTGTATGGTTTGGAAACAGTGGCACTGAGGAAAAGACAGGAGGCAGAGCTGGAGGTAGCAGAGATGAAGATGCTGAGCTTCTCTCTGGGAGTGAGCAGGATGGATAGGATCAGAGGGACAGCACATGTGCTCAGGTGTTTAGGAGACCAAGTCAGAGAGGCTAGATGGAGATGGTTTGGACATGTACAGAGGAGAGAGAGAGAGCCAGTACATTGGTAGGAAGATGTTGAGGTTGGAACTTCCAGGCAGAAGGTGGAGAGGAAGACCAAAGAGGAGATTGATGGAGGTGGTGAAGGAGGACATGAGGTTTGGAGGTTTGAGAGAAGAGGAAGCTGAGGACAGGGTGAGATGGAGGAGGATGATCCACTGTGTGTCCACCCCTGAAGGGAGAAGCCCAAAGAAGAAGTCTCGTAATGATTTGCTGTGAAAATATTTGTCAAAAATGGTGTCCATCATTCTTATTTGCTTTACTATCTTAAAAAACGTAATGAAAATCACAAAAGCTAACAGATATGAACACACTCTTCTTCGTCATGAAGGAAGAAGACTTTGTTTAGTGCATGTGAGAAGCTCTAGTTACTTAGGTTCTCTTTATTTATTGCTCTTACCGTGTTTTCTTTAGGGCCTCCGCTCCCTCCTCAGGAGGTCCAGGTTCAGTGCGGTCAGACGCCAGGCTTCCTGCAAGTGCGGTGGAAGCCACCTCCTCTTACTCCTGCCGGAACCTCCAATGGGGCCTGTGTGATCGGCTACGCCGTCTGCACGAAAGGACAGAAGGTACAGGTCAAGCCAAACTGTGACGCCAGCCCTGTCTACATTTGTCCAATCCATGTCCTCCATGACCGGGGGGAGGAGTTTTGGTTAGTTAAGGAGGCAACTAACCACTGTTTTGAT
This sequence comes from Synchiropus splendidus, assembly GCF_027744825.2. Taxonomy (NCBI): domain Eukaryota; kingdom Metazoa; phylum Chordata; class Actinopteri; order Syngnathiformes; family Callionymidae; genus Synchiropus; species Synchiropus splendidus. The sequence continues at coordinate 20,965,970 of NC_071340.1, forward strand.
CAGACCTGCACAAAGTGCGGCCCGGGGGCCTAATGTGGCCCTATGACTGTATTTATGTGGCCCTCCTGCAGTCAGGGTAAAACTGTAAAACTGACATTGTCTCTGACATTTTTGTCTTGTGCATTGTTTTTTGTTCTTTATGATTCAACATAACTTTCTCGTTTGATTATTTATCTTAACTGTTCGTCTCTTCCGTTGGCTATTTCTTGTCCCTTAAAATACACCAGAATTGAAAGTAGATTTTGAAGAGTATGAGACACATCTTTAAATGGAATGTAGTTTAAATAAAATAAAACACAAAACAATCAAAAAAAGGGTCATTTCAGAATCACACACGATGTCATCACTTGATTTTTATTTTCAATTTTCTCAGACCCTCCTTTCTTCTGGGTTTGACGGCCCCTCTCAACCGTCACAATACACTGTATAACGTGGCCCCTGAGGAAAAGTAATTGCCCATTTTGATAGTCGACTAGTCAGCGACTACCTCAGCGACTAGTCGACATGCGTGCCACATACAGGTTGACATATATAGATGTTGTTTTGAAATGCTGTATTTGAATTTTCATTGCTGAAAACGTGACGTGAAAAGTGTTTCCTTTGTGAAATGGTCCCACACATTCACCGACTCCTCTTAATGTGGACATCGTGACTAGTCGAGTATTGAGCCCGTATGCGACGACTAGTCGACATGGTCGACGCCTTTGGTCGTGGGCAGGTGTCAGCACGGGCACACTGAATTATTAATCACTATCCACAGAAAAGTTTTCCTTTCTGAGAGCTAATATTGGAAGGTTTTAATTCCCACATCCATATATGCATCGTGGTCACAGGTCACCCGGTTCCCTGAACAAAGTTAGAAGCCACTGACGTCAGCATGGATGAATTAATTCCTCACTATCGTCAGTGATACATTCAATCATGGAGGAAGAGAATATGCATCTACTTTACAGGCACTTGAGATGAGTGAAATGAAATGACTTCTGCAGGGTAAAATACTGCAAGTCTAGTCCCTGTTTCTGACTAGTGCATGTGCCTGATGTTTAGCGTGTTAAGTGCTGCCATCTCCTGGTGAAATGATATAATGGCGACGCAGAAGTGTTCCTTTTAAGTGTTGAAAGTGTTTTGGAAACACTGGAAATTGGAAACGTTTTTATCTAGGTACCCTGGGAGAATGTTGCCCTTGAACAAATTCTCTGTTTCTGTCACAGATAGCGGAGGTGTTGTACCCGACGGCGGACTATGTAACGGTGGAGATCAACAGGATTCAGTGTTTGGAAGCGAGAGAAGTCATAGTGAGGACGTTATCCACACAAGGAGAGTCACAAGACTCACCGGTGGCTGTGATCCCACACAGCCTCTTGGGATCTCCTCGCCTGTCCCGTCGAACTACAGGACCTCCCCACACATTGCCACACACGGGCCCTTCACCGACACATCCCCCTTACCCTTCAACGTATCCCCCAAATCACCCTCAACCACAGGTGCAGCCTCGAGCGCAGCCTCACACGCTGCCCCATGCACAACCCCACACTCAGCCCTTTCCTCAGCCTCCTCCTCATCCACAGCCTCATTTCCAACGGCAGCCCTTGCCCAAGTCTAAACCGCTCATAAGTGCCAGAGAGCCAGAAACCAAAGAGCACGACACGCGGCTGGGTCAACCATGGGAGCGCTGCCCTTCACCTCTGCCTCCGATGCGTGGAGCCAACCTGGAGCTGCCGCATTTCCCGCCCCGGCGGTCGCCCTCTCCTCAGAGAATTCTGCCTCAGCCTCAGGGAGTACCCATACCTAACACCATCGCCAAGGCTATGGCCAGGGAAGCTGCGCAGAGAGTCTTCGCTGAGGGCAACAGGGTGAGTACAGAGGTCAATCCACACCTGCCCTCCTTTTCACAACATGTTTAGGGCTCATGAGGTTTCATCAAATACGGCCCTCATTTTCAGAGGCTACCAGATGGAACTCACTTCTCTGTAATATTTGGCTTTGAATGGTCATTCCAACAAAACCACCACCGTCAGCGTGGGTTAGAGCTCTCCACCATGGATGTTTTGGTTGTACCTGTTGCAGCCCATTTTGCATGGATTATATTTTTGTCTGTTATGGCCCAGCTCAAACTGCTTTTCTAACCAGGTGGAAAAAAGAAACATCTTCAGCGATCGCGGTAACGCCATGCATCCCCTCAACTCGGACGAAGAGGAGGATGGATACGACTCTCCTCACGCTCGCAGAGGAGCGTCGGTGGATGAATTCCTCCGAGGCTCTGAGCTAGGGAGACATGTATGTGAGAAGTAAAGATGACTTTATTATAGAGTCAAACCCTGATCTCTTGTCTCAACCAAACGTTCCTTATCTCAGCACCATCACCATCACTACAGCCACAGCGAGGAGTACCACACGGAAAGCAGTCGAGGCTCAGACTTATCTGACATCATGGAGGAAGATGAGGAAGATCTCTACTCGGAGATGCAACTGGAAGAAGGCCGCAGGCGCAGCATCAACTCTCACAACTCCTTGAAGGTACCCACTGAAACAATGATATGTCTGTGGCTCGCGGGGCAGCGGGGTATTTGATCAAGGGGCGGGTAGAATGGTAGCGTGAGGAAGAGCCACATCCTTCCTGCAGGTCCATACTTCTCTCTCTCTCTCAAGCTCTACAACCAGGTCTGTCGTGGCTTTGCCTGGCTGAGCAGTGTGCTTTATAAATTCACGGCTGTGATCATGACACAGGCTTATTTATGGAGCAGCATGCAAATACAGGGAGCAGTAGAGAAAACAATCACACCTTTTTTCCGTATTGATGTTTGTGGTGAATGAAATGTTTGTTGATAATCCAATGTAAATGAGGGTCATGGCATATATATTGTACATGGGAATCTCATTTAAGTGCCAAGCTTAAATGAAAACTGAGTTTATGTTTGTTGGTTTTGTCGACGCATTTTACTTTCCAACTGTGTCTGTAATTGGATTCAGAGGTCAATGTACATTTGCATCTTGTTGTTAGCGCGTAGCTCATTCATGATTTAATAAGCCATCAACATATGAAGTTCATAATCTATGTGCACATTCTCTGAAACACTGTGACCAGACAATTTTTCTAAACATCACTAGCTTATTGGTCTTCATTTTATTTAAATTTGAATCTCTACAATACAGTTATTAAATATATACTCATCTTTCATAAACATATTCTGCAAATTTTACATTCAAGTTACGTTTTCATTATTGTTTGAATTCTCTGTTGACCTCCATGTCTGAGTTTGTCCTCCTCAGATTCCTGTTCAGAGCATGCCATTCCCTCCTCACCGAATGACTCTGCATGACTTACTGCATTGCCACAAATAACTAATAATGTCTTTATTTTGTCTTTCCTCCCCATTGATTCTATTCATGCACTGTTTTGTTTCCCGCCTGTTCTAAAACCTTCAAAAAAAAAAAAACTGTTCAACTCCCCCTTCGCAAACATCTAACCCGAACGTTTTAAAATCGAACTGAATATCGCTGAACTGTGCCTGACTGAAGGCTTACTACAAGCGTCAAGATCTTGCGGAGGAAAGGGACTGTTGGGACCTCCAAAGAGAGGTGGTGAAGCAGAAGTCGCTGCGAAGCAAACGCCTCCACAGCATCCCAGAGGTAGAGGAGGAATCGGACAGCGTGGACAGTATGGGCCAGCAGTTGTACTTTGATGAGAGCGGGCAGCCGGGGACGCCGCATGCACCACGGAGGATGTACTCGCAGGACAGCCACCTCCCCGCGGGCAAGAGTTCTCGCCACTTGCAGCGGCAGCGCTCCTCCCCTCGCTTCACTGACAGTCGCTACTATTACAGCACAGAGGAGCGTAGCCTGGGGCGACCCAACCGCCAGAATACCAAAAGTCCCGACAGCGGTCTAGACTGTGGCAGTGAAGAAGAAGGTTCTCTCGGCAGGGGTCATCGAGGGTACTATACCCCTTACCCCATGCGAGGGCCAGTGCGCATCATCCACTGTGAAGGGCCAGTAGAAAGGCGAGCCCTGGCGATGGGACGTAAGCGGACGTTGACTCGCCAGTGCAGCGTGGAGGAAGACTACTCTGACATGACTTCGGCCAAGTCTGTGCACACTGGCGACTTTAGGAACAGAGAGCACTTTGGGCCGGGCCGGGAGGCCGGGCTGAGAAACTACACGAGTGAGGCTCGGCTGAACAAGCTGGACAGGGTCTATTACAGTCCTCACAGGGACTCTAGGGTCCAGACTTTGTCCAGGCTCAACCGGGACCATTCACTGGTGTGTGATTTAGACTTTCTGCCGTTCTTTTATCAGCCAACTGTAACCATTCTGTTTCCTTGCTGTTGTCTATTTCCTTTACGGCTCCCCCCCTCCCTTCCTCCTTCTTTTTATTTTGCATTTCCTCTTTTGGTTTGATGGCAAGTTATTAACGTCCGTTGTTAGTGACTACTATTATTTGTGTGACCTACTTTGCTTGTACTTCAAATGACAGGTGTATCTTCTTGTATTTGCTTTTTTACCTAAAGGCCATTTAACAAAGTTTTGACTTCTCACGTCTTGGAGAAGAGAAGGTTTCTGGTGCTGGGCATGGGTTTGGGCTCCTCGTCTGCGAGGGTTCCCTGTCATCCAGGTCATGGTGTGTCTAAGCGCTATACAAACTGAATTTGCTTGAGGCTCTAGAGGGCGACAAAGTTACATTTAGCGCTCTCCTTGACATTCAGAAACTCAATGTCAAGCAAATCTGTTTGCTATAGTACTTAGATCTACGGCTGCTTCTGTCTGGCACTTTCTCTCTCAGCCGTTCGCTTCATGAAATCTTCATCATGTCGTCGGCCTATTAGCGCTGCTGCTTCCTGATTTCCAGAGCATTTTCTCATCATCGCATTGAAGCTCAGAGACCCTGCAAAGACTCATGCTTGTCATTTCACTTGAAAGCATGTCAGTTTTCATCGCACTCAACTGACACACATATTCTAGTCGAGCGCTAGAAACACTTTCACATGGACACCTAAAAGCGGTTGGTAGAATCTATGCTATTTGAAGCTGCCACTTGTGACCGCATTTATAGAAATAAAAAAAAATAGGTCGGAGTGTTTCGCAGTAATAGAACCAGCCACGCAGCCATATACTCTTGGATGTACAGAGTCCTGGTCACAGATTGTGCCTTGTGCTGTGCCATCCCTGGTGGGGCAACGTCACAGATAACAGGGAAGGAAGACAAGGGAAAAAAATGTCCAAAAAAGAGATGCGATTCTAGCACACAATTTCAGTCATGAAATCGTAATAACTAAGGCTACATCCATACATTTTCCTATCTGCATACTTTTTTGTGCCGGCTTAAAAAAAGTGCTACGTAAAAACAAAACCGTTTGTGCCGTCCAGACGAATCCGCTAAAATGATTTGAAACCATGTAGTGCATATGCCAGGACTGCAGAGGCGCTATAATGCTCCAGCAACAAATAAGAACACAACATGGCAAATGCACAAATGAAGCTTGTGGATTGTATCAACAAATCGATCGACAACAGACATTGGAGTTCACAGACGACACTGTTAAGCTTCAGTTATAGTCAACACCAGACTACAAGTCGTCAGAGACACGAGTGAGCGGCCAGGGAGGCGTGGTTTCTACTGTTTTTAGCAGCACTGTGGTCATCTGTTTCACGCTTCATATTTTCAGAAAGGCTTGAATTTATGCAGTTCTCATTACAATGACAGAGTAGATGTGGATTTCCTACTAATATTAACAATATCCCTGTCGAGTGTATACTACTTGTTTGTTGTCTGGTATAGTTGCAAGGTGGCAGAGGCGGACTGGGCTGTGACGTCATCATTTTTAAAGCATTCGGGTCCACTCCCCCCACAGAGAAGCATTTCCGGATTATTCACTCGGAGACCCAGTTTGAAAAAGTAACGGATACAGTGGGTGGATATGCCGGATTTGAATGTACTGCAGTTCTATCCGACACAGAACTTGTGTCTAAAAAGATGCGTCCTCGAATACAACATGTCTTCGATCAGTTCCTTGGATACAGGCCATAACCAAAAGAGCCTTTTGTTTTATGTCCTACCAGGCCGTGGGGACAGAGGACAGAGAGGGTGACAGGGTAAAATCAAATCAGATAAATACATGAGTCTATTAAACACATTTAAAAATAGAGCTGTACCTTAATGCCCTAGCAGCGGTAAAGCAAAGTTCTATAGGAGTTGGGACGATAGAGAGGAGAGTGCTACCATTGTCTACTCCGGGAGTGACAAATGGATGCCTCAAAAAAGAAACAGCTGCTCTTGACAAATGTTCTCTAATGCAAGAAGCTATGTTTTTTTCAAACGTGGCCAAAGCCTGGACAGTATAGTTCTTCAAAGCTGCTTGACAACATTCAAACGTTCCGTGCCCTGAACTGCACCATAAATCCATCAGTTGTTCTTTACCATCATGTGGGTAGAAGCCCGTAATGAGTGTGGTCATCTACGGTCGCATACAAAGGTGTGAGGGGGAAGCTGTCTCAGTCTGGCCGAAAGATTAGGACCTTCCTCAGTTAACCACCACCCTCATTCCATTGACACCACCATCATTCCTGCCTTCACGCTCACGTCTCGCTGCATCATGGAGCTGACATGCACAGAACTAAGCAAAGCAACAAATGGTCTTTAGCTAAACCCCTCCCAACCCTGGTCCGTGTTGTTGTGTTGGGGGTCGATTTGATTTACTCGTTTGTTGGATTATGACCATCTTTATGTTTCTTTAAAAACCATTGTTTGGCCTCAAGAAGAACAAATGACTGACTCATTTGGTCTTGAGGGCGCTTTCGTTTGAACATTCTCACTGGCTACCTGGGGTGGGCTTCTCTGCTAACTTGCTGTCTGTTTTGTTTTGTTTTCACTCTAAAGATCATTGGGAACTCGCCGTCACACGGAAATGCCGACCATCTGGATCACTCGGGGAGGAGGCCAGTTCACATTGGCACCCCCCCTCAGCGAAGACCCATCCCCTCCATTGGTTAGTGAGGTCATGAGGAGACGCCTCGTCCCTGCTGGGCAACTGATGTTTGTGCTACTTAAACCATGAGCTTCCATCGAGAGCTCCGACAACCTCTCTAGCTTCTCTAGTGTCCATATGCAGTGTGGGTTTACATGTCTATGACCTCCCAGTAAGCATTGCTGTTTTACACCCAGCGACTCCAGAGTGAAACCTGTTGCACCCCCACCACCTCCATAGGGAGAACTCATCCTCCTCCTGTGTCAGCATGACTGAGTGGGCCATGGGGCAGAGCAGAGTGTGTGAGCGCGCTAGATCTCTGACAGTAACGTTGTGATTGGTGTCTTCTGTAGAGATCACCATGGACAGTAACAGTGAGGGGAGTGAGGGGAACCCCTCGCCCGTCAAGGAGGATGTTTACTATGGCAGTGTAGCTCGGCGCAGGATATGGCGGTCCTCAGAGGATCAATATGGTACGTGGTGCAGCCTCTCTCCAAAATGCTAACTTACTTTGATTTAACCCAAAATTATACAAAAAAAAAAGATGCAGGGATGTGATGGTGCTGCTTTCTTTAGCTTACACAAACGGGCCTTTGCTGGAGAATGATCCCCTTCCCCCTTGTATGTACTCCCTCCACCCCTGGTAACCCACCCTGTCTATGTTCAGACGACTCACCCGCTCATGTTCCTTACTCCTCCTCCTCCCCTCGGACAGTTTTGTTTTGCATGGCCGGTTTACTAAAGAGAGAGAGTTCTCACGTTGGTATCTCAGCCGCCATCGGAGTCAAACACAATTCTGCATCTCACCGGACCGAGCTTTGGTTCGGATCAATTGTCCAGCCATTGAATCACGGGAGCATGGATCTCAGGTTCATCCTCTCACTCCCTCACTGTCACGTACATCACCGGGGCATCTGTGTCACCCTCCCCTTCAGGTCGCTGTAGCGATGGCTTGCAAGCATGACGTCACACCAGTGTAGTCACGTCCAGACAAGCATGCTTTAGAGCCAACCTCTGTGAGAGAAGGCAGTGAAACAGCAATGAGTGAGTGTGCAGTGTTCCTCCCTGATGTGCACACATTTCTCATGTGTGGTGTTCAGTGACCAACCAACTCTCACACACACACACACACACACCAAGAAGAGAAGTGTGAACAAAGAACCCCGCTGTGTCAAAATGATCAGTCAATATTACAAAAAAAGCTATTTGTTGAACTGCCGGCTCTTTTTTCACACACTCTTCTCAGCCCTTCTCCCCTGCTGGCGTTAACAGCACCACATTTTTTTTTTTGCTTCCATCGCCTCTACAGCCCAAGTGGCTGTGCAAGGCTGGTAGTAGCAGCAGAGGCCTCCTCTGTCTTTCAGACGGCTACGGCGCTCGCAGACACGGGCGAGGACGGAGGACGCAGGAGTACTATGACGAATCGGAGGCCGAGGAGATGACCCGAGTGTTCGTCGCCCTCTTCGACTACGATCCCCTGTCCATGTCTCCCAACCCAGATGCCGCCGACGAAGAGCTGCCTTTCAAGGAGGGTCAGATTATCAAGGTGCCGCATCCAAACCTACAGCTGCTTATAGACTGTGGATAAGTTGGGAAAACAAATACTCCAGTGTGTTTGCAGTGCAGGGCAGACACTTCTTTATTGATGACGACTATGTCCATTCAAAGGACAAATACTAATCCATGAATAAATACCTAAACTAAAGTTACTTATCTAAGTCGCCGTGCGTTGCTATTGTCGCCATTGTCGGGAAGCAAAATATTACCATTCGCTTTCTACAACTGTGTCTTTGGGCATGACGTCATGGGCAAGACACGCCTGTTACGGTTTCAACACGCGGGCAGCTCACATGTCAAGCTGCCGGCTACACGGCAGTAAATAACAGGCGTGAGGAGAAAGATGGGCGTTTCTAGCTGAAAATACAGCCACTACTTTGAATTAATGTCTGCTACAGATGACAGTATTAACCTTTCAGGGTCCACCTACGCGCAGAAATCAACGTTTAAAGAGAGCGAAATAAAGTCGCCTCGTAGAGTGCAGAGTCAAAAAACTATGTACCAGTTTTTTTTAATGCTCTTGATAGGTCAAGTTAAACGCCACTTATGATAGATTTTTAGACTTACTTAGAATATTTTTTTCATTGGTGCAGGAACAGGTACTGATGTGATGTACTGATGTTGCATTTCCTCTTGAAAGTCAGAAATAATCCTGGCGAGTAGCAGCACCACTTAAGTGCAACTACTGCCTCCAGGTGGCCAACAGCAGACGTGACATACTGAGACTTCCTCAACTTTTGCCTTGCAGTTAAAAAAAATAATAAAAATAACCAGCCTTTCCCTACATTTTATTGTATAAATGGCAATACATCACTTGTTTTTCATACTAGTGGCTTTGTGATTCTCGCTCCAATGGGTTGGAGTGTGTCAAAGTAAAACATCGTATGACTGAGGTTGTGCTAAAAAAATGACCCCAAACATGGAAAAACACTGGACCCCCCAAGAACTCCAACCTGTCAGCTGTCAAATGTAACTTGTAATCTAACTTACTATTAAATTCAAGTAATCCAAGGAGCGCTGTGGTACACTGTCCATCCTGACATCACAGAGGTTATAGCTTCTCATCAGGGCTGCAACTAAATTATGAGTTGTATATTGACAAATGTTGTTTTGTAACTTTATATTTGAATTTTAATTGCTCAAAATGTGGTGTGAAATGAATGTGTACTTCGTAATACGGTCCCATCACTTCAGTCACGACAGTCACGTAACCGTTTTTCCTCTCACTTGTGCTAAGAGAACGATGATGTCACGACTAGTCAACTAATGAAAATGTAACAGTCGACTATGCACCCTACTTTTCATATGGAGTATTAGCATTGTTGTAGAAACTAAACAAACTCGCCAGCACAGCGGAATGACTCCTAACACTTGTTTCATAAGCATGTGGGTACGAGGTTACTGTCGCCTGTCACATATGACTCAGTGCAAGAAGGAGAGTTTTCTATTGTTGTTGAAGCCATTATTTCTTGTATGGCTTTTCGTGGCAGTTTGACAGAGAATATTTGTTTGATATGAATTTAAGTTAATATTGACCAGTGTCCATTTCAAAACTCTTGCTGGTCACATCAAATGACCATGTCGAGACCTGGTATAACTGGTCTTTTAAAACTCCCATTAGCATCGTGACGAAATCGTGAAATGTATGGAAGGTTCATATAGTCTGGGTCCAGGTCTTTTCCACTTGGCAACTCAAAGTCAGATATTAGTTTTTTTTTAACGTTATGAGGATGAGCAACAGGAGGTTTTCATAATCTGTATTTTTCTTCTACTTTTAATGTCCCCAGGTGTTTGGCTATAAAGACACAGACGGCTTCTACAGAGCAGAAATCCGAGACAGAGTGGGTCTGATCCCATGTAACATGGTATCTGAAATTCAAACGGAGGATGACGAGATGATGGGCCAACTCCTCCAGCAGGGCTTCCTGCCACTCAACACTCCGGTGGAAAAATTAGGTGAGCCTCTTTATCCATCCCCTCCACCCCCCGTTTTTATCCACTGACAAATCACGCCGTGTTGCTCTCCACCGCAGTCAATTGTGACCGCTTCAAAGATGGCCGCCCCATAAACCGCAGGTCCAGGAAGTCTAAAAGAGGTTTGTGTCCAGGTGTTTCTTTGCCCTCACTTCTGATGATTTCCTTCACTCACGAGGCATTGAACTCTTTTTGTGTGGCCAGAGAGAAACCGGAGAAGTGGACGACCGCACCCAATGTCAACACGGAGAATGGTGGCCCTTTATGACTACGACCCCAGAGAGAGCTCCCCAAACGTGGATGTAGAGGTCAGCCACTGTTTCTTCTCCGGAGGCTTAATGTGTAATCGAGGAGTCGAGTGTCAGGCGAAGGCAAACGTAGGCTCAAGACATGTCGACGTGCGTGAGTGTGTGAGCCACTGAAACAGCCCGGGCTTGAGGTGTTGCCACCAGTGAATGTTGTGATGGAGAAGAGCTCTGTCGTGCTGCACTTACTCTCACCTTTCTATCGCACCAACACAGTATGAGGGCAGCAGGCTGAATGAGGAGGTGAGCAGGATCCACCAGCGTCTCTCTGTGTGTGTGTGGGAGTTCCTGAACTGTGTGTGTGTCCGAGTGCCAGGGAGGAGCTGAGCTTACGTCCACCTCTGTCTCTGGTGGTCGATGATACAGCCCCCCCTCCCGCACTGCCTGAGCTAGCAACCCCCCCCCCTCCTCAGTCTGGTCTTCCTGTTTGATATGTGTTTGGTTTCTGTGGAGAATTTCTGTAGGAGAGTTGCCCAGTGTGTTGCAAATCCCGTCTTCAAACTCCCAACAGTTGATGCATTTGCAGCGGCCACAGTCTGTCTGCTGAGACTGAGTGGACACATCTGTGTGTGTGTGTGTGTGTGTGTGTGTGTGTGTGTGTGTGTGTGTGTGTGTGTGTGTGTGTGTGTGTGTGTGTGTGTGTGTGTAAGATGCATCACGGTGATTTGGAGAAGGAAGCCCAACATTTCACACTCATCACTCCCCAGTAGATTTGATGTCATGGATCGTGTTCAGCTCAAACGCTGCGGTGAAAGACGCACCGAACTGATCCCAAATATCTCACTTCCTTCTGACAGGCTGAGCTGACTTTCTGCGCTGGTGATGTCATCATGGTTTTTGGGGAAATAGACGAAGATGGCTTCTATTATGTAAGTTACCTTTGCCTTCTCATGAGAGTTGGTCAACCATCATGTGACTTTAAATGCTACGAGTCACATTTCAAGGGATAGTTCAAGCATTTTTTTAACATATAAAATAAAAGTTCATGACACATTATTTAAAACAGCTCATGGGAATACAGTGGTACCTCGGTTTTCGAACGTCCCGGAATTCAAACAAATCGGAGTTCAAACAAAAATTTCAAACGAAAATCCAGAACTCGAATGCCCTCAAAAAAAGCCGGAAAAACATAACTTGCGCGGACTGATCAGCTGACCCACGACGCACTTTGTTATTGTGTACAACGCAGCCTCTGTATACAGAAGTGTCCCGTTAGCTATATTTACTGACCGTTTTTTCTTCATATGGAGGTGTAAAACCTTTCCTGTCTCCGCACTGGACCGTGGTAGAGTGTCACAGGGGAGGTGCTCGCTCTCACTCCAGGGTTTGATGTCCTGTTGTGGGCTGGAGCTGGGACAGGGATGAGGCGAGTCTGGGACAGAGCGTGACTTGGTTTATGACTTTGTCACAGCCAAACTGCACAGAAGCGCACATTCAGAGCTGGACACGCACCGGGCACCTCTTCACTTCTGGAGAGACGTCACTCACTCGGCAACCCCTCCCACATGCAGCGGCCACACACATAGAGGAACAGCGCACCTGCAGCAGACACTCTACATTCACTCCTACAAAAGACTATTTTAAGGCTTGGAACGCATTATTTCTTCTTCCATTCATTGTCATGGGAAAAATCGGTTTCAGATTTCGAACAATTTGCTTCTCGAACAGGCGTCTGAAACGGATTGTGGTCAAGAACCGAGGTACCACACTATAAGCAACTTTGTTACCTGAGGAGTCAGAGATCCGGAAACCAGTTTGAATCAGCTTCTTAATCGGAGCCAAATTACCGTCACCTCTGGCTAAATTCGGTACTGCACTTTCCCCAGACGTGTCTTCATGAACATCCGAAATAACAGAAAAAAATAGGGGGGTTAAACATCTTGCGGCTCACATAACTTAACACCAAAATAACACGTACAGGCCGTCCAGGTCTGAGAGAACAGATCTTTCATCCATGCTATATGTCTTGTACTGTAGCATATTTGACAATAAAGCTACCTAACCTAAGCGTGTGCACTATGTGGTTTTCACCTTGTAATTTATTAGTACTGCTCAATGGCCATTTTTTAGAGTAGATTGTCTTTTTCTGCAAGTTCATTGCTCTAGTGTTGAGGTGAGAAATACAACAGTGTTGCGAGTGTCGGCCACAGTGGTGTGTTTCCATGGTGCTCTTGTCCTCCTCAGGGTGAACTCAACGGTCACAAAGGACTCGTTCCATCCAACTTTCTCGAAGAAGTGCCTGATGACGTGGAGGTTTATCTCACTGACTCGCCATCTCGATACCCCCAGGACACTCGGATAAAGACCAAAAGGGTACATGCTCCTTTGCAGTACTAGCACTCTGTCCTCCATCCTCCCTCTCTCTCTCTCTCCCTCTCTCTCTCTCTGGTGTTCGTGCCTGTGTGTGTGTGTCTCATTGATGCAATGGGATCTTCCACTGTAAATATTTACATGTTTCAGATTTATGAAAAGAGAATAAAACTTTAACACTAATACTTGACAGAACTTTTATTTTTCATGTCAACTGCTGTGAAGGGGCGGGGCGGGGGAGGGGAGGGGTTATTCCAAGTGTACAGTAATATTGAATATATTGTATTTATCATTCTCAATGAGAGTTATCGAGGCTGGGGAGGGGCGAGACTTTCTCCTGTCATGTTTGGACAAGCCGACCTTTTTGCACACGCAGCAGAGGATTTAGGAATCTATTCTTGTGTGTCACTTCAACTAGTTTTGCTGTACTGAAAAAGACGAACGATGTAGCTCAGCATGTTCTGTTCTCTCGTCCAGATGCATGAAGAGATTTTCTAAAACACATCAGTCTAGTGTTAGTCACACTTTTGTATCCACTCCTAACGCCTTGTTTTGTATTTTTGCTTTTCTTGTAAAGTACCTTTAGACTCTGTCGCCATCCGAGACGTTTCGTAAAAAAAAAAAAAAAAAAAAAACAGAAACAAAATGTGAAGATGTGATGCTATTTTTCTGTTGAAATGAAATATTGGTCCAGCTATTCTTAGGTGTCATCTTTGCCATTGTGATTGTGTACTACTACTGAAATGCCATCATTGTTTTATTTCTTTTTCTCACCCGCTTGGCAAAACAGAAGAAGAGTGTTCATTTCACACCGTAACGGCTGTGTTTCCGTCACGTAAGTGAGCAACTGAGGATACCCAGATTACCAACCCCTCGTCTAATGCAGATGACATGGGTCCCCTTAGCTTCTGGTACGCAACAATAACACCCGCTGTTCTCTGGACGAAACCCTTGTTTCAAACCCTCAAAGTCTCAAGACACTTGCCAATGCATTAGACAAGACGTGTGGTATCTTCAGTTGTTTCTCTGAGTGTTGTACATGACAATGTCCGTCTCCTCGAATGAGTCTCCAGCTGTAACTCATGCAATGCTAAAAGGCCATTTTTGCACTGCAAATGTGAAGAAGACGCCACAAATTTAAGCCGACATTCTATTTAAGTTCATAAAGCTAAAACGAATCCATTTAAGGAAAAAATTCGAGAAATTTGAGAAAGCTTTTTTCCCCTACATTTTAGCGTACAGTATAATTTTTTTTTTTTCCTGAAATATTTGCGCAACCAGGTACCCGCACAGATTGACCAATAGTGGCGCTCAAGCACCAGCCCTTTAGATGGAGCCCATTTTTCCCCCCTCACCTCGAGAATTCTTAAGACGGGGCATTTTTTGAGTTCACTCCAATTATGTTGTGCCCCTCCCCCCTTTTTAAATTGCTCAGTTATTACTGAGTTATTAAAAAATAAAAGTGACCTTGCGATTTAGTTACAGTAAAAACAAAAATGTTTTGAATAATTTTCAATAGGTGCCCATTTTTTCTGGCTTTTCCACCTGTGCCCCAAAACATCTGTGCATGTGCCTATGGACAGTTTTTTTTAAACTATATGTGATGTACAAAATTGATTATAAAAATGCTGTACGTTTATAGCCAACACTCCATTTTCACCTCAGATTCTGCCAAACTTACTTTATCCTTTTAAAAATGTTTACAAACACCGTCTTCCTGAAGTGCAGTTTGGTCGCGCCTTTTAGCTCATGATTACAGAGATGGATATGGTGACTAGTAGTTTCTGCTGTAACAGCGTTGTAATAATCGATACCTACGCAAAGTCAATGTGACCTGAATATGCCCCACCTGTCCCACAATTGAAACGTATTTGGTGATATGTGAAGATCTCCCCTCCGCCTCTCATAGTCTTTGTGACAGATGTCATGATGCATTGATGTGACAGTCAATGTTTGAACTCCCGCTTCAGTTCTGTCGCTGTAGCTCACCCATGGCAGCTTCTTAAATATCTCACACGTCAAGGATGAGTAGATTTGCGGGGACCCAGCGGAGACAGGAGTGGTGACTATGAGGACGCTAGCTTGACTTGTTAACGCCTTCAACTGTCCCTTGCGGGTCTCCCATTAGGTTCCACCGGACAAATCGTCTCGACCCAGAAGAGCAGCATCTCCCACTGTGGGTCCACAATCCTGTGGTGGCTCCTCCCTCCTCAGGGCACCACCGGACTTGAGACAGAGAGGCGGACTTCTCGCCAAAGAGAACAAAAAACTGTTGAGCAGACTTGGGAAGTGAGAGGGAAAAAAAAAGAAAAGAAAATCCCTGTTTATTAGCCTCTGCTTCATGTCCGCTCATGCATGTGTTCAACCGCTCATGATGCTCATTTCACAAGTCAGCAGAATCAGAAAAGCCGCGGGGAACCATGGGACTGGGTGAGCATTATAGACAGCGTGTTTAGCTCAACTTTCTTCCCTAAGAAATGGGTGATTCAGCAATAACCAGACAGCCAGCACACATTGTGCTTTATATCAGAACTATTTGGAAACGTTTCGGTTGAAGTTGTTGCCATACAAATTCGAAATACTTTCAACCATCTCTAAGTAGACTAGGAAAGAAATGAACATGATTCAAGGAAGTATTCAACATCAACTCACAACCAGACCATGTTGGAGTTCAAACTCCAGAGTTTTTCATGTGAAGACAATGAAGTCATGATCAGCTATGGATGACTTGTTGACCAGCTCTGGCTTGCGCTTAACCCCATTTGAGCTCCTGAATCCAACAAAGTCCAAGCATTCTACTTGTTCATGACATGATCTCAGTCGTGAAATAAGCACACACCAAGTTACCAGTTGATCTGAACCAAACCATGAACTTGCCTTATATTTGCACAAACCTTGCAGCGTCACTCGTCATTTGTCCAAACGTTTGTCAAGTGCGGGGTTTTTATTTTTCAGTCTTGTGTCCAATGTGAAGAATCTATGAAGCGTGAAGGAGATTCCAAGTAGACCATGAGCAGATGAATTTCTTTTGCAGTATGTGACGACACAAGGCTACCTCTGCAGAGTCCCTCTTTCATCGCCCGATCTTAATGGAGCTGTGTGTTCAGTGTCGATGTGAAGTACTGTAACCAACCTATATGAACTATCTACACCTTCAATGTAGAGTGAATGTACCATGAATTGAAAGCCAATGTATAACCAACGCTGCAGCCGTGAGTGAAACCGTCCTTCATCACACCTTGTACACTTGTGTTTCCAAATTCAGAAGCCCACTGTCCTCTTAAACTGCCAAACTGAAGAGAATGTACACCAACACGTTCTGTTTGAGTCACCACTCGGCCAGACAGCCATAACAACCTGCAACACGCTGGTGTACCTTCTTCACACTCTAGTTTCTTTTCATTTGAGTGACTTTTTCTACTTTTTCCATGTGTAAAAAAAGTTGTTTTTAAATGTTTCTACTTGATTTTGAAAAAAAAAAAAGCCTTTTTGTACATTTACAATCAGACAGTGCAAGCTTTCTTCTCATGGTGTCTTGAAGACCACGTTTTGGATTCAGCAACTGTGTGAGCTCTATGATCAAGATTTATCAGCCTATAGTGATGATACAATTACTGTGTGGGTGTGCATGTGCAATATTTTCTTAAAACTATATCAAAATAAATTTTAATATTTTTTAACGGTGGCATAATTTGTTTTATTGAACAACAGAACTTGACAGATCAAGGAACCACATTCATGTGGTACAACACAAGGTACACAACGAAGAAGTGACTTTTACCTTTTGTCAATCAGAGATTGAAATTAAATTCAAACGGCAAAGAGCCAACAGTAAAGATACTTTAACTCAACACGTTATCCAAGTATGGCTCATAAGGCAACAACAGTTAAGTGAACTCAAGCTAATAAACCAAAGTAGGATACTTGTATGCAACTACAAGTAGAAAAGGAGATTGTCCAGGTGTGTGTTGTGCTCCTTGTGCAGGCTCTGACCCACAAGGAAAGCCAGCTTGTGAGCGTACTGGCAGGGAGCAGGCACGGCGATGATGCCCTGTCAGCAAACCAGAGGTTGTAACGGTCCTGCGGGTAAACTGTGATGAGTCCATGGACATACCTGCCAGTTGTAGTACATGTGGCAGAGTTTGTAGGTGAGCCTCTGCATGTGATCGGGCTTCAGGCCGCTGGTGTCGTACACCACGTTGTAGTGTGTCGGGCACACTGTTCCCTGGCGGACTGCCTGGCTGACGATGAAGAAGTCATACCTAAATGATAAAATGAATCGGGGCAGAATTGACAGAATGTTGAATCATCTGGAAATAAACAAAGAAAGAAACAGTGACGTTGTAGATAAGACAAAATACCACTCAGGGCGGGTGACGTCAGAGTCTACGATGGTTCCAGGCGGAGGGTTGGACAGGCTCCCGTTGATGTGAGCGAACAGTCTGGTGTTGATGCGCTTTTTCACCACCACAACACTCAGCTTCGGCCTGAACAGGTAGCCCAGATTAAACACCAACAGGCCACATGACACAAAGAGGGCGACTATACTGACGTGTAGTCTGGGCCCATGGACTTGATGGACTCCAAGATCTGAGCAACTTCATAGTGGACGACACTGTGCAGCTGACCATCTCCGACACCATCACGGTACACAATGATCCGTGAAGGGAGCGAGTTGTTGAACTTCAGGTAGTCTTTGAGGGCAGCTGTACAACCACATTCATCAGATTGGAAAACAGAAAACACCATTATTTTTCACTTGTCTTCAATGAGCCAGATGATTTCCTAATGCTGACTCAGGGCAACATTTTATTAATCAACAAACCTGTTTTCTTAAATGCATTTTGCGAGTTTCAACACTAGATGGCGTTCAGTCAACACAAGTGGTCAGGAGCAACCATGTCAGCAGGAGTAAAACAAAGTTCATTGCATTTCTCTGACACGCGTCTCTTGTGGGAGGAGAAACCCCACATACATTACAGAAGCAGACAGACTCACATGTAGAAAAGGGCTGGTTACAAAATTATCTGAATGTTACGGTCCATCTCAAACAGGACAGTTCAAATTGTAGTAACAAATTTCATATTTTGCAAAATCTAGCAGATGCTCAAAATTAATCCGGCAACCGACTTCGCATCAACAGACCTTTCAAAGGCATTTTCAACCCATCCATGATCTCCTGCCCTCTGTGCTGCAGCACACACTTAGAGTACCACCTGGACAAGAACACAAATCAGCCAGCGACTTGGTTGACCGGTAAAACCTCACATTCAAAGTCAAACCTGCTCATGGAGGGGTTGAGACTCGCCACCAGCGCGCCGATGGAGCGTTTCTGGGTTGAGGTGTCGTGGTAGCAATCAATGCCAACAATCATCAGCTGCTTCAGCTGCACCAAACAAAAGCAGTTCCGAAGTCAAGCTGCTGTTTCAGCCCCATCTGGTTCAGGTACTAAATCAAGACTTACAGGAATCTCCACACTCCACAGCTCTCCTCCCATCTTGCAGGCCATCTGCAGGGCTATCTTGGTGGCAACAGTCATGAGGGCCTGAGGTCTGGAGAGTGTGCGAGCCACCACACACTGGCTAGGAGTGGGACAGTCCAGACACAGGTACTTCTTCACACAATCGTACTTGTCTTTCCTGATGCTGCTGAGGATCACGAGCACCTGATGAGAGGAGCACAATAACTAGATGATCACAGACCCATGTCACATGTGAAAAATTACCATTTGGGTTTGGGGGCTGACATTATGCTGCAATGCTCTGAGGAGCATTTCTTGATGGTCGTCATACTCAATCCTGTTAAAAAAAATAAAATAAAAAATGTTATATTTAAGTGACTTGCTTGCAAACCTGGCTTCATTAATTTAGCTAACACAAGAACCTGCAGAGGTTCATATGGATCGTGGCACTTGCATTGTCGCTCTTTGAAGACGAATACCGATTGGACCAGACACCTTGTTGAGTGTCTGCAGGAGGGCCTGGGCTTCATTGACACTCCGCTTGGTGTAGAACACGAGCCAGTTGTTCAACTGTGGCGATCTCATCACTGGAATCCCACGCATTTCTCTGGACCAATCAGCAGTCCACGGGTTGAACTCGTACTGTTATACATGCTAAAATCAGTAATTTTACATCTGATGATGCGCTTTTTGGAAATCTGCAAAAACAGTCCAACCATTCTTGATCCTTGGATGATCTTCTCGCCAGGGAGAACCCGAGCTTGCATTTGAAGGAGCTCCTTATCAAAACGAAGACCCCACTTGTCCAGCTCTGCTTGAGCTTCGGGATTCCTACAAGATACATTTACAAAATAAAAATAAAATAAACAAAAATGACTAATTACAGTGGTCAAGCAGCATTGCCACTGATCATTGCAGGAACAATGCATAAATATGCAGCAAGACAAGACATATCTGCCACAAAATATGGTTCTGCTGAGTTACTATGCTAAATAAGCACAAGTGTAGCTCAGTTTCAGCCACATTAACAAGCGTGGTGTACTGACACTGCTTAAATGAGCCGCCACGCATTCAGAAAAATGACATACATTTTTGTCAAAGAAAGTTTAGATGATATACTTGACCGTTTTTATACACATATTTCAGGCCAGGCTTTTGCCCAAGACTTCAAATAGGGCGTCCAAAGACCCGCCACTAGGCCATTACCCTGCGGACACGCCAGGTCATCGACTTGACATAACTTGCTTTGTTAAAAAAAAACATCTATACGAAAACAGCTTTATAAAAACATCTGAGTCAAATGATCATTAACAGAGATGAACTCACAGCTGTTGCCACAATGACAATGCATGACACATTTTGTGCTGCTGACCCTTCTGAAGAGTTTTACATTGCATTGACATTGCCGCTCAGTATTGCTGTTGTCAGTCTGTGATCTGTGAAGAAACGTAATCCTCCTATCGCAACATGGTTCAGATAAGTCCTTCATTGACATGAACCTGCTCTTCTTCCTCAAAAACCAAATCCCTCATTCACTAGTATTCCCGCAACATGCTTTTTAATATACACAAGTTGCGCCTGAGTTGCAGGACCAGCAAAACTTTGACAAAAAGACAAAGATTTAGAAACCGAAAAATACAGCAAAAAAATCATGACAATTGGCAAAGTGGTAAAATCAGCAGGTTTACCACTAAAATCCAAAAGATTTATTTTTAGAAGAGTACCTCAATGTCATTTCCCATGTGCACACTTACGTCTGAATTGCATTGATGAATTTGTTAAGGCGCCCCAGCCTCTGCTCTGGACCCAGTCTGGTGTATTGGCCCAAGTCCTTCATGACCTGGAAATCTGATCGCATCTTGTCAGTCAGCCCTGTGAAGAATTTAAAAAAGTGAGAGACGCACGCATCAGGCAACCAGTTTAGAATCCGTACATGAATATACAGTAACCTGTGAGGTAGCACAGCTCAGGAATGAGCAAAGCTGGGCCAGGAGGAGGCGCTCCAGCTGGAGCCTTCTTTACATGGCTAACCAGAAGAACCTGGTTATGATCCCTGATGTCCAGGTCATAGCGCTAACACAGCAAAAGTCAATAACACCTAGGGTGAAACTAAAACTTTGATGTCACACTTACAGTCTTGTAGTAGTGCAAGAAGGACATGTCCGTCTCGCCCTTTTTGAATGTGTTTTTGGGAGTGTGATCCCAAGCGATGTCGTCAATCCTGTAGGTTTTGTTGTTGTACCTAATGAAAAGACCAAATAGAAACCTTTTGATCGTGGTAAATATATGTGGGAGATATTTTGACAGTGCTAATTTCACAACTCACTTTGTGAGTATAACCTGACCAATCAGCTCTTTAGTGCAGATATCAGTGAAGTTTGCACTTCCACCGCACCGTTCCCTCAGGTTAAACATGAAATCCAAGACGGTCTCACTGCGGAGCACCTTATGACTGACATCAGTGCACAGCATGATGGCTGACTCGTACTCCAGGATGGTGGTGGTGTACCCTGGCCAGATTGTCAGCCTTCAACAAAAAAAATAAACAAGTTCAATATACATTCAATAAACATTCATGTTAATCCAAATGGTACAGAACTTTGGATTGGAGACATATTATTTACTATGTCAAAAGGAGATGTGAAAATAAATGATTAGGATGTGATCTGGCTGATTCCAAAGAGCTTGCAGCACAAAACACCCAAAATCATCAAATTAATGTGACATCAATACATGAATCATTTGACATGTAAATAAGATTTCTCTTTTTCAGTAAGTTGTTAATACTTCTGTTAGAGGGTGAGCAACAATACAAAACAGGAGTCAAACAATTTTTTGAAGGTTGAAGTGATAATTATCACCTGTGTCTGGTAATCTCATTTGCATCCTTTGGGTTGTAGTAGTTACGTCCAATCTGTTGCATCTCAAGAATCCTCAAAATTCTGAAAACAAAAAAAAAGAAAATAATATGGGGTTGTCAGTGCTACATGTACCACAGTTGATAATGTATCCACTGACCTTCTGAATATGATGTTGTAAAACTGAATGCAGACAGGTGATGATGGTGGCAGCACATTTGTCAGGGTGATGGTGACTTCAACCTTTTCTCCAGTCCTGGTTTCACTCTGCAGCTTGGTTTGCTAACCAATCACAAGCAAATAAATCTTTTAAATGGGGATGTACCGAACTGATCATTTGTGGCTGAAAAAATATTTAACTGCTTGGCTGAATAACACAGACCGTCCAATGTAGTCAAGTTTTTTTTTTTTGGTTGCATTTATAGTCGAAAACATTTTTACATATAGGCTTGTCAAAGAAAGTAAATATTTAGATGATTGAGTATTTGACATTTGTTAATGTTTCAGACTTAGCTTTCAGACCAATTTTAAAAAACATGAAAATTTCCCATTATATAACAAGCTCATAATGTAAACAAAAGGCTCCAGATAGTTTGGTTGAACACTCATGGCAAACAGCAATTCTATTCTTGCACTCAAACACAAAAAAAGCGAACACTGTATGCAGACTTTGAAACCTACTTGGCACTGAAGCTTTACCATGAAATGGCTTGATACTTCGACACCATGCAAAACAAAAAAGGATCAAATAAAGTGGGTTGCCAGAATGCAGAGTTCATTCAATTTTTGTATATAAAAAACACATACTACATCTCGATGTAGTAGAATATTGCCACCAGCTGAATATATTCTGCCACTGAATGTTCGGTGCACCCCTACTTATAACGCAGACCAACATCATCGTAAAAAACCAACAATGGCAAGCACTGTCATTAACCTTATCTGGAAGAACAATTGGCAGACAAAGTATTGCTCCATCAAAGCTACGGGCTGGTCCCAATGTTTGCTCCTGCTGGGAGACGAGGCGAAATCGACGGCGCCGATCCTCGACAGGGGGATCGAAGTCAACATGGTACTGGTAAAGCACCCACTCAGGGCGAGACAAGATCCGAAAAAAGTTGGCCGACAGTGCAATTTGGGATCCAGAAGTCCCTGAAAAGCAACAATAGATTAATTAGACATCATTCAAATAAGTGATGATTGTGTATTAAAAAAATTACAATAGACCTTTTTTGGACTCTTTGACATGTTCCATAGTCTGGCGGGTATTAATGCCTGCATCATTGAAGTCTCTTCTGCGGCCACCTCGCTCTCCAAGTTTCACCTGCCGAAACCCAACTGAGATCTGCTGAACAGCTAAAGTGCGGGGAAGGAATTGTTAGACAAGTGTGGGATAATGTGAATTCTTATGAGTGCTAACAGTACAGTAATTCAGCTCCTCCCCGCAGCCTTAGTTTTGGCAAATAAATAAAATCACAGGTGAATAGTTTCAATTTTCACTTGACTAAAAACACACCAAGTAGGTTCCAATATTCAATGAACTGTGTGGACTTGGCAAAAACGAGCCAACAGTCTTTATAAGGAAGCGCATCTGTCAAAAGGACGCAACTTCTTGACTTGTCTTGTTTGATTCTAATTTAAATTAAGTTATCAGTTCACTAATCACATTGTTCTTTGCGAGAAACAATTTAGAACTTTTTAAACCATTGGAAAAAGTAAACGGGCCTCGTTTTCACTTAGTTTTTCACATTATGATACATGTTCACATTATATAAAGACATAAAGTAATACAATATGAATACAAAGACTTAAATGACATTACTGTATACAGCAGCTCATCAAATCAGGGTCAATTCAGTTTGTCAAGTAGGTCACCTGCAGGGATTTTTAATGTCCAGCAGGTGTGTGACATCATCAAGACAGTGTCAAAACGCTTCATGATGCCTCATTTACCCATCAGTAGGTATCCAACAGAGCACATACCTTCTTCAGTCACAGCCCCAGGAGCTCCCTTCTGCCGTCCTCTTCCCACTAGCTCTCCTTCAGCTGTCGGAGGCGGCGCTGGCGGCTATGTGAATAGAAACCTGGACTTCACTTTTGCCATGTTCCATTTCACTCACGACAGCAATAAATTCATCATAGATTTTCACAAGACCACAGTTGTAATAGACTGCATGATGGCCACCGATCTTCTTTATAAGCAGTCAAAACCAAAACGACAATAAGCTGCCTCCAGCATAAATGTGACCAATAACATAGAATGTGCGTTACCAATAGTTTAATTATAATCCAAGTGTAATGGTTTCTTTCATTCCACTTTGACATTGAGCATTAAGAGTAACTGGAAACATTTAAGACAGCAGGATAGAACGATGAGGAATAAAACATACATGCATGCACATGTCATGTCATACACATATCCAAGGAAATGTGTATGATGGAGAACGTTCCCTTTTACGATGTGAACTTACCCCTGGGGGCGCTGTCTCCTGACCACGTGCGCGGCCTCTGGCTCTAGCTCGTGCTCGACCAGTCATGCTAGCTAGCAGTGAGCTATAGTCAGAAAAAAAAAACTTTCTATTTAACACTTGTAGTCAACAAACACGCCACCAGGACAACATGCACTGTGAAGCAACTAACGCCAACATGGCGGCGCAGAAAGCGCCGTAAACTAAACCCTGCATAAAACGACGATTTGCGAAGCCTACTCAATACTTAGCGATGCTAAATAAACTTGCAACACATATGTTTAAGTAAAAACAACATACAAAGTTGCGAAACCAACTTTTTTCGGTGCGACGAAGTCCGACGACAAGTGCGTCCTGATTGACTGTAAAACGAATTCGCGCGATTACTATATATACGCCTTTTCACAATTGAGATTAATGCGCGTGTAACGGTCCAGAACGTTGCAAAAACGACTATTTAACGGTTCACTATGAGTTGCAATGGTCAAAGTAATTGATCCAAAGAAAACGTGTCGCAGTTGGCAAAACTTTTTGACCAAATCCATCTGGTTGAGAACTACTTTTTTGGCGGGGTGATACACGTCGGTAGCAAAAGTGGCGGTGGCTTTTTTTTGCATGCAGTGCTCCTCCTTGTCACAAGATGGAAGCAGAGAACAAAGTTTATTATTTTCCTTCACATGAAGACGGATGTTCTCTGTTGTCACAAACGTTTACTTAATTTGAAAAAAATTGTCGCAATTTCACATTAACAATAAATAATAATAATAATGAAATATGAAAACGAGCCAATACCCCAAACACATACTTGTACACAACTTTATTTATTTTTTGTTTTACTTAAACGTTACTTTCAGACGGATTTATAAATGTATTTATTAAATTACTTAACTATATCACTGAAAATGCAAAATCGCTTCGGCAAAAAAAAAAAAAAAAAAAAAAAAAAATATATATATATATATATATAAGACTTTTGTAAAAGTAAAAGTGTTTATGAGCACAAGCTATTATGTTTTCCTCCCCCCCCAAACCACGTCTCTCCCACTATTTGAAACCAAACTTGGCACCTCAGAGGGCATTTTGAAGAAGATGTGCAGGCGTCTTTCATGTCTTAGATCTTAAGCGTGATTAAAGATTCACACCTGAGGGACCTGTCTAGGAGGACCTGCTGCAGTCACTCTTACCTGAATGGAAAACACTAAGGGGAGATGAAGAAAGGCAGAAACATCAATGTTGTCAGGCTTAATTGTAAAGTGTGGAAACATAAGATCAGGAATCGTATCAGGCAATGTATTGTACATATCGGGGTTTGTGCAACTAAAGACCTGCAAACCTGTTTTAAAGTAGTATGAGTCCCTATTATTGGATAACAATTATTAATGGGTATTCAAGTTTCCTGAGGGGACACATTATATAGTAGAAAAAATGTGTAAAGCAGTGATGGGTTGATGAGGTTTCATGAAACAGTGCCCTGATTTTCAGAGGCCACCAGATGGCACTGTCTTGCTGTCAAATGTTTGGCCGTGAACCATTGAGACAATGAAACCTCATCATTTCTAAACCAAGAGCGCCATCTAGTGGTCTCTGAAACTTAGACACTGTTTCATCACCCGTGCAATGCTGTTTCATGATACCTCATCTAGAAACAAATCTTCAATGTAACTTCAAGTTTAATTGTTAGTACGAAGTCGTGAGTGTGTAATCACATCATGACTTCAAACTTTTAACACAGATAATTTGAATACATGTTACTTCACTCTATATTTACAATATAGTGGTTTTTAGGTGGTGCATATCTTGGACAAAAAAATGAGACATGAAATACTATTAAAAAAAAAAATAAGAGAAAAAAGAGTGTTACTTTAAAATACATCAATGTAATGCAATATAAAATAGCAAGATAATAAACTAGACTTGTATTTAGAATTGAAATAGGAATGAATGATTTGAAAAAAGTACAATTTATTTTGTAGTTTTAAATACATGCCATGCCTGGTTTAGAACGTAAAAATTGTGTCTCTATTCCATGACAATACATTTCAAAAGTGTTTGCAATTCGTATGCATTACAGTGGATGCAGTTCATTATTTTTGTGGTATTCTTACTATTAATGTTGTTAATGTTGTTACTATTAATGTTGTTCAGATCAAGGTGGTTCCCGATACGCAGTGGCGCGGACATTCTATGATGTGCATAATGAAGCGCTTGTGCTGACATTTTGCCCCGGTGACAGATGTTATAGTGAGGATGGGTGATTGACCTTTATCAGGGTGACCACAAATCCGGTAAAACCCTGGATGATCTGGGAAATGAAGAAGCCGTCAGGTATGTTGACTTATTCAAGAGCACAGTTTGGATTAAAACGGCTTAAATAACAGCGTTGGTGCTGTCCTTGGTCCTGTGTTGCTTCATGCACCTGTCTCTGCAAATCCGCACTGTGCTCACACGCTAAATTTGAAAAAACAAAAAAGAGAATGGGATTCAATAGAGATGAAGGAAACCACGTCTGCTAAGCAAAACACTTTGTTGTGGTCCTAAATCACTAATTGTGGAGAAACGTGACAACTAGCAGTAATGGAAAACAAATATGGGTCCGTGATTTACAGCCTAAGACTGACATCAGCTGGCTTTTTTTTTTTGTTGCTCGAAATATTTCAGAAGATATTCAGATTCTGCAGTTGCTAACTGAGTTCAATCATTAGCCAGCCGCGGCCGCTTTCTTTTTCTTAAAGGGTGGTGGTTAAGAGAGCATGAGAAGAAGGCCCATGCTGACCACACAGAGTCCTGCAGAGGCATCCCCCATGGTGCGCGCCTCACGAACGATGCCATGTGATCTGTGGAAAGTCAACAAGGGTTGGTCCGCAGCTGGGCTGCAGGAAAACAGAGCGCAGACACGTAGCAACACCCTCCTGCTGCGAGTAGCTGAGGAGACGCACGGCTCATCGCTCGCTCCTGAATAAACAAATACTGAACCGGGGAACTTGAAGCAGACGTTTTACTCCAGCCGTATTTCTGACGACAAAATCAGCTCTTTGCTTTTTTTGGGCACAGCTCTTTTTAAACACAGCATCACTCATTGCTCAAATCCTCGACACACTTCTAATGACGGGACGGCTCTGACTGCAGGATGACCTCGTTCATTAGCACCTTTAAAGGTATTTATCTGTGTTTAGTGGAGCCTGAGAAGGCGGTGCATTCACTGGTGATAAAAGATGAATGAGACAATCCAGTGTTGATAGAGCTCAGCGTACAGAGCAGCACGTTTGGAACATCATGTAACTGCACTTATACCTGATGGACAATAATTTAGGCGGGTAGCGTGAAGCTCCTCTCATCTAGGGGTCCACTCATGTTACTTCACACGCACCCCGCTCCACCATTACAATCGCTAGTTAGCTCACTAACTGGTGCAGAACGTCAGAACTCTGTCTAAACTTGCTGAGAATCCACTAGTCACGTCACCCCTTTGAAGAACTTGACAGCCAGTAGATATGGACTCAACCATGGGCTTGAAACTAGGCACAGCGTTATCTGTAATATGATATTTATATGCGTCATGAAGTCATGATATCAATATTTGAGAATAAACCAAAACCATAAATCTCTTTCTCAGTGAGCTATTAGAGGCATACTGGAGAGTTTCATGCATTTAAAATACATTTTAAATTGTGATATTGACCCTGGGGACGCAGGTTTGACTGCAGCTTGATCTAAGCCAGTGATTCTCAATGATTTTATATTGCAACCCCCCAAGGAAGAAGTAAGCATCTGGCATCCCCGCAACTCTGCACCACCTCTGTAAATAGTGTCAATTGTCTATTAAATGATTCTAAGTACACCTCTGCATAATGTTCTATCCTGGTTAACAAAAGAAACTAATGAAGATCAACTTACAATAAAGAAAAACTGTATTATCATTGTTTTTGTCTCTAACAGAAAAGACTTAAAGTGCACCAATTTGCTTGAAATAAAAAAGCAAAAATCATGAGTGGAAATAGACTTTATTCTAGTACGTCAAAAAAGTATGTTCCAAGGTGACAAGTGCCCTCTCCAGCAATGCTCCATGCCCCCGCAAGGGGGCCCGCCCCACTGTTTGAGAAGGACTGGTTGAAGCAAACCTGCATCTCTGGGGAGGGAGGTGTGGGATATTTTGCATTAAAAAGGAAAATAACAACTCAGCACAGTTGTCAGTCAAGACCACATGATCTAACAAGGCTTTTACGGGGTGAGAACAAGTCATACCAGGACCAAGGAGTGGTGAGACTAGTGATGGGTAGACGAGGTATCATGAAACAGTATTGCAAGGCTGATGAAACAGTGTCCTAATTTTCAGGGGCAACTAGATGGCGCTATTGCTTTAGAAATGATTTGAGGTTTCATTTTATTAGTTGTTCAAGACCAAACATTTTACAGCAGACAGTGCCATCTGGTGGCCTCTGAAAATGTTTGCCTTATGAAACCTCATCTACCAATCACTTAAAAGGATGGCGGATTAAGAGTAACAACAGGCACGAGTACACGAAAGAAATAAAGTGTTCACGATGTGGTCTGCTGAGAGTCCATTTTGGACTTTTCCCCACTTACAGAAACATGACAGTAGTTGTGACCTTTTCTTAGCAGAACAGTACTGTAGGTTAACATTCTACATTAATATTTTACTTTTCAAATTAAATTTGTTTGTGAAGTGGTGTCATCTGTTTTACATTTTAGTAAAACAAAACGTCTCACTCATGAAGGTAATTCAGAATAATCTCATGTTTTCTTCATAAAAAATAATGATGTTTTCCCATGTAAACAAACCTCACAATGTGCATGCCGTGGGTGACAAGAGGATAAATAAATAAAATAGACAATTCATAAAGGACTTATCAGATCATCAACGTGCCTGTTCTGAATCCAGCGGTCTGGTTCACTAGAGGATGTGACTCAGAGAACAGGCAAATGTTTGACCTCTAGCTAGAACGTCCGCAATTATCGTCTATTCCTTCACCTACAGTCATGAAGTGAAGGTCATTACTGAGGCGATAAGATCAAAGACACAATCCAAAACAGCTTTATCTGTGGCTTTCAATTCAGGAGATGCTTTCAGAAACGCGTCCATGAGAAAATCCATCTGTCAAACTCCGACTCAAGTGAAAATTCTCCAATATCCTGCACGTATGTGGTCATGCTGTCGCCACACAAAAGAAAAGCTACAGATTTAATTTCCACAAAAGATTAAGTTGAGATTAGGTTCTGCATCACTGCTACATTATAGGGGTTTGAAGTCGAAATCTCAGCAGATATAGGAGTCTTTGTCCAAAGCGTAGGTTGGAACAAAGGTGCAGTGAAGCATCGGCGGCAAAGCACCTAATAAGCACAATGTGGGAATAAAGCAGGGGAGTGAGCATCAAAGGAAGCCAGGCACAGCATGATTGGCATTGGTCTGAACTCCCAACATAGGACACTCAGCATGCTCTTCAGCAATCACCCCCACAAGACCAGTAGCTGGGCAGTAATTAAAACCATCATTCCCTCTGCATTGGTATCTCAATAGCCACAGGACGTAAAGCTTTCATCCCTTCCTGTCCAAAAATACTCACCAACAAAACAATCTCTCTAAATGCGGTACATGGGAAGGAGGCAACCTGTTAATGTAAAGTGGAATTGTTGCTCATTTCGTACTCCGGGTCACAGAGGGCTCGACCTGCGGGAAAAAGGCCAACAGAAAATTCCTCCCTCTGTGACCCGAGAATCTCCAGCATGTCCTGGTCTACCCCAGGACGTCCTCAAGCTGGACACAGCTCACCATGTAGCCGTCCACCCTGACAAGACGCCTGAGTCGATATATGATTTTGAATTGTTTTTCCGCTCCCATAGACAAAAATAAGGGGGGCACAAATACAAACAATCCACCATGAACCACCAAATGAACTTTACTGTGTGGCAAAATATATTGACACACATGTTGTCCAGTCATAAAGAGAAGTGATGCGACTGTGTCAGTGTCTGTGACTGCAATGCATTAGGACATGAGGATGGCCTGATACGTTTGAAGCTCCCAGCCTACGACTATCAAAGGGGGGACTTGAAGTGGAAGACTATCAGATTCAATGGCCAGCTTTAGCACTTTGGCTGAAGATTAAAAGGAACTCTGCCTCTGACGTTCATTCTGTCCTAGCCTCGACTAAATTATGGAACATGTGAGGCCCCAGGTTTTTTTTTTTTTGGATACTTAAGAAGTATAGCTGCAAGACTGCCTTTTTTGTTTTGTTATTTACAAATACATTTGCTCAGCAGGACGATCAAGCAAAATCTTTACCCGAGGCATGTTATTCATCAACCTGCTGTCACAGTCAGGAGTTTTTAGCTGTTAGATATTGGAGTCAGAGAAATGATGTTCGAACAAGGGAAGCAAATAACATTGAATCATGAAAAGAATTTTATTAATCGAGAGGAACTAGGTTTAGCAGAAGCAGATGCTCTGTAAATTCTTTCTGATCCATTTACGCAGAGAAAATAAAACAAATTTACAGGGCTGACATTATAAAACATCTTTTGTTATTGAATGTGTCAAGTGAAAACACATTTTTGAGAAAGACACAGGATCTTTTTAGAAACCAATTAAGACGAAACTTGCTGTCATGGCTATCTGCAGCCATTCTGTGCTGGCTTGCTTGTCTATTGTGGAACAGATCCTCAGCTCTTTCTTGGATGTTGAGAATGAATGCACAGCTGACGTAAATGTAACGCCTACTTCCTTTATTCAAGTGATTTCACTGACTAACAATGGCAAAAACTATTCAAATATATTAAGAATAACATCAGAAACAGACCACTGCTGACAAATGTACAGAGGTTCAGTCAATGATTTCACTGTGTTGTCGAAGTAACTGGCACTTAAGTTAAGTTACCTGTATGTAACTCTAGTTCCAAGAGTACACGTGGAGCCCTCTAACACAGAGGTGGGGGATTAAATTTCCTAAAGGGCCTGGTTATATATTGTGACCGTTGAGAGGGGCAGTCAAACCCAAAGAAAGGAAGGGAAGAGAAAACTGAAAATAAAAGTCGAGCGCTTCGTGTGTTTGTGAAATTGCACTTTAAGAACAGCACAGAAAATGTTAGTTTGTTGTGTTTTATTTCATTTAAACCACATTCCATTTCAAGATTCTCGACGTGTCTCATACATTTCGAAATCTGCTTTCAATTCTGATGTATTTTTAGGGACAAGAAATACTCCTGAAGTTATATTTCAGTTGCATCATAATGAACAAAAAAACAATGCATACGACAAAAATGTCAGACCCAAAGTCAGTTTTAATAGTTGTACTCTGACTCCAGGAGGGCCACATAAATACAGTCAAAGGGCTGCATCTGGCCCCCGGACCACACTTTGCCCAGGTCTGCTATAACAGATTGCTCATGCTTTCAATATACTTGTTTTCTCTACTAACTATACAACACAGTCAAAGGGGGTCATCTGTCATCAGAAGCTCAAACATGAAAGACATGTTTGAGCTCATTTATTTCTAATCACATATAGGCTTCTGACGCTAATAATTGGTGAGCACACATTGATAATTGATAATAATTAGCTAATAAATTGTCATTTACTATGGAGTCAGGCTTAACAAAAGTCGTCAGACCTTTATTATGAGTAATTACATGCCTCAAATACGCATTTGAATAAGTTGCAGTATAAGTTCCTTAAAATCAAATTACATTTAATCCTACGCATAAGAAGCATGTGAACGGATGAGAGTGTCTCTCACAGCCATCAAAGACCAACAGCTTTGTTATTACTAATATTTTCAATAAAAAGGAAAATAATTCACAATGTTGCACAAAGCTGCACCTCAGAAAAAATGTTCCATATAAATTTCCATTGGAATCCTTCATTTATTTTGTGCTGCTTCTCTCATTATCCAGAGATCACAGGGGCCGAAGCCAATCCCAGGCAAAAAAGATGGGGACCCCCCGGGGCACATACCATTGCTGGGCACAAATAGACAACAACTCTCACTCAAACACTTGCGAACAATTTACAGTGGTGAGCTAACCTCCGGTGTTTTGGGGCTGAGGCAGGAAGTAGGAGTGCCTGGAGGACACCCACACACACACAGGGAGAAACACAAACTCCACACAGAAGGGACCCACGTGCAACCATAAGCAAGCTCGCCTCCAGCTGGAACCACTGTTCCTCAGCGCTGCCCTTCCCTTTCTTGTGGTGAAGAATATCACAACTCAACTTTAAAAATGAAGATCCCCCACAAGTCAAACAATTCCACCTCCATCCTTCCTTCCTACACTGTCGTTTCTTGTTTTTCTCTTTGATGTAAATTGGCAACTTTCTTAGATTTCAAATCAAAATACTGAATATTGCCTTATCACTGAGCTCCAGAAACATTAAAGCAGGACGTGTACATTCGCGGCTGCCACTGCCGCTCCTTCAGTACGTGAACTTATGTGTGTTGTATATGAGGAGTCATATGCTTTATTCTTTGGCTGTGGGAAGCCTCTGATCTTTCAGTGCCACAAAGCCCGAAGTCTGTGAGATCCAGACTTGTGTCAACACCCAGAGTCACATTGTTTACGCCAGACCCAAACCATAATAGATGGGTCCACATACTGTCATTGCTGCCATTATGAGTCATTTGAAATTAAAATCCCGACCACAAGCTGGTTCTGGGCCAGATTTAGCAAACCCGCTCTCCCTCGCTCTGTTTCTTTGAGAATCCTTTGATGTTAGCGGGGGGCTTTTGCACTTGCACTGATGCTAACGAATGATACTTTAAGCGATTCTTTTTTATCCGCTGAGCTTAATGAAAGATTAATGGGTTTGATATTTTCTCTTGTTTATATTTTATTTAAATCATAAGCTGTTGTCCTCAGAACTCATTTAAAGCTCATTGATTATGGTTTTATGGATCCTTAGAGAGAATGATTGTGTTTGGCTCCATAAACAAAAAGTGTCGAGCACAGAAAGAGATGACCTTGACAGCTTGTGTTCTGTGGTGATACGGATTGGGCAGAAATGAATGCAGCGACTCAACACTCCTCAGTTCAGCTTCCATCAATTCTAAAGCTCGATCATGGAATTTAAAGTGACACTTTATCCAAGCATTCAATACTAGGAAGGTTCACATGCTACCACAAACTGCTATTAATAATCGGCTTTGATATTTTCCGACATGATGCAAAATGTAAGTAAGCAAAATGCTGTGATTGACATTAAAAACTTCTCAGAAGAACTAAGTCTTCATAAGTTCCACATATTCGCTTACAATAAAATTGATAATGTGGCACCTCATGCCTTCATAAGCCTCACTAACAGTGCACACTTGTTGTCACATAAGGTCATATGTATACACCAACTAACATCCTAGATGGAAGTTTGTTTGAGAGCACACAGTCCTCACCAACCCCCCACCCTTTCGCCCTCATGTATCCGAACCACTCCTTCTGAAGGTCATACAGGAAACATTTCACTCATGTTCTTCTTGAGGCAGCTAGGAAAACTACGACTGACGTCAAAGTTGCTGGTGGAGTTCTACACAGCCATCATCCAGTCCATCCTCACCCCCTCTACCACCGTCTGGTACAACAGCGCCACCTCCACCTCTTCAGGACCTGTATGTCTCCAGGACCCAGAGACGTGCAGGTCGGATCAGAGCCGACCCTTCTCACCCTGGACATGGACTGTTTGTTCCTCTTCCCTCTGGCAGGAGGCTACGGTCCATCCACACCAGAACCTCCCACCACAGGAACAGCTTCTTCCCCTCGGCCGTCAGACTGTTGAATTTGTGAACAGCCTTTGTTGTTTATTTTATTTAATTTTTTTCTGTCAGCACTTACTCCAAAACACATTCCTATTTGGTGGGATCCCCATTGACCGTGGCAATAAATTGAATTCTGATTCACAGTATTTGTGTCGGATAGCTCCATGATTCAGGTGTCCAATACTTTTTGAAACCGGGTCCTATACGGATATGGAAACGCTTCTCCAAGTGGACAGCGGATCCATATATTTTTGAAAATGATGACGTCACGGATCCATCTGCAGACGACTTGTAGTTCAGTGTTGACTCAACTGCGTCGTTGGTTAACACTAAGGCCCCTTATCGGTTGTTTTGGTAAAGCTTCATGCGCACAAGCCATGTTCTCTTCTTGCTTGTTGCTAGAGCATTACAGCGCCTTTATAGTACTGGCACAAGTACTACATCAATTCAAAACATTTCCAGTGAATTTGTGTGGCGGCAGAAATGCTTTTTTGAAACCAGCATGGAAAAATTTCACACAGGAAAAAGTGTGGCTCGATGTGGACGCAGCCACAGTTGCCAATGCTGACCTCTGTGCCAACGTTGGTCTAAACTTTATTTGTGAAGTAGTGAGGTTGTTTCGCTGTAGAACACATACTAGAACCACCCACTAGGTAGATATTGAAATCAGTGGCCATCGCCAAACCTTCTCAATTCTATTAACAATTTGTGGGCGGAGCAAGGTGGCCTCTGAATTTTGCTCAGATGCAAAGATGTTGGGCAAAATTACGTAAACAAAAGAAGACATTTTTACTTCATCTTTGATATGACTTACATTTTCTGGTTGATCTGTTTTGTGCTTAGTCGGAACCAAACCTGAGTAAGCATCCAGGTGTTCCTGAAAGTTTGTTATGGTTTGTGCTATTTGTCAGTTTCCAATTTGATTGAGGGCGTAAGCACAAAGTAGGGAGGGATCAAAACAGAGTGAACATGAGGCCTCACTTCGGTGCCCTGGGCCACAGTTCAGCGCTGTCTTCCACCTTTCGGCCTGTGATTTATGCCTCACCTCTGTAATTACACTGCCAATCGCAGGTGCCGTCAGGTTCAGACAGGGTGAGGCACAGACATGCCCCACCACCTGAGCACAACCCCTCGCCAGCTACCACTAAGTTCTGCTGCAATTTTCCCTTCACCGTAATCTCCTTGACATTGGCTCCAGGAACATATTTGTGTGACGAAAAAAAAAAAAGACGACGCTCAACCCTGCCAGCCATCAGTCAATTGTTTCCCATTAGCAGACACTATGCCGTTATGAAGACTATAGGGGGGAGGGAATCAAATTAACGCCTGTCGAATGATATTTAATGTTTTCGCCAAAATGACGTGTGCAGTTATTTCCAACTCTGATGAACGCTCTTACCTTTTTATTCGACATATGGGACTGCAGGGTGACTATTAGTGTTCAACTGACTGAAGCTTCTTAAGGACTTCCTGTGAATCCAGACACATTTCAGGCTTATGAGTTAGGATTCATTATTGAATTTGTTTAACCTCCTCTTCAGTATAGTAAAGAATCCATGAAGACATCATGTAATTATACATGAAAAACTAGCTTATGAGTCTGAAAAACTAGCTTATGAATTTGGTAGTCTTGCAATAAGTACACAAATCTTACAAGAAAATGACGCAAGTACAAGCAACTTCTAAAAATGTTACTTGAGTAATAGTTTGTAGTACCTGATTTACTTGAGTATCAGGTGTAATATCATGGTATAAAATCTATCTAAGGACAGTAGCAAAGTACTTCTATTTCACAAAAACATCTGTTTGAGGCAAACCCATCGGGAAATATTTGACTGTCACCACGGAAAGTTGAATAACATTGAAATGGTGCCTTCATTGAATACACATGGATTTGCCCTTCTTTTGCCTTCATATTGGAAGCAGAGTTTATCAGTTGACTGTTATTTTCGAGCGGCGTAAGAGGTACTTGATACGATGAGAATCTGATGGAGAATAGCGTGACAGGTGTGACAGGTCTATTTTTTTTAGTAGTGACCTGCGACAATCTGACAAAGTACAATTACAAATATTACTGAGGATATCTAGGGTAGTAAATGTGACACGGAACACTGGATTTATCCAAATTCTTCTTGTCCAACTGTGTTTCCCATCATCGCCGAACATACTCTGCAGATGTACTGTATTGATGACAGCGAATGAGAAATCCTTGGAAGTTGTTAATCTGATCCGTTTGACTCTTTACTCAATACCTTGGTGACTCCAAAGTCTTTGCGGCTGTACTACAACCTGCTTGGCAAATGGTTTTGTACTCAGCAGTGAATTGACTCAAATCATTAGTTGAGTTCAGTTGCCTCTGCTGATTTCCCGTCAGACTAGGGAACATTTTTCCTTTCTTTGTACTGTTCATCCCTACATTGCATTTACAGTTAAGTTCTGTTTGTTGGAGGAAAGTCAGAGGGAAGGGAGGAGCAAGCGAAGAGAATGTGCCCACATGAGTGTGACAAAGCGCTGCGGCACCGATTTGCTCGCCATGACAACGAAGGGCGGGGACCGTGGGGCTGAGGGACCCACTGGCTTTTTGGCCGAGCACAATACAAAGAGGCACGGCTGTCTTAACCCCACTGACATCACTGTTGTCCGCGGGTCAAATCCTTGAATATCAATGAACTGACTCTGTGCCCCTCGCCGTGATCCTAAAAAAGTGTCCGGCTCAAATAAGAAGCTCAAGCTGTCCTCCCTGACCTGTGTCCAGCCTCTCGCTGCTTTCAGCTCAGGGAGACAGAGAGCTTGAGGTTAAACAACGCTTGGTCAGCACAAAAGCATATTTGCTTCCAGTGGAAGTTTGTTCATTTAAAAACATGGCCTCTGATCCATGCGTTTGAGGAAATCCGTTATCTGAGCGCACAGCCATTTGGTAGTCAGTACATTTGCATGCGTATTTTAACTGTCAGTTAACATAGCTGTCCACTTCATTTCATGTCTCCATCATCGTTGCTCAACTGCAGAACAGAAGAAACGCCACATTCACATTGGAGAAGTATTTGTTTTTATTGACCTTGTATTCTGTCCTCCACTCTGCCCATGTTTAATGTGCGAGCCCAAGCTTTGTAAATCCATTATTAGACATATAATCCAAATTATTCTATGGAATTTGGGCTCTTGGTATTTTTTTTTCCATGATAAACTCTAAATATTATAGCTTTACATGGATGTTAATATGACCAGCAATATTGTGAGCTTTTGTCGTTGCTATAATTCCATACATATTTGTGAAGTAATTTATTTCTAATCACAAATAGGTGAGATATTATGAAAATGTTGTGTGTGGCACATAATAACTACATAGATTTTCCAGTGCCTGATAAAATGTATTTATGTAACTGAAGTGTTTTGGTAGGATCGAAAGTCATACATTGTGTTGCGAGCAATACACACATCATTTGTTTCTTATTTTTACGTAGAATCCATCAAATATATTGTTTTATTTTCCAAACTGCACTTACATGATAGATCACGGATAAACCTGAAAAATCATCTACATTTAGAAGCACTGAAAATGTACATGTTTGTATCTGCTGATCTACTCTCTAATTTCTACATACTCATTGCAGTCCACGTACATAACTGCACCATATAAGAAAATGGACAATATAATTAGTCTAGTGAAACAAATACCACACAGAAAACATACTTCTTGCTATGATATGAACATCGGGATGTTTATCGTAGTTGAAAAACATATCTGCTGCTGAGTTACAAGGTCACAAATTCCTCAGTTTACAAACATCTCTTTCAAAAGTCAGCTCAACATTCCAGAGTGAAGGAGGTTTATGCACCACATTATGTATCCAGTTGTTCCTGGTTCTGTAAACAAGGTGATGATTTTCCTTAACAACCTTCTAAATTCCTGAGGATCCACTGCCTCTACTTTACTCAGCGCTGGTGACAAAGCAATATGAGCATTTGAAAGAGACAAGAAAACATTCTCTTGGTTAATGACCACTATGACAATGGTTGAAACTTGAAAAGGATAAATAAAAGCCAAAACTTGCCGGGAACAAAAGCCTCAGACTCAGAGGTGCAGTTTCTCGTCCTTTGTATGGAGAAGCATTTGATCTACAGAGAATCATTTCGGCCTTTTGAGCACACCTGAGCGATTGGAGCGTAAAGAAACCGTATTTCTAAAGCAGATTACACAGCACGGTTGAAACCGCAAGCGCGTTCTGAAGGCAGCACCACCCATCGCTCCAGCTCCCATCTGCATCAAGTCATGTGTTTCCTGCTCAATAGAAGAGTTTGTTGTCTGCGGCTACTTTCTCTCCTTTGAAGCGCAGATTAATAGACGCTTTTTTTGTTGGCCTTGAGGGTTCAAATGTTTTTTGTTTTTTTTTTTTCTGTGACCCAGGGTGATGATCAAACAGAGAGCTAAATTTGGTCCTTCATGTCTCAGCCAACTATTGGTGCTTATGATGACGTACTATTGTTAGCATCTACATGTGTTCACTGTGGACACGTTGTGTATAAAACATGTGGTCGCACTGCCTTCACGCATGTGTGGAACAGAGCGTGATGGCATTCTTTTGTGAATTATGACAGCTGCCTTAAACATGACAGCCAGTTGGGTTTGGTTTGTGGCGCTACACACACACACACACACACACACACACAAGTTTCTTGTTTCCCATCAAGTATTTCTTCTTTTCGATACGCCCTTTTTTTCTGTCATTTATTTATTTTTGACATTTCAAGTGGGTTGGAAATCTTCAGTAAAAGATTTTTTCCTTGTTAATGATTTTTATAGTCTCATTGAAATATGTGTTTACAAATCTAAAAAAGGAAATGGTCTCTGAAAACACGTGTCTTAGAAATATGTAAACTAAGACCATGGACTTGTCTTCATGCAATCACAGAGTGGACTTTTAAGTGCTCCATTATTTCTCACTGAGGGCAGATAAGTGGCTCCTGACCCCTCCCCTGTGCAGATTAGCGACCGCTGCCATCACCCCCATTACTATTATCAGAAGCAGACAATCTGGCCTGCCACCAGGCTGGAGGAAACTGAGAGCCGTTTGCCATGCTCTAGCTTGATTGCTCAAAAGAACACATGTCCTGGCATCAGATACTGTTTGAAACCCAAGAATAAAGTAATTTATCATCCACTCAACTGTTCTTTGGTGCTCCCAAATTGCTTCCAGCCCTGTCACAGGGTGCAGCGGCCAGGGATGGGACAGCCGCTGCAGACACATGTTGCACATTGTGCCAGCTTATTCATCATCACTGAAAAGGCAGTGGAGAAATAGAAGGTTAGAAATGCTGATGCATTTCAATATAGGTCACGGCAGCTACTTGAAATGCAAACAGCTAAACTCAGACCTCTTTTTTTTCTGAGCTGGTTATTATCAATGAAATCGATCTGTTGGTTCTTTTTGACTTGATAGCCAGCAACACTCACTTGATGTTTTCACGCGTGATTCCTCATAGCTTTGAACCAATGCTTAGAATTCATGTTGAATTTTCCGGTTTCAATGTGCCATCTTAGATTTGTATTATGACTCCTTGCTATTGATACTTGCATTGATGATGCGATTTGTTCGAACAGGTTCGAACGCTATCCAGAAGCTGCTAAATTATGTTTGAATTTGGTTAGCAGGCACTTAGAGTTGGTGTTCATAATAGTATTTTTTAACTGAAGAATTCAAAATGAGCAGAATCATATTTACAACGTTGCCTCACCCCATCATGAAGATGCATAATTTACAGCCAAGGGTGGGCAATTCAACTTCCGTGAGGCCACATGGATGTGATTGCTGTGGGGGTCTGTCAAGCCAAAAGAAAAACAAAAACCCTTGATATGGCGCATCCATTTAACGCTTCTCGATTATAAATAATAAAATAACATGCTTGAAGCATATAAATGACATATGAAGACACCTTTTTTTCAAAACATATTTCTTTTTTTTATCCATTTTGAGGGACAGAAAAATGGGAAGGTCATAAAACAAACTTTAGCTGGACATATTTAAAGTTGAACTGGTAATGAATAATGCTAAAATTGCTTGGTAGTTATGAGAAAAAATTCTATACGATCAGATTAATAGTTTGGCTCTGACCTCAAGACAAGCCACATAAACACAGTGGCCCAAGAGCCGCACTTGGCCGAGCCTTGCTTTACACTGTCCAGTGCAGCTTTTGGTTAATAGTTTGAGGCGACGCCTTTACGCTTGGTTTGCCTGCATGTCTAGTGGCTACTGTTTAAACCCATACAATTCTCTGCAAGCTTACTTCTGTTGGCCCATTGGGCCAGTCAGAATGATGCGCCCTGGACTCGCAAAATACTACTCAAAAACTATGTCTAGGAGTGAAAATACTTACCAGAACAACCAGTCATTCATAATGTACAATGGATTGCGTGAAGCTCTCTGGTAAAATTTCAAGTGTAATACAAATTTGATCACGATATACATCCATCTGAAGCCCAGTGGATTTTCAATGTCTTCAACAATTGCATCAACAATGTAATAAAAAGCAAAAGCAAAAGTTTTATTTGTTTTCTTTGCTGAGAATTCGAGGATGATTCTTTTGTGACAATCGATGGTGTCGTTTCTTCAGCTCCCCTCCGCGACATCCTTCTTTGTTAAGTTGGCTGAGAGCGTCTTTGAACCGCAGGCATTTTTTTTTTCTCAGCGGTGCTCATAATCCCTGCCAGATCCATCATGGTTCCTCTGACTCTGTGTGCAACTGTCTTTAAACTCACCCACCCACAAGCATCCCCACAATCCAGCGGCCTCCTATTGTGCAGTGCTCTGTCCAATCAAGCATCGACAGCAATTCCACAAATACGGGTTTTAAATGAGCATTATTCTGAGTCAGAAATGAATACTTGGATGTGCTTTGTTTTTAATGTACTGTTCTTGTAGGGCCTAAAATAACTGGGTTTAAAATGACAATGGTTTCTTGTCTTTGAACAGGCTGTGGATCTGGAATGGACTCCATGGTGTCCTTGACCCTTTGCTTACAGAGATGTCCATCTTTTTCCCTCTTGACCTTCTCATCATCTTAAATACTTCCTGTTTAGTTTGTGGGTTCTTCCTTCTAAATAAAAGCTCCATCAGTAGCCAGTCAGAGTTGGAAAGGGCGCTGACAAGACTGAAAAAGCAATCTATGGCCTACTGGTTGCAAAGGTTGAAGCCTATTTTCCATAAACGCAGCTCCTCTTCCTCTAAATATGTAGGCCAGAAACTACCGGAAATATTTGTTTGACCATGACATCACCCGTGTTGAGGGACTTATTTCTGCCCACCCGATTGACTCCCCTTTAAGAACCTGTTTCTCACCTGGTTCCAAACTCATTGCATTTGTGTGATTCTGTCTACACTCTGTAGGCCTCCTTCACTGTTGAGTTTACTACAATAATTTCTATTAAAACATGGCTTGGAGCTAGGGCTCCATTCTCTGGGCTCAAATCAAAAAAGGAACCAAGCTTTCCATCAAGAAGCCTTGAGATTGGAACACGGTTCTCAAGGAGATGAGGCAGGACGAGGAGTACACCTTCGAAAACCACCAAAAAAAACCTTCATTGCCATCGTTGAATCCGTTTATCTACTACTTTTGTACCATGTGTACTTTTGTTTTATTGTTGAGTGACACTCACCTTGGTTTAATTGTTGTGTTTACATTAGTTCCTGAGAGACCTTCATTCATTCATGATTTTTTTCCCCTTGTATTTCACTTTTCCTACGCCTCAAGTGAATAAAGCAGTTGGCTTTCATTATGAACCACCTGCTTATGATTAACGGGATGTTTTCCTTCGCAGTACTGAAAGACTACTTGAGGATCATTGTTGGTATAAGCGAGCACTCCTGCTAGTATTCAGTA